>NC_091251.1:48467500-49717500 GCF_042477335.2 Ovis canadensis | reverse complement strand
GGATACCCAGCAGACTTTTTTTTTTTTACAAGAAAATATTTTAATATTCAATTTTAGCTTTGTAGTGCTTCAACATAAACACCTATCTTGCTCTGAAAATTTGTAAGCAAATTCAGCCCAATGTTGGTGCTATTTAAAGATAAAGAAGGCTGATTTTCAAAGCTTAGAGAAGCCTACACTGAGCAAAGAAATTCCACAAATGGAACTAATTCCAAAATAGCAGGGCTAGAAAAGAAGGCAGGAGAAATATGTCTGTTCCCTGTCCCTTATCCTCATATGTGTAACCCATATTCCCCCACCACCAATTACTCTGCGAGAGATTAAGAGAAAGTCCAAGTTCACATGTGAATTAGAGGAATGACCAGGACCTTTTAATTCTATAATAAGCTTTTACATATTGCCTCATGTGATTCTCACATATACACATTGAAGATTAGAATATGATAATTCAGGTGAGAGAAATGGCTATGGAACCTGTGACATATTTAGGCATAAATAAAAGCTAAACAATTTAATACAAATCTTCTAATTTACCATGTAATTTTAATCTTCCATGTTCTGTTAGCTACACTACCTCCAAAAGTTACTAGGGAAGAAATACACACCATTTTCAAACTAAAACTTTAAATGTTCTTTTTTTTTTTTTTATGAGAGTGGGTAAACAAGCTCCTTAAGAGTTTATTTTAAACACAAGATAGCATTCTTTTCCTGATCTGTGAGCATATTTTAGAGGTTGTGCTGTTCCTTATTATTCCAGTAACAGAATGCTGTAAATAGAGTCTAAGATGGTTCTGCTTCAACAAATGGCTCTGCTAAAGTCATAACACAGATCCAATATGCATTGACTTTGCATGACAGGAATATAAAAATACCTCTCAGAGGCTAAAATTGAATAAATACATAGTACAACAGGGCCTATATCCATGTTTCAAATCTATATTTATAGGTAAAATTAGATAAAAATTTGGCAAGTATTTCTCAAATTCATAAAGCAGACTTATTAAATTAATTAAATCTAAATTTGACTAAATTAACAAGTCAATTTGATCAAAATAGATCTTATTTCTATAGATAGATACAATCTTAGTGACAGTTAATTTTATCAAATCCTAATATATGCCTAAAGCCCTTAAAACCCATGTCCACCAAGAGTCTAGGATTTAAATTCTGAGGGGCATACTATTCTCCAATAGAACCTGTCTCTGAGAAGACAAAATAAGAAGTGCATGACATCTAGTGGTAGCTGCTGCAATGACAGTTATTTGGAAATTTATTTTTAAAGGCATACCTTGAATATAATGTCTGCAATGAGGGAGACCTGAGTTCGATCCTTAAAAAACTGGAAATAGAACTGCCATACGACCCAGCAATCCCACTGCTGGACATACACCGAGGAAACCAGAATTGAAATAGACACGTGTACCCCAATGTTCATCGCAGCACTGTTTATAATAGCCAGGACATGGAAGCAACTTAGACGTCCATCAGCAGATGAATGGATAAGAAAGCTGTGGTACATATACACAATGGAGTATTACTCAACCATTAAAAAGAATACATTTGAATCAGTTCTAATGAGATGGATGAAACTGGAGCCGATTATACAGAGTGAAGTAAGCCAGAAAGAAAAACACCAATACAGTATACGGACACATATAGAAGTACGGAATGAAGCAGGGAAAAGGCTAATAGAGTTTTGCCAAGAGAATGCACTGGACATAGCAACCATCCTCTTCCAACAACACAAGAGAAGACTCTACACATGGACATCACCAGATGGTCAACACCAAAATCAGATTGATTATATTCTTTGCAGCCAAAGATGGAGAAATTCTATACAGTCAACAAAAACAAGACCAGGAGCTGACTGTGGCTCAGATCATGAACTCCTTATTGCCAAATTGAGACTTAAATTGAAGAAAGTAGGGAAAACCACTACACCATTCAGGTATGACCTAAATCAAATCCCTGATGATTATACAGTGGAAGTGAGAAATAGATTTAAGGGCCTAGATCTGATAGAGTGCCTGACGAACTTTGGACGGAGGTTCGTAACACTGTACAGGAGACAGGGATCAAGACCATACCCAAGGAAAAGAAATGCAAAAAAGCAAATGGTTGTCTGGGGAGGTCTTACAAATAGCTGTGAAAAGAAAAAAAGTGAAAAGCAAAGGAGAAAAGGAAAGATATAAGCATCCGAATGCAGAGTTCCAAAGAATAGCAAGGAGATAAAACAAAGCCTTCCTCAGCGATCAATGCAAAGAAATAGAGGAAAAGAACAGAATGGGAAAGACTAGAGATCTCTTTAAGAAAATTAGAGATACCAAGGGAACATTTAATGCAAAGATGGGCTTCATAAAGGACAGAAATGGTATGGACCTAACAGAAGCAGAAGATATTAAGAAGAGGTGACAAGAATACACAGAAGAACTGTACAAAAAAGATCTTCATGACCCAGATAATCACGATGGTGTAATCACTCACCTAGAGCCAGTGGGCCTTAGAAAGCATCACTATGAACAAAGCTAGTGGAGGTGATGGAATTTCATTTGAGCTGTTTCAAATCCTGAAAGATGATGCTGTGAAAGTGCTGCACTCAATATGCCAGCAAATTTGGAAAACTCAACAGTGGCCACAGGACTGGCAAAGGTCAGTTTTCATTCCAATTCCAAAGAAAGGCAATGCCAAAGAATGCTCAAACTACCGCACAATTGCACTCATCTCACACGCTACTAAAGTAATGATCAAAATTCTCCAAACCAGGCTTCAGCAATACATGAACCATGAACTTCCAGATGTTCAAGCTGGTTTTAGAAAAGGCAGAGGAACCAGAGATCCAATTGCCAACATCCGCTAGATCATGGAAAAAGCAAGAGAGTTCCAGAAAAACATGTATTTCTGCTTTATTGACTATGCCAAAGCCTTTGACTGTGTGGATCACAATAAACTGTGGAAAATTCTGAAAGAGATGGGAATACCAGACCACCTGACCTGCCACTTGAGAAACCTGAATGCAGGTCAGGAAGCAACAGTTAGAACTGGACATGGAACAACAGCCTGGTTCCAAATAGGAAAAGGAGTATGTCAAGGCTGTATATTGTCACCCTGTTTATTTAACTTATATGCAGAGTACATCATGAGAAATGCTGGGTTGGAAGAAACACAAGCTGGAATCAAGATTGCCGGGAGAAATATTAATAACCTCAGATATGCAGATGATACCACCCTTATTGCAGAAAGTGAAGAGGACCTAATAAGCCTCTTGATAAAAGTGAAAGAGTAGAGTGAAAAAGTTGGCTTAAAGCTCAACATTCAGAAAACTAAGATCGTGGTATCTGGCCCCATCACATCATGGCAAATAGATGGGGAAATAGTGGAAACTGTCAGACTTTATTTTGGGGGGCTCCAAAATCACTGCAGATGGTGATTGCAGCCATGAAATTAAAAGACGCTTACTCCTTGGAAGGAAAGTTATGACCAACCTAGATAGCATATTCAAAAGCGGAAACTATACTTTGCCAACAAAGGTCCGTCTAGTTAAGGCTATGGTTTTTCCAGTGGTCATATATGTATGGATGCGAGAGTTGGACTGTGAAGAAAGCTGAGCACCAAAGAACTGATGCTTTTGAACTGTGGTGTTGGAGAAGACTCTTGAGAGCCCCTCGGACTGCAAGGAGATCCAACCAGTCCATCCTAAAAGAGATCAGTTCTGGGTATTCACTGGAATGACTGATGCTAAAGCTGAAGCTCCAGTACTTTGGCCTCCTCATGCGAAGAGTTGACTCATTGGATAAGACCCTGATGCTGGGAGGGACGGGGGCAGGAGGAGAAGGGGACGACAGAGAATGAGATGGCTGGATGGCACCACCAACTCGATGGACATGAGTTTGAGTGAACTCCGCTAGTTGGTGATGGACAGGGAGGCCTGGCGTGCTGTGATTCATGGGGTTTCAAAGAGTCGGACACGACTGAGCAACTGAACTGAAATGAACTGAACTGAATACATATATATGGAATTTAGAAAGATGGTAACAATAACTCTGTATGCGAGACAGCAAAAGAGACACAGATGTATAGAACAGTCTTTTGGACTCTGTGGGAGGGGGCGAGGTTGGGATGATTTAGGTGAATGGCATTGAAACATGTATAATATCATATGTGAAACAAATCGCCAGTCCAGGTTCGATGCATGATACAGGATGCTCGGGGCTGGTGCACTGGGATGACCCGGACGGATGGTATTGGGAAGGAGGTGGGAGAGGGGTTCAGGATGGGAAACACGTGTACACCCGTGGCAGATTCATGTTGATGTATGGCAAAACCAGTACAATATTGTAAAACAATTAGCCTCCAATTAAAATAATAAATTTATATTAAAAAACAAACAAAGGAAATATTATAGAAACTATGGGGTAATATAAATCTTAAGGTCTAATTCCAGGAGAATGTAAATTAAGAATTTTCCCATTTTGTTTTCTTTTGCCAGATAATTCGCATGAAATGTCTTAAACTTTTGTACCTCATTAAAATAAATAGTGAACTGCAAAAAAAAAAAAACAGTTATGTTATACTATACTGTAGTTTATTAAGTTTTCAATATCAGTAGGCTAAAGAAATGTACATATCTTTATTTAAAATTAATAACTACCATCTGAGCTTTAAACAAGTCATAATGTTTTTGCAATAATGTCACCACTGTCACATCAAAGACCACTGATCACAGGTCATCAAAACAAATATAATAGTAATGAAAAAAGTTTGAATATTTTAGAATTACAAAAATGTGACACTGAGGCATGAAGTGAGCAAATGCTGCTGGAAAAATGGCCCCAGTAGACTTTCTCATTCAGGGTTTGCCATAAAACTTCAGTGTTTATGAAATTTGCAAGATCTATGAAGCACAATAAAGCAAAGTGCAATAAAATGAGATCTGTCTATAATACAGTTCTGTACAGGTGAAGAAGAAGAAGTGAAGTGAAGTCGCTCAGTCGTGTCCAACTCTTTGCGACCCCATGGACTGTAGCCCACCAGGCTCCTCGGTCCATGGGATTTTCCAGGCAAGAATACTAGAGTGGGTTGCCATTTCCTTCTCCAGGGCATCTTCCCGACCTAGGAATCGAACCCAGGTCTCCCGCATTGTTGGCAGTCGCTTTACCATCTGAGGTACCAGGGAAGCTGCTCTATACCGGTAGGTTTGAGCTAATTATTTACAATTTCTTTTTTTTTTTCCCCTCATTACTGCCATTATAGATTCATGACATATGAAAGCTACATGGTCTTTTTATACAACCTGGTAGTTCAGATCGTAGTTCAGGTCCATACCTCAAAAAAAGGCACAGCATGTTTTTTCCCCAAACACCTTATTCCCTCTGATTGTTTTCTCTAAGTACATTCCTTCTGAATACACAACATAGAATCAACCTATTTCTCATCTGATAAAATCAGTTACTTCCCATATTTTAATAGATTGAAAATTGCTTCAAAGGTAACATGTTAAAACTGAAATCTTATATTTCATTTGCCTTTTTACACAGTTCATGGGGTTCTCATGGCCAGTGTACTGTGGTGGTTTGCCATCATCACTGATGCAATAGACATGAACTTGGGCAAACTCTGGGAGAAGGTGAGGGACAGGGAAGCCTGGCGGGCTGCAGTCCATGGAGGCACGAAAGTTGGACATGACTTGGTGACTGCAGGACAACATATTTCATTTTAGGTGCAAGCCACTCTAGTTAAACAAATAAGAAAGAGCCTCACCTTTATTACTTAGAGCTCTTATTTTCAAGCCAATCAATATATTTGTGAAAAAAAGATACAAATGCATGAAGAAACTTAGGGGAAGAGCATTCAGTGATGAAAATAAAATTAACAACAACTAATATTTATTGTGAGCATATCATGTTCTAGGTAAGTGTGACATAAGTGATTTATATATATCTTTCATTTAATCCTCACAACAGCTCTTTGAGATAAGGTACTGTCTTTATCTGCATTTCTGTATGAGAACACAGAGATTGAAAAGATGAGGCAACTTGTCTAAGATCACAGAAAAAGGGTTAAGGAATTGTCTGACTCCAGACATGGAGTCAAATCATTTCAAATATGATTTCACTAACTCATTCATTCTTTCTTTAATTTATTCAACAATATTTATCAAGCACTTAGAATGTGCTAAGAAACTTTCTTTATGCAGGAAACATATTAATAAGACAGAAACACATATTTAAGCAGAAACTTTATGGAAGTTAAGAACAAGCCTTCTTAGTCTCTAGGAAACCAAAGTGAGGAGCAATATTTATAAACAATAACAACAGCATCAATACAAAGAAAGAGGAGGAAAAGAAGGAGAAAATGACAATTTCAGTGGAGTATAAGAGAGGAGAGTAAAGAGGAAACCTCTTGGCATACATTACTTCAGTTACTCCTGTAATTTAAGTACCTTGGGACCAGTGACAAGATGACATATTTTTTGAAAGGTGGCTTTAATATTATTTATTACAAATTCTAGGAAGTATTCCAAAAATACTCCTTTCATTTTATCTGGTTCCCCTATGGAGTATCTTCCCCAGTGGCCATCACATATTTGATGTTTGGGCACTGCATATTTTTTCTCTCCTTAGAACTCTGTTCAAAGCAAGTAATAATTCTAGTGAATGCAAATGTTCATGTTTGAGCTGATAAGGATTAAAAGACAATCAGCAGTCATAGAAGACAGACCGTTCAAGCAAACTGATGACATCTTTCTCTTTCTTTGACTGTATACTTCATTGCTCATTGATTTAAAAAATAGGTTATAAGATTAGCATATGGAAGAAAGACACTGAAACTATTTTTTATGGGCACTTATTCAACAACTAATTAGATCTTGGATGAAAGTTATTTCTTTCAACTTGCTAAATATGTTTCCCTGTTGGGGTTAAGAATTCCAGTTAACAACTCTATTTTTAGCTGATAGAAAGTGTTCAAAGGGCTGCACCAGCTTGCCCCACAGTCTATGTGATTCTGTGGATAAATCACCATGAGGAAAGGCATGCAATCTTAAAATGATCTATCACAACTGAAAATCAATATATCAAGCACATAAAATAGTGTGAGATAATTCGCTTGCCAAGTGATAAATTACACATGCATATCAATGCCACATGTAATGCAATGCTCATAAAAAGTAAGCTTAAAATTCTTAAAGTATATGATTAATGAAACTATCTGAAAAATATATATTATACTGCTAACACTAACCAATATATTTTACTCAGAGTTTTATGCTTCTGAGAAGTGGCATTTACATATACAGTATCAACATTGCAGATAAATCAGGATTTCTTGCACTGAAGTCCAATTCTTTGGGTAGTGATTCATGTTTCACTTTTAAAAATTGTGATTTACACTAATGTATTTCTCATAAAATATTTAATACTCCCTACAATTATTGCCAAAACTATGTTCTAACCCTCTCTATCAAGATGTCCACAGCAATGCTTCCCAAAGCAATAATAAATTTGTGAACTTTGATATTTTACAATAAAGCAACAATATTTCAAACAGAAAATTCTTGTGCTACAAACCTGAGCCTCCTCCTCAGCCTTCCCATCTGCTATAGATATCCATGCTGATTATGCATAGGGCGGGAAGAATTTACTCATTTAATTTGATTTTGGGTCTATTCCATTTCACTTTCTTCACTAACCATAGTATTCATAAACGTAACCAAAAACAGCCTTTGGGGGAATTCTTTTTATTTTTTATTTTACTTTACAATACTGTACTGGTTTTGCCATACATTGACATGAATCCGCCACGGGTGTACATGAGTTCCCAATCCTGCCCCTCCCCACACCTCTCTCCCCATATCATCTCTCTGGGTCATCCCAGTGCACCAGCCCCATATGACACATATCATACTGACACATATATATGGAATTTAGAAATATGGTAATGATGCAGGATACAGGATGCTTGGGGGAATTGTAATTAACAGGTATTGACAGTCTTGAAGCTTACCTGAACCACATACTCCTGGAAAGAAGTGATGGTTAAGAAAAAATCTCCCAGTGGGAACTTCCCGGGTGGTCCATGGGTTAGGACTCCATGCTTCCAAAGCAGGGGCCAGGGTTCAATCCCTGGTCAGGAAAATAGATCCCATATGCTACAACTAAAGATCCTGCCTGCTGCAACTAAGACCCTGTACAGTCAAATAAATAAAAAAGGGAAAAAGAAGAAGAAATAGAAATATCCCATTGCTTTGTGTGCCAGGAAACAATTACTGCAAAGAATCACTCCTCTCTATGTGACCTAGATAATATTATTCCTCTTGTTTACCAATGGCAAGGCCAGAATTAGACTCTCCAAATCCCAGTCACTGTTCCATAAACGATTAGCTGTACTGTGTATCCTTGCCAACTAGCCTGGATTAAATGTTCCCTAATTTAAATTGATCCACCTTTAGTCATGCTTCAGCATGTCCCTCAGGATCCTAAACTCTGGCCCATCCTTGAGCATAATAAATCATTAGAATACTGAACAACCTCCCCTTCATTGCTCCTCCTGGGAACCAGCTGACCACAAGGAAAGACATTTCCTGGTCAACTGTCCCACCATGTCACCTACTAATCCTCCACACCTAGTTATCTCTAGCCACATGTATTCCTCCCTATAAAAGCCTTTTCTGCCTGACTTTGAGATACTTAGAGCTCTCCTGAGTGGGCATGTCCTCTCTATTGCAATAGTATTAGCTGCTCAGCCACGTTCAACTCTTTGTGACCACATGGACCGTAGCCCATCAGGTTCCTCTGTTCAGGGAATTCTCCAGGCAAGAATACTGGAGTGGGTTGCCATTCCTTTCTCCAGGGAATCTTCCCATTCCATGGACTGAACCCAGGTCTCCTGCATTGCAGCAGATTCTTTACCATCTGAGCCATCAAGGAAACCCATCACAATAGTTCTCCTTCCCCCACTGCAATAGACTTTTAGAACAAAGTCTCTCCTTACCAAAGTCAAGATTTGTTTGTTTGTTTGTTTATTCAAAGCATCAAAAATATAGAAAATAAACCATTGCTACTGACAGCTGAATATTTTTCTCTTTAATTGCTACATTAGAACATTGTTTTTTGTTTTTGTTTTAGTAACAGCCTTACTGAAATACACTACATATAACATAGAATTTACCCTTTTAAAGTATATAATGGGCTTCTTCCCAAGTGGCGCAGTGGTCAAAAAAGCCACCTTCAATGCGGGAGACCTGGGTTTGATCCCTGGTTCGGGAAGATCCCCTGGAGAAGGAAATGGCAACCTACTCCAGTATTCTTGCCTGATAAATTCCATGGACAGAAGAGCCTGGTGGGCTACAGTCCATGGGGTCACAAAGAGTCAGAAATGACTGAGTGACTTCGCTTTCACTTTTACTACATGAGAGTCCATGAACAAGGCAATCTGATCTAGTAGGGGGAGATGGGAATTTATCGGAGAAAATTTTCCTGAAAACAAAACAAACCATTTGGTATGACCTCCAGTTAACTTGGAAAAGATCAGAAGTGAATTGATCTGGAGATCTGGAAAGAACCTCCATGAATAGGAAACAGTAAATGCCTATGGGCCAGAATGAGGTTACTAGGTCTGGGTCAAGAAGAGCTACAGATCAGTGTGGTCTGCAGTCAGAATGAACAAGACAGTTACACGATGCAGGACTGCAACATGTCAAGTATTTGGGGTTTTCTCCCAAGAACAAAGGGAAGCCGTTGAACAGTTTTCTGCAGGGCAGTGACAAAATGAGATTTGCATTTTAAACAGATAGTTCTGGCTCTACTGCTGAGAAGAGATTGGAGCGGAGCAAGAGAGGCTGCAAGAGCACTATTAAGGCTACGTTTTCAGTCCAGTGATTTGGATCTGAAATGGTTTTTCATCATAACTATATAATATAATGTTCTTGTTATTTATGTTCTTCCTCAGAGAGAAGCAGTTTCATAATCTGATGTCCTCAGACTTTGGTTTTGGCCATCCAAATTTGAAAGGCACTATATCGCCTGTTGGCAGAAAAACCTTTCCCAGAACTCCTGTGTATTGGGTGAATTTGGCAAGTTTCATGGCAGACCATCTGTGCAAAAATTCTCTGCTTTTCTAGCACATCTAGTTCTGTGGTCCCATTCGGAATTGCCTCAAAATGCTGTTTCATTATTTCACTTCAATGTCAAGCAGAGGAAACAAAAATTAAGAGCCTCTTTAAAAGGTTTACACTCAGCAAATTTTAATTTTTGCTCCTTTATTTTTATCAGTATAATTTCTGAAATAGGTGGTGCTAATTACCAATTGATATGTGTTGAACATATAATTTTTAAACTTCAACTTCTTCTAAAGTTTCTCATATTAACAATTAAATCAATGATTCTATGAGAGGCCTTCCCTATTTCTTTCTGGCCCTTTCTATAAGTGTGAAATATAGCAAATCAGGCAGATTTTGTATTTACTTGCAATAAATATCTACACTTCTATAATGAATTGTTGTAGACCTAAGTCTTCAATGTAGTATCCTAAAAAATCAATATGGTAAAGATATTGTAAATAAGAACATAGAGCTAACAAGTTATACACAAGATATGTTTCTGTGAATAAATAACAGACATGAATTTCTGAAAAAGAAGTCCAATTTAAGTTTAGTATTTTTCTTACAAAAGCAGTACAAATTATTAACTCATGCTTTTCCAAATCACAAGTAAAAAATACATTGTGTGTATTGTCTTCAAATTTGGAATACATAATTTAGCACTTAATCCATAAATAAAATTCAGTGTTACAATTTAGGGTATTATTTCATATTTCTAGTTATTTCTAGAATAAAATAAGTATTTCCAAGCATTCAAAAATGTTCATAAAGTAAGTTTAATGACTGCCTTATATGCGTTGTTGTTAGTCGCTAAGTCATGCTCCACTCTTTTGTGACCCCATGAACTGCAACCCACCAGTTTCTTCTCCATGCTATTTCCCAGGCAAACAGACTGAAGTGGGTTGCCATTTCCTTCTCCAGGGATTTTCCCAACCCAAGGATAGAACCTGCATTTCCTACATTGGCAGGAGGATTCTTTATCACTGAGCCACCAGGGAAGTCCCCACATTATACATATATAATCTAAAGTTTTCAATGGCTGAAAATAAATATTAGATTATTTCCTCAACCCGCAGCAGGCTAAACCTTAAAGAAAATGAGTTTTTTTAGCTAGGTCCATTGGTAGATGGATTGCAAGTACACGAGTATAGAAAAAAGACTAGAACTTTCCAGAGAGCTCTAATTGTAGGAGGAAAAGCCTGAAGTGTCATAGTTATACTTAGAAAAGGGAGGAGAGAGAGAGGGACTAGAAGTAATTTTAGAAGGGAAAGACAGAGTGAAAGTAGAAAGATTATTACAAGAGTCATCCTGTGAAAGGAACCATGGTGGAAGTCTGGCATTTAAAGAGGATTTTTATGACGTCCACTCTTCTCCACTGTATCATGGAAATTTCATTAAAAATATACATCCTCCATTAAGGTTTTAGGAGTCAGGTATATGCTTTTGTGTATGTATTTATGTGTTTCTCTTTGAGTGTGTGCTGTGGGGCAGGGAATAATGTAAAGTCTGCCTAGACTGAACCCTGGGAAGTCCAGTTGCTCTTGGGCTAAATTCAAGAAATATAAAAAGAAGCAAATGTAGTTTTTTTGTTTTTTTTTTTTTAGTCAACCTGTTAGATTTGGTTTGCAAAGTTAAAATAAATCATTACCAGGTTAAACCTAGGGAGTGGTTTGGATCAAAAAGTTTGATCTCTAATACACCAGTAGTTAGAAACCTCGCTCTATCGTTCAGGATGCAGAGATCTTGCTCACATGATTGAGTCAGTCAGTTTTGGCATCTATAAATGGGAATGAGAAAATGATAAAACCAGGGATATAAGGATTAAAGTGGATAACAAATATGAAATTCTCAGCATAGTGTTTGGAACATAGTAATTGCTCAATAAATGGTGGATTTTCTTATTTTAATTAACCTCCCTGGTGGCTCAGTGATAAAGAATCCTCCTGCCAATGTAGGAAATGCAGGTTCTATCCCTGGGTTGGGAAAATCCCCTGGAGAAGGAAATGGCAACCCACTTCAGTATGTTTGCCTTCTTGTATATGCTGCTTTAAGACTTTGTGTATAATATCATGTAAGAAACGAATCACCAGTCCAGGTTTGATGATGATACTGGGTGCTTGGGGCTGGTGCACTGGGATAACCCAGAGGGATGGTGGGGGGGAGAGAGGTGGGAGGGGCATTCAGGATGGGGAACACATGTACACCCACAGTGGATTCATGTCAATGTATGGCAAAACCAATACAATATTGTAAAGTAATTAGCCTCCAATTAAAATAAATAAATTTATATTAAGAAAATAAATAAATAAATAATATTATTTCCTCAAAATCAGACAATAGTTTAAAATAGTATAGTACATGTTCAAGTACCTGGAAAAGGTCAGTGTTCACTTCAATACCAAAGAAAGGCAGTCCCAAAGAATGTTCAAACCACCGCACAATTGCACTCATTTCACATGCTAGCCAAGTAATGCTCAAAATTCTCCAAGCTAGGCTTCAACAATACATGAACCTAGAACTTCCAGATTTTCAAACTGGATTTAGAAAAGGCAAAGGAACTAGAAATCAAATTGCCAGCATCTGCTGGATCATAGAAAAAGCAAGAGAATTCCAGAAAAACATCTACTTCTGCTTCATTGACTGGGCTAAAGCTTTTGACTGTGTGGATCACAACAAAATATGGAAAATTCTTCAAGAGATGGGAATACTAGACCATCTGACCTGACTCCTGAGAAATCTGTATGAAGGTCAAGAAGCAACAGTTAGAACCAGACATGGAACAATGGACAGATTCTAAATTGGGAAAGGAGTACATCAAGGCTGTGTATTGTCATCATGCTTTTTAACTTATGTGCAGAGTGCATCATGTGAAATGCCAGACTGGATGAAGCACAAGGTCAAATCAATGTTGTTGGAAGAAATATCAATAAGCTCTGATATGTAGAGGACACTACCCTTATGGAAGAAAGTGAAGAGGAATTAAAGAGCCTCTTGATGAAGGTGAAAGAGGAGAGTGAAAAAGTGGATTTAAACTCAGCATTCAAAAAACTAACATCATGGCATCTGGTCACATCACTTCATGGCAAACAGATGGGGAAACAATGGAGACAGTGATAGATTTTTGTGTGTGTGTGTGTGTCTCCAAAATCACTGCAGTTGGTGACTGCAGCCATGAAATTAAAAGATGCTTGCTCTTTGGAAGAAAAGCTATGACCAACCTAGAGGGCATATTGAAAAGCAGAGACATTACTTTGCTGACTAAGGTAGGTATGGTGGAAGCTATGGTTTTTCCAGTCATCATGTACAAATGTGAGAATTGGACCATAAAGAAGGCTGAGCACCAAAAAATTGATTCTTTTGCATTGTGGTGTTGGAGAAGACTCTTGAGAGTCCCTTGGACTGCAAGGAAATCAAACCAGTCAATCCTAAAGTAAATCACTCCTGAAAATTCATTGGAAGGACTGATGAAACTGAAGCTCCAGTACCTTGGCCACATGATGTGAAGAGCTGAGTCATAGGAAAGACCCTGATGCTGGGAAAGATTGAAGGCAGGAGAAGTGGACAAAAGAGCAGGAGATGTATGGATGGGATCACCAGCTCAATGGACATGAGTTTGAGCTGGCTCCAGGAGATGTTGTAGGATAGGGAAGCATGGTTTGCTGCAGTCCATGGAGTTACAAAAAGTTGGACATGACTGAGTCACTGAATAACCCACTCAAGTATTTATGTTGGTAGACAGGCATCAGCCATTCCTTAGCTACGCGTGTAAGACACAAAGTACTTTATGTTATTATATAGATAGATAGATACACACACACACACACACACACACACACATATTATTGGGTCAGCCAAGAAAGTTCAATAAACCTTTTTGGCCAACTCAGTATACAATATGTATTGTGTATATTGCTGTAACGCCATATATAAAACACATTCATATATAGGTCAAAGGCTACACACAGCACAGAGAATTTAATAGGCACTTTTGCTGTTTAGAAACATCCATGGTAAACAAAGGGCTTCCCTTGTGGCTCAGATGGTAAAGAATCTGCCTGCAATGCAGGAGACCCAGGTTTGATCCCTGGGTTGGGACGATCCTCTGGAGAAGGGAATGGCAACCCATTCCAGAATTCTTGCCTGGAGAATCCCGTGGACAGAAGAGCCTGGAGGAGTACAGTCCATGGGGTCTTTTAAAGGGTGGGACACAACTGAGCAACTAATACTTTCACTTACAAATCACTATTCTACTTAGATTCCCCAAACAATCCCACACATTTATTTCTTCTCTCAATAATATCATATTCTTCACAATGAAACATGACTATTCTTACATTCTAGTCTTCATAGGTCAATTTCTAATCATCCCCTTTTCCTACGCTCTCCTCTGTGAAAGTTTGGTGACAAATTTTGTCCAAGTCAAATCTCTGTTGCAGTAGTTCTCGCCTTACCTTTCATCCTCCACCTCACCCTCACCTCTGCCATCACTTATCCTTTCAGTGGAATTTGTTCTATGTATTCTCTCTCTCTTCAGATATTTCATCTCATGGATAATGGGGAGAAAAATACTTTTGTATATATTTCCTAAAATAATTTATATCAAAAACATTTTCTAATTAAAAAAGAATTGTTCTTCCTTTGTTGACACTGAAAATTCCTATTAACAAATGCTACCTAGTCTACGAAGACTCTGTGATTCCATTAGAGGGAGTTAGAAACTATGTTCTCCCTGCTTCCAAAGAATGATGTGTATAATTTCATTATCTTCTGATTTCTTTATGCACCCAAAATGCGAGCATTTTATTGGCAGACTGTGTCCTGAAGCATTTCATATCTTCCACCTTGCCCCCTTTACTTTGTGTCCACTTGTCACAGGTTGTGCTGCATCTGCAGTATGAGAAGCCTCAACCTTTCTTTCATTTGAGATTAGATTATATTTTCACAAAAATAATCTCAATTTTTCTTGTATGAATTGCTCTTGGATGTCTGCATGTTTTCTTATATCCCGCTGACCAGAACTCCTTGTTAACACCAATCATATGCTTTTTCCTGGACCTCAAAGAAAGAATTTAGACTATTAGGGCCATTAACAATGTATATTTTAATAGTTTGGTATGTGTGTATGTATTTCTTCTTTCTTTCTAGGATATGAGCTTTTTGATACCATTAAAATTAGGTCCCAATTAAGACTCAGTTTAAATTCTGTTCTTTTTCTGTCCCTTCTATTTTGTTTTCTGAGTTAATATCATCATGTCTTTGGTTTCAGTTGTCCCCTGTATGTATGTCCTATCCATTCAGACTGATCTAATAAAATACCATAGATTGGGTAGCTTATAAACAACTGATCTGTATTTTTCATCATTCTGGAAGGTGGGACGTCCAGCACCAAGGCACTAGCATAACTGAACTCCGGTGAAGGCTCTCTCCCTGTTCATAGCTGGCAGCTTCTCACTCTGTCCCTACATAGAATAGGCTAGAGAATCTCTCTTGATCATCTTTTCCAAGGCATTCAGTTCAGTTCAGTTCAGTCGCTCAGTCGTGTCCTACTCTTTGTGACCCCATGAATCGCAACACGCCAGGCTTCCCTGTCCATCACCAACTCCCAGAGTTCACTCAAAATCATGTCCATCGAGTCGATGATGCCATCCAACCATCTCATCCTGTCATCCCCTTCTTCTCCTGCCCCCAATCCCTCCCAGGATCAGGGCCTTTTCCAATGAGTTAACTCTTTGCATCAGGTGGCCAAAGTATTGGAGTTTTAGCTTCAGCATCAGTCCTACCAATGAACACCCAGGACTGATCTCCTTTAGGATGGATTGCTTGGGTCTCCTTGCAGTCCAAGGGACTCTCAAGAGTCTTCTCCAACACCACAGTTCAAAAGCATCAATTGTTTGGCATTCAGCTTTCTTCACAGTGCAACATCCAAGGCATTACACACCTTCAAATGACCCACCTCCTAGTACCATCTTCTTTGCAGGTTAGGATTTCAACATATAAGTGTGGGGGAGACACAAACATTCATATCATAGAAACAGATGAATCACAATCTGTATTTCCAATTTAGACTTTCTTTATCTACTCTAGACCAACTCAGAATTGGTGATTTCTATTCTAATATGTTTTGTTATATCCCTTGCCCCAGGATATATTTTGAACCTGATTTTTCCAAAAATGAACTTACAACAGTCTACAAAACCTTTCCTGTACTCAGCATTCTCCCAGTGCCTACTTTCTTAATTAATGGCATATAATTTTGCTAGTTAAATATATCAGACACTTTGGGTCAGCCTTTACTTCCATATGCAACCATCACCAAGTCCTATTGATTTTACTTGCTAAATATATATGTTTCATTATCTGGAGGCTGGGAAGTCCAGGATCAAGGCACTAGCCTTGTATAATTCTCTCTTCCAACTGTACAGATATCCTTAAATAAGTAACCGTTCTCTTTTCTTAGGCATTCTATCCTAAGTTTTGTGCCTACTTCCAATATGGACTCCCATTAATAAATTCTCCAGAATTATCTTATAGCCAGGATTATCTTCCCAAAGCACACATGTAAAGAATTCACCTCTGCTTAAAACATTTCAATGGTTTGCCCTTTTCTTAAAATTAAATCAAAACTCTATAATTTGTCCTATAATTTTCAGAAAGGTCTAGCTCATTCCTCTCTAGGCACACTAGCCTTCTGTCTAAAAGTTAGATGTCATAAGAAGTCAAATAATGTAAATATAGTTTCAGATATTAGGTTACTAATTTTTTTCAAGTGTTGCTCAAAAGTTGTTATTCTCATCTGTTATACAAGCTCTGCTAGTAACTGTTAATATCTCTGAGCTATCAATTGTACTCAATAATTCATCACTATTTTCTAAAATCAGAGTAAATAAGGTCAGAATAAATAGAATGCCATCAATTAATTCATTTTTACACAGGGTTTTGTCACATGGACAATTTAATGCATAATGATATTCTATACGGAAAAGTTCTCAGCTGAGTAAGTGATAAACCTTAGCTATTCTATAAAAATATACCTACATTCTAATAGCCTTTGTGTTTTAGAGAGACTGGACTAAATGGAGGTACATTATTTGACTGCTGAGCATAACTTCAGGATCTTTATTCAAGTTTATTTGAAAGCAAACTAATTCATTTAAAAATTCATGCATCTCATAGTGGTGAACTGTGTTGATTTTGATTGGGTTTACTTTGTCTATGTTTAAAGAAAGACCTCATGGCATTTGCTTTGCCTCACATGGAAATTAACTTAAGACACAGCCTGCTGGTTTTCAGTGAAACAGAAGTAATTGCTTATTAAATGAGCTTTAAAGCCATGCTATCCCTTGATTAAATGTTCTTTATTTTAAATCTGTTGTAACATTATTCATTAACTAATATGGTTCAAAATAAAGAATTTTGTATCATGCAGTTTTCCTTGTTTTAATGTAATCATCTGAAATTTTATTCAATAATTTACTTTATTAAAATTCTCTAGAGACAAGAACCATATGCACATTTTTCACATTTTGTAGAAAGTTTCTAAAGCTCTCTAGAAGAAAATAAGATATTATCAATTTATTTTCCAACACAAATAATACTTTGGAAACAGAATGTAGGTTTCAAAAACATGATGTGAAGAAAGTACTCATTGAGAGCAAACTCCCAAGCATCTATTGTAGCTATAACTCTGTTCATTTCTGTCTAATGAATTTATGAAATATCTTTCATTTCTGAAAAATTTACTTAACTCACACGAGTAATTAAAGCCTGAAGTTACATTCTACTCTCTAAGATAACATAAATAACCCAATATAAGTATTGTTGGGCTGCAATGGATTCAAAGCATAGTTATAAAAATATAGAGGTTCAGTAACATTCATTGCAAAAAAAAATCAACATTTGGGAGTTGACAGGGGAGTTTCTCCCACTATGTAAATACTGATATGTGGTTTTATCAGGAGTATTTAAATTTTTTTTTCTCCTGCTAATATGTGATGACAATCTATTCTAGCCTAGAAGTATAGGTAAAACTCCCTTCCTAAAATTGATGAAAATGTGATATCTAACTGGTTTTTCAAGCTCTTTATTTTAACATTGACATTTATAGAAAATTAAAGCATGTGTTCAGAGAAAGAGGTCCCAGTCTTGGAACCGAAACATTTTGTGAAGAAATGAGAAGCTGGAGCCAGCCTCCAACTGTGCTGTTCCTTGCAAACCACCAGTGCTGTGGCCGGTAGTTGCTTTCACCACTGCCTCCTATTATCCTGTTTTCATTTGTTTGTTTTTTCCCATTGGATTTACTATATCTTCCTTCAATCTTTTGCCACTGTTCTTTTCTTAAGGTTGGAAAATCAGATATTTTTACCTTGTTTTCAAATTCCTATCACATACTCAATACTTACTTTATTATGCTCCCTCTATGCCTCCTTTTGTCATGGATGATAGTGTCAAATACAGTTGGGCTGGGCTTTTACATATTATTGTTAAAAGTTCCACCCAACAAAAATCCATATAAGATATTATGTAATCTAAAATGAGGAAAGACTTGTATTTTAGTTTTATATATTTTTTCCATATATAAATTTAAAAGGACTTAGATGAGTGCAACATCCAATGGTAAGTGGTATTGTTTAGTTTTATAACAACTAATTTTTCTATATGTAAAACGTTTAAAGTGCATGGAATGAGGTGTACCAATATCATAAAATACAATAATAGTTTTATTTAAGTTATATCTGGCTGAATATCTGGCTATTTTAAATATTCATCAATTGCTGCTGCTGCTGCTAAGTTGCTTCAGTCGTGTCCAACTCTGTGCGACCCCATAGACGGCAGCCCACCAGGCTCCCCCATCCCTGGGATTCTCCAGGCAAGAACACTGGAGTGGGTTGCCATTTCCTTCTCCAATGCATGAAAGTGAAAAGTGAAAGTGAAGTTGCTCAGTCGTGTCTGACTCTTGGCAACCCCATGGACTGCAGCCCACCAGGCTCCTCCTTCCATGAGATTTTCCAGGCAAGAGTACTGGAGCGGGGTGCCACCGCCTTCTCCCAATTGGGAGGCCTTCAAAACACACATTTTTGAGTATATAAAATATTCAATTAATTTTACAGCGAGATATTCAAAAGTCTATCCTTGGAAATAATCAATCTCATGTGGCAAACACACTCTAGAGGTATGAATTATATCAGAGAATCAGACTAATAAAAGCAAGCAGCTATTCCAGATATTTTTCTTTGGTTATTTAAGAGCTTTATATTTTAACCTCTCTTTAGGAGTGTGTCCAGCTACAGGTTTTTCAGAACATATTTGATTACACTTTTAGATAAGAGCAGAGTCCATTGTTTTTAGCATACAGCAGGTGCACAATTAATGTTAAGTGAACAAATAGACACTCACTTGGATGGATAAATAATCCTCCTTGAATGATATTTATAGTCTCCTTGCCTTCAGTCTTTCCCCAACTCTAAGTCATTATTGGACACTATTACATCAATCTCCTTGGTATGTTATCACAAGATTTTTTTTGAAAAAAGCCTGAGTTTCATAAAGCCATAAAGCATGGAGTCTAGTATGACAGTCATAGTTCTCCATAAAATAAACCCACATTTGTTTTTCATATATATCTTTCACTATTCCCCTACAGGAATCTTTGATCCACACAAACTGATATACTCAGTGTCTCTCCAATTTTTTCAAGTTGTTTTCTTCTCTACCTTCATGCTTTGGCACACTACTTTCTAAACCCTAATCGTCCTTTAAAGAACTGTTGAGATTCTTAATCTTAAGCAATGCTTTGCTGACAATCACAAGGCTGTCCTCAGGAGGAGTGTTTAGGAATCACTGCCTGAGCCCTGTGTTTTTTAAGTCTCCAAGGATGCAGGGGAAGGACCTAGTCTTACACATATTACCCAACCATCAAGCCCCCATCACGAGGGATAGAGCTGGACTGTTCATAGGCAACTAATACCACCCTAACCAACACCCAGCCCACCAGTGAGCATTGCCTACTGTGAATCCAAAATGTATTCTTTCTATCCACTAACAGCTGCTCCTTAGCATGATCTGCCACCATCACTTGCATGGATGATGGCAGGGCCTCCAGTCTGGTGCTCATCTCTTCCCCATTCCTTACCAATACTCCCCCTCACTGCTGATTCCATTCTCAAAGTCATCCAAGTGTTTTTTTAAATGTAAACCTGACAGATTTAAATATAAACTTGATAGCTTCTAGAATCTTTAATATGCCAATAACTTCCTATCATATTTAGAATGAAGAACAAACTTCTCTCCGTGACATATGAGGCTGTAGTGAGTTGGTCTCTAGTTGCCTAGACTATCCTCAATTTCAGTTCCCACCCTTCTCTCCTTGCTTTTGGTGTAGTTACATGAGATTTTCACTGTTCATAGAACACAGCAACTCAGACATATCTTGGGGAATTTACACTTTCAGTTCCACTGAGCTGTAGTTTTCCACCCACCAAACTTAACATGGCCATCTCACTGATGTCTTTCGGATCCCTACCTGCTGTTTGTTTCTGAGAGAAGATCTCCTTAAGCAATGTCCCTGACACACATACCGACACCACTTTCTTTCATATCCTTTGCTTTGGAACGTTTACTACTACTGAAATAGCACTATGATGTTTACTTTTTTTTTCCTGTCTATATTGACTAGATTTTGAGTTCAAAGAGAACTAAGACACTGTGGGTCTTGTTGACTTCTATATCTTCAATACTTAGCATTTGTCATAAGACAATGGACAGTCAAAAAATGTTTTTTGAAAACCTAAATGGGAAAAAATAGACGAAAGAATTAGATAAAATTGCTCATGTAAAAGCAGTTCATATACTCTTTAAAATTATGTTAATATCACAACCATCTATTTGATACTCAGATAAATATTGCCTTGTATTCATTGTTATAACATTATGGTATCTTAAATTCTTTCATTTATTCATTCAGTTAAAATTATTAAATGGTACTATGGGCTTCGAGAGATACAACAGTAAATTCTACAGATTCATTACCAACATCAGGTAGGTGGGATGTACTGGAATCCAGCCTAGGTTGGGGTAGGGGCAGCAGTTAGGAAAGTCTTTCCAGAGGACCTGACATTCAAATGGAGATCTGAAAAATGAACAGGAAGCAACAAGTCAGGCACTGACGTGGATGAGGTAGAAGAATAACATGTTTACTAACTTCTTTATTCCTCATATGACCCAGCAATGTCCTCTGAACCAGAACTAGAATATAAAGAAAATAGATACAGCATATAGACAATAAATAGTGACTGCTATATTTGGTCTCCTATTCTTTAAAGGGCCATGATGTGGAGGGATGATGCAGAAAAGAATAAAAAAATATTTATTAATGCCCATTACATGCCAAATTCTAGGCCATCAGTTTTCACACGAATAATTTTATTTTATTCTCTTGACGGCTGTTTCGAAGGCTGAGCCTCATCAGGTTTTATTGACCCTCATAAATTATACTTACAGCTGAAGCTCTAACTGGGTGTATTCTGACTCTTGAAAATCCATGCTCCTTTCTGTTACCTAACTGGGTCAGTAGTTCTCAATCAGACTGTACATTAGAAACAGGAAACTGAGGCTACGCTTGAGACCAATAAAATTAGAGTACCTGGGCGTGGAACCCAGGCTTCAATAGCAGCTAAATTTCTCAGCTGAATTTGATGTGCAGCCAAGTTTGAAAAAATCACCTGTTTAGGCCAAGAACAAATCTCCAGCTAGTTTAATTAATTCACTTTGGCTTTCTCATTCATATTTCTATCTTCAACCAAGATGTCACCTAAACCACAATAAGCAAAGAAAAAAACAAATTCTCTTCGTTGGCATGGCCTCTTTACTGCATTAGTCCTGAAAAGCCAACTGTGAAGGTTAAAACAGCATAACTAATAATTAAGCCACTTTTGTCTCTCAACATACTACATACTGTGTCTGTTTTAATAATTCCTGGCTCCACCAACATATGCTATCAGATTTAATTCTCTATGGTCTGGCACTACATATTTTTAGTAACCTTAGCTTCCGAAGAAGAACAGAAGAAAGTAACACCATTTACATAACTACAGGAACATGATTTATTTAAGTCTGCAAAAGAATATCACAGGAGAATTCGTAAAACTTTCTTTATACTTGCTACAACAAAGGATCAGCTGGCACTTAACAAAAATTCTGTGGTATATATTATTATTAGATAAGGCTTTTGCAGCATAATATAAAAGAGGTTAACAGTGCTGGTAGCCATTGTTCTCAAATGAATCAATATTCTCCTACTGCCCTGGGCTACAAAATATTTTCCTGGCTTAAAGATAATATGTGATCCTTGCCTTACAGTTGTCATTATGGAATTTAATACCACAGGCAGTAGACTCTATAAATAAATACCTAATATAAATGCCCTCTTAGTCCCTTGAGATAAAGCAATGAGTCATATTTTAGAGAAGTATTTTTCACCAGTCAATACATATCCTGATCTTTGAATCATCATATCAGTTCCTATGATTGATAACTCCTTAGCACAGAGATCACTGAAAATTAAAACTATATGATGTCATTATGTGACCCTCTAACCCAATGATTCCTCTTTCCTCTGTATTATATCCATACTCATTAATCATGAACTTGATTTATTATTGGGAATATTTGAGACAGAGATAGAATAACTTATCTTGTAAAAAGTGATTTGCTACACAAAGATGTTTTTAGCAGCTTTATTCACAATTACTAAGACTTGGAAATAACTAAGATATCCTCCATTATATGGAAAGATAAACTGCGGTACATCCAGACAATAGAATGTTATGCAGTGCTAATGAGAAAAGAGCTATCAAGTCATGAAAAAACAAGGAGGAATCTTATTTTTAAATACATATTACTAAATGAAAATAAGACAACCTGAAAAGACTATATATTTGTGTGATTCCAATTGTATGTATAGGAAAAGACTAAACTATGAAAACAATAAAAAGATCAGAGGTTTCCAGGGGGTAGGGTGTAGTAGGGGGATGAACAGGTGTAGCATAGTGGATTTTTAGAGCAGTAAAAATATACTGTATGACTCTATACTGGTGGATTGATGTCATTACGCATTTATCCAAACCCATAAAATGTACAACACTAAGAATGAAACCTGATGTAAACTATAGACTTTAGGTGATTATGATACACAATGTAGTTCATCAGTTGTAGCAAATGCACCATTGTGGTAGGGGGTGTTGATAATCAGGGAAGCTATGCATGTGTGGAGGAAGGGGATGTATGGGAAATCGCTATATTATCCTCTCAATTTTACTGCAAACCTGAAAACTGAGTCTACAAAACAATTATATATACAACATAATACATATATATTATATATATAAGGAATGAACTACAGAGATACACCTCAACATAGAGGAATCTCACAGACATACATACTACACAATTGCATTTATATGAAGTTCAAAAGCAGGCAAATCTAAATTATGGTTTTAGAACAAATATTTATTATCTCCCACGTGTGAGGTTTTATAGTGATAAAATTTAAAAACTGTGGTGATAAAAATTAGGATAGTACTTACCTTTGGGGAGAAGAAGAGATAGTGACTGCACCGGACTCTATGGTCTATGTTGCTGATAATGTAACATTTCTTGAGCTGAATTTTGACTACTGGGATACCTTTACTTCAGGGTATTTTATTGTTTATTAATTGTGTGTATGTAAGATTGTGTCGGTCAGTTCATTGTCTCTTTTCACCATTTTGTTAACATCACCCCTACTGGAAAAATAAAATGGTTTTTTAAGGAAGTCTTCATTACATATCAGGTTGTGGAGTAAGCAGGGCTGTGATGAGAATAAGAAAAGTTTTATCCATAGTTTTAAAATGCTTATAATATGATTATGTTATACTTATAAATAAAATAACACTATGATTATAAATAATTGATTTAATCTATTCATTTGGGAAGTCTTGATATTAATTAGAAACACTTTTGGTGGCTAACCTAACATATATAACAAAGCTGCATTTCTTTTAAAAATATCCCAATGAAGACTATCTCTTAAATCTTAACTAACCTTTAGTCTTCATAGCTTAATCTGAATCTGAAAGTATTAAAAAATTTATTATATAAATTCAGCAGTATGAAACAAATGTAAAAATACCTCAAAGGTTAATCTTAAATCATATTTTAAAAGATCATCAAAATTACACTGACCTTAGCCATTTTATAGCACTCTCATCTTTTGACTAAAGAAAATTCTCTTTATTTGTCACTTAACACTAAAAATTATATATGATTAAGCAAGATTTGACCAAGAAGTGATGGGTCAGATTTTCTCATGGTATGTTGAAAATGTGGAACTGCTACATTGCATCTGCAAACTGTGACACTGACCCAGACATGTATGGGGCAGAACTGATGTCATCTGTCTCTAAACAATGGAGAACAATTCTCAGCATGTGGCCTAGAGGCTTTATTATGCTGATGACAAAATCGCCAACATTTATTGCTTGAGGTCAATTCAATAATACAATAGGATTAACCATACATGCCCCCACTTTTATTAAGCATTATTTGCTTATTCACTTCTATCACATCACTGCTTTGTTGCTGTTTTTAGCCTTCTTATTCTATCCTTCCTTCTTACTCCTTTCACTGGACTGGCTACACTTTAGATATTTGGTCTGCATCTGTGTGTGTGGTGCTCCAAATATAAGAAATGTTTTCTCTGAATTAGACTAGCCACATTAGTATGGGCTTCCTTTTAGAGGCAATTTCCATTTATTCTGTAGTTAAAATATATTCTGGAGTATCATCAAACAGAAAAGAGAGAAATGAGACATTTCTTTGTGCTGAAATGTAGGATTCTTTTGTTTCTTCTTCCACACCATATTTTACTGTTTTTCTGTGTATGCTAAACTTGTACCAATCGTATTTTAAACAGTAGTTGCCATGCCAAGCAATGGAGATAAAAATATAAGGGAGAAGACATGATTGTGAAATAGACAAAGATCAATACAAATATAGACAAAATAGGTATAATAAAGTGTTACAGTTGATGAAATAGATTAATGAGCTATAATTATGGCAAATGGATGAGGATCCTCATATGAGGATAAAGAGAGATTTCAAGTAAAGGTTAAAACCTGAAAGCAGCATAGGTTTTCATTAGCTGAAAGGTGAGATATGATAATGTAGACACACAGCGTAGCTTAAATATAATCAAGATCTGAAGTAATCTTGCTGTGGATGGTAATTCCCAGTTGCAAGAGCAAAGACTGTGACTCTCTGGATTAGAGAAAGGAATATAACAATGAATCTGGTCACTAGATACATATAAGCTTGGAGAAGTAGGGAGGACACATTGTTGAGACTGGGTATGTTGTTTTAAGGGGTTTCATCTCTTGCTATAGAAAATCAAAAGACATTGAAGCATCTTAAGCAGGGGAATAATATAGCCAGCTATCTCTGGCAGCAGTGCAGAGGGAAGACTGGATTGGAATAAGGTTCTAATGAAATGATCCTAATGAGAGGCCTGAAGGTAAACAAAGCTTTGTAAATACAGAGAAGAAAATGGAAAGTAGAGATGTTAAGGAAAAAGAATATGCAAAATTTTAGTGATCATAGAAGGTGGCAGTAGGAATCTTGGGGGAAATCTAAGATGACACCTGAGCTTTTAGCTTGAGTGATTTTGTTTTCTATTTGATTCATCTGCTCTTGTCATTTTTCTATTTTCCTGCTTTCCTTTGGATTAACTGATTATTTAGTTAAATACATTTTTATCAAATTTACTGATTTACTATTACACTGATTTCTAGTGTTTTCTTTATTTAAGACAATAGTTCTCAACTTTTGAAATAGGGGACATTTGGAAATGCCTGAAGACACTTTAGTTTCACAGTTAAAGGAGTGCTACTTGCATCTAAAAGATGATGTTGTTAAAGTGCTACACTCAATATGCCAGCAAATTTGGAAAACTCAGTAGTGGCCACAGTACTGGAAAAGATCAGTTTTCATTTCAATCCCAAAGAAAGGCAATGACAAAGAATGTTCAAACTACTGCACAATTGCAATAATCTCACACCCTAGCAAAGTAATGCTAAAAATTCTCCAAGCTAGGCTTCACCAGTACATGAACTGAGAACTTCCAGATGTTCAAGCTGGATTTAGAAAAAGCAGAGATCAAACTGCCAACATCCACTGGATCATAGAAAAAGCCATAGAGTTCCAGAAAAACATCTACTTCTGCTTTGCTGACTATGCCAAAGCCTTTGACTGTGTGGATCACAACAAACTGTGGAAAATTCTGAAAGAGATGGGAATACCAGACCACCTGACCTGCCTCCTGAGAAACCTGTATGCAAGTCAAGAAGCAACAGTTAAAACTGGACATGGAACAGACTGGTTCCAAATTGGGAAAGGAGTATGTCAAGGTTGTATATTGCTACCCTGTTTATTTAACTTATATCCAGAGTATATCATGGTGAAATGCTGGGCTAGATGAAGCACAAACTGGAATCAAGATTGCTGGGAGAAATATCAATAATCTCAGAAATGCAGATAACACTACCCTATGGCAGAAAGCAAAGAGGAACTAAAGAGCCTCTTGAAGTCAGTGAAAGAGTAGAGTGAAAAAGCTGGCTTAAAACTCACCATTCAAAAAACTAAGATCATGGCATCCAGGCCCATCAAATCATGGCAAGCAGATAGAGAAACAATGGAAACACTGATAGACTTTATTTTGGGGGGCTCCCAAATCACTGCAGATGGTGGCTGTAGCCATGAAAGTAAAAGACACTTGCTCCTTGGAAGAAAAGCTATGACCAACCTAGACAGCATTTAAGAAGCAGAGACATTACTTTGCCAACAAAGGTCTGTCTAGTCAAAGCCATGGTTTTTCCAGTAGTCATGTATGGATGTGATAGTTGGAGTATAAGCTGAGCACCAAAGAATTGATGCTTTTGAACCGTGCTGTTGGAGAAGACTCTTGAGAGTCTCTTGGACTGCAAGGAGATCAAACCAGTCAATCCTAAAGGATATCAGTCCTGAATATTTACTTGAAGGACTGATGCTGAAGCTGAAGCTCCAATACCTTGGCCCCCTCATGGGAAGAACTGATTCCTTGAAAAAGAGTTGAAAAAGAGTGAAGGCAGGAGGAGAAGGGGACGACAAAGGATGAGATGGTTGAATGGCATCACTGACTCCATAGACATGAGTTTGAGCAAGCTCTGGGAGTTGGTGATGGACAGGGAAGCCGGGCATGCAAACATCCATGGGGTCTCAAAGAGTTGGACAGAATTGAGTGACTGAACTGAAAACTGAACTGAACTTGCATCTAGGGGCCAGTCAGAGATGCTATTAGACATCCTACAATGTATAGGACAGTCCTCAACAACAGTGATTTATCCAGCCCCAAATATTAACAGTTCTGAGGCTGAAAATAATGTATATAAAATAGGTATTTAGCTTATCAGAGGCTACCTTCCTATAATATTAATGTACTTCACACATAGGTTAGAAACCTTATATCATCATGCTTTCCTTCTCTATCCCCCTCCCCCTCAACACACTGCTTTTTTGGTATTATTGTCATATTCTAATTCTACTATTTTTATAAATGGAAAATGTATTTTTATTTGCTTTAAATAGTCCTTTTAACTTTTCAGATGTTATTTTATATCTGTTTCCTCAGTTCAGTTCAGTTCAGTCGCTCAGTCGTGTCCGACTCTTTGTGACCCCATGAATCGCAGCATGCCAGGCCTCCCTGTCCATCACCAACTCTGTTTCCTAGGTACACATTATTTAAAATATGTAGTTGCTATTAAAAGACACATTTTTAATTGTTTCCAAAGCCACACTTAAAAAATTGAAGCCTGAGCAGTTCACTAATTTGTAATGTTTTCACACTCGTTATCAGTCAGCAAGACATCACATTGGTGATCTGCCCCAATCACTAGTATAGCTAAATAAATGGATCTGCTTTCCTGTATTCAATGCGTTGCATCTTTTAAGTATGACTTGACTTTTCACCAACTCTTCCTACAAATGTGAAGCTGCTAGGTTATGTATATTTAAAACTGCAGCAGTTTCCTTGAAATATACCATATGTCACCAAGTTAAATATTCAGGCATTTTAGCATTTTATCTTATGTTCCATGTTTTTAAATATTTATATTTTTCAAAATTAAAAATTATATCATACTTTTATTATTTAGTACATGCATTTTTATTGCTTCAGGTTTCAATGTAAATACACTTGCTAATTTTAGTTTATTACTAAATACATTTCTTTTATTGAGCTCATATTTTGAAGTGTTTTACATTTAACATTTTGTAGAGAAAAAGTGACAATTCTATTAGGATTAATAAAAATATAAAATCTTAATTTTTAAAAATTTTTGAAGGATATTGATTTTATTAAAAAAGTGAACATTAAAAATAGGGAACACTGTTAGGGCTTAAAATCCTAATCCATTGCAAAATTTTAAAAAGACTCATTTTCTTTTAACACAGAAACTGAATCTTGAACTCTTGTGCATGTCATGATCGCTTCACATTACAATTCCAGTAAGGTGATCTTACTAAGAATCTGTTGAAAACAGCTTTGGTCCTTAATGTCACTGCCCCTCTACTTTATGACTGAGATAGTGAGCACTTTAGAAATCAAGGCTGGGAATGACTATTCTTTGCATATACAATCATCCTTTTATTGAAAAAAATACTTTTTTCTGATCCAATGTCCTTTGCCTATGTACACTTTTAGTTTTTCTTCTAGTTTCTGATAAAACAAAAATTTTCAAAAGGTCCGGAATAATTATTAGCTAACAACAACAACAAAAAGCTCTTCTCTGCCTTCAACTGCCTATGAACAAAATAACTTGAATCTTAATGTTCCTATAAACAATTCATTTGCTTAAAATCTTAAATTGCTTTAGTATTAAAGTGGACTTTTATGTTTTTTAGCTATTTATGGCTATTTGAGCAAAACAATATTTTAATTCTTCCCTCTTCATTATATAATTTTCTCTAACACAATATTATAGCCCCTTTCAAAATATTTGATGTACTGTAGTAAATATTTATAGTATTTGATGTATTATACTGCCCATTTTTAATGTTACTGCAATGAATAGGTTACCTACATCAACAAACTTAAAGATAATAATAATGGAAATGTTTTTAAAAACAACAATGTTTGTTTTTACTCTTGATACATTAATTAGACCATATTAACAAAGATAACACAATCAAGCATTTAAAACCACATGAAATCTTGCAAAGTTTTATATAAAACAAAATATATGAATTATCTAGTTATAGAGGAATTGAACAAGATCTCTTCATGGAAGTTATACCTGTAATCATAGTAGAATCTATGTCTGGAAATGATTGTACTTCTCCAGAAAGTGCCTGTATCCATAGTTATATTGCACACTGAACATGGTTTTTTAAGAGTTGGATTGATTTGTTTATGAAAAACAGAGAATGGAACTAAACTGTCTTAAAGAATAAGGAGAATTAATTGGTTTGGGTAACTGAAACTAAAGTTAAGTTTCTATAAACAAAATAGCTTGCTCAGAACTTCACCAGACTAGGAAATGTAGCCTTCCCAGAAAATTTATCATTCGCTAATGTCTCAGCTTTTCTGACTCCAAACTGCCTAGTTCTTCAAACAAGGCACTGAATACTTTGCCCCTATTCAGTTCAGTTCAGTCGCTCAGTCGTGTCTGATTCTGCAACCCCATGAATCACAGCACGCCAGGCCTCCCTGTCCATCAACAACACCTGGAGTACACTCAGACTTATGTCCATCGAGTCAGTGATGCCATCCAGCCATCTTATCCTCTGTCGTCCCCTTCTTCTCCTGCCCACAATCCCTCCCAGCATCACAGTCTTTTCCAATGAGTCAACTCTTTGCATGAGGTGGCCAAAGTACTGCAGTTTCAGCTTTAGCATTATTCCTTCCAAAGAAATCCCAGGGCTGATCTCCTGTAGAATGGATTGGTTGGATCTCCATGCAGTCCAAGGGACTCTCAAGAGTCTTCCCAACACCACAGTTCAAAAACATCAATTCTTCAGTGCTCAGCCTTCTTCACAGTCCAACTCTCACATCCATACATGACCACAGGAAAAATCATAGCCTTAATTAGATGGACCTTAGTCAGCAAAGTAATGTCTCTGCTTTTGAATATGCTATCTAGGCTGGTCATAACTTTTCTTCCAAGGAGTAAGCATCTTTTAATTTCATGGCTGCAGTAACCATCTGCAGTGATTTTGGAGCTCCCCCAAAATAAAGTCTGACACTGTTTCCCCTGTTTCCCCATCTATTTCCCATGAAGTGATGGGACCAGATGCCATGATCTTCATTTTCTGAATGTTGAGCTTTAAGCCAACTTTTTCACTCTCCTCTTTCACTTTCATCAAGAGGCTTTTTAGTTCCTCTTCACTTTCTGCCATAAGGGTGGTGTCATCTGCATAGCTGAGATTATTGATATTTCTCCCAGCAATCTTGATTCCACCTTGTGTTTCTTCCAGTCCATCGTTTCTCATGATGTACTCTGCATATAAGTTAAATAAGCAGGGTGACAATATACAGCCTTGACGTACTCTTTTTCCTATTTGGAACCAGTCTGTTGTTCCATGTTCAGTTCTAACTGTTGCTTCCTGACCTGCACACAGGTTTCTCAAGAGGCAGGTGAGGTGGTCTGGGATTCCCATCTCTTTCAGAATTTTCTGCAGTTTATTGTGGTCCACACAGTCAAAGGCTTTGGCATAGTCAATAAAGCAGAAATAGATGTTTTTCTGGAACTCTCTTGCTTTTTCCATGATCCAGCGGATGTTGGCAATCAGATCTCTGGTTCCTCTGCCTTTTCTAAAACCAGCTTGAACACCAGGAAGTTCACGGTTCACGTGTTGCTGAAGCCTGGCTTGGAGAATTTTGAGCATTACTTTACTAGCATGTGAGATGAGTGTAATTGTGCAGTAGTTTGAACGTTCTTTGGCATTGCCTTTCTTTGGGATTGGGATGAAAACTGACCTTTTCCATTCCTGTGGCCACTGCTGAGTTTTCCAAATTTGTTGGCATATTGAATGCAGCACTTTCACAGCATCATCTTCCAGGATTTAAAATAGCTCAACTGGAATTCCATCACCTCCACTAGCTTTGTTCGTAGTGATGCTTTCTAAGGCCCACTTGACTTCACATTCTAGGATGACTGGCTCTAGATGAGTGATCACAACATCGTGATTATCTGGGTCATGAAGATCTTTTTTGTACAGTTCTTCTGTGTATTCTTGCCACCTCTTCTTAATATCTTCTGCTTCTCTTAGGTCCATACCATTTCTGTCCTTTATCGAGCCCATCATTGCATGAAATGTTCCCTTGGTATCTCTAATTTTCTTGAAGAGATCTCTAGTCTTTCCCATTTTGTTGATTTCATCTATTTCTTTGCATTGATTGGTGAAGAAGGCTTTCTTATCTCTTCTTGCTATTCTCTGGAACTCTGCATTCAGATGCTTATATCTTTCCTTTTCTTCTTTGCTTTTTGCCTCTCTTCTTTTCACAGCTATTTGTAAGAACTCCCCAGACAGCCAATTTGCTTTTTTGCATTTCTTTTCCATGGAGATGGTCTTGATCCCTCTCTTCTGTACAATGTCACGAACCTCATTCCATAGTTCATTAGGTGCTCTATCTATCAGATCTACGCCCTTAAATCTATTTCTCCCTTCCGCTGTATAATCACAAGGGATTTGATTTAGGTCATACATGAATGGTTTAGCGATTTTCCCTACTTTCTTCAATTTCAGTCTGAATTTGGTAATAAGGAGTTCATGATCTGAGCCACAGTCAGCTCCTGGTCTTGTTTTTGTTGACTGTATAGAGCTTCTCCATCTTTGGCTGCAAAGAATATAATCAATCTGATTTCAATGTTGACCATCTGGTGATATCCATGTGTAGAGTCTTCTCTTGTGTGGTTGGAAGAGGGTGTTTGCTATGACCAGTGCATTTTCTTGGCAAAATTCTATCAGTCTTTGCCCTGCTTCATTCCACATTCCAAGGCCAAATGTGCCTGTTACTCCAGGTGTTTCTTGACTTCCTACTTTTGCATTCCAGTCCCCTATAATGAAAAGGACATCTTTTGGGGGTGTTAGTTCTAAAAGGTTGTAGGTCTTCATAGAACCGTTCAGCTTCATCTTCTTCAGCATTACTGGCTGGGGCATAGACTTGGATAACTGTGATATTGAATGGTTTGCCTAGGAAACAAACAAAGATCATTCTGTCATTTTTGAGATTGCATCCAAGTACTGCATTTCAGATTCTTTTGGTGACCATGATGGCTACTCCATTTCTTCTGGGGGATTCCTGCCCGCAGTAGTAGATATAATGGTCATGTGAGTTAAGTTCATCCATTCCAGTTCATTTTAGTTCTCTGATTCCTAGAATGTCAACATTCATTCTTGCCATCTCTTGTTTGACCACTTCCAATTTGCCTTGATTCATGGACCTAACATTCCAGGTTCCTATGCAATATTACTCTTTACAGCATCGGACCTCGCTTCTATCACCAGTCACATCCACAGCTGGGTATTGTTTTTGCTTTGGCTCCATCCCTTCATTCTTTCTGGAGTTATTTCTCCACTGATCTCCAGTAGCATATTGGGCACCTACTGACCTGGGGAGTTCCTCTTTCAGTATCCTATCATTTTGCCTTTTCATACTGTTCATGGAGTTCTCAAGGCAAGAATACTGAAGTGGTTTGCCAGTCCCGTCTCCAGTGGACCACATTCTGTCAGACCTCTCCACCATGACCCGCCCGTCTTGGGTTGCCCTGCGGGCATGGCTTAGTTTCATTGAGTTAGACAAGGCTGTGATCCTGGTGTTATTAGATTGACTAGTTTTCTGTGAGTATGGTTTCAGTGTGTCTGCCCTCTGATGCCCTTTTGCAACACCTACCATCTTACTTGGGTTTCTCTTACCTTGAGGGTGGGGTATCTCTTCAGGGCTGCTCCAGGAAAGCACAACCGCTGCTCCTTACCTTGGAGGAGGGGTATCTCCTCATTGCCGCCCTTCCTGATCTTCAACGTGGGATAGCTTCTGCACAGCCACCGCTCCTTGAACTTCAGGTTGCTCCTCCCGGCTGTTCCTGCGCTGTCGCAGCCTGAAACTCTCGGCCACTGCCCCTGACCTCGGACGTGGGTTAACTCCTCTTGGCCACCACCCTTCGGCCATGGGGTCCTCCCAGCTTCTGCCCCTGACCTCGGACGTGGGGTAGCTCCTCTTGGACACGCTCCTTCTCAAAGGATAAAGATGCCTTTTTTATAGCCTTTGAATGAAACGTTCCCAAGTATCCCATTCTCCTGCTGCTGATAATCTCACCTTTTCCTGCTGTCAAAGTGTAATTTAAAAAAGCCAAAAACACGATTCATGCAAATAGATACAGAACAACCACATGTTAAAATTTATGTAAGTAATTAATGAAGAACAAGCCAAATGGTAAAGCTAATTCAAAAAATTTAAGAGGCCAAGTATTTTCAGTGAATAAAAGCAATGCAGAGAACAAGTAAAGATAGTTAAATAACATCTCTCTCTCTCTTTTTTTTTTTTTCCTGGCACATAAGTATGTGTATATTCTAAGAGCTCACCAGGAAAATATATAAAGGGATCTTACAAAATAAGGGTAGAGATTTTAAGACAAACTTTATTTGACTTATCTATACTTATCATGTTTTCTCTAGCTGGTCGTTCTACATCAGAAAGGGTTACATTGGAAGACAGTAAGGAAAGAGAAAGCCGAAGAAATCTAATTGATAAAATCTTTCTTTAAAATTTGCATAGATACCCACAACATGAGATATGCCATTTGGTCAGTGAAATGTCACAAATTATTTTTCTAAGAATGTCAAACTAATTTTAATATGTACATCTAACCTTAGGAACTAAAGTTATGGGAAAATCTATTCACATATTAAACAAAGAATATTCATTGGAATAACTGATGATGAAGCTGAAGCTCCAATACTTTGGCCACCTGATGTGAAGAGTTGACTCATTAGAAAAGACCCTGACACTGGGAAAGATTGAAGGTGGGAGGAGAAGGGGATGACAGAGAATGAGATGGTTGGATGGCATCACTGATTCAATGGACATGAATTTGTGCAAGCTCTGGGAGATGGTGAAGGACATGGAAGCCTGGCATGCTGCAATCCATGGGGTCTCAAACTGTCAGAACTGAGCAAATGAACAACAATTTGCTTTATTTAAGTTAACTTAAATATTATAAGATGCACATATCTTAAGAAAAGAGTAGCATGAGTTTGACAAATGTCTATACTCATGTAATCAATTTCCCAATCAAGAAATAGAACATTTCTATCAATCCAGAGATTTCATTTCACTTTCCAATAAAGCTCTGCTCCTGGAGGCAACCACTAACATGGTTTCTATCACCACAGATTAATTCTGCCTATATGAATTATATATAAATGGAGTCACTTCTTTATTCAACATATTTTAAAAATTCATCTATCTTATCATATGTCTCTGGTTCATTAATTTGTACTGCTGCATGTTATTCTATTGAAATTCACATACCAGAATTTGTCTATTTAACTGTTGATGGTTATTTGGGTTACTTCCAGCATTGAGCTATTATAAATAAAGTTGATAATTAGTCATGTACAATTTTTCTATGACATGTCTTCATTACTTTTGAGCAAATACCAAGGTATGGAATAAATAGGTCATAGTGTAGTAGTACGATTTTTCTGCAAAAAGTTGCCAAAATGTGTTCTAAAAGACTTGATTGTTTTACACTCCCACCAGCAATCAATGAAACTTACTTTTGCTCCACATCCTTGCCAACATTTTGTGTTGTCAGTTTTCCAACTTTAGTTACCAAATGAACAGTTAGCAATATCTCATTGTACTTTTTATTTGCATTTCCCTGTTAAGAGTTTTTTCATGCAATTTTTATGCAGCAAAATATTTTTAGAAGGGTCTACTCAAATATTTCTTTTTATATGACCATTTGCATTATAATTATTATTGATTTGTAGAGTTTTTTTTTTTTTAAATATAGCCTGGATATGAGTCCCTCATCAGATACCTGTTTATAAATGTTTTCTCCCAGTTTGTGATTTATCTACACATTTTATTAATGACATGCTTTGCTGAAGCCTTAAGTCCATTGGATATCCTTATGAGAAAGATGATAGAAAGAGCAAAAAACTTTCTAAGTATGAATATATCTGCATATTCAAAGCTCAATGAATTTAAAAAAAATTTTAGTCATGGTAGTGTCTAAAAATAAAAGATTGAAGACAATTTTGGAAGGGAGCACTTAAAGGCTTTAGGAAAGAGGTGCAGGTGGAGGTAAAAGGAGGGCCACAAATGAGAGGTGTCACAATTTGAGCTTCAAGTTGAGCAGGAGGGGAAGGTAATCATGTATAGGCAGAAGTGGTATTCCAACAGAGGGCAAATTTACTGTGGCAGTAAGACTAGCAGGAAAAACGCATGTGAAGAATCTCCTCCAAAGGAGGAGAAGAACCTTGAGGCCCTCTGCTCCCATTTCTACCCCTTGCACTATAAGGAATGAGTAAAGGCCCATCTCAAAATAATTGGAGGTGGCAAATCATTAAAAATTTAAAGTCAGATTTAGCCACAGTTTAACTCAGTATCAGACAAGTAGAGACAAAAAGAGGTTGCTTTACACCTCAGGTAGGTGATGAGAGTAAGATTTGCATGCGTTTGTGTGTGTGTGTTCAGTCGTGTCGGACTCTGCGACCCCATGGACTATATAGCCCACCAGGCTCCTCTGTCCATGAAATTTTCCAGGCAGGAATACTGGAGTGAGTTGCCATTTCCTTCTCCAGGGGATCTTCTTGACCCAGGGGTTGAACCCATGTCTCTTGTGTCTCCTGCATTACAGGAAGATTCTTTACCTTTCCACATGCATGCGCAAGGCAATTTCCATAAAAAGTAATGATGTCACTGGGGAGAAAAGCATTAAACATAGAAAGCTTAAAAAAAATCATAAAATGGGACAAGCTCTGATCCAAGACCAAACCACTCTTTGGAATTCTTTTGAGTTCCTGGATCTAATTCCCCTACCCACTTCCCACACAACACCAAGCAATTCTCTGGCACCAGAATAGTGTTAAAAATTCGACTCGATTCTGACACCATCTAACTAAAGAGAGCATCAGATTCCACACGTGAAGTGCTCAGTAGCACAAGATTGCCCCTACCCTGCTTCCAAGTCCAAGTTGTTGCCTGTACTTCTGACCAATTGGCTAAAAATCAAAGGTGTCCATGCCTTCCTCCTCGGGCTCAACTAATTTGCTAGAGCTGCTCACAGAACTCAGAGCAAGTTTACTAACTAGATTTCTGTTTTATTATAAAAGGATATAATTTAGGAACAGCCAGGTGGAAGAGATGCAAACAGCAAGGTAGGTAGGAAAGGGAAAAAATCTTCCATGCCCTCTCCAGCCAGGCACTTTTTCACCAACTCGGAAGCTCTCCACGGTCCTTTTTGCAGTTTCATGGAGCCTTTATCGCATAAGTACAACTGATTAAATCATTGGCTATAAGCAATCAATTCAACCTCCAGTTCTTCTCCTCTCTCCTGAGGCTGACAGCACCAAAGGTAAGAGAAGATAATTTTGGTTGTTTCTAAATATTCCAACTCTTTAATTATGGGGTTGGTTGTTTCCCCTACCAACTGCCCTCATCCTTTGGCTACCTAAAGACTTTCCAAAAGTCATCTCATTAACATAACAAGACACCTTCATTGCTCCTATCACAGGAAAGATCAAAGGCCAAGTGTATATTTCTTACTATAAATCATAATATAACAAAAAGCTTTCAAAGAAGAGAATCACAAGCTGGCTTGGACAGGCAGTCATGTGCTTCCAGAAGGACATGCCATTGGTTCCACCTGTGGTTGGGCAAATGTTAATGTCAACTTAAAAGAAAAATATTCAAAATGAGAATTTTGAGTTTAAGTTGTATTCAGGATTTAATCCTCAGCACAGGACTAGAGCCCAGAAGACAGTCACTCAGTTAAGTCTGAGTGACTGCTCTGAAGAACTAGGGGAAAAGCCAGTTTATATGTGACTTTCAGCTAGGAAATACATGCAGCTAATCATGAATCTTGGTAAGATTGCTGCTAATCAAAAAAAAATAGATATCTCAAAAATTTTAGAGCTTTTTTATGAATGAAAAGAAAGAAAGTGAAGTCACTCAGTCAAGTCTGACTCTTTGCAACCCCATGGACTGTAGCCTGCCAGGAACCTCTGTCCCTGGAATTTTCCAAGCAAGAATATTTGAGTGGATTGCCAAGCCCTCCTCTAGGGGATCTTCCCAACCCAGGGATTGAACCCGGGTCTCCAGCACTTCAGGAAGACTCTACCATCTGAGCCACCAGGGAAGCCCTTTTTGTGGAAAGATGCAAAAACTTGAGGTCATTAAAATTCTTCCTAAGGTATCTAAGGGTCTGCTTGTCCAAAGCACAAAATGCCTCATCCTGTCTTTCATCCTGAAGCCCTTTCAGGGTGCACTGTTGGGCAGCACTGTAGCGGGTTACACCTTAGCCTTTGCAGAGCTGCGCTGTGAGCAGCACTCTTTGTCTTAGTGATCTTAATTTTTGTGTGTGTGTCCATATTGGACAGGAGCAATTAGGAGGAAAGGAGAAAAAACTTCAGGGGCAAAGCATTCTCTTAGGATCATTTCTCATCAATAAAAAGGTTATTTATTGAGTACATTAATTTTCTAAGATAATTGTTGATTTAAACATAGACATGAGGTAATTTTCACTTACAAGAAAATTATGAAGCAATTTCTTCTTATCTAAAACTAATGTTTTTTATATATGTCAATAGAGAATTTTTTTCCATAATATAAAAGTCTATCTTGAAACCTTGACTCTTTTCTTACTAGCTATACAGCTTTATTGATTTGTGTTGTGAGATATATAATTAAAGCATGCATTATAAATACTGTATCATTCGATGAAATAGATTGTCTTTATACAAAATGCTTTATTTTCAAAATGACATTGACCTTTTTGTTCCTGGCCCAATGAAATGCATCCTGAAAAGGATACAAGAAGTGGTTTGTCTTTCAATACATTTAAGTTAAAGTCTGAATTCTACAACTATTATTTAAACATATACTATTTGTCTTCTTTTAAGCTACATTTTTTTTTTATCACCAACACTGTGCAAGATACTTTTGAAGGATGGTGCTTTTAATATAATGTCTCCTTTAATTCTTATGACATCTTTATGATTAAAGTTCAGAGAAGTTAGATTTTTCCCTAATAGTACAGAGCTGCAAACTAAAACTCAGAGAAGTGAAATAGCATCTCCAGCTACCAATCTGACTAAACACAAGATCCTCTCTCAAAAAGTTAACTGGTGAATTAATGAATTTTCATATAGGAATCATGTGTATTAATCTTCTATAATTTTGAAATTATTTCAAAATTAACATAAAAACTTTTAAAAAGTAGTAAAAGTCATCCATATAAAGTATTGCCATGCATTCATTTTAGTGTTTGAAAGGCTGAGTTCATCACTGATTGTTGCATAATGCATAACCAATATTTGTCATATTACCTTCCAAAGTAATAGAAATACTTTGCATGTAAATAATATTCTTTTCAAATTATTTACAATTTTGTTTACTGTTTTAGATATTTTCTGACATAATATTGAAATGTTCTGCAAAGAATATCCATTTTGTAGTCATTTTAATAGAAAAAGCCCCCAGATTTTAAAAGAGCTCATTAATATCTTGTATGTACATGAAACAGACTTAGTGCCTATAGCTGTATTCCTTGTTCTTAAATTACCATGAATGATATGCTGCTAATTATAGATCAAAGGAATATTTCTTTTATAGTTCCTTTTCTCCCTAAGGTTATATTTTCTCACTCAAGAGGATGATATGTAAAATTGGTGGTTATGAGATAATACTTACATAAAATCATCTCTGAAAATAATGTAAGAGTTACTGTAGATCAAGTAGAGAAAGATTTTCCCCAAGAGGTATAATCACCACAAAGACTTTCTAGAGGATGATGGTTTTTCTTTCCAAGGAATGGCCTTAATTTCTTTTTTTAAATGCCAGCTGAAGAAGGGCAATATTTATTTTTCTCTTGCCTTAATGCCAGCAGTAATTGAACACACAGAAAAGTTCATAAATAGTTAAAATATTCTCAATTTTACCATAGCTTTTCATATGTCAATTAGAGGGTAACTATTTTAATTTGTTAACTTAGTCCAAATTTGTTACTGAATATTTTAACATTTAAAAAAACAGATGATATTTTATATGTAAATAATACATTAATTAAACATTATTATTTAGTTTTTATTTGTTGGTGTGACCATTGAGAGATTTATTAGATAGGGGTGATCTTGTTCATGTGAGAAAATTAACAGTTATTAGATACCTATCTTAGTTTTAATACCTTATATACATTAAAATATGAAAAAATTGGTTTATAATCAATATGCCTTAAAACTGAAAGTACATAAAACTAACTTATACTGTCTTTATCACTTTCCTAGGAGAAAATTTCCCAGGAGGACAGTTAGACTATTCCAACTCTTCAGCTTTATTCTTACTTTATGGAAAATAACCAACTCTATGGAATGAAGACTTATGTCTGATGTACAGTCCTATACTTTACTACTTGTTTGACCTAAGTTACTAAATTTTTCATAACTTCTGATTCTTAATAAATAAAATAGGAGTATTATACATATTGGCTTCCCTGATAGCTCAGTTGGTAAATAATCCACCTTCAATGCAGGAGACCCCAGTTCGATTTCTGGGTCGGGAATATTCACTGGAGAAGGGATAGGTTACCCACTCCAGTATTCTTGAGCTTACCTTGTGGCTCAGCTGGCAAAAAATCCACCTGCAAAGCAGGAGACCTGGGTTCAATACCTGGGTTGGGAAGATCCCCTGGAGAAGGGAAAGGCTATCCACTCCAGTATTCTAGCCTAGAGAATCCCATGCACTGTAGAGTCCGTGGGGTCACAAGTAGTCAGACACGACTGAGTGACTGAAAAAAATATATATATACATATTACATACATCTGTTTTCAATATTGTCTGTCATAAATCAGTATTAAATCAGTATTAAATTATGTATAGAAACAATACAATGTCTGGCGTGTGATAATACTCAAAAGTAGTTATGGATATTTTTTTTTTCTTTCTCTCAGGTGAAATGTGCAATTAATTGTGCTTACAGTCTGAGATTAGCTATATTCACCTCAAGCAATATTTTTGTCTTTAATCCTCTCCCTTCTTGTTTCCTTCAACATTTGTTCAACTGCCTAAGAAAATTATCTTCCCTTTTGTGTTTTTCTTCCTATTCTATTAATAGTTTTAACTTTTTTAAAATAACACAAATTACTGTCACCAGATACTGGTGCTTTTGATATACCAGTTTATTGGAAAATAAATTCATAAGCTTTTAGATAATATGACAGCGATGTCTTACTAATCCAAGGCAGTGTATATGAATACTTTTCATGCCAGAGACTTGTATAGTTAATATGTAAGAAATAGAAATTTCAACTTAAAATGCCCTTAACAATAAGGGGAATTTTTTGTTCAAGAACAAAAAATAAAATAAAATTATTATGTAGCACAAAGGTGAACCCAGATTAACAATTTCAATGAAGGACCTAGTGTTTTCCATAGCTTCACTCTGCCTTTTCTATCACCAGCTTTTTTTAAAAGCTTGCTCCACTTATGATCATAAGATGACTAGCAATAGCAATCTGTTATCTGCTTCTTGGACAGCCAGCAGGAAAATAAGTGTCTCTCCCTAAACTAGTATTTCTGAAATTTAATGTGCATGTGGGTCACCTGGGCAGGTATTTTGTTAAATTGAAAATAGAGATTCAGTAGGTCTTCAGGTTCAAAATCCTGAATTTCAAACAAGCTCTCAAGTGAGGTCAAAGCTGTTAGTATGTGGATCACACTTGGAGTAGCAAAGCTTCAAACCAGTGATCCTCGGAATGTGATCTTCCAATTAGCAGAGTAATGAGAATTCTTAAGCCTCATCTGTGACCCCAGAAATTCTAGGGATGAGGTTCAGAAATCTGTATTTTAACAAATCTGCTAGATGATTCTGATGCACACCAAGTTTGAAACCCACTGACCTAAATGATACACAAAAGACCTGGGTTTGCTCTTATGGAAACCTGGTGACTGCCACGCGCTGACAAACTTCAGCCTGATATGCTTATTCACCATTTCTGAGCCAACCACTGGGCAATAACATTGGAATAATTCTAATTAGTCTTTAAAAATCGAACTGTTCTTGTAGCTGGAGGTGAGATTTATGCTTCATGATGACAACGCAATAAAAAAAGTGAGGAGTGGCAGCTGTGGGAAAAAATGACATTTTCCATTGGGTTTCAGCATAAACCCCTGGGAATAAACTGTGTAACAATGAAATTGATCTAAGAATCAAAATAATTCAACAAATGGTTACTAAATGCTTACTAAACCCTGTATGTGCATGCTTAGTCATTCAGTCACGTCCAACTCTTTGTGACCCCATGGACTTCAGCCCGCCAGGCTCCACTGTCCACGCGGATTCTCCAGGCAAGAAGACTGGATGCGTTGCCATGCCCTCCACCAACCCCCTGAATAAGAAGCATTAAATTAGGTATTGTGAGGCATAAAAGGTAAGACACAATATAACTGAGAAAGTGTGAAACAAGGGACACTCATCAGTCTCACACCTATGTAAATGTTAACGTGATCCCAAAATTACTGACCATGAGACAGTGGGGCCTGAGCTGGAACTTGATGCACACATAGAAACTAGATATCAGGAGGGGAAGAGACAGACATCTTAGGTTAAGTGAACTGCAAGGACTTGGATATAAAGATTCAGAAGACAAAGGAAAACCCAACTAGCCTTTCTAAAATAGATTGCTTGAGGAACTAAAATAGTTCAGATACAGTTGGGCCAAATTAGGGAAATCCATTAATGTTATGTTTTGAAATCTAGAGCAACCCTATTAGGTAGATATTATTATCCATATTTTAAAATTGATACACTGGAAGATAAATTAATCTGTTAGGGTCACATAGCTAGGAAATGGCAAATTGGAGTGTAATGTGGGGAAGTGGAAGTTAGGAGAGAATAATTATGGCATTAAGGCAGTAATCCAGACATTTAAAGGAAAGTGTAGGCCAGGGTAGTGGCAGAGAAAATTGCACAGGAATGCGGACTGGTGGGTAACTCATAGAAACTTATTTTTAAGCTGGAAATATTACCAAGGGAGAACAAAATTAGTACCAAATATGAGGGAAAGAAGTAAATTACAAGAAAGAATCATGAATTCCAAGTAGGACTGATCATGGGAATATAAGAAATATATATGTTAGGAGACATCCCTGCTGGTAGAGTAGATGGGAATCCACCTGCTAATGCAGGGAACATGGGTTTAATCTCTGATTTGGGAAAATTCCACACACCGTGGAAAACTAAAGTTCATGTGCTACAATAATTGTAAGCCACATGCTCTAGGGCCTGCGAGCCACAACTAATGAACCCCTGTTCTGCAACTACTAAAGTCTGCAAACCTGAGCCTGTGTTCCACAACAAGAGAAGCTACCACAATGAGAAGCCTGTACCGCACAACAAAGAGTAGCCCCCACTCACTGCAACTAGAGAAGCTCACATGCAGCAATAAACATGCAGCACAACCAAAAATAAAATTAATAAATTAATTTAAAAAGGAATATAAATGCTAGAAAGAGCTCAGATTGGGATTTTTTTAAAAAGTGACTTTGTATATTCTTAAGTAATGGACATTTGAGTGAAATATAAGAAAATAGAATCTAGGGGTTCTATTATGAGCTTTATCAATAGATAATATGAGCTGAAACTCTAGCTCTGTCTATAGGCTTAAGTAGTCTGGCCAATTTCTATTAATTTTAGTTGGTTTTTATTTACAAATGGGGTTAATGATAATAATAATATGGGAACCGAGAACTTTCAGATGTACAAGTTGGATTTAGAAAAGGCAGAGGAACCAGAGGTCAAATTGCCATCATCCATTGGATCTTAGAAAAAGCAAAGGAATGCCAAAAAAAATCTACTTCTGCTTCACTGATTATGCTAAAGCTTTTGACTGTGTGGATCAAAACAAACTGTGGAAAATTCTTCAAGAGATGGGAATACCAGACCACCTCACCTGTCTCCTGAGAAATGTGTATGCAGGAAAAGAAGAAACAGCTAGAACCAGACATGGAAAAAATGGACTGTTTCCAAATTGGGAAAGGAACATGTCAAGGCTGTATATTGTCACCCTGCTTATTTAACTTATATGCAGAGTACATCATGAGATGTACTGAAAAGCTACCACTGGAAGCTGGAAGAAGCACAAGCTGGAATCAAGATTGCCAGGAGAAATATCAATAACCTCAGATATGCAGATGACACCACCCTTATGGCAGAAAGTGAAGAGGAACTAAAAAGCCTCTTGATGAAACTGAAAGAGGAGAGTGAAAAAGTTGACTTAAAGCTCAATATTCAGAAAACTAAGATCATGGCTTTTGGTCTCATCACTTCATGGGAAATAGATGGGGGAAAAGTGGAAGCAGTGACAGACTTGATTTTCTTGGGCTCCATAATCACTGCAGATGGTGACTGTAGCCATGAAATTAAAAGATGCTTGCTCCTTGGAAGAAGAGCTATGACAAACCTAGACAGCATATTCAAAGCATATAACTTTACTGACAAAGTTCTGTATAGTCAAAGCTATGGTTTCTCCACTGGTCATGTATGGATGTGAGAGCTGGACCATAAAGAAGGCTAAGTACTGAAGAATTAATGCTTTCAAACTGGTGCTAGAGAAGACTCTTGAGAGTCCTTTGGACAGCAAGGAGATCAAACCAGTCAATCCTAAAGGAAATCAACCCTGAATAGTCATTGGAACAACTGATGCTGAAGCTGAAATTCCAGTACTTTGGCCACTTGATGTGAAAAATGAACTCATTGGAAAATACTCAAATGCTGGGCAAGATTGAAGGCAGGAGGAGAAGGGGACAACAGAGGATGATATCACTGGATGGCATCATTGACTCAATGGACATGAGTGTGAGAAAACTCGGGGAGATAATGAAGGACAGGGAAGTCTGGCATGTTGCAGTTCCTGGGGTCACAAAGAGTTGGACATGACATCGACTGAACAACAACAGTAACAGACATTGCTATCTTGAAAAGTAAACAAAATAATGAATGTAAAGTACTTGGAAATATTCCTTCTACTTGACACATGCCCAATGGATATGTTTTTCTTATATTTTTATTGTTAATAAATGTCTAGATGATGGTTTTAGATTTAATAGTATAATTTAAATCCACAAATATAAAAATTGAGCTCAGGTAATGAATGAAGACTCCACGGAAGAAGTTTAAGCAGGAACAAAGCCAAAATTATAACAGTCAACAATCCACATTGTTGTAAATATAGAAGAAACCAGGAATGAAAATAAACAGCTCTCTAATTTTAATAAAATTGTTACCAAACCAAACTTGGGTCTACTAGCTCATATGCAGTAAAGCCAATCTACTGACATTGAGCTGTGGTGAAGGAAAGTGCAGCACTTACTTCAGGGGCAAGACAAGGAGTCCAGGGGAGCTAATGTTCAGGAAAAAAAAAAAAAAAAAGCACCTTCTGAGTGGTTTCAAGAAGCATTTTTAAAGGCAAGGTGAATGAAGGAATTTATCTAGGTATGATCAGTTAGTGCACAATTCTGTTTGATGGTGAAGTAACAGGGTGTTGTCACAAGGGTTAAAACTGCTATCCTCAGGCTGCAACATGTCTGCAGGCTACATGCTCATGGTTACCATTTGGTGGAGGCTTTAGTAATTGCAATAGAGTTGCAGGAATATGCGTAATATACTCTTATCTATGTACTTCAGGAAGGAATGAAAGATTCTGTGACTGCCATATTGCTTATTTATTGTTTAAGTTGATACCAGTTCTCCTGGCCCAACTGTCAGTTTTGTCACCATGTGTTCACATCCTTTCGATCATTAATTCTTGATCAGGGAAGGCACGGAAGACTACAGCTTTTTTTACAAACAAGAGACAGGCAGATGAAATGGGGAGAGCAGTCTTTCCTGAGAAGGCACTATAGGGTTCTTGTTCCATACAGTTAACAGGTACTGACATAAAGAAATAGAGCCAAGACCAGCTATGTAGGAAAGGCTAGTACTTGTTGAGCACTTATATGTGCTAAACATTAGTATACACTATTTCATTTATCTAACAGCCCATTCTATTATTATCTCCATTTTATAAGTGGGGACTTTGAGGTATTTTATAAGTTGGTCCAAGTTACACAGCTTATATATGATAGAGCAAAGATCTGTCCATAGACAATCTTACACTAGAATCCAGATGATTAGACACTATATTATACTCTGTAATCCAAGCTACATATAAAGAAATATGTAAAAAATACAGCTAAGTTGCCTTCAACAAGTCTCTTTAACACCCTGTTAGAATGAAAGTATTTGATGGTTTAAATGAAACAATTATGTACTCTTACTCTATCTTACATCTTATACCTATCTAAGATGTGTTAGATATCTTAATAACTTTAAACTCTTCCCAACATAATGGTAAAGGTAAGGTAATTTAAAATTCATATATGCAACTTGACACTTTTGAGTTACTGCATTTTCTTCTTCAAGGAAACCACAGCTTAGAAACATTTATTATGGAGAATAAAAGCTTTAGTTGATAGGAAAACATCAGAGACCCTACAGCTACAACTAAAACATAATTCTGCTGAAATCTGTAAATAATAATGTAAAACTCAAGAGAGTTTTATAATAATATTTTGCCTGTGTATAATAACTTTTCTTGAAATATCTCAGTGGATCTTATTATGAATCATAATTATAATTAAGCTTCAGAATATCCCTCTTATATTTTTGTTGTTTTGGTTTTTTAACTTGAGAGATAGTAGGAGGAATACTAATTTTTCAGGGTCATTGAAAGAGTCAGAGGTGGAAGTAGGAATGGAATAAAGGTTTCTTATTCAAGTCATCTGATAAATATCACCATGGGTTTACAAATGGTTTGGCAAAGAACATTGAAGTGTTAGAAAAAATCATAATTGAAGAAAAGAAGTATACCACAGGGAAATCAAAGAAAGCAACTTTGAAAGTTTTCATTTGTGAAACAAGAATATTCCTACCTCTACACTCTCCACATGCATCCTACTTGTTCCATAAATCAAAGTAATAAAGAAATTAGGGGAAAAAAAAACTTAAATTGGACTTCCTCTGAATATCTGTATATCTAACTGAAATTCCAGTGATCAGTGATCAGAAATCTCTCTCTCTGTAAGATGAGAAAACAGAGTATATATTCTATATAGAACCCCAGTAGGAAATATATTAATAAGGGTTTTTTTTTCGACTTTGAAATAGTATAATCATTGAAACCTAAAACAAAAATAAAGTTAAAAAACTAAAACTTTAGTTTTAAATAAAATTAAAGGTAAATATATAATTAAAGGTAAATATATAATTAAAAAGTTTTAGTTGTAGAAAGCAAAAGATTTTTATGGAATCTTCACATCAATATATAAAAAGTAATTTTAATTTGGTCTCATAATTTAAATAAAAGCCAAGAATTGTTACATCCCAGAAATAGATAAAATTCTATAAAGGTAAGATACCTTACATACACCACTCAATTTCAACTACTTAGCCCTCCCTTTTATAGGTCTTTCAGTGGACACGGTAAAGGATTAATGAGGTAAACATTTACAGGTAAGAAAAAGTTAAATAAATTTCCATTATTTTGTAACCCTGTGCATTGGTTTTACTCACTATGTTTTAAAGTACTCATAATGATATGGGGTGGGGCTTCCCTGGTGGTTCCGTGGTAAAGAATCCACCTGTCAATGCAGGAGATGCAGGTTTGATCCCTGGGTCAGAAAGATTCCCTGGAGGAGAAAATCGCAACCCACTCCAGTATTCTTGCCTGAGAAACCCCTTACAGTCCATGGGATTGCAAAAGAGTCAGACACAAGCTAGCAACTAAAACAACAAAGATATGAAGCAAAAATTAGCTCTTTTACTCACCAAATTAAAGAATGAAAACATAGCTTTATCACATTTGTACATATAAAAACAACATAAAAATCTCATGCATGTAAAAATCAACATAAAATTAAGAACAAAAATGTTAATACACATTCCACTTATTTAATTAAATTTAGAAATTATTCTCTAATAGATATCACATGGTATTATCAAGATATTAATACTTTAATGGAGATTAAAGATAATTTTTTCTCAAATTTTCTCAAAGGTCAGATTTGTCTAAATACTCAGGATTAGTTAGGGTAGAGTTAGGATGAACTCCAAGGTTATAACTTTCTCCACTATAAATTGTAACTTGTTTCTTTTTCTTTCTGCATAAATTTTTTTAAGAAGCATAGGTATCATCAAATCACCAGTTAGATATCTTTTTCCCAAATGCTATCACAATTTTCTGCTTCTATCTCATTTTAACTGATGAAATGAGTGTCGGATAATGAAAGTTCATAAGAGCAAGGGAGATTCCTGAGAATAAATGTGATTGCAACAATCATACAATGCCCTAAAAAAGATACAAAAGAATGATTCATAAGAATTCCTTGAATAAACTCTTTTTTTTTTTTTTTCAACATAAAACCTTTTCAATCCTAGCCACTTTGCAATCAGTTCAATTTCTCTGGACACTCTTTGAAGGACAAAAAGTCAAATCATTTTGCAGTTTTCTGCAAAATCCAATTTTACCCATACAGCATAATTTATACTTATTTAATTAACAAAATACTAGCCATCCAACCTTCAAACTGACACATTGGTGCCAGAAAGAAAACGTATTTTAATCCATCAGTAAAAAGAATAATTTCAGGTAATATTACCTGAGCAATTTCTTTGTGAGAGGGACCACACTAAGTTTTACATGTCATTTGGTGGTGTGGGTATAGTGGTTAGCAACTCTGACAATTGAATCTGATTGCAATAAAGGTGATCCTATCATACATTAAAAACATTCCATGTCTAAATAAATCCCTACATTACTTGAGAGGCTTCTCTAGATCCTCAGATATATTTGACATGTTATTTTATTTTTTCTAAATCTATCATTCATAATTAGTTCTTGAAAATATTAAATGCAATACTGAAGTTTGATCAGTGTGGTAAGGCAAATTATAGAGGGTCCCCACCGTTATGATTATCACCCTCTAGTGTCAATGTCCTGTATAATCCAGGCCCCTCCCACACAGGTAAGCCATGTGAATATGATACTTTAAGGTAGAATACCACTCCTATGATCAGGTTATGCAATATGATAAAAGTTGACAAATTTTGCAAAAGTAATTAAAGCCTTTAGTCAGCTGACTTTAAATTAATTAGAAGGGAGATTATCCTAAGAGAGCCTGACTTGCTCAGGCAAACCCTTTAAAGAAATTAGGAATGGAGGGATTTTAGAAGTTGCAGTAATTCAGTACAGCAGAGATATGCTCCTTCTGGCCCTGAAGAAGCTTACAGCCATACTGTGAACTGCAGGTGAAAATGACCATGTGGCAAGGTCCTGAGGATGACCTCTAAGAAATAAGTGTCATTTCTGGTCAACAATATGTAAGTAAGCTGGAGCTTAAGTCCTATAACAAGAAGCTGATTTCTGTCACCAAAAGTAAATTCAGAAAGGGTCTTTGAACCTCAGATGATATTGTAGTCTAGCCAAAACCTTAGTATCCTCGACAGGGGAGGATACTAAGCAGATGGTGCATCTACCCATAATACTGGTCCACAGAAACTGAGATAAGAAATTTGTGCTGTCTTAAGCCACTAAATTATAAAATTTGTTACTCTACTCAGCAACAGAAACTAATAGCACTAGTAATCTAATTTCTGATACAATTCTAAAACATTTAGATTGACTTGGGACCTGGGTATACTTCCACTCTCATCTATTGAATAAAATACTTAGGGAAATACTTCTGTGATTAGAATTCAGATTGGTAAGGTTACATTACATTTACATTAAATGAATTTTATAAAATTAGTTTGTGTGTCCCATTAAGAGTGTACACTTAACAAAACCCAATAATGTACTTATTTTTATCCTAACATTTAAATATCAACAAATTTAAAATAATAATGCTATGTATTTTGCTGGATACTCTTGTAGGGAAAAAGAAGGGATTATAACCAGCCCTAAGTGAGTTTCTAATCTGATTTAGAAGGAGCAACTAACCTAAAATTTAGAAAGTGACTTTATATACAATTATTAAGCAATAACCATTCACAACACTCACTGGCATCCTGTTTCTCTTGTTCATCACCACTGTGAAATGAGAGAAGACAGGTACTTGTCTCTTAGCTCAAAGTAGCCATGTAATAGAATTTTGCTCATCAAGATTCAAGTGGAACTTCCCTGGTGGTCCAGTGGTTAAGAGTTTGCCTGCAAATGTAAGGAATACAGGTTCAATCCCTGGTCTAGGAAGACTCCATATTCATGGGGCAACTAAGCCCATGCACCACCACAACTGAGAGCCCACGTGCCCTAGAGCCCATGCTCCATGAGAAAAGAAGCCACCACAACGAGGTCAACATACCACAAGGTATGAGGGCTAGAGAGTAGCCCCCCTTGCTTCAACTAGAGAAAACCCTCATGTAACAATGAAGACCAAGCACAGTCAAAAATAAACAAGCAAGCAAACAAATAAAATTCAAATGGAACTCTGCTGCTACTAGTCTGTTCATCAGTTTATTCCTTTCTGGAGTGTAAATATCATACTTGGGATTGTGGCAACCATTTTTCAGCCATAAGGGAAAAGTCAAGAAATTTTACAAATATGTCAAACATCTATCCCTACACTTACTTTCAGTGGAGAAAGAAAATCTATTTTGGTTGATGTTAATTGAGTTTTCCACTGCTTGTTGCGAAAGTTTTCATAACTATCATATTACAATTTCAAAGGCACTGTGCATTTGCAGAGTAGAGCCCAAGAGTCTCAAAATCTATTGTCACAAGTGAAAAGGCAGTACAGAGTGGGAAAATCTCCAGTCTATTTCCCATTTTCTCATCTCTTCATCTATGCATACTAAGCATTAAGGTCTTATTTACTTTATTGTACTATCCAAGCTTATAAACCAGAGATCAAATTGCCAACATCTGCTGGATCATAGAAAAAGCTAGAGTTCCAGAAAAACATATATTTCTGCTTTATTGACTATGCCAAAGCCTTTGACTGTGTGGATCACAAAACACTGGAAAATTCTTCAAGAGATGGGAATACCAGACCACTTCACTTGCCTCTTGAAAACTTATATGCAGGTCAGGAAGCAACAGTTAGAACTGGACATGGAACAATAGACAGGTTCCAAATAGGAAAAGGAGTACGTCAAGGCTGTATATTGTCACCCTGCTTATTTAACTTCTATGCAGAGTACATCATGAGAAACGCTGGGCTGGAAGAAGCACAAGCTGTAATCAAGATTGCTGGGAGAGATATCAATAACCTCAGATATGCAGATGATGCCTCCCTAATGGCAGAAAGTGAAGAGGAGCTAAAGAGCCTCTTGATGAAAGTGAAAGAGGAGAGTGAAAAAGTTGGCTTAAAGCTCAACATTCAGAAAATGAAGATCATGGCATCTGGTCCCATCACTGCATGGGAAATAGATGGGAAAACAGTGGAAACAGTGTCAGACTTTATTTTGGGGGGCTCCAAAATCACTGCAGATGGTGACTGCAGCCATTAAATTAAAAGACACTTACTTTGTAGTAGAGCCTGAAGTCAGGCAAGTTGATTCCTCCAGCTCCATTCTTCTTTCTCAAGATTGCTTTGGCTATTCGAGGTTTTTTGTATTTCCATACAAAGCTTGAAATTATTTGTTCTAGTTCTGTGAAAAATGTGGCTGGTAGCTTGATAGGGATTGCATTGAATTTGTAAATTGCTTTGGGTAGTATACTCATTTTCACTATATTGATTCTTCCAATCCATGAACATGGTATATTTCTCCATCTATTAGTGTCCTCTTTGATTTCTTTCATCAGTGTTTTATAGTTTTCTATATATATGTCTTTAGTTTCTTTAGGTAGATATATTCCTAAGTATTTTATTCTTTTCGTTGCAATGGTGAATGGAATTGTTTCCTTAATTTCTTTTTCTACTTTCTCATTATTCGTGTATAGGAATGCAAGGGATTTCTGTGTGTTGATTTTATATCCTGCAACTTTACTATATTCATTGATGAGCTCTAGTAATTTTCTGGTGGAGTCTTTAGGGTTTTCCATGTAGAGGATCATGTCATCTGCAAACAGTGAGAGTTTTACTTCTTCTTTTCCAATTTGGATTCCTTTTATTTCTTTTTCTGCTCTGATTGCTGTGGCCAAAACTTCCAGAACTATGTTGAATAGTAGCGGTGAAAGTGGACACCCTTGTCTTGTTCCTGACTTTAGGGGAAATGCTTTCAATTTTTCACCATTGAGGATAATGTTTGCTGTGGGTTTGTCATAGATAGCTTTTATTATGTTGAGATATGTTCCTTCTATTCCTGCTTTCTGGAGAGTTTTTATCATAAATGGATGTTGAATTTTGTCAAAGGCCTTCTCTGCATCTATTGAGATAATCATATGGTTTTTATTTTTCAATTTGTTAATGTGGTGAATTACATTGATTGATTTGCGGATATTGAAGAATCCTTGCATCCCTGGGATAAAGCCCACTTGGTCATGATGTATGATCTTTTTAATGTGTTGTTGGATTCTGATTGCTAGAATTTTGTTGAAAGCCACAGTCATCAAGACAGTATGGTACTGGCACAAAGACAGACATATAGATCAATGGAACAAAATAGAAAGCCCAGAGATAAATCCACACACATATGGACACCTTATCTTTGACAAAGGAGGCAAGAATATACAATGGAGTAAAGACAATCTCTTTAACAAGTGGTGCTGGGAAAACTGGTCAACCACTTGTAAAAGAATGAAACTAGATCACTTTCTAACACCGCACACAAAAATAAACTCAAAATGGATTAAAGATCTAAATGTAAGATCAGAAACTATAAAACTCCTAGAGGAGAACATAGGCAAAACACTCTCAGACATAAATCACAGCAGGATCCTCTATGATCCACCTCCCAGAATTCTGGAAATAAAAGCAAAAATAAACAAATGGGATCTAATTAAAATTAAAAGCTTCTGCACAACAAAGGAAAATATAAGCAAGGTGAAAAGACAGCCATCTGAATGGGAGAAAATAATAGCAAATGAAGCAACTGACAAACAACTAATCTCAAAAATATACAAGCAACTTCTGCAGCTCAACTCCAGAAAAATAAACGACCCAATCAAAAAATGGGCCAAAGAACTAAATAGACATTTCTCCAAAGAAGACATACGGATGGCTAACAAACACATGAAAAGATGCTCAACATCACTCATTATTAGAGAAATGCAAATCAAAACCACAATGAGGTACCACTTCACACCAGTCAGAATGGCTGCGATCCAAAAATCTGCAAGCAATAAATGCTGGAGAGGGTGTGGAGAAAAGGGAACCCTCCTACACTGTTGGTGGGAATGCAAACTAGTACAGCCACTATGGAGAACAGTGTGGAGATTCCTTAAAAAATTGCAAATAGAACTACCTTATGACCCAGCAATCCCACTTCTGGGCATACACACCGAGGAAACCAGAATTGAAAGAGACACATGTACCCCAATGTTCATCGCAGCACTGTTTATAATAGCCAGGACATGGAAACAACCTAGATGTCCATCAGCAGATGAATGGATAAGAAAGCTGTGGTACATATACACAATGGAGTATTACTCAGCCGTTAAAAAGAATTCATTTGAATCAGTTCTGATGAGATGGATGAAACTGGAGCCGATTATACAGAGTGAAGTAAGCCAGAAAGAAAAACACCAATACAGTATACTAACACATATATATGGAATTTAGGAAGATGGCAATGATGACCCTGTATGCAAGACAGGGAAAGAGACACAGATGTGTATAATGGACTTTTGGACTCAGAGGGAGAGGGAGAGGGTGGGATGATTTGGGAGAATGACATTCTAACATGTATACTATCATGTGAATTGAATCGCCAGTCTATGTCTGACGCTGGATGCAACATGCTTGGGGCTGGTGCATGGGGATGACCCAGAAAGATGTTGTGGGGAGGGAGGTGGGAGGGGGGTTCATGTTTGGGAATGCATGTAAGAATTAAAGATTTTAAAATTTAAAAAATAAAAAACTAAAAATTAAAAAAAAAAATAAAAAAAAAATAAAATAAAAATAAAATAAAATAAAATAAAAGACACTTACTCCTTGGAAGGAAAGTTATGACCAACATAGATTGACCAGCATATTGAAAGTTATGACCAGCATATTGAAAAGCAGAGACATTACTTTGCCAACAAAGGTCCGTCTAGTGAAGGCTATGGTTTTTCCAGTGGTCATGTATGGATGTGAGAGTCGGAATGTGAAGAAAGCTGAGCGCCAAAGAATTGATGCTTTTGAACTGTGGTGTTGGAGAAGACTCCTGAGAGTCCCTTGGACTGCAAGGAGATCCAACCAGTCCATTCTAAAGGAGATTGGCCCTGGGTATTCTTTGGAGGGAATGATGCTAAAGCTGAAGCTCCAGTACTTTGGCCACATCATGCGAAGAGTTGACTCATTGGAAAAGACTCTGATTCTGGGAGGGTTTGGGGCAGGAGGAGAAAGGGACGACAGAGGATGAGATGGCTGGATGGCATCATCAACTCAATGGCATCACGGACTCAATGGACGTGAGTCTGAGTGAACTCCGGAAGATGGTGATGGACAGGGAGGCCTGGCATGCTGTGATTCATGGGGTCACAAAGAGTCGGACACGACTGAGCGACTGAACTGAAGCTTATAAAAGAATTAAAGGTATCAAGGAAGAAAACTCAACTATTTTCTGTTTAATCACATAAAATGTGACTATATATCTTTTTAAAAAATTAAAATGAGGAAAAGCTTTAGCAATAGCTATTCAAAGCACTTTTTAGTTTGTTTTCTCTAATTGAAAGGTTTTTTGTATCCTTCATTCTTTCAAAAACAGGGCTTGATGACTTACAGAAATATGTATTTTATTACACCAAGTAATGATAATACATGATAAATCTAAAAATGTAATTAGAAGCAAAAATACCATAGTATTCTGTTTAATAACTAATGATAACCTGTGTTCAATTCTTAACTTCTTAAATAAGAGTAACAAAGCCAGCCTCAATGTCTATATCCAGTGGCTAATAATATACCAACCATTCAGAAGTGCCATAACTTCTATTTCTGAGATTGAGCAAAATTTCTCTCAGTCTCTAAAGAAACACTCACTGCATGATGCCTGCACATCACTTTAGACAGCACCCTATCACAAAAGCCCACAGCCCATTCTTAAGAGCTGGCGCTCTTGAAGCATTTGAAGGGATAGTTCCACAAATGGCTTTTGTATATAAAAATCTCATTAAATCAATAAATAAAATATTAAAACCTTTAAATGAATAATGTGCAAATAATATGAATCTTTAATATTTATATTGAGGACAGTAGATGTCTTATATATAGAAAAAATTTATACATACTAGTAATCAACCATATGCAAATTAATGAAAGAAAATGTGTATTTTCTTTATTACTGATTTTTTAAATAAACAACAATGGATTGATTACAGTACAACTTAGATTCAATCATTCTCTGTTACAGAGCAAATTGTTCATTATTTGAAAAAAATATTTTGCCATCTGTATTTTGGAGCCCTAAAAGTGTTTACCTCTTTTGACTCAGAAATTTACTTGAACAAAACTTCCCTAAAATATTGAAGTCAAATTTTGAGATGACTTTTTTTGTAATACTAGTTACAACAGAAAACACTTAAAAGTACCTTAAAGTCTAATAGAAAGTTCTCCTTTAGGATGTTTGTTTAAAATGCTTAAAGTTATTTGGTAAATATTTATATCTTAAGAGAAAAACAACTCTGATACATACTTTAGAGTTACATTATAATTTACAACTATTTTAGGATATAAACATACAAATATAGATATTCAAATATAAATATGTAAGATATAATTTAAAATAATATGGAGTGTTTAATGCAAATAAAATTATAAATTTATAACTACAATAATAGTATAGGACTTAGTAACTATGGTAAAAGTGGAGAATGGAAACAAATCATAGGTGTAGCACATAATAAATAATTGATAATGTTGCTGATATTGTTTTATGCTGTTTTTTTTTTTTAACCCTGAAATGACATCAAGCAAAAATACCGGTCATTATGATGTTTGGTTAATAGATATTTATGGCTAATTTTTAACATCTACCTACTTTCAAGTTAAAATCTTCTAAAAAGAGAAAAAAATTACTTCTAAGGAAAAGTTAAACTTTACCTAAGGAGAAATCACTTCAGTTCAGTTCAGTCGCTCAGTCATGTCCAACTCTTTGCAACCCCATGAATTGCACCATGCCAGGCCTCCTTGTCCATCTCCTGGAGTTCACTCAAATTTATGTCCATCAAGTCGGTGATGCCATCCAGCCATCTCATCCTCTGTCATACCCTTCTCCTCCTGCCCCCAATCCCTCCCAGCATCACAGTCTTTTCCAATGAGTCAGCTCTTCGCATGAGGTGGCCAAAGTGCTGGAGCTTCAGCTTTAGCATCAGTCCTTCCAATGAACACCCAGGACTGACCTCCTTTAGAATGGACTGGGTGGATCTCCTTGCAGTCCAAGGGACTCTCAAGAGTCTTCTCCAACACCACACTTCAAAAGCATCAAGTCTTTGGCGCTCAGCTTTCTTCACAGTCCAACTCCCACATCCATACATGACCACTGGAAAAATCATAGCCCTGACTAGACGGACCTTTGTTGGCAAAGTAATGTCTCTGCTTTTCAATATGCTATCTAGGTTGGTCATAAGTTTCCTTCCAAGGAGTAAGTGTCTTTTAAATTCATGGCTGCAATCACCATCTGCAGTGATTTTGGAGCCCCCCAAAATAAAGTCTGACACTGTTTCCACTGTTAGCCCATCCATTTGCCAGGATCTTCATTTTCTGAATGTTGAGCTTTAAGCCAACTTTTTCACTCTCCTCTTTCACTTTCATCAAGAGGCTTTTTAGTCCCTCTTCACTTTCTGCCATAAGGATGGTGTCATCTGCATGTCTGTGGTTATTGATATTTCTCCCAGCTATCTTGATTCCAGTTTGTGCTTCTTCCAGACCAGCATTTCTCATGATATACTCTGCATAGATGTTAAATAAGCAAGGTGACAATATACAGCCTTGATGTACTCCTTTTCCTATTTGGAACCAGTCTGTTGTTCCATGTCTAGTTCTAACAGTTGCTTCCTGACCTGCATATAGGTTTCTCAAGAGGCAGGTGAGGTGGTCTGGTATTCCAATCTCTTTCAGAATTTTCCACAGTTTATTGTGATCCACACAGTCAAAGGCTTTGGTATAGTCAATAAAGCAGAAATAGATGTTTTTCTGGAACTCTCTTGTTTTTCCCATGATCCAGCGGATGTTGGCAATTTGATCTCTGGTTCCTCTGCCTTTTCTAAAACCAGCTTGAACATCTGGAAGTTCATAATTCACGTATTGCTAAAGCCTGGCTTGGAGAATTTTGAGCATTATACAATATTAAAACCTCATATTTTTCCTTTCCCTTCTTCATTAAAAATCACAGTGTATTGGCTTGTTTATTATGGTACAGCTCTTTTAGCAATTTGCTCTAAGTTAAGAATGCCAGTTAATTTAACCCATAAAAAAGAACATATGCATTAAACTGATTCAATTTGCAATTATAAAAGTCCTTGTCCCCCACTCACAAATCCACCCAAGAGAATATAAATTCTTTGGAATAAGTTTGACTTAAAGATGAACATCTAGAATAAAAACCTGCTGCTATAGTATAAGAAAATTTAGGAAGAATATAGAATTTTCAAAGTTCTATTCAATTATATATACATATATGAGCAATTTTTATGGACTAGAGGTCTAAAATACCTAATAAGGAGTTTTGATCACAAAACACTATGAACACAGCATGAGAGCACAGTCTGAGCACATACTCAGTCCCAATTCTAAGTTAAAGTTGTGTGTAAGGTGCAAAAAGCTGACAAAGACAACAATTTGTACAGTAAAACCATATCTCTTACAGAAGCAGGGTCAAATCATAACTGTGTTCAAAGCAAAGCAATGCTAACTCAAAAAAGGAAAACAAAACAAAATATATATATATATATTTATTCCTGTCCAAAACATGAAATCAATAACCTCAGATATGCAGATAACACCACCCTTATGCCAGAAAAAAAGAAGAACTAAAGATCCTCTTGATGAAAGTGAAAGAGGATATTGAAAAAGTTGGCTTAAAACTCAGCATTCGAAAAACTAAGATCATGGCTTCCAATTCCATCACTTCATGGCAAATAGATGAGGAAACAATGGAAACAGTGACAGATATTTATTTTTTGATGTTCCAAAAAGACACTTGTTCCTTGGAAGAAAAGCTATGACCAACCTAGACAGCATATTAAAAAGTAGAGACGTTACTTTACCAACAAAGGTCCATCTAGTCAAAGCCATTGTTTTTCCAATAGTCATGTATGGATGTGAGAGTTGGACTGTAAAGAAAGCTGAGCGCCGAAGAATTGATGCTTTTGATTTGTGGTGTTTGAGAAGACTCTTGAGAGTCCCTTGGACTGCAAGGAGGTTAAACCAGTCCATCATAAAAGAAATCAGTCCTGAATATTCATTGGAAGGACTGATGCTGAAGCTGAAACTCCAATACTTTGGCCATATGATGCAAAGAACTGACTCATTAAAAAAGACCCTGATGCTGAGAAAGATTGAAGGCTGGAGGAGAAGGGGAAAGCAGAGGATGAGATGGCTGGATGGCATCACTGATGGCGGTGGATATGAGTTTGAGTATGCTCCAGAAGTTGGTTATGGACAGGGAAGCTTGGTGTGCTGCAGTCCATGGGGTTGCAAAGAGTAAGACACGTCTGAGTGACTGAACTGAACTGATCCAGAAAATGAGATAAACTTCAGGAAAGCAGAATTCTAGTCAATATTGATTACAAGTGGGAATACAGTAGAGAAAATAACAACAAAACTGTAAAACTTTTGAGAGTCCCTTGGATAGCAAGGAGATCAAACCAGTCAATGCTAAATGAAATCAATCCTGAATATTCACTACAAGGACTGATGCTGATACTGAAGCTAAAATACATTGGCCACCTGATGGGAAAGCCAACTCATTGGAAAAGACCCTGATGCTGGGAAAGATTGAAGGCAGGAGGAGAAGGGGGTGACAGAGGATGAGATGGTTGGATGGCATCACCAACTCAATGGACATGAGTTTGAGCAAACTCTGGGAGATAGCGAAGGAAAGAGAAGCCTAGCAGTCATGGGGTAGCAAAGAGTCAGACAGGACTGAGGGACTGAATAGCAAAGCTTTAGAAGGTTATTCAGTTTTAAATTAGAAACATTCAGAAGTGATTATCCATTTGTGATGTCATGAAATCACTTATCATAATTATAAAAGTAACATCAATCGCTAAGGGTAACATTAGTATTTTTAAAACTAAATGTGATAAGCAGAGCTATTATAGGCAGCTGAGACAGAGTGCAGACTTCCGTATGGAGAGATATTCATATTCCAGAGTAAAGAATAGGCTAGTAAGAACTCAATATTGAACTTTTGAATTAATGTGTGTTAATTAAGTTCATTTTTTTTCAAGGAACATATCAACAATTTTCTATCTCATTTCTGAAAACATTAAGAATTAAAATACTTCAAGGATAGTACAGATATAATACTTTCTTTAATGTCAAGGAGAAATGCAAATTTAAATGCATTTCACCTGATTTTATTTTCCTCCAAACGATACTTTAAATAGCTCAGAAATACCAAATTGGGCCAAGTAGTTAAAATGATCATGATTATTTCATTATCTTATAAAGAGAAAAGCAAGAGATACCACACACAGTCTATGCATATTTAAGAGGAAGAGATTGATAGAGTGTAACTTACAAACGTCTAAAATTAAAAATAAAACCTCTGACACATGTCTGATTCTCAGTTGACTCATATGTTACTAACATAGCTCGGTGAGTCTTGCATCTTTACATATCAGTAAATATGTAAAGAATCACTAGCATTATAGGAGAGAACACTTTAAAAAGAATTTCACAGTACCAGAAACCCAGGTCTCATTTTTCTGACAGTAAACATTTCAATAATAGATGAAAATCCTCATCATCTATAGAACTGCTATTTGAATGAAGGAATTGTTTTTGATTACTGAATTCAAACTATTTTGAGTCCAGTCCAACTAACATTTTTCACTGTGGTAAATATCGGGGGGTACAAAGATGAATATTACCCAACACTTTGTACTAAAAAAAAAAAAAAGGAAAAGGGCAAAAGTATATAATAAGAGTTCAAAGCACAAACTCTTTAGATTTTTTGAGCTTACATTTTTGGAAAGACCACCTTATTTCTTCTTTCTTCTTTATTTCTTCTTAAATTGAGATTTTTTTTTTCCCTACTGGCTATCTGGTTATGAAGTATAGAAAGACTAGAATTGACTTAGAAGTTCCTAAAACTAGTGTCTTTCAAAGAAATAAAAATCTAGAGAAATGACATTTCACACACACACACACACACACACTCATAAACAACAAAAATCACCTAAGTTCTGATGGATCTGGTCAAGATTTGAAATAATAATTAGATCATACTAATTCCTTATAACTTTCTTCTTAGTTTCCAACCATTATTATAAGGAGAAATAAGAATTTATTGTCACTCTAGCAATAGTTGAAGTAATATAAGAAATTTTATTATCAGTGATAACAAAGAAAGTAAGTTTACTATGAACCAGTTTAAAATGAGGAATAAAAGATGCACATAATCAGCTGCAACCTCTGGATGTGACCAGGAAAGACTGGTGATTTTTATTACATTTCACAGACAAACATATGAACATTTACCATGGTTTCTTGACCCCCACTAACTTAGGCACTTGATTTTATTAGCAAACTGAGAAGGATTTCATCTCTCAAGAGGGTTCCCCAAAACTGAAATGACTAATGCATAAAGTCATGCTGTGGTTTAATTGATTTACAATGAGAAACATGCCTCTCCTGGGAGGTGGCTAAACCACATGGTCAGATCTAGACAAGAGCCAATTTCTACACAGATGACTACTTGTCAGGCATAAGATCAGAACAAAGAGAGATTAATGCAGTAATTATGGCATCCAGGTGAGACTGGAATGAGCTTGCCAATGGGACTGGGAAACCGATACCCCTTGAATAGGATTCTCTTCCCCTAGACAGTGATTGTATAGGCACTGTCAATGTTCATTCATTGTTGATGGGAATGAAAATGTTACAGTCACTTCAGAACGCAGTTTGGCAGCTTCTTACAAAGGTAAATACAGTCCTATCATATGTTACAGGTTGAATTGTGTTCCCCTCAAACTTACATGTTGAGGTCCTGGTCCCCATTACCTCAAAATAGGAACTTACTTGAGAATAGAACCATAACAGATAAAATGAGCTAAGATGAGGTCATACTCCAGTAGGGTGGGGCCCTAATTCCATATGACTGGTGTTCTTAAAAAGAGACATTTGGATATAGACATACATGCAGAGAAAATGACAAATGGAAATGAAGGTCAATTTCAAAGTAATCCTTCAGTTCGGTTCAGTTCAGTTCAGTCGCTCAGTCGTGTCCGACTCTTTGCGACCCCATGAATCGCAGCATGCCAGGCCTCCCTGTCCATCACCATCTTCCAGAGTTTACTCAGACTCATGTCCATAGAGTCAGTGATGCCATCCAGCCATATCATCCTGGGTCGTCCCCTTCTCCTGCTGCCCCCAATATCTCCCAGCATCAGAGTCTTTTCCAATGAGTCAACTCTTCGCATGAGGTGTCCAAAGTACTGGAGCTTCAGCTTTAGCATCATTCCTTCCAAAGAAATCCCAGGGTTGATCTCCTTCAGAATGGACTGGTTGGATCTCCTTGCAGTCCAAGGGACCCTCAAGAGTCTTCTCCAACAAGCCAAATAATGCCAAAGATTGCCAGCAACCCACCAAAAGCTAGGACAAGGCATGAAAATTCTTCCTCACAGGCTTTAGAAGAAATCAACCCCCCCAGCACCTTGATCTTGTCCTAAAAGGGGCTGGTTTCCAGTATCATATCTGATAGAGAAGTGCAACTATAGAAAATGAGTACTGTTAAAAATGTTAAATACTGATTTGAAAGTTTTTTTCTTTTTTTTAAAGGAACAGTTTTCCATCATGGCTGCACTAATTTACATTTCTATGAACAGTATGCAAAGGTTCCCTGTTCTCTACATCCTTGTTAACATTTGTCACCTCTTGCCTTCTTGATAACAACCATTCCAACAGGTGTGATAAACTATGATTCAGCAATTCCACATCTGGTTACATACCCAAAGAAAGTGCAAACAGGGTATCAAAAAGATATCTGCACTCTCATGTTTATTGCAGCATTATTTACAATAGCGAAGGTATGAAACAAACCTAAGTGTCCCATGATGGATGAATAGCTAAGGAGACGTGAGAAAATATATATATATATATATATATATATATATATATACACACACACACAAAAGCATTTGCCAAAGCCTTAGACTTCCGCTTTATTGACTACACCAAAGTCTTTGACTGTGTGGATCACAACAAACAGTGGAAATTTCCTAAACAGAGGGGAATACCAGACCACCTGACCTGCCTCCCGAGAAATTTGTATGGAGGTCAAGAAGCAACAATTAGGACAGGATGTGGAACAACAGACTGGTTCCAAATCGTGAAAGGAGTATGTCAAGTCTGTATATTGTCACCCTGCTTATTTAACTTATATGCAGAGTACATCATGTGAAATGCCAGACTGGATGAAGCACAAGCTGGAATCAAGATTTCTGGGAGAAATATCAATAACCTCAGATATGCAGATGACACGAGTTTTACGGCAGAAAGCGAAGAAAAACTAAAGAACCTCTTGATGAAAGTGAAAGCAGAGAGTGAAAAGCTGGCTTAAAACTCAACCTTTAGAAAACTAAGATCATGGCATCCGATTCCATCACTTCATGGCAAACAGATGAGGAAACAATGGAAACAGTGACAGATATTTATTTTGGGGGGCTCCAAAACCACTGCAGATAGTTACTGCAGTCATAAAATTAAAAGACATTCGTTTCTTGGAAAAAAAGCTATGACCAACCTACATAGCATGTTCAAAAGCAGAAACATTACTTTGTGAACAAAGGTCTGTCTAGTCAAAGCTATGGTTTTTCCAGTAGTCATTTTTGGATGTGAGAGTTGGACTATAAAGAAAGCTGACTGACAAAGAATTGATGCTTTTGAACTGTAGTGTTGGAGAAGAATCTTGAGAGTCCCTTGGACTGCAAGGACATCAAACCAACCCATCCTAAAGGAAATTAGTCCTGAATATTCTTTGGAAGGACCGATGTTGAAGCTGAAGTTCCAATCCTTGGCCACCTGATGTGAAAAATGACTCATTGGAAAAGACCCTGATGCTGGGAAAGATTGAAGGCAGGAGAAGAAGGGGATTACAGAGGATGAGATGGTTGGATGGCATCACCGACTCAATGGACATGAGTTTGAATATGCTCCAGAGGTTCGTGATGGACAGGGAAGCCTAGCATGCGGCAGTCCATGAGGTCACAAAGAGTTGGACATGACTGAGTGACTGAACTGAACTGATAGACACAAAATAACAATATGTACTGATATATACCAAAATAGTAATTGTTATAATATTTAGATTTGGGCATTTGAGTTTTTTTGCTTGCTTCAGAACCTGATTTCTTTGGCAGTACACAGAGAGTAATTATCATAACATAAAAATTACATATTCAACTTCATTAAGATTAAAATCTTCTACTTATTGAGTAACTCCATTATTCAGGCTACCACTTTTTTTTCAGCCTCTTGCAGAAATACAAGAGACTGGCATTTTCCCTAATCAGATGAAGTGTTTCCAGGATTCTTTCTGAAAGTGAAAGTGTTAGTTGCTCAGTTATGTCTTACTCTTCGTGACCCCATGAGCTGTTGCCCTCCATGGCTCCTCTGTCCACGGGATTCTCCAGGCAAGAATACTGGAGTAGGTTGCCATTCCCTTCTCCAGGTGATCTTCCTGACCCTGAGTCTCCTGCATTGCAGGCAGATTCTTTACCATCTGAGCCACCAGGGAAGCCTGATTCTTTCTGAGAGGGAGTATTTTTTGTCCTAGCAATGTCACACCTCATGCGTTTCTGCTACATTATACAATACTATTATTCAGTTCTTATCTTCCTTCTGTATTAAAGCTGTACTCTGTTAGTATCAATGCTTTTTTGGGTTTTTCTTGTGGCATGGTCTGGCTTTTACTTGTCTCTACCTTGGGTCTTTAAAGTAGAGCCAGTCAAAATTATGCATCTACAATTCCAGATGTTATCTCTATAGTTAGATGTTTCATCAAACATAAATGATTACAGCAAATGTTATGTAAAGAAATTCTACTATTATCACATAGCAAAAGGGTGAGCTACTGCTCAGCATACTAAGTTGTCTAATCAGTATACTGAAAGTATGTTTATATATTTATAATTTTGTTTTACTTTTTAGTTCAGCTTTTCATGATATCATCTTCTTGAGTCTGCTTAATATGATTTATTTAAACATGGGATTATGTGGGAAATATAATTGCTTAGCACTTTCTGGAATGGTTTATGTAAGATCACTTCTTCCAAAGATCACAAGATGAGAGAGCTTTCAGATGTGTGCCGCTGCTTTTCCTACTGTATTATTGACTTTCTGACATCCAAAGGGCAACTGGCTCTTCTTTCTATATTGACTTGCTTAGTGCAGGAGTCCTACTTTTTTCAAATTATCAACGTGCTTTTTCTTTTCTTGCAGTGTTTTTTCTAAAAGGTGTATAATTACAGACTGCAATTTTGCCTTTTCATTTTTAAAATGGATACATTTTTCTATAATTAAGCCTCAGATTCTATGCTTCATATATTGAGGATTGACAAAGTACCAAGAAAAGTAATTTTAGGACAAAAGAACACTGTAGTTATATATGGTATCATAATAATATGATTGACTGGGAAAATATTAAACAATCAAGAATTCAGGTGGGTATCAAAAATAATCCCATTATTTAGAGTTGTTGTTGTGTTTTTTTTTTTTTTCATCAGCCCTAAACTGATTATTATCTGTTTGACTATATAGATGTTCTATATTTCAAACTAGGGCTTCCCTGGTGGCTCAGTGGATAAAAGAATTCACCTGTCAATGCAAGAGATGCAGGTTCAATTCCTGCTCCAAGAAGATCTCCTGGAGAAGGAAATAGCAACCCATTCCAGTATTCTTGCCTGTAAAACCCCATGGACAGAGGAGCCTGGTGGGCTACAGTCCAGGGGGTCTCAAAGAGTCACATACAACTTAGTAATTGGAAAGAAATGACAAAAATTTTCAAACTACAAGTACAAAGAGGAAGTTTGGTCATATTCTTTCTCCTCAAATATTAATAGGTTACAAAATAAGATGTTGTGAAATTCAAAGAGAAATATAACATAAAAAGCTGGTGAGAAGAGCTGTGTAGGTTTATGTCAAGGGAACATAAATCAGCAGAGTGTGGGTACCTAGATGCTTCATCTCACCCCACACTCCAACACCACTTAGTTACTTGAATCATTCATTAATGTATCTGGATCTCAAGGTCGTATCTGTAAGAAGGGCGTAACAATGCCTGTCTGTCTGAATAAAAAGGGTTGACTCTCTCAAAGTTCGTCCAAATATGGGATTTTGTGAATAGAAAAGAAGGAAAAAGTCTTATGGTTAATTTATTGAAGTGAAACAAAATTTTTTCAAAACATCATTTCAACTCTGTAAAACTAAGTGAAAAAATAAGTATTCAAGAGAACCTTTATACAGACTCACATAAGTAATGTGTACTATTTATATAGCATTTAAGGATGAATTATATGCAATGGTAATTATGAATTTAATATATATTTTATATAAATATATAACGCAGTCAATCATCTGTCCACTAGGAAAGAAACAATGGAAGAAACATTTCTTGTATTAACACTGGTCCTCAATGAATGACAGAACTATGTATAGTTTTCATTTTCATATGTCCTTCTATATTTTTGCAATTTTCTATAGTGATTAAATATTCTTTTGACTAATCTATTTTTATTCATTTTTATTCATCTTGGTATATATACCCACATCTGAAATTATATATAATAATAAAAAATAGTTAGAAGGGAACTTAATCCTAAGAAGTTGGAGACTTGATGATTCTCAATAATGGGAAGATTGTTAAATAGATTATTTTATTATTCTCTTTCCATTAGAAGATAATTTAAATAAATGTACTGATGAGTTTTAATAAAATTAAATTAAGTTAGCAACATAAAATAAGTAAAATACCACATAATATATGTAACATATGCAATCTTTGAAAGTGAAAAGTGAAAGTTGCTGCTTCTAAGTCACTTCAGTCATGTCTGACTCTGTACTACCCCACAGACAGCAGCCCACTAGGCTCCTCTGTCCCCAGGATTCTTCAGGCAAGAATACTCGAGTGGGTTGCCATTTCCTTCTCCAATGCATGAAAGTGAAAAGTGAAAGTGAAGCCGCTCAGTGAGTTGTAGCCAAATCTTTGTGACCTCATGGACTGACTGTAGCTTTCCAGGCTCCACTATCCATGGAATTCTCCAGGCAAGAATACTGGAATGGGTTGCCATTCCCTTCCCCAAGGGATCTTCAAAACACCTGAGATAGAACTCAGGTCTCCCTCATTGCAGGCAGATTCTTTACAGTCTGATCACTTTCTTGAAAATTCCTTTCATATAATCCTTAAAATATATATAGATATATATAAAATCTTTATATAATATATAACCTTTAACATGTATAATCTTTATATACAAAATATTTAACATATATTAAAAATAAAAGATGTCCTTTTCATCATCAGTTCAGTTCAGTTCAGTTGCTCAGTCATGTCCGACTGTTTGCGACCCCATGAATTACAGCATGCCAGGCCTCCCTGTCCACCACCAACTCCTGGAGTTCACTCAAACTCATGTACGTCGAGTCGATGATGCCATCCAGCCATCTAATCCTGTGTCGTCCCCTTCTCCTCCTGCCCTCAATCCCTCCCAGCATCAGCGTCTTTTCCAATGAGTCAACTCTTCGCATGAGGTGGCCAAAGTATTGGAGTTTCAACCTCAGCATCAGTCCTTCCAATGAACACCCAGGACTGATTTCCTTTAGGATGGACTGGTTGGATCTCCTTGCAGTCCAAGGGACTCTCAAGAGTCTTCTCCAACACCGCAGTTCATCATAGGGGACTGAAATGCAAAAGTAGGAAGTCAAGAGATACCTGGAGTAACAGGCAACATTGCCCTTGGAATACAAAATGAATCAGGGCAAAGGCTAACAGAGTTTAGCCAAGAGAACGCACTGCTCACAGCAAACACACTCTTCCAACAACAAAAGAGACAACTCTACATATGAACATTACCAAATGGTCAATACTGAAATCAGACTGATTATATTCTTTGCAGCCAAGTATGGAGAAGCTCTATACAGTCAGCAAAAACAAGACTGAGAGTCGACTGTGGCTCAGATCATGAACTCTTTATTGCTAAATTCAGACTTAAATTGAAGAATGCAAGCATGCAGTAGTTTGAATATTTGTTGGCATTGCCTTTTGATTTCAGTTCAGTTCAGTTCAGTAGCTCAGTTGCGTCCGACTCTTTGTGACCCCATGAATCACAGCACGCCAGGCCTCCCTGTCCATCACCAACTCCTGGAGTTCAGTCAGATTCACATCCATCGAGTCAGTGATGCCATCCAGCCATCTTATCCTCTGTCGTCCCCTTCTCCTCCTGCCCCCAATCCCTCCCAGCATCACAGTCTTTTCCAATGAGTCAACTCTTCGCGTGAGGTGGCCAAAGTACAGGAGTTTCAGCTTTAGCATCATTCCTTCCAAAGAAATCCCAGGGCTTATCTCCTTAAGAATAGACTGTTTGGATCTCCTTGCAGTCCAAGGGACTCTCAAGAGTCTTATCCAACACCACAGTTCAAGAGCATCAATTCTTCAGCGCTCAGCTTTCTTCACAGTCCAACTCTCACATCCATACATGACCACAGGAAAAACCATAGCCTTGGCTAGACAGATCTTGGTGGGCAAAGTAATGTCTCTGCTTTTGAATATGCTATCTATGTTGGTCATAACTTTTCTTCCAAGGAGTAAGCGTCTTTTAATTTCATGGCTACAGTCGCCATCTGCAGTGATTTTGGAGCCCCCCAAAAGAAAGTCTGACACTGTTTCCACTGTTTCCCCATCTATTTCCCATGAAGTGATGGGACCAGATGCCATGATCTTCGTTTTCTGAATGTTCAGCTTTAGGCCAACTTTTTCATTCTCCACTTTTACTTTCATCAAGAGGCTTTTTAGTTCCTCTTCACTTTCTGCCATAAGGGTGGTGTCATCTGCATATCTGAGGTTATTGATATTTCTCCCAGCAATCTTGATTCCATCTTGTGTTTCTTCCAGCCCAGTGTTTCTCATGATGTACTCTGCATAGAAGTTAAATAAGCAAGGTGACAATATACAGCCTTGAAGTACTCCTTTTCCTATTTAGAACCAGTCTGTTGTTCCATGTCCAGTTCTAATTGCTGCTTCCTGCCCTGCATATAGATTTCTCAAGAGGCAGGTCAGGCGGTCTGGGATTCCCATCTCTTTCAGAATTTTCCACAGTTTATTGTGATCCACACAATCAAAGGCTTTAAATCCCTTATGATTATGCAGTAGAAATGACAAATAAATTCAAGGGATAAGATCTGACAGACAGAGTGCTGACGAACTGTGGATGGAGGTTAGTGACTTTGTAGAGGAAGCAGTGATCAAAACCATCCCCAAGAAAAAGAAATGCAAAAAGACAAAATAGTTCTCTGAGAACTAGCTGAGAAAAGAAGAGAAGGCAAAGGTAAAGGAGAAAAGGAAAGATACACCCATCTGAGTGCAGAGTTCCATAGAAAAGCAAAGAAAGGTAAGAGAGCCTTCCTCAGTGATCAATGAAAAGAGGGATGGAAACAACAGAATGGAAAAGACTAGAGATCTCTTCAAGAAAATCTGAGATACCAAGGAAACATTTCATGCAAAGATGGACACAAGAAAGGACAGAAATGGTATGGACATAAGAGAAGCAGAAGATATTAAGAAGACATGGCAAGAACACACAGAAGAACTATACGAAAAAGATCTTCAGGATCCAGATAACTATGATGGTGTGGTCACTCACCTAGAGCCAGACATCCTAGAATGCAAAGTCAAGTGGGCCTTAGACGCAACACTACAAACAAAGTGGAGGTGATGGAATTCCATTTGAGCTATTTCAAATCCTAAAAGATGATGCTGTGAAAGTGCCACACCCAATATGCCAGCAAATTTGGAAAACTCAGCAATGGTCACAAGACTGTAAAAGATATCTCAGTTTTCATTCCAATCCCAAAGAATGTTCAAATTACTGCACAATTGCACTCATTTCACATGCTAGGCAAGTAATGCTCAAAATTCTCCAAGTTAGGCTTCAACAGTACATGAACCAAGAACTTCCAGATGTTCAAGCTGGATTTAGAAAAGCCAGAGGAACCAGAGATTAAATTGGCAACATCTGTTCACTCATAGAAAAAGCAACAGACTTCCAGAAAAAAATCTGCTTTATTGACTACACCAAAGCCTTTGACTATGTGGATCACAACATGCTGTGGAAAATTCTTAAAGAGATGGGAATACCAAACCATCTGACCTGCTACCTGAGATATATAGGTCAAGAAGTAATGGTTATTGTTTTCTTAATTTCTTTTTCTACTTTCTCATTATTCGTGTATAGGAATGCAAGGGATTTCTGTGTGTTGATTTTATATCCTGCAACTTTACTATATTCATTGATGAGCTCTAGTAATTTTCTGGTGGAGTCTTTAGGGTTTTCCATGTAGAGGATCATGTCATCTGCAAACAGTGAGAGTTTTACTTCTTCTTTTCCAATTTGGATTCCTTTTATTTCTTTTTCTGCTCTGATTGCTGTGGCCAAAACTTCCAGAACTATGTTGAATAGTAGCGGTGAAAGTGGACACCCTTGTCTTGTTCCTGACTTTAGGGGAAATGCTTTCAATTTTTCACCATTGAGGATAATGTTTGCTGTGGGTTTGTCATAGATAGCTTTTATTATGTTGAGGTATGTTCCTTCTAATCCTGCTTTCTGGAGAGTTTTTATCATAAATGGATGTTGAATTTTGTCAAAGGCCTTCTCTGCATCTATTGAGATAATCATATGGTTTTTATTTTTCAATTTGTTAATGTGGTCAATTCCATTTACCATTGCAACGAAAAGAATAAAATACTTAGGAATATATCTACCTAAAGAAACTAAAGACCTATATATAGAAAACTATAAAACACTGATGAAAGAAATCAAAGAGGACACTAATAGATGGAGAAATATACCATGTTCATGGATCGGAAGAATCAATATAGTGAAAATGAGTATACTACCCAAAGCAATTTACAAATTCAATGCAATCCCTGTCAAGCTACCAGCCACATTTTTCACAGAACTAGAACAAATAATTTCAAGATTTGTATGGAAATACAAAAAGCCTCGAATAGCCAAAGCAATCTTGAGAAAGAAGAATGGAACGGGAGGAATCAACTTGCCTGACTTCAGGCTCTACTACAAAGCCACAGTCATCAAGACAGTATGGTACTGGCACAAAGACAGACATATAGATCAATGGAACAAAATAGAAAGCCCAGAGATAAATCCACACACATATGGACACCTTATCTTTGACAAAGGAGGCAAGAATATACAATGGAGTAAAGACAATCTCTTTAACAAGTGGTGCTGGGAAAACTGGTCAACCACTTGTAAAAGAATGAAACTAGATCACTTTCTAACACCATACACAAAAATAAACTCAAAATGGATTAAAGATCTAAATGTAAGATCAGAAACTATAAAACTCCTAGAGGAGAATATAGGCAAAACACTCTCAGAAATAAATCACAGCAGGATCCTCTATGATCCACCTCCCAGAATTCTGGAAATAAAAGAAAAAATAAACAAATGGGATCTAATTAAAATTAAAAGCTTCTGCACAACAAAGGAAAATATAAGCAAGGTGAAAAGACAGCCTTCGGAATGGGAGAAAATAATAGCAAATGAAGCAACTGACAAACAACTAATCTCAAAAATATACAACCAACTTATGCAGCTCAACTCCAGAAAAATAAATGACCCAATCAAAAAATGGGCCAAAGAACTAAATAGACATTTCTCCAAAGAAGACATACGGATGGCTAACAAACACATGAAAAGATGCTCAACATCACTCATTATTAGAGAAATGCAAATCAAAACCACAATGAGGTACCACTTCACACCAGTCAGAATGGCTGCGATCCAAAAATCTGCAAGCAATAAATGCTGGAGAGGGTGTGGAGAAAAGGGAACCCTCCTACACTGTTGGTGGGAATGCAAACTAGTACAGCCACTATGGAGAACAGTGTGGAGATTCCTTAAAAAATTGCAAATAGAACTCCCTTATGACCCAGCAATCCCACTTCTGGGCATACACACCGAGGAAACCAGAATTGAAAGAGACACATGTACCCCAATGTTCATCGCAGCACTGTTTATAATAGCCAGGACATGGAAACAACCTAGATGTCCATCAGCAGATGAATGGATAAGAAAGCTGTGGTACATATACACAATGGAGTATTACTCAGCCGTTAAAAAGAATTCATTTGAATCAGTTCTGATGAGATGGATGAAACTGGAGCCAATTATACAGAGTGAAGTAAGCCAGAAAGAAAAACACCAATACAGTATACTAACACATATATATGGAATTTAGGAAGATGGCAATGACGACCCTGTATGCAAGTCAGGAAAAAAGACACAGATGGGTATAACGGACTTTTGGTCTCAGAGGGAGAGGGAGAGGGTGGGATGATTTGGGAGAATGGGAATTCTAACATGTATACTATCATGTAAGAAGTGAATCGCCAGTCCATGTCTGACGTAGGGTGCAGCATGCTTGGGGCTGGTACATGGGGATGACCCAGAGAGATGTTGTGGGGAGGGAGGTGGGAGGGGGGGTCATGTTTGGGAACGCATGTAAGAATTAAAGATTTTAAAATTAAAAAAAAAAAAAATAAAGTCACATTCACTTTCAAAAAAAAAAAAAAAAAAAAAAGAAGTAATGGTTAAAACCACACATGGAACAATGGACCAGTTCAAAATTGTGAAAGGAGTCCCACAGGCTGTATATTGTCACCCTGACTGCTTAATTTATATGCAGAGTACATCATGTGAAATGCTGGGCTGGATGAAGCACAAGCATGAATCAGGATTGCAGGAAGAAATATCAATAACCTCAGATATGCAGATGACACCACATTTCTGGCAGAAAATAAGAGGAACTAAAGAGCCCCTTGAAGAAAGTGAGAGAGGAATGAAAAAGTTGGCTTAAAATTCAACTTTCATAAAACAAAGATCATGGCATCTGGTCCCATCACTTCATAGCAAATAGATGGGGAAACAATGAAAACAGAGAGAGACTTTATTTTCTTGGGCTCCAAAATCACTGCAGATGGTGACTACAGCCATGAAATTAAAAGATTCTTGCTCCTTGGAAGAAAAGCTATGACAAATCTAGACAGCATATTAAAAAGCAGAAACATTACTTTGCCAACAAAGATCTATCTATTCAAAGCTATGTATTTCCAGTAGTGATGTATGGCTATGAGAATTGGACCATAAAGAAGGCTGAGCACTGGAGAACTGATGCTTTTGAACTGTGGTGTTGGAGAAGACTCTTGAGAGTCTCTTGGACTGCAAAGAGATCAAAGCAGTCAATCCTAAAGGAAATCAATCCTGAATATTTACTGGAAGGACTGATGCTGAAGCTGAAACTCCAGTACTTTGGCCATCTGATGTGAAGAACTGACTCATTGGTAAAGACCTTGATGTTGGGAAAGATTGAAGGCAGGAGGAGAAGGGGACCACAGAAAATGAGATGGTTGGATGGCATCACCGACTGAATGGACATGAGTTTGAGCAAGCTCCAGGAGCTGGTGATGGACAGGGAAGCCAGGTGTGCTGCAGTCCATGGGGTCACAAAGAGTTGGACATGACTGTGTGACTGAACGGCACTGAATGTATATAATACCCAATAATATTATATGAGAAAAATAATATTGAGTTTTTCTTTTTTCAGATATTTATTATTATTATACTATAGTTATTTCCATAGGGAAGCAAAGTCATCAAAACATGAAAATTTTTCATTCATCCCCTTTTGATATTTACAAATATGAACAAAAATAGAAATAAAAACTGGGTATTGCTTAATCATTTTTACCTTTCAGGACTCTGTTTTATGATTTGAAAAGCATTAATCTAAATTGTTTAAGCATATATATATGCATTTCAAACTCAAGATAGTTGAACCAAAAAGTCTATGCATATTTATGAAGTTCCATAAGTCCTTAAAAACAATACATGAAACATATAGTCCTTAAGGAGACTTTCATCTTTAAATAAATAATACTACCCTGAATTAGCAGCTTATTCTCTTGGTTAATACTCTTTTTGTCTGTGGGCCAGAAAATTTCAATACAGGATGGGCGGAGACATATACATTCATTTAGCTATGGAAACTTTATATTTGTTTCTACGAAGAGAAATTCTTATCTCATCCAAAGAAATCAGTGTCACTAGTAGTAGAGGTATAATTGTAGACTTGTATGCACTGGGGATAGATGTTATATTAATAGATATGTAGATATATACTGTTCACACCAAGTATAAGGCTTCAATCAATGTGATGCAAATAATCCTAATGAACAATGACTACTAAACCTTGAAAAATGTTGACAAAATATAGTCCTTTAAAAAGAAAAGGCAGAGTAACAGGGAAAACTGTATAACTCAAAAAAAGGCAAGAGCTTTATTCCTTATGCAAGGATATGTAAAAAGTTTTATCCTAGAATTATAACATTATCATAATATTGAAACAAAATTATATCAGAGAGATTCCTTCTGCAAGTTAAATTGAATACAGATCAAATCATTTGACAAATTCTATAGCAGAAAGTATTTGAACTACTTTAACTTATATTTTACTTCTAAATGTGTGTTTGTATCATATAATCTGGTCTCTCTTAAAACTCCTGAAAAATTGGTAGAGTTTATCTTAAGTGTTATATTTCTAATTTATCACTTTCCCATCATGTTCTTGCTCTTGTTCTTTCAAGAGAGTTAATATATTCAAATGGACAAAATTCTAAATATAATAAGTTATTTTGTATTTAAGTTCTAAACATAATAAGAAAAGTGTCTATATAAAGTAGGATAAAAGATAAAGGCAACCTCTGACCATCAGGTCACAACCCAGAGGGTGTGTGAACTGAGGAGTATCTGTGAGGCACACTGGCCACAAACTGAAATGTGCTACTCCTTGAACACAAATGTCAAAGAATGTGGTGAAAGAATGTCCCAGATAACCTGTAATTAGAACTATATTTATATATTGTTGTTCAGATACTGAGTCATGTCCAACTCTTTGCGACTCCATGGACTGAAGCAAGCCAGGAGTGATATAAACTATACTGATCCTATATTTATATAGTATATAAATAAATGCTTCCATTTACCAAAATCCCCCTTCTGCCTCTATATTATTTATATTTTAACAACATCTCAAATAGATGCACCATTATTCATCTTTGAATATTCATCTTTGAATAATAGTATATCTAGGGCAGCATTAAAATAATATAAATAAAAGAACAATAACCAAAATGAACTTAAATAACATCTATCCATTCATGGGGTTGCAAAGAGTCAGACACGACTGAGCAACTGAACTGAACTGAACTGATCCATATATATAGGGGCAAAAGCATATGGGTGGAACATGTGGGAAACAAAAATGGCAAATGGAAAAATTATAATATATATTAAAAATCTATTTTAAATTATTTGAAATAAATCTAAGCAAATGCATGACTAATCATTCCAAACAATATGCAAACACTGTAAACCCTGGCAAGATTAAATGAGTAAATATATATTGGAAATTATGGGAAGATTATGTCACAAAGAAGGTGAGGGTAAATACATACTCAATTCCTTCCATTTCATGCTTGAAGACAGTAGATATCTGCTCCAAACTAAAAAATTTATTAAGAAAATCAAAATTAATTACCTCAATATATCAATATTTTGCACATATTTTGACCATTACAAAGGTATTTTTAAAATAATATCTCATTATAATGATATAAAACATATAAAAAATAAATAAGGAGACTTTAAAAAATAAAGACAGGAATTTATACAGCTTAATTTCAGATGGTTTTTCTTTTTTCAAATGCCATCAAATAAAACTTTACTAGTTTGGGAAAAAATTCTTGTATGTAGTCAAATTATTTTATCAATATTTAGCTGTCTGTATATATGCATAGAAAGAAGACTAAAATTACAGTCATCAAACTTTAAATATTCACCTCTCTATCATGGAATTTGGGGATGATACATTTATTTATATATAGTTAACCCTTGAACAACAGACTGGTTCCAAATAGGAAAAGGAGTACATCAAGGCTGTATATTGTCACCCTGCTTATTTAACTTCTATGCAGAGTACATCATGAGAAATGCTGGGCTGGAAGAAGCACAAGCTGGAATCAAGATTGCTGGGAGAAATATCAGTAACCTCAGATATGCAGATGACACCACCCTTATGGCAGAAAGTGAAGAGGAACTAAAAAGCCTCTTGATGAAAGTGAAAGAGGAGAGTGGAAAAGTTAGCTTAAAGCTCAACATTCAGAAAACGAAGATCATGGCATCTAGTCCCATCACTTCATGGGAAATGGATGGGGAAACAGTGAAAACAGTGTTAGACTTTATTTTGGGGGGCTCCAAAATCACTGCAGATGGTGACTGCAGCCATGGAATTTTAAGACGCTTCCCTGGTGGCTCAGACGGTAAAGCGTCTGCCTGCAACACGGGAGACCCAGGTTCAATTCCTGGATCCAGAAGATCCCCTAGAGAAGGAAATGGCAGTCCACTCCAGCACTCTTGCCTGGAAACTCCCATGGACGGAGGAGCCTGGTAGGCTACAGTCCATGGGGTCACAAAGAGTCGGACACGACTGAGCGACTTCACTTCACTTCTCCTTGGAAGAAAAGTTATGACCAACCTACATAGCATATTGGAAAGCAGAGACATTACTTTGCCAACGAAGGCCCGTCTAGTCAAGGCTATTGTTTTCCCATTGGTCATGTATGGATGTGAGAGTTGGACTGTAAAGAAAGCTGAGCGCTGAAGAATTGATGTTTTTGAACTGTTATGTTGGAGAAGACTCTTGAGAGTCCCTTGGACAGCAAGGAGATCCAACTAGTCCATTGTAAAGGAGATCAGCCCTGGGTGTTCTTTGGAAGGAATGATGCTAAAGCTGAAACTCCTGTACTTTGGCCACCTCATGCGAAGAGTTGACTCAGTGGAAAAGACTCTGATGCTGGGAGGGATTGGGGGCAGGAGGAAAAGGGGACGCCAGAGGATGAGTTGGCTGGATAGCATCACTGACACGATGGACATGAGTTTGAATGAACTCCAGGAGTTGGTGATGGACAGGGAGGCCTGGCGTGCTGCAATTCATGGGGTCACAGAGTCGGACATGACTGAGCGACTGAACTGAACTGAACTGAACCCTTGAACAATGCAGGAGTTACGGATAGATACCAGTAAAGTCAAAATTCCTAATGTTGCTATCTCTGCCTCAAAAACAAAAGAATTAATGCAGTAAATGAGTCACCCAAAGGCAGGAAGTTGAAACAGTTTGGATAGAATCAGAGCTAAAACCCTAGTTCTTTTGGTTACATATACTTTGATCTCCAATCAATCAAACTTTTCCCCACAATTAGTAATTTAAAGATTCATAAAAGCAAAGTACAGGTACTATCTTTACAGGAAAAAAAAAATCCATGTACAAGTATATTCACAAAGCTCAAACTCCTGTTGTTCAAGGATCAGCTGTAATGTTCTTGTTGTCTGCATTTTATAGAATTATAAAATACAATGCTATAAAACTATTTTAATAAGGTAAAAAATCTAGTTTTAAACCGCTTTTAGTTGAATGAATATACTCATAAACACAGAATCATACAGAACATTCTTAAGTAGAGTCAACTCTAGTGCCTAATCTAAAATTGCTATCAAATACCATATACCTATATGCAAAATGAAGGTCCCCTGAACCCATGGATTTGCTGCTTCAAACATAATATGAGTGCTTGATAGCTGCTGAGTATCCTCAGAATTTTATATAAATAAATTGTTTTATAATAATTAACAAGAAACTCATTGGATTATTATTGCAGAAAGGAAATCAACTTGATTTATTTTAGTATTCTAAAGCAGCTTTTTAAAAACCAAGTTAGTATAGAAACACTCATTTTTGAAGTTTGCATTATAGCGAGGATAAGTAAAGTACAAAAATGAGTAAAGATCAAATACAAACAGACTGGAAGGCAAGAGTCCAGGGAAAATGATGCCAAATGTTCATACCATGGGCTTCACGCATTCCTAGATGTCTGCCCATCAGTTAATCAGAAACTGGCAATTAGTTTAAAATGAAGTGAGGAGTGACCAAATTTCAGAAAAATCTGTAAATTAGTCTTTACTTTTCCTTCTGATTTCTTTCAGAAACTGAAGTTTTGAACTTTCTGATTCAGTTCAGTTGCTCTGTTGTGTCTGACTCTTTGCGACCCCATAGACTGCAGCACGCCAAGCCTCCCTGTCCATCACCAACTCCTGGAGTTGACTCAAACTCATTTCCATTGAGTCAGTGATGCCATCCAACCATCTCATCCTCTGTCATCCCCTTCTCCTCCTGCCCCCAATCCCTCCAAGCATCGGGATCTTTTCCAATGAGTCGGTTCTTCGCATCAGGTGGCCAAATTACTAGAGTTTCAGCTTCAGTATCAGTCCTTCCAATGAATATTCAGGACTGATTTCCTTTAAGTTTGACTGGTTGGATCTCCTTGCAGTCCAAGAAATTCTCAAGAGTCTTCTCCAACTCCACAATTCAAAAGCATCCATTCTTCGGTGATCAGCTTTCTTTATCAGAGAAGGCAATGGCACCCCACTCCAGCACTCTTGCCTGGAAAATCCCATGGACAGAGGAGCCTGGTGGGCTCCTGAGTGACACGACTGAGTGACTTCACTTTCACTTTCCACTTTCATGCATTGGAGAAGGAAATGACAACCCACTCCAGTGTTCTTGCCTGGAGAATCCCCGGGACGGGGGAGCCTGGTGGGCTGCCATCTATGGAGTCCCACAGAGTCGGACACGACTGAAGCGACTTAGCAGCATACATGACTATTGGAAAAACCATCATAGCCTTGGCTAGATGGACCTTTGTTAGCAAAGTAATGTCTCTGCTTTTTAATATGCTATCTATGTTGGTAATAGCTTTTCTTCCAAGGAGTAAGTGTCTTTTAATTTCATGGCTGCTGTCACCATCTGCAGTGATTTTGGAGCCCCCAAAAATAAAGTCTGTCACTGTTTCCATTGTTTCCCCATCTATTTGCCATGAAATGATGGGACCAAACCGCAGTTTTGAACTTTTTGATTATTTTAGATAAAGTATTTTAAAAAACCAAAGGATAAATATAAAAATCTTTTTTCTCATAGCTGAGAAGTTATGCATATGTTAAAGAAATACAGCAAATATATATAAGCAATGGAGTGTGTTATAGCATATATATTAGGAATTTAAATAGCCTGCTTGTACATGGGAACTTTTCAGTTACCTAAGAAGACTGGTTGTGGAAGAATATACAAGCTGAGTCACACCCTACACTGGCTGTTGGTGTAAATGAGAAACCTGGAAACCATAGAATCAAAAGGCAGGGTAAAATATTGGTTTTAGCACTTTAGGGATGTTAAGCATGGAAGACCATCAATGTTAACTTTTAGCATGCAGAGTTGCATGCTGTCAGGCAATCTCCTTTAATCACACACATAAGCCAGCTCACCAATACCCATTTACAAAAGAGGAAAAATGAGGCAGTTTCAAATTTTGATATAAAGAATAATTCATTTTTCATTCTCTAAAACAAGCCAGTGAGTCTCTAGCTTTGTGTGAAGAGTGGCTTAAATCTGAGTGTGATCATCTGCTATGAGTTATTGTTAGACATAATCAGTAAGTAAAACAAAACCAAAACACACAGACACCTATATGTCTGATTCTTTGCCACCCCATAGACTGTAGCCTGCCTGGCTGCTTTGTCTACGGAATTCTCCAGGCAGGAATACTGGAGTGGGCAGACATTCTCTTCTCCAGGGGATCTTCCCAACCAACCCAGGGATCAAACCCAGGTCTCCTGCATTGCAGGCAGATTCTTTACTGTCTGAACCACCAGGGAAATCCATATATATAACTACTATTAGTCAAGAGAGCCAAATATATATGTTATAAATTTATTCAAAAATTTAAAAATTATTGTAATCTTGGTTACATTTGACTATATGGGAACTTCTAAGTTATATCCATAAATATTAAAATCATATAGAGCACTACTTTATGAACCATAAAATAGAAAATTCAAATACCACATCCCTCTTTTACAAGTGGTTGACCAGTTTTCCCAGCACCACTTGTTAAAGAGATTGTCTTTACTCCATTGTATATTCTTGCCTCCTTTGTCAAAGATAAGGTGTCCATATGTGTGTGGATTTATCTCTGGGCTTTCTATTTTGTTCCATTGATCTATATGTCTGTCTTTGTGCCAGTACCATACTGTCTTGATGACTGTGGCTTTGTAGTAGAGCCTGAAGTCAGGCAAGTTGATTCCTCCAGTTCCATTCTTCTTTCTCAAGATTGCTTTGGCTATTCGAGGTTTTTTGTATTTCCATACAAATCTTGAAATTATTTGTTCTAGTTCTGTGAAAAATGTGGCTGGTAGCTTGATAGGGATTGCATTGAATTTGTAAATTGCTTTGGGTAGTATACTCATTTTCACTATATTGATTCTTCCAATCCATGAACATGGTATATTTCTCCATCTATTAGTGTCCTCTGTGATTTCTTTCATCAGTGTTTTATAGTTTTCTATATATAGGTCTTTAGTTTCTTTAGGTAGATATATTCCTAAGTATTTTATTCTTTTTGTTGCAATGGTGAATGGAATTGTTTCCTTAATTTCTTTTTCTACTTTCTCATTATTCGTGTATAGGAATGCAAGGGATTTCTGTGTGTTGATTTTATATCCTGCAACTTTACTATATTCATTGATGAGCTCTAGTAATTTTCTGGTGGAGTCTTTAGGGTTTTCCATGTAGAGGATCATGTCATCTGCAAACAGTGAGAGTTTTACTTCTTCTTTTCCAATTTGGATTCCTTTTATTTCTTTTTCTGCTCTGATTGCTGTGGCCAAAACTTCCAGAACTATGTTGAATAGTAGTGGTGAAAGTGGACACCCTTGTCTTGTTCCTGACTTTAGGGGAAATGCTTTCAATTTTTCACCATTGAGGATAATGTTTGCTAACACCGCACACAAAAATAAACTCAAAATGGATTAAAGATCTAAATGTAAGATCAGAAACTATAAAACTCCTAGAGGAGAACATAGGCAAAACACTCTCAGACATAAATCACAGCAGGATCCTCTATGATCCACCTCCCAGAATGCTGGAAATAAAAGCAAAAATAAACAAATGGGATCTAATTAAAATTAAAAGCTTCTGCACAACAAAGGAAAATATAAGCAAGGTGAAAAGACAGCCTTCTGAATGGGAGAAAATAATAGCAAATGAAGCAACTGACAAACAACTAATCTCAAAAATATACAAGCAACTTCTGCAGCTCAACTCCAGAAAAATAAACGACCCAATCAAAAAATGGGCCAAAGAACTAAATAGACATTTCTCCAAAGAAGACATACGGATGGCTAACAAACACATGAAAAGATGCTCAACATCACTCATTATTAGAGAAATGCAAATCAAAACCACAATGAGGTACCACTTCACACCAGTCAGAATGGCTGCGATCCAAAAATCTGCAAGCAATAAATGCTGGAGAGGGTGTGGAGAAAAGGGAACCCTCCTACACTGTTGGTGGGAATGCAAACTAGTACAGCCACTATGGAGAACAGTGTGGAGATTCCTTAAAAAATTGCAAATAGAACTACCTTATGACCCAGCAATCCCTCTGCTGGGCATACACACCGAGGAAACCAGAATTGAAAGAGACACATGCACCCCAATGTTCATCGCAGCACTGTTTATAATAGCCAGGACATGGAAACAACCTAGATGTCCATCAGCAGATGAATGGATAAGAAAGCTGTGGTACATATACACAATGGAGTATTACTCAGCCATTAAAAAGAATTCATTTGAATCAGTTCTGATGAGATGGATGAAACTGGAGCCGATTATAGAGAGTGAAGTAAGCCAGAAAGAAAAACACCAATACAGTATACTAACACATATATATGGAATTTAGGAAGATGGCAATGACGACCCTGTATGCAAGACAGGGAAAGAGACACAGAAGTGTATAACGGACTTTTGGACTCAGAGGGAGAGGGAGAGGGTGGGATGATTTGGGAGAATGACATTCTAACATGTATACTATCATGTGAATTGAATCGCCAGTCTATGTCTGACGCAGGATGCAGCATGCTTGGGGCTGGTGCATGGGGATGACCCAGAAAGATGTTATGGGGAGGTAGGTGGGAGGGGGGTTCATGTTTGGGAATGCATGTAAGAATTAAAGATTTTAAAATTTAAAAAATAAAAAACTAAAACTAAAAAAAAAAAAAAAACAAATACCACATCCCTACAAAATCTACTAATTTGCTCATTCAAAGATATTATTTTTTTTAATGAACAAATTTGAAACATCTACTCAAAAAGTGTTTCTCTTCAGCTGAATCAGAATAGAAACAAATGAATATTTGAATTTTAAAAGCAAATGCAAATATATGAATCCTTTTAAATAAGTCAAGTCAACAAAGCATTCAAATTGCACAGGATTTTTAATGTTCTTTAAAAATGACCTAATCCAGATTTTGTTTTAATTCAGCATTCCAAGGGAGTTCAAAGGGTGACTTAAGTTTCATTTGCTTTTCTACACCTATACAAGTCCTTCACATATAGGTTGGGGCATTCACAATGTTTGTTGACTGAGTCGATGCTATTTCGACCATACCTTTTATTGGCAAACACAGCACTACCATATTTAGAATATTATGTTCTGTTTATATTCAAGATAAAACAAAACAGGCAGTTGTATTACAAGTATGATAGAGTAGTCCAGTGGGTCTTCATTAGATAACACCTATGCAGTAATCAAAGAATAAAGACCAGATTTGCATGGTTTAAATATTCAGGACTAAATGAGGCCATATTAATAATGTACTACCTTTTTATAATTTTCTGTAATATATACTTAAACTTATTCTACATTGATTACAATCCTTAAAAACAATCAATATTTAGAATACTGATTTATTTTTTATTAAATTGACTATCTTAAATGTTGAATTTGTTACATACATAAATGCAACTGTAGAAAAAGACATAGCAATCAATAAATACAGTCACAAAACATATATAGAAAAGTCTGATTTTCCCAGAACCTGTAATGTAACAAGATCACTAGTTGACTATGGCTCAGATCATGAAATCCTTATTGCAAAATCAGGCTTAAACTGAGGAAAGTAGGAAAAACCACTAGGTCATTCAGGTGTGACCTAAATTAAATCCCTTACGATTATACAGTAGAAGTGACGAATAAATTCAAGGGATAAGATCTGACAGAGAGTGCCTGAAGAATTATTGACGGAGGTTAGTGACATCGTACAGGAGGTGGTTATCAGAACCGTCTCCAAGAAAAAGAAATGCAAAAAGGTAAAATGGTTCTTTGAGGAGGCTTTACAAATAGCTGAGAAAAGAAGAGAAGCAAAGGCAACGGAGAAAAGGAAAGATATATCCATCTGAATGCAGAGTTCCAAAGAAAAGCAAGGAGAGGTAAGAGAGCCTTCCTCAGTGATCAATGGAAAGAGGGATGGAAACAACAGAATGGAAAAGACTAGAGATCTCTTCAAGAAAATCAAAAATACCAAGGGAACACTTCATGCAAAGGTGAGCACAATAAAGGGCAGAAATGGTATCGACCTAAGAGAGGCAGAAGATATTAAGAAGAGGTGGCACGAATACACAACCAGAACTATACATAAACTGTATTAATGACTCAGATAACCTCGATGGGGTGATTACCCACCTAGAATCAGACAACCTGGAGTGTGAGGTCAAGTGGGCCTTAGGAAGCATTACTATGAATAAAACTAATGGAGGTGATAGAATTCCAGCTGAGCTATTTCAAAATCTAAGTGATGATGCTGTGAAAGTGCTGCACTCAATATGCTAGCACATTTGTATATTCAGCAGTAATCACAGGACTGGAAAAAGTCAGTTTTCATTCCTGTCCCAAAGAAGGGCAAAGTGAAAGAATGTTCAAACTACCACACAGTTCAGTTCAGTCACTCAGTCGTATCCAACTCTGCAACCCCATGGACTGCAGCACACCAGGCTTCCCTGTCCATCACCAAATCTGGAGCTTGCTCAAACTCATGTCCATCAAGTCAGTGATGCCATACAATCATCTCATCCTCCGTAATCCCCTTCTCCTCCCACCTTCAGTCTTTCCCAGTATCAGGGTCTTTTCCAATGAGTCGGATTTTTTGCATCATATGGCCAAAGATTTGGAGTTTCAGCTTCAGCATCAGTCCTTACAATGAATATTTACGATTGATTTCCTCTAGGATTAACTGGCTGGATATCCTTGCAATCTAAGAGACCCTCAAGAGTCTTCTCCAATACCACAGTCCAAAAGCATCAGCTCTTCAGTGCTCAGCTTTCTTTATAGTCCAGATCTCACATCAATACATGACTACGGGAGAAACCATAGCTTTGACTAGGTGGACCTTTATTGGTAAAGTAATGTCTCTGCTTTTTAATACGCTGTCTTGGTTGGTAATAGCTTTCCTTTCAAGAAGCAAGCATCTTTTAATTTCATGGCTGTAGTCACCATTTTCAGTGATTTTGGAGCCCGAAAAAATAAAGTCTGTCACTGTCTCCATTTTTTCCCCATCTATAGCCATGAAGTGATGGGACCAGAAGCCTTGATGTTAGCTTTCTGAATGTTCAGTTTTAAGGCAGCTTTCACTCTCCACTTTCACTTTCATCAAGAGGTTCTTCTTCCTCTTCACTTTCTGCCATAAGTGTGGTGTCATCTGCATATCTGAGGTTGCTTATATTTCTCCTTACAATCTTGATTCCAGCTTGTGCTTCATCCAGCCCTGCATTTCACATGATATACTCTGCATATAAGCTAAATAAACAGGGTGACAATATACAACCTTGACGTACTTCTTTCCCGATTTGGAACCAGTCTGTTGTTCCATTGCACTCATTTCACATGCTATCAAGGTAATGCTCAAAATCCTTCAAGCTAGGCTTCAGCAGTATGTGAACTGAGAAATTCCAGATGTACAAGCTGGATTTAGAAAAGGCAGAGGAACCAGATATCAAATTGCCATCATTCATTGGTACATAGAAAAAGCATGAGAATCTTAGAAAATCATCTACTTCTACTTTATTGACTACTCTAAAGCCTTTGGTTGTGTGGGTCACAACAAACTGTGGAAAATACTTAAAAAGATGGGAATACTGGATCACCTTACTTGCCTCCTGCAAAACTTGTATGCAGCTCAAGAAGCAAGTTAAAACTGGACATGGAACAACTGACTGATTCCAAATTGGGAAAGCAGTATGTCAAGACTGTACATTGTCACCTTGCTTATGTAACTTATATGCAGAATACATCATGCAAAGTGCTGGGCTGGATGAAGCACAGCTGGAATTAAGATTCCCGGGAGAAATATCAATAACCTCAGATATTCAGATAACACTATCTTAATGGCAGAAAGCAAAGAGAAATTAAAGAGCCTCTGGATGAAGGTGAAAGAGGAGAGTACTGAAGCTGGCTTAAAACTCAACATTCAGAAAACTAAGATCATGGCATCTGGTCCTACAACTTCATGGCAAAAAGATGGGGAAAAAATGGAAACAGTGACAGTATTTATTTTCTTGGGCTCCAAAATTACTGCAGATGGTGACTGCAGCCATGAAATTAAAAGATGCTTAGTCCTAGGAAGAAAAGCTATTACAAACCTAGACAGCATATTAAAAAGAAGAAACATGACTTTGCCAACAAATGTCCATCTAGTCAAGGCTATGGTTTTTTCCAGTAGTCACATATGGATGTGAGAGCTGGACAATAAAAACAATGGGCACTGAAGAACTGATGCCTTTGAAACGTAGTGCTGGAGAAGACTCTTTAGAGTCCTTTGGGCAGCAAAGAGATTAAACCAGTAAATCCTAAAGGAAATCAGTCCTGAATATTCATTAGAAGGACTGATGCTGAAGCTGAAACTCCAATACTTTGGCTGCCTGATGCAAAGAACTGACTCTTTGGAAAAGACCCTGATGTTGGGAAAGATTGAAGGCAGGAGGAGAAGGGGACAACAGAGGCTGAGATGGTTGGATGGCATCACCAATTTGATGGACATGAGTTTGAGCAAGCTCAAGGAGTTGATGATTGACAGGGAAGCCTGGAGTGCTGCAGTTCATGGGGTCCCAAAGAGTTGGACACAGCTGAGTGACTGAACCAGCTGTCACTTAATATAATTTACAGTTTCCTATTTAATATTAGAAAGTAAAGACACCTGGATATCCATATTGTTCTAGTATGTATTTCCCTGTGTCATGAGTTGGTGCATGGATTATACATGGTCCACTGAATTAATTTTAATACTTCTAAATTTCTAGTCTTTAAGATTTGTAATGCAAATTCAGTCTTTATTAAATGTCAGAAGCACAAACTTCTAACAACTGCCATAAGTCTGAATACATGTAAGTTCCTTTGCTAAATTTTGAAATCAAGGTAAAAATTAATTCTAATTGTAGAGGATGAATTCAAGAAATCACTGATGCATTTTAATGACTGACAAAGGTAAGAGGATAAAAACAATATTAATTTTCAGAGATTTCTATGCTCGAGTAAACATAAAAATATGTAATTATATTTACAGGGCTAGGCTGTGTAGAAAGATAAGGGATAATTACATTCATGCCTGATGGGAAAAAGACCACACAAATTATGCAGGTTTTGTATGTTAACAGATTTGTAATATTAGAAATTCAATCAAATGTTAATTAATTACAAGAAAAGTACTATCTATGAATGTGTTACAGCAAGAAAATCTATATATTTTACAAGAATTGAAAATACTTTCATTCGTCCCTATTGTAATTTCTTATGTCATACATAAGTATGGCATAATTAGTCTTTCACATCAGGCAGATAATCAAGATTTAAATAATATTTACACAGCTCTCCTAGGCAGGTAAAATATAAACTATGAGAATTAATTCCTAGTTTTTACACAGGTATTATTTCCATTGTACTACAAAATTACGAATTAGATTTTTCCTATAGTTTTTAATACTATTGTTATTGGTCAGTTGCTGTAGTGTCCGATGCTTTGCCACCCCAGGGACTGCAGCAGTCCAGGCTTCCCTGTCCTTCACCATCTCCGGGAACTTGCTCAAACTCATGTTGATGAGTTCATATATCTCCACAGTATTTTTTATGGATGCTAAACAATACATTCTATAGAATCATGTATTAATTGAAAGAAGTGACGTGAAAGTATTATCACTAAGTCATGTCGACTCTGCAATCCCATGATGTTTAGCCCACCAGGATACTGGTAACTAAAGTCTCTAGTTTTTATTTCAGTTCAGTTCATTTAAGTCACTCAGTCATGTCAGTCTGCGACTGCATGGACTGCAGCACACCAGGCTTCCCTGACCATTGCAATACCTGGAGCTTGCTCAAACTCATGTCCATTAAGTCAGTGATGCCATCCAACCATCTCATCCTCTGCAATCCCCTTCTCTTGTGCCTTCAATCTTTCCCAGCATCAGGGTCTTTTCCAATGAGTCAGGTCTTTGCATCAGGTGGCCAAAGTATCAGAGTTTCAGCTTCAACATTAGTCCTTCCAGTATTCAGGACTGATTTCCTTTAGGATTGACTGGTTTGATTTCCTTGCAATCCAAGGGAGCCTCAAGAGTCTTCTCCAACACCACAGGTCAAAAGCATCAATTACTCAGTGCTCAGCTTTCTTTATAGTCCAGCTCTCACATTCATACATGACTACTAGTAAAAACATAGCTTTGACTAAGTGGACCTTTGTTGGTAAAGTAATGTCTCTGCTTTTTAATATGCTGTCTAGGTTTATCACAGCTTTTCTTCCAAGGAATAGGCATCTTTTAATTTCATGGCTGCAGCTGCCATCTGCAGTGATTTTGGAGGCCAAGAAAATAAAGGCTCTCACTGTTTCCATCATTTCCCCATCTATTTTCCATGAACTGATGGGGCCGGATGCCATAAGCTTAATTTTCTGAATGTTGAGTTTTAAGCCAACTTTTTCACTCTCCACTTTCTCTTTCATCAAGAGGCTCTTTAGTGTTTCTTTGCATTCTGCCATAAGTGTTATGTCATCTGCGTATCTGAGGTTATTGATATTTCTCCTGGCAATCTTGATTCCAGCTTGTGCTTCATCCAGCCTGGCCTTTCTCATAATGTACTCTGCATATAATTTAAATAAGCAGGGAGACAACATACAGGCTTGATGTACTCCTTTCCCAATTTGGAACCAATCTGTTGTTCCATGTCCAGTTCTGTTGCTTCCTGAGCTGCATAAGCAGGTCAGGTGGTCTGGTATCTCTTTAAGAATTTTAAGAATTCTCTTAAAATTAAAGAAATCTCTTTAGGAATTTTCCACAGTTTTTTGTGATCCACATAGTCAAGGCTTTGGCATAGTTAATAAAGCAGAAGTAGATGTTTTTCTGGAACTCTTTTGCTTTTTTGATGATACAGTGGATGTTGGCAATTTAATCTCTGGTTCCTCTGGGTTTTTTAAATCCAGCTTGAACATCTGGAAGTTCACAGTTCATGTATTGATGAAACCTGGCTTGGAGAATTATGAGCATCACTTTACTAGCGTGTGAGATGAGCGCAATTGTGCAGTAGTTTGAACATTCTTTGGCATTGCCTTTCTTAGGGACTGGAATGAAAACTGACATTTTCCAGTCCTGTGGCCACTGCTCAGTTTTCCCGATTTGCTGGCATATTGAGTACAGCACTTTCAAAGCATCATCTTTTAGATTTTTAGATAGCTCAGCTGGAATTCCATCACCTCTACCTGCTTTGTCTGTAATGATGCTTTCTAAGGCTCACTTGACTTCGCATTCCAGGATGTCTGGCTCTAGATGACTGATCACACCATCATGATTATCTGGGTCATGAAGATCTTTTTTCTATATTTCTTCTGTGTATTCTTGCCACTTCTTCTTAACATCTTCTGCTACTCTTAGGTCTACAATTTCTGTCCTTTATTGTCCTATAATGTTCCCTTGGTATCTTTAATTTTCTTGAAGAGATTTCTAGTCTTTCCCATTCTGTTATTTTCCTTTATTTCTTTGCATTGACCACTGAGGTAAGCTTTCTTACCTCTCCTTGGTATTCTTTGGAATTCTGCATTCAAATGGGTATATCTTTCCTTTTCTCCTTTGCCTTTTACTTTTCTTCTTTTCTCAGCTATTTGTGAGAACTATTTTACCTTTTTGCATTTCTTTTTCATAGGGATGATCTTGATCACTGCCTCCTATACAATGTCATGAACCTCTGTCCATAGTGTTTCAGGCACTCTGGCACTCTTTCGATCAGATCTAATCCCTCAGATCTATTTGTCACTTCCACTGTATAATCATAAGGGATTTGATTTAGGTCATACCCGAATGGTCTAGTGGCTTTCCCTACTTTCTTCAGTTTAAGTCTGAATTTGCCAATAAGCAGTTCATGATCTGAGCCATAGTCAGTTCCTGGTCTTGTTTTTGCTGTATAGAGCTTTCCATCTTCAGCTGCAAAGAATATAATCAGTCTGATTTTGGTGTTGACCATCTGGTGATGTCCATGTGTAGTCTTCTCTTGTGTTGTTGGAAGAGGGTGTTTGCTATGACTAGTGCGTTCTCTTGGCAAAACTCCGTGAGCCTTTTCCCTGCTTCATTTTCTACTCCAAGGCCAAATTTGCCTCTTACTCCAGGTAATCTCTTGACTTTCTACTTTTGCATTCTAGTTCCCTATAATGAAAAGGACATCTTTTTGGGGTGTTAAGTTCTAGAAGGTCTTGTAGGTCTTCATAGTTTTTATTTACAGTTCAAAAAATTTAATAAAACCCTACAGAGTTTCATTTTTTGCCAGGTTCATTTCAAAACACTTTATAAATAATACTTGTTCAGTCTTCACAACACTATCTCCATTTTACATTCAAGAAAACAGGCATAGAGAAACTATATTAATTGCTTAAGGCTTATATCAACACACAGTTAAGAAGTGAGAAAGTGGCTTTCAAACAGAGGCAGTCTGGTTTCTAGAGTCCTTGATCTCTATTCTACGTCTTTGAATCACAAGTTGAGAAAAAAACCCTTTGTTTCTAGCTTTTGCTCACTGGTTGTTCAAATTCCACCACTACTGTTGTTCAGCTGTGTCTGACTCTTCACGACCCCACGGAGTACAGCACGCCAGGCTTCTGTGTCCTTCACCATCTCCCCGAATTTGCCCAAGTTCCATTACTTTATTATAATATACACTTATTAATTTTATTCCCTGTGAAAGTAGTAAATAGTATAGAGGTGTCTGTATTATAGCATGTGAAAATCTGCTTATTTATTTAATAAAAATCATTGTGGAAATCATGCCAACAGGGCAGAATTAATCTAATTGTCAAATTTGCATTATGATAGAGAAAATATTGCAATATGTCTGAAATCCAACTGTCTATGTGGTTTTCTGCTATTTACTCTGGTTTCACTTTGAGTTTCTTTCCACCTTTTTGAGGAGAATTCTTAGGCCATTAATTCAGAGTTTGTTTTCTTAATCTAATCATTTAAAACTATATATTTTCCCATATGCACTGCATTAGTAGCAAACTACATTATTTTGATATGGCATGTAGCCTTGTCAATCAGATCCAACTATTTTCTAATTTTCTTATGATTTGTTTCTTGACCCGTGAATTATTCAGATACATTGTATTTAATGTTTTCCTGGATAATTTATTGTTAATTATTTCTGAATAAGTTCCAAGATCTGCTGCAGAAGGGATAGGCTATCCACTCCAGTCTTTTTGGGCTTCCCTGGTGGCTCAGCTGGCAAAGAATCCACCTGTAATGCAGGAGGCCTGGTTTTGATTCTGGGTTGGGAAGATCCCCTGGAAAAGTGAAAGGCTACCCACTCCAGTATTCTGGCCTGGAGACAGTCCACGGGGTCACAAAGAGTTGGACACAACTGAGCAACTTTCACTTTCACTTTCAAGTTCCATCATGGTCACAAAGTATACTGTGTGCATATATTTTTTGCCTTTTTCCTCTTAAAATCCCTTAGAAAGGGCAATGTTTGCCAGAGGGTATGTGATTGATTTTGAATGTAAAATGAAAAGTACTTTACTTAATAAAGTCAACTCTCAGATATTATATTTGATATTGTAGGAGTGAAAATAGTCACCAATTAAATGCTAGCTGAATGAGTAACCAACTAGCTTTTGTCCTCTTGTAAGTGGGCTGCCATGCAATATGAGTGCAAATTTCATAATTTTTATTTTTCTGTTTTGAGTGATGGTGAGGTCTCAAGAATAAGATGAAGTTGTTATTGACTTTTATGTTCTCCAAAATAGTCAATCCTCCAGGAAGAATTGCCTGCACTTGGTATTTTTCAATGATGGCTCAAAGCCCATGACATTTCTAAGCCATTAAGGTCATAGCATCTTTTCTTTTTTTAAGAATAAAAGCAGAATATGCTGTGACCCAAGGGACATATTAAACATACAGGTATCTTCCATTGTAAAGAAAAATGTTTTTTATATGGAGACATAGTTTTTGAAAATATTGTCTTAAGAGAAAGGAAAAGTCCTTAGATACTGCTATTTGACCTCATCATTGTTACTAATGAAAAACATTGCTACTGCTGCTGCTAAGTCGCTTCAGTCATGTTCGACTCTGTGCGACCCCATAGAGGGCAGCCCACCAGGCTCCCCCGTCCCTGGGATTCTCCAGACAAGAACACTGGAGTGGGTTGCCATTTCCTTCTCCAATGCATGAAAGTGAAAAGTGAAAGTGAAGTTGCTCAGTCGTGTCCGACTCTTAGCGACCCCATGGACTGTAGCCTACCAGGCTCCTCCCTCCATGGGATTTTCCAGGCAACAGTACTGGAGTGGGGTGCCATTGCCTTCTCCGATGAAAAACATTGCTTGTCTCTAAATAAATAAATGCCTATTGCTAAACACCCTAGGGCATTGCTACGAGGCTCTCTGGTGCCAGCTGGGAAGCTACTCCATCACAGATCAACCTCATCACAAATCTGCTCTTCTGACAGCCTGATCCTCTCCCTGAAGTCTCTATCCTCAGGGTCCCCAGTAGGGATACTGTGTATGACACCATAGCCATATTTTAGGTCAGATAATCCCAAACTTGCTCTTTAAATTTGGTGAAAATCCTTCCAGGTTTATCATTTTCTGATGTAATAAGTGACACATAGAGGGACGTTTTTCTAAATAAGACGAGGAGTACATTTTAATTGAAAATGTACGGTATTCAGGAATAGACTTAACAGACATAGAAAACAAACTTATGGTTACCTGAGTGGAAGCAGGGAGGGATAAATTAGGAATTAGGGCTTAACAGATACACACAGCTGCTGCTGCAGCTAGGTCGCTTCAGTTGTGTCCGACTCTGTGCGACCCCATAGACGGAAGCCCACCAGGCTCCCCCATCCCCGGGATTCTCCAGGCAAGAATACTGGAGTGGGTTGCCATTTCCTTCTCCAGTGCATGAAAGTGAAAAGTGAAAGGGAAGATACACACTACTATACGTAAAATAGGTAAACAAATAAGGAGCGGCTACCATAGAACAAGAAACTATATTCAATTTCTTGTAATAACCTGTAATGGAAAAGATTCTCATAAAGAATATATGTATATGTGTAACTGAATCACTTTGCTGTACATCTGAAACACTGTAAATCAACTATACTTCAATTAAAAGGGGTAAAATATTAATTATAAAAGCAATCATTGTGCTACAAAGCTCAATCTCTTTAAGCTTTTGTCTATATCCCTCTAAAGTATAATAACCTCTATCTCACAAATGTGTTGCAAAAACTAAATAAGATAATGAATCTGATAACAGTTTGTAACCCATGTTCTAAATGTTAATCTTAAACTTTCAGTTACACTAAAGAGAGAGCAACCATTGAGGATATACACTAAACTACATCTCAAATGTTTATGAAGTAGAAATTTTAGTCAGTAAATAAAGCGATTAAAAAGAAAATGTATTATTTTAATGAGGACTGGGTTTTGATTTACAAAATATGCCCTGCAATATTAATCAAATCCTAGAAAGATAACTTGATAAAGAGAACTGCAAAAATTTCTAAACAATCTCGATCATGTTAAAATAATTTTGGAACAAAACAAAACATTTTTTTAAATGAAAGAGATTTATACCATGCTAAGGATAATCTCATTTGTACAAGGCTGTATAAAAAATTCTGAAAGAAATCTGTAAATGCATAAAAACTGAATCAAGTATTTTTAAAATGGCATTATCAGTTTTAAATTGCTTCCCTAGTGTCTCAGAACATAAAGAATCCATCTGCAATGCAGGAGACCTGGGTTTGATCCCTGGGTTGGGAAGATCCCTTGGAGAAAGGAAAGACTATCCACTCTAGTACTCTTGCCTGGAGAATTCCATGGTCAGAGCACACAGTCCATGGGTTTGCCAAGAGTCAGACATGACTGAGTGACTAACACTTTCACGTTCAATTTTAATAGGTATATTTTATACATTAATATAAATTATTAAATATTATCATTTGTTTTAGAAAAAGTAGCATTTCATATTTATATCTTAGGATATAAAAACATTTTTACAGTGATGTAAATTAGTAAGTTATTATTTATGCAAACACTTCATGTGATCTAAATATAACCTAAGACATTAGTAACAGATTATGTCTATCCTTAACTTCATCTACTCCTTGCCCCATGTTTTATAAAGTGATCAGTGTTGAGCTGGCTATATGCAAGTTCAGCAGAGAAGCATGATAAACGTAAACTGTTTTCTTTTTGATAATTAAAGGAGTGTTAGAGCTAGTGTGAGGAAAGTGTTTTGCTTGCTTTTCTTTTTTTTTAATTTAAATATATTTATTTTAGTTGGAGGCTAATTACTTTACAATATTGTATTGGTTCTGCCACATATCAACATGAATCCGCCACAGGCATACACATGTTCCACATCCTGAACCCCACCTCCCACCTCCCTCCCCGTACCATCCCTCTGGGTCATCCCAGTACACCAGCCCCAGGGATCCTGTAACGAACCTGGGCTGGCGATTCATTTCTTATATGATATTATACATGTTTCCATGCCATTCCCCCAAATCATCCCACCCTCTCCCTATCCCACAGAGTCCAAAAGACTGTTCTATACATCTATGACTCTTGCTATTTCGCATACAGGGTTATCATTACCATCTTTCTAAATTCCATATATATGTGTCAGTATATTGTATTGGTGTTTTTCTTTCTGGCTTACTTCACTCTGTATAATAGGTTCCGGTTTCATCCACCTCATTAGAACTGATTCAAATGCATTCTTTTTAATGGCTGAGTAATACTCCATTGTGTATAGGTACCACAGCTTTCTTATCCATTCATCCAGACATTTCTCCAAAGAAGACATATAGATGGCTAACAAACACATGAAAAGATGCTCAACATCACTCATTATCAGAGAAATGCAAATCAAAACCACAATGAGGTACCATTTCATGCCAGTCAGAATGGCTGTGATCCAAAAGTCTACAAGCAATAAATGCTGGAGAGGGTGTGGAGAAAAGGGAACCCTCTTACACTGTTGGTGGGAATGCAAACTAGTACAGCCACTATGGAGAACAGTGTGGAGATTCCTTAAAAAAATACAAATAGAACTGCCTTATGACCCAGCAATCCCACTGCTGGGCATACACACCAAGGAAACCAGAACTGAAAGAGACACGTGTACCCCAATGTTCATTGCAGCACTGTCCATTAAGCAGTTTGAGCAATGGAGATACCAAAGGGAGGCTCTTGGTTTATTTGGTTTTATGTATAATGTTAAAACCAAAAATGTTGTTAAATAGTTCATCTCTCACCCAGAATATAGCTTACCTACCTAAAATCTTACCTACTTAAAAATGTTTACCTACTTAAAAATTATCCTTGAAATTATTTTTGCTTGATCAATGCAGTCATTTGAGCTAGTTCTCTCTAATGACTATATGTTACAGCCAGTGGATCTGCTGCACTGTGTCAAATTTTGCAAGATCAAGACTACCTGGAGCTATTTATTCTAGACAACAAGGTTCTTAAAGACAGTGACAGATTCTAATTCTTATATCATGATATATCACATCAATTTAATGATCATTATTTGGGAGTCCACAATGTATGCTTTCTCCTTGGGTAACATTCTCAGCCAAGATAATTGTATCCTTGAGAAATAATGACAACATCATACTTGATATATCTATAATCAATATTTAATACCTAAAACAGTAGCCTGAGCAAGCTGTTATTCCTAGAGATGACTTTCTAGAAACGAATGTATTTATGAAGAATCTGGAATTAGAAGTGTCTCTAACATGAAAGGAGATTTCATTTTTTTTCCAGTGTCCTGAACAGAGAAATAGGATAGGGAACTTTCTTATAATATTTTATTCTAGGCCAGATTTACTGAGACTGCCATCTCTTAACAGTAAAGCTATCCCCTAAGAACTGATGGATCCAGATCTTAATTTGTTATAAACAAGACACAGTTTTAGGCTGTTTCGTTCTGTCATTGTCCACTTCTTAACTATCCAGGGGATCAGCTTTGTTTTACTCCAGAACCTCTTATCCATTGTGGAGTAATATGAACTAGCTGTTGTTCTGAAAAAACAAAAAAAAGCAAACCTTTTAGATTGTACTGCCTGCATATCTCATTTAACTAACTAAATAGAACTATTACACATTTGGCATTTTAACTCTTCACTGAATGAGGGAATCTTCCAATTCTTAGAATGAGTCATTCTTCACTAGAATTTTTTTCTGCCTAGGTTGTAACTTATTCAAAAAATCCTGAAAGCTGACATAATTAATACTAAGTAAATCTACAAAGTAAATCAAGTAAATGAGATTGGCACGTTCACTTAATAACAATGGTCATATAAATTGCAACTCAATGCTTATAACAGCTAGTTAATTTAGAACACTAGAAACGTCTTAAGGATTTGTATTGTGAAAATTAAATAAACAAGTCTGACAAACTTTTATTCTTCAACAAGTTCTTTTGCTACTGGGGATAGTGAAGTATTTTCCGGAGGATCCCTACAGTAAAAGAACAGTAAAAGGAAGTGCTGTCGATGTATTGAAACACTGCACTATCATTCCTACAGTATTTAATAGAAATTTAGCATAATTATATATTTTATTTTCATAAGCTTTATTGAATAATTTTGTTAGAATTTAGTTATATTACTTGAGAGGATATATTTTTATATAAAATTTTTTGATTTTTTAATTTTAATAAGCAATATTGGACTAACATAAAACTCTGACTATAACACTCAATTACTCTTATGCTCTACTTTTTAAAAATCAGAACTATGAGATAAGGTCATGCCCATATTATCCTAAGTAAATAACTTGATTAATTGGTAAGGATTCAAGGAATCAGGTAACTTCACGTTATAAGGAAAATTAGCATCATCTTCCATATATTTACTGAACATAATTTTTCTTCCTACAGCATTTATTAACTTCCACTGGCCTTCAAATAGACATAGTCATTAATAGGCTATCACTTATTTTATGATTAAATAGGTTTTTCAGTTATTATTGAAGTTAGCTTTTAGGGAAAAGCCATATTAATGACTTGCTTTACTTTCAAAAACATTTCTTAAGTACTTAACAGAAACCAACCATAATACTTACAGTAGATACACAGAAAAGAAGACAAAATTTTTTCCTCTACCTTCAAAAAGCTTACATATAATAGAAAAGATAGTTCAACCAATTTATCATTTCTAATGTGATATTGATTAAGCTGAAGATATGCATAGGGTTCTATGGGAGAGCAGAAGAGCATAATAGAGAATATGCTACGTGCTTAGCTGCTCAGGCCTGTCTGACTCTGTGTGACACCAACTGTAACCTTCCAAGGAATTCTCTAGGCAAGAATACTGGAGTGGGTTGCCTTTTCTACTCCAGGGGATCTTCCTGAGGCAGGGTCTGAACCCACATCTCCTGAATTGGAGCCTGATTCTTTCCGCTGCATCACCTAGGAAGCCCATAATAGAGAACAGGGATGACTTAAAATTGTAATCAATAATTACTTCTAAGCTTAAAGGTTACCATATCATCAGAAAATGGAAAACCCAGATTTTGAAATCAGATCATTCTGACATTATGATCATACTGTAAACTACTCATTAAATTTAGGGTGTTTGGAATTGACATGTAACACACTGCTATATTCAAAATGGAAAATCAATAAGGACTTGCTGTATAGCACAGATAATGCTGCTAAATATTATGTAACAACTTCAATGGGAAAATCATTTGAAAAAAGGTAGATACATGTATAACAATTATTTTGCTGCACTCCTGAAACTAACACAACATTGTTAATCAACTATACTTCAATATAAAATAAAAAGCTAAAAAAATCAATTTCTATATGATTAACATTTTAAAATTCTAAAGATATAAAATATATTTTAAAAGATAAACACATGATTCAATGTTAAGTTTCATCTTGTTGATTTCAAATATTCCAAAAACACAAAAAATAATTTTGAATACAAATTTTGTTACCTTTTGTCTTAACAATCTCTTCCATCTAAAATCCAAATTCTATGACAATTGTATTTTCTTCTAATTCTGAAGATGTACTCTTCCAAGGAAAATGCAATATAGAAGTCCTTTAGAGATTTTTCTCCACTTTGTCCTGGAGAGATTAATGTTCTATATTCTATTGTTTAACCCACTATACAAAACCAATACTTCACCCTCTTACTCAAAATAAATCTCTTTGTCAAGTGCTTAAAAAATGATCATGTTTATAATATTCCCTGCTCAGTTGCGTAATACTTTTACCACACACAACAAAACTGAGGTTAATTTGGCATGACATTTTCTTCAGAGCTGTTATTGGCTTTTTTCCACATTCCTTCACTTCATGTCACATTCTTTCCTAAGGCCTCATAAACCTTCTGCCAGATGAGTACTCAGAGAATATGTTAAGGGATTAATTTAAGCTGTTGCCTTTTTAGTTAATCAGAGTAACATTTACCGATGTCACAATTTTCTGGCCCTTGTCCCCCTCTCCAGGAAATCACAAAGATTACTAACTAAAATTACAAGGGCAATTATCTAAATTTCTTTAGGGCCCTGCATTTTTTTCTTATTTGGCAGTAAATGCATGTAAATTTATTATAAGCTTCTCAACTAATTTAGAATAAATTTTTCTTCAAAAGTTTGTTTATTCTTTCCTGTATAATTTCAAGACCCTTCTTAGAGGAGAAAATGGAAGAAATATTATTTTGGTAATTATTCTTCATCATGAGGTCTGTATCTTTTTCACTATAGATGTGATCTTTTTTCTCCCTTTTGGCCTTCTGTAGAATTGAATATAATCATTTCATTGCTAAGTTATCTTTTTCAGCTCAAGCCTCAACTAGTTTTAAGCTGTGTCTTTCCTGAGATGATCCAAATATGTTTTTACTACCATTTAGAATTTTTCACTTGGAGAAGGTTTCTACTCTATCTTTTCCTAAATGTTATTTAGATTTTTTTTTCTTTTTTTAATTAATTAATTAATTATTTTTTTACTTTACAATACTGTATTGGTTTTGCCATACATTGACATGAATCCACCTCAGGTGTACATGAGTTCCCAACCCTGAACCCCCCTCCCATCTCCCTCCCCATATCATCTCTCTGGATCATCCTTAGATCTTCAAAGAATTCCTTATACAGTCCCACTGGTTTCCTTAGATACTCTTTATATTTCTAAATGTACTCCCCATCAGTCCCAGCTGCCACTCCAATACACACAAACACACAGAAGGACACATTACTCATTGGTTTCAGTATCATGGATCTCACTGAGCAATCTGTAGTATTTGTCTGTAATTCCATTACTCTTTTTTGCCTTTTATAGCACTAATTCTCTTCCATTGGGATTCTACTTTCATGCTGAAGATTTACAAAAATAAATTCCCTTTATTAAAAACTTCCTTAGAATAGAATTTACATCACCACCATTGATATAATTATACCAAATTGCAATGGTACATGTGAAATTGAATTTGCTTTCTTTTTCTTAATTTTTTTATTCACTGGTATGCAGATATATGAGGCCATAAATATCATTCATTATCAGTTTTCTTGTTATTTTCACTAGGAGCTGGCACTTAGGAACTAGCAAAATGCATCTTCCTATAAGTTGTTTCATACTATATCAAATATATTTCCATTCTTCAAAACTAGGGCTGAATGATCAAATTGGAAGTGAAGCAATAATTCAGATTAGAGTAGGTGACTTCAAGGAGCCTAAGTGAACAATTGTGGCATCAGCAGATTATAGAAGCAGGAAATTGTGTTGGGAAAACATAACTAAAATAAAAAAAATTTCTTTCAAATCAGAAAACCTCTCAACAGAGATAGAAAACAATTGTATTATTGAATAAGCATTAAACCAGAATATAACATGCATCACAGGCAATCCACCAAGAGATTGTAGTTACAGAAAGAAATTTCACTCTTCAAATAGCCAAACAAGTTCAACTCATATACATGTGTGTCAAGATAAACAATAACTAGTCTTCACTTAAGAGGTATTGACAGCATCCATTTATTACATGTAGTTGATAACTGGAGTGATTAACTGTGTTAATTGATTTTAAACAAGAAAAAATACACTGTCCCTATATTTATGACAGAAAGTAGGTATTTTGCAACTTTGAGCCAAGTGTCTGTAGAAGGCAGACTCCTTACAAAACTGGGGGGGTGGGTTCTATCTCCCTCGAAGTTTATATTTCAAAGATATGGCTCACAAGTCCTTCAGAAAGACCTTTCTGAACCAGCTTTTTAGTTTTTTAAAAGATCTGCAAACATTTCAAAGACCCAAAGAAAGAACTTATAATTTTAAAAAATATAATGCAAATGTTCTTAGTAAAGGGCATGAAAGGAAATCTCTTCCCTTGTTTATTCTAGGGGAATTAAGTCTCCTGTTGTTATTTTGTATTCGTCTTTAGAGTAGGCAAAGGTATCCACAGAAAGACTGACCACTGGAAACAGAAACTCGAGTTTAGGAACTGGTTATGGTATAAGAAAGGAAAAATAACCTAAATACTGAAAATGGTGTACAAGATTTGATAAGGAAGGGCCCATTTTGGAATTGGGATAAAAGGAGAGATTGTATTAGGCAAATCAAGTTAATTTAGAAGTTTGGAGCTACTGGTCCAGAACTTATTTCATTCCATCTAAATAGGAGAAGGCTTAATCCCAGAACCTATGGTGGAGTGAATCTTCATGAGTGACAAACGAGATCCAGGGTGAGTTGATGAGTTTGGAAATGGGGAATCAAATATCTATATGTGTGTGTGTGTATATATATATATACACACATACATGTATATGTATTTTGAATACACAGTTTTGTAATTTTAGCTAGAATTTTATCTCTCCTTTCTTAAAAAGTTAACTTGATTAAATTATTTATCAGTCAACCAAATCTTCTTTCAGAAATTTCATTTTCATTCTACAACAGCACTTTTCATTTTTATTTAATCAGCTCATTTAGAAAATTAAATCATTTGCTTCAATTATACCGATATAGTTGTTCATCCACTATTGCATCTATTCTTTTAAACAGAATTAAAAAGAGGTGGAAACACCACCTGCTCTCTCAAATTCCCTTGCTTCCTTCTCAGAAATTCACTAAAGTTTCATATCCTATTGTAATGGACTTTGTAATTTTTCCCTACATGAAACAGTAATAAGTGTGTGCTTTTATAATGAAAAATAAGAATCTCATCATTTGAATACATGCATTCAATTCAAAGAGCCTGCTTTTCACTTGGCTTTAGCAGACTGTCATATGTCCCTTAAGAGGGAAAATAACCAAACACATACATACTGCCAAGGTCTCATTACTACTGTGTCAAATTTCCTCTCAAATTCCAGGTTCTTCAAATTCATTTCTTATTGTTTGACTTGAAACAACCATTCTGTTAAATTCTCTAGAATCATGCTCCCCCTGGTATTAGATAAAGACATTGGAAACTGCTCACTATCACTGTGTAACAAAATGGAGATGATAATAATGGTACTTATTACATAATATTGCTGTGACTTTTGCTTGAGAGTATACACACAGAGAGTCGGATCATAAAAAAAGGATGAGCACCAAAGAACTGATGCTTTTGAACTGTGGTGCTGGAGAAGACTCCTGAGAGTCCCCTGGACAGCAAGGAGATCAAACCAGTCAATCCTAAAGGAAATCAACTCTGACTATACACTGGAAGGAGTGATGCTGAAGCTCCAGTACTTTGACTACCTGATGTGAAGAGCCAACTCAATGGAAAAGACCCTGATGCTGGGAAAGGTGAGGGCAGAGGAGAAGAGGGCAACAGAGAGTAAGATGTTTGGATGGCATCATTGACACAATGGACATGAATTTGTAGCAAACTGTGAGAGATAGTGAAGGACAGGGAAGCCTGGTGTGCTGCAGTCATGGGGTTGCACAGAGTCAGACATTATTTAGTGACTGAACAACAAAAAGTGCCGAATATAGGACCTAGAGACTAGTGAGAGCTCAAAGTAACCCAAATATATGCCCCAAGCACTGATGCCAAAGAAGCTGAAGTTGGTCAGTTCTATGAAAATCCATAACACCTCCTAGAATGGACACCAAAAAAAAAGATTTCCTAGTCATCAGAGGGGATTGGAATCCAACAGTAGAAAGTCAAGAGATACCTGGAGTTACAGACAAGTTTGGCCTTGGAATACAAAATAAAGCAGGGCAGAGGCTAATAGAATTCTGCCAAGAGAATGCATTGGTCATAGTAAACATATGGACATCACCAAATGGTCAATATCAAATCAGATTGAATACATTCTTTGTAGCCAAAGATGGAGAAGTTCTATAGAGTCAGCAAAAACAAGACCTGGCTGTGGCTCAGATCATCAGCTCCATATAGCAAAGTTCAGGCTTAAACTAAAGAAAGCAGAGACCAGTCATGTATGACCTAAATCAAATTCCCTATTGCTCCTTGGAAGAAAAGCTATGACAAATCTAGACAGCATATTAAAAACCTGCCTGACTTCAGGCTCTACTACAAAGCCACAGTCATCAAGACAGTATGGTTCTGGCACTAAGACAGAAATATAGATCAATGGAACAAAATAGAAAGCCGAGAGATAAATCCGCACGCATATGGACAACTTATCTTCAACAAAGGAGGCAAGAATATACAATGGAGTAAAGACAATCTCTTTAACAAGTGGTGCTGGGAAAACTGGTCAACCACTTGTAAAAGAGTGAAACTAGAACACTTTCTAACACCATAAACAAAAATGAACTCAAAATGGATTAAAGATCTAAACATAAGACCAGAAACTATAAAACTCGTGGAAGAGAACATAGGCAAAACACTCTCCGACATAAATCACAGCAGGATCCTCTATGACCCACCTCCCAGAATACTGGAAATAAAAGCAAAAATAAACAAATGGGATCTAATTAAAATTAAAAGCTTCTGCACAACAAAGGAAAATATAACCAAGGTGAAAAGACAGCCTTCGGAATGGGAGAAAATAATAGCAAATGAAGCAACTGACAAACAACTAATCTCAAAAATATACAAGCAACTCCTGCAGCTCAATTCCAGAAAAATAAATGACCCAGTCAAAAAATGGGCTAAAGAATTAAATAGACATTTCTCCAAAGAAGACATTCGGATGACTAACAAACACATGAAAAGATGCTCAACGTCACTCATTATCAGAGAAATGCAAATAAAGACCACAATGAGGTACCACTTCACATCAGTCAGAATGGCTGCAATCCAAATGTTCACAAGCAATAAATACTGGAGAGGGTGTGGAGAAAAGGGAACCCTCTTACACTGTTGGTGGGAATGCAAACTAGTTCAGCCACTATGGAGAACAGTGTGGAGATTCCTTAAAAAACTACAAATAGAACTGCCTCATGACCCAGCAATCCCACTTCTGGGCATACACACTGAGGAAACCAGAATTGAAAGAGACACGTGTACCCCAATGTTCATCACAGCACTGTTTATAATAGCCAGGACATGGAAACAACCTAGATGTCCATCAGCAGATGAATGGATAAGAAAGCTGTGGTACACATACACTATGGAGTATTACTCAGCCATTAAAAAGAATACATTTGAATCAGTTCTAATGAGATGGATGAAACTCAAGCCTATTATACAGAGTGAAGTAAGCCAGAAAGAAAAATACCAATATAGTATACTAACACATATATATGGAATTTAGAAAGATGGTAATGATAACCCTATATGCAAGACAGCAAAAGAGACACAGATGTAAAAAACAGACTTTTGGACTCTGTGTGAGAGGGAGAGGGTGGGATGATTTGGGAGAATGGCATTGAAACATGTATACTATTATGTAAGAAATGAATCGCTAGTCTAGGTTCAATACAGGATACAGGATGCTTGGGGCTGGTGCACTGGGATGACCCAGAGAGATGATATAGGGACAGTGGTGGGAGGGGGATTCAGGGTTGGGAACTCATGTACACCTGTGGTGGATTCATATCAATGTATGGCAAAACCAATACAGTATTGTAAAGTAAAAAAAAAAATATATATATATATATTTATATATATATATAAATTTAAAAATCAATTTAAAAAATCATAAAAGGAAGCATATAGAAACAAAGCTTAAAAAAAAAGAATTCACCTGACAATGCAGGGGACATGGGTTCAATAAAATAAATAAATAAATAAATAAATAAAAATAAAAAGCAGAGACATTACTTTACCAGCAAAGGTCCATCTAGTCAAAGCTATGGTTTTTCCAATAGTCATGTATGGATGTGACAGTTGGCCTATAAAGAAAGCTGAGCTCTGAAGAATTGATGTTTTTAAACTGTGATGTTGGAAAAGACTCTTGAGAGTCCCTTGGACTGCAAGGAGATCAAACCAGTCAATCCTAAAGGAAATCACTGAAAGGACTAATACCGAAACTGAAGCTCCAATATTTTGGCCACCTGATGTGAAGAATGACTTCTTAGAAAACACCCTGGTTCTGGGAAAGATTGAAGGCAAGAGGAGAAGGGTACGACAGAAGATGAGATGGTTGGATGGCATCACCAACTCAATGGACATGTGTTTCAGCAAGCTCTGGAAGTTGGTGGACAGGGAAGCCTGGCACACTGCAGTCCATGGGGTTGCAAAGAGTCAGACAGGACTGAGGGACTGAACTGACTGATGATTATACAGTGAGGTGATGAATAGATTTAAGGGATTCGAGCTGGTAACAAAGTGCCTGAAGAGCTATGGATAGAGGTTCATAATATTGCTCAGGGGGCAGTGAACAAAAGCATACCAAAGAAAAAGAAATGCAAGAAGACAAAGTGGTTGCCTAAGGAGGCTTTACAAAGAGCTGAGAATAGAAAAGAAGTGAATAGCAAGGAAAAAAAGGGAAAAGTATATCCAACTGAATGCAGAGTTGCAGAGAATAGCAAGGAGAGACAAGAAGGCCTTCTTCAACAAACAATGCAAAGAGAGGAAAACAACAGAAGGGGAAGGACTAGAGATCTCTTCAAAAAAATTGCAGATATGAAAGGAAATTTTCATACAAAGATGGGCACAATAAAGGACAGAAAAGGTAAAGGAAGACTTAACTAAAGACAATTTCAAGATGGGTATTGCAATAGGGGAAAGAGGTGGGGTTCAACTCTGAATATAGCCAAGACAGCTGGGGATTTACAGCCAATGAACGGAGAAGGGGGTCAGTGAATGGAAAATTGCTAGAGATAAGTTATCAAATATAGGAAAATTCTTGCTAAAATGGCCTAACAGGATTCTTGCTAAAAAGAGACCAAGAACATAGGTATTAAATGTAGAGGATGAGGAACTTGATCAGATATCAAGGGGGACTATATAAAAAGAGTGGGAGAATTACAGCTAAACTAACTTCTCAGGATCTTGCTAAAACTGGCCTAGGCAGGTCAAAGAAGGATGGGGCCAAGACTGAGACCTAGCAGAGATGAAAGCTCAAAGGAACCTGACTAAAGTTTGGTCAAGGAGTGAGTCTTTGTCATATATTGTGAGCTACTACAATACCATTCCATGTGTTCACATTTTAGCCTAAATCTACTTGAAAAAGAGCCAAAAACATCTGTATTTTTTCAATGATTAGTATCAACAAAAGAAACTTTTTAAACATTACTTAATCTACTTTCCTATGGGGTTTAAGTTATAAATAGCTAATGAGATTTGTTTGGGCTTCCCAGGTGGCACTAGCGGTAAAGAACCTGCCCCCCAACGCAGGAGAAATAAGAGACACGGGGTTGATCCCTCCGTCAGGAAGATCCCCTAGAGAAGGGCACAGCAACCTACTCCAGTATTCTTACCTGGCAAATCCCATGGACAGAGGAGGCTGGAGGGCTACTGTCCACAGAATTGCAAAGAGTTGGACACGACTGAAGCGAATGAGCACCGAATGAGTTTTGTTGATTATTCAGTTCAGTCGCTCAGTCGTGTCCGACTCTTTGCGACCCCATGAATTGCAGCACGCCAGGCCTCCCTGTCCATCACCAACTCCCCGAGTTCATTCAGACTCACGTCCATCGAGTCAGTGATGCCATCCAGCCATCTCATCCTCTGTCGTCCCCTTCTCCTCCTGCTCCGAATCCCTCCCAGCATCAGTCTTTTCCAATGAGTCAACTCTTCACATGAGGCGGCCAAGGTACTAGAGTTTCAGCTTTAGCATCATTCCTTCCAAAGAAATCCCAGGGCTGATCTCCATGTTGATTATTAAAATATCAATTATCCCTCTTAGAAGACACAGACAGACACATGTGTGCACATACATACACACAGATTAAAAGGATTCTTTGGTCAAAGGGTAGTTTGGGATATACTACATAATGTATCACTCTTCTGAAAGCCCAACGTTGCTACATATATAAGGCTATGAGAGATCCTTTCGTTAAAAAATTAGTGAAAAAGAGTAAAGGAAAAAAGCAAACCTCTAGATTTTACTGAATCCAATATTTCTCCATCTCTTTCCCTTGCAGGGACTTTGTCTTTACATCTGTTGATATCTGTAAGTCAATCTTTCCTTAGATTGGCCCAAGCATGACAAACATTTTAAAAGAGCCCTCAAGTACAAAGAGTGAGGACTTTTATATTAAGTCATACATATCTAATATCTAGCAGCCTAAGCTTCCACTAATATTGCTTAAGCAACTATTTAACAGATTCATGCCAAAATTTTACAAAACTCAAAATTTTTTTTAATGCCAAAATTTACGTCAGCTGATAAAAGTAGAATGATTTTCCCAGATATGGTTTTGCAAAATACATGGAAACATCAGTCACATGTACATTCTCTATGTCAACTGTCCATAAAAGTAGATAACACATAAAGCAGTTTCATATAAAGGCCATTTTCTGTGAATCTAAAACTATATCAATAGAGATGTATATTATAGTAAATATACTGAGTTTACTGATAATCATACTTAATGTATTCTAAGATTGAGGTTAATTGCACATGTACTTGAACTAGACTGGTTTAATCATGTATGAACTTGAGTGCTACATAAGTGTTTTCATTTTCCTTTGGTAGGGGTAATGATTATGCTTAAAATAATATCTGATATATCATAAGTACTATGTAACTGTTAGGCAAAATATAAAAATTAAAAAGCATAACTTGAGCAATCAAGAGTTAGTAATATTTGTTAAGTATTTTAAAACAGCCCTTGACAACTGTAGGATAGTAGTTAATTCATAATCGGATTATTTGACAAGTAATTGAAGTACTGTGTCTCAATGTTGTCAGTTTAGAAGAAACTGTGAACTGATATGTGGAAGAAAACTTCTCCTATGACAGTCTGGAAGCCTTATTTATAGTCTCATTATATGGAAGGTGAGCATATTTTAGATGCAGAAGTAATTCTGAAGAGAATCAATATATTCCCACCAAAGAAAATTGGCTTGATTATTCGAATAATAAATTGAGACCATATAATTCTACTATATAAAACAAAAAGTATATACATGATTTTTCACTGAAAAAATTTAGGACATATATTATTAATCAATCAGCAGACTCTAGTATAAGAGAAACTTGGCATGACACTTGGAGAACATCTGACTTTTAATATAATAGTTTCTGCTTTTTACCCTTCCCTGGTGGCTCAGATGGTAAAGCGTCTGCCTGCAATGCGGGAGACCCAGGTTCGATTCCTGGGTCAGGAAGATCCTCTGGAGAAGGAAATGGCAACCCACTCCAGTACTCTTGCCTGGAAAATCCCATGGACAGAGGAGTCTGATAGGCTACAGTCCATGGGGTCGCAAAGAGTCGGACACGACTGAGCGACTTCACTTTCACTTTCAGTAACATGAAAAATATTCTAAATATTATTGTAAGCTGACCATTTGAATGGGGTTCTTAAGAAATATATTTAAGTAACTAAGTTGAAAAGTTTATTTTTTATGCAGATTCAGTTGTTTCATAAGTCCATGTTCTTTGAGATAATTTAAATCATCAGCATAGATGATATTTTTTAATGGGCTCAATTCTAATTCCTTCAAGACTAATAAATTGTTTCTATTTAAATTAGGAGAAAAACTACTCAAATTTTCATTTCTTCTGAGATTGATATGGATTGGTGCTATTTTATAACCTTGACTTACATTATTTTTCACAATAAAGCATATCTACTTCAACATCACTCACATATTTTGCAATAATATTTCTAATAATCTAGCACAGACTCACAAATATTCTCGTTCTAGAATCCTACTTCTCTTTCTAGAATTTTCTTTAGTACCATGGTCTGCACAGAGGAATTCCACCAGCACTGGTCATCCTTTTTTTCCCCAATACTGTTGCCTAGAAACTCCCTCCTACTCAAGAAGATATTTACCTCCCAAGACTACAATACAAATAACTTTCAAGATGACAACTACCTGTTTTTTTTTTTAACCAGTACATGGAGATACACTGAGTGACAAAGGCTAGAGAACTGTACCACTAACATAACATACGTGCATTTTTCAAAGAATTTTGTTGACATAATGATCATATCGTGTTGATGAATTCATAAAAATAATTTTAGTGGAGAGGATTACACGCCATGTGAGAAAGTATAACACCCAGACAGGCAGGTAGGGAAGATAAATGGGGTGAGTCAGGACCACATTTTACTTTCAGCATCAAAGCAGTTAGAATCCACAATTTAACCCAAAGTAGAAATACATATTTTTTGTTCTCTCTCAAATATATTTTGGGCAAAATGATGGCAATTGTCATGTGTAAAATTTGGAATGTATGCCAGTCAGCTGTGATAACATGTTTTGAAGATTAATATTAACTAGCTGTCTATAGGGTCGCACAGAGTAGGACATGACTGAAGCGACTTAGCAGCAGCAGCAGCAGCAGCAGTAACCAACAAATCCATAAATTCTTGGGTATCACTGTGTTCTTCATTCCCCACTTATCTTTTTTTTCCTACTGAATTTTAAGAATGGTAATGGCTCTGAGAAAATTACAGTTGTCTTTAAATAACAAGTCAGTTTAGCAAACTCATCCATTATTGGCTTATCTTCATTCTTGGGTACTTGAACTCCTGTGAAAAGCTTATATATGGAACAAAGTCACCTTTGTGACAATTAAAGCAGAATCTGTAATGAATTTCTCAATTAAAGGATAACTCACTCAATTCTATTCCTAAAGAAAAATATGGCCTATATGCAAACTTCCGATAGCAAGAATGACAGCCAAACTAAGCCAGTATAAGATGTAAACATACATTTGTATACTTATACCCTGCTAGAGAGTACTTGCTTAAATACTAGAAAAGCGGTGAAAAGAAGTTCTGTGTTGGTGCTCTGCATGACTATTCCTTTGAACAAATATGATTCCAGTCTGCCAATGCCTAATGTTTCACTCATTCATTTCAATAGTAAGCATGATATATGCCATAGAGATTTCCTTCCACCTAGTTTTTTCAAACAGTCTATTGAGATGCAATTTATATACCATAAATTCGCTGGTTTTAAGTGAGCAACTCAATGATTCTTAGTGAATTTGCAGAATTGTGCAACCATCAGCATAATTCAGTTTTAGAACATTTGTATCATTCTCATAACCAAATGCCAGACACTCACATGCACTATGTCCACTACTAATCTGAAAGGTGGATTTTATTAAGCTTTTTATTAAAATTTATGACAAATAAGTTGCTTGTAGTCCCACAACAGAGTCAGAAGCTAGCAGAAACAGAATTCAAATCGAGATTAATGCCAAAATCCAAGATCAGCTCATGACATATGCCATCACACCCCATTTCTCCTTATAACTCCTGCTGCCTTATGCCATCCACTCCTCCCAGCTCCCCAGTCTCACACGGTAATAAGCACATAAACATATTCAGAAAGGGCTTATTGCTTGAAATGAAATTCAACTTCATTGAATTGAATTCATTTGGATCCATTGAAATGAATTCATTCATTTCATTGAATTCATTTCAAAGCTTATTGCTTTGAAATTCAAAGTGTTTAAGTACTGCATCAATTCAAGAATTTGAGAAATCTTTCTCTGAATGAACAACAATAATAAGTTAACTAATTAATTAAGCAATTACTCTCCCATGTGTGAATCAGATTAAGGGTCTCTAAGAGGAGTGTATCTGGCTTGACAAGTTTTCAAGTGGGTTTTGGAAACAAACTTTTTATGTTCACAGAAAATTCAAGTTGTAAAAAATCCTTTAGCCAATAAAACACAATGACTAAAGGTGTCAGCAATTTGTTAAAACCACATCAACTATATTCAGGGGATGATAGAAATGATTACTGAAGAAATTTAAAATCTAAGCATTTTAATTCCCTTTAAAAAATGTAGGACAATATGGAAAACTGATGAAAAATCTGTTTATGGTAACCACTCATACAAATGCTAGTGGGTCTGTGAACTAGGAATCTTTTCAATTTTTGCCCAAGTTTCAGAAAAATCTGTGTAAGAACTACAGAAAATATGCCCATCTCAAAATTTCTACTACTTTAACAATCACAAAATGAAATAAAATGGAAATTTTGATACTCTTGAATATGTGCAATTCAATCTGAGTCCACTGACATTATATTTAAAAGCAGAAGCAAATATCTCCATACAGGAGATCCAGCTAAATCAGAAAGCTTCCTTTATTCCATCAAATGTGTATAAACTATCTTTTGAACTTTCTTAACATTGAAAATATATAAAAAGCCCACCAAAAATTTCCCAGTCCTTACAGCTCTGTTCCTGTAGAAAATATTTTCTTTGAGTTGTTTATAGCACAAAACATAATCATTTTAGTATCACATACTAAACAGTGAAAGCAAATCCCCATCTACATTTCTGTCCCTATGCTTAGCCCCAGGCAACAAGTCTACTTTCTGTTTCATATATATTTCCCTATTTTGGACAAACCAAACAAATGAAATAATACAACATGGGATCTTTTTATTTTCACATAATATTTTTGAGGTTCATCCAAACTGTATCATGTATCAATATTTCATTCATTTATATTGCTAAGTAGTATTCCTTTAACACTGAGTTTTAAAACTTAAATTGTGAGCAGAAAGACACAATTATCTTTAGAAATGAACTCAGTCCCTCTAGTCTGTCTGTTTTTCAACATAAATCAGAAAAAAAATTATAAGAGAGATAGTTTTTTCTTTATAATCACAAACATATTTATAAAGGGATGCAAGGGATTATTTATATTTAACTACTTTAATGCAAATTGTTGTATTAATTTTTAATTAAATAAATATATAAATATTCACAGCAGTTCCCTCATGTAGCCTTCCTCAGAGCAGAATTTTTTACTATGATATGCTAAATGTGAGACTCATCTAGTAATTTTGTTAACTCTCTGGTTTACAAAATATTTCAACAAGTCACTGTCAGAGTCCTAACTCAAGAGGAAATAGTTACTGCAGAATCATGTAATGTCTTTGAGGCCTTTCATTCTTTAAATACATATCAGGTAATTAAGCTCATCACATTTATAAAAAATAAGCAAGGTTGAATGTCTATGATCATGTTATATTTAATTAAATCTATTAGTAAATTCAAATATCTATGGCACTATGGAAAATGCGGTTATTAATACATTATTAAAAGTGATTATGAGAGAGTACTAAACAAAATCTACTTCCCCTTACCTGTGATAAATGTTATATGCTTTTTGTACGATCTATCTGAAATATTAAGATATAATTTCATCATTTTTGAAATTCTATTTTACTTCTCACAGCAATTGTTTTAATACTTCACTCTTTTAGCACACAAACTCATGTTCATTCTTGACATTCAACAGACAACACTGTCTCCTATTTAAAACGAAATCACAGCATTCAATGTAAATTACTAAATTTCCTGGTTCTTTCATTGAATCTTCCCAGGTCTTAATTGCATTTTCTTGTGCAATGTGGTTTGTCTCCAATAGTCACTCTAACATCTTTTTCACTTCTGTTCGTCTCTTCTGTCCATAAACAATTACACAATATATTTCCTTTATTGAAAATCGTAACATTTCACAATATACTGCTTGAACTTGCTTACTTGCCTTTAACTTGTAAATTCCTTATTGAATAGACTATCTCTCTTTTCTTCTTCCCTGTTGGTCCTTAACTGCATACAACATGGCTTTTTTCAAAATATCTCTTGCAGCTGTCTTCATAGTGGTCCAGAATGAATGCCTAACTGACAAATTTGAAAATATTTTCTCAATCTTCAACTTTCTTGAACAGGTAACTGTTGATTAAAATTATTGATTTTTTTCCCCTTGAATCTTGACTTTTTCCTTATTGAGCCTTGTTATGTACACCTTTTTCTCCCTACTATCTCCTTTCCTGCTTTCTCTCTCCCTCTCTTTTGTTAGCCACTTTCCCTTAACCTATCTCTTAAATATATATTCTCCTAGCTCTATGTTCAGCCCACTTTCTTCCTCTGTAAAAGGAGTTTTCTGAACAAATACCTAAATATATATATATATATATATAAATATATATATTCAATATACATACAAAAGTTTGCCTACTTTAAAGGGGTTCAATAAGACCTGAAACATAGCATCCATAAACATTCTATAAACCCTAGGTTAAGGAACTGTACTGCAAAAGAATCCCTGCTACAAGCTCTGTTTCAGAACCTGATCCTCATTTTTGTCCTGATATCTAAATGAAACTTCAAAACTACCATCACTGAAGCTTTTATTGATCTCAAACTCCCACATTCCCTATTACATGTGGGATACATACTAAGATGTATGGTCAGGTCCTCATACTATATATACTCAAAACCAATTTTATTATCTGCCACCCAGAACCAACTGCCCTGAATTATGAATTTCTTAGTGTTTTAATATTTTTATCAAAATGAAATATACAAAAAGGTACAATCTATAAATACACTGTGAACAGCTCATTGAGTTTTCACAAACATACTGGTTAAGTGCCATTTGATTTTCTGTTTTCTTTATCCTATCAAGCCTTAGAAATTATAAGAAAGAAGGCCCAAACAATCAATAGCATTTTTTACTTTATAGTGAGGGTTCAAGGACAAGAGAGCATTCAATTGGGTTATTGCAGGATTACTGAAATTCAGAAAAAAGGACAGGATTTTATAGTTAAAGTCTTAGTTATAATAGTGAAGTACTGAATGACCCTGAAGAGCTCTTAATACTCTAAGACTCAGGGTTTTTATTTTCATTTTTAATTTATATATAAGAAATCCATCCCCTTTGTTGCATGGTTCTATGAGTTTTGGCAAATGCATAATAGTTATGTAGCCACAGTCACAATCAGAATACAGTACAATTCCATACTCCTCCTCCCAAATTCCCTCTTCTTATCCCTTGGAAGTGAAACTCTAAGCTCAAACTCAACCTCAACCTCAGAAAACTGATCTATTTCTCATTGTATAGTTTTGCTTTTTCCAGAATGTCATGTAGGTGTGAAATCATTTTAGTCTGGTTTCCTTCACTTAGCATAATGCATCTGAAATTCACTCACATGGCTGCATATAACAGTAGTTCATTCCTTTTATTACTGAGTGGTATTTCACTGAATGGCCCACAGTTTGTTTATCCATTTCCCCAGCTAAGGGTCTTTGGGTTATTTCATTTTGGGAGTGATCCTACTGAAAACTTCTATAGTCACATATAGGTTTTTTTTGTTTTGTTTTGTTTTTTAACATAGGTTACCATTTTACTTTGGCAAATAGTAGAATTACTGGATTGCACTGTAAATGTGTGTTTAGCCTCAGAAGAAACTTCCAAACTGCAGACTGTTTTCCAGAGTGGCCGTGTAATCTTGCTTTCCCACTAGCATTGTCTGTGCATTCCAGCTGTTCTGCATCTTTACCAGTAGGCTGATAGTCATTTTGGTTTGTTTGCTTTTGCTCTTCCAATCTATGTGTGTTGGTAACTTATTACGGTTTTAGTTTGCATTTCTATAACACTTAATGATACTAAGTGTCATTTAATGTGCTTATTTGATATCTGTATATCTTTGGTGAAGCCCAGTTCAAACTGAAATTTCCTTTGGTAGCATGCCATTTGTTTTTTCTCCCCATTTTTTCTAGCCTTATTGAGATATAATTGACATGCAACATTATATAAGTTGAAGGTGTACAATGTATACATCTATAGACTGAAATGATTACTATAATAAGGTTAGTTAACGCCTCCATCACCTCACTTGATTAGCATTTGTGTGGGTGTGTGGTGAGAACATTTAAAATCTACTCATCTATGCAGCAATCTGATTCATCTTCTTTCCAAGTCTGATCTTGACAGATTCCAGCCAGCTTCATTCAGTTCTTACTGCCGTAACTGTAGTTCAAGCACCATAATTGCCGTACCTTATTTACGGGACACCTAGTTTACCTTGTATGCTGCTGCTGCTGCTGCTAAGTCGCTTCAGTCGTGTCCAGCTCTGTGCGACCCCATAGACGGCAGTCCACCAGGCTCCCCCGTCCCTGGGATTCTCCAGGCAACAACACTGGAGTTGGTTGCCATTTCCTTCTCCAATGCATGAAAGTGAAAAGTGAAAGGGAAGTCGCTCAGTCGTGCCCAACTCTTCGCAACCCCATGGACTGCAGCCTACCAGGCTCCTCCGTCCATGGGATTTTCCAGGCAAGAGTATTGTGATTTATTTATGCTTTTCCCCATCACACTAACTAGATTATTATTTTTGCCATAACTTCTAGCACAGAGCCTTAAAATACATTTACTAGAAAAATGAATTATAACCAATGATCATGTATGTTTATTGGTTTTTGCAGAGTAGTATTTTTTTTAACTCTATTTAGTTGTGGCAGTTAAAATCATGGTCACGAAGTAGCATCCCAGATATCACAGAATCTAATCTATAATATATAAACAGGTCAGCAGGAAAAGCAATCTCAACTTGGGGCAGAAATAAGCAGCTTCTACTCATTTCCCCTCTCATCTGAAGAGAATAAGAGCAATACAATAGGGAAACAATGGAGTAACTGACATATCATTTTTGTAATATCCCAGCAATGACTTTACAATACTATCAATTGTATCACAAATTGCTGTATGTGTGTGGGCATGTGTTAGGTAGGGTTTGAATGGTTTAATAGGTATAATATTTTTGTAGAACCATAGTGGTACCAAGAATGGTTTAATCTCCAGGGATCTTGGTCTGCTAATAATTTGGCCAGATGTTTAAGTATGGAAACATTAAGATGGCAAGATTGGTTCTGGGGAAAAATTAGTGGATGGCATTCTTAGACTGCGATCATTATTTAAGGATATGTATGTGTTAGCAATAGGCTCAGCAATAAATCATCACTAAAAATGAGGTTCTCAATAACCCAATGGATAAGATAGTTCATTTTGCAGATGCTGGTCAGCATCTTTCAGCAGTTACTCCAATATTTCCCTATGGCTCATGACCAAAAACTCAGTTCACTAGTATGGAAGTTATGTAGACCTTGTTATTAACTACCACTACCACGAAACAGTCAATTATGGAAGGGGTGGTAATGTTTCTTCACTGAAATATGCCTATTCTGAATACAGATGGTCTTCCATGCTGACGTTCTTGCAACATGATCATTAATTTATTTTAAGCTCATTCATGGTTATATTCTCCCAAGAGTATAATTTGTTTTACAGGAAAATAAAAAAGTGAGAAAATTAAGTGATAAATTCACTGACACATTTTTCATCACCCAAAACACCTGGTCTTAAAATAATAGAAATGGAAAAAAAAATGGTTGCTGGGGTTAGGGTCGGCACTAGCTTAAGTGTTAGGAAAAATAAGTGGACACATGACTATAAAAGGTCAATATCTGGGACCCTTATACTGGTGTGTGTTGTTTGGTACTTTGATTATGGTGATAGATACATGACCCTCGATATATAATAAAATTGCATAGAACTAAACATACATATGCAAAAAGTAAAACTGGGGAAATATAAATAAGATTGGTGAAGTATATCAATATCCTGGCTGTGATAGTGCACTGTGGCTGTGCCAGAGGTTACTCTCGGGGGAACTTTAGAAAAATGTACAGAGGATCTAACTGTATCATAACTGCATGTGAATTTACAATTATCTCAAAATAAAAAGTTTAATTAAAATTTTTTAAAACACCTGGTCTTATTGAAAGATTGACTAGCATATTGAAGATTTCATTTCAGTGCCTCTGGAGGCTACACTGGAATATTGAAATATTATCGCATAGGATGGGGTGTATGCTCAAGTGCGAGAGGCCATCTTACATCTAACTGTGAAAACACGTACTTCCCAACCGTCTAACTTTAGGCTTTAATGTTGAGAAGGCTTAGTACACAATACCTATAAAAAATAAACTTACTTCAATACATTAAGCAGCATACATAACCTTAGAAATTCACAACTGATATACTGATAAGATCCCACGTGACTCCAAATTTGTAATATCATTTAGGATTCATACATATATATATAAAAATTTGCCTTGTACTGAAAATAGTGTATGAAATTCTTTTATTGGTAGTGTGTTTCTGCAAATTAATCATTGCAACTCTTGTAGTTTCTCTTTTATAAAGTAAGTTGATGTGTTATTTGGTACATGGATATTCATAACTATTATAACTTCAATGTGAACAGTAGCTACTAGCATTAGAAAGTGCCATTTATATTAACTTTAATGCTTTTTAGTTTGAATTCTACCTTGATATTAGAATTGTAACCCCTTTCATATGGTTTATTTTGCTAGTATTTCTTTGTCCATTGTTTTGTTCAGCTTTTATGATGTATTATTTTAGCTGTATTTTGATACAACACACTACTCAGTCTTTCTCTGCAGATCTTTCAATAGATGGGTTAACTCCATTAATATTTTTTTGGTATGATTGGCATGACTGCTTTAAATCCTGTCATATAGATTTATGTTTCTGTTCCTATATTCTGTCTTTATGTCCATAGCCCTCTATTTTGTTATTCATCCTTTTGCTCTGTGTCAATTTTAATGATATCTTTTAATCTCTCATCTCTTACCTAGATAACAATACGTGAACCTCTTTTGCAACTCTTCCTTTCACTTCTCTCCCCATTTTTTTACTTTCATCATTTTTTTCTGTCATAACATACATTTATACATGATGATTCCAACCTCATGCCACTTTTGTTTTGATCTTAAAACTATATGTAATATAGTAAACATTCACCAGTCAGTTCAGTTCAGTCACTCAGTCGTGTCCAACTCTTTGCGACCACATGGACTGCAGCATGCCAGGCTTCCCTGTCCACCACCAACTCCCAGAGCTTACTCAAATTCAGGTGATCATGTCAGTGATCCCATCAAATGATCTCATCCTCTGTTGTCCCCTTCTCCTCCCTCCTTCAATCTTTCCCAGAAGCAGGGTGAATTCAAATGAGTCAGCTCTTTGCATCAGGTGCCCAAAGATTGGAGTTTCAGCTTCACCATCTGTCCCTCCAATGAATATTCAGGACTGATTTCCTTTAGGATGGACTGGTTGGATCTTCTTGTAGTTCAAGGACTCTCAAGTCTTCTCCAACTCCACAGTGCAAAAGCATCAATTCTTCAGCGCTCAGCTTTCCTTGTAGCACAACTCTCTCATTCTTACATGACTACTGGAAAAACCAGAGCTTTGACTAGATGGACCATTATTGCCAAACTAATGTCTCTGCTTTTTAATATGCTGTCTAGGTTGGTCATAACTTTTCTTCCAAGGAGCAAGTTTCTTTTAATTTCATGGCTGCAATCACTGTCTGTGGTGATTTTAGACCACAAAAACATTGTTTCCATTGTTTCCCCATCAACTTGCCATGAAGTGATGGACCCATGATACCATGATAGTAGTTTACTGAATGTTGAGCTTTAAGCCAATTTTTTCACTATACTCTTTCACTTTCATCAAGAGGCTCTTTAGTTCTTCTTCACTTTCTGCCATAAGGGTGGTGTCATCTGCATATCTGAGGTTATTGATATTTCTCCCAGCAATCTTGATTCCAGCTTGAGCTTCATCCAGCCAAGCATTTCTTATGATGTACTCTGCATAGAAGTTCAATAAGCAGGGTGACAATATACAGCCTTGAAGTAATCCTTTCCCAATTTGGAACCAGACTGTTGTTCCGTGTCCAGTACTAACTGTTACTTCTTTACCTGTATACAGGTTTCTTAGGAGGCGGGTCAGGTGGTCTGGTATTCCCATCTCTTTAAGAATTTTCCACAGTTTGTGGTGATCCACACAGTCAAAGGCTTTGGCGCAGTCAATAAAGCAGAACTAGATGTTTTTCTGAAATTCTCTTGCATTTTCAATGATCCAACAGATGGTGGCAATATGATCTCTGGTTCCTCTGTCTTTTCTAAATCCAGCTTGAACCGAAGTTCATAGTTCAAGTACTGTTGAAGCTTGACTTGGAGAATCTTGAGCATTACTTTACTAGCATATGAGATGAGTGCAATTATGCAGTAGTTTGGACTCTCTTTGGCATTGCCTTTCTTTGGGATTGGAATGAAAACTGACATTTTCCAGTCCTGTGGCCACTGCTGAGCTTTCCAAATTTGCTGGCACATTGAGTACAGCAATTTAACAGCATCATCCTTAGGATTTGAAATAGCTCAGCTGGAATTTCATCACCTCCACTAGCTTTGTTTGTAGTGATGCTTCCTAAGGCCCACTTGACTTCACATTCCAGAATGTCTGGCTCTAGGTGAGTGATCATACCATCATGATTATCTGGGTCATGAAGATCTTTTTTGTACAGTTATTCTGTGTTTTCTTGCCACCTCTTCTTAATATCTTCTGCTTCTTAATATCTTCTGTTAGGTCCACACAATTTCTGTCCTTTATTGAGCCCATCTTTTCATGAAATGTTCTTTTGGTATGTCTAATTTTCTTGAAGAGATCTCTAGTCTTTCCCATTCTATTGTTTCCCTCTATTTCTTTGCATTGATCACTGAGGAAGCCTTTCTTATCTCTCGCTGCTATTCTTTGGAACTGTGCATTCAAATAGGTATATCATTCCATTTCTCCTTTGCCTTTCATATCTTGTCTTTTCTCAGCGATTTGCCAGGTCCTTGGACAACCATTTTGCCTTTTTGCACTTCTTATTCTTGGGGATAATCTTGATCCCTGCCTCCCATACAATGTCATGAACCTCTGTCCATAGTTCTTCAGGCACTCTATTAGTCAGATCTAATCCCTTGAATCTATATGTCACTTCCACTGTACAAACATAAGGAATGCCAAAGAATACTCAAACTACTGCACAATTGCACTCATCTCACACACTAGTAAAGTAATGTTTAAAATTCTCCAAGCCAGGCTTCAGCAATACATGAACCATGAACTTCCAGATGTTCAAGCTGGTTTTAGAAAAGGCAGAGGAACCAGAGATCAAATTGCCAACATTGCTGGATCATTGACATAGAAGGCAATGGCACCCCTCTCCAGTACTCTTGTCTGGGAAATCCCATGGACAGAAGAGCCTCATAGGCTACAGTCCATGGGGTCACTAAGAGTCAGACATGACTGAGCAACTTCACTTTCACTTTTCACTTTCATTCATTGGAGAAGGAAATGGCAACCCACTCCAGTGTTCTTGCTTGGAGAATTCCAGGGACAGAGGAGCCTGGTGGGCTTCCGCCTATGGGGTCGCACAGAGTTGGACAAGACTGACACGACTTAGCAGCAACAGCAGCAGCGGGACCATCAAAAAAAGCAAGAGAGTTCCAGAAAAACATCTATTTCTGCTTTATTGACTATGCCAAAGCCTTTGACTGTGTGGACCACAATAAACTGTGGAAAATTCTGAAAGAGATGGGAATACCAGACCACCTGACCTGCCTCTTGAGAAACCTATATGCAGGTCAGGAAGCAATAGTTAGAACCAGACGTGGAACAACAGACTGGTTCCAAATAGGAAAAGGAGTACACCAAGGCTGTATATTGTCACCCTGCTTATTTAACTTCTATGCAGAGTACATCATGAGAAACACTGGACGGGAAGAAACACAAGCTGGAAACAATATAGCTGGGAGAAATATCAATAACCTCAGATATGCAGATGACACCACCCTTATGGCAGAAAGTGAAGAGGAACTAAAGAGTCTCTTGATGAAAGTAAAAGAGGAGAGTGAAAAAGTTGGCTTAAAGCTCAACATCCAGAAAACCAAGATCATGGCATCCGGTCCCATCACTTCATGGGAAATAGATGGGGAAACAGTGAAAACAGTGGCAGACTTTGTTTTTGGGGGCTCCAAAATCAGTGCAGATGGTGACTGCAGCCATGAAATTAAAAGACGCTTACTCCTTGGAAGAAAAGTTATGACCAACCTAGATAGCATATTCAAAAGCAGAGACATTGCTTTGCCAACTAAGGTCCATCTAGTCAAGGCTATGTTTTTTCCTGTGATCATGTATGGATGTGAGAGTTGGACTGTGAAGAAGGCTGAGCGCCAAAGAATTGATTCTTTTGAACTGTGGTGTTGGAGAAGACTCTTGAGAGTCCCTTGGACTGCAAGGAGATCCAACTAGTCCATTCTAAAGGAGATCAGTCCTGGGTGTTCTTTGGAAGGAATGATGCTGAAGCTGAAACTCCAATACTTTGGCCACCTCATGGGAAGAGTTGACTCATTGGAACAGACTCTGATGCTGGGAGGGATTGGAGGAAGGAGGAGAAGGGGACGACAGAGGATGAGATGGCTGGATGGCATCACCGACTCGATGGACCTGAGTTTGAGTGAACTCCAGCAATTGGTGATGGACAGGGAGGACTGGCGTGCTGCAATTCATGGGGTCTCAAAGAGTCGGACACTACTGAGCGACTGAACTGAAATGAACTGAACTGAACTGAATGGTCTAGTGGTTTTCCCTACTTTCTTCAACTTCAGTCTGAATTTGGCAATAAGGAGTTCATGATCTGAGCCACAGTCAGCTCCTAGTCTTGTTTTTGCTGTCTGTTTAGAGCTTCTCCCTCTTTGGCTGCAAAGAATATAATCAATCTGATTTGGGTATTTCATACTGCTCATGGGGTTCTCAAGGCAAGAATACTGAAGTGGTTTGCCATTCCTTCTCCAGTGGATTGCATTTTGTCAGTACTCTCCACCATGACCCATCCATCTTGGGTGGCCCTACATGACATGGCTCATAATTTCATTGAGTTAGACAAGGCTGTGTTCCATGAGATTGGATTGTTTAGTTTTCTGATTGTGGTTTTCATTCTGTCTGCCCTCTGATGGAGAAGGATAAGAGGTGTATGGAAGCTACCTGATGGGAGATACTGACTGAGGGGGAAACTGGGTCTTGTTCTGATGGACAGGGCCATGCTCAGTATATCTTTAATCCAATTTTCTGTTGTTGAGTGTGGTTGTATTCCCTCCCTGTTGTTTGACCTGAGGCCAAACACTGTTGCAGGTAATGAAGATCATGGCAACTTCCTTCAAAAATTTCCATGCAGGCACTGCCACCCTCAGTGTCCCCAACCCTGTAGCTGGCCACTGTCAACCCATGCCTCTGCTGGAGACTCCTGGACACTCACGGGCAAGTCTGGGTCAGTCTCTGGTGGGGTCCCTACTCCTTTCTCCTGGGTCCTGGTGCCCACAAGGTTTTGTATGTACCCTCCAAGAGTCTGTTTCCCCAGTCCTGTGTAAATTCTGGCGACTCTATTGTGGGGTTAATGGCGACCTCCTCCAAGAGGGCTTATGTCACACCTAGGTCTACTGCACCCAGAGCTCCTGCCCCTGCAGCAGTCCACTGCTGACCCATACCTCCACAGGAGAAACTCAAACCCAGTTCTGGCTCAGCCTCTATGGGGTCTCAGGTCCTGGTGCACACAAGGTTTGTTTGAGCCCTCTGGGCATTTCTGGCAGGTATGCAGTTTGATTCTAAGCATGATTTCACCCCTCCTACCATCTCACTGGGGCTTCTCCTTTGCCCTTGGACATGGGGTATATTTCTTTGGTGAGATCCAACATTCTCCTGTCGATGGTTGTTCAGCAGTGAGTCCTAATTTGGGAGCTCTCGAAGGAGAAGATGAGCGTATGTCCTTCTACTCCACCATCTGGCAACATGGACTTCACCATTAGTGACTTGTTTATCTTTCCCCAGTCATTTGTTGGATTATACTTACAAAATTCATATCTAGTAGATTTCTAAAGAAGAACTAATGTGTACTGTGTTTATTGGGTGCTTCTATATTTAGAACTGTTTTTGTTTTTATATAGCCTTAATATCCAAAGAACACACTGGTAAATATAAAACACAGTTGATTCTTGTTATTCATGGTAGTTTTGTTCTATAAAATCGTCATGAATGCTGCATTAGTGACTATTGAATCACTGCAGTAGGAAAAATATAGAGTAAGTTTCTTACAAACTTTTGGTCAGAACATTTACATCAACTGATCAATTGTAATCTTGTTTTACTTTCTACTTCTAACCCTTTTCAATGCCCTAACTACTTGCCTCATGGGCAAGGGGTGGGGGGGAAGCTATCAGGAGAAAATATTTACATTTTTCCTCTGCCAAACTTATCTTCATGTGTCCCCATATTACTCTGAAATCTCTCCTTGTATTGATACGATGAATAGGCAGTTATTACTCCATTAAGATCTTCTATTTGTGCACTAGACACCATCTTATCTTATTTACTTGGAAATTCTCTCTTGAAAATACTGCCCTGTTTATTTCATCAGAGATTTTTTCCCCTCTATGGATCATTAGCTTACAAATGTATTATAACACCTTTAAACAGAAAATGCTGTCTATGATTCCATAGCCACTTCAACTTACATCACACTACTTAACATTCTCAAAAGTGTTATGCATGCTTAATGTCATATTCTCTCTTTCCCATTACATCTGTCCCGATTAATCTTTCATCCCAAAATCCAAACAAACTTGTTTATGTCAAGATTATTAATGACACATACATTGCTAAATCCAATGGTCAATTCTTCGTGCTTACCTTATTTTAACTCTCAGCAATGTTTACATATTTGACAGTTCCTCCTTCTTGAAGTATTAATATACATGTTTTTAAATCAGTGAATTTTTCCCTTGCAGTCCAAGGGACTCTCAAGAGTCTTCTCTAACACCACAGTTCAAAAGCATCAATTCTTCTGTGCTCAGATTTCTTCACAGTCCAAACCTCACATCCATACATGACCACAGGAAAAACCATAACCTTGACTTGACTAGAATGGACCTTTGTTGGCAAAGTAATGTCTCTGCTTTTGAATATGCTATCTAGGTTGGTCATAACTTTCCTTTCAAGGAGTAAGCATCTTTTAATTTCATGGCTGCAATCACCATTTTTTTGTATTAATTCTATGATATTTTGCTTTATATTTTTGATGCTTGGTTATTTCTGGACAAAAGATTTATACAATTATTCTATCTTTTGTGACATCTATGCCAATATAAATAAAGCCTTTTACCATATTCTATTTTGTTTTCTTGAATCATATTCAGTCTATTATTGAAATCCCTCATGCTTTTTTATCTGACTGTGCTCTTATATTTACTTAATATATTTTTAATGGTTCATCTTTATGTGTAATTTGTTTTATATGACTCTTTCAGCACTGTTTATAATAGCCAGGACATGGAAACAACCTAGATGTTCATCAGCAGATGAATGGATAAGAAAGCTGTGGTACATATACGCAATGGAGTATTACTCAGCCATTAAAAAGAAAACATTTGAATCAGTTCTGATGAGATGGATGAAACTGGAGCCGATTATACAGAGTGAAGTAAGAAAGAAAAACACCAATACAGTATACTAACACATATATATGGAATTTAGAAAGATGGCAATGATGACCCTGTATGCAAGACAGGAAAAAAGACACAGATGTGTAGAGCAGACTTTTGGACTCAGAGGGAGAGGGAGAGGGTGGGATGATTTGGGAGAATGGCATTGAAACATGTATACTATCATGCAAGAATCGAATCACCAGTCTATGTCCGATGCAGGATACAGCATGCTTGGGGCTGGTGCACGGGGATGACCCAGAGGGATGTTGTGGGGAGGAAGGTGGGAGGGGGGTTCATGTTTGGGATCGCATGTACACCCGTAGTGGATTCATGTCAATGTATGGCAAAACCAATAAAGAATCTAATAAAAAAAAAAGAAAAAAAAAGTATTATGAGATTGAAGCTTATTGTTTTAATTCAAATACTATTTAATTTGTATTAAATAGTAAATTCATTTATATTTTGATAACTTTTATCTATCAAAGCTTGCCTTGTAGCTCAGTTGGTAAACAATCTGCTTGTAATGCAGGAGACCTGGGTTCAATTCCTGGGTCAGGAAGATCCCCTGAAGAAGGAAATGGCAACCCACTCCAGTATTCTTGCCCGGAGAACCCCATGGACAAAGGAACCTGGCAGGCTACAGTCCATGGGGTTGCAAGAGTCAGACACAATTTAATGACTAAACTACTTCTATCTTTTCTCATTTATTTGATTGTCTTTGCTTCTTTACTTTTCTTCTCTTTAACATCTTAGGTCAAATTTATTATCATATCTGATAAGATCATGAATGATCAGATTCTCATCTACTTTATTTCGTTTCTTCATTGATCATTTTTATGTCATTTCACATTTTTAATGGCATATATCTATAGATAGATAGATATCTCCTTCATGTATCACAGCCTTGTCGTGGTGAAGGGGCTTGTATTACTCATGAAGCTATAAGCCATGCAATGCAGGGGCCCCCAAAACTGACAGGTCATACTGAAGAGTTCTGACCAAACGTGGTCCACTGGAGGAGAAAATGGCAAACCACTCCAGTATTCTTGCTGCAAGAACCCCATGAACAGTATGAAAAGGCAAAAATATATGACATCAGAAGGTAAGCCTCCCAGTTTGGACAGTGCCTAATATGCTACTGGGGAAGAACGGAGGGCAGTTACTATTAGCTATGAATTTGAGCCTGCTGCAGTCCATGGGGTCACAAAGAGTCTGACACAACTTAGCAACTGAACCATATAAAAATATATTAACAAATATATATAGTTTTAGAAAAAAGATGTCTTTTATAATTTTGTAAATTTATCAAAATATTATTTAACCAGTTTTTAAAATATGACATTCAACATACTCATCTTTTAAGTTTACTCCACATGGTAAGGAATTAAAAGAAACTCCAATACCTACTCCTATTCTTCCACTTTAAGATTCAGCTCTCATTCAGTTTGAGTATATCTGCAAATAACTTTTTAAAGAGCTTGCATATTTTATGTGTTTTTGCATGTCTGATAATGTCTGTTGCATTCATATGAAAGACACATTAGCTGGGTAAAATTAATAGAACAAACTATATAAATGTTCCATTAGATTCTGGAACTTTAAGGAGAGAATGTCTGATCCAAATCTAGCTTTTTTCCTCAGTAATATTTTCACTCAGAAATGTATAGGTTTGTTCTCTGTCCTTAAAATTCAAATATTTGTCAGACACATCTAATTTGTGGCTCTCTTTTCATTGATTTTTTCCTAGAGCAAGGTGAATTTTCAATCTGGACAGTCAGATCTTTTTCAGTTTATGACTCTTTTCTTCAATATTAGGTATTATCATTTTCTCTCTTCAGTTTTATTGTTCTCAATTATACAATTACTTTTAAAAAATCAAGAAGCTTTTTCCTCCACACTGATCACATTTTTTGTCCTGTTTCTTCTCTGACTTTTTCTACTGCATCTAAGAGACTCTCAAGTTTGGACTCTACAACTCTATTTCAGAGTGACAGTTCTCTCCTTAGGGTCATTATTGTGGGTTTTCACTTTTCTACTACACTTTTAGTTTTCAAAAATCCATCCTTGGGTGATTCATCTCTCAATTTAACCTTATGGTATTTTTATTTCTGCATTTTTTAACCCTCATGACTTGCTCCTATTTCAAGATGGAATAATGCCTTTGCTGCATAGAGTGAATAATAACAATGTATTCTCTGAAACTGCCTTTGTTTCTTCATCATAAAAATTTTAGAGTTGTGCATTACTTATTCTTAAACATGATTTTCCCCTTTTTCTGGTTCAATGATATTGCATTTTAGCTATAAATTGCATGTGTGTGCAAACATATCTACATATACACACATATATTCTTTCCTCCTCTCTCTCCTCTTTCTCCTGGTCCTCCCCCTCTTTCCACTCTTTTCTCCACTTCTTCTTACTCTCCTTCTCTTAACTCATTTTCAGGGGAGTTAAGTCTATTTGTATTCTATGTCTAACCACAAGCAGAATGTATAGTTAAGCTTCATCCTGTTTTCCTGTACTTTTGGGTGCTGATCAGCTTTCAGTTCAATACTTGCTGTTTGGGTATTCATTTGGTTCTCCTCTGACAAATTTATTAGTAACTTATTCTATTCCACAATCTAGTTAGCTGATATTTTGAACTGAGTACACTGAAGCACACAACGTACAGAAAGCCTTGCCTCTAGGGCTCTATATGTTCCAGTACAGTGGCTTGCTTGGGAGAATTTAAACTTTCATAAAGAAGCTCAATCCTTTCAGCTTTTTCTACCTAAAGCTCTGTTGTATTCTGTATGCTACAAAATCTGAAGGTCTATTAAAAAGAGTCACTGAAGAGGGAAAACTTGTGGTGAAAGAAAGCATTACTTGGGCCCAATTTAAAAAAAAAAAGCCAAAATAGCATGGTAAAAGTATGAGATTTCAAAAACATAACTTAGCATATTAAGATAGAGAAGAAAAAATATTATTTTAGACATATATAAATATAAAACTATCATATGAGTTCTCTGTATGTGTCAGTTCACTCAGTCATTCATTTATCAATAGCTTATTGAGAAACTACTTTATGCCAACTACTATTTTTTTGTGCTGGGATATAGTAGTGACAAAAAATATAATTTCTTATTTAATTTATAGTTCAGACAGCCATTAACCAGGTAATCAGACTAAGGAATATTAAATTATACATTAAAATAAGTATTTTGAGTGAATGATTCATAAAGGACCAAGTTGGCAGGTGGGGATTAGAAAATATATCCCTAAGGAAGTCTATCTTTTATCTACATTAATAGAATTTTATATAATATAGAAAGTCATAAACACAGTTGAGTGACAATGTCAGATAAATATTGCATATGTGTGTATAATTCTGAGTATAATTTGCCTTTCAGAGTAAGCAAATATAGGTTTTAGAGTTTTCACATCATAGGGTAATTTTAATTCTCCTATTAATTTTCTTTTGATGGTGGAAAACAAATTTATGTTAAGGAAAACTTATTTGCAAAAATAAGTTAGTTCTAAGTCTTTCCTCAAGACTTTCTAAAACTAATATGGGCAAACCCAAGTTAAAGAGATGTTAATTCAACCAAATCTCGATATATTTGCATTCTTATTCTAATCAGCCTATCAGCTTGATGGTATACAAACAGCTCTGCAAAGAAACTAGGTCACACCTTTCACATTTTATTTTCACAAATAATGTAGAATTTCAGTGATTATAGTTGAAATGTGGCATTCAGATTAGCCTTTGCAGACACTGATGTATTCAGGTAAACCAATATTGATAATGCCCAAACAAGCTTAAGTAAATTTTCATTAAGTTTTTTAAAATGTTTTGAGGGGAGAAGTGGTGACTATAAAGCAAAGCCCCACCATAGGCAATAATATTTATGGTGCAAAACCGAAAGCACAATTACTATTAGCTGCAGTGTAATAATTGTTGTTCACTAATATCTTAGGAAAAGAGAGAAAAATTGCACAAAATAAAATCTCATGTACATAGCACACAGACTTGCTTTTGGCCACAGCCTTGCTTAATTTATAGACACACCTCTGTGCATGTATTTGTGCATGTGTGTTATTGGGGATGAGGACAGTGGCTATGACAACAAATTCTGTGGACGTTGGTTGTTTCTGATACTCAACTCTGACTGTCCAGCATGTTGAGACTTAAGGACCAAGTCTAACTAGAGCTGTGGAATAGAGGCAGAAAATCAAGTTCTATAGTCCAGAAATCTGGGTTAAGATTCACTTCCTGATTTATTCCTCGTAGTGTGAGCTATGAAAAATTTATTTTCTTCTCTGAATGTCAATATCTCCTCTGTATAAATTGGGGCTAAAATTTTTGTCTATTCAATATTTTTCATAGGAATTTTATGAGCACCACATGAGATCATAGGTGTGAAAGTACACTGTTGATGGCCATGTGTCACATAATTGCTTGCTTAATTCATTAAATGTGAATAGTTGCCTCTACTATGCCCTTTACTCCTTAGCCATAAGGTTTGATGCTCTGGAAGATTCATGAATACCATGAGGAGATGAAGAGACAGGGTAAATCAGATTCAATAAATGTCTTCCAGTATATGTTTAAAAATTAAGTCACCTATTTTCTAGGCTTAGACCTGTTTATCATACATTTTATGTGGTTACATACTAACCTTAAAACTAAACCTTGAACCTCCTGAGAACAGGGACCTTATCTTTCATCTTCCATTCAAGACTACATATACAAAGAACTTAATGTCCATCCTGTTGATAGGCAGATTTCAATACGTAGTATCTGTCTGGTATTTATAATTTAAGTGCTCTGAATATAAAAAATATTAATAATATATCAAGGATATGTATCTCTATACACTTGGAAAACTGTTTATTTGTAAGGATTTTTTCACTTCTTTATTCAACATATTAGCTACTGATCACAGACACTTTGATTGGCAATTGGAGTTCACTCTGGTCCAAGCCATCATCATCTCTTGGTTGGATTACTGCGATCAACTTCCTGCATCTTACTTTGACTCTTTCAGATCATCAGTATGGCAGCCAGTGTGATGTTTTAAACATAAAAATCATATCATATCACTTCTCTTTTCAAAACTCAGTGACAGCCCCTTTTTTGTTCCCAGCCACACCTGCCTTCTCACTATTCCAGGCAGATAAAAGTCATGATCCTGTGATAGAGCTTTTTGTGTTGCCTGTTCTCCCTGAATATAGCACTATTCTCCCAAGGAACTGTTTTACTGACTTTATTGCCACTTCAAGTGTTTATTTAAATAAGGTCTACCTTGACCATGTTAATATTGGAACATACACTCTCTGCTACCATACAGTCCTCATCAACTTTATCCTGTTCTCCTTTTTCCAATAGCATTTATTATCTTCTAACATACTATCCCTTATTTATTTTCATGGGAATTTTTTATTGCCTGTCTCCTCCTACTAGGATGTGAGCTTCAGGTTGGCGGGGATATTCGCTTTGTTCACTAATATATCCCAAATGCCTGGGGCTTCCCAGTTGGCACTAGTGGTAAAGAATCCACCTGCCAATGCAGAAGATGTGAGACCCGAGTCCAATCCCTGAGCCAAGAAGAGCCCCTGGAGCAGGAAGTGACACCCTCTCCAGTATTCTTGCTTGAAAAGCCTTTGGACAGAAGAGCTTGGTGAGCTACTGTCCATGGGGTCACAAAGAGTCACACAACAGAGTACATATCCCAAATGCTTAGGGAACTGTGCTTGGCACAGAACAGCCACTCATGAGGTTCCTCGACCTCCAGTCAGTTTATGTGCACTCTCTAAGGAAAAGCATGCAGTGAGGGTGAATGAAAAGTAAACACTCTTTAAACAAAAGGAATAAACATACTTTATCTCTTCTTCCATCTCTGTTTATGTCTGTTTTACACTCTCTCAGGAACAATATTTTAACTTGATATAAAATTCTCCTCTGACAAGTATTTATTATCTGTACTTTGATGATGGCATTCCATTTCTTCTATCACCTAATTTTTATGCTAGGAAGTCTGCTTCAAGACTAACTGTTGTTCCATTGTAGGTCATCTTTTTCTTCTAGTTACTTTTTGGCTTTCTTTATCATTGATGTTCTAGTTTCTCTAAGATGTATCTATGTGTGGATTTATTTCCATGTGTCTTCTTTAGAGTTGATTTTAGTTCCTATATCTGATGGTATGCCATTATCATTTCAAATGTTCTTTTTCATCCTATTTTCTACTTGTAGAATTCCTATTAAACATATGAGGAACTTCCACGTTCTATTTTTCCGGTTGCTTATGTCTCACTTTTTCCATCTCTTTAACTCCCTGTACCTCTAGGCTCATGCCCATGCCATTCCCTTTCCCCTGAATAGCTGTGGTCTCCTGTTCACCCACTGAACTCACACTTAAAGAGGCAGCTAAAAGGCCTGTTTAGAACCATCTCTGAACAGCTGTGAGTAGCTGAAGAGCTGTGAAAGTGCTGCACTCAATATGTCAGCAAATTTGGAAAATTCAGCAGTGGCCACAGGACTGGAAAAGGTCAGTTTTCATTCCAATCCCAAAGAAAGGCAATGCCAAAGAATGTTCAAACTACCGCACAATTGCACTCATCTCACACACTAGCAAAGTAATGCTCAAAATTCTCCAAGCCAGGCTTTAGTAATATGTGAGCTGTGAACTTCCAGATGTGCACGCTGGTTTTAGAAAAAGCAGAGGAACCAGAGATCAAATTGCCAACATCTGCTGGATCATCAAAAAAACAAGAGAGTTCCAGAAAAACATCTGTTTCTGTTTTATTGACTATGCCAAAGCCTTTGACTGTGTGGATCACAATCAACTGTGGAAAATTCTGAAAGAGATGGGAATACCAGACCACCTGACCTGTTCTTTGAGAAACCTGTATGCAGGTCAGGAAGCAGCAGTTAGAACTGGACATGGAACAACAGACTGGTTCCAAATAGGAAAAGGAGTATGTCAAGGCTGTATATTGTCATCCTGCTTATTTACCTTATGTGCAGAGTACATCATGAGCAATGCTGAGCTGGAGGAAGCACAAGGTGGAATCAAGATTGCCAGGAGAAACATCAATAACCTCAGATATGGAGATGACACCACCCTTATGGCAGAAAGTGAAGAAGAACTAAAGAGCCTCTTGATGAAAGTGAAGAGGAGAGTGGAAAAGTTGGCTTAAAGCTCAACATTCAGAAAACTAAGATCATGGCATCTGGTCCCAAAACTTCATGGCAAATAGATGGGGAAACAGTGGAAACAATGTCAGACTTTATTTTTGGGTGCTCCAAAATCAGCACAGATGATGATTGCAGCCATGAAATTAAAAGACCCTTACTCTTTGGAAGGAAAGTTATGATCAACCTAGACAGCATATTAAAAAGCAGAGACATTACTTTGCCAACAAAGGTCTGTCTATTCAAGGCTATGGTTTTTCCAGTGGTCATGTATGGATGTGAGAGTTGGACTTTTAAGAAAGCTGAGCGCCGAAGAATTGATGCTTTTGAACTGTAGTGTTGGAGAAGACTCTTGAGAGTCCCTTGGACTGCAAGGAGATCCAACTAGTCCATCCTAAAGGATATCAGTCCTGGGTGTTCATTGGAACGACTGATGTTGAAGCTGAAACTCCTCTAATACTTAACTCCTCCAATACTTTGGCCACCTGATGCGAAGAACTGACTCATTGGAAAAGACCCTGATGCTGGAAAAGATTGAGAGCCGGAGGAGAAGGGGACGACAGAGGATGAGATGGTTGGATGGCATCACCGACTTGATGGAATGGGTGGGTGGACTCTGGGAGTTGGTGATGGACAGGGAGGCCTGGTGTTCTGCAGTTCATGGGGTCACAAAGAGTAGGACATGACTGGGTGACTGAACTGAACTGAATAGCACAAGCCTCACCTTAATTTCTTTCATACTACTATCCAGTGAACTCATGTACATTTTTAAGTGAGGTATTGTTTAAAAGAAGCTTCTCAGATTTGTACACGTTTTCCTAAATTTTTACCTGAAGAGTATTTGTTTTGCTGTCTAACTACTTGCTTATGGGTTTGTTTTATGAGTGTTTTACTTTAATAAGCTTTTTTTACTTCTAAGGGCTTCCCTTATGGCTCAGACAGTAAAGAAACTGCCTGCAATGCAGGAGACCTGGGTTCAACCCCTGGGTCGGGAAGATCCCCTGGAGAAAGAAATGGCAATCCACTCCAGTATTCTTGCCTGGAAAATTCCATGGGCAGAGGCGCCTGGAGGGCTATAGTCTATCAAGTTGCAAAGAATCAGACACACTGAGCGAATAACACTTTACTTCTAGAAGAGTATTTGGTTGTGTTTCAAATATTCCTCTTCTTTTTATCATAGTATCTTATTATTGTTCTCAGTTGGTATCTTTACAACTTAAAACATTTATTTCATACTTCTAGGGGGGGTTAACTCTGCTATACCTGCCCTTTACTGATTCTTGATTACTGATTTTTGTGACCTTGAATTTTGGATTGTGGGTTTATACTCAGTTAAGCTGTATCTGTCAGAAGGCTGTTCTGCCTTGCTGAGAGCATGACCCTCCCAGGTGTTTAATGGTTGCTTCTGTTGGGCTCTGGAGTATTTACTGACCTGGAATCAATTTTTGTATTAATTTTTCAGCTTGGGGGCTTATGAAGAATGTATGTAAAATAAACTACATTCCAAACCTGTAGGAAATTAAGTCTGGGATTTTGAGTAATTAGGGATGACATTATTTTTTCACCTGGGATCTAGGAAAAAGAAACAAAGTGGTTTTTTTTGTCTTTCTGGGCCAGCAAACAATTTTATTTAGTTCAACTTGTTACCAAGTTTTTAGCCACTCAGATTGTGACTAACAAAGGTCTCATTCTTACTACCTCACAAAGTAGGAGCCTCATTTCTTCTCTCTGAGAACTGAAATATAGAACTTGTATATACGAAGAACCCCTACACAACTAATTATCTCTCCAGTTCAGGTACAAAATCAGCTTAACACTCCTGCTCTCTTTTGCTGTTCTATTCCTATTTGGGGCTGAAAGACACCTCTTTATTTCCTGTGGGTTGATCTGCTTGTTTAAAATGTTCCATTTTCCAATTTTTCATTTATTTCCCATATAGTTATATGGGGTTCGCCTCCTCCACCCACGTTCATGATCTTCCACACTGTCTGAAACTGAAGTCTTGAATATTTGCTTCAGCAAGGAACAAGCATATATATTATGAAAAATTTTACCAAAAAATATCAGTCTTCTTGGAGTTCCATTTGATGAAGGGGCAAAACAACTAAATAAACAAATGTAATTAAATGTGGCAAGTGCTGTGTGGGTGATCTTAAGAGCACAGAGTGATGTCAAATGCAGGGAGGGTAAATGGCTCTCAGAGAAGGCATCAGGGGGAGTTTAAATCTTCAGCCAATAAAACAAATAGGATGCACACTTTGGCCCAAATGAATGAAAATATTCAGGTAAATAAATATAAGTAAATCTGTGTGCATGTGTGTGGCTGAAACACAGTGTAAACCTGGACGAGTACTGAAGACAAAGCTGAAGAGGATAGTCAAAGCTGACCGTGAGGAAACCTCTTTATGCTGATGGGCTGAAATTGTAAAATTTCAATCAAGGTAAGAACACCAGCGGATATGCACTGTATAAAGTGCACTATGACGATAATCAATATGAAAAGTGGATTGACAAGGAAGTGATTGAGAGGCCAATGCAGTAAAACAGGCCATAAAATAATAGATGCCTAAACTAAAGCGAAAAGCGAAAGTGACGTCGCTCAGTCGTGTCCGACTCTTAGCGACCCCATGGACTGCAGCCCACCAGGCTCCTTCACCCATTGGATTTTCCAGGCAAGGGTACTGGATTGGGGTGCCATTGTCTTCTCCGAAACTAAAGCACTGGAAATGTGAATGAAGGAGCAATAATTAGGAGAGATACAAGCAACTGCAGGACTTGTGATTATATAAGAAAGAAAACTATAGAATTACCCTCAGGTTTCTAATTTGAGCACCAGTGTGTTTACCTAAGATGCAAACTGCATAGGCGTATATTTGATACAAAGATAACATACTCATCTTAGAAAAGTTAGATGTGAAATGCCTATGAGACACTTTGGTAAAGTAACCTTCCCTTCAACACACAAACACATGCAAATACTCACATATATTTCTTTTACTCAGACACACAAGCTTGGAATTTTCCCATTTGAATGCCAAGACAGGTACTACCCTGGGAAAATTAGAACCTTCCACCAAGGTTACTTCTCTCCTTCTCATTTCAAACGATATTTAGAAGGTATCTGAGCAAAAGTTAAGAGAATCACCTCCCACAGCCCCATGACCAGAGATTCTGATCTTACTAGATCCAATGTGATTTAGGAACCAGCACTTTAACAGCTATCTTAGCTGATTTGAGGGCTTCCCAGGTGGTGCAGTAATCCCATGGATGGAGGAGCCTGGTGGGCTACAGTCCACAGGGTCGCAAATAGTCGGACACGACTGAGTGATTTCACTTCACTTGGGCTTCCCTGGTGGCTCAGAGGTTAAAGCATCTGCCTGCAATGAAGGAGACCTGGGTTCGATCCTGAGTCGGGAAGATCCCCTGGAGAAGGAAATGGCAACCCACTCCAGTATTCTTGCCTGGAAAATTCTATGAACACAGAGGTCTGGTGGGCGATAGTCCACAGGGCCACAAAGAGTCAGACACGACTGAGCAACTGAGCACAGCACAGCACTAGCTGATTATGATGTAGTAACTCCACTGAATGCCCATTGCAAAACACTGGACAGGCCCCTCCTATTCTTAAAAGGACACCTATAGTCTCAGTTCCTTGGAATACTCCCTGATTTGAATATTAATGTTGCAATAGCCAGAGAATTTCCACACTTTCCCTGTTGCTGAAGTCACGGTCATGCAACATTTTGCTGGGAACTGCACATAGAAGTTGTGTTATAGTATTTCACCAGCCAGTGAGCAAGTAGCCAGAGCCAATGTGAGTGTCAGACATCAAGCTCTATACAACCTATTTGGAAACTGATCCAAATAAACAACCTAGTTGAAATCACTGGTATCATATATCAACCTGTCATAACACCAATAAAGCATCAACAGAAGGCAGTTTTCTGGGTTTGGGATAGTGGAAACTGTCAAATGTGCAGTGGTGAGAGAAAAGAGAATTTTATCAGAAAGAAATGATAGATGTGAAAAGAAATGCTTGGCTTTTCAACAAATGGTGTCAGAACAACCAGACATCCTTACACAGAAAGATGATTCTAGAGACAGCCTTACATCTTTCACAATAACTTAACGTAAAATGGACTATCAGCCTAAAGGTAAAATGCAAAACTACAAAACTCCTAGAAGATACCACAGGAAATCTAAGTGACCTTGGGTTTGGTGAAGGTCTACATACAACACCAAAAGTATGATCCATGAAAGAAAAACTTGATAAATTGAATTTCACTAAAGCTGAAAACTTCTGTTTTGTGAAAGACACTGTTAAAAGGATGAAAAGCCAGGCCATAGAGAAATTATTTGCAAAATATCTATCTGATAAGGACTGGTATTCAAAACATATAAAGAACCCTTAAAACTAAGCAAACAGAAAGCAAACAAACTAATTTTTAAAAGGCCAAAAGCTCTGAGCAGACTTGTCACCAAAGATACAAATACGGTAAATAAGCAAATGAAATAATGCTAACCATCGTGTATCACTATGAAAACACAACTTACAACAATAATGAGATACCACCACACACGTATTAGGATGGCTAAAATCCATAGTGCTGACAACCCCAAATGCTGACAAGGATGTGGAGCAACAGAAGCTCATTTATCGCTACTGGGAATGAAAATTGGTACAGCCACTTTGGAAGACAGTGTGGTTGTTTCATGTAAAAGTTTCAGGAAGAAGTTATACACATATGGAGTGGGGAGTGGCAGTAAATAAAACTAGAAGAGAATGGAACAGTAGCTTGGTTCTACAAGACTTCAAACACCAGGTGGAAAACTATATTAAACCAGTTTGTAATGGATTGTGAGCTAAAGAGATCCACGATCTCTTGTTTTCACTTATAAAGAAGTCTCAGTTGAAAAACACTGTGAAAGAGGAGTTGGAATAGACAAAGGGGCAAAAAAGTGACAGAAAATAAATATTTAATCATAGATTATCACTGAATTTAAAGATCACCAAAAGCCCGCTGTAACATGCAGTCCAAACTGTGATGAGCCCATTAGCACATTTTGAGGAAAAGGCTCTGACTGTTGGAATCTCCTTTTCTATTAGTTTCTGCTCATTCTTCTTAATCCTACTTTTTAGATCTATACAGAATAATCTAACATTTGATCCTCATGACAGAACTGCAATTTTTCTTTAAGAAGCAATTATGTCTGTACCAAGATGAGTACTATCAATAGTTTTGAATATTCCTTATATGTATTTAATTTGTTCATCCATGACCAGAACTAAAACAGGCTGTCTATGTTTCCTGAAGATTGATGTTTAGAAGTTAAACCTCATTAAGTTTTGCCTAGGAAACAGAAGAGCAAGCTCCTGTTTCCACATTCTAAATCTGATGATTCTATTGCTACAGTTCAACCTCTGCTAACATTTTTTTGAGCATTGACTATATCCGAAGTTTCATGGCAAGCACCACACATGCAAAATTTGACTCAGTTTTCACAAGACCCCCTAAGAAGTAGGTACTATTATTGTCACCTTAAAGAAAAGAAAACTCAGGTCAAAAGAGATTAAGACCACATATCTTGAAAGAGTAGAGTTGGGAAAAAAACACGTTTCAGTTCAGTTCAGTTCAGTTCAGTCACTCAGTCGTGTCCGACTCTTTGCAACCCCATGAATCACAGCACACCAGGCCTCCCTGTCCATCACCAACTCCCGGAGTTCACTCAGACTCACGTCCATCGAGTCAGTGATGCCATCTAGCCATCTCATTCTCTGTCGTCCCCTTCTCCTCCTGCCCCCAATCCCTCCCAGCATCAGAGTCTTTTCCAATGAGTCAACTCTTCGCATGATGTGGCCAAAGTACTGGAGTTTCAGCTTCAGCATCATTCCTTCCAAAGAAATCCCAGGGCTTCCAAAGAAATCCCAGTGCTGATCTCCTAAAGGCCATGCTCCTATAACGACCTGTGTTCCTTCTCTTTAGATTACACCAGCATTTCTTTTTCTGTCGTTCTTTTCTTTTCCTTTTTATCTATTTCTTTTAGCTTTTCCTTTCCTTCCTTCTTTCCCCTCCTTCCTTACCTCTCTCCTTCTTTTCTTTCTTTCTTCCTCCTTCCCTCCCTCTCCCCCTTTTTCTTTCTCAGAGAGGAGGCAGTAATATTATTCAGCTAACTCATGCTGCTGCTGCTAAGTCGCTTCAGTCATGTCCGACTTTGTGCGACCCCATAGACGGCAGCCCACCAGGCTCCCCCATCCCTGGGATTCTCCAGGCAAGAACACTGGAGTGGGTTGCCATTTTCTTCTCCCAGCTAACTCATAGCATGCTAAAATTAGTGGTTATAAAACCTGGCTACATGTATGAATCAACTTGAAAGCTTTTAAAAACATGCTTGGGCATTATTCCATACCAAATAGCATAAATTTCTGAGGGTGGATCCTATGTGAAAGCGAAAGTGAAGTCATTCAGCCATGTCCCACTCTTTCTGACCCCGTGGACTGCAGCGCACCAGGCTCCTCTGTCCATGGGATTCTCCAGGCAAGAATACTGGAGTGGGTTGCCATTTCCTTCTCCAGGGGATCTTCCCAACCCAGGGATTGAGCCCAGGTCTCCTGCATTGCAGACAGACGCTTTAACCTCTGAGCCACCAGGGAAGCCCTGAGACACTTAAAACTCCACCCAGGTGATTGTCATATGTAGTCTGAGTTAAGATCTACCGCCTTAAGTCCTTTTTACACATGTTACTAAGTACAGTCTATTTTATACCTAAGTAGCTGATTTGAAGATACAAATACAAGACCTAACATATGTCACAATTAAACTTTATCTTACTGGACTTGGTCCATTATTCCAGCCTGTCAAGATCTTTATGGAACCTGATTCTGTCACCCAGAATATTTACTAACCTTCCTATTTTCATGCCATCTAAAAATGTCACAAGGATTCCTTTGATATTTTTATTTAAATCTTAAAGAAAGTCAGTGAACAGGAAACAGCCTTCAAGCATGTTGGTTTGATATCCTTACACACAGGCATCCAAATATAAATTTACATAATTATGTTCGCCTCTGATTCATTTCCTCATTTTGTTCACAGGAATGCCATTAATAACCTTTAAAAAGACTTGGTAAAATACAAATATACTCTCGGTAGCACATTTGTCTGTTCTTCCAATTAACAGCCCTCTAACAAAAAGAATTACTGTGTTTCTGCTATGACTTATTCCTAGTCGCTTATTCCTAGTCTCATTCTTCCTCCCTAAAAATCCTCTTGCACATGTACCCCATCTCAGAGTCTTCTTCCCAAGGAACTCAACCTACAGCACACAAGTCTCAGTCTGGGTCTGAAACTCGCAGAGCAGGATAATGGGAGGGTGTGAGGCCCTGAGAAGAAGGGCGAAAAACTGAGCAATAAGATGGCAGTGGACATGCACCATGGAATAACCATATTTAGGGGCCTGGTAGAAAAAGTTGTGCATTGAAAGATGACTGTAGATTTGGGACAAAGCAACATAATTGACTACAAAGGTCCGTCTAGTCAAGGCTATGGTTTTTCCAGTGGTCATGTATGGGTGTGAGAGTTGGACTGTGAAGAAGGCTGAGCACCGAACAACTGATGCTTTTGAACTGTGGTGTTGGAGAAGACTCTTGAGAGTCCCTTGGACTTCAAGGAGATCCAACCAGTCCATTCTAAGGGAGATCAGTCCTGGGTGTTCTTTGAAAGGACTGATGATAAAGCTGAAACTCCAATACTTTGGCCACCTCATGCGAAGAGTTGACTCATTGCAAAAGACTCTGATGCTGGGAAGTATCGGGGGCAGGAGGAGAAGGGGACGACCGAGGATGAGATGGCTGGATGGCATCACCGACTCGATGGACGTGAGTCTGAGTGAACTCCAGGAGATGGTGATGGACAGGGAGGCCTGGTGTGCTGTGATTCATGGGGTCTCAAAGAGTACTGAACTGAACTGAATTGAATGTAAAGAGTGGAGTGTCATAGCGGCCAAAGGAGAAACAATTCCAAGGAGGCAGGTGTCACCAGTATCAAATGCTGTGTGAAGGTTGAGGAGAATGACAGTTAAGCAAAGGTGGTATCTCTGCTTCTATGCCTATCCACTGGAGGTGTTTTAGGACATGCTTTTGGGATCAAAACCTGTAGAAGGGAAGGAAAGGTGTAGAACTGGTAGAAGAGAAGCTGCTGCGGTCATGATACAGTCTCAAGGGAAGAGAGCCGACCCTGCAAGAAGTTCTGAAGGTGAAGCTGGTGTAAGAGAGATGGGCCTTTGTGCTCCGCTTTTGATCAGTCACTAATTGTGGGTATCCTAGGAAAGAAGCAATGGTCTGACTACCCACAGTTCTCCACAGAGCAACCTTGGTGCCCTGTAAAACAAAATTTAGATCATGTAACCTCTCAAAGTTCTCCAAAGGTGTCTACACATGCTACTCAGACTGACTGATCCTGGTCTCTCTCTGACTTTACCGCCCCTCCCATTCACAAGCTTATTTCCCCCGGTCTAGCCTTCAGGCTTACTTCTTTAATCAGCCAGATGAATTCCTACCTCAATGTCTTTCCACACGCTGTTCCTTCTACCTTATTTTATCTTCACACTAACCTCACTTCGTTCATGTCACTCCCTCAGAAACTCCATTCTGCATTAGACTAAAGTAGCTCCACCCCTGACAGTCTGGTCCCTGACACTGACTAAGTTTTCCTCATTAGCAGTTATTATTTCCAGACTGAGTAGTGTAGTTATATAACATGAATATCTAAAAATAATAAATGAATATTATACATAAATAGGTGAATCTTTGCCCTCAGCTGAGCTTAATACTTCCCTAGGTTGACGAGATCCCCTGGAGAAGAGAATGGCAACCCACTCCAGCATTCTTACCTGGAGAATTCCATGGACAGAGCAGCCTTGTGGGCTACAGTCCATGGGGTCTCGAAGAGTCAGACATGCCTGAGAAACAAACACTTGCAAGCTTAACACTAAATTTGGCCTGGAATTCATCACATACTATGCTTTGGCAATTTATTTTGACATTTATTAATATAAAAGACTTAATGTTTTAAGTTTTAGTTAATGATAAGCACTGGATGAATGAGTCTACAATAAGTCTTATATCTTGAGAAAAAGAAGGAAAATGGAATCATTTTGTTTCCCATCAAAAAGAGGAATTATTATTTTCCTCAAATCCACTCAGATTTGTTGACTGTTGTGTAAAATATTAAACCATATAGTACCATATCAGTTTAATATAGTACCATATCATTTTAATACGGAGGGAGCCAACTTGTTCTGACTTCATTGCATTATACTTTATACAAGTGAAAATTTCATTTTGTCACAAATATTGTCTTTTTTTTCTTTCATAAAATATGTTTATTTATTTATTACTTATATCCACTGCTGGAATATAAGCTCCATTATAGGAGTGACTTTGTCTTGTTCACTACTAGCCTTGTTCACTCAGTACTAGGAAGAGTCTGGAACATAGAAGGCATTAAATAAATTGTTTTCAAACAAATGTTGAATTTGTTCTCTAGGAACTTTGAGAGATATGTTTTAGAAGAATTGCAAAAGTAAAAGCAGAAATGCAGAGGCCTCTTACATGAGCAGGCAATAACAATGTGAAGCCAAATTATCTAGTCTAGAATAAAGATACTTATCAATTAAAGGAAGGAGAGAGAGTCCTGGTATGACAGAGAAGGAAAGTTTCCCTACTGAAAGGGATGAGAAGGCATATTTGGGTGTATCTATACTGAGATGGACTCCCCTGGTAGCTCAGCTGGTATAGAATCTGCCTGCAAAGTGGGAGACCCTAGTTTGATTCTTAGGTTGGGAAGATCTCCAGAAGGGATAGGCTACCCACTCCAGTATTCTTGCCTGGAGAATCCCCATACACACAGGAGCCTGGCAGGCTGCAGTCCATGGTATGCAAAGAGTCGGACATGACTGAGTGACTAAGCACACCAGAGCACATACTGAGAGAGGTTATTAAATGAATGGGAGGAATAAACAGTCAAATAAGGAGGCATTCTATTGCTCAAGACTCTTTGCTATGGAAATTCACATTGAACTAAATTGGACAAAAATAAATGAATAGCTTGTCTCAAATCATCAAATCGAAGGAAGAAGTGTGGTGTTGTCTTCAAAAGTTAAAATTAGTAATATGTATATTGTCAATATATTTCCTTTTTCTCACTAAACTCATTTTCTCTGTCTTTCAGACAGTTCCATCATTACCTACTGTAGACTTACTTTCTTCACATGCATATAAGTACCAGTGGCTCCTAAACTGATACCCTTATAACTGAGCAGGACCCTATGGGGTCTTCCAGGGACAGCCATCCCCTTCCCTACCCCATGTTTGCTGCCTGCTTCTTGTTTGTGAAAAAGCTTTAGTCTCCCAGGTCTCCCCTGAATCACAAAAGGCTGATTCAAGAATGAGTGGTTGAAAGAATGTGAACATGTAGCAACAAAAAAATAGCAGCTGGGCCAGGAAAACTTGTAATGATTTCAATGATAAGTCAACTATATAGCAGTCACAGAATCTTTAGTTCTTCCCTGAAGGACAGATATAACAATGTCTGATACACATTCCTGCATTGTTGCACAGATACTAAAACCTTCACTAGGTGGAAGAAGTTAACTGCATGATGATCATGAGTGGATAGCCTCGACAGACTAGAGCCTGAGGACTGATGATACTAATCCCTGTGACATCACCCTGCTACCTCACCATGAACCAGTAAGAGAACTGTGCATGAACTGATCACACAGCTTGAGACTCTCTCCCTCCTTTGCCTTTAAAAGTGTGGTAGACACAAAAGGGGAAGGAGAGGGTGGGATGAATTAAGAGTAGCATGGAAACATCATAGGTACAATTAGATCATCGGTAGAAATTTGCCGTATGATGCAGGGAGTTCAAATTGGGTGCTCTATGACAACATAGAGGAGTGGGATAGGGTGGTAGGTGGGAGGAACATTCTAGAGAGAGGTGACATATATATATATATATATATATATATATATATATATATATATGACTGATCATGTTGATATATGGCAGAAACCAACACAGTGTTGTAAAGCAATCATCCTCCAATTAAAAATAATTATTTTTTAAAGTGCTTTCTTGAAATCTATCACAGAGTTCAGGTCTTTTGAGCATTAGCCTCCTGTACTCCTTGCTTGGGCTTCCCAGGTGGCTCAGTGGTAAAGAACCTTCCTGTCAATGCAGAAGAAATGAGTTTGATCCCCAAGTCATGAAGATCCCCTGGAGAAGGAAATGGCAACCCACTCCAGGATGCTTGCCTGGGAAATTCCATGGGCAGAGGAGCCTGGCAGGTTAAAGTCCATGAGGCCGCAGAGTTGGACATGACTTGGCAACTAAACTACCACCACCCTTCCTTGTTTGGCACCCTGCAATAAGCACTGCACTTTCTTTTCCCATAACCTGATGTCAGTCAATTGGCCCTACTGCATGTGGGCAAGCAGATGCAAGTTTGGTTTGGTAATACCCTCACAATTTTTTAACGAGTGGAAAGGATTTGTTCTCCAGAACCCGATCGCAAAACAATGAGAAAATCTGTTTGGCCCTCCTTGGGTCAGATGCTTACCCGTGGGCAAATCACTGTGATGAAGAAAGAAGGACTTGCAAAAGTATGAGTCCCCTTTGAAACAAAAAGTCAAAGGAAAGACAAAAGTAGCTCCTCTTAAGGAGGAATGCATACAAAATGACTTAAAGAGATCGCAACGTTCATACAAAATTTAATAAAAAGCAGTTTGTCTAAACATACTGGCATTTTCAAGTGGCACTATTAATCACAATTTTAGATATATGGAAAAGAAAGGCAATGACTTTAAGGGATGACTGTAACTAAACCCACTGAAGGACGTAACCTAGCAGCAGAATGTTGTGAAATCTCTTCTAATGGGCTTTCAACTTCTAGTGTAAACCAGGCTTAGTAACAATCCCAGGAAATGAGATATCAAAAAAATGTATCTTGAAAGAAATATTGATTTATCTGAGTGAACACTTTTTCAGAACTACACCCACATACAAAACAGCAAGCTATGTATTTTTTCTTTGATTTCCTTTGGTACCCAAAGTTCTGATCCCTAATCATGCAAATTACCAGCTTTTTTCTTACTCCATCTTTAATTGTTACATTCAATATTATCAATTCCAAATTTTTTTTTGATGGAAAATTGTTCTCCTCAGGCTTATGCTTATCACCCATATTAAATCTTTATGTTTCTATTTCTTAAATGTCTCTAGTTGTATAAAATTGTCTGCAAACAATTAAAGTTAATTAAGATAATTTATCACTTGAAAGTAAAGCCATCTTATCTGCAGGTATCAGCTATCAAGTATTATTTGTTCAGCAAACAAAGAGTAAGTTTCTGGGAAAAGAGTCAGCCCTAGTTACCATGGAAGGAACAAGTAGGAAGGGAAAAATTTAAAAAAAAAAAGGATCCTTTCCTAATTCTTCCAATTTGGAGGAGGTGTTATATTTTCAGAGTCATTAGATGCAATTAGCTAATCATGCTTCTCTAGCAGCTTATTTTGCAACACAACACTATGGATAATTTACACTTTGGCAATCTTCTTGCACATGAATTATGATAAAATTCTATAAAAACAGCAAGTCTTTTAACTGCCAAAAAAGCTCTCTAACCAGATTCCTTTGGAAATTACATCTTTTTTAGTGGATACAACATGGTAATATTCATTATCAACAGTTATACCAACTTTAGATATGCTTCTGTGTAGGTTTCTTATATAAATAAGCAATTTAAGAAGAATTGAAAATTCTGAGATTTTCTCTGAGTATAAGATAGCCTAGTAAAGTATTACATACTTTTAAAATTTATGAGATGGGCAAGAGAAACCTTCTGAAGAGGACAGGAAAGAAATTTACCAGAATACCAAGTACACTGTAAAATTGTAATAAATGGTTAATAGCATTATGAGTATTGATATCAGGAGGTGAAAGAATATTTTAATTTTTGGAAAAAATTCCCTGGCTGATGAAACAAATGGTTCTAAAACTTCATGAATTAAAAATTTCATATCAAATTTGTCCTATAGAGAAGAAGAAAAATAATTTTTCCTCTACTCTTCTGAGTTCTTAGCTGAGATCCTTGTAATAAAAGACAGATTAACAAGAGAAAAACAAACAGAAGTTCATTAACATAAATACCTCGTGTATACATAGGAGACAGCCATGGAAAAATGAGTGACTCCCTGAGGTAATTTTGAATTCAGGCTGAAATAACATCTTAATAGGGAAAGGGGAGGCCTCTTAGGGGAGCATATATAGTTTTTAGGAAAGGTGAAGGAACTCTTAGAAGAACAGATGGGAGCTATGATTTGCTCTTGTTGTTCAGTTGCTAAGTCATTTTAGACTCTTTGCAACACCCTGGACTGCAGCACTCCAGGATCCCCTGTCCTTCACTATTTCCCAGAATTGGCTCAAATGCCTATCCTTTGAGTTGGTGATACTATCTAGCCAACTAATTCTCTGCTGCTCCCTTCTCTTTTTGCCTTCAATCTTTCCCAGCATCCAATCTTTTCCAGTGAGTCAGCTGTTTGCATCAGATGGTCAGAGTACTGGAGCTTCAGCTTCAGCATCAGTCCTTCCAATGAATATTCTTTTCTATTTGCCATGAAGTTACAGGGCCGGTTGCCATGATTTAAGGTTTTTGAATGTTGAGTTTCAAACCAGCTTTTTTACTCTTCTCTTTCATTCCCATCAAGAGGCTCTTTAGTTCCTCTTCACTTTCGGCCACTTGACTAGTATTATCTGCATATCTGGTCCCATCAGCGCGTGGCAAATAGAAGGGGGAAAAGTAGAAGCAGTGACTTTTTCTTGGGCTCCAAAATCACTATGGACTGTGACTGCAGCCATGAAATTTAAAGATGTTTGCTCTTTGGAAGGAAAACTGACAAACCTAGACAGTGTATTAAAAAGCAGAGACATCAATTTGCCAACAAAGGTCCATACAGTCAAAGTTATGATTTTTCCAGTAGTCATGTATAGATATGAGAGTTGGACCATTAAAGAAGGCTGAGTACCAAACAAAAGATGCTTTCAAACTGTGGTGCTGGAGAAGACTCTTCAGAGTCCCTTGGACAGCAAAGAGATCAAACCAGTCAATCCTAAAGGAAATCAACTTTTAATAGTCATTGGAAGAACTGATGAGGTACCTGAAGTTCCAATACTTTGGCCACCTGATTCAAAGAGCTAGTTCATTGAAAAAGACTCAGATGCTGCGAAAGACTGGGGCAAAAGGAGAAGTGGGCAGCAGAGGATGAGATGGTGAGATATTAATAGCATCACCGACTCAATGGACATGAATTTGAGCAAACTTCAGGAGATAATAGAGGACAAATGAGCCTGGTGTGCAAGCAGTCCATGGGGTCACAAAGAATCAGACATGACTTAGTGACTGAACAACAACATTTTAATATGAGTTGCCAAGGAAAATGCAACACAGTCAAACAGTAGATGGAACAATCCATTATTTATACGGAGGTTAGACAAAGCAAGGTCATCTTCAGTAATGGACATCAGTCCTTCATGGCTAGCAAGCCCCTCCTGGTCATCAACACAGGACTTAAAAATAAGTCTCTATTTTAAAACAACATGTTGAACTATGTTCAAGTACTGTTTTACTTTCTACAATTTAAGAGAAGTTTCTTTTTTATACTGAAATAGAGTGATTAGCTTTTAATTTGTATCAATTTTTATTTGGATCCACTGTTAAAGAATCTTGAAACTGAACTCTCATGTCTTCAACAGTAATAGAAAATATTTTCCACAATAAGCAATGTTCTACATGTGTCAAAGAAAGAATCATAAAATCTTTTTAGACAGCTAGTTATTTTCTGGAGGAATTCTTTTTTATTGTCTAGAGACCTAATGAAGAAGCATGAGAAAGCCAGCTACATTATGGTCCAAATTTTTATGTAGCTGACAAAATCCTAAGGGCATGTTAAAAGCAAATGATATACATGGGAAATTAGACCTATCAAATCTGAAACAGATGAATTGGAAAAATACTGATCCGTTCAGAAAAGAAGTCACTTACCCCAAGCTTTTCCATTTTCAGTTTGGCATGATCTAGGATTACAAAATGCTGAAAGCATCAATGTTTAATTCATCTTGAAAGTACTTGGAGACTAAGCACAGTAAAAATTATTGTGAAAGTATAAGCAACAAATATTTACAGCCCAAATTTGGTGTTACTGATTGCAATTTTCAAAGTAAACAAACTCCCTATTATTAAATCCCCAAAACAGATTTAACTGTTAAAACACAACCCCCAAAAAGAGGTACACTGTTTAATTAGGTCTTTGTGTAAATGTTGTATATTTGCACTTATAAAGGCCTTAGCCCATCAGGGTAAACTGACTTAATGCTACACTAAAACTGCTAAAAGGCAATGAGGAACAGTCATTTTAAAAATTAATTTAAAACAATTTCTGAATGTGCCATGGGAAAACAAAAGTCATTAGACAGTATTATTAATATTCACAGCAGCTGTTGCACAATCATGCAGCAAGTCTCAATGTTCAAACTTGCTCTCTAATATAGCATCTTCAAATATTCTATTAGTCTATAGTTCATCATATAACAGTAAGCTGCGAAGAGCTTTAATTTCAATTTCTTATCAGTTTATCAGATTGTTCACAGAGATGTGTTTGCTCAACATGTTTGGGATAAATTATTTTTCAGTTACCTTAAAGAAATCTACCAAAAAGCCTACTGTTACTTCCAAATGCACTCCTGTAAACAAGTTGAGATTACTTTTCCCCATCTGCCTGACTTCTCTGTTCAGTACGTCCAGGCAGCCCTTAGCTTATAAAGCATAATCTTCTACTGTATCTTCAGTAGATACAGTAGGTACATCAGTTACCTGTGCTTTTATTTATGCTGCTTTCACCCTTAAACAATATCCAAAGTATCTGCAGTTATCTACACAAACTGAAATGTTTGTATTAAATCTTACAGTTGAAAATATACATCAATGTATATGAGTGGCCAAACTGGCTCTAGGTTAGACTTGGCCTAGACTTGGGTCTAGTCAGGTTCAGTACAGCATATAAGATCTTATGTTCTTGCTTGAACTCAATAGAAAGTAAGATAATTCCTTCCCAAGGAAACATTTCCTTTTATGAATCATTTTAACACTCTCAAAAGCAAGATTTCAAAGTCACCTCTTCCTTCTGGGACTCCCTGGTGGCTCAGACAGTAAACAATATGCCTGCAATGCAGGAGACCTGGGTTTGATCCCCAGGTTGATCGGGAAGATCCCCTGGAGAAGGGAACAGCTACCCACTTCAGTATTCTGGCATGGGGAATTCCAAGGACTCTATAAGTCCATGGGGTAGCAAAGAGTCAGACACAACTGAATGATTTTCACTTCACTTCACTTCTTCCTTCTAGTGGACTTTATCATTTTGTTTCTTATAAATCAGCTGTAACTTTTATTGCTAATGTTTTTCTTCTAAAACACCTTTTCTTACATCTGTTTTATAGTAGTTTCCTAAGTATTTCAGTAGGCTCAAACAAAAATTTTAAAAGATAAAATTGTTTTTTAAGATTTTTATCTATATAACAATATAAATGCATTTTTGTTAACAGACTCTTGCATACATGTAAAACTGGCCCAGGACCCTGGATTTTAAGAAAGTTAGAGAATAAAAGGATCCAAATACAGTAACATGATAAAATCCTAAAATGATTCTTTTAGAGTTTATTATTATGTGTGTATTAGTAATCATCTTGTTTTAAAATGATGTTAAAGATGTATGCTTATATAAACTATCTGGCTTAATATATCTAGTAATATGTTAACTATGAGTGTTCATAAGTCAATAGTCTGTTCTAGGTCAGTGCAAATTAAAGAAAAGGTTTATTCTTTATTAAGAGTGCTGAAGATAATCTATGAATAAGAATAGAAAAGATCCTGAAGGAGAACAAGATGGCAGAGGAGTAGGTAGACGTGGAGTACATCTCTCTCCATGGATCCATCAGGAATACACCTCAGACACAAAAGTGCATGCCGAACACCAGCTCAGCATGGACAGGAGTACCTGACCAGAGGAAAAGAAGATAGAGAACCTCGTAGAAGGAACTAGGGGAGAAACAGGAGTATCGTAGGACTGGACCTGCCCTCGGCAGGTGGGGGAAGCAGGGGTCTGATCGCCACATTAGGGCAATTGTCTGAGTCAGGGGTCTGATCCCCACATTGGGGCAATTGTCTGAGTCAGAGGAGAAATATTTAAGGCTGAGAGTGAAACAGCTGGTCTGTGGCAGCCTAACTGGAATGAGAATCAGACAGTCCTTACCACAGCCATACATACTCTAGGCAGAGACACGGGTCCCTTGGAAGGTGCAGTGTCTGGGAGCTGGAGTTTGGGGAGGGTGGAGTGATCCCAGGGTGAGGGCCGCTGTTGACAGTGGAGAGACGGATCGAGGAGAGGTGAGGGAGGAGTTTGTGATAAGAAATGGCTGCGGAGGAAAGCGGGCAGCCATGGAAGCAAGGTGATTCTGCTGAGTCACGCGTAGGGGTTGGAGCCATTGAGAGGGTAACAGGCAGGAAGGCCAGGGGTCTCCAAACAGAGGAAATAGGCTTCAAGTGCCAGACATTTTTTATCTCTTCCTTAAGTGGCAGGGGGAAACAAACTCTCTATGGAAATGTTTTTTTCTTAAGCTATGCTAATGAAATTATGCTTTGGAATTTGCCTTTCTTCAAAATGGTTCCACCTAAGATTAACTTTTTTTTTTCCTTTTCTCAAACCTTGGGCTGATAATAGTTCAACAAACCAGCATTCATATCAATTGTTTTATGGCTGGGGGATGACACACCTTGTGCCATCCTATCTCAAAAATGCATATTGTGGGACAGGAGCCTGGTGAAACTCCATCAGCCTTGAGGTGTCTCTCTTATCTGACTTCTAACAGATATAAAACAGCTGGCAAAACTAGCAGGGTGGCACTCTCCATCCCCCTTCTGATTGTGTATGTCAGAAGCTTTCTCTGTCCCTTTTCATACTTTAATAAAACTCTGCTACACAAAAGCTCTTGAGTGATCAAGACTGGTCCCTGATCCCGAAGATAAATGTTCTTCTTCGAAGATCACAAATCCAACACCATTCACCATAAGCTATCACCATCACCATAGCCTCTCTCTCCCCACATGCCAGCATTGGCAGCTGAACAATAGAAAGGCTGGCCCATCAAACGCCTGATGCACTGAACTACAGGGCAGGACCTCACCAAGAGTGTCCCTTTAAGTGCCTGATCCACTGATCTACAGAGTAGGACCCCAGGCAGGGGGGCCCCCTCTATGTGCCTGAATGGTCAGAGCTACAGAGAAAGACTGGCCAAAGAGGTCTTTCCATGGCCAGCTACAAGAGGCTCAAAAAAAGCCTCTGATAGGGCCATAACTCCTGCAGCAGAGGCAGTTCGTGTCCTTGCATACTTGGTGCTACCAGGGTCCCTGCAAGCCAAGCAGCTGCACCACCTTCACCCTCAACTCTCACAGGGGCAGAGCTGCCACAAGGCAAAAAATGTCTCATATTTATGCAAACAGGGTCACTTCGGTATGCCCAACTCTTTGCGACCCTGTAGATTGTAGCCTGCCAGGCTTCTCTGTTAGGGAAGGAGGTTCTCCAGGCAAAAATACTGGAGCATATTGGCCAATACTTGTTGCCATACCCTTCTAGAGCACTATATTTCCTGCTGCCCTAGCCACCAACTCCCCTAAGTACCTAGTGCTGCCAGAACCCCTGCGACCCATGCAGCTGCACCACCTCCACACCTGGCCCTCATAGTGGCAAACCCCAGTCCTCCAGGGCAGCCTCAAGAACAAACCACAGTGGATGACATACATGCAGAGGTGGAAATAAAACCACAATTGAAACCCAGGGGCAGTGTGGCTAAGGAAGACCCAAAATCTTCCCATCAGCTGTACAAGCTGCAGATTAAATCCACATGGTCAACTAGGCAGACTCTGTGTCTATGGAATATATAAAAGGTCATTGAGAGCTTCCACAAAAGAAAACATACTAGTTCTGACAGCTGTGACATTGGAGGCAAGAACAAAAAGGAGTAGGACCAGATTACAATCTGAGCTGTCTCCACAGCAGGTCTAGAGATCAGTACAGTGTTGGAGGGCATCCTAGGGATGTGAGGTGCACTGTGACTCAGAGAGGGAAATAACTCAGACAGCAGTGACTCAAGAAAAACATTTCTTATTCTTATGTTTGACTTTCTCTGTAGAGTCTTTTGGATTTTTTTTTTTTTCCTTTCACCCTCCGTTGTAGTTGTCAATTTTATTGGCACTATGAATTCTCATTAAGCCTCTACATTGGGTTTTTGCCTTCTGTGAAGTTTTCCTTTTTTATTTGTTTCTTTTCTATTTTTTTACTTTAATTTTTAATTTTTCAAAGCTATTATTATTTTTTTCTAAATTTATTCCTTTGTTTGCTTTTCCTACTGTTCTTTTCCCCTTGCAGTTTACCTTTAATGTATATAAATCTTTATCTGCCTCTATTTAACTTTGCATATCTATTCTTTCTTTCCCTTCCTCTCAACATTTTATTAGTTTTGCTTTCATTGCTTTATTCCCCAAATGGCAGCTTGATTAGTTTTGTTTTCCAGTTTGTGCTTTAGTTAGCTCTTAACTGGTAAATATGCTTTTTTATTTCTTTTGTTTGCTGGGTCAGTCAACTGTTCTTTATTTTTGTTGGACTGTTTTCACTTTTCTCATGGGTGGATATGTATATGTGTATATTCCATTATTTTAAGTGTTATTTGTCTGATTTTGTGACTGCCATTTGCCTGAGGTTCATCTCTGGTTTCTCATTTTTGGATATTTCTTTCAATCTCACTTCATGCTATAACAAACCACTTATGGAATCTTCATTCGTGACAGAGATCAGGCCTTGAGCCTTTGGAGTGGGAGCACTGAATCCAAGACCCTAGACCACCAGAGAACTAACCCTAGGGAGTATCAAATAGTGAGAATTCAGACGAAGGTAACCACTTGAACAAGACCTGGCATCACCAACCACCAGTAGCACACTTTGCAGAAGGCCTCATCTAAACAACAAACAAAACAAAAATACAAACCCAATCATCAGCAGACAGGATTACCACTTCACTCAGCCTTGCCCATCAGAGGAAAAACAAACAAACAAACAAAAACTCACCACAAATCTCACCCTATAGGAAGCTGACACAAATCACTGGACCAACCTTTGCAGTGCTGTTCACTTCGAAGGCTCAGTCATGTCTGACACTTTGCGACCCCATGTACTGCAACATACCAGGTCTTCCTGTCCATCACCAGCTCCCAAAGTTTACTCAAACTCATGTCCATTGAGTCGATGATGCCATCCAACCATTTATCCTCTGTTTTCCCCTTCTCCTCCCACCTTCAATCTTTCAAAGCATCCAGGTCTTTTCCAATGAGTCAATTCTTTGCATCAGGTGGCAAAAGTATGGGAGTTTGAGCTTCAACATCAGTTTTTCTAATGAATATTTAGGACTGATTTCCTTTAGGATGGACTGATTGGTATTCTGTGCAGTCCAAGGGACTCTCAAGAGTCTTCTCCAACACCACAGTTCAAAAGTATCAATTCTTTGGCACTCAGCTTTCTTCACAGTTCAACTCTCACATCCATATGTAACTACTAGAAAAATCATAGCCTTGACTAGATGGACCTGTGTTAGCAAACTAGTGTCTCTGCTTTTTAATATGCTGTTGGACTTCCCTGGTGGCTCAGATGGTAAAGCGTCTGTCTACAATGTGGGAAACCTGGTTTTGAGCCCTGGATTGGGAAGATTCCCTGGAGAAGGAAATGACAATCCACTCCAGGACTATTGCCTGGAAAATTCCATGGACAGAGGAGCCTGGTAGGCTACCGTCCATGGGGACACAAAAAGTTGGATACGACTGAGCAACTTCAATACTTCACTACTACTAGATTGGTAATAACTTTTATTCAAAAGAGTAGGTGTCTTTTAATTTCAGGTCTGCAGTCACCATCTGCACTGATTTTGGAGCCCCCAAAATAAAGTCTGTCACTGTTTCCACTGTTTCCCCATCTATTTCCCATGAAGTGATGGGGCCGGATGCCATGATCTTAGTTTTCTGAATGTTGAGCTTTAAGCCAACTTTTTCACTCTCCTCTTTCACTTTCATCAAGAGGCTTTTTAGCTCCTCTTCACTTTCTGCCATAAGGGTGGTGTCATCTGCTTATCTGAGGTCATTGATGTTTCTGCCGGCAATCTTGATTCCAGTTTGTGCTTCTTCCAGCTCAGCGTTACTCATGATGTACTCTGCATATAAGTTAAAAAAGCAGGGTGACAATATACAGCCTTGACATATTCCTTTCCTGATTTGGAACCCGTCTGTTGTTCCATGCCCAGTTCTAACTGTTACTTCCTGACCTGCATATAGATTTCTCAAGAGACAGGTCAGGTGGTCTGGTATTCCCATCTCTTTCAGAATTTTCCAGAGTTTGTGGTGATCCACACAGTCAAAAGTTTTAGCATAGTCAATAAAGCAGAAGTAGATGTTTTCCTGGAACTTTCTTGCTTTTTCTGTGATCCAGCAGATGTTGGCAATTTGATCTCTTGTTCCTCTGCCTTTTTTAAACTCAGCTTAAACATCTGGAAGTTCATTGTTCATGTACTGCTAAAGCCTGGCTTGGAGAATTTTCAGCAATACTTTACTAGAGCGTGAGATGAATGCAATTGTGTGGTAGTTTGGGCATTCTTTGGCATTGCCTTTCTTTAGGATTGGAATGAAAACTGACCTTTTCCAGTCCTGTGGCCACTGCTGAGTTTTCCAGATTTGCTGGCATATTGAATGCAGCACTTTCACAGCATCATCTTTCAGGATTTGAAATAGCTCAACTGGAATTCCATCACCCCCACTAGCTTTGTTAGTAGTGATGCTTTGCACTTACTTTGCATCACAGATATCTGGCTGCAGGTACTTGATCATACCATCATGATTATCTGGGTCGTGAAGATCTGTTTTGGTTAGTTCTTCTGTGTATTCTTGCCACCTCTTCTTAATATCTTCTGCTGCTGTTAGGTCCATATCATTTCTGTCCTTTATTGAGCTTATTTTTGCATGAAATGTTCCCTTGGTATCCCTAATTTTCTTGAAGAGATCTCTAGTTTCTCCCATTCTATTGATTTCCTCTTTTTCTTTGCATTGATCACTGAGGAAAGTTTTCTTACCTCTCCTTGCTGTTCTTTGGAACTCTGCATTCAAATGGGTATATCTTTTCTTTTCTCCTTTTCTTTTTGCTTCTATTCTTTTCACAGCTATTTGTAAGGCCTCTTCAGATAGCTATTTTGCTTTTTTAATTTATTTTTCTTGGGGATGGTCTTGATCCCTGTCTCCTGTACAATGTCACAAACCTACGTCCATAGCTCTTCAGGCACTCTGTATATCAGATTCAATCCCTTGAGTCTATTTCTCACTTACAGTGTATAATCATAAGGGATTTGATTTAGATCATACCTGAATGGTCTGGTGGTTTTCCCCACTTTCTTCAATTTAAGTCTGAATGTGGCAAAAGGAGTTCATGATTTGAACCACAGTCAGCTCCCAGTCTTATTTTTGCTGACTGTATAGAGCTTCTCCATCTTTGGCTGCAAAGAATATAATCAATCTGATTTTGGTATTGACCACCTGGTGATATCCATGTGCAGAGTCTTCTTTTGTTGTTGGAAAAAGGTGTTTGCTCTGACCTGTGTGTTCTCTTGGAAAAACTCTATTAGCCTTTGCCCTACTTCATTCTGTACTCCAAGGTTAAACTTGCCTGATGCTCCAGGTATCTCTTGATTTGCTACTTTTGCATTCCAGTCCCCTATAGTGAAAAAAGACATTTTTTTGGGGTGTTCATTCCATAAGGTCTTCTATGTCTTCATTGAACCATTCAAATTCACCTTCTTCAGCATTATTGGTTGGGGCATAGGCTTGGATTACCATGATATTGAATGGTTTGCCTTGGAAATGAACAGAGATCATTCTGTCTTTTTTGAGATTGCATCCAAGTACTGTATTTCGGACTGTTTTGTTGACTATGATGGCTATTCCATTTCTTCTAAGGTCCTGCCCACAGTAGTAGATATAATGGTTATCTGAGTTAAATTCACCCATTCCAGTTCATTTTAGTTCACTGATTCCTAAAATGTCAACATTCACTCTTGTCATATCCTGTTTGACCACTTCCAATTTGCCTTGATTCATGGACCTAACATTCCAGGTTCCTACACAAAATTGCTCTTTACAGCATCAGACTTTGCTTCTGTCACCAGTCACATGCACAACTGAGTGTTTTTTTTTGCTTTGGCTCTGTCTCTTCATTCTTTCTGGAGTTATTTCTCCACTTATCTCCAGTATAATATTGGGCACCTCCTGACCTGGGGAGTTCATCTTTCAGTGTCCTATCTTTTTGCTTTTTCATACTGCTCATGGGGTTCTCAAGGCAAGAATGCTTAAGTCGTTTGCCATTCCCTTCTCCAGTGGACCATGTTTTTTCAGAACTCTCCACCATGACCCATCCGTCTTGGGTGCTCCTTCATGTCATGGCTCATACTTTCATTGAATTAGACAAGGCTGTGGTCCACGTGATCAGATTGGTTAATCTGTGTTGCACTTTTCAGTATCTGCAAACCTTAGGAGGGCAGAAACCAAAAGGAAGAAAGACTTCAACCTTGATGCCTGGGAAAAGGAGACCTCAAACCCAAGAAGTTAAATGTTCCTACACAAATGAAAGAACAAACTAGAAACAAAGAAGTCCAAATAAATGAAGAGGAAATAGGTAAACTACCTGGAAAAGAATTCAGAATAATGATAGTAAAGATGATCAAAAACCTATAAAACAAAATGGAGAAAATACAAGAATCAACTAACAAAGATCTAGAAGACTTAAAGAATAAACAAACAGAGACAAACAACACAATTACTGAAATTAAAAATACTCAAGAAGTAATCAATAACAGAATATCTGAAGCAGAAAAACGAATCAGCGAGCTGGAAGATCAAATAGTGGAATAACTTCTGAAGAGCAGAATATAGTAAAAAGAATGTAAAAGACTGAAGATAGTCTCAGAGACCTCTGGGACAATATCAAACATACCAACATTCGAATTATAGGGGTCCCAGAAGAAGAGAAAAAGAAAGGGTATAAGAAAATTTTTGAAGGTATTATAGTTGAAAATTTCCCCAACATGGAAAAGGAAATAGCCAATCAAGTCCAAGAAGCACAAAGAGTCCCATACAGGATAAACCCAAGGAGAAACATGCCAAGACACATACTAATCAAACTAACAAAAACTAAACAGAAAGAAAGAGTATTAAAAGCAGCAAGGGAAAAGCAACAAGTAGCATACAAGGGGAGCCCCATATGCTTAACAGCTGATCTTTCAGCAGAAACTCTGCAGGCCAGAAGGGAATGGCAGGATATATTTAAAGTACTGAAAGAAAAGAAAAAAAAACTACAATCAAGATTACTATACCAGGCAAGAATCTCATTCAAAATTGATGGAGAAATAAGAAGCTTTTCAGACAAGCAAAAGTTAAGAGAATTCAGTACCACCAAACCAGCTTTACAACAAATGCTAAAGGGACTTATATAGTAAAGAAATACAAGAGAAGAGAAAAGATCTACAAAATAAACACGAAATAATTAAGAAAATGCAATAGGAATATATATATATATATATATATATATATATATATATATATATATATATATATATCAATAATTACTTTAAATGCAGATGGATTAAATGCTCCAACCAAAAGACACAGACTGGCTGAATGGATACAAAAACAAGACCCATATCTATGCTGTCTACAAGAAACTCACTTCAAACTTAAAGGCTCATATAGACTGAAAGTGAGAGGATGGGAAAATATATTCCATGAAAATGGGGAGCAAAAGAAAACTGGAGTAGCAATTCTCATATCAGACAAAATATACCTTAAAATAAAGAAGATTACAAGAAATAAGGAAGGACACTACATAATGATCAAGGGATCAATCCAAGAGGACGATATAACAATTGTAAATATCTATGCATGAAACATAGAAGCACCTCAATGTATAAGACAAACACTAACAGACATAAAAGGAGAAATTGGCAGTAACACAATAATAGTAGGATACTTTAACAGCCCACTCACACCAATGGACAGATCATTAAAACAGAAAGTTAATAAGGAAACACAAGTCTTAAATGATGCATTAGATGAGATGTATCTCATTGTTATCTTCAGGACATTCCATCCAAATGCAGAAGAACACACCTTCTTCTTAAGGGCACATAGAACATTTTCCAGGATAGACCACATCTTTGGTCACAAATTAAACCTGAGTAAACTTAAGAAAATTGAAATCATGTTAAGCATCTTCTCTAACCACAACACTATGAGACTAGATGCCAATTACAAGAAAAAAAAATGTAAGAAACACAAACATGTGGAGATTAGATAACACATTTCTAAATAACCAACAGGTTACTGAATAAATAAAAACAGAAATCAAAAAATTTCTAGAAAAACAATGACAATGAAAACACAACACAAAACCTGTGGGATGCAGCAAACACAGTTCTAAGAGGGAAGTTTATAGCAATAAAAACCTACCTCAAAAAAAGAAAACAAGAAAAACATCGAGTAGACAACCTAACTTTATACCTAAAACAACTGGGAAAAGAAGAACAAAAAAAATCCCCCCCAAAATTAGTAGAAAGAAATAAATCATAAAGATCCAAGCAGAAATAAATGAAAAAGAAATGAAAGAATAGAAAGATTAATAAAGCTAAAAGCTGGTTCCTTGAAAAGATAAACAAAATTGGCAAGCCTTTAGGCAGACTCATCAAGAAAAAAAGAGAGAAGAATCAAATCAACAAAATTAGAAATTAAAAAGGAGTGGTTACAACAGACAATGCAGAAATACAAAGAATAGTAAGCGACAATTATGAACAACTATATGGCAATAAAATGGATAACCTGGAAGAAATGAACAGATTCTTAGAAAAGTTCAATTTTCGATAACTGAACCAGGAAGAAAGAGAAATTATGAAAAACCCATTAAAAGCACTGAAATTGAAGCTGTGATCAAAAATCTCCCCAAAAACAAAAACCTGGGACCAGATGGCTTCACAGGAGAAGTCTATCAAACGTTTAGAGAAGAGCTAATGCCCATCCTTCTAAAACTCTTTCCAAAAAATTGCAGAGGAAGGAGCACTTCCAAACTCATTCTACAAGGCTACCATCACCCTGATACCAAAACCAGACAAAGGCAACAACAACAGAAAGAAAATTACAGGCCAATATCACTGATGAACATAGATGCAAAAATCCTCAACAAAAGTTTAGCAAACAGAATTCAGCAACACGTCACAAAGCTCGTACATCATGGTCAAGTTGGATTTATTCCAGGGATGCAAGAATTCTTCAATATATGAAAATTAATCAACGTGATACATGATATTAACAAATTGAAAGATAAAAACCATATGATCATCTCAATAGGTGCAGAAAAAGCCTTTAACAAAACTCAGCACCTATTTATGATTAAAACGCTTCAAAAAATGGGCACTGAAGGAACCTATATCAACATAGTAAAGGCCATGTATGATAAGCCTACAATAAACATTATTCTCAATGGTGAAAAACTGAAAGCATTCCCCCTAAGATCAGGAACAATACAAGGGTGTCCACCTTCACCACTATTTTCCAACATAGTTCTAGAAGTCCTAGCTGCAGCAATCAGAGAATAAAAAGAAATAAAAGAATCCAGATCAGAAAAGAAGAAAAGCTCTCACTGCTTGCAGACGACATGATACTATACATAGAAAACCCTAAAGATAGTATCAGAAAATTACTAGAGCTAATCAGTGAATTTAGCAAAGTTGCAGGATACAAAATCAATACACAGAAATCACTTACATTTCTATATATTAACAATGAAAAATCAGAAAGACAATCAAGGAATCAATCCCTTTCACCCTTGCAACAAAAAGAATTAAATATCTAGGAATAAACTTACCTAAGGAGACAAAAGAACTGCACAGAAAATTATAAGACACTAATGAAAGAAATAAAAGACACATAAACAGATGGAGAGATATTCCATGATCCTGGGTAAGAAGAATCAATATTGTGAAAATGACTACACTACCAAATGCAATCTACAGATTCAATGTGATCCCTATCAAACTACCAAAGGCATTTTTCACAGAACTAGAACAAAAAAATTCACAATTCTTATGGAAACACAAAAGACTTTGACTAGCCAAAGCAGTCCTGAGAAAGAAGAATGGAGCTGGAGGATTCAACCTTCCTGACTTCAGATTATACTACAAAGCTACAGCCATCAAGACAGTATGGCACCGGCACAAAAACAGAAATATTGACCAATGTAACACAATAGAAAGCCCAGAAATAAATCCATGCACCTATGGGTAACTTATTTTTGACAAAGGAGGCAAGAATATACAACGGGGCAATGACAGCCTCTTCAATAAATGGTGCTGGGAAAACTGAACAGCTATATATAAAAGAATGAAATTAGAATACTTCCTAACACCATACACAAAGATAAATTCAAAATGGATTAAAGACTGAAATGTAAGAACAGAAACTATAAAACTTGTAGAGGAAAACATAGGCAGAACACTCGATGACATAAATCAGAGCAAGATCTTCTATGACCCACCTTCTAGAGTAATGGAAATAAAAACAAAACAAACAAGTGGGACCTGATTAAGCTTAAAAGCTTTTGCACAGCAAAGGAAACTATAAGCAAGGTGAAAAGACAGCCCTCAGAATGGGAGAAAATAATAGCAAATGAAACAACTGGCAAAGGATTAATTTCTAAAATATACAAGTAGCTCATAAACATAATGCCAGAAAAACAAACAATCCAATCGAAAAGTAGGGAAAAGACGTAAATTGACCTTTTTCCAAAGAAGACATACAGATGGCTAACAAACACATGAAAAGATGCTCAACATCGCTCATTATTAGAGAAATGCAAATCAAAACTACAATGAGATATCACCTCACACCAGTCAGAATGGCCATCATCAAAATGTCTACAAACAATAAAAGTGGGAGAAGTGGTAGAGAAAAGAGAATGCTCTTGCGCTGTTAGTGGGAATGTAAATTGATACAGCCACTTTGGAAGATGGTATGGAGATTCCTTTAAAAACTAGGGATAAAACTATCATCAGTTCAGTTCAGTTGCTCAGTCGTGTCCGACTCTTTGTGATGCCATGAACCACAGCACGCCAGGCCTCCCTATCCATAACCAACTTTGGAAGTCCACTCAAACCCATGTCCATTGAGTCAGTGATGCCATCCAACCATCTCATCCTCTGTCGTCCCCTTCTCCTCCTGACCTCAATCTTTTCCAGCATCAGGGTCTTTTCCAATGAGTCAGCTCTTCACATCAGGTGATCAAAACATTGGAGTTTCAGTTTCAACATTAGTCCTTCCAATGGACACCCAGGACTGATCTCCTTTAGGATAGACTCGTTGGATCTCCTTGCAGTCCGAGGGAGTCTCAAGAGTCTTCTCCAACACCACAGTTCCAAATCCTCAATTCTTCAGTGCTCAGCTTTCTCTATAGTCCAACTCTCACATCCATACATGACCACTGGAAAAACCATAGCTTTGACCAGACGGACCTTTGTTGACAAAGTAATGTCTCTGCTTTTTAATATGCTGTCTAGGTTGGTCATAACCTTCCTTCCAAGAAGTAAGCATCTTTTAATTTCATGGCTGCAATCACCATCCACAGTGATTTTGGAGCCCCCCAAAGTAAAGCCACTGTTTCCACTGTTTCCCCATCTATTTGCCATGAAATGATGGGACCAGATGCCATGATCTTAGTTTTCTGAATGTCGAGCTTTAAGCCAACTTTTTCGCTCTCCTCTTTCACTTTTGTCAAGAGGCTCTTTAGTTCTCTTTCACTTTCTGCCATAAGGGTGGTGTCATCTGCATATCTAAGGTTGTTGATATTTCTCCCAGCAATCTTGAGTCCAGATTGTGCTTCCTCCAGCCCAGCGTTTCTCGTGATGTACTCTGCATATAAATTAAATATGCAGGGTGACATTATACAGCTTTGACGTACTCCTTTTCCTATTTGGAACCAGTCTGTTGTTCCATGTCCAGTTCTAATTGTTGCTTCCTGATCTGCATTCAGGTTTCTCAAGAGGTATGTGAAGTGGTCTGTTATTTCCATCTCTTTCAGAATTTTCCACAGTTTATTGTGATCCACACAGTCAAAGGCATTGGTTTAGTCAATAAAGCAAAAATAGATGCTTTTCTGGAACTCTCTTGCCTTTTTGATGATTCATCAGATGTTGGCAATTGATCTCTGGTTCCTCTGCCTTTTCTAAAACTTGCTTGAACATCTGGAACTTCACAGTTCACGTATTGCTGAAGCCTGGCTTGGAGAATTTTAAGCATCACTTTACTCTATGACCCAGAAATACCACTCCTAGGCACATACCCTGAGGAAAATTGAAAAAGAGACATGTATCCCATTGTTCATTGCAGCACTATTTACAATAGTTAGAACATGGAATCAACCTAGATGTCCGTCGACAGATAAATGCATAAAGTTGTGGTACACATACACAATGGAATATTACTCAGCCATAAAAAGGAACACATTTGTGTCAGTCCTGATTTGGTGGATGAACCTAGAAACTATTATAGAGTGATAGTGATAGTGAAGCTCAGTCATGTCCAGCTCTTTGCAACCCCATGGAATGTAGCCTACCAGGCTCCTCTGTCCATGGGATTTTCCAGGCAATAGTCCTAGAGTGGATTGCCATTTCCTTCTCCTGGGGATCTTCCCAATCCAGGGCTCGAACCCGGGTCTCCCGCATTGTAGACAGACGCTTCACCATCTGAGTCACCAGGGAAGTCCATTATAGAGTAAAGTGAGTCAGAAAGAGAAAGATAAATATTGTATTCTAAAGCATATATATGGAATCTAGAAAAATGGTAATGAAGAATTTTTATTTACAGGGCTGCAGTGGAAAAACAGACATAGAGAATAGACTTATGGACACAGACATAGAGAATAGACTTATGGACATGGGGAGAAGGGAGGAGAGAGCAAGATGTATGGAAAGAGTAAAACGGAAACTTACATTACCATATGCAAAATAGATAGCCAACAGGAATTAGCTGTATTGCTCAGGAAACTCAAACATGGGCTCTGTATCAATCTAGAGGGGTGGGATTGTGTGGGAGATGGGATAGGGGTTAAAAATGAGGGGATATATGTATACCTATGGCTGATTCATGTTGAGGTTTGACAGAAAACAAAATTCTGTAAAGCAATTATCCTCAAAAAAAAAAATTAAAGAAAAGAATCATTCAAAGATAGCTTTAAAGACACTTGAGACACTAGCTGCAGAACCCCCAGTATAGAATTGCAAAGTGAGTGAGCTTGCAACGTAGACCATGTCATTAGTCACGACTTGGCCTTTATCAGTGCCTATAATATGACACATTAAGCATCTCCCATGTGCTTATCTCATTTCTTACAAAAACTCTGTAGGGTGACCCTATTTTAACAGCACCACATTATTCTTTTTCCCTTTCTCCCCTCCTCTCTCTTATTTCCCAGCAAACTCAGTACTCTTATCTAAACCACACTGCCTTCATAAGGCAGAATGAAAGATAGTTTCTAAGTCTGGGAGGAAACTGCCATTCATAAACAACAGAAGATTTTATGTACTTTTATCCAAACCACACTGCCTTCATAAGGCAGAATGAAAGACAGTTTCTAAGTCTGGGAGGAAACTGCCATTCACAAACAACAGAGGATTAGGACAGGAGTTTTTCAGAGAAAGGAACAAAGGAAGCAATAGGAATAAATGATCCTAGAAATTTCTGGCTGCAAGGACACTGTTCTGGTATCCAGTCCAAAGCTATGAAACCCCAACAGTGGTCTAGGTTTGCCCCCAAAGTGAGGCAAGTATGAGTACAATCAGACAGTCTGGAGGTAGCATTCAAAAATGGCATTGAATTGCTCTTCTGAGAAGTGTCAAGACTGCTGTTAAATTATCACACTGCAAAGAGGTCTTTGTCCTGATTCTTGATGTGCAAATCTAGGCGTACATTAAATAAATGCGACACACTGATAGGTTAGAAAATGGCTATTATTATCTATGAAAGTAAAGATATTTATGAAGTTTTGTGAAGTGCTTCAAGAGACCCCCAGAGGCACTGTGGCAAATAAAAATTGTTAATAATATTACTTTGGATTTACATAATGCCTTGCTCCAAACCCCTAGAAACCCTCTCAAGTTGCATTTACTTATTTAATGTCTTTAATTTGTTTCTTCTGAAGACCCTAATTCCTTAAGTTTTGAGCATAAACTTAAATTATAAGGCTTCAGATTTCAAAAGATGGCAATCCTTCTAAATCATTTACTTGTACAATAAATATAGCATTTCTATGAGATGAAATAAGTTATAAAAGTGGCCACAATCAGACACAAAATTTGGTCAGCATCCCAAAGCACCTGCTTGCAATCCAAAGCAATGTTTCACCTGCTTTTTGTTTGTTTCTTCTTGGTTTTTGTTTTTGTTTTGTTTTCTAACATGTGTCTCTTTTCTAACAGAGCATTTAATGAAACTGACTGGTACAACCCTAATATTATGTATTTTAAATTATTATTGTTATCAAACTGATCAGTTCAGTTCAGTTCAGTCGCTCGGTCGTGTCTGACTCTGCAACCCCATGAATCACAGCACACCAGGCTTCCCTGTCCGTCACCAATTCCTGGAGTTCACTCAAACTCATGTGCATCCAGTCAGTGATGCCATCCAGCCATCTCATCCTCTGTTTTCCCCTTCTCCTCCTGCCCCCAATCCCTCCCAGTATCAGAGTCTTTTCCGATGAGTCAACTCTTCCCATGAGGGGGCCAAAGTATTGGAGTTTCAGCTTTAGCATCAGTCCTTCTAATGAACACCCAGGACTGATTTCCTTTAGAATGGACTGGTTGGATCTCTTTACAGTCCAAGTCACTCTAAAGAGTCTTCTCCAACACCACAGTTTAAAAGCATCAATTCTTCGGCACTCAGCTCTCTTTATAGTCCAACTCTCACATCCATACATGACCACTAGAAAAACCATAGCCTTGACTAGATGGACTTTTGTTGGCAAAGTAATGTCTCTGCTTTTGAATATGCTATCTAGGTTGGTCATAACTTTCCTTCCAAGGAGTAAGCATCATAAAGTAGGCCAAATCAAGTTTAACCTTAAATATTAAACTGTAAATAAGAAAATGCTCATTCCCTACAAGCAAATGAATTGCCTACAGTAGATAGGAATTGAAAATTTGAAGGTTACTTCTTTATCAATAGAATTTTTCTGCTAAATAACATTTTCCTGCTAAAGATATGAATGATCCAATTTTTTTAAACAAAAATAACCATTTTAAAAAGTGATTTCAAGTGATTTTTAAATAAAGCAAAACTTTATTTGAAACTTTAAAAAACAAATATATGGTATTTTGTACTGTGTTTTATACAAAAATTGAGAAATTACCTAAGAAACTGTTTTTTAGTCAACAAGGTGTGTCTGACTGTTTTGCAATCCCATGGACTGTAGCTGGCCAGACTCCTCTGTTCTTGGGATTCTCCTGGCAAGAACATTAGAGTGAGAGCCTTTTCCTTCTCCAGGGGATCTTCCTGACTCATGGATCAAACCCATGTCTCCTGCATTGGCAGGTGGATTCTTTACCACTGAGCCACAAGGAATACCCTCACCTAAGAAATTATTTCCCTATAAATGCTCCATTTGAATATCATAGAAGAGGTATAAGAGAAATGTACCAGTAAATAGCAGGGACTGGAAGAAGTTGGTACATCAAAGAGGTGTTTGCTGCAATTTTGCTGTTTCAGAGTCTTAACTGTTTATGCTCCAGTGGCTTAACATGGTAAGCATTATTTCTCACTTACACCACTTTGGGTAGCCTCAAGAACTTCTGGGTCCAACTGAGATATTCTGAGCATGGCTCCAGGTTATGGCTTGTGTTCAGGTTACTCCTTATGTCTTCTCATCCTCCTTGGATGATAGCTACATTCAGGCATCACCTTCTCGTGGCAGATGGCAGAAGTGTGAGAGGACAAGTCAAAACGTGGACACAGAGTAAAGTCTCTGCTCCTATTACACCTATTAATACTCTGTTTGCCAAAGCAAGCTTCATGGAGAAGCCCAGAGTCAATGGTGTGGGGAAAATATACCTGATTTATTCTAGTGAGACTTTGCAGAATTGCAAAGTGACATAGCAAAGAGTGTGCATGAATAATTCTTTTACTGAGAAGGAGTGAAGGACTGGGAACAATAACCCAATATACTATTTTGGGGAAATCACCATTCCCATATTTCTTGAAGAATAATGTCGGCCTGCCTAATCATGTGTTTTCAGAAATGCAAACACTTTCAGTCTTACTATATGACATGAAGAGATTTGTTTCTTGTGGGGACCTAGGAAACTAAATGCTTGGGTTAATTTTCCCATTCATTTCTGTAGTTCAGAATCAGAGAGAAAAATTTCCCAAAGAAAAACAAACAAAAAAATTATTTGTAGTAAAAGTGAAAATAGACAGTAAGCAATAAGCTCTAGATATTCAAATCAGTTGTTTTTGGAGGCTCCTTCACTGAAATATTCATTAATATCTCTATCTATATCTCTCAAACTAAAACAAAAATTTTCCAAAAGAAATAGAGTAAAATATAACTGAAAATGTAAATATCCTACTTATGTTCTTAATGAGTTCATAAATACTGCACTAAAATTTTATATAAGAATACTAAATTATTATATCAAATAAATTCTAGATAGCTTCTTCTTATATAATCTACCGTAGCAATAACAATGAACATATTTAATCTGTATAACTAAAACAGTGACATGAAGACGTTTTCTTTGGTACATCATAAGTGTTCATCAAGACATTTATATCCAACAGACTGATTCCAAGTACAAGTAATCTGTGTTCTGTTCTATAATGCTTATCTTCTATGAGTATCTTAACTTAGCAGAAAATACTTAGGCAGTAACATGTTCCACTAAAGCCATTTCTAGTAACATTACATAAGTGGAATATCACAGATAACAACAGCTTTAAGTACAAATGAGTTAAAAGGTATAAATGTCCCTTATATGATGCTCCAAACTCTTGCCCTGATTAATTGCAATATAGTCTTTTTGCTTGATTTACCTCATAATATTTTAAAGAATTTCCAGGCAGATTTTTATACACCTAGGAAATGGCAATGATGTACTTCAAAGACATCAATGATATCCAGATAAGCAATACAGAGGCAAATATCTGGAGGATAGAAGCTGTAATGATTAGTTTTGATCATCACACTATCTTGATATGCAAAGATGTTGCACTTCCATTGCCTCTCATGACTCAAAGTTCTGGAAAAATTTCACAGAAGAAAGGTTACCATGATCTCCATCTGTGAGACATTCCATGAAAGGAGTCCACAAAAATTATCTCGGGATAGTAGGAGGCTTGTGTCTGATTTATTAAATTTCCCAAAGCATATGTGCATGTAGAATAGTCAGGTTTGAACTGGTAAAAAGTATCCACCATGGTACTAGTAACCAACAACTTCCAACTCTTCAAACTATTTTGTCTATCAAGACGATAATCTCTTAGTGAGTTTCCTCTTCAGATCTTTTTATTTTCTATTATCTGACAAAAGCTAAAGACTACTCCATTCCATATAATATTTTATATACCCAAACTACACTGGGTCAGAGTAAAAAAGTTCATAAGTTAATAGCTACAAACAGAAATGTAGAGCAATCAATAGTACTGAAGTCCCAATTTAACTTGATATGTTTGTGGAAAGATAGGGTTTAACTTGACAATTCAATGTCTTGGCTAGAAACAAAACCAACAAAATGTTGGGTTACATTCATATTACACACATCAGTGCATGATTTTTACATGCATAAATGCTTCTTGAAATTTAAGAGCTCATGTTTACTCATGTAAAAATATACTGGTAGCCATAATCATAGTTTCCCCTGGACATTTTCTTTCCACATCTAACTTCCTCCCTGAAAATGTGACTCTACAATGACAAGCTTTCCTACATATAAGCAATCATAAGAACATTTTGACTTTTGATAAAGTTCAATAAAATAAAGCCTATTATTATCACTTTAAACAAAATTTAAATGAAGTCAGGAAATGGTTGAGTTTTAAGCAATATATAATATATATGTATATATACAAGTGTACACATATATATACATACATATATGTGTGTGTGTATATATATATATATATAAACTATTGAATGAATGGTGACTTGGGTTCATGGATTGAATAAGTTCAACTTATTAGACCACATGAAACTATTTCATTAATGCATGAAATGTTGCAAAAATTATTCATCTGGTGTGAGATTCATTGTATTTTCTCAATGGGACAAAGTTTTTATTTTACATGTAGGATATTCCCCATTTTTTTTCAATACATATTTAGCGGATGTGTACCATGTGTCAAGTAAAGAACAGGTAGGTTGCGAGAAACAGCCTAGCCAGAGAAAACAGCATGTGAATAAAATCAAATAAATATATGAGAATAAAGATTTTAGGTTGTTTAATAGAGCAGAAGTTGAGAATGAGAGAGAAGGAGTGACAATAAATTAGGCCGTTTACAAGGATCAGAAAATAGTAGAAATTTTAAGAAGCTTGAACTTTGTCTTAAGCATAGTAGAAAATCATTGAAATAGGATATGCAGGTAAATGACAAAACTAAATGTGTATTTTAGAAAGATTACTGACGTATAGAGGGTAGATTAGAGGGAATGAAATGAAAGAAAGGATACTAGCCAAAAGGTTACATAATCTACACAGAAGAAGTTATATAGGATTAAAATTAGCATACTGGGAAAGAGAGACGTTGGAAAGTAGAAGCTGTATTTTGGAGGTAGCATCAATACAATTAGGTGATTACTTGGATTATAGGATAAGAGGCATAGAAAGACCACACCTGGGTTTGGATATCAAATAGAGGAGTGTATGGTGTATGACTCACAGGCAGAGGTATCCAAGAATGAGTTATATGTTGTGTGAGGAGGAGGAGGAGTGTGATGGGGCATACATGAAACCAAACGGCTATGGATTTCCATGTGGAAATATCCAATAACTAGATGGAGTCTGCTGCTGCTGCTAAGTCTCTTCAGTCATGTCCGACTCTGTGCAACCCCATAGACGGCAGCCCACCAGGCTCCCCCGTCCCTGGGATTCTCCAGGCAAGAACACTGGAGTGAGTTGCCATTTCCTTCTCCAATGCATGAAAGTGAAAAGTGAAAGTGAAGTCACTCAGTCGTGTCCGACTCTTAGCGACCCCATGGACTGTAGCCTACCAGGCTCCTCCATCCATGGGATTTTCCAGGAAAGAGTACTGGAGTGGGGTGCCATTGCCTTCTCCAGATGGAGTATAAACTCTAGTAAGAAAACTGGCCTAGGAACATCCACATGAGCATCATTAACATAGCTATATTACTGGAAGCTCTGGAGTAAGCAAGATAACCCAGAATGGATGTTCAAGAGAAGAGTCCTAGGGTATAGAATGGAATCCCCAAATTATCCAACACTTTAAGAAAGAAAGGAGTAAGCATGCACCAGTGGGCATTGATAAGTTGGGGCCAGTGAGGCAGACAGAACACCAGGACAAGATGTTGCGCACCCCCCCCACACACACACACACACAAATGAGTTTGTTTCTAGATTGGTAGTGAATCTGTTAGGAGGCTAAATATAATGATGGATTAGTATCTACTGTATTTTGTAACATGGAATTCGTAGCTTAACTTTATAAAATGAATACCAATGAAGTTGTGTGGGCAGCAACTAGATTGCAACGGTTTTAGTAATTAACCATTCCTAAATGAAAGAGATGATTATACAGTGGAGGTGATGCATAAATTCAAGGGACTGGACCTGGTAGACAAGAGTGCCTGAAGAAGGACAGACAGACATTCATAACGTTTTACAGGAGGAAGTGACCAAAGCCATCCCAAAGAAAATGAAATATAAGAAGGCAAGGTGGTAGTCTAAGGAGGCTTTGCAAATAGCTGATGAAAGAAGAGAAGCAAAAGGCAAGGGAGAGAGGGAAAGACACACTGAACTAAATGCAGAGTTCTAGAGAATAGCAAAGAGAGCTAAGAAGGCATTTTTCAATGAACAATGCAAACAAGTAAAGGAAAATAATAGAAATGGGGAAGACTAGAGATCCCTTCAAGAAAACTGGAGATATCAAGAGAACATTTCATGCAAGGATGGGCACTATTAAAGACAGAAATGGTAAAGACCTAACAGAGGCCGAAGAGATTAAGAAAAGGTGGCAAGAATACACAGAACTATACAAATAAGGTTTAATGACTCACATAACCACGATGATGTAGTCACTCACTTGGAGCCACACATCCTGAGTCTGAAGTCAAGTAGGCCTTAGGAAGCATTACTCAAACAAGGCTAGTGAAGGTGATGGAATTCTAGCTGAGTTATTTAAGATTCTAAAAGAGAATTCTGTCAAAGTGCTGCACTAAATATGTTGGCAAATTTGGAAAATTTAGCAGTGGCTATAGGAATGGACAATGTCAGTTTTCATTCCAATTCCAAAGAAGGGCAGTATCAAAGAATGTTTAAACTACCACACAATTGTTCTCATTTCACATGCTAGTAAGATTATGCTCAAAATCCTTCAACCTTGGCTTCAACAGTATGCAAACCAAGAACTTTCAGATGTTCAAGCTGGATTTAGAAAAGGCAGAGGAATCAGAGACCAAATTGCCAATGTTTGTGGATCATAGAGAATCCAAGTGAATTCTAGAAAAGCATCTATTTCTGCCGCACTGACTATGCTAAAGACTTTGTGTGGATCACAACAAACTGGAAAATTCCTAAAGAAATGGGAAATATCAGACCACCTGACCTTTCTCCTGAGAAACGTGTATGTGGGTCAAGAAACAACAGCTAGAACCTTACATTGAACAACCGATTGGTTCAAAATCGGAACAGGAGTGAAACAAGGTTGTATATTGTCACCCTGTTTATTTAACTTATATGAGGAGTACATTATACAAAATGCCAGGCTGGATGAAGCACAAGCTGGAATCAAGATTGTCAGGAGAAATATCAACAACTTCAGATATGCAGATGATATCTCTCTAATGGTAGAAAGTGAAGGGGAACTAAAGAGCTCTTGATGAAGGTGGAAAAGGAGAGTGAAAAATCTGGCTTAAAACTTAATATTCAGAAAACTAAGATCATGGCATCTGTTCCCATCACTTCATGGCATAAAGAAAGGGAAAAGTGGAAGCAGTGACAGATTTTATTTTCCTGGGCTCCAAAATCACTCTGGCTGGTGATGGAAGCCCTGAAATCAAAAGACTCTAGCTCCTTGGAAGGAAAGCTATGACCAATCTATACAGCATATTAAAAAGCAGAGACATCATTTTGCTCACAAAGGTCTGTAAAGTCAAAGCTATATATATATATATATATATATATATATATATATATATATATATATACTTTTTTTTTTCAGTAGTCACGTATGGATATGAGAGTTGGACCATAAGGAATGCTGAGTGCTGAAGAATGGATGCTTTTGAATTGTGGTGCTGGAGAAAACTTTTGAGAGTCCCTTGGCCTGCAAGGAGATCAAACCAGTTAATCCTAAAGGAAATCAGCCTTGAATATTCATTGGAAGGACTCATGCTGATGCTGAAGCTCCAAGACTTTGGTCACCTGATGTGAAGAACTGACTCAGTGGAAGAGACCCTAATGCTAGGAAGGGGACAGCAGAGGATGAGATGGTTGGTAGCATCACTGACTCAATGGACATGAATTTGAGCAAAGTCTAGGAGATAGTCAAGGAGAGGGAAGTCTGGCATGCTTCAGTCTGTGGGGTTGCAAAGAATCAGACACAACCTAGCGACTAAAGTGAGCGAGTGAAGTCGCTCAGTCATGTCCGACCCTTTGCGACTCCGTGGACTGTAGCCTACCAGGCTCCTCCATCCATGGGATTCTCCAGGCAAGAATACTGGAGTGGGTTACCATTTCCTTCTCCAGGGGGTCTTCCTGACCCAGGGATTGAACCTGGATCTCCCGCATTGCAAGCAGACACTTTAACCTCTGAGCCACTGAACACACACAAAAATGAATGAAAAGGAGGAAGCTGAGCCAGGAGACAAGTTCCACAATCACACTAGAAGAAAGAACAGCAATTGAGATGGCAAGGATATAAAACAAAAATTATATTGCTTTGTTCTAAAGTTAGGTGATTTTTATTTCAATCACTTACCATACTAGCATATTCTTTGGAAGATTTACACTTCGTTACATGCAAAGCAATTAAAAATCTATCTCAGGAGTAGTGGAAATAAGAAGCCATAAAATGCTATAACACTGCTGTCAACTCTACTAAACCTGTATCTGTAACATCTAAAAATATTATAAAACCCCCAAAAAGGTTGTTTCAGAGGACTTAGGCTTTAAAGTTAGTAGATTAGTAAAAAACAAAATATATGGCTAACAAAAAACATTTATATTATCAGTAACCTCATTTACTTAAACTTCAATACCAGATTATAAATGGTCTTTGGAACATGCCTTATTTTCAAAGTCATATTTTGCCTGATCTCTGGCCAGTAAAACTCTTTTCTAGTTATGTAAGATGTTTTGTTTTGTTTTTTTCTGTTTTTCAGAATAAGCCCATTCCTATTACATATATCTTTATAATAAATTTTAAGTTTTGTTTCTAAAACAGTTTCATTTATTAATTTATGTGTTAAACTCATTTATTCATTGATTCACTCTGTCTTTCTTAAGGTTCACTATGTACAACATACTGTGATAGGGCTGAAGATTTTGTGAGTAAATTAGAAAAAATTATTTCTTTTTCTTATGAAGTTTAGAGTTTAGGGATGATGGCTATATGGTACATGTAAATTCAAAGAGAAGGAATGTTAACAAGTTTTATTGACATATATAATGGGGTTATTTAGTCTATTTTGAAGACTTATGGAAGAGTATGAATGGCCAGAGGACATCATAACCTCATAAGCTTGCATGAAAATGTAAAACTATAATTGTATTATACACCTTTACTTCACATGAATCTATATTAGAATTAATCACAGTAATCAAACCCTTATAAAATTATTTTTAATGAAAGAAGCTCATTATAGTTACCAGTTACCAGAAAGGAGATTGTATAATTAATGTAATATTAAAAGCTAAAAAAAAATGGGATTCTTTAGAAATAAGATGTGGATAATTGCTTTTCTGGTGAATTGAGTGCTAAGAGTTTTTACTGCAATGTCACATCTGAACTGAAATTTTATTTTTTGGATAATCATGTACTTTAATAGCCTACAGGAATATAATCTGAAAGATCCCTCATTGTTCTTACTGTAAATGTAACATTTGAGAGGCAGGCATTCTAATCACTTTTCCGTGCAACTGAAAGAAAAGCCAAGATAGATATTTTAAATATAGAGGCACTTTAAATTTCTTTTTAAATTCACTCTTTGATTTGTTTTTTAGGTAGGACTGCCACCTGCTCTACTATTATTTAAATGTTGGCAGTGATTTAAACATAGGGGAAATATTACAACGGGGACCTAACCCTTCTTATAAATCATCCCAGGGAACACATATTTTAGCTTGTCATTTCACAGGAAGATATTATTAAAAGTGAGCTTGGTACAACACACAATTCAAAACAAATTTGTTGCTGATGCCTTCAACATGCATTACATTTTCATTAGTTGCTGACAGAGGTGGAGGTGGGAAGTAGCACTAGCTGATTCATCTGCCTGAATGAAAATTGCTTTCCCTTCAGCTAAGAGCAAGTCAGCTGTTTTTCTTCATTAATACTAGATGTGTGCATTTCCACAGGAGCTCTTCTCTGTTAATGGGTATAGGAATGATAGATTCATTGGTTAGACACATTGGTGGAACTAACATAGTTATTGTGTTAACTTTTGTCCCTAAGAGGTCTTTCACCAAGTGTTAAAGATATTAACATTTTTGAAACACCACTAACACATTTTACTTTCCTGCCCCCCCTCCCCATTTCTTCCCCCCACCCTCCTTTTCCTTTCTCTTTTACTTAATAAATCCCATTGGCTCCCTATAAATAGATATTATTGAGTTTATTTATGTTCTTTTCCAATGATATTTTGGGGTGACTCTCAACAAAATGCATATCAAGTAATTAAGTAAATTAAAGACACACTATTATGGTGAAGGCACATATATGTGAAATGAACATGGTCACTGAGTAAATCTGTAGTTTTGCCCAGTACTTTCTGGCATCCTGGCAAAAACTAGAAAGCAAATTATGTAGTTCTTATTACCAAAAAGGAACCAATACACCATCATCTCAGGAGACAGAAAATTCTTCCTGTCATAAATTCCAAAGAAATTTCTCACACGAAAAATGATGTAGAAATGATACAATGCATACAACTAATGAAATAATTAGCAGCTATAAAACAAAGCAGAACAATGATTTCATCATGATGTTCCTTTAAAAATGAATTGGGTTTATCGTTGTTGTTTAGTGACTAAGTACTGTCCAACTCTTTTGTGACCCTACAGATTGTAGCTCACCAGGCTCCTCTATCCATGGGATTTCCCAGGCAAGAATACTGTAATGGGTCACTAATTTCCTTTTCCCGGGGATCTTCTGACCCAGAGATCAAAACTGCATCTCTTGCATTGGCAGGTGGATTCTTTGCCACTGAACCACCAGGGAAGCCTGAAGTGGATTTATCATTTACTTAAATCCTTACCCTTTGTTTGGGTTCTAGGGCCATTATGTAAAGAGTTAATATACATGGCTTAGGTGAAAACACCCTAATTTTGGTTTCATGGGTACATAGTATTTTTAAATTTATACATACCTCAAAAGGTCAGTTGTTATCTACATAGTAAAAATGTAAATGAATTTTATTTCCCAGCATACATCTCTTACTTTTTTAAAAAAGCTTAGTAAATTTCCCTAATAAAAAACAAAATATAGTTATATTTCAAGCACAATTATTCTGTGCCAGTATTATGGAAGCAGTGAGAGATTTTATTTTCTTGAGCTCCAAAATCACTGGGAACTGTGACTACAGTCACAAAATTAAATGATGCTTGTTCCTTGAAAGGAAATCTATGACAAACATAGACTGTGAAAAAAAACAGAGCTATCAGGTCCATATAGTCAAAGCTATGGTTTTTCCCAGTAGTCATATATGGATGTGAGAGTTGGACCATAAAGAAGACTGAGAGCTGAAGAATCGATACTTTCAAACTGTGGTGCTGGAGAAGAGCCTTGAGAGTCCCTTAAACTGCCAAGAGATCAAGCCAGTCAATCCTAAAGGAAATCAACCATGAATATTCACTGGAAGTATTGCTGCTAAAACTGAAGCTCTAATTCTTTGGCCACCTGATGCAAAGAGCCAACTTATTGGAAAAGACCCTGATGCTAGGCAAGACTGAAGGCAAAATAAGAAGGTGCTGGCAGAATATGAGATGATTATATAGCGTCAAGTACTTAATGTACAAGAATTTAAGCAAATTCTGGGAGATGGTGTAGGACAGCTGAGCCTGACTTGCTACAGTCCATGGGGTCACAAAGAGTGGGACACGACTTAGTGACTGAACAACATCAACAGGACATCTGAAATCATACTGCACTGTGACTGCCTGAAATGCTCTTGTGTTATAAAATAAAACAGGGAAAAACAAAACATACACCTGAGGAAATGACTTACATCTTTTACACTGACAGTAGATGGCAACTTTTTAAAGTAATCTTTCTTTATCCTCCTACCTTATATGAAAAGAGATATATTTATAATATGTTGTTTATAACCTGCCTCCCCTCACCCAGTTCCATACGTTAGACTCAATACAAGATTTAGAGCAGAGGGGTAGGGACAATAAAAACAATAATTGAATTTTCACTTGTAGGAATGAGTTGTTTCTATCAATCACATATTTAGCACTCTACTTCAGTCTAAAAAATTAATATGATATATATGCCCCATTTTAAAGAGTATGTATGAGGGAAATTCTTATAGAATAGAAACTTAGCAACAGAGAAAAGTCTTCCTTTCCTAATAACTTTTATCTTTAAGACTGTATCAGTAGGTGGTGTCCACAGCAGTGGGTGGGGGAAGATAGTGGAGGTTGGTCAGGGTACTGAGAGTACTGCCTGGCCAAGGAGAGCCTATCCCGCTTCCGCTGCTCAAGTGTCAGGACACGGAGCAGTGCCCAGAGTACTCCTTGACCAGCCCTGAGATCAGCCGCCACTGCCACTACCATGGCTACTGTTTTGAGGAAAAGCCAATTCTGACTCCATGTTGGAAATGTTTCTCTGACTTGCTCTTCATTGGTTTTGTTATTAAAATCATACATACTGGCCTGCCTCAGAGAATCCTGCTTCTCTGCCTGCTGGTTAAACTAAAGTGCCTTTGTTCAGAACCCTGCTCACCTGTAGATGGCAGGAAGGAAGAAATTAACACATCCCCTGCCTGAGGCTTGCCATTCTAGGAGACATTTACAAGATTAATGGCTTTTTTACTTTGTTTCCTCGCCTCCTCCATCTCTGATCTATAACAGAACATGGCATCCAAACCCCAGACAAGATAGTTGTTTTGAGACATATCTTCTCAGGTCAGCACAGGAGGTGGACTGGGTAACTCTACCAGCTGGTGGGTGAGGGGCACTTCACGCTGTGGGGGCTTGAGGCTGAAGGTGGCTGGACCAGCCAGGAGGAGCAGTTGCAGCTGGATGCCATAGAGAAGTTCAGCTTCAGCAACTGGGAGAATATGACTACTCAGGTTGGCGCTTCCTGAACTCCCCAGCAAGTGACGGCCGAGCAGCAGCAGCCGGGCTGCGTGCTGCTGAGGGATGACTACTGCACTAAGTGTGACCAGGATGTGGAGGCACTCATTCGCTGGCTTTCCATCAACTCCCAGAGCAATCAAGCAGAAGCCCACGCACATGGACATGCACATGCAGAAGCTCAAGGAGCTGCAGCAGCGCAAGACCATCACCCGTGACTACAACCTAGTGCCCACCTTCCTGCGCAAGGACAAGAACGAGAAAGAGGAGGTGGCCAAGCACAAAGTCACCGAGGGGTAGAAGGAGCTGCAACTGAAGCTGTGGTTACCCTCCCAGTTCATGTCCGGCAAGTAATTCCACTATCTGTTCCAGAACATGCAGGAGAAGAGGCTGTGCACTAAGATCTGGGGGCTGCAGTGGTAACGGAGCTACAGCATCATGAAGATGGAGGAGGCAGCCGAGTAAGGGGCAACCTGGCGCAAGAGTGAGAGGAGGAAGGAGAACAAGAACCTAGGCAGCTCCAAGCACAGCAAGAACTTTAAGGATGGCAAGCTTGCCGCTATTAAGAACCTGCCTGTCTTCAAGCTCTTGTCAGACTGTGATAAGCTGCTCTGCAGTTCACTGAACCTCAGCCCCACATGCTATGTGACTGCGAAGGCCATTGTCATCAAGGGCCACCTCCAGGAAAGGCAGAGCATCCCCCCACCCAAGAGCAACCTTCCTAGCTACCGGGAAACATTCTTAAGGATTCTAAACTTCCTCACTCAGGGAGAGTGGGTGGATATCCAGGGCTGCTTCCTGAAGCCAAGTTGCTGTGAAAGCTGGAATGATGGTATAAAGCTTATGAGTCAAAAGGACCAGGGGAGGGGAAGTAGGGAGGAGAGAGAAAGCTTTTTTCCCCATTGTTGCTCTTTTTTAAACAAATTGAGGGCTTATTGTAGGATATAAATTCTTTTTATGGTCCTCTGAAGAAGCAATAGTAACGATCTTGGGTCAAGGGGGAGACAAATACATGTATATTTTGTTAATAACTTAGCCCTAAACATAGTACTTTAAGATGATTGCCTTTAAGTGTTCAGTTTGTAGAATATTATGCTGAGATTGGGAAATTTCCTTTTATTTCTGTTTATTTCCACTGGTATATAACTGTCGCGCTGTCCCTGTCTGGCCACCAGCTTCACCCTCTGACCTAAGATCCGCCCACTGCCTAACAGCCACCCATGACAACGGGCACAGCCACATGGCACTTTAGGTGGGAACAGGGCAGGGCAGATGGAAGAGAGGCTGGAGAAGGGCAGGATGGGCATCCACAGCGACTTGTGAAGAGGAATCTGGTATTGAACAATTTGGCCAAACAGAGCTCCCCCATGACCACTGGCAGTGGCAGAGTTTGAGCCTGGAGCTCTGAAATCCAACTGCTGGGGAGCTCACTATGGGAGGCACAATGATGCTCAGCAGGCTCCCCAGGGTCTAGGGGGAAGCAGGGCCCAGTGCAGACTGCCAGGCGCTGAGCCTCCCCTCCTGGGGAGGCTGCTGCTCTTAGAACTTGCTGCTCTTAGAACTTGTGTGCATCTTACTTGGAAGAACTCATTTTAGAAAGTTCACGGCCAAGAGTTCGGGCATTAGCTCCCTCCAGGGTTTACACCCCACTGGCAAGTACCCCTTTCACTGAGAATGGCCATGGATCTTACCTGAGTGGTGTGTGGGGTTAGGCACTTGGCTGGTGAGGGCTAGAGGAACCCCTGGAGGCCTTAAATCCTGGGCACCACTTCTTTGGTTAACTGTCTTGACCCATTCAGGGGTGTCTTTGCCAAGCCCTATTTAGAGATGTCCCAGATAAGGAGCAGCGGCTGCACTTTACGGGAGCAGCTGTGAAGAGATACCCCACAACCAAGGTAAGAGAAACCCAAGTAAGATGGTAGGAGCCAAGAGAGAGCATCAAAGGGCAGACAGACTGAAACCACAATCACAGACAACTAGCCAATCTGATGACATGGACCACAACCTTGTCTAACTCAATGAAACTAAGCCATGCCGTGTGGGGCCACCCAAGACGAATGGTCATGGTGGAGAGGTCTGACAGAATGTGGTGACAGAATGTGGTCCATTGGAGAAGAGAGTGGCAAACCACTTCAGTATTCTTGCCTTGAGAACCCTATGAACAGTATGAAAAGGCAAAAAGATAGGACACTGAAAGAGGAACTCCCCAGGTCAGGAGGTGCCCAATATGCTACTGGAGATCAGTGGAGAAGCAACTCCAGAAAGAATGAAGGGATGGAGCCAAACAAAAACAACACCCAGTTGTGGATGTGACTGGTGATAGAAGCAAGGTCTGATGCTGTAAAGGGCAAAATTGCATAGGAACCTGGAATGTTAGGTCTATGAATCAAGGCAAATTGGAAGTGGTCAAACAGGAGATGGCAAGAGTGAACGTCGACATTCTAGGAATCAACAAACTAAAATGGACTGGAATGGGTGAATTTAACTCAGATGACCATTATATCTACTACTTTGGGCAGGAATCCCTTAGAATAAATGGACTAGCCATCATAGTCAACAAAACAGTCTGAAATGCAGTACTTGGATGAAATCTCAAAGATGACAGAATGATCTCTGTTCATTTCTAAGGTAAATCATTCAACATCAGGGCAATCCAAGTCTATGCCCCAACCAATAACGCTGAAGAAGCTGAAGTTGAACGGTTCTGTGAAGACCTACAAGACCTTTCTAGCACTAACACCCAAAAAAGATCTCATTTTCATTACAGGGACTGGAATGAAAAAGTAGGAAGTTAAGAAACACCTGGAGTAACAGGCAAATTTGGCCTTGGAGTACAGAACGAAGCAAGGCAAAGGCCAAAAGAGTTTCGTCAAGAGAACTCAATGGTCACAGCAAACACCCTCTTCCAACAACAAAAGAGAAGACTCTATACATGGACATCATCAGATGGCCAATATCGAAATCAGACTGATTATATTCTTTGCAGCCAAAGATGGAGAAGCTCTGTACAGTCAGCAAAAACAAGCTGACTGTGACTGGGAGCTGACTGTGGCTCAGATCATGAAATCCTTATTGCCAAATTCAGACTTAAATTGAAGAAAGCAGGAAAACCACTAGACCATTCAGGTGAATCCCTTATGACTATACAGTGGAAGTGAGAAATAGATTTAAGGGACTAGATCTGATAGACAGAGTGCCTGATGAATTATGGATGGAGGTTTGTGACATTGTACAAGAGACAGTAATCAAGACCATCCCCAAGAAAAAGAAATGCAAAAAGGCAAAATAGCTGTCTAAGGAGGCCTTACAAATAGCTGTGAAAAGAAAAGAAGCAAAAGGCAAAGAAGGAAAGATATAAGCATTTGAATGCAGAGTTCCAAAGAATAGCCAGGAGAGATAAGAAAGCCTTCTTCAGGAATCAAAGCAAAGAAATAGAGGAAAACAACAGAATGGGAAAGACTAGAGACTAATTTTCTCTTCAAGAAAATAGGAGATACCATAGGAACGTTTCATGCAAAGATGGACTCAATAAAGGACAGAAATGGTATGAACCTAACAGAAGCAGAAGATATTAAGAAGAGGTGGCAAGAATACCCAGAACTGTACAAAAAAGATCTTCATGATCCAGATAATCACAATGGTGTGATCACTCACCTAGAGCCAGACATTCTGGAATGTGAAGTCAAGTGGGCTTTAGAAAGCATCACTACAAACAAAGCTAGTGGAGGTGATGGAATTCCAGTTGAGCTATTTCAAATCCTGAAAGATAATGCTGTGAAAGTGCTGCACTAATATGTCAGCAAACTTGGAAAACTCAGCAGTGGCCACAGGCTTGGAAAAAGGCCAGTTTTCATTCCAGTCCCAGAGAAAGGCAATGCCAAAGAATGCTCAAACTACCGCACAATTCCACTCATCTCACATGCTAGTAAAGTAATGCTCAAAATTCTCCAAGCCATGCTTTAGCAATAGCTGAACCATGAACTTCCAGATGTTCAAGCTGGTTTTAGAAAAGGCAGAGGAACCAGAGATCTAACTGCCAACATCTGCTGAATCATGGAAAAAGCAAGAGATTTCCAGGAAAACATCTATTTTTGCATTATTGGCTATGCCAAAGCCTTTGACTGTGTGGATCACAATAAACCGTGGAAAATTCTGAAAGAGATGGGAATAACAGACCACCTGACTGCCTTTTGAGAAACCTGTATGCAGGTCAAGAAGCAACGGTTAGAACTGGACATGGAACAACAGATGGTTCCAAATAGGAGAAGGAGTATGTCAAGGCTATATATTGTCACCCTGCTTATTTAATTTACATGCATAGTACATCATGAGAAATGCTGGGTTAGAAGAAGCACAAGCTGGAATCAAGATTGCCAGGAGAAATATCAATAACCTCAGATATGCAGATGACACTACCCTTATGGCAGAAAGTGAAAGAGAGCTAGAGAGCCTCATGATGAAAGTGAAAGAGGAGAGTGGAAAAAGTTGGCTTAAAACTCAAAATTCAGAAAACTAAGATCATAGCATCCAGTCCCATCATTTCATGGCAAATAGATGGGGAAACAGTGGAAACAGTGTCAGACTTTACTTTTGGGGGCTCCAAAATCACTGCAGATGGTGATTGCAGCCATTAAATTAAGATGCTTACTCTTTGAAAGGAAAGTTTTGACCAACCTAGACAGCATATTCAAAAGCAGAGACATCACTTTGTCAACAATGGTCCGTCTTGTCAAGGCTACAGTTTTTCCAGTAATCATGTGTGGATGTGAGAGTTGGACTCTAAGGAAAGCTGAGTGCCTAAAACTGATGCTTTTAAACTTTGGTGTTGGAGAAGACTCTTGAGAGTCCCTTGGACTGTAAGGAGATCCAACCAGTCCATTCTAAAGGAGATCAGCCCTGGGTGTTCACTGGAAGGACTGATGTTGAAGCTGAGACTTCAATACTTTGGCCACCTGATGCAAAGAGCTGACTCATTTGAAAAGACCCTGATGCTGCAGAAAATTGAGGTCAGGAGGAGAAGGGGACGACAGAGGATGAGATGGTTGGATGGCATCACCGACTCAATGGACATGAATTTGGGTGAAGTCTGGGAGTTGGTAATGGACAGGGAGGGCTGGCGTGCTGTGGTTCATGGGGTTGCAAAGAGTCGGACATGACTGAGTGACTGAACTGAACTGATTTAGACACGTTCTCAAGGGCAGTCTTTTTTGGACATGCAGGGCACCTTCCTGCTGGAACTTGAGGAGTCCTTTGTCTTCCAGCTCCTGGTGGTTCTGTGTCCAAGGCCCCTCCCTAGAGTGGGTGGAGTGACCACACACTGTTCCTCCCCAGGCTCATCCTGCCTCCCCTCCCACATAGCTATCAAGACTGCTTACCTCCCAGAATATTTTGGCTTGAAGTTACATTAAAGCGAAGTTATTTGGGGGGGAAAAAAACCTAATCATATCCAGCTTTTTCTTTCTTTTTACATTATTCTGCCTCCTAGGGTAAACTCTCATCATTAAATAAACACTTCAAATATATTTTGTATGACTTTAGTTGTAAACTGCTTTACATGCTGGCAGAGCAGTGCTCCGGTGACCTGACAACAAGCCCAGGACTTCTTTCTGACCATAAGTAGAGGGCACTGGTGTCCATCCTGAGCAGCCCCTCCATGCTGTCCCTTAGAAGGATAACCATGGCTGAAAAGTGTGGACACTTGTCTATGGTGAGCAGAGATGGAGATGGTGCTGTGTTCTTACAGTTGGACAGTGGTTCTCACCTGGGCTTCCTGGACTAGCAGCACAAGCATCCCCTGGAATGTGCTAGAACTTCAGGGACTTGGGCCCGGTCCAGTCCTCACAAACTCTAGGAGTGGGGCCTTCCAGGTGACTGGGATGCCGTCTAAAGTTTGAGAACTCCTGGCTTTAGTTACTCCTGTGCTATTGATTTTCTGCATCAGATTCCCAGTATGGTGAGGTTTTAAATTTAGTCTTATTTTTATATAAAATAATTGCCAGACTTTCATTACGTTTGAGAAGCAAAAGCACCCTGTAAATTCAGGGCCCTAGCTGAGAGCTGTCGAATGAAAAAAAGTTTTTGTTTTTTTTTTTAATAATATATATGTAAAGCAAACTTTTGCAGAGCTTTAGGCTCTAGACCCAAACTTCCCGATTGATCTGGGTTCCTGTCCACTGACTTAGCTGATTAGTTAGACAAGTTCCTTAAATGCTCTTGCCTCTAGATCTCTTATCTACAAAATATGATAATCTGTAATTTATAGCACTGTTGGGACAAGTAAGGTAAAGCATTTAGAATAGTGCCCAGAGTAAGTGGATTAAAAATGTTAGACAGTTTACTGTGATTCATAATATTTTATACAGGAAACTATAGGTTTTCCTCTAAAGATGATGAGGGAAATAATAACAATTTCAGATCGGGAATTGTTTATTGGAATGGTACTGCCCAGGTGATACATGGAAATAGGTGTGTTGGTGAGGGCTGAGTTGGAGTTATCTTATGGACTCAGGAATGTAGGCAACTGGAGTGCCTGCTACTGTCATTTAGAGAATAGAGAAAAGAGAGGCTAAAGGTTGTTCGCTGAGAAAGAAGGGACCACAAAACAATACATATCTTTCCCTAAATGCCAATAGCTCCCTAGTTGAGACACATTACCACGGGAACACAGCTTGAAGACACAGTGAAAAGTCTCTATAGCTGAAGAGGCAGCTTTTAAATTATTATTATCTTTAAGGTTATATAACATTTGTCTTGAGAAATAGAACACTAACATGAAAATGGCTTAAATGGTATGGTAGAGAAGAATATCAGCAGGCATTTTTATATATTCATTTTCAACTAGTTACTCAAGAAGAGTGTTCTTACACAAACCTAGTGAGTCAGGAAAACAACTCTATTGAAGTTTACAGAAGTAAATTCAGTATGCCCGTAGCATGGCTTAGTATGCCACCTGGGTTTAAATATAAAACTACAACAGCCTCTCTTTAGGAAATAAAGTAGGTAAGCAAATACATTTTTTGAATTATTGGAAACAAAACAATTTTTGAGATGTAAAAAATTTTTATTTATTGGTTTGAAGGCTAAACACATTTTTTCCCTAAAGAATATTTGTGTATTGTGAATTGTTGGTAATCACATTAATTGCAAGGCTTTTCTCTGATCCAATTAATTATTATTTTCCATTACTAACACCAGTTGGTGGCTGTCCTAGACTTAAAAGCTGAGAAATAAACATTTCTTGACCTACAGATAAGAAGCTTAACAGTAAATTGAGATAGAGAAAATTTTTTCTTGTTGGAAGGTGCATTCAAGTAAGTTATTCTTCAAGGTAAAAGAGATTTATTTTCTTTAATATGTTCAATTCTAAAAAAATATATACAACAGCACTATCCAATAGAAATATAATATCAGCCACAAATGCAAGGCATACAACTAATTTTAAATCTTAAGTTTAAAATTTTTCTAGTAGCCATATTAAAGTTAAAAAAATAGGTGAGATTAACTCACTAATTTCAATAATATATTTTATATATCCAAAATTCTATTTCAAAATACAATCAATATAAAACTGTTGATATATTCTTTGTTTATACTGAGTCTTCAAAATCCATTATGTCTTTTACACTTAAGGCACATCGCCATGTGCACTAGCCACATTTCAAGTGCTCGGTAGCCTTATGTGGTTAGAGCCTACCGTACTGGACAGCAGAGGTCTCGAGGGTCTTCATCCCCTACCAACTCTTTCCAAACCTTTTGTCTATTTTGTTTTAAGGATATACATGCCTTCATATATCCTACTAGGGTCTCAAAGAGTCAGACACAACTGAGCAGCTAACACTTTCACTTTCCCATATAAAAACCTAGCTCAGTTCAATAATCCATGCCTCCTTATTATCTCAGGTTTTGCATTTTTTTAAAGCATGTTTTATAGATAATATGTCTGTCACTTGTTTCATCAGTATATTGATGACAGCTATATCTAGTCAGCCACTTCAGCTAGACAACTAATAATCAATTATTACAGAACATTCTGCTGGGGAAAAATGGACTGGACTTCAGATGGACAAGATTATTTTATTGTAAAGTTATTCAAAAGAAGAGAAACAAGGGTAATAAAAATTCAAGAGAGAGGCATACTTAGAACATTTTTTCCAGACCATGAATTATTTCATAGGCTATAAATGAATAAAACATATGAAATAGCTTTCATAGACTACAAAGTTAAAATTTGTATAAATGCATATAAATATAATATAAATATATTAAAAAATACAGATATAAATGCATTTATATCCATTTATTCATACGCTTATTCATCTATTCAAAAAATAATTGAAAAACTATTACATGCTAAGCACTAGGGATCTACGAATGAAAAAGATCATCCTTGAGTAGAAAGGTCATACTACAGACTCTTTCTTCTTAAATATTTATTTTTCTGCTGATATTTTCCTGTCAGTATTCTACTCAAATATCTTTACTGTAAAGTATCAAAATAATCTTTTGAATTCCAGAGAAGGTATCATATATATGTGATTATACTGTTATTTTTAGGGGTTTTTTTGGTCACTAATTATAACAATAGTTTACCAATTAGAAATAACTTATTCAAAAAAAAGATTTATAACTACTATTCATAAATAAATCTAGGCTAAGACAGCAGAATAAAAGAATCCACCTAATAAGTATTCTAATGTGATTCAAAGGACACATATTAGAAAGGTAGCAGCCCACATGCAAAAGTAGTAAAGGAGAATTACATCGCTTAATGGTTTGATGGATGTGTGGACTATCTATTTAAATGTTTAAATGGCAGTGTTTTGCAAATGGAATGCATTAGTGCTTAAGCACCAATATCACCTGAATAAATCCAAGCTTATAAGAGAACAAGCCTGGATACTCTTTTTGTATATGTATAATCCAGGTGATTTTCTACAGATAATGTGACACAATATTCCTTACTTCCTGAAACATGCTGCTGGCTAAATAAAGCAGAAAGTATCACCTGTTCTTGCTAAATTGAAACACATGTAATAACTGTGCACCTTCTAACAAAAAAAGACATCAAGGAAAGTTTGAGTTTAGTATTTTCAATTTTGTTTGAATAAGAGTATAGAAATAAATTATTTTCTTTCTTCCTTTATCTACTTGTATTGAATTTTGAATACTTAGTGTTTTGTTGTCTATAAACATTAAAATATTACTATAGCCAAAATCATCACTTTCACATTAACAACAATACTTTCACATTAACATATACTCTTTCATAAGCCGATTGTCTAAAATTCTTACTTGAGGTTTGCTCTCAGCCGTGACAGATTAGTTAATACTAGGCTATCTCTCCCGTGAAAACTTCTAAACTAGAAAAAAATGTATGCAGTCCATTAAAGAATATTTGAGAGGGGAGACAAATGGAATGCTTGATAGTGGATTATATCTTGGACAAGGGGATTAAGAAAACTAACATGACAAAGTTTAATATGTAATGTGATTAAATAAATAAAACATCAATATAAAAATTTTTCTTTGAAATTTATACTGTAGCTATGTAACAGAATATCTTTCTTACTAGTGCTGCTGCTGCTAAGTCACTTCAGTCGTGTCCGACTCTGTGCAACCCCATAGACGGCAGCCCACCAGGCTCCTCCATCCCTGGGATTCTCTAGGCAAGAATACTGGAGTGGGTTGCCATTCTTCCCAGTAAATGCATACTATTTAGTAGTAAAAGAGCATTGCTCAATCATGTCTAACTCTTTGTGACCCCATGGACTATACAGTCTATGGATTTCTCCAGGCCACAATACTGGAGTGGGTAGCCTTTCCCTTCTCCAGGGGATTTTCCAAACCCAGGGATTGAACCCAGGTCTTCCATGTTGCAGGCAGATTCTTTACCATCTGAGCCACAAGGGAACCCCAAGAATACTGGAGTGAGTAGCCTATCCTTTCTTAGTGGATCTTCCCGACCCAGGAATTGAACCGGGGTCTCCTGTATTGCAGGTGGATTCTTTACCAACTGAGCTATCAGGGAAGCACTAAAAGAGCATTATATCTCCAATTTACTTGTCAGTGATTTAGGGAAAATATATAACTATATTAAGCCCTGTGTATCTGTGTGTATTACCTGTGTTTTAATGTGTGTATATATAGAGAGAATGATAAAGCAAACAGAAATGCAAAATATATAAACAAATATTGAATCTGAGTGAGAATGTTTAGAATTTAATTGTACTGTTCTTCCAATTTCAAACTAAGTTTCAAATTATGTAAAAAAAAATTAGAAAGAAAAATTCTTACTTTGTAACAGAAGTGCGTCTATGAAAAAATTTATACATGATACAAAAAATATCTAGAAACCAAAAAGGGTGTTTTAATAGATATCTCAAGGAATTTCTGAACATTGTGACAGAGTACCTAAGCCTACTACTTGATGAAAAATGCCCAGTAAAATAGATTCAAAAAAGATAATAGGAGATCCACAGGAATAAAATTCAAATTCAAATTGCAGCCTATGCGGTAAAGAATTAAATATACAAGCAACAATTTCTATTGTTTAGGCTTTGATGAATGAAGTATTTATTTTTAAACTGAAATTTCTGAGTAAGATAGCTACTTTTCTCAACTGAATTTTGCTAGCACCAGTTAGGATTTAATATTTATATTATTTTTATTCACATCTATTATGAAGATGGACATTGATCAATGATGCAATTATTTATTCCAGAATGAAATTAACTTGTATCTAAATGGACACTATATGGGTCCATCACTCAGGAATGTACAATTTAGACTGAACAATAAAATTATGCTTTGCCTCCATCATACACAGAAGCCCAATTTTATTAGGCCTTCAATTGCCGTTACACATCATTACCCAACTGGCTAAGCTACTAGCCCATGAGTTTCAAAGAAACGCATGGGATTTTGCCACATAACTCCTACAAACAAAATTCTTGCTTTGTGCAATGAAACTATAGGGTTCATAGATTTTTGGAATGGAAATGTCTCATTAGATCATCCAGTTCATTATTTTGAAAGATTATTACTCATTACATGGTCTCTATTCCCAAGTGGTTTACCCAGTCAGATTTTTAACTTCTGTGCCATTACAATGTGCTCTGCTGACTTCTGAAGACCACTTTATAATGCCCCACGGATTTCTTTATAGCCTACATTTATATTTTCCTCAAAGAACTTAAAGGATCAAGTTCCAAATTTTCTTTTATCTCCATAAAAACTGAATCTCTCCACTGAATTTTTTAATGTTTTTTTTTTCTTTCTACTGAGACTCACAATGTTTTGCTTCAAATTTGCACCACAAACAAAAAAGAATAACACTGGTAAGATTTTTTTTTAATGCTTATGATTTCACTTGCCAAGAAATATATACCATAGAAATAATATAGCTGTAAATGCTTCAGCCATTAAGAAGAGTCCCATTAATAATTACTTGAAAATTAACACAACAACAATATTGTTCTCCAGAGTAAAATTTCACAGCAAAATCAATTTTAATTTATTGCAACTCCATGAATCACAGCACGCCAGGCCTCCCTGTCCATCACCAGCCCTGCAGTTCACTCAAACTCACGTCCATTGAGTTGGTGATGCCATCCAGCCATCTCATCCTCTGTCATCCCCTTCTCCTCCTGCCCCCAATCCCTCCCAGCATCTGAGTCTTTTCCAATGAGTCAACACTTCACATGAGGTGGCTAAAGTACTGGAGTTTCAGCTCTAGCATCATTCCTTCCAAAGAAATTCCAGGGCTGATCTCCTTCAGAATGGACTGTTTGGATCTCCTTCCAGTCCAAGGGACTCTCAAGAGTCTTCTCCGACACCATAGTTCAAAAGCATCAATTCTTCGGTGCTCAGCCTTCTTCACAGTCCAACTCTCACATCCATACATGACCACAGGAAAAATCATAGCCTTGACTAGATGGACTTCTGTTGGCAAAGCAATCTCTCTGCTTTTGAATATGCTATCTAGCTTGGTCATAACTTTCCTTCTAAGGAGTAAGCGTCTTTTAATTTCATGGCTGCAGTCACCATCTGCAGTGATTTTGGAGCCCAAAGATATAAAGTCTGACACTGTTTCCACTGTTTCCCCGTCTATTCCCCATGAAGTGATGGGACCAGATGTCATGATCTTCATTTTCTGAATGTTGAGCTTTAAGCCAACTTTTTCACTCTCCTCTTTCACTTTCATCAAGAGGCTTTTTAGTTCTTCTTTACTTTCTGCCATAAGGGTGATGTCATCTGCATATTGATATTTCTCCCAGCAATCTTGATTCCAGCTTGTGTTTCTTCCAGTCCAGCGTTTCTCATGATGTACTCTGCATATAAGTTAAATAAGCAGGGTGACAATATACAGGCTTAACGTACTCCTTTTCCTATTTGGAACCAGTCTGTTGTTTCATGTCCAGTTCTAATTGTTGCTTTCTGACCTGCATACAGGCTTCTCAAGAGGCAGGTCAGGTGGTCTGGTATTCCCATATCTTTCAGTTTCCTCAAATCAAATGAGATTTGAGAAATCTTATATCACATCTTTATGTCAAAACTAATGGGGCAAATTTTATTTATTTCAGTTACATTTTTGCATTATTTATGAACTGGCATTTTAGAAACTGTCTTGTATTCTTACTTAGGTCTTACCTCTAATCATGGGTTCCACAAAAGGATCTGAGATCAAGTATTATAATCAGCATCAAAGCATTCTAACAATTAGGAATCGAGTTTCACTATTAGTTAGGCTATGGTTTTTCCAGTAGTCATGTATGGTTGTGAGAGTTGGACCATGAAGAAAGCTGAGTGTGGAAGAATTGATGCTTTTGAACTGTGGTGTTGAAGACTCTTGAGAGTCCTTTGGAATGCAAGGAGATCCAACCAGTCCATTCTAAAGGAGATCAGTCCTGGATGTTCATTAGAAGGACTGATGTTGAAGCTGAAACTCCAATACTTTGGCCACCTCATGCAAAGAGTTGACTCATTAGAAAAGACCCTAATGCTGGGAAGGATTAGGGGCAGGAGGAGAAGGGGACGACAGGGAATGAGATGGCTGGATGGTATCACCAACTCAACGGACATGGGTTTGGGTAGACTCTGGTAGTTGGTGATGGACAGGGAGGCCTGGCACACTGTGATTCATGGGGTCACAAAGTGTCGGAGACTGCTGAGCGACTGAACTGAACTGATTTCTATTATTCTCATATTAGTGTAATACAAATATAATCTTGTGATTGTGTCTGGAAAACATTAGTGCTCTCTTAGAGAATATAAATTTAATCTAATTATTTGGCTTTCATTTTTAATCATCCTGAAATATTTATTTTCAAGTGTTCTAAATAGTGTATTAATTAAATGATTTAATTTCTATTTTCTTAAATATATTTTAATTTAATCCATAAAGGATATCTCAATATATTCCCTGTTAAAAATAGTACAAAACATGTATTCTTACTACAGTGCAGGACATATAATATTTAAGAGAGAAAATTAAGTAAAATAGTTAAATCTCAATCATGTATGAAGTAACAAAATAACACAATCCTCTCCCTGACTCTTAAGAAAAAAATTCAAACCCACAGTTATGAATTTCTGACAAAAGTTTATAGAAAATCTGCATTTTAATGGATAAATTTATAATCATATTTAATCATAAGGATAGCTCTCTGTTAAATAGAAGCTGTAGGAAATATCTAAAGTAGAAAGCAAATAAGAAGCTCCACAGTAACCTTCAGTTGCAGACAATAATTCTACCACAGAATAATAGACCAAATTCATGAATTATCAGTATTTTTAGGAAAGTCAAGACACTAAAATAGAATCAACAAATACAATATGCAGAATTTACATCTAAGGAAAGAGACTTAAAAGAGTAATCATAACAGTAATATAAAACAAATGCATTTCATATGTGCATAAAGATAAAGAATGAAGCATATTCACAATGAAGTACAATAATAAAGCAGGAAAAGTTATGAAAAGCATCACTTACAAAGGTATAAATTTAATTTAAATTTAATTGTTGAGTTTAAAATGTTCTCAGATTTTTAAATGGCAGAATGGACACAAAGACGTAGTGTCTTTGAAGTTCAATCTGAAAAATCATTTCTAAATATCATTAATACCATAAAAGTTGACAAATAAGAAAAGTATCAAGAAGTTTCAATATCTTTTACTTACTCTCTAAAATGAAGACTTACTAATGAGATTTTACTTTCCAAAATAAATGTGAAGAAAGAAGACCATGAGCATCTACTAATGAGGTCACACAAGTCAGCTTCTTGGTTCAGAGAGCACAGTGGAGGGCAAAGAGAAGTCCATCAGGAGGGACAGTTTCCACACAATGGCCTTTGTCCAGTTCTAATTGGATTGTCTCTTTCTTACTGCCTTGCAAGGTACAAAATTTTTTTGTCTTCTCCCAGTTTGTAGCTGACCTTTTAACTCTCTTTGTAGTCCCTTTCCACCCACAGAATGACTTGATTTTTATAGAATTATAATTAGAACATTTCTCTCTACATTGTTTTTCTTTTTAATTAAGTTGTCTGTGCATGTTGAGTCATGTCTGACTCTTTACAACCCCATGGACTATAGCCCACCAGGTTCCTTTGTCCATGATATTTTAGAGTGGGTTGCCATTTCCTCTTCCAGGCAAGCTTCCCGACCCAGGGATCAAACCCACATATCCTGTGTCTCCTGCATTGGTAGACAGATTCTCTACCACTGAGCCCCCTGGGAAGCCCCTTTTACTAAATTATTCTAATTCAATATTTTTGTAATCCATGCAGAAAGCATCTGCTTGTCTCATTCTACAGATTAATAACACAGCCTTCAAGAGAACAAATAACACATCTGTGAATTTTCATTCAGACATTTCGAATCCAAAGCCTATACTCTTACATTTTATGCTATATGACCCATATTGAATAGTTTGCTGTACATAGCTGTACAATTATACATGTCTCTAAAACTCCTAAAGTTAGACTTACAGTATCAGACTGTATATATTTGAAATTTTGATGAATATTGCCAAATCTCTTTCCTTATCTTTCTACTCACTTGTTATCTTTGAGTACTATCATTTAAAAGGAATAATATGCTAATCTTATAAGTTTAAGTGACATTATGATATTATCTACATTTAGTTATGAGTTAAGTTTAACATATCAAGATTTGTGGACAAATAGTTATTTTTCCCCCCTGGGGGATTTTTTTTAAATATATTTTCTCCTCTTTCTACTTGGCAGGTATTCTTTTTTTTTTTCGGTACTGATTTGAAAATTAAACATATTTCCTCCTTGTCAATACCTGTTCCCTTCACTGCCATTTTGTTTTTATTTTCATGTTATTTATTGTTTTTGACAAATGAAAGATAAAATTTCTATGTAATTTATTACTTTTTTCTTTATAATTTTCTTTTATGGATTTTGTAACATACAAAATTCTGTTATGTTATTGCTGCTATTGCAAATGGTATTTTTATTATATTTTAACTGATTATTAATTATTGTGTGTAAGCTTTTGAAAAATTATTTCTTATAGGTTGTTCAGTTTTTCCTCCTAGAGTAGCAAGTACAAATCATATCATTTAGAATAATTATAATTTTGCTTCTTTCCATTGATTATTTTCTATGAACTAATTGCATGGCATAGCAATTTTAGAATAATGTTAAATGATAGTGAAAGTAACAGTCATTCTTTTTGACCTTTATGGTAGTGGGAATTACTCTAATGTTTTGCCACTATGTGAAGTATTGTCTTTCATTTCGAGATACACTTCAATATTTAGTCCAAATCCATCAGTTCCTTCTCATAAAGAATTTTTTAAAAAATAGACGTTACTGTTTCTCAAATGTTTCACTATATTCCACTGTGTATATTTATAAAATGTGTTATATTATATAATCAGTTTGACTTCCTATTTGTCAAATATAACATTATATTACCATTAATTTCCAGTTCTAAGATAACTGTATCATTAGTTAAACATTGTATTCTGTGGATATAGCAAAATTTATTTTAAAACTCTCCTGTTGTACATCTGGATAATTTCTAATTTTCTTCTATTATAAATCAATATTGCAGGACCATTCTACCTTCCTAGATTCTACGTTTGCATATGCTATCCTCTCTTTTCTAACTGTATTTCCTCATTTTCCTATCTAAAAATCATCTACTCACGTTTGAACACCCAGCTTGTCAGTTTTGAGTATATACATGCTATCTTTGTAAATGTACTTTCTTTCAGTCGTCTCATAGTAATTTGTTTATGAGTCTGCTATGACATTTGTTAATTTATGGTATCATTAATTTCTCTGAATGTCAACCCCTGTGAGACCACCGGATCAATTACATCATCAATTTTCTCTTATTCATTGATCTTTTCCTAATACCTACCTCAGCATCTAACACAGAATAGGCCATCAAAAACAGCTGTGTAATATTAAATGATCAGATGAAATGGTGAATAAAAAAAGGATTGAATAAAGAAACATGACTAGAAAGACGATGCAGGACCATGTTGATAAAGGTTATGTAGGTTCTTTAAAGATGTCTGGAAGTTAGTTGTAGATAATTATGAGCCAATGAAGTGTTGAGCAAGTTAGTGCTGTGGTTATCATGAATTTATCTTTACCATCGCTTTTGTATTCACAATCTATCCGCTTCTCATAAACATCTTTTGTGTGCTGTGCTTAGTCTCTCAGTCGTGTCTATCTCTTTGCAACCCCATGGAGCCTGCCAGGCTCCTCTATCCATGGGGATTCTCCAGGCAAGAATACTGGAGTGGATTAGCACACAACACAAAACCAGGGAAGTCTAACACATGTGTAGCATAGAAACACTAAACCAAGTAAGTCCAAAGTCCATCACAGAAGTGACTTGTTACAATGGAAGAATTTAATAATTCAATATAATTTTTGATACTAATAATGGAAACAGCAATAAGAATGATCATTTAATGGATGCCTTCTCTAAAGAAACAATGAAATACCAGATTGTTTTAAAATATTTATATAAAAACCTATTAAATAGAGATTTAATTCCAATTAAAGAGAAAAAATACAGATTTAAAAAGAATAAATAGGCTACATAGGGCCTCACTGATTAAAAATCAGTGGAACTACTATTCAAACCCAAATATACTTGATTCTGAAGTTAATCTGTCATCTCTTATGGCCCAAACACAATTCTAATCTATATTTTACATCTCACTACAACAGCATGTTTTCTTTTAAAAGTAAACCATTATATTCAATTTACTCCATATAATTTCATATAATCTATTTAATAAATGATTTCAAGATCTTTATAAAAATAATTTCTGAGAACATAAAGTAACTTTTCTGAGGTTGCAAATTAGACCAATTTATTAAAAGAGCTAAAGCAGTTAAATGTGAATTCATCTCCTAATTATTGTTAATCTATTAACTCTTTCATTTTGAAAGAAAAAAAGCGGTTCAGTTCTCAATTATTGTAATAAACTTGCTCAGAAGAAAGCTTTGAGTAAGGGCAGTTCATGAGATAATTGCTTCTCCTCTCTTGGTTTGGTACTTCCTTCAAGGTGGACAAAGTTCTGGTCACACAAGAGATGGAAATGTTCCCTAATGCCCTAGTCACAGGCATTAAAGGAAAAAAAGCTACAAAAACAAAGGTCTTAAGTGCAATGGGCACATTACTTCAAGTAATTTTCCTGAAAATTTTGGAGTGTTATGCTCTTAAGATGTCAAATATATGGTATTTCTATCACAAAGAATTTTACAAAATTGTTTTAGAAAGAGACTATCGTAATTGGGGACTCATAAATATCTTATGGGGAACTTGAGATACAAAATGCATGGTTGCTAAGAAAAGTTATATAAAGAGGGTGTATTGATTACATATTTATTATAATTTTTCAAATAGTATAGTGTCTTTTTGAATAACACTGCGAAAAATAAGTTTTTATGCCAAAGGCCACTTAATTAGCTTTTCTGTATACATTATCATGCCACAGAATTACTGATGAGTTTTTTATGTATTCCATTTATAAAACATAATTTCAAGAGCTTATCGTCAAGCTATCATTCAAATCATTAATGTTGTACTGTTCTCTCCCTTGTGAATACTCAAAATGTACTTTTTCTAATCCTTGAATAAGTTTTTTTTTTAAGTCTATGCTAAGCTGTTATATTACTGAACACACTAACAAATAGCGGCAGCCTGATGATTCTGTAGATATTTTATGCAAGAATTTGCCAAATGTCCCCTGTAGAAATTCTTCTCTTAAATGTGATGGGGGCTTTGGGAAAATTATTTTAGAATCAAAGTTGGTTCCCTGTTTTCTGAAGTGAATGACTTTTTAATTCCCTAGGGCAAAATAGCCTTTTGTGAGTTTTGAATAATGCTTTTCTAAGGCAGTGCTTATAATTATGCTCAAGCATCAGTGAAGAAGAAGAAAATAAAATCAGACAATGAGAATAGAATGTCAGAGCATTAAGCTGTCAACATATTTATGTTCCCAAGATTAGTCACATTAGGACATTATATTTAAAGACCAGAATAAAGTTCAGTGAGAGCTGTAAGTCTTTAAATTTCTGCCAAAGCTTTTAGGAAATGAAATGGAAAATGCATTGTTTCAGCTTAGAATCACTTTGTAAGATGAAAGCTTTCAATGCTTTCAAGTTTAGACCTATATAAGAACAAACCTTCCCTCTAAAATTCCATCATCTTTCCTATTTCTGACCCTAAGGTCAGAAATGCTTCTCCCTATTATTGCAATTCTATCAAATTCAGCAAACTGATCCTGGAAAAACACATTTATAGAGCAGGATCTCTCACTCAGGAAAAGTTGACAGATGAGGACAAAATGGATTATACTATAATTCGTTAATGTATTTTCTTAATCATTTAGTAATGACATTGAACTATAGAAGCCCTTCTACTCCTTTAAAAAAGAAGTACTACTCTAAAATGGGTACATATTTTCTAAATTAAATAGAAGGAAATCATACTGCCCAATCTTATTGTTTGAATTATCTTTTCCATGAGTTATCCCATTCATAAATGTTCAAGATATTCCTTAAAAGATAAGATTAGTAAAATCATATTTTTTAAACTAAATCATATTGTCTACCTAAGACAATAATATTTAAGAAAGATCTTCCTAAAGACATGTGAGACTGGAGAATTCACTGTAGGAGAATGGAGGACAACAGAGAGGTTCCTATTTCTAACTCTACTACTTTTCAGAATAATCTGGGGCAAGAACATGAATGCCTGTATGCTACTGCTTCGCCTAATGTAAAATGAAGGAGTTTATACTAATCAGAGATGGCAAATAGGTTTTTATTTATGGGTCAATTCTTAATTAATAGAAGTGGTTACATGAAGTACACGCTGAAAATTAATCAGAGGCTATGTGACCTTGAAGATCAGAAGGTGAGAGTGTGATAGATTAGAATCATCTGCCTAATCATGGGATGGGTCAGTGGTGACGTCTATGCCTGAAAACAATCATCTGTAGGCTATAGGACAGCCAAATCTCTCCTAGATATGTCTATAAACAAAGTACCTCTGTAGAAGCACTTCAGGGACTACAATAGGGAAAGAAATAAGATGAAGATATTAAGGTTCCAATTGCTTACACACACACACTCTTCAATCAGTACACCTCTTTAAATTTTCTTTCAGGTTATTTTATATGTCGTGCTTTTAAATGAAATTCTCAATTCAGTCATTCCACAGCACACCTACACTAACACTTTAAATCACTGTATCAGAGTAAAAGATAAATTTATTTTTATGAAATTGCAGCAGGTTTCTTATAAATAGATGCTATGGAAAATAATTCTATGTGACTGAAAAGATTTAAGCTCTCCCAGCTCCCAAAGTCTGAGGTAATTAAAGAGAGATTCTAAAGGGAAAGTGGTCAATTCATTTCTCACCCCATGAATGGGCTCTGAGGTCCAACCACTGCTGTCCCTGTAATCCTCTTAAAATTAGAGATTATCTTTCCACTGACATCATTGGAGAATCCAGGTTTTATTTTGTGATATATTTTGGTATGTGTTTCCAGGAGTGAAATTAGTAAGTGATCCTCAAGAAAAAGATGAATGTTGAAGATAAGAGCTGAGACTGTAGGGCTGAGCCATTTTCTGAAGAGGGTTTCTTTCAAATCTTAAAAATATGAAGTTATTTAAAAGAATCAAAAGTTTCTCTTGCACAAGAATGTCAATAAACAGATGGAATGGGGTATAGTGTATTCAACCTCATTTTGTCATAAGAAAAAAATACTGAAAAGAACTAAACAAATTAAGTTATATAATAAATATTATAAAAGATAATTATCGAGACATAAAATAAGAGATCCTAATGTAATTTCTGGGAGAAATAAGAAATTCTGGGACGACCCAGAGTGATGGTACGGGGAGGGAGGAGGGAGGGGGGTTCAGGGTAGGGAACACGTGTATATCTGTGGTGGATTCATGTTGATGTATGGCAAAACCAATACAATATTGTAAATTAATTAACCTCCAATTAAAATAAATAAATTTATATTAAAAAATAAATAAATAAACTTATTGTGATAAACAAAAAACAAAAAAATAAATTCTTCATGAGAAAAAAGATCATAAATGTGAACAGTTTACCAGGTAAAAAAGATAGGGAAGAATACAGTTAGGTGAGAAAGCCATGTACTCATAGCGGTGGAGCTTCTACATAAGCTGAAACGGAAGAAGCACAGGAATAAATGGAGAAGTTAGAACAAATGGAGAAGGCCAGAAGATTATCGGAAATGAGACTGGTGACTTAGAGCTCTTATTTTAAAGAACTTTGGAATGACATGGGATTCAACTAACGCAACAGATACATTTTAAGCAACTAAATGATTTGATCAGATATAAAGCAATGTTATCTGTGTATATATATGAGATTTTAAATAGAAAATGTCTTTTTTTGTTTTCTGATTACTATGAAAATAATATACATTTAGGCATATTTTCATCCTTAAGGTGCTAAAAAGAACAGAGTTGTGAAAAAATAGATTATTGTTATTCTCAGAGTGTCCTGGCAATTTTCTAGTTGGATTTCAATTTTTAATATTTTTCCACAGAGAAATATGATATCAGTCAAGATGAGAAAGCAGAATTATGTTGACACTGCCTAAATAATTGCAGCATTGTAATAAATATGAAACCAGTGAGTCTGTATCCTTATAATAATATCATACACAATTATGGATTAATTGAAATTCTTATAATTGTATTATGCAAATGCCTGTGCTGAAAATTCTTTCTAAAAATACATGTGGGGGGAATATTTAGCAGCTGTATTTCTAAACCACCAGCTAACTAGAAGTAATAGCGCAATATTTGACTATACTTAAGTGCAATATGAAATCACAAGGCAAAACTAGTTTAAAAAAATGTTGACTCGAATCTACTCCAGTTTCAAAGTCATTACCAGAAGTATTGTATCTAAACAGGTAATATTCCACTACGCTCATTTTGAGACCATGTCTGGCAACTACATTTTTCCCATTACGGCAACTGCTTTAAAATCTACAGTGATATAACTGATGTACAGTCTTTAGCAACTTGAGTTACAAAGCAAGGTCAGAGCAACCATTCATGAAATCATGGAAATCCATCTTTCTTCCCAGCACCAGATTCCTTCCTATGATGAGAACTTTATTTTGTGCTATGGAAGTGGAAGTGTCAGTCAATCAGTCGTGACTGACTCTTTGCAACCTTATGGACTCTAGCCTGCCAGGCTCCTCTGTCCATGGAATTCTCTAGGCAAGAATACAGGAGTGGGTAGCCATTCCCTCTTCCAAGGGATCTTCCCGACCCAGGGATTGAACCTGAGTCTCCTGAATTGCAGGCAGATTCTTTACCATCTGAGTTACCAGGGAAGCCCCATTTTGTGCTAAGCCAAATATAACTGAGGGTGCTTGTCATTTGTAGAGTACTCAGTCCTGCATATATTTCCTCAAACAAAGGGAGGAAAACAACTGACTTATCTGGCAAACACCACTGATCTCTGCGGGACTGTCTGAAAGTAGTCTCCTAACATATGGGGAACTTCCCTCTATATTACTCTAAATTATAAAAGCTGCCTTGCAGGTGTATGCGATGCATATCCTTTCACTTGACACAACAGTCATTGCCTAACTATTACCGTAATGTGTGTATCATGGTACCAGGGTGGCTGTGTATGGAAAGGAACCAAAATACAACCTCAAAAAACCTCTTCCTTGAGCCATTTCTTCATAAGACACCTTGAGTTGATTCTTTATCATCTGGCTCACTAGAGTCGTTTCTCCCCTAATTGAATGAAGGGTCTTTGCTGGCTTTGGGGAGCCTTTTGTATAACATGTCATTTTCCTATAGTTGGGGTCATCTCAGTCCATAGTGACATTATAATGGCTTTGAACAACAAAATAAAAGGTTCTCCATAGCAGTCTTCCAAAAACAGTCCTTATCCTCTCTGCAAATTTGCAGCTCACAATCTCAAAACACTCTAATTCTTGGACCTTTGAAAATTTAACTCAATATAGCTACAAAGCTGGAACTGAAGTCTGCATATTTCACCCTGAAATAGTTTGTATTTGTTCATTTTTTATGTACATAGTCAAAATGAACCACATAGATAGATAAATAGTTTTTTCGTTGTAGAAACAGGGAATCAAGAAACCAAGCACCACACTCAGAGAGTTGGAGAACTCAGGTTTATTATGCTGGCAGGCCCAGAGGAGTTAACACTCCAAGCTCTGAGCCCCAAACAAAGAGGTTACAGGGTTTTTATAGACAGACTAGAGTGGGCAACACTAGCTACTAATAGGCTGGTTTAAACTAAGGGGTTTCACGTGCACAGGAACAGCAGTCAAGACAGGGAGGGGGATGTCTGACCTTTACATGAACAGGCATGATTAAGCAGGTTTGCAGGGTCTGGGCAATTGCAAAGACAAGGGTGAGTGAGATAAGCTCCAGTTCCTAGTATTGTAAGTCCCCACTTTCTGAGCCTATGTGACCTACACAATCCAGACTTTACAAGGAGCAAGCTGAGTTACAGAGGCAGAATGAGCAGGAGGTTATGTAAAATTTTAACTTTTCCTCCTCAATTTCAAGAGGACTTAATGTCTTCACATCTAGAAACAGAAGTGGCTGCCAACTTCCTTTAAAAAAATACAGATAATAATACCAACAACAAAGAGGACAATGACCACTTACTTGAAGTTTCAGAATAGGTATTCAACAAATATTTGATGATCAACTAATAAAGACAATGTGAGATTATAAAGTAGCCCAAGTACAATATGCACACTACTGTTTATTTTTTCAATTTTTAGCCAGGATTAAAAAACACACAAAATTTCATTAAATATGTTATCAGCTTGAGGGTTGAAGGTTTGATTATAACTATATTTCTAACTGGAGTATTATAAACAGACAAGATCTGAGATTCTTTTAAAGCAATGATTTCTAAATGACAGTGAAATGTACGAAAATGGAGAAGGAATGAAAGATCAGTCCTAGAGACACATATCAGGGTATCATTTGCATGTGGATGATGAAGAACTAGCACTTACTTGGCATTGCAGACCAGGAGCCTAGAAAAAGTTCTGCCTCCTTCTTATCCAGTTATAATTACCAAAGAATTTATTTTAAGAAAATATTTCAGATGAAAAAAAAAAAGCTGTTTACTGATGGATATTAATAAAATAAATAAATAATAAATAAATAAGAAACAGACAACACCAAATGCTGGCAAGGATGTGGAGGAAGAGGAACTCTCATTCATTGCTGGTAGGCATACAAAATGTTATGGCCACTCTGGAAGACAGACTGGCAGTTTTTAACAAAATTAATATACTCTAAGCATACCAATTCAGTGATTATGCTCTTTGGTATTTACATGAATAAACTGAAAACTTATGCACAAACAAAAGTTTGTATATGGATATTTATTAGCACCTTTGTTCACAATCACCAAAAGTTTGAAGGACACAGGTTGTCCTTTAGTAGATGAATGGATGAACAGTAATGCACCCATACGATGGAAAATTATTCAATCCCCCCAAATTATATATTAAGAAAAGACATGCAGGAACCTTAAATACATATTAGTGTGTGTCCACATTAACACATATTATTAAGTATTCATAGTAATACGTATTACTAACTTAAAGAAGCCAATTTCAAATGGCTGCATACCATGAGTCCCAGTGATATGACATTTTGGAAAAGGCAAAAACTATGAAGATGGTATAAAGATCAGCTATTGCCAAGAGCTGAAGGGAATGAATGTGTGGGCACTGAGGATTTTTGAGGCAGTGACACTATTTTATATGCTATATGTCATTATAATGACAACTGTGAGCAAACACATGTCTTGTGTTTGTCAAAACCCATAAAACGTTCCCTCATAGCTCAGTTGGTAAAGAATCCACCTGCAATGCAGGAGACCCCTGTTCAATTCCTGGGTCGGGAAGATCCACTGGAGAAGGACTAGGCTACCCATTCCAGGATTCTTGGGCTTTCCTTGTGGTTCAGCTGGTAAACAATCTGCCTGCAGTGTGGGAGACCTGGGTTCAATCCCTGGGTTGGGAAGATCCCCCGAGGAAGGGAAAGGCTACCCACACCAGTATTCTGGCCTGGAGAATTCCATGGACTGTATAGTCCATGGGGTCACAAAGAGTCAGACACAACTTAGCAACTTTCACTTTCACACTTCACATAAAATGTTCAATACCAATAATGAATCCTAACATAACCTGCAAACTGTGGACTCTGGGTGATAGTGCTGTGTCAGTGTAGGTTCATCAACTGTCACAAATGTGCTACTCTGGTGCAAGGTGTCGATAGCTGGGAAGGCTGGGGATGGGGCAAGGTATCAGAGGGTAAATAGAAACTGAACTTTCCATTCATAATTGTTGTGAACCTAAAACTGCTCTAAAAAATAAAGCCCATTTGAGAAAATATAAGAAACATCCATATGATGTATCCTAAGCATCAGGGTAATTAGTATACACCAGCCTAACATCAAGATTATGAGTCATATAGTAACATATGAAATGTTTTACAACACAGTAAGGAAAAGATCTAAATCCAAAGGTTTATATTTTGTATGATTATAGCTATGAAAAAATCTATAAATAGAAATCCTTAAAGGGAACATGGACTTTTTGAGTAATTTAAGTGAAAATGGGAATATAGGTCATTTTTGTTGCATTAACTTCTTGCAATTACTGTACTATATTGTTCAGAATAAATGTATTTCCAGAGGACCATGTATTGTAAGGTTCATTCAATTGATATTTCAGTGAGAAATAATATCAGTGCTCACTGTGGATAAATAGTCATACTTTATTTGAGGACTCAGAATTATAATTTTCAACAAATAGTAAAAGAACATTAGCATATTATACATATTGCTGATTCACTTTGTTGTACAACAGAAACTAATGTAACACTGTAAAGCAATTATACTCCATTTAAAAAAAAAGTGAAAATGAAACTTCCACTGTGAAAAGAAAAAAGAACATTAATTAAACACCACAAACTCTATCAGGCCCTACAGATACAACTGTGAGCAAAATATGATATGGCTTTTACTTTCATGGACATAGCATACTTGAGCAAGAAAGGGTAAAAGAATATATAGGTTAGATGATAAAAATTTACCATTGTATATATTCTACAAAAATGAAACATACAAAACTTATCTTAAAAACAAATAAACCCAAACACCTACGGGCACCTTATCTATGACAAAGGAAGCAAGAATGTAAAATGGAGAAGAGACAGCCTCTTCAGTAAATGGTGCTGGGAAAACTGGACAGCTACACATAAAAGAATGAAAATAGAACACTTCTTAATACCATCAGTTCAGTTCAGTTCAGTTCATTCGCTCAGTCAAGTCCAACTCTTTGCGATTCCATGAACTGCAGCAAGCCAGGCTTCCCTATCTATCACCAACTCCCATGAGTCCACCCCATGTCCATTGAGTCGGTGATGTCATCCAACCATCTCATCCTCTGTCGTCCCCTTCTCCTCCTGCCCTCAATCTTTCCCAGCATCAGAGTCTTTTCAAATGAGTCAGCTCTTCACATCAGGTGGCCAAAATATTGGAGTTTCAGCTTCAATATCAGTCCTACCAATTAACACCCAGGACTGATCTCCTTTAGGATGGACTGGTTGGATTTCCTTGCAGTCCAAGGGACTCTCAAGAGTCTTCTCCAGCACCATAGTTCAAAAGCATCAATTCTTCCATGCTCAGCTTTCTTTATAGTTTAACTCTCACATCCATACATGACCACTGGAAAAACCGTAGCCTTGACTAGACAGACCTTTGTTGGCAAAATAATGTCTCTGCTTTTTAATATGCTGTCTAGGTTGGTCATAACTTTCCTTCCAAGTAGTAAGCATCTTTTATTTTCATGGCTAAGGCTTAAATGTAAGGTCAGAAAATATAAAGCCTTTAGAAGAAACCATGGGCAGTGTACTCTTGACATAAATCAAAACAAAAATAAATAAAAACAAAAATAAACAAATGGGACCTAATAAAACTTTTGCACAGCAAAGAAAACAATAAATAAGACTAAAAGACAACTCTCAGAATGGGATAAAATAATTGCAAATGAAGCAACTGACAAATGATTTATCTCCAAAATATATAAGCAGCACATACAGCTCAATATCAGAAAAACAAATAGCCCAATTAAAAAAAAATGAGCAGAAGACTGAAACAGTTATTTCTCCAAAGAAGACATACAGATGGTCAACAAACACATGAGAAAATGTTCAACACTGTTCATTATTAGAGAAATGCAAATCAAGGCTACACTGAGGTATTACCACACACCGGTCAGAATGACCATTATCAAAAAAATCTACACACAATAAATGCTGGGAAAGCGAAGTCACTCAGTCGTGTCCAACTCTTTGTGACCCCATGGACTGTAGCCTACCGGGCTCCTCTGTCCATGGGATTCTCCAGGCAAGAATACTGGAGTGGGTTGCCATTAGATAAAAGGGAACCTTCTTGCACAGTTGGTAGGAATGTAAATTGATGCAATCACTATGGACAACAGTATGGAGATTCCTTAAGAAACTAGGAATTAAAACTACCAAATGACCCAGCAATCCCACTACTGGGCATATACCTGAAAAAAACATAATTGAAAAAGATGCACGTACTCCAGTGTTCATTGCAGCACTATTTACAATAACTATGACATGGAAGCAACCTAGATGTCTGTCAACAGATAAATTGATAAATAAAGTGTGGTACATATATACAATGGAATATTACCCAGCCATAGAAAAAAATGAATTTGAGTCCATTCTAGTGAGGTGAATGAACCTAGAGCCTGTAATACAGAGTGAAGCAAGTCAGGAAGATAAACAAATATTATATAGTATCACATACCTATTCACAGGGAAGAAATAGAGACACTGACACAGAATACAGACTTGTGGACACAGTGTGGGAAAGAGAGGGTGGGACGAATTTGAGAGAGTAGCACTGAAACATATACATTACCAAATGTAAAACAGATAGCTAGGGGGAAGTTGCTATATAATACAGAGTGTGCAACCCACTACTCTATAACAACCTAGAGGGATGGAAGGGAGTTTCAGGAGGAATGGCACATATGTATACCTATGGCAGACTCATACTATTGGATGGCAAAAACCAACACATCATAAAGCAATTATCCTCCAATGAAAAAAAATTTTAAAGATCTAAGTTGTCACATAAATATAATATAATTTTATGTGAAAAAATAAATCAGGGAAGGGAAATAGGAAATGCTTGGTGAGAACAGTGTATAAATTTAAGTGAGATGTGAAGACTCATTGAGCGAGATGGTCTCTAACATTGCAATATATTCATTTACTACTCATGTATTCATTTGCTCATCCCTACTTTACTGTTGTTTTATTTTGAAGGAAAAAAGCTTCAGAATAAGTCAAAAGAATAGTAAAATGAATAACCTCATAGTTTTCACCTGGAGTCCTCAATTATTAACATTTTGGCACATTTGCTTTCTTGTAAAACTGTTTTTCCTTTGTGTGTTGGTATAGGATATCATAAGATGTTTCGTTATCTCCTGCTTCACTAAAGAGTTTTAGTTGCTTTAAACAGTAATGATTTATTATTTCACATGACTCAGTAGTCTGAGATCTAGGCAAGTTCAACTGATTTTTCTGTTTGGTGTACATGACACGAGCTGAGTTCACTCATGGCTGCATTCAGATGAGAGTTAACTGAGAGGAATACACAAAATGATGTCTCACTTGATAGGACCTTTCTCCATGTGGTCATCAATCACTTGAGAGTGTAGCCTGAATTTCTTAAAATACAGAAGTTGGGATCCAAGAGCACAGGCTGAAGGTTCTTGGATGAGAAAACTTAAACTCAAGCCAAAAACCTTGCCTGGGAATGGATACTGTCTTGCTTCTGCTGCAGTCTATAGTCAGAGCAATTCACAAGGCTGACCTAGGTTCAGGGACTAGGAAATAAACTTTGCTTCATAATGGAAGGAGAGGGAAAGAATTTGTGGCCATTTCAATTCTATTATATCAAGGATCAGTCATTGCATTAAGTTGCTGCTTTGCTGTATCCAACTTTAATTTAGAACAGCTTTTTTTTTCATTTTTAGACAATATATTTCAATAAACTGTGTTCATTATTCTTTGTGATGCACAAATGAGCTCACAGTTGGCTAGAAGGTGCTTCCTTGACTTCTATGTTCATTAAATATAGGGTTAAATATATGTTCATTCATTAGAAGGACTGATTTTGTCATTGGAAGGGCGGATGCTGAAGCTCCAATATTTTGGCCACCTGATATGAAGAGCTTACACCTTGGGAAAGACCCTGATGCTGGGAAAGATTGAAAGCAGGAGGAAAAGGGGTCAACAGAGGATGAGATGGTTAGATGGCATCACCAATGCAATGGACATGAGTTTCAGCAAACTCTGGGAGATAGCAAAGGGCAGGGAAGCCTGGTGTGCTGCAGTCCATGGAGTCACAAAGAGTTGGACACAACTTACCAACTGAACTGAATTAAATATATGTAATTTATAAACTCTAAAAAAGATGTTCTGCACATGTCATGCATTGTTTTCTTATTCTTATTAAAGTGTTGAACACACACAGAACAGCTTTTCACAGTATTTATTGTTTTTTTCATTTTTAGACAAAGACAGTGCCAAAGTTTTTATATGTACAGGGGGAAAAAAGAACAAACAATAGATGTCTTTAATCTAGTACAGTTTAGTTCACTCTCTCATTTGTGTCCGACTCTTTACGACCCCATGAACTGCAGCACACCAGGCCTCCCTGTCCATCACCAACTTCCAGAGTTCACTCAGACTCATGTCCATCAAGTCAGTGATACCATCCAGCCATCTCATCCTCTGTAGTCCCCTTCTCCTCCTGCCCACAATCCCTCCCAGCATCAGAGTCTTTTCCAATGAGTCAACTCTTCACAAGAGGTGGCCAAAGTACTGGAGTTTCAGCCTCAGCATCATTCCTTCCAAAGAAATCCCAGGACTGATCTCCTTCAGAATGGACTAGTTGGATCTCCTTGCAATTCAAGGGACTCAAGAGTCTTCTTCAACACCATAGTTCAAAAGCATCAATTCTTCAGTGCTCAACTTTCTTCACAGTCCAACTCTCACATCCATACATGTCCACTGGAAAAACCATAGCCTTGACTAGATGGACCTTAGTCGGCAAAGTAATGTCTCTGCTTTTCAATATGCTATCTAGCTTGGTGATAACTTTCCTTCCAAGGAGTAAGCGTCTTTTAATTTCATGGCTGCAGTCACCATCTGCAGATTTTGGAGCCCAAAAAATTAAAGTCTGACACTGTTTCCACTGTTTCCCCATCTATTTCCCATGAAGTGATGGGACCGGATGCCATGATCTTAGTTTTCTGAATGTTGAGCTTTAAGCCAACTTTTTCACTCTCCTCTTTCACTTTCATCAAGAGGCTTTCTAGTTCCTCTTCACTTTCTGCCATAAGGGTGGTGTCATCTGCATGTCTGCGGTGACTGATATTTCTTCCGGCGATCTTGATTCCAGATTGTGTTTCTTCCAGTCCAGAGTTTCTCATGATGTACTCTGCATAGAAGTTAAATAAGCAGGGTGACAATATACAGCCGTGATGCACTCCTTTTCCTATTTGGAGCTAGTCTGTTGTTCCATGCCCAGTTTTAACTGTTGCTTCCTGACCTGCATACAGGTTTCTCAAGAGGCAGGTCAGGTGGTCTGGTATTCCCATCTCTTTCAGAATTTTCCATAGTTTATTGTGATCCACACTGTCAAAGGCTTTGACATAGTCAATAAAGCAGAAATAGATGTTTTTCTGGAACTCTTTTGCATTTTCCATGATCCAGCAAATGTTAGCAATTTGATCTCTGGTTCCTCTGCCTTTTCTAGGACCAGCTTGAACATCAGGAAGTTCACAGTTCACGTATTGCTGAAGCTTAGCTTGGAGAATTTTGAGCATTATTTTACTAGCATGTGAGATGAGTGCAATTGTGTGGTAGTTTGAGCATTCTTTGGCATTGCCTTTCTTTGGGATTGGAATGAAAACTGACCTTTTCCAGTCCTGTGGCTACTGCTGAGTTTTCCAAATTTGCTGGCATATTGAGTGCAGCACTTTCACAGCATTGTCTTTCAGGATTTGAAACAGCTCAACTGGAATGTCATCACCTCCACTAGCTTTGTTCATAGTGATGCTTTCTAAGGCCCACTTGACTTCACATTCCAGGATGTCTGGCTCTAGATGAGTGATCCCACCATCGTGATTATCTGGGTCGTGAAGATCTTTTTTGTACAGTTCTTCTGTGTATTCTCACCACCTCTTCTTAATATCTTCTGCTTCTGTTAGGTCCATACCATTTCTGTCCTTTATCAAGCCCATCTTTGCATGAAATGTTCCCTTGGTATCTAATTTTCTTGAAGAGATCTCTAGTCTTTCCCATTCTGTTGTTTTCCTCGATTTCTTTGCATTGATTGCTGAGGAAGGCTTTCTTATCTCTTCTTGCTATTCTCTGGAACTCTGCATTCAGATGCTTATATCTTTCCTTTTCTCCTTTGCTTTTCATCTCTCTTCTTTTCACAGCTATTTGTAAGGCCTCCCCAGACAGCCATTTTGCTTTTTTGCATTTCTTTTCCATGGGGATGGTCTTGATCCCTGTCTCCTGTACAATGTCATGAACCTTATTCCATAGTTCATCAGGCACTCTATCTATCAGATCTAGGCCCTTAAATCTATTTCTCACTTCCACTGTATAAGCATAAGGGATTTGATTGAGGTCATACCTGAATGGTCTAGCGATTTTCCCTACTTTCTTCAATTTAAGTCCGAATTTTGTAATAAGGGGTTCATGATCTGAGCCACAGTCAGCTCCTGGTCTTGTTTTTGTTGACTGTATAGAGCTTCTCCATCTTTGATTGCAAAGAATAGAATCAATCTGATTTCGGTGTTGACCATCTGATGATGTCCATGTGTAGAGTCTTCTCTTGTGTTCTTGGAAGTGGGAGTTTGCTATGACCAGTGCATTTTCTTGGCAAAACTCTATTAGTCTTTGCCCTGCTTCATTCCACATTCCAAGGCCAAATTTGCCTGTTACTCCAGGTGTTTCTTGACTTCCTACTTTTGCATTCCAGTCCCCTATAATGAAAAGAAAATCTTTTTTGGGTGTTAGTTCTAGAAGGTCTTATAGGTCTTCATAGAACCATTCAACTTCAGCTTCTTCAGCATTACTGGTTGGCGCACAGACTTGGATAACTGTGATATTGAACGGTGTGCCTTGGAAACAAACAGAGATCATTCTGTCATTTTTGAGATTGCATCCAAGTACTGCATTTCAGACTTTTGTTGACCATGATGGCTACTCCATTTCTTCTGAGGGATTCCTGCCCACAGTAGTAGATATAATGGTCACCTGAGTTTTAAATTCACCCATTCCAGTCCATTTTAGTTTGCTGATTCCTAGAATGTCAACATTCACTCTTGCCATCTCTTGTTTGACCACTTCCAATTTGCCTTGATTCATGGACCTGACATTCCATCTCGTCATTCTTTCTGGAGTTATTTCTCCACTGACCTCCAGTAGCGTGTTGGGCACCTACTAACCTGGGGAGTTCCTCTTTCAGTATCCTATCATTTTGCCTTTTCATACTGTTCATGGAGTTCTCAAGGCAAGAATACTGAAGTGGTTTGCCATTCCCTTCTCCAGTGGACCACATTCTGTCAGATCTCTCCACCATGACCCGCCCGTCTTGGGTTGCCCCACAGGCATGGCTTAGTTTTATTGAGTTAGACAAGGCTGTGGTCCTAGTGTGATTAGATTGACTAGTTTTCTGTGAGTATGGTTTCAGTGTGTCTGCTCTCTGATGCCCTCTTGCAACACCTACCATCTTACTTGGGTTTCTCTTACCTTGGGTGTGGGGTATCTCTTCATGGCTGCTCCAGCAAAGCACAGCCACTGCTCCTTACCTTGGACTAAGGGTATCTCCTCACCACCACCCTTCCTGACCTTAATCTAGTTAGGAATGTAGACAAAGAATTCTCCAAGTAGAAGATATGTCTGAGTTCAGAAGAATAAATCAACCTTAATTAGGAAGAAAGGCGATGAAAAAGCACTCCAAACAGAGTGTTCCAAACATGCATTCCCTGGTAGCTCAGGTGGTGAAGAATCTTTCTGCAATGCAGGAGACTCTGGTTTGATTCCTGAGTTAGGAAGATCCACTGGAGAAGGGATAGGTTACTCACTCCAGTACTCTTGGTCTTCCCTGGTGACTCAGTGACATGAATCCACCTGCCATGTGGGAGACCTGAGTTCAATCCCTGGGTTGGGAATATCCCCTGGAGAAGGGAACGTACCCACTCCAGTATTCTTTCCTGGAGTATTCCTTGGACAGAGATGCCTGGCAGGCTACAGTCCATGGGGTCACAAAGAGTCACACATGACTGAGCAACTTTCACTTCATCTGAAACATGTAAAAATGTTTGAGGGTGAAAATAACAGGATATATGGATAAGATTTAGACAAAGTTGATAAAACAACAGAAAGAACTGAGGTTTGAAAGAGAGGTAGGGCCTAGTCAATGCAGGGCTTCAAGGACATGTTGAAGACTGTCATCCTAAGGATGACATAGGAGGAATTTCAGAGTCCTACACAAAAGACTGGATATTTTAGGCTAAGGTGGCAGAGATGGACAAAAGTAACAGATCTGAGATGTAAACAAAATTCATCTAGTGAATTGACCACAGACAGATAACTTAAAGAGGTTAATAGGTCACAGTTAAGCTATCTTAGCATGTCCTGGAGGGATGTTCTAAAGTTCTTTCCCAAACTGCCACCATCTTCATATTCCACCTCTTCCTTTCTGCCACATATGTTCCATTCACGTGGAACCATTTACCATTTCCTAAACATGGTTCACTCTAACATATCTACTTTTTCCCTTACACTGTTTGTACATTTTCGCTCAAGATTTACTAGCTTAAATTTTACCTCTTCTGTGAGTTTATTTAAATTGTATTTATATAGATTTATTTGCTCTCAAGAACACCATTGAAAACTTTTCTGTGCCTTACCAGATGTTATAGACTGAACTGTGTCCTGTCAAATTTTATATGTTGAAGCCCTTACTCCCCAGTGCCTTAAAAAGTGACTGCATTTGCCAATAGGGACTTTATATAACTAGTTAAGTTTAAATGAGGTAATCAGGATGGGACCCTAATCCAACTGGCCTGGTTTCCTTAAAAGATACAACAGGGATGCACGTTCACAGAGGAAAGTTCATGGGAAGACAAAGGAAAGAAGACAGCCATTGCAAGTCAAGATGAGAGACCTCAGGAGAAACCAAACTTGCTGACACCTTGATTTGGACTTCTAGTGTCTAGAACTGAAAAGCCTGTGTTACTCCAGGACTATTCAAAGTCAATCGTCCATTATGTGTCTAAGGTCATTAGAATATGGAAATTTGGTTCTGAAACTTACCTCAAAATAAATATTGGAAATTATTTAAAGTAGCACTCTTTTTTTCTTTTATGCTAACAAAAGTTTCAACAGAAATCTCTTGCACTTTTCTGAAGTTGAACCTTCTTCTGAAGTCAGGAGAAAAATCAGCTGACCAGTTCTGAAGCTAAGATAAGTGGACAACTAAAACTTATTAGATGTCTTAAGTTGTTGGTCAATTGTCAGTTCATTGACAAAGAAAAGAAAGTGAAGTAAAATAGTTTTCCATAAAATTGATGTCTATCTTCAAAACCAGTTAGAATAGTATTTTATAACATTTGTGAATTAGCTATCTTGGTATAAATTTAATAGTAAACTTTATTACTAAATCAAATGTTCCACTGATCAATGGAATTCAGAGATAATCTCTCAAATATCTTTTTGCCCAATAGCAACAACAAATAACATTATGTGAGCTGTGCACTCTTTGGTTAATGAAGGTTATAATGTCTTTCCTATTATAGTTTGAAAAGCAAAATGATGAACAAACAGGAAACAGAATGGTATTGGGAAAGGGGCAAAGGAGATTATCCCCAATAAGGCAGTCAATTTTCAAGTAACCAAAAATTGACTGCATACAGAGTCTGCATCTTGCTAATTTCTAGTAATGATTCTTAAATGTGGCAGTTCTCCATTTATATTAGCCTTGAAATTGGTCAGCTGATTTTTCTCCAGGTTCAACTTCAGAAAAGGTAATGGACAACTGACTTTGACTATTCCTGGAATGACACAGGCTTTTATTTTGGAATATTATTTATTTTCTACGGAATCCCTCAGAAGAAATGGAGTAGCCATCGTGGTCAACTAGAGAGTCCGAAAAACAGTACTTGGATGCAACTTCAAAAACAACAGAATGATCTCTGTTCATTTCCAAGGCAAACCATTCAATATCACAGTAATCCAAGTCTATGCCGCAACCAGTAATGCTGAAGAAGCTGAAGTTGAATGGTTCTATGAACACCTACAAGACCTTTTAGAACTAACACCCAAAAAGATGTCCTTTTCATTATAGGGGACTGGAATGCAAAAGTAGGAAGTCAAGAAACACTTGGAATAACAGGCAAATATGGCTTTGAAATGTGGAATGAAGCAGGGCAAAGACTAATAGAGTTTTGCCAAGAAAATGCACTAGTCATAGCAAACTCCCTCTTCCAACACACAAGAGAAGACTCTACGCATGGACATCATCAGATAGTCAACACCAAAATCAGATTAATTATATTCTTTGCAGCCAAAGATGGAGAAGCTGTATACAATCAACAAAAACAAGACCAGGGGCTGACTGTGGCTCAGATCATGAACTCCTTATTGCCAAATTCAGACTTAAATTGAAGAAAGTAGGGAAAACCACTGGAACATTCAGGTATGACCTAAATCAAATCCATATGATTATACAGTTGAAGTGAGAAATAGATTTAAGGGACTAGATCTGATACATAGCATGCCTGATGAATTACGGATGGAAGTTTCTGACATTGTACAGGAGACAGGGATCAAGACCATCCCCATGGAAAAGGAATGCAAAAAAGCAAAATGGCTGTTTGAGGAGGCCTTACAAATAGCTGTGAAAAGAAATGAAAAGCAAAGGAGAAAAGGAAAGATATAAGCATCTGAATACAGAGTTCCAGAGAATAGCAAGGAGAGATAAGAAAGCCTTCCTCACCGATCAATGCAAAGAAATGAGGCAAACAATAGAATGGGAAAGACTAGAGATCTCTTCAAGAAAATTAGAGATACCAAGGGGACATTTCATACAAAGATGGGCTTGATAAAGGACAGAAATGGTATGGACCTAACAGAAGCAGAAGATATTAAGAAGAGGTGGCAAAATACACAGAACTGTACAAAAAAGATCTTCACGACCCAGATAATCACAATGGTGTGATCACTCATCTAGAGCCAGACATCCTGGAATGTGAAGTCAAGTGGGCCTCAGAAAGCATCACTATGAACAAAGCTAGTGGAGGTGATGGAATCCCAGTTGCGCTATTTCAAATCCTGAAAGATGATGCTGTGAAAGTGCTGCACTCAATATGCCAGCAAATTTGGAAAACTCAGCAGTGGCCACAGGACTGGAAAAGGTCAGTTTTCATTCCGATCCCAAAGAAAGGCAATGCCAAAGAGTGCCCAAACGACTGCACAATTGCACTCATCTCACACACCCTGGGATTACTTTGGAAGGAATGAGGCTAAAGCTGAAACTCCAGTACTTCGGCCACCTCATGCGAAGAGTTGACTCATTGAAAAAGACTCTGATGCTGGGAGGGATTGGGGGCAGGAGGAGAAGGGGATGACAGAGGATGAGATGGCGGGATGGCATCACTGACTCGATGGATGTGAGTCGGAGTGAACTCCGGGAGTTGGTGATGGACAGGGAGGCCTGGCGTGCTGCGATTCATGGGGTCACAAAGAGTTGGACACGACTGAGCAACTGAACTGTACTGAACTGCACACACTAGTACAGTAATGCTCGAAATTCTCCAAGCCAGGCTTCAGCAATACATGAACCATGAACTTCCAGATGTTCAAGCTGGTTTTAGAAAAGGCAGAGGAACCAGAGATCAAATTGCCAACTTCTGCTGGATCACGGAAAAAGCAAGAGAGTTCCAGAAAAACATCTATTTCTGCTTTATTGACTATGCCAAAGCCTTTGACTGTGTGGATCACAAGAAACTGTGGAAAATTCTAAAAGAAATGGGAATACCAGACCACCTGACCTGCCTCTTGAGAAACCTGTATGCAGGTCAGGAAGCAACAGTTAGAACTGGACATGGAACAACAGACTGGTTCCAAATAGGAAAAGGAGTACATCAAGGCTGTATATTGTCACCCTGCTTACTTAACTTATATGCAGAGTACATCATGAGAAACACTGGGCTGGAGAAAGCACAAGGTGATATCAAGATTGCCAGGAGAAATATCAATAACCTCAGATATGGAGATGACACCACCCTTATGGCAGAAAGTGAAGAGGAGCTAAAAAGCTTCTTGATGAAAGTGAAAGAGGAGAGTGAAAATTTTGGCTTACAGCTCAACATTCAAAAAAAGAAGATCATGGCATCTGGTGCCATCACTTCATGGCAAACAGCTGCTGGAAACAGTGGCAGACTTTATTTTTGGGGGCTCCACAATCACTGCAGATGGTGACTGCAGCCATGAAATTAAAACACGCTTACTCCTTGGAAGGAAAGTTATGACCAACATAGATAGCATATTCAAAAGCAGAGACATTACTTTGCCGACTAAGGTCCGTCTAGTCAAGGCTATGGTTTTTCCTGTGGTCATGTATGGATGTGAGTTGGACTGTGAAGAAAGCTGAGCACCGAAGAATTGATGCTTTTGAACTGTGGTGTTGGAGAAGACTCTTGAGAGTCCCTTGGACTGCAAGGAGATCCAACCAGTCCAGTCTGAAGGAGATCAGCCCTGGGATTTCTTTGAAAGGAATGATGCTAAAGCGGAAACTCCAGTACTTTGGCCACCTCATGCGAAATGTTGACTCATCAGAAAAAGACTCTGATGCTGGGAGGGATTGTGGGCAGGAGGAGAAGGGGACGACAGAGGATGTGATGGCTGGATGGCATCCCTGACTCGATGGACATGAGTCTGAGTGAACTCCGGGAGTTTGTGATGGGCAGGGAGGCCTGGCGATTCATTGCTTCACAAAGAGTCGGACACAACTGAGCAAGTGAACTTATCTGAACTGAACCTTCTACATACATGTTTAGGCAACTTGGATTTTTTTATTTTTGGTGTCAGCCTCCATGAAGTATTTTTAATCAGCTTAAATGCCAATTATAAAAGTACTGTACTTTGAAACATTTAATCTTCAATTCAAGTATTTCATTTTAAAATCTACAAACAGTGAGAGTTTTACTTCTTCTTTTCCAATTTGGATCCCTTTTATTTCTTTTTCTGCTCTGATTGCTGTGGCCAAAACTTCCAGAACTATGTTGAATAGTAATGGTGAAAGTGGGCACCCTTGTCTTGTTCCTGACTTTAGGGGAAATGCTTTCAATTTTTCACCATTGAGGATAATGTTTGCTTTGGGTTTGTCATATATAGCTTTTATTATGTTGAGGTATGTTCCTTCTATTCCTGCTTTCTGGAGAGTTTTTCTCATAAATGGATGTTGAATTTTGTCAAAGGCTTTCTCTGCATCTATTGAGATAGTCATATGGTCTTTATTTTTCAATTTGTTAATGTGGTGAATTACATCGATTGATTTGTAGATATTGAAGAATCCTTGCATCCCTGGGTTAAAGCCCACTTGGTCATGGTGTATGATCTTTTTAATGTGTTGTTGGATTCTGATTGCTAGAATTTTGTTAAGGATTTTTGCATCTATGTTCATCAGTGATGTTGGCCTGTAGTTTTCTTTTTTTGTGGCATCTTTGTCAGGTTTTGGTATTAGGGTGATGATGGTGGCCTCATAGAATGAGTTTGGAAGTTTTCCTTCCTCTGCAATTTTCTGGAAGAGTTTGAGTAGGATATACCAGAAACTATAAAACTCCTAGAAGACAAATAGGCAAAACACTCTTTAACATACATCACAGCAGGATCCTCTATGACCCATCTCCCAGAATATTGGAAATAAAAGCAAAAATTAAAAAAATGGGACCTAATTAAAATTAAAAGCTTCTGCACAGCAAAGGAAACTATTAGCAAGGTGAAAAGACAGCCTTCAGAATGGGAGAAAATAATAGCAAATGAAGCAACTGACAAACAACTAATCTCAAAAATATACAAGCAACTTATGCAGCTCAATTCCAGAAAAATAAATGACCCAATCAAAAACTGGGCCAAAGAACTAAATAGACATTTCTCCAAAGAAGACATGCAGATGCCTAACAAACATATGAAAAGATGCTCAATGTCACTCATTATCAGAGAAATGCAAATCAAAACCACAATGAGGTACCATTTCATGCTAGTCAGAATGGCTGCAATCCAAAAGTCTACAAGCAATAAATGCTGGAATGGGTATGGAGAAAAGGGAACCCTCTTACACTGTTGGTGGGAATGCAAACTAGTACAGCCACTATGGAGAACAGTGTGGAGATTCCTTAAAAAACTACAAACAGAACTGCCTTATGACCCAGCAATCCTACTGCTGGGCATACACACCGAGGAACACAGAATTGAAAGAGACACATGTACCCCAATGTTCATTGCAGCACTGTTTATAATAGCCAGGACATGGAAGCAACCCAGATGTCCATCAGCAGATGAATGGATAAGAAAGCTGTGGTACATATACACAATGGAGTATTACTCAGCCATTAAAAAGAATATGTTTGAATCAGTTCTAATGAGATGGATGAAACTGGAACCTCTTATACAGAGTGAAGTAAGCCAGAAAGAAAAATATCAATACAGTATACTAATGCATATATATGGAATTTAGAAAGATGGTAACAATAACCCTGTATGGAAGAGAGCAAAAGAGACACAGATGTATAGAACAGTCTTTTGGACTCTGTGGGAGAGGGAGAGGGTGGGATGATTTGGGAGAATGGCATTGAAACATGTATAATATCATATATGAAATGAGTTGCCAGCCCAGGTTCAATGCATGATACTGGTTGCTTGGGGCTGGTGCACTGGGATGACCCAGAGGGATGGTACAGGGAGGGAGGGGGGAGGGGGGTTCAGGAAGGGGAACACGTGTATGCCTGTGGTGGATACATGTTGATGTATGGCAAAACCAATACAATATTAAAGTAATTAACCTCCAATTAAATAAATAAATTTATATTAAAAAATAAAATAAAATCTACAATAACGAATCAAAAATACCCTCCTGAATTCACATGTTACTATTGCAATGGCTTCCTCTCCAGTCATTTTTCTAGCTCTAATATTTTAACATCAAAACAACTGATCCCACATCTTATTTCCTATCTGTTTAAAGTTTATGTGAAATCCTCTTCAATGTTTTCATATGTGGGGATTGAAGAGATGAAAGAAAGGTGCAACCTATTACGTCTTGCTTCAGTTTTGTTTTTATTATTATGTTTTTATTTTTTCTGAGCTCAACTTTCTAGAAAAAGAAAATAATTTGTGATCCATACACCCACTGTATGGTAAGATTTCACTGACAAGTGGTTTCTAAAGTGTTCACTTGAACATCAGGCAATAGCATCTGTACAAGGATTGTATATTAAACTATCAGACAGGGTAGGCAAGCAGTCTAAGCTATTTTTAGTGTAAAAATGTTTTAGAAATAATTTTTCATAGATTTTTAACCCTTAGAAATATTTCACTAACCATTTCAGTGCCGCATGAAGAATTACTAAAATTTTCAGTAAACTGTTCCACATGTCAGAATATCTTTCATGCTTATCATTATTAGCCCACTAGCAATTTTGAGGTCATTTTGTTGACTCCATTTTATCAGCCACCATTTATTTCTTTATTTATATCTGCTGCATGTCTGCACAGACACTGGGCACCTATGCTTAAGAAGACCTAGTCAACATTGAAAAATATACTATATAAATTAGCTTTAATAGTATACCCTCAACATGCTATTTTAAGTGACTACAGATTCCATTTTTATCTGCTACACTATAGCCTGAATTACTAAACCTTTTACTGTACAGACAGCATGAAGCCAAGTTTCACAGAGATTTTTTTTTAATAACACAGGCTTCATGACACAATTATTAATAACTATGCATTCTGAAATAAGCAAAGTTATTATTGCAATCTGATCTCCATAGTGCAAATAAGTAAAATATTTTTAAAAACCCATGCTGTACACACAGCAGGTTCATTGGAGTAAGAATGGATTCATATGTGCACAAAATTTAGACGAGTATGAAAAACATCTCTCACTTTGTAATTTTTGTTTTTCTTTCTATTCTTTAACTTCCTCAGGAAAGACTGAAACATATTTTTATAAGATCTGATAAGCCTTGCATTTTTTGTCTTCTTTTCTCTGACAATGAGAAATTTTACACAAAAGTGAGAAAAGCATTTCTAATAAGTAATGTGTTGCTAAGGGCAGTCCAAACTGTCCAAAAATAAATTGCAGTGAATCACATGCTGTTTTCAATGATTAAAGAATTTAAGGGTACTAAGAGCAATACATGAACCATGAACTTGCAGATGTTCAAGCTGGTTTTCGAAAAGGCAGAGGAACCAGAGATCAAATTGTCAATATCCGATGGATCATCGAAAAAGCAAGAGAGTTCCAGAAAAACATCTATTTCTGCTTTATTGACTATGCCAAAGCCTTTGACTGTGTGGATCACAATAAACTGTGGAAAATTCTGAGAGAGATAGGAATACCAGACCATCTAACCTGCCTCTTGAGAAACCTATATGCAGGTCAGGAAGCAACAGTTAGAACCGGACATGGAACAATAGAATGGTTCCAAATAGGAAAAGGAGTACGTCAAGGCTATATATTGTCACCCTGCTTACTTAACTTATATGCAGAGTACATCATGAGAAACGCTGGGCTGGAGGAAGCACAAGGTGGAATCAAGATTGCCAGGAGAAATATCAATAACCTCAGATATGGAGATGACACCACCCTTATGGCAGAAAGTGAAGAGAAACTAAAAAGCCTCTTGATGAAAGTGAAAGAGGACAGTGGAAAAGTTGGCTTAAAGATCAGCATTCAGAAAACGAAGATCATGGCATCCAGTTCCATCACTTCATGGCAAATAGCTGGGGAAATAGTGGGAACAGTGGCTGACTATATTTCTCTGGACTCCAAAATCACTGCAGACAGTGATTGCAGACGTGAAATTAAAAGATGCTTACTCCTTGAAAGGAAAGTTATGACCACCTTAGAGAGCATATTCAAAAGCAGAGACATTACTTTGTCAACAAAAGTCTGTCTAGTCAAGCCTATGGTTTTTCCAGTGGTCGTGTATGGATGTGAGAGTTGGACTGTGAAGAAAGCTGAGCACCAAAGAATTGATGCTTTTGAACTGTGGTGTTGGAGAAGACTCTTGAGAGTTCCTTGGACCGCAAAGAGATCCAACCAGTCCATTCTAAAGGAGATCAGTCCTGGGTGTTCTTTGAAAGGACTGATGCTAAAGCTGAAACTCCAATACTTTGGCCACCTCATGTGAAGAGTTGACTCATTGGAAAAGACTCTGATGCTAGGAAAGATTGAGGGCAGGAGGAGAAGGGGAGAAGAGAGGATGAGATGGCTGGATGGCATCACCAACTCGATGGACATGAGTCTGAGTGAACTCCGGGAGTTGGTGATGGACAGGGAGGCCTGGCGTGCTGCAATTCATGGGGTCGCAAAGAGTTGGACACAACTGAGCGACTGAACTGAACTGATGGAATTTAGAACGATGGTAACAATGACCCTATATGTGAGACTGCAAAAGAGACACAGATGTAAAGAACATACTGTTGGACTCTGTAGGAGAAGGCGAGGGCAGGATGATTTGAGAGAATAACATTGAAACATGTATATTATCATATGTGAAATAGATCGCCAGTCCAGGTTCGATGCATGAGGCAGGATGCTCAGGGCTGGTGCCCCGGGATGACCTTGAGAGATGGGATGGGGAGGGAGGGTCAGGATGGGGAACACATGTACACCCATGGCTGATTCATGTGAGTGTATGTTAAAAACCACTACAATATTGCAAAGTAATTAGCCTCCAATTAAATTTAAAAAATAAAAAATAACATATTCAGTCATTTAAAATTAATCTATGTAGTCATGGTTATTTCCAAAGGAAATAAAAAGTGATAGGTGCTCTCTTCTATGGATTTAGAGGAAGTTTATAAAATGAAACCATTATAATAAATACACTTTTTATTACTCTTTTATTGTCTATCCTGTAGCCCAAAATAACTCATGTTCTTTCCAAGTACAAAATACATTCAACCTTCTGAAGTTTGCCAAAAGTTTCATTCCATTACAGCAACAGGTCACAGTCTAAATTTTCATAATCTCATCAACTCACAGTCCAAAACCTAAATCAGACCCATGGAAAGATGAGTCTTTTCCATAGTTAAGGACAGCTGCTAAGGAATAATTCATCTCCATCTATTGACATATGAAACTAAAGAAACAAGTTAGCTGACTACATCTGACACAACACAAATGTAGTTGAAACAAAGAGTAATAGTTACAAAAATTCCAGTTCAAAGATTGGAGAGGTGAATGTGAAAAAGACATAATATTTCTGAATTCCAGCTGGAAAAATGTTGGATTTTTCTGGATTAAGTTTCAAACTCTGGGAAATTTTTCTAGTGATTCTCGGCCCTACCTTCTGGGCTCTTGGCTCTGCCCTTAGGGTCATCCTTCCATTTTCATGAAAGACAGTTCATTTTTCATAACTTTCCCCAAAAAAACTAAATCGTAAACCGCATAATGATTTAAGTGACAGAAGAATTTGTCTTCTTAAATCAAGTATTTTCTCAATCTTCTAAATATTTGCATAATATTCCATTATATAAATGTAACCATTTTTAATTTAACTAGTCCATAGCAATGATTCTTTTGATTGCTAATAAATTTTCTTAATTAGAAACAATGTTGTAATTAGCATCCTTGTGTATGGGTGTGTGTATATATATATATATGTGTGAAATATAGGTATATACATAGATACATCTACGTAATTATACAAGTATTTGCAGTGAAACAGGCTGGGACGTAGGACCTTTGCTGTAGTGCTTGCACCTGGACAAACATCTCCTAAAGTAACAAAATACAAAGAAACTATAAGGGTCTAAAACCAACCATGTGCATACACAGTTGGGTCAAATTATGGACAATAAGATTTCAAAAGACCAAAAGCCCAACTGCTACTTCTGAGCAGCTGGGAGCCAAAGCAGGGTACTGCGGATGCACCGGCAGATAATACCACCAAAGGGGTGGGCAGGCCATCTAAGCCACCCCTCTGGCCTGACCTCTGGACCCACCCCTACCATCACCCCATATAAGAAACCAGCTTGCCCACCTAAGTAAGTGAGCTTGGGAACCTGTTACTTGTTTCCCTCCCCACTGCTGCAGCAGAAACTCCAATGAAACGTTGCCTGAATTTCTTGTCTGGCCTCTTACCAATTTCTATTGATTAAGGAACACCAGGAACTCTGATCAGTAACAGTAGGATAAATTCCTAGAAATGAAATAACTGGGGTAAATGTTTTGCTCACTTAAAATTTTAATACATATTACAAAATTATTCTTAAAGGAGTTAAAACAATTTATATTCCCACCTGTTAGTCATAGTTTCTGAGTTCCACAAACTCTGCATAATATTTTTAAAAAATAAACCTATCATGTTTCAACATTATGCAAAATTTTATATTTCATTATGTTTTAGTTTGCATTTTAAACTACTAGGAAATTTTAGCAATGCTATTGTATTGACTTCTTTGTAAACATACATGCATGTCTTTTGTTCTCCTGTCTTTGAGGTTGTTGATCCTTTCCATGTTGATTTATATAAGCTTTTCTATAGCAAGAAAACTGCCCCTTGTCATATGTATCATTAATGTATTCAAGTTTGTTTCATTATTAAAATTTTGTACAAGTAAATTTTATTAGTATAACTATATAAAATGTATAGATGTGTTCTTACTCATATGGGAAACACTGATCATAAAATTTTATTAAATAGGCCATGTTAAATCCCGATAAAGAACACTGACTGTTCTTGATCCTGATATTGATGGATACTGTAATAAATTAACCTGAGACATTCAATCTTATCAGCAATTCTTAGTGGTTTTCTCAAGACTCTGCTCTAAGGTGTTGGCAAGAAATTGAGTCTTTAACAAAGAAGGACCATTTCAAAGCTTTGGTAGAAAAGCATGTATTGGATATGCTAAACTATTCTACAGTGAGTAGAATTTTGCTTGTTTGGAGTTCTAAAAAAATAAAAAATAACCTGGCTAAACTAGTTCAAAGAACTCAGGTAACCAGGTAAGCTGTGGTCATTACCATGTATGGACCACAGTGAGCTGGCATCAGGTAATAAATTTTCAGAACTCTTTTTAGTCTGGAACCAGATGATATTAGAAAGGATAATGGTAAACCAAGGTCCAGAAGGACAAGAAATAATCAAAAGGACTGAATTAAATGAGAAAGATTAATTGTGTTTATTTGTTTTAGAACATTGTTGGCATTTAAATTTTTTTCTATCTCCTGACAAGCATCTCTGGAAGTCATTTCTCTTACTGATATATCTCTAAGTCTCACTTTAGACATACACTTTTTTTTGGTTTTGTTTTTTATATTCTTTGGCAGTTTGAATGTAATTTTTATTATTTTGATAAACTGACAGAATAGTCTTGAGTAATTAACTCATAATAAAAATGAAAACATTTCAAAAATAAAAAGATTCTGATCCTCCTACAAAATGAAAACATTTTGAAGCAATAATAATAATTGGTATAATAAAGTATTCATTCAATAAATATATTTGAATTTCTACTTATACAAGGTAGTTATCAGACTAAAAGAATACGGAGAAAAGTAAGGCATAAAATTTCCTTTTTTCTTTGCTGCTCTGCCCAGCTTGTGGGAATTTAGTCCCTGGACCAAGGATTGAACCCCAGGCTTGCGGCAGTGAAAGCCTAGAGTCCTAACAACTGGATCATCAGGGAATTCCCATAAATGAACCTATTTATAAAACAGAAAAGAGTCACAGAAGCAGAAGACAAACAGTTACCAAGTAAGAGAGAGGGGAGGGAAAACTAAAAGACTGGGATTGACATAAATACTACCATGCATAAGAGATTACTCCACTTAGTATTCTGCAATGAGTTGTATGGGAGCAGGACCTAAAAAAGAGTGGTGGTGGTTTAGTCGCAAAGTCGTGTCCAACTCTTGTGATCCCACAGACTGTAGCTCGCCAGGTCCTCTGTCCACGAAATTTTCCAGGCAAGAATACTGGAGTGGGTTCCCATTTTCTTCTCCAGGTTATCTTCCTGATCCAAGGATCTAACCCAGGTCTCCTGCATTACAGGTTGTCTCCTGCACTGCAGGAAGATTTTTATGGACTTGAGAGCTACCAGTACATATATTTATCTATCTAAATAAACATACAACAGATTCATTTTGCTGTATAGCAGAAACTAACACAATATTGGAATCAATTATACTCCAATAAAAATTAATTTCAAAAAGCATAAAATAATCTTGTCTTCACTGAACTGACATTCTGATAACAGGAGACAGATAATATTTAAGTCAGTAGACAAGTAATCAAGAACATTTTCCAATGTAAAAAGTATTTGGAAGGATGCCAATGAGATTAAAGAACCTGGAAAAACAAATAGACAAATCAAGGAAAACCTATTTAATGAGCTGTGACCTGAAAATGATAAATATTCAGCTGTATAAAGATGCTAAGAAAGAATAACAAAATAAATCTTAGACAAATTAGAACATCAATGTTTTAAAAGAAAGAAAATATTTTAAAAATAGAAAAATATATGAATACTGCATATTCTAAGCATAAAAAACAAAGTAAAACACATATGAATAAAATTTTGATGGATCTGACTGCCTGAAATATGATATTTTACCTGTGGGAAAATGTAACCAGAAGGAAAAGCAATAAACTGGACAAAGTATTTGCTGTGACTATAACTGAAATAAAATATTGCTGTTAATATATAAATATGTTATAAATAAATTTTAAAAGAAATAATAATTTCTTAATAATAATAAATTCTTATTTCCCAGTAGAAAGTGGCCAAAATACATGGAAAGGAAATTCACAAAGGAAAAACAAAAAGAAACCATGTCTAAAATACTCAAATTCTGAGTTAATCATATGAGCAGTAAACCAGTTACATATAACTAAAAAGATAAAATGTGATGTTTGTAAGTATGAATAAAAATCTGAGATATACACCTGAATAGGCATTTCTTCCAAAGAAAACACACATGGCCAACAGGCACATGAAAAGATTGCTCAGCACCATTAATCACCAGACAAAGGTATATCAAATCACAAGATATCAAGGCTTTGCTGATGGTCAGTGGTAAAAAATCTGCCTGCCAGCACTATTTACAATCGCCAGAACATGGAAGCAGCCTAGATGTCCATTGACAGATGAATAAAGAAGCTGCTGTACACACACACGCACGTGCACACACACACACGCACATGCGCACACACGTATACATATAAATACACGCATTCAATGAATATTACTCAACCATTGAAAAGAATGAATTTGAGTCAGTTCCAGTGAGGTGGATGAACCTAGAACCTGTTGTACAGAGTGAAGTCAGAAAGACAAAAACAAATCATATATTAATGCCTATATATGGAATGTAGAAAAATGGTACTGATGAACCTATTTGCAAGGCAACAATAGTGACACAGACATAGAGAAGAGACCTGTGGACACAATGAGAAAAGGAGAGGGTGGGACAAATTGAGAGAACAGCATTAAAACATATACATTACCATATGTAAAATAGCCAGTAGAAATTAGCTGTATGACACTGGGAGCTCCACCTGGTTTTCTGTGACAACCTAGATGGGTGAGATGGGGTGAGAAGTGGGAGGGAGTTTCAAAGGAAAGGGGACATATGTATACTTATGCCAATTCATGTTGATATATGGCAGAAGACAACACAACATTGTGAAGCAATTATCCTCCAATTAAAATTTAATTAATTAATTTTTTAAAAAAAGAGTCCACCTGCCAATGAAGGAGACATAGGTTCAACTCCTGATCCAGGAAGATCCCACGTGCCATGGAGCAACTAAGCCCATGCAACCCAACTACTGAGGCTGTGCTCTAGCGTCCCGGAGCTGCAATCATTGAGCCCACGCGCCTCAACTACGGACGCTGGTGCAACGTAGACTCCGAGCTCGGCAACAAGAGAAGCCACCACAATTAGAAGCCTGTGCACTGAACCTAGTAGCCCCCACTTGCCACAGCTAGAGAAAAGTTTGCACAGCAATGATATTTGATATTTTGATTTATTATTATTTTGAGTTATGGTAGTACTTTTCAGATATTCTTAATTTTTCTTTAATGACAAGTTATGAGTTTGCTATATTAGTTTATGATCATTTTAATATTTGCTAAACATTATGAGATGCATGCTGTAAGCATTTAAAGCTACTCCTATATAGTTCAAATTTCTATGAAATCTGCTATACAGATTTGTATATGTAGATATAGCCCTTATTTACATATACATTATTTGTCAGAAAGAACCACTCTAAGCGTTTACTTTTTTTATCTAGCACATCCATCTCTCATGGTAAGTGAACTAAAAGCTAAGCTGATAGTTCACAAAATCCTCTGAAGTAAATTCATTTTAGGTTGCTCTCCCAATTCATTTTTGCACACGACACGTTATACAGAGGCACACGACACGTTTTACAGAGGACATCAAAGTCATGTTTTCATTTGGTGTGAATTAAAAAAGATAAAATACAAAATCCAGCAGCATAAAAATCTAAACATCTTGTTGGTGTGCCATTTAACAAAGCTATTTATAATCTCATATTTTACTCAGAGCAATCATATGTCACATTTTGAGATTTCCTTGTTTGTGGATGGAGGAAAGTCTGAAAAACACTCAATTAATTTTGTGTAAGTAGTGTGATATATGGGGAGAAAAATGTGGACTTCAGATGGGTGAGGGTTTCAACACCATCTTGAATACTTAACCTCCTCAAATGACAATCTTCTTAGCCATTAAAACACAAAAATTTGATTTTGCAAGGTTGTTTTGAAGACTTAATGAGATAAGATGGGTAAAGTGCATAGCAAGTGACTAGTGTGCAATGTAGAAACAGACTCTCCGACAGGGAGTTGTAGGTAATTATGAACTTACAAAATCTAGTATTGCAAATAATAATAATAACCCTTTACATTAAAAAATAATTTTATATATATTGTCATAACAGTACAATGATGAAAACTTTGTAATGATGTAAAATGTAAAACTTCACATTTTACAAAAAGAAAAATGAGGGACAGAAAGTTTACCTAAACTGAGAGCAGGCTGATGACATAATAAAATTAAAATTTAGTCTTTTTTAGAATATTTGCAACACCCCAAAAAGAAACTTCATACCCATTATCAGTCACTCTCCATTCCTCTACAATTTTCCCACCTTCTAAAGGAAATGTTTAACTATTTTCATCTCTATGCTGCTGCTGCTAAGTCGCTTCAGTCGTGCCCAACTCTGTGTGACCCCAGAGACAGCAGCCCACCAGGCTCCCCTGTCCCTGGGATTCCCCAGGCAAGAACACTGGAGTGGGTTGCCATTTCCTTCTCCAATGCATGAAAGTGAAAAGTGAAAGTGAAGTCACTCAGTCGTGTCCGACTCTTTGTAACCCCATGTGGGTTGCCATTGCCTTCTCCGTTTCATCTCTATAGAGCTGCTTAAACTAGACATTTCTCATAAATGGAGAGTGGCTTTTTGTGAGTGGCTTTTCACCTAGCACAATGGTTTGATGTTGCAACATGTATCATTCTCTTTTGACTGACAAATAATAACCATTCTATGAATATACCATATTTTGTTTATTCATCAGTAGAAGAGTATTTGGCAGGTCTGCTGCTCTCTACCTCATTATCCATTCTGTCTTCCCTCTTACTAACTAAGCTCTTCTCATTGTGGAGAATGATAATTTTGCTTGATAGAAAACATTTCTAATCCATTTTGCAGATTAGTTGGCCACATAACATAACTAGAATCAATTAGTCAAAGATTAAAGTTGTTGAGTGGGGCTTTAGTGCCTTAAAAGATACTATCAGGAAAGTAAAAAGATAACCTTCAGAATGGGGAAATTATTTGCAAATTCTATACCCAATAAAAGACTTGTATCTAGAACATATAAGGGACTCTTACAACTCAACCACAAAAAGACAACTCAATTTAAAAATAGGCAAAGGTTTTGAATAGACATTTCTTCAAATAAGACATATCCAAGTTACCAAGAAGTACATGAAAAGATATCCAGCATCATTAGTCATTAGGGAAATGCAAAATCAAACCACAATTAGGTACCATGTCACAAGCACTAAGATGGCTATATTAAAAAAGACACACAATGCGTTGCCAGTGATACTGAGAAACTGGAATTCTTTTTGCATTGCTGATAGGAATGTAAAATGATGCATTCACTTTGGAAAGCATTTGGCAGGTTTTCAAAAAGTTGAGCATAGATTTACTATATAGCAGAAAGTGAAGAACTAAAGAACTTCTTGATGAAAGTGAAAGAGGAGAGTGGAAAAAGTTGGCTTAAAGCTTAACATTCAGAAAACTAAGATCATGGCATCCAGTTCCATCACTTCACGGCAAATAGTGGAAACAGTGGCAGACTTTATTTTTCTGGGCTCCAAAATCACTGCAGATGGTGATTGGAGCCATGAAATTAAAAGATGCTTACTCCTTGGAAGGAAAGTTATGATCAACCTAGACAGCAGCCAGGCCTCCCTGTCCATCACCAACTCCCGGAGTTTACTCAAACTCATATCCATTGAGTTGGTGATGCCATCTAAGCATTTCATCCTCTGTTGTCCCCTTCTTCTCCTGCCCTCAATCTTTCCCAGCATGAGGGTCTTTGTCTATCTAGCCAAGGTTATGATTTTTCCAGTGGTCATGTATGGATATGACAGTTGGACTATAAAAAAATCTAAACACCAAATAATTGATGCTTTTGAAATGTGGTGTTGGAGAAGACTCTTGAGAGTCCCTTGGACTGCAAGGAGATCCGACCAATCCATCCTAAAGGAGATCAGTCCTGGGTGTTCATTGGAAGGACTGATGTTGAAGCTGAAACTCCAATACTTTGGCCACCTGATGTGAAGAGCTTACTCATTTGGAAAGACCCTCATGCTGGGAAAGATTGAGGGCAGGAGAAGAAGGGGACAACAGAGGATGAAATGCTTAGATGGCATCACCGACTCAATGGATATGAGTTTGAGTAAACTCCGGGAGTTGGTGATGGACAGGGAGGCCTGGCTGCTGCAACTCGTGGGGTCGCAAAGAGTCAGACACGGCTGAGCAACTGAACTGAAAAAGACAGGTATATACAGTAGAAGGAAAATATAACTCTCACACACTAACACTACAGTGGTCATTGTAAATGTTACTATTGCACTTCTCATGTTTGTGTCTATAAAGAGTGCTGGATTTGCTGCAGGTAAGCATGTTTCACTTTTGAAATAAATATTTCTGTTTAATCCATTGTTCCAGTTTGTATAGCATACTTTATACTCATCTTATTCATCAACATATTCAAGAAAATTTTTTCATTTCCAGCAAGATCAGTGAATTTTTGCCATGGATCCTGTATGAGATATATGAGACTATGTCAACTTATATTTAGTACATAGTGTTTAGAGAAAAGTTACTGAATCCAAATTGAAATGTGATTAATATCATAGTTAACACGACTGAGTGACTTCACTTTCACTTTTCACTTTCACGCATTGGAGAAGGAAATGGCAACCCACTCCAGTGTTCTTGCCTGGAGAATCCCAGGGACGGGGGAGCCTCGTGGGCTGCCGTCTCTGGGGTCGCACAGAGTCAGACATGACTGAAGCGACTTAGCAGCAGCAACATATTGTTATATTCAGAACAACAAAATGTATTTACATGAAGGATCAGCCTATGAAAGATACCAAAATTTTATCTATTCAAGAATGTAATACAGGAATACATAAAGAAATTTTAGTATAGGTTAAATCCTATAAATTTGATAATTTGGAGAAAAATCTGATGTATTTGTTCTTAAATTTGAAATAATTTTTATGCCAAGATGTGCAACAACAAGAACATGTCCTAAAAAGAATGTGTGAAGTGTCATATGATAAACCAAGATTTCTTTAAATTGGCAAAGTTCTTGAATGCCATTGTGCACATATATAAGTCATGGCCTACTCTTTATGACTGTATGGACTGTAGCCTGCCAGACTCTTCTGTCCATGAAATTATCCGGGCAAGAATGTTGGAATAGGTCATACCTTCCTCCAGGGGATCTTCCTGACCCTGGGATTGAACCCACATCCCTTAGGTCTCCTACATTTGCAAGCAGGCTCTTTACCACTAGCGCCACCTGGGAAGCCCACTTGGACACCATTATGTAACATCAGTTCATCCTTTTGAAACATCCTGCCTTCATTGAATTTTTATAAATTCACAGTGCTTTATCTTCCAATGTAGACAATAAAATACACCATGATAAGAGTTGCAAAACATTTACATTTAATAGAATTCTAGTCTCAGAAATGAATATAAATGTGCTTTCTGCTAACATATGACTTGTAACATCTGCAGTATATTGGATTGGCCCAAAACTTCATTCAAGTTTTTCTGTAACATCTTACAGAAAACTTCAAACAGTTTTTTGACCGACGCAATATATAAATTGTGGAGAAGAATTTTATATAGTATACAATTCTAACCATTGCTATACTAATTTTATAGTCACATTCACCCAATTTAAACACACTGATCATATGGTCTATTATTTGTGTTTGACGCATTGACTTCTCTGAAGTCTACTTGGAGAATCTACAGCATCTCAGTATGTTGTGAAGGCATACATTTATTTAAACTATTAAGTAAATTAGGAAAAATACAACATATTTTTAGTTTATTCTCTTTACCATTTTCAACTTCTACTTTAAATCTTTTTTCCTTCTTTGACACAAAGGTTTGTTTTTTTCCTTCAACTCTGGAAAAGTAGTCAATTACTTCTCTGGAGTTTTCAACATTAGGTTTCTATAAATGACATATAAATACTTAAAATATACTTTGCTAGCCAGTTATAGTGTTCCAATTACAAGACTGATAATAACCAGATAGACATGACAAGACCGTGTAGGAACTATCTGAATGTAGATGTGGTGAATTATTTTATTATCTCATATCTAAATACAATTTAAAGGGAGCTATATTGTTTCAGTGATGAGAGTAAAATTTTTAATATCTTAAAAATGCTTATCAAACATGTGTTTCACAGATATTTTTCAAAGTCACAGACAATGCATCCACTACAAAGAAGTGCTCTATGTCAGTGGGCTCTGGAATCAGAAAATCCTATGTTCAAATCCTCATTTATCATGTAATCCTGGTAAAATCAATCAACTTCTCAAGATAAATATCTCACTTGTAAAGTAGGAGTAATATTACATACTTACTTCGTGGTATTGTTGGGAGGATTAGTTGCAAACACAAGTGTAAAGAGTTAAGCAAGTGCCTAACCAAGGATAAACACTTAATAAATGTTAGACTTTCTTTTCATCAGAAGGCTTAGAGATAGACATGACAGTAAAATAAGTAAATTCTGACTATAAGACTATTAAGATAATAAAGAGAACTATCAAGGATCTTTTAAAATTTCCTGTGTCTTCCCAAAATAGGTAAAACTGTTTCTCTAATAGGCTAGGTATTAACCTTATATCTCAACAGATTCACTTGCCTCTTTGTTGAACTTCAACTTCCTGTTGCTTTCACATATGATTTAACAGCTAGAAGCATCTTGCTTAAGAAAAAAAAGAGTTTCTATTTCCAGAGGAGTAAAGAGCTTTCAACTCAAAATTCATGATATGAAAATCAAAATCCTTCACTATTGCTCCATCTTGATCATGTTTATCCTCCTGAGCTTATGGTTCACTATATTGGATTCTTTCATATTAATTTCTTGCTGGTTAACTCTTACCAGAATGCAAAACAAAAGAGCATAGGTTTGAAATGAAGAACTTAATTTTAGGTCTTGGCTCCAGCACTGTTCCTGAGCATCAGGTTCTACATTTGTGAAAAAATAACTACCCTTCCTCCGTCACAGGAGAAAGTCAACATTCACGTGATGGAGAAAGTAAAAGACACTGAAGATATGACATGAAAAACATTTTAGACAAAGCTTAGATGTTAGAGAATTCCAGGCAAGCAGTCAAGTCAGGGTGAAGGGTGCCATGAAGAGGGAAGCTTATGCTTTAGTTTTATAGTACTATAACCTAATATAGGATATCTCTTCTGCTACTAAGATATTTTTTCCTGTTTTTACTAAAATGTTCTAATTTTAAACTAGGTAAGATCAACAATTAAATAAAAGTCAAAACTCACCAATCCCATCTACAAAAGCTTCCATAGGCTCCTTTTACTTTTCTGTGTACGTGTGTGTGCATGTACATACAAGCATATCCATTTGTTTATCTAAAGCTAAGGCTGATTTTAATTACATGGACACTTTTACTTGTATATTTTTGTCTGTTTGCTTTGTCACTCTTATTATGGAAAGTATTTCACTTTCCTTTATGACTCCTCGTTATCCTAAAGTGTTTCAAGTAACGGTGTTTTTAAAATATAATTTCCTCTTGGAATTTGGTAAAGGAAGCAGATATATTGGTAAATATATAATTTTTCTTGACATTCATTTTCAAATTTTAAAAATAAACTAGGAATTCTAGTTTCTTGAGCACTCAGTTTTCACTAGAACACACAGTGACAATTCCAGAACAAACTTAAGGCAGAAATACTTGTTTTGTGATATTCAAACTTTTTAAAAGTTTTACTTGTATATTATATCATTATGTAAGCAATACACATGTATTGTTTAAAAAATAGTAGAAACTAAAGGGAAGTTAAAAAGAATCACCTCTAATTCTACCACAGATTTTGCAGTATATGTTTCACAATTTTTACATGCATGAATATACCATACTATTTAAGTGCAATCATATTACTCCTAGATTTATAGTTTATTTCACTTATATGTGCTGTCTCTTCATGACAATAACCATGTATGTATATAGTAATTATAATGCCTTCATTATATATTGCATATACCAAATTTTATTTACCAATTCAACAAAACTGGACATTTACATTGCTTTTTTTAGATAAACAATATTATGATAAATATATCCAAATCTTTGAATGATTGTCCAATTAATTCCCTTAGGATAAGTGTCTAACATCAGAATTATTTATGCCAAAGGACTTAGCTTTTTAGCTTTTTAGTTTGACAAAATCCTCCAAAATGTTTCACTTTTTTTTCACTCTTAACAGCAGGGCTGAAGAGAGCCTCTTTTCTATATTCTCACCAATACTGAGGTTTTTTTTTTTAATTATCTGTATGTGGACTATCTTGCTTAACTCACATATCATTTTTTACTATGAAGGTTGATCTTAGCTAGCCACTTGATCTTGTTCTATAAAATGCCATTTTCCATCCTTTGTTTATTTTTTCAAATGGTTTTCTTTGTATTGCTTAATAAAGAACTTTTTATGTGTTAATGTAGATAACCTTTTATTTTGTATTATATATTTGTTTTTCAAGGTTTTCTCCTTTTAAGTTTATTTACTGTAGTTTTTGATATATAGAGGTCATAAAATCATATATACCACTCATGTTATTGTTTCTGTTAACAAGGTCTTCTCAGTGCTATGACAGAAATATATATATATACATACATACATATATAGTGGAGAACCTCAAGTCTCCTTGGGTTTGAGAGTCAGAGTTAGTGTCCCCTCCCTAGGACCCTTGGTTGGTATGAGGGCACACCTGTTACACATCCAAGGCTCCTCTGCTTCTCAAACACAACATTTAGCAAGCTGTACTACCAATGTCTGCTTACTTTTCCGTCTCCACCTCAGACTATAAGCTCCTTTAGGTTATGAACAGGCTTACCTATATATTGGCGTAAATGGAAACTTTGCTAAGTTAACACTCTCAGTTATTGTTTAGCAGCATTCATAACCTGTGTTTGAACCTGCTGGCATAAGTTGCATTAATCGTGCATTATTGATACAAGTATTTAATTACATAAGCACTTGATAACCATTGTACTTCTCAAAAATATGTCATAATTATACTAGTTATACAAATGCTATGTTAATACTGGCTGCTTCTCAAGAGAGAACTTATCTATTTTTTACATTTCTGGATCATCATTTTATTTCATTAACTGAGAATAACTTAGAATTGTAAATGAAAGAATCAATAAATAAATACACAGTTCATAATCAAGGACCTCTAAACAAAATATATATCATATATATATCAAACAAAATATATATCATTATATATCATAATTGCTCTAAATTTCCAGAAATTAATTTAAAATATTTTAGTTTCTCTATGCATATTATGATAGGACAGACCATAAAGAAGATTTCAGTTTAATTTCTGCATTCATTATTGTGTCATATTGAAATAACCCAAGGAACCTACAATATTTAAATTTTAAAATAATCATCAATGCCATGCTATCAAACACTTTACAGCAAAAGCATTTTGTCTCAAGTTGCCAATGAATTTTTATATTTTTTGTTAAATCATGGACTCATATGTATAAATAGCCTAGTGCAATGCTGGACAGAAGAATAATAAAAACAGATGAAGACATTTTCAGTTGAATGACCTTTTAGTTCACAGGCTTGAATAAGGCTGAATCTAGTTATGCAAAATAACTAGTGGTACTTCTGAGCACCTGTTCTGTCTTCTAATGTATTTAACCTTTGCTTCTAGGTTGTTGAGAATAACTGTGTTCTGTGACGGGAGGCAGATGTGACTTGATGTTGATGTGGCTGTACAAGCTTATTCTACTAAATTCTCTAGGGTAAAAAATGTACAACCTTGAAGATGACAAACATTTGCTTCCAGCCTTTTTTCACTATGGAAGAAAACTTAAATGAGGAGAGTAAATGCTATATTTATTTTTCATCTTTTAGCATGAGAGACAACAGCAAAATCAAATTGGGTTTGTTCACAATTTTTAATTACATATACAAGATTAAGAGTATGTTAAAGTCACTTTTAGCAAACTAAAACACTGATTTATTTAACAGAAGAGGACAGTAGCTCAGATGCTAGAGTCAGTATCCCCAAACCCAAATCTTGGTTCCAGCTGTTTACTGTATTAGCTGTATAAACTTGGAAAAGTTCCTGAAATTCTAAGTCTTCTTGGCTATAAAATGGGGTTTATAATACTATTAATCATTACCTCAATTCTTTAGACACTTAATGTTAACAATTTTCATAATGCACATTTAAGCACTCAATAATTATCCATTATTAAGGTTATTTATTATGTGAATGAAAGCCTAAATTATAACAGCTTCATGAATTCTTATGTATCCTTCAAAATCCAGATCAAAAGTCATTAGTTTTGAGAATCTTTCTTACCCAGAGAAGATCTAATTTTCTATTCATCTACACTTCTATTTATTCATTATCAGTTAATATGAGATTAATTCATTGGATTACTATTTCAAGAAGCATTTGGGCTAGGGTTCAGTTCAGTTCAGTCACTCAGTTAGGTCCGACTCTTTGCAACCCCATGAATCGCAGCACACCAGGCCTCCCTGTCCATCACCAACTCCCGGAGTTCACTCAGACTCATGTCCATCGAGTCAGTGATGCCATCCAGCCATCTCATCCTCTGTCGTCCCCTTCTCCTCCTGACCCCAAATCCCTCCCAGCATCAGAGTCTTTTCCAATGAGTCAACTCTTCGCATGAGGTGGCCCAAGTACTGGAACCCTTCAAATAGGATTCCTTGAGGAGCACCAAGTATTCACAGTTCCATTAATTTGAGGGCTTTTGCTTTATGGAAAGAAGTGGCCAGGCAAAACCATTAGTGTAATTATGGAGATATAGCAAGTCTGTATATAAAAGGAAAAAATGAATAAATGAGGTGGCAGAGAGACTTGAGAAAACTTGGAGAGAAAAACCTGTATACCAGAAGAAATCTGTTAACTTTCTGGCATATATTGTGCAATGTGAGCTCTCTTCTCCACTAAATATTTAGTAAAATATCCATTTCTTATCAAAACCTTGTCAAGTTTGATGGGTTTGGAACAGTGGTATAACAAAGTACCATGTTCATCTTGAATAGTTCAAAGAGAGAAAGAAGATCACCAATGAGCATTCTGACATCTGCCTATTTCCATGGCTAGCCTGTGAATTCTTGCAGCTGAGACAAAGTTTTTGATAGCTGATCCCTGCCAAAAGGTCTAAACACATGCTAGGGATTAGAAGAAAAGTTCCTATGTGTCTTTAACCATTCCAAACTATGAAATCCTATCTTCCATTAGTATTGTAAGATGAACTTGTAAATGTAGTCATATTATTCCTTTAAAAGGAAGTGAGATTCTGATAATATACCTAAACTGATCACAAACACATATAAACAGAAATACCCATGATCACATACATAAATAAGAAAATATTAACCTATTTTTAAGCTTTATATAAAGTTTTCAAAAAATTTAGAGTTTGAACATGGCATTGTAAAGACTGATTTTTAGAGCCAAGGTTTATGTTAAAAACCAAACAGTGTTTATGTTTAAAAAAATTATTAATTACACAGGTATTTTCCAACACTCTTTAGTTAAATACACCAAACATATTCTTTGCCTGCTAAATATTATGCCCATTTCAGTTGAGTGGGACTGGTGAAGCTAAAGCAAAATTAAGGGCTCAAGAGTGCTAAAGGTGGGTGAAAAAACATATAAAATATACCATTAGGGCAGAGGCAAGCTACAGAAGCAAACCTAAGCACATTGCAATACATGTTTTTGTTTGCTCTTTTCTTAAAATATAATTGACTTTTTTATATTAGTTTCAGGTATATAGCATAGTAACAATGTTTTTATACATTATGTTCCACACAAAGCTATGATAATACTATTGACTATTTTTCCTATGCTGAACATTACATCCTTGTGACTTATTTACTCTATTTCCTCCATCCCACACCCCATTCCCCTCTGGCAATCAACAGTTTGTTCTCTGCATCTATGCCCGTTGTTGTTCTTCAGATTCAACATATAAATGAAAATATATGTCTTTCTCTGACTTATTATTTCACTTAGTATAATACCATGTGTGTCCATCTATGTTGTCACAAATGGCAAGATTTCATCCTTTTTTTATGGTATATGCACACACAATGAAATATCACCCACAATTATTCACAATTTCTTTATTCATTCATCTTTTGATGGACACTTAGGTTGCTTCCATATCTTGACTATTGAAAATAATGCTACAGTGAATATGGGGGTGCATATCGCTTTTCAAATTAGTGTTTTTCTTTTCTTTAGATAAATACCCAAAAGCGGAACTGCTGGGTAATGTGGTAGTTCTATTTTTAATTTTTTGAGGAATCTCCATACTGTTTTTCAGAGTGGCTGCACCAATTTACATTCCCAACAACAGTGCACAAGCATCTCTTTTTCTCCACATCTCTGAATTCCAGGTAAAGTTTTTGAAATTACTTCTAAAAATAGTCATTCTTACAAATTTATTACAAAAATCCTTTGGTACTTACAATTAAAACATTAACACCTCTTGCACACCTAATTATATCATGGCAGATTTGTCAACATATGCAATGGCAACCCACTCCAGTGTTCTTGCCTGGAGAATCCCAGGGACAGCAGAGCCTGGTGGGCTGCCGTCTATGGGGTCGCACAGAGTCAGACACGACTGAAGTGACTTAGCAGTAGCACACTTTCAATAACATAGACAGACTTGCTAGATTGTGTTTGTTTTGTCCATTGTCTACCAATGAATTTAGGCAAGGATACTTTTAGCTACAGCAGGAAGAAAATTAAGGAATGAGACCAGTAATATGGTACTCCACTTGGGATGGTTAAAACCACACAATGTCTCAACACATGGCTTGGCCACTTGACTGAACTCATATTCAAAGTGCCATCAGTTTTGCTATTTAAAGCTGCTGAACCAAAGTTGATGAAACCAGCATCCATGGAAAGCAAAGAATTCTGGAGCTACTCATTCCTGACACTCCACAAGACATTTTAGAGATGAGCAAACAACTAGGAAAGGTAAAAAGTCACACACATGACTTTTAATGTTTCCATGGTGTGCATATTCTAGGAACGTCCATACCTACACACAACTGCAATGCTATCTCTAAAGGCTTAAGACTACATAACTGAACAAAATTGTCACATCTTTTAAAATTACTAGCTGCAGGAGTTTGTTGTTGTTGTTGTTGTTGTTGTTGTTGTTGTTGTTGTTTTGGTCTTCAATCAACCAAAACCTTTTATATTAGGATCCTACTACCTGGCTTTGGGATGATGACAATATATTAATAGCTTGGTCACTTCAATTACAGCATTTGTCTGTCGTTTTCCTCTCATGCACTTAATGCCTGCTTTGTACAAGATGAAAGGCACTCAGTGCAAATGCCCCTAGAAAACGAACACAAATAAGTTCACATAGTCAAAAATTAAAGACAGACAATCTTTCATTTCTACCTGTTTGTATCCTTTTGTCTGAGTGCTCCATTAGTCCCTCTCATCTGAAGTTTCAAATAAAGAAAATGCAACGCCACCTTTAAGTATAATTAGAATGGATAAATGAACAGAAAAGGAAGAAGCATTCATAGTCATTAATTGTCCTAACGGGTTCAATCTTGAAAACATGAATAATGGATATTCTAAACAAAAGAGAAAGTGCACATTATGCTTAGAAGCAAAGTAAAAATCAGTGAGAGGACTGTCAGACAGGAGAAAAATACATGGTGCACATTGCTAGGCATCACAGAAATATATGCTCCCTCCTTATGACATTGTTATCATAGTGGAATGGCAGCCATACTGGTAGAAAGCTTTGGGTTTGAGAGAGTGAGTTCTGGAAAACTCCACTTACTGAGAGGGCAATTATTAAGATGCTAAATTCTTTTCTTAGACTGTGTTTACATATTCTAACCATTTGATCATTTTTTGTTTGGTTAAAAAGAGATTCTGTTCTTTGTATGTGTTAAAAGATAAAGTGAAGTGTATGAAAGTTTTTGAGTTCATTCAGGCAGCACCAAACTGAAAGTGGTTATGAGTGTTCTACCCAAAGAAGCTTAGAGATACTTTTACAGAGAAAAGGCAGAAGCAAAGCAAGGAAAATGATTGGTTATAGGATTGGAGGCAGGAGAAGGGGACAACAGAGGATGAGATGGCTGGATGGCATCACTGACTCCATGGCCGTGAGTCTGAGTGAACTCCGGGAGTTGGTAATGGACAGGGAGGCCTGGCGTGCTGCGATTCATGGGGTCGCAAAGAGTCGGACACGACTGAGCGACAGAACTGAACTGAGCTGAACTGAACTGAAAAGCCTAGTTAGCTGTGATTGGCTGTCCTTTGAATTCATAATATTGAGGCATTTGAAGGCTTAGATTTTGGTTGGCTCCTGTAGAGCCGGAGTCCAACTTTCTGCGACCCTACGGACCTGTAGCCTGCCAGGCTCCTCTGTCCATGGGATTCTCCAGGCAAGAACACTGGAGGGGGTTGCCATTTCAGTCTCCAATGCATGAAAGTGAAAAGTGAAAGTGAAGTCGCTCAGTTATGTCCGACTCTTAGCGACCCCATGGACTGCAGCCTACCAGGCTCCTCTGTCCATGGGATTTTCCAGGCAAGAGTACTGCAGTGGGGTGCCATTATCTTCTCCACTCCTGTTGGCTACCACAGCGTTAAAGCCACCTCAGTCTAATGGCTTCCATGTTTAATTAACACATATGTGCTGTGTTTATGCGTATCTGTGATTATGTAGGCAAACTTTTCAAGTAGGCTCAGTTGCTAGCATTCTGGTAAAGAATTGATAGCAAGAGATAAGGGAGCAACTGCACATCCAAAGACAAAATCCATAATTTTTTTTCCTATCAGAGAAACAGTGTGGTGAGGGAGTTAAGACTTGGTAAGCCTTATTCCTAGGGGGCTCAAATCTCAGCTGTGTCACATTCTCTGTGCTCTTGACCAAATTGTTTTTTCAGTATGCCTGTTTCCTTTGCAAACTGAGGATGTTAGTAGGTAGCTAATGGGATTTTGTGAGGAATGAATGATTGAATATACAAGCACTTGCTTGGAACAGTGCATAGCCCAAGGTAAACATCCCTTACGTATCAGAATAAATATAAAATATCATGATGATACATAGTACTGACAGCTGTGTTCTGGTTGATGTTAGAAGGTGGCATTAAGTTTTTACATGATACTCCAGAATTCAAGTAATCTATCCAGAGTCTGAAGGGAAAGGTGTTTGAAAAATATAAAAATACTAAAGATTATTATTTATACTACAGGACTGATACATTGAGCTGGCAATAGTAGGTTTTCAGTTCAATTGCTCAGTTGTGTCCAATTCTTTGTGACTCCATGAACTACACTAGGCCAGGACTCCCTGTCCATCACCAACTACTGGAGTTTACCCAAACTCATGTTCATTGAGTGGGTGATGCCATCTAACCATCTCATCCTCTGTCATTTTCCCTTCTCCTCCTGCCTTCAATCTTTCCCAACATCATGGTCTTTTCAAATGAGTCAACTCTTCACATGAGGTGGCCAAAATATTGGAGTTTCAGCTTCAACATCAGTCCTTCCAATAAACACCCAGGACTGATCTCCTTTAGGATGACTGGTTGGATCTCCTTGCCATCCAAGTGATTCTCAAGAGTCTTCTCCAACACCACAGTTTAAAATCAACAATTCTTCAGCACTCAGCTTTCTTTATGGTCCAACTCTCACATCCATACATGACCAATGGAAAATCCATAGCCTTGACTAGACAGACCTTTGTTGGCAAAGTAATGTCTCTTCTTTTAAATATGCTATCTAGGTTGGTCATAATTTCCTTCCAAGTAGTAAGTGTCTTTTAATTTCATGGCTGAAATCACCATCTGCAGTGAATTTGGAACCCCCAAAATAAAGTCAGCCACTGTTTCCCCATCTATTTCCCATGAAGTGATGGGACTGGATGCCATGATCTTAGTTTTCTGAATGTTGAGCTTTAAGCCGACTTTTTCACTCTCTTCTTTTACTTTCATCAAGAGGTTCTTTAGTTCTTCTTCAGTTTCTGCCATAAGGATGGTGTCATCTGCATATCTGAGGTTATTGATATTTCTCCTGGCAATCTTGATTCCAGCTTGTGCTTCCTCCAGCCCAGCATTTCTCATGATATACTCTGCATATAAGTTAAATAAGCAGGAGGGAGGGAAAGATGGCGGAGGAATAGGACGGGAAGATCACTTTCTCCTTCACAAATTCCTCAAAAGAACATTTCAACGCTGAGCAAACTTCACAAAACAAATTCTGTAGGCTGGCAGAGGACATCAGGCAACCAGAAAAGCAGACCTTTGTCTTCAAAAACAGGTAGGATAAAATATAAAAGACGAAAAAGGAGACAAAGGAGGTGGGGAGGGAGCTCCGTCCCGGGAAGGGAAGCCCTTCCCCGGAAGGGAATTTTAAGAAGAGAGGTTTCCAAACACCAGGAAACACTCTCCCTGCCGAGTCTGTGGCGAGCCTTGGAAACACAGAGGGCAACATAACAGGAAGGAAAAATAGATAAATAATTAAAACCAACAGATTACAAGCCCACCAGTAACTCCCCCAGCGGAAAAGCAGCACAGACGCCTGCATCCGCCATTGGGAAGTGGGGGCAGGGCAGGGACGCGCGGGAGGCGCGGGCTGCAGAGTTGTGTAAGAATCGGGCAGGAACGCCCCACGCGCAGCCAGAACGACCTAACTTGGGCTAGCAAACCAGACTGTGGGATAGCTACCACGCGAAAAGCTCGAACATAAGACCCCGCCAGGACCGAGCACAGAACAAAGGACGGAACGGAAAAAGCTGGCTGCAGACCATCCCCTGCCGGGGACAGGCAGCCAGAGCCGTAAGGTCTGGAAAGGGGCAATTGCAGACCCGGAGAGACTTTACTTACCTAACTGCAAGCAGGCTCCTTTGCTAAGACTTCTGGGGGTGTTGGACAGTCACAAACTGCCTCACGGGGTGCGCCAGCGGTCCACCCAGTAAGCTGAGCAGCAGTGGCAGAAAAGGTGACAAGCCGCGGCGACCGCGCTCGCCAAACTCCTGAGCTACTCAGACCTGGGAAGGGCACAACGCGCAGTTCCAACCGAATCTGTGCCTCTGAGGGCTGCCTGAGCGCCGAACCTGGGCGGCTTGGACCAGGGAAGTGCACGCAGCCTAGGGCCGGCCCCAGACGGTTCCCGGCTGAGCATCGTAGAACCGGAGCAGTTTGTGCGCCGAGAGAAAGGACAGGTCAAGCGGGGCTGAGATACTGTGTGCACACGACAGTGCTATTTGTTTGCAGCATCCCCCCTCCCCACAGCGCGACTGAACTAGTGATGCTAAAAAACCAGCAAACAGAAGAAGTTAATCAGAGGGAACCACCTTGGAAGTGATCCCACATGGCCCATAACACCAGAAAGGGCCAGATAAATATTCTTTTTTAATATTTTTAAAAGCATTCCCTTTTTTTTTTTTTTGCTTTTTTTTTCTAACTTTTTTTTTAATTCTTAAGTCTACTATTTCTCCGCTAATTTTTATTTCTATAACCTATTATTACTATTTTTTTTAAAGACCTTTTTTTTTTTTTTAAGGCAAACACCATATATAGTCTTTGGATGGTTGTTGATGGTTTTTTTTTTTTTTTTGATTGTTTGTCTGTTTATTTGTTTTTTAATAATTCTTTTTCTTTCCTTTTTTTTCTTTCCTCCTTTTTCCTTCTGCTTCTCTTTAATATTGTATCTTTGAAAATCCAAACTCTACTCTAGATTTTTAATCTTTGCTCTTAGGTGTTTATTGCCAATTTTGTACATTTAAAAACCCAAACTTCACTACCCCAGTTTACCTGAGAGCGAGATTACTGGCTTGACCACTCTCTCCTCCTCTGGACTCTCCTTTTTCTCCACCAGGTGGCCTCTGTCTCTTTTCCCCCCCATCTCTCCTCTATCCAACTCTGTGAATCTCTGTGTGTTCCAGACGGTGGGGAACACCTAAGGAACAGGTTACTGGCAGGATTTGTCTCTCTCCTACACATTCCTCTCTCTGATCCTCCTGGTCACCTCTGTCCACTTCCTCCCTCTCCTCTTCCCCGTATAACTCTGTAAATACCCCTGAGCGGTCCAGACTATAGAGCTCACATAAGGAAGTGACTACTGGCTAGTTTGCTCTCTTCTCTTTTGATCTCACCACATCTCATTCCAGTTACCTCTAACTACCTCCTCCATCTTCTCTTCTCCTTATAACCCAGTGAACCTCTCTGAGTGTCCCTCAATGTGGAGAAACTTTTCATCTTTAACCTAGATGTTTTATCATCGGTGCTGTATAGATGGAGAAGTCTAGAGGCTACTGTAAAAATAAAACTGAAAACCAGAAGCAGGAGGCTTAAATCCAAAGCCTGAAAACATTAGAGAACTCTTGAATTCAGGGAACATTAAGCAATAGGAGCCTATCTAATGCCTTCATACCTACACCGAAACCAAGCTCCACCCAAGGGCCAACAAGTTCCAAAACAAGACATACCACGCAAATTCTCCAGCAACACAGAAACAATCCCCTGAGCTTCAATATACAGGCAGCTCAAAATTATCCCAAAACCTTTGATGTCTTGTAACCCATTACAGGTTACTCCACTGCACTCCAGAGAGAAGAAACCCAGCTCCACCCACCAAAACTCCAACACAAGCCTCCCTAACCAGGAAACCTTGACAAGCCACTGATAGAACCCCACCCAAAGTGAGGAAGCTCCATAATAAAGAGAACTCCACAAATTACCAGAATATAAAAAGGCCACCCCAAACGCAGCAATATAACCAAGATGAAGAGATAGAGGAATACACAGCAGGTAAAGGAACAGGAGAGCTGCCCACCAAACCAAACAAAAGAGGAAGAAGTAGGGAATCTACCGGAGAAGGAATTCCGAATATTGATAGTGAAAATGATCCAAAATCTTGAAATCAAAATGGAATCACAGATAAATAGCCTAGAGACAAAGATTGAGAAGATGCAAGAAAGGTTTAACAAGGACCTAGAAGAAATAAAAAAGAGTCAAAATATAATGAATAATGCAATAAATGAGATCAGAAACACTCTGGAGGCAACAATTAGTAGAATAACGGAGGCAGAAGATAGGATTAGTGAAATAGAAGATAGAATGGTAGAAATAAATGAATCAGAGAGGAAACAAGAAAAACGAATTAAAAGAAATGAGGACAATCTCAGAGACCTCCAGGACAATATGAAACGCTCCAACATTCGAATTATAGGAGTCCCAGAAGAAGAAGACAGAAAGAAAGATCATGAGAAAATCCTTGAGGAGATAATAGTTGAAAACTTCCCTAAAATGGGGAAGGAAATAATCACCCAAGTCCAAGAAACACAGAGAGTTCCAAATAGGATTAACCCAAGGCAAAACACCCCAAGACACATATTAATCAAATTAACAAAGATCAAACACAAAGAACAAATATTAAAAGCAGCAAGGGAAAAACAACAAATAACACACAAGGGGATTCCCATAAGGATAACAGCTGATCTTTCAATAGAAACTCTTCAGGCCAGGAGAGAATGGCAAGACATACTTAAAGTGATGAAAGACAATAACCTACAGCCCAGATTACTGTACCCAGCAAGGATCTCATTCAAATACGAAGGAGAAATCAAAAGCTTTACAGACAAGCAAAAGCTGAGAGAATTCAGCACCACCAAACCAGCTCTCCAACAAATTCTAAAGGATATTCTCTAGAAAGGAAACATGAAAAGGGTGTATAAACCCAAACCCAAAACAACAAAGTAAATGGTAACGGGATCATACTTATCAATAATCACCTTAAATGTAAATGGGTTGAACGTCCCAACCAAAAGACAAAGACTGACCGAATGGATACAAAAACAAGACCCCTCTATATGCTGCTTACAAGAGACCCACCTCAAAACAAGGGACACATACAGACTGAAAGTGAAGGGCTGGAAAAAGACATACCACGCAAATAGAGACCAAAAGAAAGCAGGAGTGGCAATACTCATATCCGATAAAATAGACTTTAAAACAAAGGCTGTGAAAAGAGACAAAGAAGGACACTACATAATGATCAAAGGATCAATCCAAGAAGAAGATATAACAATTATAAATATATATGCACCCAATATAGGAGCACCGCAATATGTAAGACAAATGCTAACAAGTATGAAAGGGGAAATCAACAATAACACAATAATAGTGGGAGACTTTAATACCCCACTCACACCTATGGACAGATCAACTAAACAGAAAATTAACAAAGAAACGCAAACTTTAAATGATACATTAGATCAGTTAGATCTAATTGATATCTACCGGACATTTCACCCCAAAACAATGAATTTCACCCTTTTTTCAAGTGCTCATGGAACCTTCTCCAGGATAGATCACATCCTGGGCCATAAATCTAAACTTGATAAATTCAAAAAAATCGAAATCATTCCAAGCATCTTTTCTGACCATAATGCATTAAGATTATATCTCAATTACAGGAGAAAAACTATTAAAAATTCCAACATATGGAGGTTGAACAACACACTTCTGAATAACCAACAAATCACAGAAGAAATCAAAAAAGAAATCAAATTATGCATAGAAACTAATGAAAATGAAAACACAACAACCCAAAACCTGTGGGACACTATAAAAGCAGTGCTAAGAGGAAAGTTCATAGCAATACAGGCATACCTCAAGAAACAAGAAAAAAGTCAAATAAATAACCTAACTCTACACCTAAAGCAACTAGAAAAGGAAGAATTGGAGAACCCCAGAGTGAGTAGAAGGAAAGAAATCTTAAAAATTAGGGCAGAAATAAATGCAAAAGAAACAAAAGAGACCATAGCAAAAATCAACAAAGCCAAAAGCTGGTTCTTTGAAAGGATAAATAAAATTGACAAACCATTAGCCAGACTCATCAAGAAGCAAAGAGAGAAAAATCAAATCAATAAAATTAGAAATGAAAATGGAGAGATCACAACAGACAACACAGAAATACAAAGGATCATAAGAGACTACTATCAGCAGTTGTATGCCAATAAAATGGACAACGTGGAAGAAATGGACAAATTCTTAGAAAAGTACAATTTTCCAAAACTGAACCAGGAAGAAATAGAAAATCTTAACAGACCCATCACAAGCACGGAAATTGAAACTGTAATCAGAAATCTTCCAGCAAACAAAAGCCCAGGTCCAGACGGCTTCACAGCTGAATTCTACCAAAAATTGAGAGAAGAGCTAACACCTATCCTCCTCAAACTCTTCCAGAAAATTGCAGAGGAAGGTAAACTTCCAAACTCATTCTATGAGGCCACCATCACCCTAATACCAAAACCTGACAAAGATGTCACAAAAAAAGAAAACTACAGGCCAATATCACTGATGAACATAGATGCAAAAATCCTCAACAAAATTCTAGCAATCAGAATCCAACAACACATTAAAAAGATCATACACCATGACCAAGTGGGCTTTATCCCAGGGATGCAAGGATTCTTCAGTATCCGCAAATCAATCAATGTAATTCACCACATTAACAAACTGAAAAATAAAAACCATATGATTATCTCAATAGATGCAGAGAAGGCCTTTGACAAAATTCAACATCCATTTATGATAAAAACTCTACAGAGCGCAGGAATAGAAGGAACATACCTCAACATAATAAAAGCTATCTATGACAAACCCACAGCAAACATTATCCTCAATGGTGAAAAATTGAAAGCATTTCCCCTAAAGTCAGGAACAAGACAAGGGTGTCCACTTTCACCGCTACTATTCAACATAGTTCTGGAAGTTTTGGCCACAGCAATCAGAGCAGAAAAAGAAATAAAAGGAATCCAAATTGGAAAAGAAGAAGTAAAACTATCACTGTTTGCAGATGACATGATCCTCTACATGGAAAACCCTAAAGACTCCACCAGAAAATTACTAGAGATCATCAATGAATATAGTAAAGTTGCAGAATATAAAATCAACACACAGAAATCCCTTGCATTCCTATACACGAATAATGAGAAAGTAGAAAAAGAAATTAAGGAAACAATTCCATTCACCATTGCAACGAAAAGAATAAAATACTTAGGAATATATCTACCTAAAGAAACTAAAGACCTATATACAGAAAACTATAAAACACTGATGAAAGAAATCAAAGAGGACACTAATAGATGGAGAAATATACCATGTTCATGGATCGGAAGAATCAATATAGTGAAAATGAATATACTACCCAAAGCAATTTACAAATTCAATGCAATCCCTGTCAAGCTACCAGCCACATTTTTCACAGAACTAGAACAAATAATTTCAAGATTTGTATGGAAAGACAAAAAACCTCGAATAGCCAAAGCAATCTTGAGAAAGAAGAATGGAACGGGAGGAATCAACTTGCCTGATTTCAGGCTCTACTACAAAGCCACAGTCATCAAGACTGTATGGTACTGGCACAAAGACAGACATATAGATCAATGGAACAAAATAGAAAGCCCAGAAATAAATCCACACACATATGGACACCTTATCTTCGACAAAGGAGGCAAGAATATACAATGGAGTAAAGACAATCTCTTTAACAAGTGGTGCTGGGAAAACTGGTCAACCACTTGTAAAAGAATGAAACTAGATCACTTTCTAACACCGCACACAAAAATAAACTCAAAATGGATTAAAGATCTAAATGTAAGATCAGAAACTATAAAACTCCTAGAGGAGAATATAGGCAAAACACTCAGAAATAAATCACAGCAGGATCCTCTATGATCCACCTCCCAGAATTCTGGAAATAAAAGCAAAAATAAACAAATGGGATCTAATTAAAATTAAAAGCTTCTGCACAACAAAGGAAACTATAAGCTAGGTGAAAAGACAGCCTTCTGAATGGGAGAAAATAATAGCAAATGAAGCAACTGACAAACAACTAATCTCAAAAATATACAAGCAACTTCTGCAGCTCAACTCCAGAAAAATAAACGACCCAATCAAAAAATGGGCCAAAGAACTAAATAGACATTTCTCCAAAGAAGACATATGGATGGCTAACAAACACATGAAAAGATGCTCAACATCACTCATTATTAGAGAAATGCAAATCAAAACCACAATGAGGTACCACTTCACACCAGTCAGAATGTCTGCGATCCAAAAATCTACAAGCAATAAATGCTGGAGAGGGTGTGGAGAAAAGGGAACCCTCCTACACTGTTGGTGGGAATGCAAACTAGTACAGCCACTATGGAGAACAGTGTGGAGATTCCTTAAAAAATTGCAAATAGAACTACCTTATGACCCAGCAATCCCACTGCTGGGCATACACACCGAGGAAACCAGAATTGAAAGAGACACATGTACCCCAATGTTCATCGCAGCACTGTTTATAATAGCCAGGACATGGAAACAACCTAGATGTCCATCAGCAGATGAATGGATAAGAAAGCGGTGGTACATATACACAATGGAGTATTACTCAGCCGTTAAAAAGAATTCATTTGAATCAGTTCTGATGAGATGGATGAAACTGGAGCCAATTATACAGAGTGAAGTAAGCCAGAAAGAAAAACACCAATACAGTATACTAACACATATATATGGAATTTAGGAAGATGGCAATGACGACCCTGTATGCAAGACAGGAAAAAAGTCACAGATGTGTATAACGGACTTTTGGACTCAGAGGGAGAGGTAGAGGGTGGGATGATTTGGGAGAATGGGAATTCTAACATGTATACTATCATGTAAGAATTGAATCGCCAGTCCATGTCTGACGCAGGATGCAGCATGCTTGGGGCTGGTGCATGGGGATGACCCAGAGAGATGTTGTGGGGAGGGAGGTGGGAGGGGGGGTCATGTTTGGGAACGCATGTAAGAATTAAAGATTTTAAAATTAAAAAAATAAATAAATTAAAATAATAATAAAAAAAAAAGTTAAATAAGCAGGGTGACAATATACAGCCTTGACATACTCCTTTTCCTATTTGGAACCAGTCTGTTGTTCTATGTCCAGTTCTAACAGTTGCTTCTTTACCTGCATACAGGTTTCTGAGGCAGGTCAGTTGGTCTGGTACTCCCATCTCTTTCAGAATTTTTCACAATTTATTGTAATCCACATAGCCAAAGGCTTTGGCATAGTCAATAAATCAGAAATAGATGTTTTTCTGGAACTCTCTTGCTTTCTCAATGATCCAGTGGATGCTGGCAATTTGATCTCTGGTTCCTCTGCCTTTTCTAAAACCAGCTTGAATATCAGGAAGTTTACGGTTCATGTATTGCTGAAGCCTGGCTTGCAGAATTTTGAGCATTACTTTTGTAGTGTGTGAGATAAGTGCAATTGTGCGGTAGTTTGAGCATTCTTTGACATTGCCTTTCTTTGGGATTGGAATGAAAACTGACCTTTTTCAGACTTGTGGCCAGTGCTGAGTTTTCCAAATTTGCTGGCATATTGATTGCTATACTTTCACAACATCATCTTTCAGGATTTGAAATAGATCAACTAGAATTCCATCACCTCCACTAGCTTTGTTTGTAGTGATGCTTTCTAAGGCCTACTTGACTTCACATTCCAGGATGTCTGGCTCTAGGTGAGTGATCACACCATCATGATTATCTTGGTCTTAAAGATCTTTTTTGTACAGTTCTTCTGTGTATTCTTGCCATCTTTCCTTAATATCTTCTGCTTCTGTTAGGTCCATACCATTTCTGTCCTTTATTGAGCCCATCTTTGCATGAAATTTTCCCTTGGTATCTCTAATTTTCTTGAAGAGACCTCTAGCAGATTTTACCAAGATCATAAAGATAAATTTTTTATAATATAATAGAGCCCATGGGGACATTGCTTTTCCTGTTATCTCTGAGTCTTTCTAGTTTTAGTTTGAAATATTCAGTAAATCAAATTTCATGTAAACTGATAGCCAAATGTAAAATGGGTAAGTCTAAAGTGCCTAATTAATTTTGATATGCCCCTTGTTTTGCATTTCAGGAATTCATCAATAGACAAAAAGTGACAATTTTTCACCATAAGTAGAGAACTAGCCCTATATGGAGAATCATTTTGGAGTATGTCTTAACATAATGGTCTTTATTAGTAAGCAGGTTTCTCCCTCTTGCCCCCACCCACCATCAAGACAATGAAGCAGAGCCAATGAGGAATTAGAAGATGTGACTTAGTCAGAGATCTACCAGGCATGAAGAGGAAGTAGGAAGTAAAGTATACCCTAATCTTTCCATCCTGTGGATTTTGGGAGGAAAAAGCAAAATGGAGAGAAATTGAGGAAAGCATGTTTCTATTCCTATCTCTTATTCTAGTTTAAGCCTGATGTGTTCTGTGAAAGGGGAGTAAGGGGCAAACTATAGAAATATCCAGATAGGAATAGGGAAGCATGCCCTGGACATGGCATGAGGGAGTCTATAAGCTCCTAAGAGACATCCTTCAGGGACTTCAGTAAGACACTTATTATGACATGGGAGTAACAAGTTTTCACAATTGCCATAGGGAACATACAAAGGTGCCAATGGGCTTCCCAGGTGGCACTGGTAATAAAGAACCTGACTGCCAATGTAGGAGACTGTGCAGAGACTTGGATTTGATTCTAGGTTGGAAAGATCCCCTGGAGGAGGGCAAAACAATTCACTACAGTATTCTTGCCTGGATAATTCCATGCACAGAGGAGCCTGGTGGGCTACAGTCTGCAGGGCTGCAAAGAATCAAACATGACTGAAGTGGCTTAGCATGCACGTAAAGCTGCCAATGGTGACACAGAAGACTGCAGTTGAGAAGAGCAGCCAGTGGCAGAGACCCAGTATCTGAAGGCAAGGGCCAAATTAGCCCTCATGGACCATTACATTCCGAAAGGCAAAGTGACACACACAGACCAGCAGAGCAAGTTCAGAGATGGAGCTGACAGGGCCAGCCCTCCTAGATGGACAAGGGCCAGGTTACACAGACTGAAACCTCTCTCCAGTGTTGCTGGATACCAACTCACTGCCCCCCAGCTCCCCAAAGACTTGAACACATTCAGGGTGCTTAAGACCAAAAGAGACTAACATATTTTTAAGCTTTAGTTGAAAATACACTACTATACCTCTATGCAACACTGCCCCCAATCCAGCTAGTGGGGTTTATATTAATAATTAAATCAGATATAGAAAACAGAGAAACTACATCTTCTTTCTTGATATCAGTGTTCATAAAAAATGTGACCCCTTACACTCCTTCACCATGAAAGGAAATTGTACTGAAATACATGAAAATTGATTTTCTCCAAACTATCAAATGGCCAAATGTGTTCTCACTTAAGAGTCAAATAGTGGCTTTTCTTAGTACAAAGAAATACTTTGTACTATTGTACTTTTCATCTTTACATAAGATGAAAAAACTTATGTATCTTTCAATAAATGGAGAATTGAGATTGTTTTAGGTTTTGGTTGGTTTAGGGAGATCGGTTTCGAGGTGTTTTAAACTCAGTCATAGCTTTTGGTTTCCTTAGATACATAAAGTGTCCAAGGATTCCCAGGTTAGAATTTTCATGCAATTTATAAGCAGTGGGAACTCAGGGGCCAAGAGTGAACATTTGGTTTGCATTACTTAGCATGCTATGCTGTGCTGGAATTAGTTGTTCAGTCATGTCCAACTATTTGCAACTCCATAGACTAGCCATACAGGCTCCTCTGTTCATGGGGATTCTCCAGAATACTGGAGTGGGTTGCCATGCCCTCCTCCAGGAGATCTTCCCAACCCAGGGATCGAACCAGGTCTCCTGCATTGCAGGCAGATTCTTTACCATATAAGCCACCAAGGAAGCCCAAGAATACTGGAATGGGTAGCCTACCCCTTTTCCAGTGGATCTTCCCAACTCAGAAATCGAACCAGGGTCTGCTGCAGTGCAGGCAGATTCTTTATCAGCTGAGCTACCAGGGAAGTCCTTTAACATGCTGGTTTTCCCTTAAACAGTCTACAAAACAGATGAAAAAAAAAAAAAACTTTTTTAACTTTTCTTTTTAGTGAATATTGCTTAACAAATCTTTTCCTAGAAAAAATGGGAATCATACTTCTCATTTTGAATTATAACCTCTGATACTTACCCAATCAAAAGCCAAGATTATTATAATCCATGAGGAAAAAGGGAGAAAAAATACTCTTAAATATTCCAATATGACTCATATAAAATTTAGCCAGATTGTCTTAAATAACTATAAGATACCCCTACAATTTTTTTAAGTAAATAAAAACAAAGATAATTTTGTGTTGGTTTAGGGAGATGGATTGTTTACTTTTCTTACTAAATATCCAAAATAGGTTACCTAAGCTGTCATATATAATAGTATATATAATCTGAATATTTTTCAGAATTATACTATGGAAAGAATACAGATTTAACAGAATAGTGTTGATTCAAGTTCAGTAGGGACACAAATTTAATATATCCACAACTCACAATTTCAAAGACATTAATATCCAATGAGTGTATTAATTAAGAGCATATGAGTTTTTCAACATTTAAGGTAAAAGAGAAACACAGTAAAAGGTAGCTATGAAAGCTCGGTCTCTAGAGTTGAGTCTTAAGAGTCCAGCAGGCTTTACTGGGATAGAGATATCAGTCATATCTTCTCATGGCTTTCAGCCATCCCTGAAGGACTACAGCAAACCTAATAGGCCAATGAGAAGTTTAAAGCCAGATGTTCTTGGTATGTATGGAGCCATGTCCACATCAGAAGTTGGGCAATTCTTGACTCCTTTGACTCCTTGTTTGTTAAAACCTTGTATCGGTCTATATCCTCACGGTCTTATCTGTCTCCTTCCGATACATGCAAGAAGGGCATGATTTGTAATAAAATCAAAAAATAATAAATGAGATATTATTTTTTTATACCCAACTTCATCTTTCTCTTGGGTATCTATAAATATAAATTTTAAGGAATATCATTAAAAATGACTAAGGGTAAAATTCATAATTAATAACATGACTCATCAAGTGATAAAAATTTTTATGCATGCAGGATAGAGAATATTCATACTATATTTGGCCTTGCCACAAGCAAAATCTATTTTCAAATCCCCTATTCTTTTTTCCTTTTTTTGTAACTTTTGTCTTCTTACTCACTCTTGACTCACTGCATTGTTTTATTGATTCTGAGCTCATGAATCATAAAGGAACCTACATCAGCTGTTCATGGATGGTATTGTGGTTAGAAAGGTCAATATATTCTTCAGCTGAAAGCTAGGCAGAAGCAATAAAGGAAAAAAAAAATTTGAAGATACTCCTCGGAGGTAAAATTCTAAGAAACAGACTCTTCTCACCTACCTGTATTCTTTTACAAATAGACACATTCTTGGTGTATTTGAATGTCTGTTTTAACTCATGCCAGGAAAATCACTTTATAAGAATTGTTCAAGTCTTTGTCTTAGTGTTAAAGTAGAAGATTCTTAAAAATTTTATGCATGACCCAGAAAAATCATCAAACAACCTGGAATTCAGCATTAATCCACTAACACTATGTTATACTTAATGTGGGAAAAAAGAACCTCAGGTTTATAGTTTCCAAGATTTAAAAAGTGACCAAGTTTAAAAACTGTACTAACTAGTATCCATTTGCAACAAACGACAGCATTGGTCTACAGCAGAAACTTGGATCAAGATAAGTTAAGTAGATTGTTAGAATTATGATTATTGTAGTCATGGTTGAAGAAATATTCCTCTATAATCCTATAGTTTTAAAAAAATTTTATAGGATGCTACACTCAAACTGATAAGATAGTAAGTATAACAGCCTTTTATCACATATTTTATATATGATATCATACATTTTTTATGATATATGTACTAAAAAAAATGTACTAAGATGTAGTACATAGACATTTTAAACATAGACATTTCATCCACATAGTCAGGCATAGTCCCTAGGAATCATGGAATAAATACCACTTTCAAAGTGGCCTGCTGTTGCTGTTTAGCCATTAAGTCGTGTCTGACTTCGAGACCCCATGGACTATAGTCCACCTGGTTTCTCTGTCCATGGGATTTCTCACGGAAAAATATTGGAGTGGGTTGCCATTCTCTTCTCCAAAAGTAGCCTGATACAGGGATAAATTTATGAAATTTCAGTTTGCCAAGGAAATCTTTGGCATTTATCCCAACACATCCTAAAATGTCCATGGTACATATTCAAAAGTACACATACCTGTACCTTACAGTACAGTCTGCTGTAATTCACCAAGTACTCATTTCTATCATTTTCAATTTGTTCAGTTTTTTATTCATTACCAAGCAAATTTGCCATACAGTTTATACTAACTTTAACTAAAAGATATGGCTATTTAATGAACATCTGTATTTGAAGAAATAAATAAATTACAATATTACACCTTCAGTTCAGTTCAGTCACTCAGTCGTGTCTGACTCTTTGCAACCCCATGGACTGCAGCACACCAGGCCTCCCTGTCCATCACCAACTCCCGGAGATTACCCAAACTCATGTCCATTGAGTCAGTGATGCCATACAACCATCTCATCCTCTGTCGTCCCCTTCTCCTCCTGCCCTCAATCTTTCCCAGCATCAGGGTCTTTTCAAATGAGTCAGCTCTTTGCATCAGGTACCCAAAGTATTGGAGGTTCAGCTTCAACATCAGTCCTTCCAATGAGCACTCAGGACTATCTCCTTTAGGATTAACTGGTTGGATCTCCTTGCAGTCCAAGGGACTCTCAAGAGTCTTTTCCAATATTATACCTTACCTTTTGCTATTAGGGATGTGTTAAAGCTAACAAAAAAGATATTATCTCTGGCAATATAGGGCATGGCAACCCACTCCAGTATCCTTGCCTGGAGAATCCCATGGACAGAGGAATCCGGCAGGCTACATTCCATGCACACAGTTGGACATGACTGAAGTGACTTAGCACACACTGATTCCAGAACTCACACTTAACCACTGAGCTACTTTGCACTGTATTTTAGAAAGATGGCATCAGTGTAAATTGTACTTTGAAAAGAGGTGGACGGATACATTGTCACGGCAGTTAGGAAGCTCTAACAGAGACTGAGATAATGAAGTTCTAAGTGGAAAAGGAATTGAATGGGGTAAGGATTCAAAGGAAAGAGATTAAAAGCCAGCTCAGAGATTTAAGGGTATTGATAAAATAGCTCCACAAAATTCAGTTTAAATCAGGTCTGTAACATTACTTAAACTGTCACTGAGATAAAGAAAACATTTAGGATCAGGTAGACTAGTGTCCCGGAGAAGGCAATGGCACCCCACTCCAGTATTCTTGCCTGGAAAATCCCATGGATGGAGGAGCCTGGTAGGCTGCAGTCCATGGGGTCGCTGAGTCAGACATGACTGAGCGACTTCCCTTTCACTTTTCACTTTCATGCATTGGAGAAGGAAATGGCAACCCACTCCAGTGTTCTTGCCTGGAGAACCCAGGGACGGGGGAGCCAGGTGGGCTGCCGTCTCTGGGGTCGTACAGAATCAGACACGACTGAAGCAACTTAGCAGCAGCAGCAGCAGACTAGTGTCCACCCCGATTTTTTATTTACTGGCTGTGCATCATCGGAACAGGAATTTAACCACACAGAGCTTTGCTTAATTGTCTGTAAAATGGGAGAAGGCTTAATCTCATAAAAATGGCATGAAAATTAAATAAAGGAATAAATTTCACAACATCTATCATAATGTCTAATGTATGGTGAGTGAAAGTCACTCAGTCGTGTCCAACTCTTTGTGACCCCGTGGACTACAATTCCATGGAATTCTTCAGGCCAGAATACTGGAGTGGGTAGCCTTTCCCTTTTCCAAGGGATCTTTCCAACACAGGGATCAAACACAGGCAGGCAGGTTCTTTACTAGCTGAGGCATAAGTGAAGCCCCTAATGCAAGGCATGCTTTCTCAAATCAAGGTTATACTCCAGGTTCAACAAATGTGGATTATGTTTCATTCCAATGCTGTCTCTCCCAAAAGAGTATGTAAGGGAGCTTGTATGCTACACACTGATTATTTACAAAGATAAATATGAAAGTCATTCTACGTGTACAGATGACACTGGTTTGAATATGCACGTCATGACCCAGCTTCCTGGTGACATAAAAGTTTAGGAATGATTTTGGGAACTAGTAATTCTAGGGGAAGGGCATGTGTGAGAGTTTATGTCTCCTCTTAATGCTCTTTTCTTTGTGCCTTCAAACCAAGTCCTTGAGATTTATTTTCTTTACTTATAACAAATAATTAAATCATTGCTGTTTTCCTCTGCTCATGTAATGTCAAAGGTTAACATTTATTTTGTTGTTAACGAATTGAGAAAGGGTGCTAAATGAGAAACTGCACAAAACTGATTTATAAACCAAAAATTACCTCTCCTTATTTAGGAGAAAAGTGTGTGTACAAAGTTTAAATCTGTCTCAACAACATGGGTATACAAACTAGAAATATTTAATAGCACAAAGGATATGAATTTAAATTCATTCCATTTGTCACATAGATAAATATTTTTAAGTCAAAAAAGAGCTTCATCAGAAAATAATGGGAAAACTCTGAAATATCAGCATTAGAGTACTTTGACAGGAATATTTATTTTCCTCAATTATAATAGCTTTTCTCTGATTTTCAAATACAATATGATTTGCAAAGTATGAAAGCCACATTGAAATTTTATAATGGAAAATAAAACCACTGATCACTACTTCCCTGAATATTTCCAAATTAAAAATGTCAGGTTAGAAATATATACATGATAAGACAAATAGATTGTAATTATGGAAAGTCTTAAAAGACTTCCATTTCCTTATCTGAGGTCTTTAAAAGTAGACCCATCAACCATCTCAAATACATCCTCTCTTGCATCCTAAATGAATTAAAGGAAAAAGAAAAACTCAGCCTTGACAGCCCAAAAAAAGATGGGTGGGCCTCAAACTTTCACGTTTGTAATAATGCATTCTCTTTTCTAGTAGCAAGCTACAATTTACTTTTTTAATCCAAATTAGCTTTGCTTAAAGGTCAAATAGACAATGTTGTTAGAAACAACAGGAATGATATTTCCAACACTAATGCTTTGCTTCTGCAGTGTGATAAAATTCATATTAACCATAGAAATTAAGGACACAGCATAGCTACTTTAAATATTGCTATTCTAGAAAAAATTTGTAGCTAGACATACACATCAAAAAATCACTAATAGTAGCACTGACATATATATACTACATATGTAAAATAGGTAACGAGTGGGGAGCTGCTATATAACACAGGGAACATAGCCTGGTGTTCTGTGATAGCCTAGATGGGTGGTATGGGCTTAAGAGGGAGAGGGTACATATATCATTATGAGTTATTTGCATTGCTAAACAGTAGAAGCCAACACAACACTGCAAAGCAATTATCCTCCAATTAAAACTTAAAAAAAAATTTTTAACAAATAGCTACTGCTAATAAATATGACCATGCTATCAGAATATTGCTGATGAGTTTTTCAATGCAAGATATTCATTTGAAATATATATTTCTTTGTGGCTTAGAAATAAAATTTTCCTCCTTTGGAGAATTAATTTATACTCCCAAGTGTCCTTCTTTCAATCTTTATAAATATCTTTCTTTATGAGATATATACACTGAGAAGAATGCACAATACACAGATTCTCATTTAAAAAATTAAGATAATATAGCTATAACCACCTCTGAGATTAAGAAATAGAACCTTTGTTGCACTCTTTTCTCCTTCCCAGTCAAAACTACCTACTTTTGTCCAGAGCTGAGTTGGACACGACTGAAGTGACTTAGCAGCAGCAACCACTTTCTTGACTTCTATAATAAATTTTTTCTTGGTTCTTATTATGATTTTACCATTGTTATAATTCCCTAAAACATATTATTTCATTTTGCCTACTCTTTTGCTTTATATAAATGGGATCTATTCTATATATTCTTCTGAGAATTTCATAATTGCTCGACATTATGTTTGATTATCTGCGCTATTGTGTGCACAGGTTTTGAGTTAATACTAAGCTCTTAAAGTGAATTGAAGTTTTTCACCTATTCTCCAGAGGATTCTGTGCAAGATTAAGATTGCTTTTTTTTTTTTTTGAATGTTGTGAAAATTTTTTCAGGAAAAATTATTATGTAGTAATGATAATAATTCATTAATTGTTTCATATACTTATAAATTTTAATTATTATAAATATTAACTGTGCTATGTGTATCATTAAAGGCACATATTAACTTGTTTTGGAATAGAGTTCAGTCTGTTTTTGTTGTTGTTGCTTTTTTCTCTCTTTTTTAAAAAAAATGATCATGGTTTTTAAAAATTCTTTAGTGATTTATGATTTTCAAAAGTTTCACACACATAATTTCATATAATCCCATAGTAACTCATACTTTCCCCCTACCCCAATGTTGATTATGTAAAACCAATACTATATTACCCCTCTCTCCATTGATAACCACTAGTTTGTTCTCTGTATATGTGAGTCTGCTTCATTTTTGTTTTATTCACTAGTTTTTTGTATTTTTAGATTACACATATAAGTAATATCATAAAGCATGTGTCTTTTTCTTGACTTATTTCACTTGGCATAATGCCCTCCAAGTCTATCCATGTCATTGCAAATGGCAAAATTTCATTATTTTTATGGCTGAATAGTATTCCATTATATATATAGATACACACACATTTTCTTTATCCATTCGTCTCTTGATGGACACTTACTTTGTTTCCATATCTTGGCAATTGTAAATAATGCTGCTATGAACATTGAGGAACACGTATCTTTCTGATAGTGATTTTGGCTTTTTCAGATATATATCCAGGAGTGTCATTGCTAGGTCATGTGGTAGTTCTATTTGTAGTATTCTGAGAAATTTGTATACTGTTTTCCCTAGTGGCTGCACCAATTTACATTCCCACCAGCAGTGTATGAGGGTTTTCTTTTCTCCATATCCTCTCCAACATTTGTTTCCCATGGTCTTTTTGATGATAGTCATTCTGACAGGTGTGAAGTGATGTCTCACCATATTTTTGATTTGCATTTCCCCGATGTTTAGCCATGTTGAGCATTTTTTCATGTGCCTATTGGCCATGTGCATGTCCTCTTTGGAAAAATGTTTCTTCAGTTTTCCTGCCTTTTTTTAAATTGAGGTTTTTTATGTTGAGTTGTATGACCTATTAATATTTATATTTCCAGATATTAATCCCTTATTGGTCATATTATTTGCAAATATTTCTCCCATTCAGTAGGTTGTCTTTTCATTTTGTCAATGGTTTCCTTTGCTGTGCAAAATCTTTTAAATTTAATTAGGTCTTACTTGTTTACTTTTGCTTTTATTTTCTTTGCTTTAGGAGATGTATCCAAAACAATACTGCTGCGATTTATGTCAAAGAGTATTCTGCCTATGTTTTCCTCTTGGAGTTTTAGAGTGTCTGACTTTATATTTATGTCTTTAATCCATTTTATTTTTGCAAATGGTATTAAGGAATGTTCTAATTTCATTCTTTTACATGTAGCTGTCCAGTCTTCCTCGTACCACTTATTGAAGAGACTGTCTTATCTCCATTATATATTCTTACCTCCTTCATTGTAGATTAATTGACCATAAGTGTGAGGGCTTATGTCTGGGCTCTCCATTTTGTTCCATTGATCTCTGTGTCAGCTTTTGTGTGAGTGATTGGTTGGCTTTTAATTGAGTAGGTCTTTCTTTGACTTTTACAGCTATTTAAAGGAGTAGACTAATAAGAAGAAAAGGTTTGATTATTTCAGTATAAAGATAAAAAGCTTTTCTTCCACTAAATAAGTGAATATAGAAACTTATAGTTTTTAAGGTCTGTTTTTAAATAACTTGTGTGGATATTTTATTTTTATCATAAAATGATAATGTAATACCCCTTTCAGTATCAAATGCTGAGTCATATTCATCTGCTTACTCTATCATAATGCTGAGGACTCAGAGTCCATCTTTTCATGTTTTGGTGGAATTTCATATTATCCCAAAAGGGATAATCCCAATACCAAAATCAGTCTCATGGTGCATTGTAAGAGATAGAAATGCCTGTTAAATAAAAATGTGTTAAAACACTGATGGCCAACATGATTGAGGCCCAAAATTAATATAACTATCAAAAATTGAACTAGTAAGTCATGAATTTGTGAATCTATTTAATACCTTGCATTTCATGTTTTCAACTTCTTTGTGCTCTGATTTCATTTTTAAAGTAAATCCCTCCTGAATTAAATTAACTTTTAAAAACTTCATAGAAAACAGTATCCTCATCTATCAACAGGGTTGTTTTTATTTTGGAAACATAAAATACTTTCCTCTATTATAATTTGAATAATAAATTACACAATATCATTGGATAGTTTCAAAGACTTAAGTAGATTTTTGTCAAAGGTCTATACATATATTTCCCCCAGGGGAAAAATTAAAGTGTGGTGTAAATCACAGACACGTAAACCTAATAGCAATTAAAATAAAATACTGGCCATATTAATTATCAGGTACTCCAGCAAAAGACTAAATAAACAAATGAAGGTTAGAGGAAATGAAAATTCTGCATAATTCTATTTTGGGATAGTGCTAACAGTCATGTCAAAGCCAAGGCCAGTGTACATCATGTTCATTTTTATTCCTTCTTGGAAGAAATTAATCACTTTAAAGTGGCTACCACTGTCAAACTAAAGGTTATAGATCTTTTCAAAATTGTTAGTTTATCAAGAGAAAATAGTCCTCATCTTAACCAGAGAGAGCTATTTTTGTGATCACAACATAACTACCTCACAATCTGTCAAAATATAGAAAACTTCATGGCACAGAAATCACATTCCTTTTACTCATATTTTCTCTCAATAGCCCTTTCTTGCATCTTTTCAACAATCTGAATTTAACCCTATACCCTATAAATAAAAGTATCCCTGAAATAATTCCCTATACTTAAGTAAAATAAACAGAGCATCAGAATTTTTCTCCTAAGAAAAATCATTGTATAAATTTATAAAAGAGCTTTTTAAAAGGGAATGTCTTTCAACAATTTTATGTATTACTCCATTAAGTAATTCAAGGGAGTCAAGTTTCAGGCTGACTCAAAAAGTGAGAAAATACATGTGAAACTTTTACATCCCATCCCTGTTCTCACATCCTCTAGACGTATAAAGATGGCAATATTATTGTGAAAGCCTAGATGCCTAATGTCACCATCTAGCCTTTCTCAAATTAGAAGAAAAAAAAAAAAATCAAGAGAACTAAGTGGGTTTCTACCTATTGTGAAGCTTTATCCCTTATTTAAGCATTAAGTCCCCACTGATGGGAATGAAGTTGCAACATCAACCACTAGGAAGCTCTTCTCTTGCTCTTAAGAATTGGAAGGTATACAGTCCAACCTAACTTTGCCTCTGATGGAGTGCAGCATAGATTCAAGCACTAAATACAATTCACACTCACCTATGATAATTTTCATAGAGGTAAATTAGGGCCTGCCTCTACACAATTTTTATGTATTTGGAAGAATCAGATTCATAGTCATCACTTTCAATGTTTAGTTATGTGAAGAACAGGGCATTTCCTTTTGTTTTGACATCCATATGTAATTAATTTATAGGCATTCAATACTGATCATTTGTACTTAAGGTATCTAAATTTTCCTTAGCCTCTGTTTAATACTTGTTAATACATTCACCCCTTATTGCCTTCTGGTGCCTCAGTATACTCTGAATGGTAAGGATTTCTACTGTATCCCAAAATCTAACACTAAATTTTCAGTGAGTTCATTGAGTATAGAAATTATACCCATACAAATGTAAAAACTTACAAACTATTTAAGGTGACCTCTACCCAACATTCTAGAAGACAATTTTAGTTTCTTAGTTAGAAATATAGATTATTATTGCTGACAATTCAACATCATCCAACTATTTTTTTCTGATGATCCCAACAGTCTAGAGTTTAACAATTTCCCAAGACAAAAAGTGGTGCTTGAATATTGTTCTATAATTTATTTACTCTTTGTGTGACCACCAATAGGTTCTTTAACTAAATAAAATTTTATTTTTTTCATATATAAATTCTTCATATTTGTATTATCTCACTTGTTTACTATATTAGATGGAACTTCCAGTACAACATTATTATAGAAATGATGAGATTAAACATACATACCTTATCTATATTTTTAGGGGGAAAGTGTTTGAAATTATCAGTGAGTTTTAGCTGTAGTGTTTTGTAGAATAACAGGAATATATTAATTAGAAAATATCTCAATATTTTAAGCCATTCCATCCCTTTAATCTCATTGTTACATGAGTTATAATGTTGTATTTAAAATGATATAACCAAGAAAATAAAGGGATAAGTCACAGTTTAGTGATATTTTTAAAGTCACTTTAAAAGCTGAAAAATACAGTTTTTTGTTTTTAGTTGATGGAATAATATGCACCACAAAGTCCATTATTCTTTCCAGAAAACCTACATCATTTATCCCTTTCAATTATCAAGCATTTCAATTTCCTCTGATAATTTTATCCCAAAATTAAAATGCATGTTGATGAGATATAATCCTTAGTTTTTGTTTTGTTTTGTTTTGTTTTCTGTTGGGCTGCTCAGAACTGAGAGAATTTAAAACCTTATTCTTCCCAGCTTGATTGAACCCATGAGAAAATGTTCTTGCTTCTTAAAAGATCAGTATAAAATATTATCCACAGGGACACCAAACTCACATGTGAATATACTATCCCTCCATTATTAGCAAAGATAAATTACTACCTCATTATTTCTCCCTGCACCACAAATCAGCTCTACTTTTTAGGCTGCTTCAAATCCACAGATGTCTTAAAGGATTTTTCTTTCATTTATGTTTTAGGTACTCAATAATTCTGAATCTTGATTTAATTTGGTGGTCTTCTCAGAGAATAGCATATGTGCTAAGTGAAATTTCCTGCTATCTACTGAGGTGCCAAATCTATTTTAAGACAGTTCCTTCTCTTTTTTGAATGATATAAAAAGAAAAGTTGTAAGTTCTTTGAATTTGACAGTAAAATCTGCAGTTGCTTCTGATGGTGTGAGACACTATTAGTCAAGTTTCTCTGATTCATATTGCTTACTTCCTTAATACCAGAAATTAGCATGATTTAGAGTTCATTATAAAAAAAGTAGGTAGGGGAGAGTATTCTAGGTTTTTGGAAAATAAGTGGTCATCTGAATTTTAATATCTTCAAATACTATTTAAAAATTAGATCACTTGAGAGCAAACAGAACCATCTGTAATCCATGCCTATAGTACAGATGATAGAACATACTAGAAAACTTAAATTGCATGTATATAGGGGAAATAAACATCCCAAACCAGGAGAAGCAGCTCTAGAGTCCAGGATGTACCAGAAAGTCAGGCAAACATCTTGCCAAAAATAGAGTTCTGTGCACCTAGGAGTAAAAAATGAGAAATAAAATAATCACCATCCTCAAGAAAGATGGCTGCCCTTTTGGGGACAAAATACTGAGAAGAATCTGATACCTTTGACTCAGAAAAAAATGGCTACAGAAAAACTGAAGGCAGGGGAGTTAAAAGAATGTGAATTGCAGTTTTGGGAAAGCACAACTTTGTAAGAAGAGGGAAGAGACTTTAAAAAGTGCTTCTTTAGTGAAGCAAAAGAAAGAAACAGGCAGTAGAGTTTAAAGATCCTACAAAAGCAAATCACAAAGCTAGAAGATACTCCCTGAAGTCACCATATAGTAAAGAACCTGAATGCTATACTAATAAAAGAGCACAGTCCTATACAAAAACACAAAGAAAAACCTTCTAATTTCTCACACCTGCAGAGATGTCATCACCTGTTAACTATTGATCCAGGAAATATAATTTTGGGAAAAGAAAGAAAATCCATACAAGTAAAGTTATACAAAGTCACTGTAAACTGAAAATGAGAATCAAAAGAGTTCATTGGATAAAAACTCTCCCCTTAAAATCAACCATGAAATAAAAGGATAAATATAATACAACATGGCAATCTGAATTAAATATCATTAAATAAGCATTTATAGAGATGAAAATTCTAAATCTGAAAGGAGAAACAGATAAAACTAGAAAATGTGAAATTATAAGATTTGAATTCAAGAAGAAAACTGAAGGAAAAGCAATTATCTCAGATTTGGAAAATGAAGGATTAATTAGAAAGTGCCAAAGGGTTTTGGAAAGCCATGACTGAAAACCGGACATGGAACAATGGACTGGTTCAAAATTGGGAAAGGAGTATGTCAAGGTTGTATATTGTCATCCTGCTTATTTGACTTACATACAGAGTACATCATGCAAAATTCTAGTCTGGATGAAGCACAAGCTGGAATCAAGGTTGCCAGGAGAAATACCAATAACCTCAGGTATGTGGATGACACCACCCTTATGACAGAAAGTGATGAAGAACTAAAAACCTCCTGATGAAAGTGAAAGAGGAGAGTGAAAAATTTGGCTTAAAACTCGATATCAGAAAGCTAAGATCATGGCATCCAGTCCCATCACTTCATGGCAAATAGATGGTGAAACAGTAAGAGACTTTATTTTGGGGGGCTCCAATATCACTGCAGATGGTGACTGCAACCATGAAATTAAGAGACACTTGGTCCTTGGAAGAAAAGCTATGACTAACCTAGACAGCATATTTAGAAGCAGAGACATTACTTTGTCAACAAAGGTCTATCTAGTCAGCGCTATGGTTTTTCCAGTAGTCATGTACGGATGTGAGAATTGGACCATAAAGAAGGCTGAGCACCAAAAGAATTGATGCTGTTGAACTGTGATGTTGGATAAGACTCTTGCAAGTCCCTTGGACTACAAGGAGATCCAACTAGTCCATCCTAAAGAAAATCAGTCCTGAATATTCATTGGAAAGACTGCTGCTGAAGCTGAAGTTCCAATACTTTGCCTACCTGATGTGAAGAGCTGACTTATTATAAAATACCTTGATGCTGGGAAAGATTGAAGGCGGGAGGAGAAGGGGATGGCAGAGAATGAGATAGCTGGATGGCATTACCAACTCAATGGACATGAGTTTGAGCAAGCTCCAGGAGTTAGTGATGGACAGGGAAGCCTGGTGTGCTATAGTCCATGGGGTTACAGAGAGTCAGACATGACTAAGTGATTGAACTGAACTGAACTGTAATGAAAAAAGCCAAAAGAACAGAACACAAAATAAAAACATAAAAGTATCAGAGAGAAATTAATAGATTGGAAGATAGGTGAAGAGCATCCAACATATTTATAGGAGCCCCAATGAAGAAAACCAAACCAAAAATGAAGACAGTAATAGAGAACCCCAAAATATATCCACATAAATATGTCCAACTCATTTCTGTCAAATTTTCAAAAGTAATTCAATGGAGGAAGGGTAGTTTTTACAACAAATAATGCTGGAGTAATTGAACATCCAAAGGCAAAAAAATAAGCATTGAAGTAAATCTTATGCCTTATATAAAATGGATCATATATTTAAATATAAAACTATAAAACTTTTATGAGAAGATCAGATAAAATCTATAGAACTCAAGATTAGTTCTTGGATTTGAAAACAAAAGGCACAATCCATAACCTGCTTTGTAAAAGTTGCTGTTAAGAGAATTAAGATAAGCCACAAACTAGGAGAAACTGCAAATCTCATAATAAAGGACTCATACCTATAATACAGAAAGAATTACCTATATGTAAGAGTAAGAAAATAAGTAATCCAATCAGAAAATGAGCCAAGGAATTGAACTTCATTAAATACAGTGGGAAATAAGCACATGAAAATGTGTAAAACATCATTAGCTCTTATGGAAATACAAATTATGAGATACTATAACAGACCTGCAGCCATGAAATTAAGACGCTTACTCCTTGGAAGAAAAGTTATGACCAATCTAGATAGCATATTCAAAAGCAGAGACATTACTTTGCTGACTAAGGTCTGTCTAGTCAAGGCTATGGTTTTTCCAGTAGTCATATATGGATGTGAGAGTTGGACTGTGAAGAAGGCTGAGCATCAAAGAATTGATGCTTTTATACACCCGTGGTGGATTCATGTCAATGTATGGCAAAATCAATACAGTATTGTAAAGTAAAAATAAAATTAAAAAAATAATAAAATAAAAATACATGCTTAACATATAAATAAATAAATAAATAAACTGTGGTGTTGGAGAAGACTCTTGAGAGTCCCTTGGACTGCAAGGAGATCCAACCAGTCCATTCTGAAGGAGATCAGCCCTGGGATTTCTTTGGAAGGAATGATGCTAAAGCTGAAACTCCAGTACTTTGGCCACCTCATGCAAAGAGTTGACTCATTGGAAAAGGCTTTCATGTTGGGAGCGATTGGGGACAGGAGGAGAAGGGGGCGACAGAGGATGAGATGGATGGATGGCATCACTGACTTGATGGACGTGAATCTGAGTGAACTCTAGGAGTTGGTGATGGACAGGGAGGCCTGGCATGCTGCAATTCATGGGGTCGCAAAGATTGGACACGACTGAGAGACTGAACTGAACTGAACTGAACTGATAACAGACCTATTAGAATGACTATAATGGGATTATAAATATTTTTCATTCTTTCCTTTAAAAAATATTCACAGTGCTAAATTCTGATGAAGATGCATAGAAACTTGATGTCTTACACACTGATACTACAGATGTAAAATGCTACAACTACTTTGAAAATTAGTCTAATATCATCAACCAAATAATTAGCTCGATTTTTTATAAATTCATTGTAGATCTCTAGTTATTTATCTCTCTAGTCAAAATAAATTACCTGGTATACTTTCCAAAGCTCTGTCCACTGAGAGATTTTCTTATAGGACTGTTCTTCGGGAAAACATCAGAGAGGGATTGCAGTGCTGCAGCTGAACCATCTGTTGACCAAGCCCAGCTATGTTTTTTGTGAGTCCATGTATCATAGAGAACTGTCTATGTAGTCACAGGTAGAGACTAAGAGAGGCAGGAGACAATGTAACCAGATTAGACGATTATGGCACCTGGGCCACTTACTCATGCAATTCACTTGTCCCTTCACTGCTTGCTCAAGCCTGATCTGGTTTATGCTACTTCTATTTGATGATGGAGTGTTCCTATGCATGCACACATTTATGGCTAGTTCACGACAGGGTAACTGAGTGGACAGTTATCCAGCATTGAATAGTTACTGTCTGCAGCTTTAGAAATTCCCAGAGGATAGCACACTTTGTTCCAAAATCCCAGGAGCCTGTGCTGTGGTTCACTGTTAGAAACGTACTGAAGGTCTGCTACAGCTTTCTGCCACAGACATTTCAACCACCATTGCATTTACTGAGACACATGTTCCAAATACAGAGCAGCTGGCATAGAAGCTTGCAGCTACTGCAAATTCTCCTCTTATTCTGGGCATTACTCAAAATCATTAGTCTTTCAGTTACTTCATAAAGAGAGTAGCTTTCCCAAAATGCATATGTTGCATCAAAACTCCAAAGCTTTGCTAGGCATTGTCTCTCTTTCTTGGCAGTAGGATGGCCCACATGCAGCAAATTTTCATTACCTTGTAAGAGGTTTATCAACATAATGCAGATCATTGAGCCTTTAGAAATGCTATGGAGGTGACATGTCTCTGAAGTTTCATAGAATTTATTTTCTATTCATAATAGTCCATGCATGAGGGTTGGAGCCTCCTCCAATTTGGTAAAGAATCTGCCTGCAATGCAGGAAACCCGGGTTCGAACTCTGGGTCAGGAGGACTCCCATCCCCTGGAGAAGAGAATGGCTACCCACTCCAGCATTCTTGCCTACAGAATTCCATGTACAGAGGAGCCTGGCAGGACACAGTCCATGGCATCGCAGAGTCAGACACAAATGAGTGACTAATACTTTTCACTTTTTCACTTAGAGTTGTTGCTACTTCTGATCAGCAGGTCTATTAAGCATAGTGTCATAAATGTAATATACCTTCTACTATGGATTTCTGTTAAAGGAAGCAATCAAATTCACTGTAGATTACATTTTGACATAAAGCTGGAGAGTTGATGTGGTCCTGAGTTAGGACACTGAAGGTATAATGTTGGCTCTACCTAGTAAAAACTACCAGCCTCTGATAGTACTCACTAGCAGGTAACAAGAAGCACTTCCCATATTTGCATAAAGAGTACCAAAAGATATGTGAGTTTGATCTAGCAGATGAATTTTAAAAAGCATATCTGAATGAGCACCTACAATTGGATTCATCACCTTCTTAAGCTTATTGTAATCCATTCTTCAAGGTTCCATCTGTCTTCCGCACAGACCAAATAGGCAAGTTGTGTTAAGTAGCAGGAGTACCACCTCTACATTTTTCAAGTCCTGGATAAATGTCCTGATCTCTAAAATACCTATGAATGTGGTATTGCTTTAATTTTACTATTTTAGAAGGTACAGGTAGTATGTTAGTCAAGGTTCTCCAGAAAAACAGAATCAATAGGACATATATATGTGAGTGTGAATATATGTATTGTTCGCATGTTTGTGTACCCACAAACACACAGCAAGTTAGCTATAGATTCCCGCAAATCTATTTAAGTTCTTGGAACATCATGATTAACTACCCAATGGTAAGCACACTGCCGTTCAAATTATTTGGTCATTGCTTCAGATCAGCTATTCATTATAATATTCATGACCATCTTGTCTTTGGTGATAAAGTCCTATCACTTGCAGAGATACTGTCATCCACATGGAATTCAGGAAATTCAGTTGATTTCAACAATTTCTACTGTAATTTTTGCCTGAAAGAAAAACCAGCACACACCAAACACATACTCATAGAGTAAGAGAAGAACAAAAGCAACAGAGAGGGGGAGATGGGGTAAGATTACATCTTCTCCTCAAAAGCACATGAGATTACATCCTCAAGGACAATAAAAATTGACCATTTATTAGGCAATTAAAAAAAAATCTCAGAGTGATAAGGGAGCAATACAAAAATTCTTTGCTCAGATTATAACAAATTTAGAAATTAATTACAAAATCAAGAAAGCACTCACAACTGGGAATATGAAAACTTTTGCATTAAACAACTCTTGTTTTAAAGAGATTCAATTATAGCATTTCTAAAATATAATGATAGCAAATGTATTTTATTCAATGATCAGATTCAAGTTCTTAAGTTTTTATGGTGATAAAATTGAAAAATAAAATAAAAATGAATTAAAGTCCCAAATAAAATTTAGAAAAATAATATTCTATGAGTATCTACTATATGCCAGGTATTCTTGGCAACTTTATTATTAAAGCCATTCATTGAGTATTTAGTCTGCCTAGGCACTACACTAGGTATATTTAAAACATATCCCATTTCATGCTTATAATAATTTCATGGGGTAGCATTATTCCCATTTTGAAGATGAAGAAAATGAAGCCCAGAATAATTTATCCAAGATCTATAGCTAATAAGAGAACCAGGGTTTCAGAGACCCATCTGACTTCCCAACCTTTGTTCTTAGCCTTACTCTCAGCATATCTTACTGTGGCAGTGCCTGAGATAATATTTATGGTGTTATTCAAAACACATGATTATGTTTGAACAATCAAACACAATTGAGGGAATGTAGTTTCTGTTGCCTACCCTAGTTTTTAGCCTATATTTCTTACATGTTTAAATTTGAGAACATGCAACTTTAGCACTTAGGGAGAAAAAGGATCTCTAAAAGCACCTTAAAACATTCATTAAAAAATGCTTCATGACCAATAAAGAATTAAACATCATTTAGTGTACCAGAGGTTACAATGACAGCCAAAATTTACTCTCATGCCACTCATCTGAATTAATGTGACTTTCTGTCTTTAAAAAATCCTCAGAAATCATACAAATTAAGTTTTAAATAATAAATTGACCCTTTGTGCTAAAATGCATATGATTTACTAACTTCACTCAAGTGTATAGAGCCTCCAGCTCGCATGTCAATAGACTCACATCTGGTTGTTTCATAAAATATGAGACGGTTTCCTTTCTGTTCCTAAAGTACTGGCATTCCAGTGTGAAAATATGAATTGTAAGTAGACTATGTATCAAATGTGCATCATGGCAATGCTATAGGAATGTGATTGTGCCACCTAAAATCTCTTATTATAGATAAGTACTAGGATTTAAAATATTCAGTGTAAAGCACTTTAACATCAGTTGCAAACCAGTAGTAGTGTTAATCGCTCAGTCATGTCTGACTCTTTGCAACTCCCATGGACTGTAGCCCACCAGGCTCCTCTGTCCATGGGATTTTCCAGGCAAGAATACCAGAGTGGTTGGTACTTTCTTCTCCTGAAATGTGAAAGAGTCCATGGTAGGAATAGTAGGAGACACTGTTCAAACTGATGTGGTCATTTCTTTCACATCCTATTGAGATGCCATCTGTCTTAGTCCATTCAGGCTACTATAATACCATGACTGATTAGTTCATAAACAACATAAATTTCTCACAGTTTTGGAGGCTGAAAATTCCAAGATCAAGGCACCAGCATGGTTGTATTCTGGTGAACAGTTCTGGGTTGCAGCTTCTCACTGTGTCCTTACATAGTGAATGGGATAAGGGATCTCTATGGGATCTCTCTTTCAATAACACTAAATATTCATTAAAAGGACTGATACTGAAGGTTAAGTTCCAATACTTTGGCCAACCGATGCAAAGAGCTGACTCAGAAAAGACCTTGATGCTGGGAAAGATTTGAAGGCAGGAGAAGGGGGTGACAGACGATAAGATGGTTGGATGGCATCACTGACTGAATGGACATGAGTTTGAGCAAGCTCCAGGAGATGGTGGAGGACAGGGAAGCCTGGTGTGCTGCAGTCCATGGGGCAGCAAAGAGTCAAACACAACTGAGCGACTGAACAACAACAAAATTCATTAGTCTTTTCCCTCATGACCTAAAAACTTCCCAAAGGCTCCAACTTCTATCACATTGGTCATTAAGATTTCAACATAAGAATTTTGAGGAGTACACACACAGTCAGAACATAGCACCAGCCTATTGCACGTCTCTAAAAGGACAATGACCACCCTTCTCTTCCAATTATGTTAATTCTAGTAGTCCAAGTGAATTCTTCATAGAATTGATGTTCCTCATAGTAGAGGCTCCTAGAAACCAGACTTTCATAAGATAATATAAAAATCAATTTAGCAAAACATGCCTATGCACAATCCATATGAATATACAGTTAAGACCCAGAGGCCTCAAGGTAATGTAGCAACATTTAATGGAGAACTATGACATAGAAATCTAGAGAGTTGAATATATTTCCACTCAACCATGAATACAATATGACCATAAAGAAGGTATTTAGCTAACCACAGTTTACCTTTTCTGAACTATTGCATGAAGAAAAAAATTATATATAATCTTCAAGGTTTGATTGAGTTATGAGATTCTATTGTATATGATTCTTGGCAAGATGGCAAAAGAACATGGCTGGTTATCTCCCTATTTGAAATCAAGTTTGGAGAAAGTATGACTTCCAGAAAGAACTATAAATTCAAAGAACTAGAAAGAAAAGGCACCCAATACCGGGAAGAAAAGCTTTTTGAACAGTTTTAAGGGGATTGCATTCAGTTCAGTCCAGTCACTCAGTCATGTCCAACTCTTTGCAAACCCATGAATCACAGCATGCCAGGCCTCCCTCCCCATCACCAACTGCCAGAGTCTACCCAAATCCATGTCCATTGAGTCGATGATGCCATCCAACCATCTCATCCTCTGTCGTCCCCTTCTCCTCCTGCCTTCAATCTTTCCCAGCATTGCGGTCTTCTCAAATGAGTCAACTCTTTGCATCAAGTGGCCAAAGTATTGGAGTTTCAGCTTCAACAGCAGTCCCTCCAATGAACACCCAGGACTGATCTCCTTTAGGATGGACTGGTTGGATCTCCTTGCAGTCCAAGAGACTATCAAGAGTCTTCTCCAACACCACACTTCAAAAGCATCAATTCTGCGGAGCTCAGCCTTTTTCACAGTCCAATTCTCACATCCATACATGACCACAGGAAAAACCATAGCCTTGACTAGATGGACCTTAGTCGGCAAAGTAATGTCTCTGCTTTTGAATATGCTATCTTGGTTGGTCATAACTTTCTTTTCAAGGAATAAGTGTCTTTTAATTTCATGGCTGCAATCACCATCTGCAGTGATTTTGGAGCCCAGAAAAATAAGGTCAGCCACTGTTTCCACTGTTTCCCCAGCTATTTGCCATGAAGTGATGGAACCGGATGCCATGATCTTCGTTTTGTGAATGTTGAGCTTTAAGCCTACTTTTTCACTCTCCTCTTTTACTTTCATCAAGAGGCTCTTTAGTTCCTCTTCACTTTCTGCCATAAGGGTGGTGTCATCTGCATATCTGAGGTTATTGATACTTCTCCCAGCAATCTTGATTCCAGCTTGTGCTTCCTCCAACCCAGCATTTCTCATGATGTACCCTGCATATAATTTAAATAAACAAGGTGACAATATACAGCCTTGGCGTACTCCTTTTCCTATTTGGAACCAATCTGTTGTTCCATATCCAGTTCTAACTGTTGCTTCCTGACCTGCATATAGGTTTCTCAAGAGGCAGGTCAGGTGGTCTGGTATTCCCATCTCTTTCAGAATTTCCCACGGTTTATTATGATCCACACAGTCAAAGGCTTTGGCATAGCCAATAAAGCAGAAATAGATGTTTTTCTGGAACTCTCTTGCTTTTTCGATGATCCATCGGATATTGACAATTTGATCTCTGGTTCCTCTGCCTTTTCTAAAACCAGGTTGAACATCTGGAAGTTCATGGTTCACATATTGCTGAAGCCTGGCTTGGAGAATTTTGAGCATTACTTTACTAGTGTGTGAGAGGAGTGCAATTGTGCAGTATTTTGAGCATTCCTTGGCATTGCCTTTCTCTGGGATTGGGATTGCATTACTTTTGAACAATTTTACCCAAAATATTACCACAGGTATTATTAGCAACAGCCCAGAATACTGGTGGAGGTGTACACAGAGGTACTGTGAAGGCAAAACAAAAGTCCTGCAGGGAAGAGGAGAGGTCCCACCAGCTGCCCACTTCCTCATCCATTCTTTGTACTTCAACTTGCAGAGCTGGGGAATAACATGGTCAGAGGATAGTGTCCCTTCAGTGCTCCCTCTACCTCTGGGTTTAAAGGTAAAACTCTGCACAGAGGAATTACCCGGCAGAGTGAGAGCAAATGAAAGCCACTAACAGTAGTTTCATCAGTTGAAACCACCTATTCTAGGGCATATAAATTCACTCTCTTTAAACTATATAGGACTGACATAAACTAGGGCCCTTTCATAGTTTGGATTACCAGAAAAAACTCACAGACAGAAAGAGTATCAGAAAGAGCTAGCTCAGAGGCAAGATAACTAAACAGCTGATGAGGAAAACAACTTTGAAAAGTTTGAAATTTAGGATATTCAGCTTGGAATAGAATTATTAGAAGAGACAGACCAAGAACTGAAGTAAGAATGATGAACACACATAAAGAGATAAAGGTATTAGCATATAAAAAGAATAAGAAACTATTAACAATAGAATCTGCTGAGCCATCGGGGAAGCCAGGAGTTATCAGGTGTAAAAATAATAGTTGAACAAAGGAAACACTTTAGATGGGACACAGGCAAAGATGCAGCCTCGAGATTTTCTGGCAAAGAAACAATAAGCCCTCTAAAGATTCAGATTGTTTATTAACTTATATACACAGCGAAAATAAGAGTGGTCAAAGGTTCTAGCTCTCTGCATCACTTATCGCACAGGATGGCTCTGAAAATAGAGGATATAGGTCTGTAACATAAATGACAGGACACACTGCTGTTAAGAAGCCATGCTACAGCTAATTAGTTTAATAGCCTCATATACACCCGAGGATACGTGAAGCAGGCATTTTCATAACTTCACTGGAACCAGGAAAGTGATGAGAAACTGCATCATGACAGGTTCCTTGACAGTTAGAGATGAGTGGGAAACGGTCACAAGCTCTCACAGTTTCATATTCTAGGTGGATGAGAGAGCATTCTGTCAAGACTCAGATCAACTATGGTTTAAGCCTTTTCTCCATGACCTATGTGGAGACATGCAAGGTTGTCAGGGTGTCATAGTAGAGTCATAGTAGAGAATGCTCCTACAAATAGCATATATAAAAGAAAGTAAAGAAACAGGGATAGCAAAAATAGAAATGCCGATGTTTGGATAATAAGAGATAAAGAAAGAAGAGTAAAAATGGAGAGGAGGAAATAATTGAAGAAATAATGGATAAATATTATAGAGTTAAAGAAAGTTACAGATCTCAGATTGAAAACAAATCTAATAATGTTTAAATAAGGAAAGGGAATGGGAAAATCACCTGTGAACAGGAAAGAGGAAATTGGAGAATAACAAAAAGATTCTGAAAGTGTCTAAAGACAAAAAGCAGTTAACCAACAACAAAAATTCAAGTTTGCATTCAACTTTCCAACAAATATGTGAAATAACTGCCAATCTTATAATTCCATGTCTAGCAAGAATACCTTTCAAAAACAAACACAAACTAAAAATGTTTTCAGAAAAAATAAAAGCTGATGGAACAGAATTTCAACACTTCAGTCTAATAAAAGTGATTATAAAGAGAAATCCATAATGTGGAAAGGAATAAAGAACATCAAAAAGGGTAACTATAGGATAAATATAAAGTGACATTGACTATAGTTTTTGCCTATTCATAAGTCTGAGAATGTTTGACCTGAATGATTAGTGTTGGCATGTTTAGTTGTGTCTGACTCTTTGCGACCCTATGGATTGCAATCCACCAGTCTCCTCTCTCCACAGAATTTTCCCAGCAAGAATACTGGAGTAGGTTGCCATTTCCTTCTCCAGGGGATTTTCCGGACCCAGGGATTGGACTCACATCTCTTGCATCTCCTGCACTGGCAGGTGGATTCTTTACACTACACCACCTGGAAAGCCAGCAGGTTTCTCTAAAATGTGAGGTTTTCCATACCTCTTTGGACTCAGCTTTGGGCCTAGTCATCAATTCCAGATGAGTAGAAAAATAATGAATATTATCCCTCTCTTGGGAAGATCCTCTGGTGGAGGGTATGGCAACCCACTCCAATATTCTCGCCTGGAGAATCCCATAGACAGAGGAGTCTGGTGGGCTACAGTACACAGGGTCACAAGGAGTCAGACACGACTAAAGCAATTTAGCACACAGACATGCATGTATTCTTATAAAAGCCCTCAAAACACATGAGACAACATTTCAAATATATACAAAATGAATGAGAAAACCAACTTGTACCCAAAAGAGGAGAAGAGAAGTTTCTTTTATCCCAGAACTTTCAGAGTATAGATTTGATGAAGGAAGACAATCTGAGTTGAGCTTAAAGAGTTATACTATCAATGAAGAAGCAGAGGGCGGATAGTTCATGCTTTTGCAGTAACACGTTTTTACGTGTTTTTGATAGCAATTTGCAGTGCATATGATATTTGAAGACTTGTTGGAAGTAGAAGCAAAGAAATTGGATGGACTGAAATGAAAAATTATTAAACCTGAGTGATAAGGAAAATAATAAAAGAATTTGAACAAATCAAAGAAGCGTGGTAGAGGAACTAAGAGTAATATAAAGTTTTTAGTTTGAGACAAGTTCAACTTCATGTGATGGCAATGAATAAATTCAGTAGTTAAAAGAGAGACACTACCCATTTGTTTATTTTTGTTTTTGTTTCTATTTCTCTAAGAGGTGGGTCAAAAGAGATCTTGCTGCATTTTATGTCAAAAAGTGTTCTGCCTACATTTTCCTGTAAGAGTTTTATACTATCTAGCCTTACCTTTAGGTCTTTAATCCATTTTGAGTTTATTTTTGCCTGTGGTGTTAGGGAGTGTTCTAATTTCATTCTTTTACATGTAGCTGTCCAGTTTTCCCAGCACCACTTATTGAAAAGACTGCCTTTTCTCCATTGTACATTCTGTCCGCTTTTATGGGTATATCTCTGAGATTTCTATACTTTTCCACTGATCTGTTTTCATGCCAGTACCATACTGTCTTGATTACTATAGCATTGCAGTATACTCTGAAGTCAAGGAGCCTGATTCCTCCAGCTTTTTTTCTTTCTCAAGATTGCTTTTGGTTAATCAGTGTCTTTTGTATATCCTAACAAATTATTAAAACTTTTTTTTATTCTATGAAAAATGTCATTGATAATTTGATAGAGATTTCTTTGAATCTGTATAATGCTTTGGGTAATAAGAGTCATTTTCACAAATAAGCAAATGAAACCTAATTAAAGATAAAAGCTTTTGCCCAGCAAAGGAAACCATAAACAAAATTAAAATTACCCTCAGAATGGAAGACAAAGCAACTGACAGGGGATTAATCTCCAAATTACATAAACAGCTCATATAGCTCAGTACTAAAAATCAAACAACTCAATGAAAATATGGGTGGGAGACATAAACAGACTTTTCTCCAAAGAAGACATACAGATGGTCAACATGAAAAGATGTTCAACATCACTAATTATGAGATGCAAATCAAAACTATAATGTAGTATCATCTCATACCAGTCAGAATTGCCATTATTAAGAAATCTACAAACAGTAAATGTCGGAGAGCCTGTGGAGAAAAGGGAATACCCTACATTGTTGGTAGGAATGTAAATTATAGAGAACAGTATAGAGGTTTCTCAAAAACTAAAAATAGGACTACCATATGACTGAGCAATCCCACACTTGGGCATATACCTGGAGAAAATCATAATTCAAAAAGATACATGCACCCTAAAGTTCATTGTAGCACTATTTACAATAGCCAGGACATGCTGCTTCTGCTGCTGCTAAGTCACTTCAGTTGTGTCTGACTCTGTGTGACCCCAGAGACAGCAGCCCACCAGGCTCCCCCATCCCTGGGATTCTCCAGGCAAGAACACTGGAGTGGGTTGCCATTTCCTTCTCCAATGCATGAAAGTGAAAAGCGAAAGTGAAGTTGCTCAGTTGTGTCCAACTCTTAGCGACCCCATGGACTGCAGCCAACCAGGCTCCTCCACCCATGGGATTTTCCAGGCAAGAGTACTGGAGTGGGGTGCCATTGCCTTCTCCGTGCCTTCTCCTAGATAACCTTTAACTGAAAGGAAAAAAAAAAAAAAACACCTCTGGAAGGATTTTAAATCTGCATATTAAATACTGGAAGAAAGCAAAGGGAAAGGAAAGTAGGATAGCATTTGGGCCACTAACATCTAGCACAGAGAACACTGGAGAGCTTCAGAGGGTCTCTTCAAGTATTCAGCTGAGTACACAGAGTATACTTGAGTTTACTACCAGGGTATGCATAGTGTATGCATAAAAGTCCAAGAATAGAATCATCTGAAAGTACCAGGGTCCAGCCCCGGTGGATCCAGGGTGATTCGAAGGTGGGGGGACGGAGTCGGCGTCTTTGGAAAAATACGTATTTAATCACAGATATAGAGAGATTAGAAATGGATAGTGTAGTAGGAAAATTAGTGGAGAAAAAGAAGCTGAATAACTTGGATTACGTGGAACAGCATCCATGCTCCAGATGGGAATTCAGACAGAAAAACGGGAGCAAGAAAGAAGCGACATGGGGGAATCAGTCTTTCCGGAAACTGATCCGATTTCTTTATTTTTGGGTTTGCTTATATACCTTTTGTTACACATAGGGATGAATACAGAGTCACGTGGGGGTCAGCAGTCCTGACCTTTGTCAAAATCAGGTGCTTCACATAAACGTATAAAAAAAAGGTCTTAGGAATATTACATCATCTTCTGGCCATGAGTGACACCTGCTGACATTTTATGATCCTTTCTTTCTGATAACCAAAAAACTTATTTCTTCCAAGGGTGTTTTTTCTTAAACCAGGCACCACCCTCCAAATAAAGTTACATTCCTATAGGGTGAGGGTGTAGTGAGTTACAATCAAGAAAGGAATTTATTTAACCCAAGGTTAACATGATTAGTCTTAAAGGCTAATATTTATTTCTCCTATATGCTTAAAGGTTAATACTTATTTCTCCTATATGTTAGTTATATTCATTATAAGGGTAGGGAACATGGAGATTTAGCAGCAAACATCAGCCCAACAAATGAAAATCCTTTCACCAATGCTCCCCTTAAGATCTATTTAGTCTTAAGCTATGATAGAGTTACATTTTTACATAGCAAGGACACAGTGATTTATAACAAAGTACAGTGATCTATTACAGAAGAGAAAATCCATTAACTCAAAAAGTCTAGTATTGCTAACATCAAAAACTACTATATTTCCTTTGCTATATTCCAAATACATTGATTAACATATTCCCAAGTGCCTAAGGATATGGAGGCCTGGCGGCAATCATTGACTCAACAAGAAGAAAAAGTCCTATGCTAATTAAGACTCTCAAAATACTCCAAAACTCTCTGTGCTGTTTATGGTTAAGAGGTAGCAAACAATCATGTGCCTAGTGGCAGCAGTATGGATAATCCTGTCACAAAAGCTAGTCTGTCAGCAGAGAGGTTTGACCTGAGACATCCTTGTCCCACCCAGAGCAGGGAATTAGCAGCAATTATTGACACAATAAATGAAAAACCCTTCACCAATATAATTCCTAACCAACACACTATACTAATAATTTCCAACTCCCCAAAAGATTTTGCCTTTAGTAAGCCTAAAACATCTCATGCCTCTCAGGTTGGGAGGCTGTAAACAATCACATGTGGCCGGACAAACCTATACAGGTGGGCTAGATAACCTTCAGAGGAGTCCGTAAGCTGAAACACTCTTGTCACGCCCAGGAATTTTTATTGCCTTGGAGCTGCACGTTTACTCCTTCTCCAAAAGAAACGGTTATGGGGGAGAGCCCCCCGTAAAGTCAGAGGTGTAGGTGAGAGCATAAAACAGACTCTGGTTTTGGGGTTAGATGCTCGGGAACAGGGGGTTTCCTGAGGCTTGATCACGCCTTTGCGTATGCCAAGCCTCCTTCCTCATGACCTTTGCCATGGGCGGAGTTCCTCATGCTGGCCCCCGGCATTAAAGGATTAGAGGTAACTGCCCAGTACTCAGGAAGGTCTGCATATGGTGCTTACTCCCACAAGCCAGTTAGAAAACATCATAATTACATAAGACACTGGGTAGAGCATAGGGAGGTTTTGCTCCAGAAGTGGGGAACTATTAGCTCCAAAATGAGTACCATTCCAGTGTCCCTTTTTAAAAAATCTTAATAGTAAGACCCCAAAGGATCAACTGTCTCTACATATTTTAACTATTGATGGTGTTCAGTCTCTCAGTTGTGTCCGACTCTTTGTGACTCCATGGACTGCAACACACTTGGCTTCCCTGTCCATTATAACCAAAAACAAAGGCCAAAATCTTATCAGGCATTCAAAGAAGGAGGAAAACACTACCCATTAAGAAAGGGGAAAAAAGACAATCCAATTAAAGACATAGATGTCAGTAGACAAGAACATTACAAGTTATCAAATCATATGCCACATGTTCACAAGGTGGAGACATGAATGATATTAACAAAAAAGACTCAAATTAAAATTCTACAGATGAATGTTACAATGTGTAAAATAGCAAATACACTGGGGAAGAGATTAATGGCAAATGAGACATTGTATAAGAAAACATGCATGACTTGGAAAATAGCAATCAAACCTTTCAAAGTGAAGAAAAGAAAATAGAATCTAAAATATGAAAAGAAAAGCAGTGAGTTGCAGGATAACTTTACAAAAATGAGTATAAATGTAATGAAGTCTCTGAAAGAGAGTTATGCTGGAGAGGTGCAGAAAATATTAAAGAAATAATATATGATTATACACAATACCCAATATATGAGAACAACCTGTGTCCATTGACAGGTAAATAGCTAAAGAAAATGTGGCATATATTCACAAAAAATATCATTCAGCCATTAAAAAAAATAAAGAAATTCTGTCTTTTGTGACAACGTGGATGGACCTTGAAGGAATATGCTAAATGAAACAAGTCAGAAAGACAAATACTATATGTTCTCACTTATATGTGTAACCTAAAATTGCTGAGTTCACTGAAATAAAGGATAGAATCGTAGTTGCTGGGACTAGGAGAGATGTTGGTCAAAGGATACAAACTTCCAGTTTGAGGTTTTACATCATAGTGACTGTAGCTAACAATATTGTATTATATATCTGAAAGTTGTTTAGAGAGTAAATCTTAAGTTAACATCACACACAAAAATGGTAATTAGATTAGGAAATGAAAGTGTTAATTAACTGGACTGTAGTAATCATTTCATAATATATATGAATATAAAAAATTATCATGTTTCATATCTTAAACTTCAATAATACTTCAATAAAGTTTATTCAATAGTTATTATTCAGTAATAATTCAATAAAGCTGAACAAAGAAAAATAAAATCTATACACCAAGATTCAAGAGCTTCAGCAAAACCCAATCACACACACACACACAAACATACATACACAGACACACACACACACACACCACTCCAAGGTACATTATAAGTCACAATCAGAACAAAAGAAAATCTCCAAAGCAACTAGAGACAAACTCCATAGAACAAAGGTAAGAAAACAGCAGATTTCTTATTATAAAAGAAACAATATCAAATGATAAAATAGTAGAGAAACATATATAAAGTACTGAAAAAAGTTAACTTGGAATTCTAAACCTAGAAAAACATATCTGAGAAATGAAGATAAAATAGACTTTTTACAAACATACAAATTCTGAAGGAATTCATCAGACAGAAAATGGTACCAAATGGAAGAACAGAACTAAGCAAAGACATAAGGAACACTGGGAATATAACTGCAGAGGCAAATTTATTAAAATTTCCTTATCGTTCACATTTCTTTAAAATGTAACTGCCTGTTTACAAAACTAAAAATAATATTGTGCGGGTGCTAAAGGAAAATGAATGACGATACATGAAGCTGGAAGTAGGGGAGTAGGGGAAAGGTATACTGTGATAACTCAGAGATATACAGATAACTTAAAACTATAAAGCATGAGCCAGCAACCAAATAAAGCATAAGTATAATAAATGAACAAAAGACATAAAAATGGAACCATAAAAAATTCAAAGAATTCAAAAGTAGGTGGAAAAGATATTTAAAAGGAACAAAGAATAGATGGGACAAATGGAAAGCAAATTATGAGGTAATAGGTTTCCATGTGAATAATTATTATATCATGTGAATAACATCAAATGCAAATGGTACAAATATCCCCAATAAAAGCGACAGATTATTACACTGGAGTTTTAAAAGAGCAAGATCTGATTTCTACCCACTACTACATCAATCAAGTCTAACCAGGGAAGCATCACATGTGTACGTGTGTGTGTGTGTGTGTGTGTGTTTAGGGCAGGCACTTAAGAAAGGAAGATCACAATTAATACAGAATTCCATGTACACTAACCAAAGCTATTGGTCCCAGGCAGAATTTCTTCTCTTCCCAGTAGAAACCTCATGCAGGCACTGAGATAACCCAAGATAATTTCCCTTAACTTTAATGATCAATGACTTTAACTATCCCCAGAGAACTCATTCACAGCTACCCCTAGGTTCAGATGATTTGGAAATGAAGTCTAGCCAAGTTGATGTTTAATTAGTGAAATATAGCTAAATCATTATTACTTATTTAAAAATTACAGTACTAAATTCCTACATCAGAAATGAAAAAAGGTTTCCAGTCAATTATCTCAAGTACTGCTTTAAGAAACTAAAAATAAATAAATAAGCTAACAGTAAGCAGAGAAAGGAAATAGTAAAGATCATAGTTGTTGCTGTTGGTCAGTCACCAAGTCGGGTCTGACTCTTTGCGACCCTAGCACTGCAGCACACAAGACTTCTCAGTCCATCACTATCTCCCTGAGTTTGCTCAAACTTAAGTCCGTCTAGTCAATGATGCAATCCAATCATCTCATCCTCTGTCGCCCCCTTCTCCTCTTGCCTTCAGTCTTTCCCAGCATCAGGGTTTTTCCCAATGAGTCAGCTCTTCACATCAAATGGCCAAAATATTGGAGCCTCAGCAACAGCCCTTCCAATGAATATTCAAGGACTGATTTTCTTTAGGATTGACTGGTTTGGTCTCCTTGCTGCCCAAGGGACACTGAAGAGTCTTCTCTAGCACCACAGTTCAAAAATGTCAGTTCTTCAGCACTCAGCCTTCTTCATAGTCCAACTCTCACATCCATACACAAGTACTGGAAAAATCATAGCTTTGATTATGCGAACCTTTGTCGGCAAAATGATGTCTCTGCTTTTTAATACACTGTCTAGGTTTGTCATAGCTATTCATCCAAGGGGTAAGAATCTTTTAATTTCGTGACTGCAGTCACCGTCTGCATTGATCTTGGAACCCAAGAAAGTGAAATCTGACACTGTTTCCACATTTTCCCCATCTATTTGCCATGAAGTGATAGGACCAAATGCCCTGTAATCTTAGTTTTTTGAATGCTGAGTTTTAAGCCAGGATTTTCCTGGTGGCTCAGATGGTAAAGAATCTGCCTGTCATATGGGAGACCCAGGTTCGATCCCTGAGTCAGGAAGATACCCTGGAGAACGGAATGACAACCCACTCAAATATTCTTGCCTGGAGAATTCCATGGACAGAAGAGCCTGGTGGACTACAATCTATGGGATTGCGAAGAATCAAACTCTAGTGAGAGACTTTCACTTTTCACTCTCTTTCATTTTCATCAAGAGGCTCTTTAGTTTCTCTTCACTTCCTGTCATTTAAGTGGTATCATCTGCATATTTGAGGTTGTTGATATTTCTCCTGGCAAGCTTGATTCCAGTTTATGACTCATCCAGCCCGGCATTACACATAGCAATCATAAAAATCATAGTAGTCATTAATAAAATGGAAACGCTATGCACACACGCTAAGTCACTTCAGACGTGTCTGACTCTGTGCAACCCTATGGACAGCAGCCCTCCAGGCTCCTCTGTCCACAGGATTCTCCAGGCAAGAATACTGGAGTGGGTTGCCACTTCCTTCTCCAAAGCATGCATGCATGCTAAGTAGCTTCAGTCATGTCCGACTCTGTGTGACCCCATGGACAGCAGCCCACCAGGCTGCTCTGTCCACAGGATTCTCCAGGTGAGAATACTGGAGTGGGTTGCCATTTCCTTCTCCAGTAAAATGGAAAACAGAAAAACAATTGGAAAATATCAAAATCAACCAAAAACTAGGTATATTGAAAAAATGAATAAATAGTAAGTTAGTCTACCAATAGTGATCAGAGAAAAAAGAGAGGACACTAACTTTACTATCAAGAATGAAAGAGTGGACATCACTATAGATTCCAAACACATTATAAAATAATGAAGAAAAATTATGAAGACTTCTATGCCAGTAAGTTTGACAACTTTAGGCAAAATAGACAAATTTATTGAAAGAGGCAAAAACATCAAATCTAAGTCAAAATGAGAGAGATAATAGGGTTCATCTATTAAAGAAAATTAATTTATAGCTTAAAACATTCCTATCAAGAAGACTCAAAGAGCAGACAGCTTCATTTGTAAAGTCTCCTGCACATTTAAGGAAGAAAGAATACCTAATTTTCACAAACTTTCCAGAAAACTTAAGGAGGGAACTCTCCTCAACTCATTATATATACTCAGACTAACCCTACACAAAGCCATTGCCAAAAAAAGAAAAAAGAAAGAAAGAAAGAAAACTATAGATAAATATCTCTCTTGAACAGTAACATGCAAGTGTTATTCACTCAGTTGTGTCCAACTCTTTGCAACCCCGTGGATTGTAGCCCACTAGGCTACCCTGTCCATGGAATTCTCCAGGCAAGAATACTAGAATCGGTAGCCATTCCTTTCTCCAGATCTTTCTGACCCAGGGACTGAACCTGGGTCTCCCACATTGCAGATTTCTTACAATCTGAGCCACCAGGGAAGCCCCAAATATCTCTCATAAACCTAAATTTAAAACTTGTAAGCAAATTTTTTAAATTGAATCCAATAATATATAAAATGGATAATACATAACACGCCAATTTTTTATCTCAGAAGCAGAAGGTTAGTCTAACATTCAAAAGTCAATCAATATAGTTCACCAAATATATCAAAACTTTGATAAAATCCAATGTTTATTTCAAATAGGAACTTTTAGTAAAGTAGGAATAGAAACTTTAACCTGTCAAAGCATCGGCTAAAAACCTAGAGCTAATCAAACTTAGTAGCAAAATAATAATTCCCCCAAGATAGATAACAAGATTAGGATTCTACTGTCATCAGTTCTTTTCAACATTTTTATTATTGATTTTAATCTATGCAAAGGGGCAATAAAAAAGCCATCTAGATTTGAAAAATAGCATTGAAATATCTCTACTCTCAGGTAACATGAACATCTATTTAAAAAATCCAATGGAATAAACAAAAATCCACTAGAATATATAATTTTAGCATACTTGCAGGATACAAGATTACATGCAAAATTAACTGCATATACTACCGATGTTCAATGGTGTATGGATCTATTTCTGGAATCTACTATGTACATTTGACTAATTTGTTGTTTTGTTATATGTGTTAGATAACAAACAAAAAAGCATGAGCCATTAGGAATTTAAAACATATCATTTATAATGCATCAAATATGTGAAATACTTGAGTATAAAATATGACCAAAAAAATGTCACAATGGCCAGATTTTAAAAAACACAGAACATTGACAAAACCAAAATAGTAAATGGAGAGATATACTGCATTCATGATTTAGAAGACATGCTATGTTAAAATGTCATTTTTATTCAAATTGATCTGTTAAGTCTCCTCAAATACAATCCCAATCTCAATCTCAGCAGCCACTTTAAAAATAGAAATTGACAAACTGATCTTAATATCTACATGGAATTGCAAAGGACTAGGTTAGGCAAAACAAGAACAATATTGAAAGACTACCTGGTTTCAAGATTTGCTGTAAAAGTGCAATAATCAGATAGTGTGGTACTGGCAGAATTATAAACAAAACAACAAATTAGTCAAATGTACATAGTAGATTCCAGAAATAGATCCATACACCATATGGAAAGCTGAGTTTTGACAAAGGTATTCAATAGTGAACAGAATCGTTTTAACAAATGGTGCTAACACAATTGGATATCTATTTGCAAATAACAAAACAATCATTGAATGCAAAATTAACCCCCCAAAAAGATCATATAACTCAAAAAGAAAATTTGAAACTAAAAATTTTTAGAAAAAATGTTGGAGAAACCTTGGATTTGCAAATTTGGATTATTCAAATATGTGTTAGATAACAAACAAAAAAGCATGAGCCACAAAAGGACAAATTGAGAAATAAGAATTGATCAAAATTTAATGGTTTTCAAAAGACTATTACAAGACTGAAAAGACAAATCACACATTTGGGGAAAATATAAGTGTACCATATAAACAAAGATGAAGATACATAGAAACAAAGTTAAGCACATGAAAACATACTCAATATCATTAGTAATTAGGTACACACAAGTTAGAACAATGTGATAACATTATACTTCTTCCATTCTGCAGTAAACCTCTCAGAAAAAAAAATTTGACTTATATGGTTTAGAGTTTTAGAATAGGCAAAGAAAAAACTGAGAATTTTTTGTCCAATATTATTCCGAGGATATATATTCCAAATTATGCTAAAGTATTTCTTTAGATATAAAATTGTACAAAACAAATTGATTTTATGAGTATTTTATGCTATAATTAGAAGTATTATCATAAAAATTTAAAAAAAATCCTGATACTGAATTTACTGTCTGACACAAAAATAATCTTAAGGATAGGAGTCTGAGTGGTATTCATATTTCTGTCTAGTGCTTAGCAACATTTGTAAAGCACATAGGTGTGGAAACAAACCTTGAATATGGTTCCCATTGAAGCCCACACCTCCTGATATTGACACCCCACCCTGTACCAAGGCTGACCTATGTAGCCAACAGAATACAGCAGATATGATTAATGTCACTTCCAAAATCAGTTATAAAAGACACTTTATCTTTTGTTTGGAGTATGTTGTCTTTCTTTTCCATCTTTTGATCTAGAAAAAGGCAACTCTTACATCATGAACAGCCCCACATGAGACATTCATTTTTCTACCAATAGCCACTGAATGAGCCTGGAAACTGATTTTCCAATTCAGCCAAGCTCTCAGGTGACTGCAGCCCTAGCTGATATTTGACTGCAACATTATAAGAGATCTTAAACCAGAGCCATCTAACTAAACTTCTTTCAGATTCCTAACTCTCAGAAAGTGTAAAATAAGTGTTTGTTTAGAAAAAGATTCACAGAGTTAGAAAATGAACTTATGGTTGCCACGGGGAAAGGATAGTTAGAGAGTTTGGGATGGAAATTGTACACACCACTATATTTAAAATGAATAACTAACAAGGCACTACTGTACTGGATTAAAGATTTACTGAGCATGGCCTGCCCACCAGAGCAAGACCCAGTTTTCCCCACAGCCAGTCCCACCCACCAGGAAGCTTCCACAAGCCTCTTATCTTCATCCATCAGAAGGCAGACAGAATGAAAACCACCATCACAGGAAACTAACCAAACTGATCAAATGGATCACAGCCTTGTCTAACTCAATGAAACTATGAGCCATGTAGGGCCACCCAAGATAAACAAGTCATGGTGGAGAGTTCTGACTAAACCTGGTCCACTGAAGAAAAGAATGGCAAACCACTTCAGCATTCTTGCCTTGAAAACCCTATGAACAGTATGGAAAGGCCAAAAGATGGGACACTGAAAGATGAACTCCCCAGGTCGGTAGGTGCCCAATATGCTACTGGAGAAGAGCAGGAAATAGCTCCAGAAGGAATGAAGAGGCTGAGCCAAAGCAGAAACAATGTCCAGTTGTGGATGTATCTGGTGGTAAAAGTAAAGTTCGATGCTGTAAAAGAATAGTATTGCATAGGAACCTAGAATGTTAGGTCCATGAATCAAAATAAATTGGAAGTGGTCAAACAGGAGATGGCAAGAGTGAACATCAACATTTTAGGAATCAGTGAACTAAAATGGATCAGAATGGACAAATTTAATTCAGATGACCATTATATCTACCACTGTGGGCAAGAAGGACTTAGAAGCAATGGAGTAGCCCTCATAGTCAACAAGAGAGTGTGAAACACAGTACTTGGGTACAATGACAAAAACAACAGAATGATCTCTGTTCATTTCCAAGGCAAGCCATTCAATATCACAGTAATCCAAGTCTATGCCCCAACCACTAACGCCAAAAAGCTGAACAGTTCTATGAAGACCTACAAGAACTTCTAGAACTAACACCAAAAACAAACAAATAAACAAACTTCCTTTTCATCTTAGGGGACTGGAATGCAAAAGTAGGAAGTCAAGAGAAACCTATAGTAACAGGTAAGTTTGGCCCCGGAGTATAAAATGAAGCAGGGCAAAGGCTAACAGAGTTTTGCCAAGAGAACATACTGGCCATAGCAAACAGCCTCTTCCAACAACAAAAGAGATGACCCTACACATGGACATCACCAGATCGTCAATACTGAAATAATATTGATTATATTCTTTGCAGATGAAGAAGGAGAAGCTCTATAAGTCAGTAAAAACAAGACTGGGAGCTGACTGTGGCACAGATCATGAACTCCTTATTACAAAATTTAGACTTAAATTGAAGAAAGTAGGGAAAAGCACTAGGCCATTTAGGTATGACCTAAATAAAACCCCTTACCATTATATAGTGGAAGTGACAAATAGATTCAAAGAATTAAATCTAATAGACAGAGTGCCTGAAGAACTATGGATGGAGGTTCATAACATTGTACACGAGACAGTGATCAAAACCATCCTCAAGGAAAAAAAGGCAAAAATGCAAAATGGTTGTCTGCTGCTGATGCTGCTAAGTTGCTTCAGTCATATCCGACTCTGTGCAACCACATAGATGGCAGCCCACCAGGCCTCCACATTCCTGTGATTCTCCAGGCAAGAGTACTGGAGTGGGTTGCCATTTCCTTCTCCAATGCATGAAAGTGAAAAGTGAATGGTTGTCTAAGGAGGCCTTAAAAATAGCTGAAAAAAGAAGAGAAGCAAAAGGCAAATGAGAAAAGGAAAGATACACCCATCTGAATGCAGAGTTCCAAAGAATGGCATGGAGAGATAAGAAAGCCCTCCTTCATAAACAAGGCAAAGAAACAGAGGAAAGCAATAGAATAAGAAAGACCAGAGATCTCTTCAAGAAAATTAGAAAAACCAAGGGAATATTTCATGAAAAGATGGGCACAATAAAGGACAGAAATTGTATGGACCCAGAAGAACCAGAAGATATTAAGAAGAGGTGGGAAGAATACACAGAAAAACTATACAATAAAGATCTTAATGACCCAGATAACCACAATGATGTGATTACTCTCCTAGAGCCAGACATTTTGGAATGCGAAGTCAAGTGGACCTCAGGAAGCACCACTATGAGCGAAGCTAGTGGAGGTGATGGAATTCCAGTTGAGCTATTTCAAATCCTAAAAGATGATGCTTTTAAAGTGCTTCCCTCAATATGCCAGGAGATTTGGAAGACTCAGCAGTGGCCACAGGATTGGGAAATGTTAGTTTTGATTCCCATTCCAAAGAAGGGCAGTACCAAAGAATGTTCAAACTACCACACAATTGCATTCATTTCACATGCTAGCAAAGTAATGCTCAAAATTCTCCAAGCTAGGTTTCAACAATGCATTAAACAAGAACTCCCAGAAATTCAAGTTGGATTTGTAAAAGGCAGAGATCTGTTTGCCAACATCTACTGGATCATAGAGAAAGCGAGAGATTTTCAGAAAACCATCTACTTCTGCTTCATTGACTATGCTAAAGCCTTTGACTATGTGGATCACAACAAATTGTGGAAAATTCTTCAAGAGATAGGAATACCAGACCACTTTACCTGCCTCCTGAGAAATCTGTATGCAGGTCAAGAAGCAACAGTTAGAACTGGACATGGAACAACAGACTGGTTCCAAATCAGGAAAGGAGTACATCAAGGGTGTATATTTTCACCCTGCTTATTTAACTTATATGCAGAGTACATCATGGGAAATGCTGGGCTGGAAGAAGCACAAGCTGGAATCAAGATTGCTGGGAGAAATATCAACAACCTCAGATATGCAGATGACACCACCCTTTATGGTAGAAAGCAAAGAGGAATCAAAGAGCCTCTTGATGAAAGTGAAAGAGGAGAGTGGAAAAGCTGGCTTAAAAACTCAATATTCAAAAAACTAAGATCAAAGCCTGTCATCCCATCACTTTATGTCAAACAGATGGGAAAATCAATGGAAACAGTGACAGACTTTATTTTCTTGGGCTCCAAAATCACTGCAGATGACTACACAGCCATGAAATTAAAAGATGCTTGCTCCTTGGAAGAAAAGCTAAGACAAACCAAGACAGTATATTAAAAAGCAAACATTACTTTGCTGACAAAGATCCGAATAGTCAAAGCTATGTTTTTTCCAGTTGTCATGTATGGATGTGAGAGTTGGACTATAAACAAGGATGAGTGGCATAGAATTGTTGCTTTTGAACTGTGGTGCTGGAGAAGACTCTCGAGTCCCTTAGACTGTGAGGAGATCCAACCAGTCCATCCTAAAGGAGATCCCCCTTGAATATTCATTGGAAGGACTCATGCTGAAGCTGAAACTCCAATACTTTGGCCACCTGGTGCGAAGAGCTGACTCATTTGGAAAGACCCTGATGCTGGGAAAGATTGAAGGTACAAGGAGAAGGGGAGGACAGAGGACTAAGTGGTTGGATGACATCACCAATCAACAGACATGAGTTTAAGCAAACTCAGGGAAACGGTGAAGGACAAGGAAGCCTGGCATGCTACAGTCCATGGGATCACAGAGTGTCAGATACGACTGAGTGACTGAAGAACAACCTACTGTATCAGTTCAGTCCAGTTCCATCGCTGTCGTGTCTGACTGCTTGCGACCCTATATTTGGGGATAATATGTTGTAAAGGAATGGGTAACTGAAGCAGTTGATGAGTGATTTTTCCTGATTAAACAAATAAATGAACAAATAAGCATTTTTAAGTAAACTATAACTTTCAGTGATTGATTAACCTAAAAAAATTGAATAATTCCAGGGCCACTAAAATCCCTAATTCATACATATATGTTTTGAAACAGGACAGACAAACTAAGTTATGGCAGTATTTCTATTTTAATTCAAATAAGTAGTTGTTTAAGTCTTAATTTTATTTTCTTGTATCTGAAAGGGATTTTTTTAAAATAGGATCTTACTATTTGAATCACTCTCTGCTCCCCATCAGAATCTCTAGTCTAATGATGAGTACAAGATAATAAGTGCAAGTATCATTTCAACCCTTGTCTGTATTTCCTGTTGTATAAACAAAAAGAAAAAATGTGAGCAAAGAGAACATATTATGGTCAGTATGTTCCAACTTAAAAATAAGATATATCTTTACAGTTAGCTATCTGATTATTTTCTTAGAAAACAAAAATTTATTTATTGAAACATATATCAGTCTACATCTACCAAAATTAGCTCTGCATGCTCCTTATCAGGGACTTCCCTGGTGGCTCAGATGGTAAAGAATCTGCCTGCAATGCATTTCTTTTTCAGGTGCATAAACCCTTATTTTAAAAGAAAGAAAAATTTAGACCTCAAAAACTTTCATATTAATATGATATAGAATCCTTCATGCAAGCCAGACAAATGTGTTTTAAAAGAGTTCTTCATTATACCAGAACCATGAAACACAATCAGTTTCCAAACTGTGATTCACATCCAATTTAAAATATTTTTCTATTATATGCATACTTGGTGACACTCTCTTTTTCAACTTTGAGAATAAAAATTACAGAGAGAAAAGATAGAAAGCAAGCAAAGATTAATAGGATCCAACTTCAGTAGTTTGATATTTTCTCAGTTGCTAAAATAAATCAACAAATAGGTCAGGAAAGCCACCATCTCATCTTAAAAGCATCAACCATAGAGTATAATGGGATTTATGCATATCAAAGCAGCAGGCTGAAAATGCCAACAGATAGCACATTGTCATTTAAGAGGAACAAAAAAGAGCACCACTATCCACTACACAAAACAAATTAAATGGAAGATCACAGCTATTTAAAGGGTTTGCATAAAAGTACAATCAATTTAACTTTAGTAGAATTGTAGTCTTTGATTTTTCACTAGACTTAATATATTCATTCAAAGCCATTACTTTAACAATATATGAGTAGAATTCACTTACTAGCAGTGACAAATGTGTTTATTTATAGCCTAGTTATTTATCGATATTTCATTTTATTTTCTCCTTGTAAAATGCATCCATTATAGATAGTGCTTCTAGACATGTGTGAATACAATTAAATATAAATCTATATCTTCCCAAAAGACAAAAACTAAAATAAGGCATATTAGATACCAAAGCCAGATGAATTTAATTGTAATATGTATCTGACCTCTTCAATCTGCTTCAGAACATCTAAAATGGCCACAGTTTCAGAAGGTGGTTAGGACATAGGGTTCCTAGACTGTAAACAGCATTGAAATTGCTGAAGGAAAAAAAATGAAGTTTTCAGTTCAGTGCTTTAGATGAAAACTTATAATTGGGAAAACAAACTTTAACACCTTTTTACATATATTTGAGCATTCTCCTTTCTCACCAGAAACAAGCATAGTGCCTTTCCCTCCATAAATCCCATTTTGGCTTCTTCAGATTCTTCTGATTCCATACAAATTCTCTAAATGATCTTTGCTTTCTCCCCTTAAGCTGACTTTCAAACACCCTCACTTCTTTGTTTTATAAGGTATAAATGCACACAGTGTGATTAAATTTACTAACATAAATATGTGAAGGACTGCCATCATTTCAACCTTTGAGAGGATTTAGCAAAGAAAGATTCTCTTTAGAAAAAATGTGACTAATCAGTCTCTTAAAAACATGCGGTATTCTCCAAAGAAGACATACAGATGACTAAAAAGCACATGAAAAGATGCTTTTAACATCAGTAATTATTAGAGAAATGCAAATCAAAACTACATTGAGGTATCACCTGACAATGATCAGAATGGCCATCATCAGAGAGTCTACAAACAATAAATGCTAGAGAGAGTGGGGAAAAGGAAACCCTTCCTACACTGTTGGTAGTGATGCAAACTGGTATAGCCACTGGGGAGAACGACATGGAGGTTCCTTAAAAAACTGAAAATAGAACTACCATATGATCCAATAACTGGAGGTGGACACAGCATGGCTGGAGAATCCCATGAACAGAGGAGCCTGGCAGGCTGTAGCCCATAGGGTCTCACAGAATCAGACACAACTGAAGAGACAGCACACACACACACATGATCCAACAATCCCACTCCAGGACATATATGTGGAGAAAACCATAAGTTGAAAAGATACATGCACCCCAATGTTTATTGCAGCATTACTCACAACAGCAGTACATGGAAGCAACCTTAATGTCCATCAACAGAGGAATAAATAAAGAAGATATGGTGCATATACACAATGGAATATTACTCAGTGTCAGACAGAAGAAGGCAAATACCATATGATATCACTTTTATGTGGAATCTAAGAAAAGCTACAAATGAACTTATCTCCAAAACTGAGATAGAGTTACAGACGTAGAAAAGAAACGGTTACTGGGGGGTTGGGATAAATTGGAAAACGGGGATTGACACATACATACTGCTATATATAACACAGATAACTGATAAGGTTCTACTGTTTAGCACAGGGAACCCTCTGTAATGGCCTATATTGGAAAAGAGTCTAAAAAAGAATAGATGTATCTATTTGCATAGCAGATTCACTCTGCTGTACACTTGAAGCTAACACAACATAGTAAATCAGTTATACACCAATAAAATTTCAAAAAGAAATATGGTATTTAGTAGCCCCTAGGTTCACCTTCAATCACCAGGTTTACATTGCCCACTAAATATAGTGAAAAGCCTTCTTAAAATATTCCATTTAAATCTAGGTCAAGATATGTAGTCTTTTAAAATAAAGCTAATTAAAATAACCCTTGAATATGGGAGTTAAGACAAAACTGTATGGTTCACTGAAGACCAGAGAAGCACTCTCAAGTGTCTGCCTGAAGGTTTAGCAGCACGGAAATTTGATTTCATTCTCTCTTGATATTGATTCTTGACTTGTCAAGATAAAATATGTAAAAGAAACTTGTACTGGGTACCTACACATGACACCACATTTATTATAACAGATCTATCAGGTATGCATTATTATACCAATTTTTTATAAAATGGAACTGAAGCTCAGAAAGATTAAGTAATCTATCTAAAATAGCATAATTAATAACAAAGAGATTCATAATCATGGAAATCACTTCAAAGCTTAAACAGTCTCTCCATCCCAGTATGCATCTTCTGTCTTACCTTAAAACATATATTAAAATGGCTTTTAAATTACCAGTTTAAGTAAATCACCATAAGCCTACAATTGTATCATTCTGGTACACTGGAACTTCATGATTCCCTTTTATGCACTAGTAAGATTTTCTTCTGTATTTCAGTGTGACAGACCAGTTCTGTCTTCAAATGTTCAAAATATGCTGTTAATTACCTATTTCCCAAAGAAATATGTGCTTTTGTAAATAATAAATTTAAAATGTACTTTGGAAGATCATTTAAAAGTTGCATAGCTACAGCTTTAAAAAAAGGATCTATCCATATATTTCTCTCTTTTTGCATATTACTAAAAAATATGAATTACCATAATATAAGTGCCCAGTGTAAAAATACTACTATCTTAGCTAACTAGTTTTATCTGTTTCTTTTTATGTAATTTCTACCAAGTACTTAATGCCTCTGCTAATAATGTCAAGGGCAATTTATGAAAGACAATCATGTATTTCATATCAATGGTGCAAATCAAATGCAAACTTTGAGTTTGCAAAATGATTCAACCAAAGCAAGAAAGAATATTAAGGGTGGATTAGTATAGAGAAAGCAACAACAAGACAAAAAACTGAGTAGTAATTGATAGTTCAGAAATAAATAGGTAATTTTATTTTTAAAATAAGATTAGATCAAAGGAAATCGAATCAAAGGCAATCAGTTGTGAAAGATGAGTAAACATATGGAATAAGAAATTATACTTTACCACATAAATATTTAAAAATAAAAGAAACATATTTTCATCCATTGCAACCAAGTGACATATATTATTGAGAAAAATAAAATACAACTGTATATAAACATCTTGACTTCTCATTAGATTCCATGAAATATTAAAATTGAAAATAAAAATTATTATTTTATAATGATTAATTTATAACAGTTAATCTTTTAATTTATAACCATTTTATATTATTGTTCATTTAGTACAGTCTCTATTAAAACATGCACTTTACTCATTTTTATTAAACCTAAATACAAATAAGTTACATTTAACTTACTGATTAAAATTTTACAGTAATTTCTACAAGATTTTAATACACTCCTAAAATAGTTTCAACTTTTGTCACTCATTGGATGGCTTGCATGAGTCCAAATTTGATGCAACCAGTATTTTGAATTAATTTATGGATTCTTGCCATTTGTGAAGAGATGGTAGTAACAGCCATTCTAGTTTTAGTTATAACTCTCAGTTTCAGTTTAATTTTGTAATTGAATTTAGAACCAACTTTTCTCAATTATTCTTAGTAAGGAAGAGACTCCAGAGGATTTTGGCTTCTCAAAAGCATAACTTTTTGCATGAAATTATTTACAAACTGTGACTTTTAGCAGAGACATTGTCACATTTCCTGACTGTCTATAGGAGGCAGTGTCTTATCATGATGCCTCTCTGGTCCGGATCTGAAGAAGAGAAGACAGGAAAACTTGAGAGTTTCTTTCATTAACTTTGAGACATGTCATCCTGAGTTTTATAATTATTCTGAAATATATAATCTTCAAAATGAGACAAATCTTCAGGATATAAATGTAGTGCTTTCAATCCACTATGTGATGTAAAATTTGATTTTATCCTTTACTCAGATACATAGGTTACATTTCTCTTTTCTACAGAAGGAAACTTTTTGACAACATGTCTAGCAATTACTTATTCAAGAATTCCAGATTATTCCTTAAGATAGCAGAATTATAGCTATCTCTGGGTCAAGCTTAGGATTCTTTTAATAACAGTATCAAATTTTCCATAAGGAGTTTGTGATCATACGTTCTCTAGCCTTTTAATTTTTTCTCTTGAGAAAGATTATCTGGGCTAAGCCTCAGTTCAGTTCAGTTGCTCAGTCGTGTCTGACTCTTTGCGACCCCATGAATCGCAGCACGCCAGGTCTCCCTGTCCATCACCAACTCCGGAGTTCACCCAAACTCATGTCCATCAAGTCAGTGATGCCATCCAGCCATCTCATCCTCTGTTGTCCCTTTCTCCTCCTGCCCCCAGTCCCTCCCAGCATTAGGGTCTTTTCCAATGAGTCAACTCTTCGCATCAGGAGGCCAAAGTATTGGAGTTTCAGCTTCAGCATCAGTCCTTCCAATGAATACCCAGGGCTGATCTCCTTTAGAATGGACTGGTTGTATCTCCTTGCAGTCCAAGGGACTCTCAAGAGTCTTCTCCAACACCACACTTCAAAAGCATCAATTCTTCAGCACTCAGCTTTCTTCACAGTCCAACTCTCACATCCATACATGACTACTGGAAACACCATAGCCTTGACTAGACAGACCTTTGTTGGCAAAGTAATATCTCTGTATGTTATCTAGGTTGGTTATAACTTTCCGTCCAAGGAGTAAGCATCTTTTAATTTCATGGCTGCAGTCACCATCTGCAGTGATTTTGGAGCCCAAAAAAATAAAGTCTGACACTGCTTCCACTGTTTCCCTATCTACTTCCCATGAAGTGATGGGACCAGATGCCATGATCTTCGTTTTCTGAATGTTGAGCTTTAAGTCTACCTTTTCACTCTCCTCTTTGACTTTCATCAAGAGGCTCTTTAGCTCCTCTTTACTTTCTGCCATAAGGGTAGTCTCATCTGCATATATGAGGTTATTGATATTTCTCCCAGCAATCTTGATTCCAGCTTGCGCTTCTTCCAGCCCAGCGTTTCTCATGATGTACTCTGCATAGAAGTTAAATAAACAGGGTGACGATATACAGCCTTGACGTACTCCTTTTCCTATTTGGAACCAATCTGTTGTTCCACGCCCAGTTCTAACTGTTGCTTCCTGACTTGCATATAGGTTTCTCAAGAGGCAGGTCAGGTGGTCTGGTATTCCCATCTCTTTCAGAATTAGTTTTATTCAAAAACAGAACCAGAAAAGAATATTGAAAATATGACTCTGCACTTTTTAAAAGCAGTTTTTATCAAATGTAGTATACACAAAGCACCTGAAATGCAATCCTATATTTTCTATAACTCAGTTAAGATCAAATTCAGGAGCTACATTGAGTCTTTATTCAAGTCACTTTCTGAGACAAGGTGAGTTGTATTAACTATACCATAGTGCCTGCCCTTCAAGTGCGCAGCATCTAATTTTATGAAGACCATTATACAATGCCTACATGTCCCTTGAAGAAAGATATTGGTTGAATGGAGGAGTGGAGTCCCTGGCCCACCTCTATGAATTCTGATCTGTAAGGCATGGCTGCAGAAATGTTTCAGGTGGGGTAGGGGGACGTGCTAACTGCTTAGAAAACAAAGCACACACTGAGACTAAATACTCTGCCCATAACTTATACACATCTTCCTTTTAGTCTCTTACCTAGGATAGACAGCACTTACCAAAAGCAATGGAGAAAAAAATTTAAAAAAGCTTCTCCTATGTTATTTCATACTAGAACTCTAAATTATATCATACTAGAGCCAATGCATGGATACAGATTCTCAGAAATCTTTCCCAAAAGTACTCTTGTACTTCTTTACATTAGTAACCATTACCATCAAATGAATATTTTGAGAGCTATATCCTTGAGATGTACTTATGATTTACCTTAGTGCTATGAAAATCTGGATGATAATGTTGTCCCCTAGATTCTCATTCTGTGCAGTTGCCTAATTTCCAGTCTATATGCATGGCAGTTTTCTCCATCATGTAATGAAAAGGCATTACAACAAAGTCCCTCTGGAAGTTAAATAGAAAAGCCATGCTTCCACAAACTTGGCATATTTCATGGAATTGATGCCTACTAACACACTGCATTTTAAGCCAATTACTCTAATGGTTCTCAAAGAATGTGTTTGAATATCATCATTCTGCATTATTCTCAAGAGCCAGTCTTTATGTACAGTGACTACATATATTCTTAAACAACAGATGCCTTAGGTGGAAGCTGAGCCTGTCATAAAGTATCTGCCACCTGCTTTTGCCCATAATTATTCCCTTAATAGCTCACTACCTGTGGGCACTGTGAGCCACCAAAGAGAAGTGTCATTCCCAAAAGTATCACCACACTAACAATACATACAAGGTTGGCATCGGAAAGCCAGATGAATAGCATTCCCCAGAACACTGCTGCAATATGTCATTTTTTAAAATGCCATGTTAGCGGATATGACTTTGGGAATTGGCTTAATAACAATAATAACAATAAAAATGGTTAGCATTTAGCAAGGAAAGTGCTTTTCATCTCAAAGGGCCCACAAGTGCTTCAGACTCAAAAATGCAGTCATCTCTAAGAAGGGTGATGGCACTCAGCACAGTAACAAAAGCTCAGAAAATGATCAAGGAGAGCAACACAAGCCCTCATCTAAAAGAGACACCATAAGCTTTTTATTTTCCACATGGAGTGATATAACCTTGGATTTTCATCTCTGTAGAAGGGTGCCAATACATCAAAAAATAGGCTTTTATATTCCACTCTAGGTACAAACTATTCAGTGGTAAGGAAAATTGACCTTGCAGCTATGGAGTTCAGGTTTAGAAAGTATCAAAATGGATCCAAATCACCTTGGCATACTTTTTTACTACCCAGGATCTCAGCATAGCCATCCTATTATAGGGATGTACTGTTAAAATATGAGCCAAGTGGGTTTGTACTTTAAAGACAGAAAGGTAATGAAGATTGAATTGCTGGATAATTCTGAGCCTTACAGACTATGGTCACAGAAAAGGTTTCATCATGATGGCAAATGGCTTTTTTGATCCTGCTGAATGAAACTGCCGTAGTTGAGGCTGGCTGAACTCTTAGGCTCACTTATTATAGTCCGGTATAGTAGTGGTTCTGAGTATGCTTTCTCTGATACAAACCATGAAATGCTTGTACATAAGTGATTCTCAAGAAAATGCTTTTCTTAAGCCATGAATACTTATTTTCTCTTATTTAACATAAAAGTGTCTTAAGTACTTATTTTTGAGGTATCTATTGGCAAATTTGATCTGAAATTACTTTGATTTAGTACATACCAGGCAGCAATAGTTAGAATTAGACAAGGAAAAACAGACTGGTTCAAAATTGGGAAAAGAGTACATAAAGCTGTATATTGTCACCTTGCTTATTTAAATTACATGCAGAGTACATCATTCAAAATGCCAGGCTGGATGAAACACAAACTGAAATCAAGGTTGCTGGGAGCAATAACTTCAGATATGCAGATGACACCACCCGTATGGCAGAAAATGAAGAAAAACTAAAGAGCCTCTTAATGAACGTGAAAGAGTAGAGTGAAAAAGCTGGCTTAAAACTCAACATTCAAAAGCTAAGATCATGGCATCCAGCCCCATCACTTCAAAGCAAATAGATGGGGAAACAATGGAAACAGTGACAGACTTTATTTTCTTGGGCTCCAAAATCACTGCAGATGGCGACTGCAGCTATAAAATTAAAACACACTTGATCCTTCGAAGAAAAGCTATGACAAATCTAGACAGTATATTAAAAAGCAGAAATATCACTTTGCTGACAAAGGTCCATATAGTCAATGTTATGGTTTTTCCAGTAGTCATGTATGGATGTTGAATATTGGACCATAAAGAAGGCTGAGTGCCAAAGAATTGAATCTTTTGAACTGAGGTGCTGGAGAAGACTCTTGGGAGTCCATTAGACTGCAAGGAGATCAAACCAGTCAGTTCTAAAGGAAATCAACCAACCCTGAATATTCATTGGAAGGACTGATGCTGAAGCTAAAGTTCCAATATTTGGCCACCTGATGGGAAGAGCTGACCCATTGGAAAAGACCCTGATGCTGGAAAAGACTGAGGGTAGGAGGAGAGGAGGGCAACAGAAGATTAGATGGTTGGATGTTATCATTGATTCAATGGACATGACTTTGAACAAACTCTGGGAGATAGTGAAGGACAGGGAAGCCTGGCATACTGCAGTCCATAGGGTTTCAAAGAGTCAGACACAACTGAGCAACTGAACAACAAGTACATATCATACTATTAAAATGACTTAGCCATTTGGCCCTCTGACTTTGTTTATAACCACAAATTAACCATATAAAATGAATTTCTTTGAAAATCTTTGACATTTCCCAATAGGTTTCCAACTTGCAGGAATATTCCACTATTTTGACAATATGATATCTTATTTTTCTTTTCTGCCCAACCTCATTCTTGAAAAACTGACAGTATCTAATATTTTTTCCTCCAAATATAAATTTTATTCTTGAAAATGTATGTATTGACCCATTGATGGCAGAACAAGCATATACATGAAGTTTCACACACTAGTTTCTTTTACTGTCTCTCTGACACTTGACAGGAATTTGTCTCTGGAACTGACAAAGGTAATTCGTATCCTAGGAATAAATTTCATGACCCAGAGACCTATAGCATTATAATCTAGCAGAGCTGATCCAACCTTATTTGGCCTGGGGCCTTGCCCAATGAATGAAAATCTCTAAAGCTGGGGGCCTGTATCTTCAAAACTCTCCATAAGAATAGATCTATCAGTTAAAATTTATATAAGCACACATGCATGCAAAGTCATGTCTGACTCTTTCCGACCCTATGGACCATAGCCCACCAGGCTCCTCTGTCCATGGGATTTTCCAGGCAAGAATACAAGAGTGTATTTCCATTTCCTGCTCCAGGGGATCTTTCCAACCCAGGGATTGAACTCACGTCTCTTACATCTCCTGCATGGGAGGTGGGTTCTTTACCACTTCCCAAGCACCACTTGGACAGCCTATATAATTGTTAGTAATAAAAACTTGAACTAAGTGTGCTTAAACAAAGTGAAAAGTTACTTTTTTTTCTGTTCTTCTTTTAGACGTTAGGAGAAAGGGAAGGCCCAGCTGGTACAGAAGCACGACCAAAACAGTGGAGCCTCAGGCTCCTTTCTCATGCTCTGCCATTTTTAATCATGGCTTCTGTCCTCAAGGTCACTTGGAGAATCAAAGTAGCAACTCAGATGCTTCCCCGTTACAGACAAGAAACAGGAGAAGAGATGAGGAAAAAATGAAGCACTTCCAAGTTGAAGAATTTCCCTTTAAACATCCTTCCCAGTATTCCAGACAATATTTATACATACATTTAATAGCAGAGTTTATACAGGAGACTTTATATTTTATACATGTTGTCACACCTGGCCACTCTTATATCCCAAATAAAACTGGGTCCACTTTCTAGGGAAGACAAAGAGAATGAATACTGGATAGGCAATTACTAATCACGCCTCCAAATTATTATCAGATTTGAAAAGTAGAGGAGGTTCCAGTTCAATATGATGACATGGGATTCTCCTGAACTCACCTCCTCACACAGATACCTTGAATCTACCATTCTATATGATACAATTCCCTCTTAAAGAAACCCAGAAACAAATTCAGTGGCCCCTTCACAGCAAGTGAGAAAGAAAATACACACCTCACACACATCAAAACCAGTAGGAACACTGAGACCATTCACACCAGAAACACCATTCCCAGAATACTGCCATACAGTTTGGAGGGAGCTGCCACATCCCAGCTTTTCCATGAGGAGTAAAGGGGGTTTGAACCTCTCATCTGGTACTACAACTTTAAAGACTCCACCTAAGGGATGGGCCCCCAAAACAACTAGCTCTGAAAGCCAATGGAGCTTAGAGTCTACAAGACTATATAAAAAATGCAATAAATAAATTAAAAATGCAAAAAATCTGTTCTGACCAGTTCTCATTTGATAGGCATCTAAAGGCTAACTGTGATCCTCCACAGAGACTGGGAAGGCAGCAGACATTATGCTCCTCTTTTCATTTAAGACTCGTCGGTTCAGTTCAGTCACTCAGTCATGCCTGGCTCTTTGCGACCCTGTGGACTGCAGCATGCCAGGCTTCCCTGTCCATCACCACCTCCCAGGGCTTGTTCAAACTCATGTTTATCATGTCGGTGATACCATCCAACCATCTCATCTTCTATCTTCCCACACACTGCCAATATCATCCTGAAATAACCTTGTAAAGATATCTGGGAATGAAGCTTTCTTGACTGCTACAAAAGGGACAGCACCTGGATTACCTGGCTCTAATAACAGAGACTTACATTCATAAGCCCCACAGGAATATAACAAAGTTATTAATTGACACAGGAGCACCCCTCCATATGCTCCTGGACCCAGCATAAAGTAACAAAAATCCCATCTCACCATTTCTCCTAGGAAGGGCAATAATTATGTATTTTCCCTACAGCTTCCATCAGCCTCAATCAAAATGCTGACCAAAATCCTCCACTTTGGGACACTGACAGGTCTTACCACATCCTCAGCTACTGGATGCCACTAAGAACAAAGAAGGCATCTTTGACAGACAATTACAGATATTTGAGAGATAACCAAGAGTTTGGGCTAAACCAATTGATAAATTTCATCCTCTACACAAGATTACTCAATCAAGATTGAGAGACAAAGCTATGTCATCTAATGCACAGAAACCAACATAGAGAGTAAAGGAAAATGAAGAAACAGAGATACGTGCCTTCCAAAAAAGAACAAGATAATATTCCAGTGAAATGGAAAAAAAAAATACCTAATAAGAGTTCAAAATAAGTTATGAAGATACTCACTGAGGCCAGGAGAACAATGCATGACACAGAGGTGAAGAATAGAATAACTGAACTGAAAAATTCAATCCCTGAATTCAGGGCAGACTAGATCTAGCAGAAGAAAGGATCGGCAAGCTCAAAGGGAATTAGAATTCAACCAGAGAAGGGAAGAGAAAAACCAAACAATAAGTGTTGGCAAGGACCCTTTGTACAATGTTGGTGGGAATGTAAATTGGAGAGTCACTACGAAAAACATTACGGAAGCTCCTCAATTAACAAAAAGTGGAACCATCATGTGATTCAGTGATTCCTTTCCTAGGTATATAGATAGAAAAAAGTGAAAATACTAATTCGAAAAGATATATGCACCTCAATGTTCATAGCAGCATTATTTACAATAGCCAAGCCATGGAAAATATCCTGATGCTGGGAAAGATTGATGGAAAGAGGAGAAGGGGACAACAGAGGATGAGATGGTTGGATGGCATCACTGGCTCAGTGAACATGAGTTTGACTGAACTCTGGAGATAATAAAAGACAAGAAAGGCTGGTATGCTGCAGTCCACAGGGTCACAAAGAGTTGAACACAACTGAGCAATTGAACAACAACAAACGACATGGAAATAACCCAAGTGCCCTATCGGTGTATGAATGGATAAAGAAATGTGGTGTACACAAACACGCAGGAATATTACACAGCCATAAAAATGAATTCTTACCATTTGTAGCAATGTGGATGGACCTAAATAATATTATGCTTAGTGAAGTAAGTCAGATAGAAAAGAATACTGTATGATATCAATTATATGTAGGATCTAAAAATAATATAAATAATGTATATGTAAAACAGACACAGATTCACTGATAAAGAAAGCAAACTAGTGATTACCAGTGGGGATAGGAAAGGAAGAAGGGGCAAATTTGGGGTATGGGATTAAAAGATACAAGCTAGCAATACTGTATATAAAATAGATAAGCAACAGGAGATGCTGTATAGCACTGGGAATTACAGCCAATATCTTGCAATAATTTTGAATATAACCGGTAAAATTACTGAATCAATGTTTACCTGAAATATAATGCTGTAAATCAAGTATACTTAAATTTTAAAAGTCACTGGAACAGAACAGAGAGACAAGAAATAAGCTATACATATATCATCAATTATTTTTGACAAAGGAGCTAAGAACAAATAATGGAGAATGGAGAGTCTCTTCAACAAATGGTGCTAGAAAAACAGGATAGCTGCATGCAACAGAATGAAAGAGAACCCCTATCTTATACCATACACAAAAATCAGCCAAAAATGAATTAAAGACTTGAATGTGAGACATGAAATCATAAAACTCCGAGAAGAAAATATAGTCAGTCAGCTCCTTGACATCAGTCTTGGTGATGACTTTTGGATCTGATATCAAAAGCAAAGTCAAAAAAAGAGAAAATAAATACATAGGATCATATCCAATTAAAATGCTCTACACAGCAAACAAAACCATCAACAACAAAATAAAAAGGCAGCCTACCAAAGGGGAGAAAGCATTTCCAAACCATAAACATGATGTGGGTTAATATCCAAAAAATATAACAAAGTCATACAACTCAATAGCAAAAACATAATCCAATTTAAAAATGGGCAAGGACTGAATAGAGATTTTTACCAATCCATTAGATACATGAAGAGGTGTTCAACATAAGTATTCATCAGGGACATGCACATCAAAGCCATAATGAGATATCACCTTATACCTGTTAGAATGGTTGTTATCAGACAGACAAGAAAAAAAATAAGTGTTGGGGAGGACGTGAAGGAAAGAAAACATTTGTTCACTACTAGTAGATGTAAACCAGTGCAGCCACTGCAGAAAACACTAGGGAGGGTCCTTAATTTTTTTAAAAAATAGAACTATCATATGAACCAGTAAGTCTCATTGCTAGGTAAATATCCATAAGAAATGAAAACAGGAAATTGAAGAGGTATCTGCACTCCCATGTTCACTAGAGTGTTATTCACAGTAGACAAGATGTGGAAACAACCTAAATGTCAACAGTAGAAGAATGCATAAAGAAATGTGCTATATGTATGCAATGGACTATTATTCACCCATGAGAAAAAAAGATAATCCTGCTGTTTACTACAATACAGATGGAACTTGAGGGCACTATGCTAAGTGAAATAAGCCAAAGATAAGTACTGCATGGTACGAATCACATGTGGAATCTGGAAAAGAAAACAAAAGTCAAAATCATAGAAACAGAGAGTAGATTGTTGGTTACCAGGGGATGGAAGGTAGGGAAATTACAGCGAGGTTGCTCAAAGGGTACTAACTTTGAGCTGTAAGATATATAAAGTCTAAGGATCTAATTACAAAAAATAAAGGCTGAATGAAGCACAAGCTGGAATCAAGATTGCCAGGAGAAATATCAATAACCTCAGATATGCAGATGACACCACCCTTATGGCAGAAAGCCAAGAACTAAAGAGCCTCCTGATGAAAGTAAAAGAGAGAGTGAAAAAGCTGGTTTAAAACTCAACACTCAAAAAACAAAGATCATGGCATCTGGTCCCATCACTTCATGGCAAACAGATGGGGAAAAAATGGAAACAGTGACAGACTTTACATTTTTGGGCTCCAAAATCACTGCAGATGGTGACTGCAGCCATGAAATTAAAAGACACTTGCTCCTTGGAAGAAAATCTATGACAATCCTAGACAGCATACTAAAAAACAGAGACATTACTTTGCTGACAAAGGCCCATCTAGTCAAAGCTATGGTTTTTCCAGTAATCATGTATGGATGTGAGAGCTGGATTATAAAGAAAGCTGAGCACTGAAGAGTTGATGCTTTTGAACTGTGGTGTTGGAGAAGACTCTTGAGAGTCCCTTGTATGCAAGGAACTCAAACCAGTCAATGCTAAAGGAAATCAGTCCTGAATATTCAGTGGAAGGACTGATACTGAAGTTGAAACTCCAAACTTTGGCCACCTGATGTGAAGAATTGACTCATTGAAAAGCCCCCAGTGCTGGGAAGGATTAAAGGCAAGAGGAGAAGGGGACAACAGAGGATGAGATGGTTGTATGGCATCATTGACTGGATGGACATGAGTTTGAGCAAGCTGGGAGTTGCTAATAGACAGGTAACCTGGCATGCTACAGTACATAGGGTCACAAAGAATTGGACACGACTGAAGAATTGATTAACTGTGTTGTTGGAGAAGACTCTTGAGAGTCCCTTTGGACTGCAAGGAGATCCAACCAGTCCATTCTGAAGGAGATCAGCCCTGGGTGTTCTTTGGAAGGAATGATGCTGAAGCTGAAACTCCAGTACTTTGGCCACCTCATGCGAAGAGTTGACTCCTTGGAAAAGAGTCTGATGCTGGGAGGGACTGGGGGCAGGAGGAGAAGGGGACAACTGAGGATGAGATGGCTGGATGGCATCACCGACTTGATGAACGTGAGTTTGAGTGAACTCCGGGAGTTGGTGATGGACAGGGAGGCCTGGTGTGCTGCGATTCATGGGGTCGCAAAGAGTCAGACACGACTAAGCGACTGAACTGAACTGAAGGATCTAATGTATACATGGTGACTATTTACTTTATTGTAAATTTGAAATCTCCTGAGACAGTAGGACTTATATGTTCTTAGGAAAAAGAAAAAGATTAATATGTGAGGTTATACACACATTCAGAAACTAAATGGGGGGATCCTTTCTCAGCGTGCACATATGTCAAATCATCGTAATGTACATTTTAAACATCTTACTGTGTTTGTCAGTTATACTCAATAAAACTGGGGGGAAGAAAAAAATCAGTCCTCTAGTTCACTTAAGTAATAGTGATTAGCTAATGGACTTTTCTATCATAAATTGTTATATAGTTGAATCAAATAATACTAGCACTAATTAATACTGAACACTTACTAACTAGTACTGAACAGCTTGTCAAGTACTCACCTAAGAACTTTACATGATGTCATTTAATCCTCACTCAAATCCTATGAAATACCTTCCATTATTAAACTCATTTATGTGCTGAGGAAACAGGCACAGAGAGGTTTAGTAGTTTGTCCCAAATCACATAGCTTGCAATTTGTAGAGGTTTGGGCCTTAGATATCCATCAAACAAGACAGTTTAACCAAATTACACACTTTTTCATGACACGCATTGCAAAAGTTCTGAGTATCTTTCATATAATTATAACGAAGGCAGAGCAAGTTTACTGCTTTTCTAGACACCAGCTATTTGCTGCCTTGAAACCCTCATTTTGAAATCTCAAAAAGGCAAAACTGTAATTTATCTTGATAGAGAAAATTCCCCTAAGAAAAGCTGACAACTTTACAGAGCTATTAAGATATTTTCATGTCAAAATAATTTTTAGCCCACAGAAATTGCCTTTTCTAGTAAAATCCCTGAGGTAAATCTGCCAAAATTATTTAGGTTTATAATGCATGCTTTCTTACCATCCCCCATCTGTAAAACTGTTTTTTCACAGCATTTAAAGATGACCCTTTAAATTAGTAGAATTGGATGTTACTGAAAAATTCAATGGATTCAGTCTACTGTAGCTAGAAAATGACTTTTTATAAATACAGGCAAACACAATTCTATTATCACTAACATGTCAGTCTTTCACTATTGTAGTGGATGGAGTCCAGCAAATCTTTTTGTAGTATCAAGCTGTCCATATAACCCATCGCATATAACATGAGAACATTCTATCATTTTGGACATGTTTCTCTGTCATTAAAAACATTGTGAAATTGCCTAATCTCTTGAGAATTAGTGTAATCATTTATGAAAATAGGTTAGGATAAATGAGCCTTAGCTTCATCGGCTCAGCAGTAAAGAATCTGGCTGCCAATGCAGGAGACACAGGTTCAATCCCAGAGTCAGGAAGAGCCTCTGGAGGAGGAAATGGCAACCTACTCCAGTATTCTTGCCTGGGAAATCCCACGGACAGAGAAGCCTGGCAGACTACAGTTGATGGGGTTACAAGAGTCAGACACAGCTTAGCAACTATAAAACAACAACAAAAATGAGCCTCAAGCTTTCTTTGAGCTCCACAATTCTGTGATTTTGTGGCCTTGCCTGAAACACAATATTCTCCAGTGATATGCACACCATTTGTGAGGGCTCAGTATATATGGCATCATTGGACAAATAGATGTTTGAATGCTAAATTAAATGAATAGAGATGGTTAGAGAGAAGGAAAACATATTTATTTACAAAGTAGTTTTCTTATCCAGAAGAAATGTATATTAACTAAACTTTTATATTTTTTAATCCCTTAACACATAACTTCCTCAAACATAGCTTTATATATTTTTTAACTTTTTATTATGGAATTCAAACACAAATGAAAAATAAAAATACAATGAATGTCCTCATGCCCATCACCCAAGTGAAAGACATTATGTTGCTACCATTCTTTACAATAAAACATTCTTTTTATAACAAAACAAAGCAAATCTTAGATATAACATATTACTCATAAATAAAAGTTAAAATTAACTATATCGAAGATAAATTCTGCTTTCCAATTTACCATAAAAATTGGAATATTCTACCCCAGTTGACTTGCTGGCGATTCATCTATTATTCTCTGCTTATTTTAAATGCAGTCAGAATCATAATGAAAATATTCCTTAAAAATCTAAACTTTTACATAGCATTTGTACTTTCAGAAGGATTTGAGAGGGATAAGGATGTTTAGCCTATAATTTTCATTAATCCTACAGACAAACAATTCAGTTGGTATAAACCAAAGAAGAGAGTGATAAAAATTCAGGAGAGGAAAATGGAATAAATTTCTGAATCAGATCTTTATAAAATTTATTTTTTACCTTATTTAAATTCCAGACCCCAAACACAACTATATTACATTAAGCTCCACATTCAGCTTATAGCTCCAAACACACTTTCAAAGCTAACTATAAATATTTAAAAGTTATCCACCTTTCATAATTGACTGTATTTCTATTCCTACTTATCATCAAAGAAAATAGTAAAATAAACTAAACTCTGTGGGTACACTTCTTACTTTGCTCATTCCTTTATACCCTTATCTATCTATTCTTTCTTGGGATTATTTTATTGGATTGGCCAAAACCCAAAATATTATAGAAAAACCCAAAATTTTTGGCAAACCCAATATTTGTAGTTCAAAATTCTGGTTAAATATCATTAATCATTAAACATGCCTCCCTGGTAGCTCAGCTGGTAAAGAATCCGCCTGTAATGCAGGAGACCCAGATTCAGTTCCCAGGTTGGGAAGATCTGCTGGAGAAGGGATAAGCTACCAACTCCAGTATTCTCGAGCTTCCCTGGTGGCTCAGCTGGTAAAGAACCTGCCTGCATTGTGGGAGAACTGGGATTGATTCCTGGGTTGGGAAGATCCCCTAGAGAAGGGAATTGCTACCCACTCCAGTATTCTGGCCTGGAAGAATTTGGCCTCGCAAAGTGTTGGGCATGACTAAGTGACTTTCGCTCACTTTCATTTCACAAATAACCCAGTAAACTCAGAAACATCCTTTCTTATTGATTGCTAAATTGTCTTTGATTAACTCAGTTATTTCTTCCTGAACTATGCAGATCAACACAATGTCAAATGAAATGGATTTTATACTATGCAAATTGTTCATTATAAGTAAAAAGCACTAAGATGCACAACAGATATGTTAATACACTGTATAAATTTGCTGAGCAGCATTCTTCATGTAGCCAAAAGTGGAAACAACCCAAGTGTCCATTAACAGGCAAATGGATAGATACCATATAGCAATAAAAATGAGGTGACATAATGCAGCATCATAAATAATCACATACACACAAGTACTGATCTAAAGCAGCAACAAAAGAATATGTGTATGCATACCTGGAATGCATATAGACAAAAATACAATTTCACTAACAAAAAGTTCAAAAATAGGAAAACCTAAGCTCATTTTCCCTGTCTCAGTGGTAAAGAGCCCACTACCATTGTTAGGAGACGTGGGTTTGACCCCTAGGTTCGGAAGATCCCCTGGAGATGGAAATAGCAAGCCACTCCAGTATTTTTGCCTGGGAAATCCCATGGACAGAGAAGCCTGGCCAGCTACAGCCCATGGGGTTGCTAGGAGTCAGACAGGACTTAGCAATGAAACAGCAACAAGCTCATTTTAATTCTAGCTGCTGTAATGTTCTATTTCTTTATCTGAAAGATGATTTTCTGGGCATTTTCCTAATAACTAAGTAAAGTGCATATGTACATATGTACTTCATGTTCTCCTCAGTATGTTCTCCTCAGAATATTTTATTTCACTGTAAAATTTTTAAATTATGTTGACCTCAGATGCTCCAATATATATCTTCCCTTGTTATTACTTAAGTAATAACATCCATGTGGTTATGAGTTTTAACATTTTTAATATAAGAATTTTTAAATGTAGCTTTAAAATATATTTTAACATATAGAATAGCAGAAAGGGCACAAGATTAAAGTTTTAATTTTTATCATATTTACTTCAGATTAATATTTTTGAAAATAAAATTATAAACGTAGCTAAAGCTACTGTCTTATCCATTTCTCTTCCCTCCCTCCTGAGATAATCATTTTTCATTTTTGTGAAACTAGGGAGTATCATTACAACATGTAATTTTAAAAATCACATATATAACTTTAACTATAAATAATATAGAAAATAGGTTTTAAATTTATATAAGTTATCACATTCAGCTACATTTTTGTACCTAATTTTAGTTTGCTTCCAAATTATGCTTTTGATATTTATGTTAATAAATGTTCTAGTTTCTTTTCCATTTGATTTGATAAAGAATATTCTATTGCACCAATAAAACAGTCTATTAATCCATTCCTTTATTAAAGGATAATTAGTTTATTCTACTTGTTTGCTATGACAATGGAGTAACAAAATTTTACATATGTCTCTTGTATACATGTTAAAACTCTTCAAGGAGTAAAAAAAAATTAAACATCAATAAAATAAAATTTAAATCACTCATAATCTCACCACCACAGATTCTTGCTTTAAATACATCTATACAGCCTGTTTTTTCAGACATAATGAAATTGGGAAACTGTATAACATATATCCATACACATATGGTGGTTCTATATTCTGCTTTTTACTTATAATGAACAATTTTACATAGCATAAAATAGCTTTTAGAAACATGCTCACTAGTGGCTACATTGTGTTCTTTTATACAGTTCAATTCAGTCGCTAATAGACCATAATTTAATTTGTAAAGCTGTTTCTTGTCATTAGACATGCAGCTATTTCCAGTCATTCTGTTCTCTCTCATGTTTCCTAGGCCAACCTAGCTTTCTTTCAGGTGCTCCCATATAACTGCTTCTTTCCTGCATCATAGCCTCTATATATATGGTTCATTCCTCTTTCCTAAACTTTTCACATGGCTGGTTTCTTCTCATTTTTGAGATCTCAATATCAATATTTCCTAGCAAAAGAGATGTTCTCTAACAGCTCTTTCTAAATTACTATTCTCCTTTGGGTGCTTTTTTTTTTCTTTTCCCAAATAATATTTAATCTGATTGCATAACTATCTTTTTATATATCTTTATTTTGTGCCTCTCTATGAGGTCAAGGACAAAAATTATTCTTGATCACCTTCAGTACTGAACACTATGCATCTATACAAGTTGTGTGCTATACAATTATATTAATAGGAAGAACACTCATTTCATAGTCATTATATTGGGTTGGTTCAAAATTTCATTCAGGTTTTTCTATAAGATGTTATGGAAAAACCCAATTGAACACTTTGGCCAACCCAATAAATTCATATTTTTATTATAACAATGTTCAAGCAGAAGGCTATAAAGTATCTTGAGGAAGAAGTCCCTTTAAATTTCAATCAGTGTTAGCTTTGTGATACTCAATAGCTGTTCAGTGAATAAATGAACTCATAGCTTACTGGCTATTTCCAGCACCAATATTCTTCATGTCTTCTTTCTCTCTACAGTTCCCCAGAACTCCCTATTGCCCTGATGTTCACCACACTATATGAGTGCAGGAAACACAATCACAAAATCTTTGTGGTATTTAGCTCAAGGTCATAAGCTGGTATACAAAAAGATTGCATGCAATGCTATGTATTTTTGATACTTAAAAATGTGAGGCATAAATCACACAAACATTCAATTAACTCAGTAAAAAGAACTTAAGTAGGTGATCAACATGTAAGAGGGTTTAAGAGGTTTAAGATTCCTGTTCAACGTGCATGAGACTGCCGGGGTCCAGCCCCGGTGGATCCAGGGAATTCGAAGTGTGGACGGCGCTGGCAAGGAAAGACTTATTTATTAATATAGAAATATAAGATTAGACTAGGAAGAAATAGTGTAGTAGGAAAATTAAGTGGAGAAAGAGGGCTGAATAACTTGGATTACGTGGAAGACCAATAAAATTCCAGACAAGGAACTTGCACCATCTACATTGGGCCACCAGCGCTCGCTTGAATATCTAAGGGTGCCTCGCCTTAGGCTCCCTTTCACATGGGTCTTAACAGCCAGGGCAAGCAAGTAGACTTGGCGAGCCTCCGCACCCCAGATGGGAATTCAGCCTGAAATTAAAGAGGAGACACGGGGGAAACCAGTCCAGCGACTGGCTCCTTCCTCTATTGTTCAGAAGGCCTTTTATACTTTAGATAAAACATGGAGATCAATGGGTAACACAAAGTTATGCAGCGTTAGCAGTCCAGACTCTTATCAAAACCAGGCTTTTCTCTCTACATACCTAATTGTATACACAAGTCTTAGGTGATTTACATCATCTTCCAGCCAAAAGGGCCAATTAACATTTTACAGCCTTTTTCTGATAAGGGTTTGTCAACCAGAAGACTTATTTGTGTTGATCTTCCCAAAGTCTGGTGCCATTCTCAGAAAGCACTAAATAAAGTTACATTCTTACATAGCAAGGACACAAGAGGAGTGCAGTGATATATAACAAAGAGAAAAGTAATTAACTCAAAAGTCTAGTGTTGCTAACATCAAAACTACTACATATCTTTTTCCATATCCCATTTACATTGATTAACATCCTCCCAGGTGCCTAAAAGATAAAGAATATGGAGGCCTGGCGGCAATCATTGGGTCAAAAGTGAAAACCCTCTGCCAATATAATTTTTAACTGTTTAGAAAAGGCTGTGTAGCTTTAAGATGCTTTTAAGCTTTGTGCCTCTCGCAGTTGGGGGGCTGTAAGCAATTCACAAGCTGTAAGAGGTCCAGGGGAACCTGTTAGGCAAGCTAGAGAGCTATCAGAGGGGGTTTTAACTGAAATATCCCTTTCAAATGCAGAAGACTAAAGCCCTGATTTGACTTTTTTCCAGAGAATATTAGAAGAGTGGAAAAGCAGGCAGATTCTTATTTTTCAGGGGGGGGGGGGGGGGTAGATGCTCAGGAAATTCCAGGGGGAAAACCTGAGGTCTGATTAGCCTTGCCATCAGAGCTCTGCCGCATGACCTTGTCATGGGTGGAATTCCTCATGCTGGCTCCCGGCACAAGACTAAGAATATAGTGTGCTTGTTGTAGTAAAGCTGGTTTGGTGGTGCTGAATTCTCTTAACTTTGTCTTGTCTGTAAAACTTTTGATCTTAAATGCAAAGCCCAGTACTCTTGCCTGGAAAATCCCATGGATGGAGGAGCCTGGTGTGCTGCAGTCCATGGGGTCGTGAAGAGTCAGTCACAACTGAGTGACTTCACTTTCACTTTTCACTTTCATGCATTGGCATGAAGGAAATGGCAGCCCACGCCAGTGTTCTTGCCTGGAGAATCCCAGGGACAGCAGAGCCTGGTGGGCTGCTGTTTATGGGGTCGCACAGAGTCGGACACGACTGAAGTGACTTAGCGCAGCAAAACAATTAAGAAAATGGTAATAGGATCATACAAATCAATAATTGTCTTAACTGTAAATGGATTAAATGCACCAACCAAAAGATATAGACAGGCTGGGCAATGAGAACATGTTCATGTATGTACTTCCACTTACCACATCACTCTACTTAACCCCTCAAATTGTATCCAGTTGTTCTATAGTTAGGTTAATAATGTTTCCACTATGGCTTGAAATTGTAATTATCTTTTTTTTTTTTTGGCTCTTTATTGTGAAAACTGATAAACATTTGTTACTACTGTGGAAAAATAAAAGATCTTCTGCAAATGAAAAAAGGACAGTGTACATTACTTGTATAATTAAAAACATTTTGTTAGTTCAAAAAAAAGAATAAAATGTGCTTTGAGGGTATTGTTTTCATACTGATTATCTAAAAATTAAATTTCATTATCTATAAAAAAATTTGTCAAAGATTGGTTAATATTGAAATTTAAAATTTTTCCCAATTGTGAGAATACTATGCACTTACCCTTTTTTAAACCACAAGAATCTACTCCATTTTCATTAAAGCAAACACCATAATATGCTTGTAAAACCAAGAATAGTGAAGGTATATCTAGCCCACTAAGAATAAGACTCTTTCTACATCTGACAGTATGAAAAATAAACTTTGGCAGCTATATTTCAGCTATGATAGGAACTTTCTGACAGCTTTCCTCTCTACTGCTCATAAGCAGAAGATTTAAATGAATTAATGTCAGGTGGATTAGTCAGAATCTGTTCAAACTGACAGAAAATCATGTCTGTACAGCTACCTTAAACTCTCAATATTAGTCTAAAGAACAGGAGTCCTGTATTTAAAAACTGAGTGAATGTTTTAATATCCAATATATTTTTTTGAGAAAAGTAGGCATTACCCCTAATTTGGGGGGAATTGATAGAGTTCAATTACAATACTAGGGCAAAGTAAAATAAGGTCATAGTTTACATGCTTATGCAGTTGAGTTTTCACCTTATAGACTCATAATTGATTAGGATCAGATGCAACAAAATAGAAGTTTCATAAAAAGTAACTTAAAATGTCATTTTTAAGAGTGACAAAGATCCTTTAAGATAAAATAAAGCAATTGCTGTATTTTATGGATAAGAGATGAGGTGAGGAACAGAGAAATGAAGAGTTATCTAAGAAATATGATGAGTTAATTTCAGAGTCAGAAGAATAAAAAGTTTGATAGACTAGTGAAGAAACTGTATTTATTAGAGCTTCTTCAATGGTCAATGGGCACCAAAGGGCAAAGAATACCGTATCTACAATTATGGAGCAATTTTATTATTTTTTAAGTAATTGCTTTTAAAAATTTATATGATGGTATTAAAACCTGACATTTAAGATTTTCTAACATTGAACTTTAAATATTTGGGGAGTCAAGTGACATGATCCCAGCTTCATTAAATATTCTGGGGAGTCGTGTGACATGATTCAAGCTTCATATGATTTATAGGGCTTCAGTGTATAGGATGTACTGGAATGAGGACAGATGGAAAATGGGAAACCAACTAGGAGGATATTACAGTAGTCAAGCAAAGCAAGTAACAAAGGAAAAATTATGGTGAATTAAGTTAAAAATTGACAAATCACTGGATCTGGCAAACAAGAAATAACATTCCAAACAAAGGATTCCTCAGAGCATTAGGAGCAGAAGCCATATGGTACTACACTGGGGAGTATATGAGAAGGGTAAAAATGAAATCAGTGACTCTGGAATACATTCAGGACTTCCGAAAAGTTAACTGAAAGTGAGAAATAAGAGAATATCTGGGAGGTAGAGAAATTTTTGTGTGTTAAATATGGTCACATTGGCAGACTAGTAGACACTTGGTAATAAAAAGGAAAGGGGATAGATGATAGTGTAAGTTATTTGGAAAGGAAAGAGGTGTTCCTTTCCATCTAAGCCAGAGAAATGATAGAGAAAACAAAGATGATTCAAGGCTGGTGATTTTTCTTTTCTGAGAAAAGGCATGGAATTGGTAGTCAGGAAAAATAATGATAGGAAAGGGAATTGAAGAGAGTAAAAATAATTTAAAATATTTACACACATTGGACAGTGACAGCAAAGGACTGGGAAGCCAGGAGTGCTGCAGTCCATGGGGTTGTAAAACGTTGGGCACAACTGAGCGACTGAACAACAAATACACATTGGGAACTTCCTTCTCAACTCAACCTTTCATACCCTAATATTCACTTTTTCCACAGAGAAACCCCTTACATATGAAAAGCAGTGACTAGGAGTGAGAGACGGCCCCAACAATCTTCACCCGCTGCTATTCATGCCTTGCGTAATCCCTTCCCTTTAAGAGTGGACAGGGCCTGTGGCTTGATTCTAATGAATACGACTAAGGTGGACCTGGTGTCACTTCTGTTATCACGTTACAAAAGGCTGTGACTTTCATCATTCTAGCAGTCTGTCTCCCTTGCCGGCATTATTGAAAAAAGCTACCGTTTTGTGAGCTGCCCATGGTGACGGTCACTTGTTAAGGAACTGAGGATGGACTCTTTTGGCTTATTAATTATACTTCCTTTAAAATTATTGCAGTTGTTACCCTAGAGTGTACAGTATAGATTTTTAACTAATGGAAGTCCACTTTCAAATAGTGCTCTTCTTCTCCACATGTAGTGATGCTTAATACAGAGTGCTCCATTTCCTCCCTCCTATCCCTTGCACTAACTGCCCAACAAAACCCTTACTACTATTACTTTAAGTTATCTTTCAATCAAATGTTTTTTTAAAAGATCTGATCTTATCTTATATATCTCTTCTGATGCTTGTTTTCAGATTTAAATTTGTAATCTATCATTTTCCTTCTCCCTCAGGAATTTCTGTTAACAGCACTTGCAGGCCAGGTCTACTAGATATGAAGTTTCCCAGTTTTTGTTTGAGAATGTCTTAAAGCTCCTTCACTTTTGAAGGATTATTTCAGTGGATATAGAATTCTAGGAAGGTAATATTTTTTCTTTCATCACTTTAAATATTTCACTCCACTCTCTTCTCACTCACACAGCTTCTGAATTACAGTGCAATGAAACTGTTAGTCCTTGTTCCTCTATGGGTAAGGTATAGTTAACATTTTCCTCTGATTTCTTTCAAGATCTTCTCTTGTCTTTGGTTTTCAGCAGTCTGAATAAGATATGCCTGGGCACAATTTTGCTTTGTTTTGTCAGTATTCATCCTTTTTACTGTTCTGAACTTTCTGGACCAATGGTTTTACATCTGTGGCTAATTTTGGAAGTTCTCAGATAATATTACTTAAAATATTTCTTCTGCTGTTTCTCCTCTTCTCCATATGGTACATTAATTATACATATGTTACACTTTGAAATTTTCCCACAGTTCTGGTATGTGTATTTTATTTTCCTTTTTTTTTAATCCTTTTTTCCTTCACATTTCAGTCTAGAAAATTTCTTAGACCCATCATTAAGCACACTCTTTCCTCAGCTGTATCATGTCTTCTAATGAACTCATCATAGGTGTAATTTGTTTGCTTTATATATATGCTAAAATTTCCTACCATTTTCTTTCAGATCCTTTCTGAGATTTTCCATTTATCTGATTACATTATCCCTTCTTCCATTCTGCATTTCTTTTCCATTAGATCCCTACATGAAGTCATATACATATTTTTAAATTTCCTGTCTATTACTTCCAACATATGTGTTATGTCTGAGTCTGATTTCTGATGATTGTTTTAGGTCTTCTAATTCATTCTCTCTGGCTTTTAGGGTGCCCTGTTATTTTTTGTTGAATGCCAGGCATCTTATTGGGCCTGAAGTGAGGTAAATAGGCCTCCAATGTAAAGATTTACACTAATCTGGGTAATAATTGGGCCTTGTTTAATTTTTCGTATAGCTATAGGTGCTAGAAGTTTCAATTTCCCTTGCATTTTGTTTTTGTCTTCTGTCTTTTGTATTCCTTAAGTATTCTTCCTCAGAAACAGTAGGTTTTGATTACTGCAACTTCGACTATACTACAAAGCTACAATAATCAAAATAATATATAATGCTGTCATAAAAACAGACATAGATAAATGGAACAGAGAGACCAGACACAAACCCTCACACTTATGGTCAATTAATCTATGACAAAGAGGCAAGAATATACAATGGAGAAAAGACAGTATCTTCAATAAACAGTGCTGATAAAAATAAACAGTTCCACATAAAAGAATGAAATTAGAGCTTTATCTAATATCATATGCAAATATAAATTCAAAATAGATTAAAGATCTAAATGTAAGACCAGAAACCATGAAACTCCTAGAAGAAAACTTAGGCAGAACACTCCTGATATAAATCACAGCACTATTTTTTAGATGTCTTCCAAGGCAAAAGAAATAAAAGCAAAAATAAACAAATGGGACCTAATTAAACTTAAAAGCTTTGGTACAGCAGAGTAAACTATTGATAAAACAAAAAGACAACTTATGGAATGGAAGAAAATAATTTCAACTGATGCAACAAATAAGGAATTAATATCCAAAATATATAAACAACTCAACATCAAAAAAAAAACAAAAAACCCCAATTTTAAAAATGGGCAGAAGTCCTCCATTGACATTTTCCCATAGAATACATAGAGGGCTAATCAGCACATGAAAAGATGCTAAACATCATTATTTGCCAGGGTCCAGCCCCAGTGGATCCAGGGTAGTTCAAAGCAGGGATGGCATCGGCATCTGAGGAATTAATTGTTTAATTAAAGATATGGAGTAAGATTAGAAAGAAATAGTGTAGTAGGAAAATCAGTGGAGAAAAGAGGCTGAATAACTTGGTTTATGCGGAGAACCAATAAAACTCCGAGACAAGGAGTTTGCACCACCTACGTAGGCCACAAGCGTCTTCCCAGTCTCCCGAAGGAGTGGGGACACAAAGTGCCCTCCTGTTCAGATCTTAGAAGTCCAGGCAAAATTAGTAGGCTTGGCGAGCCTCCGCACTCCAGATGGGAATTCAGTCAGAAAAGAAGAGAACGAGAAAAGACCACACAGGGGAAACCAGTCTTTCTAGGAACTGGTCCGTTTCTTTATTTTCCAGGTCCACTTTTATACTTTTAGTTATACATAGAGATAAATATAAGAAAGAGTCACGCAGGGTCAGCTGCTCCGACCCTTATCTAAAGACAGTGTTCTCGGCATATCTTTGTTCTTACAAGGGTCTTACATTTGCTTTACAATATCTTCTGGTCTGGAGACTGATTAACATTTTATGGCCCCATCTTTCTTTCTATTGATAAATAGATCTATTTATCAATTTCTATTTAGTCAATCAGAAAACTTGTTTCCCCTTAAGATCTACTTAGTCTTAAGATAGTGATAAAGTTACATTCTTACATAGCAAAGACACAGTGATTTATAACAAAGAAAGAGGAGTACAATGATCTATAACAAAGAGAAAATACATTAACTCAAAAATCTAGTATTGCTAACATCAAAACTACTATATTTCTTTTTCTACATTCCAATTACTGGTGGCTCAGAGGTTAAAGCATCCACCTGGAATGCTGGAGACCTGGGTTGGATCCCTGGGTTGGGAAGATCCCCTGGAGAAGGAAATGGCAACCCACTCCAGTACTCTTGCCTGGAGAATCCCATGGAGGGAGGAGCCTGGTAGGTTACAGTCCATGGGGTCACAAAGAGTCAGACACGACTGAGCGACTTCACAAACACACACACAATTACATCGATTAACATACTCCCAGGTGCCTAAGGATATGGAGGCCTGGCAGCAATCATTAACTCAGCAATGAAACCCTTCACCAACATGATTTTTATCTTTAGAAAAACCCTATGCTAACTAAGACTTTCAAAATACTCCAGACTCTCTGTGCTGTTTATGGTTGAGAGGTTGTAAACAATCATGTACATAGTAGCAAGAGTGTGGATAATCCTGTCACAAGCTAGTCTGCCAGCAGAGAGGTTTTTGGACTGAAACACCCTTGTCACCCCCAGGAGATTTATTAACTGGAGTCCTAAGTTAACTCCTTTTCAGAGAGAGGTGGTGGGGGATAGCCCCCCCGTATAATGTCAGAAGAGTAGGCGAAAAGCACAATGCAGTAAGGCAGGCAGACTCTGGTTTTGGGGCAGATGCACGAGCAGATCCAGCAAGGCTCCCTTAAGGCCCAACTCGCCTTTGCCTGTCGGGCCCCTTAACCTCATGACCTTTGCCACGGGCGGGGCTCCCAGCAAAACAAAACCACAATGAGATATTATCTCACTCTTGTCAGAATGGCTATCATCAAACAGTCTACAAATAATAAAAGTTGGAGAGGATGTGGACAAAAGGGAATCCTCATACACTGCTGGTAGAAATGTAAATTGGTGAAACTACTGTAAAAAACAGTATGGAGGTTTTTAAAAACACTATAAATAGAACTACCAACTCTATCTATCAACTCTACTACCGGTTATTTATCTGTAAAAACAAAAACAGTATTAATAATTCGAAAAGACACATACACTCCATGTAAAAAAAAGATAACATAGCAGTATTATTTACAATTTCCAAAATATGAAGCAATCTAACTATCCATCAAAAGATGAATAAATAAAGAAGATATGGTAATATACACACAGTGGAATACTGTTCAGTCATTAAAAAGAATGAAATGTTGCCATTTTCAACAACATAGATGGACTTGAAATTCCTATAATATTATCACTCCAAAAATTAGTATTTCTTATATGTTTTGAATAAAATTTAGTAATATTTTAACTAGAATTTAATCATACTATATTTTTATACTTAAAGTCATATTGTGAGCATTTTTCCCATGCCTTTAAACATGCTTCACACCTTATTTTTAATAGTTTTATAATAGCACAGCAGCCTCTAATTTCATTGAAAAATTTCTAAAGGTAGAATTTCTATTTTGAAGAGCATGAATATTTGCACAGTTATTTATACACAGTCAGCCTCTAAACACTGATAAATACAAAGATTATAACAATTTACATTCCCAACAGAAATTAAAGTACTCATACTCTTCAAAATTGTTTTTTTAAATCACTGATAATTTAATTAAAAAGTCATTGTATGTTTTTAATTAACATTTAATTATTATGTAGTAGGATATTAATGATCTAGTTAATCAAGCATTACTCTCAGGCAATCTTGAAAACTTTTAGGTTTTAACACTTGCCTGTTTAATTCTGTGACCAATCATTTTAGACACATCTCTTGCTAAAAATTCTGAAAACACAGAAACACAACTAAATGCATGAATTATTGAGCCTGGAAGAAAGTGTAAAACCCTTCTACTATACTCACAGCTGCACTTCAAGGCATAGATATTATTACTTTCTTGAAGGAATGGCCTTCCCTAGCGGCTCATAGGTTAAAGCATCTGCCTGTAAGGCAGGAGACCTGGGTTCGATCCCTGGGTCAGAAAGATCCCATGGAGAAAGAAATGTCAACCTACTCCAGTATTCTTGCCTGGAGAATCCCATGGACGGAGGAGCCTGGTGGGCTACAGTCTATGGGGTCGCAGAGTCGGACACGACTGAGCGACTTCACTTTCACTTTCACTTGAAGACTCTGGAAGCCAACTGTGCCTCCACTTTAAATATATCTGAATTTTCTATCTGTTCCTATCTTGTACCAGATTCACTTAAAAAATATATTTTAGAGGGAAAGTTAACATGAATTACAAGAAATGCAGACACTTGATACACTGTCTTCCCCCAAACTCTTCCTAACAAAGTAAAAGTGAAGTCACTCAGTCCTGTCCGACTCTTTGCGACCCCGTGGACTGTAGCCCACCAGGCTCTTCAGTCCATGGGATTCTCCAGGCAAGAATACTGGAGTAGGTTGCCATTTCTTTCTCCAGGTATCTTTCCAACCCAGGGATCGAACCCAGGTCTCCTGCATTGCAGGCAGATGCTTTAACCTCTGAGCCACCAGGGAAGGCCATTCCTAACAAAGAGATGTAGTAAATTTCCATGGTAATTACTGGTCTAATGAGTAAGTCAGGGTTACATACCTAACAAAAGTAGAAAACGGAATGGTTAACACAAATCTTAAGGTATGCAGAAATACAGACCCATCACCATTTCAAAAGTCCACAGATGCATAAGCAAGGAAAACATATATCAGGGATAGGATCATATACTATTTAGCTGCTTCTTATATTGATTAACTTTTGCCTAGCTGTTGCCAGCTGAGTCAAAATCAGCAGAATATAAGATTTATATACTTTTCGAAGATAAGAAATTTTCTAATAGTAATTTTCCATTATTATATAATTCTCTTTTTAAAATAAGGTTTAGTATAGTACTATGATGCAGTTTTATTTCAATTATTCCACATGAACTTATTGAATGTCAGGAACTACCTGAAACATTAACTACAAAGATAAGTAAGACACGGTTCCAGCTATTTAGGGAAATTTTCATCTATAAGTTTAGCATTTATATGAGAACCTATTCTGCTAAATTCAAGAGGGTCTCTTCTTGGTCTAAAGAAAGCAAAAAGAAAATGAACGTCATTGTTTCACATTGGAGGGGTGCATATTGCACTCCTGTGAAAGGAGCCAGTTCACTTGCTCTTGGCTGCTCTATGCCATATTTCTTAAAATTGTAGCATATTATCTTATTTAGGCAATTTGTCATTTTTACTACACTAGTCATTACTGGCTTAATAATTATTTGACAGTATTTTAAATTTACTATTGGAAAATAGGTCGAAGCAATATGTAAAAAAATTTCAGAGTATCATTACATTTTGTTTTATTAGTAACTGCTCTAAGTTCTACATTGTAGAAATAATTTTAATATAACTAATTCCATTTAGTTTGCTATTCTTATTTTATTCTTTTCTTAGTAAAATTAAATCAAAATTTTTTCCAATACAGCTCCCTTTAATAAATTTTTACTCTTTAGTACAGCCAGATTTAAAATACATGTACCATGTTTCAAACTATGCAATGTTAAGATACAATGTCTTAAGAATATTTAGAATTTTCATGAACTTTGTACAGTTTAAATTTTTGCTTCATAGCATTTCTTTACAAATTGTATTTATATTTTATAAGTACATCTTGATGTTTTAAGTTTCCACCTTAACACCAAGGAAAGAATCTCAATAAGTACAATCCCATTTGCTAAAAGTTTAGGTAAACAAGACTAATCTTGACAGCTAAAAGTGTAAAGGAATAGACGCATTGATTCACATATATTTTCCTCCTTTCCCTTAAGCCTTTTATCAGCATCAAAAGGTTTTTTCCTTACAAGAAAGAAGTTTCCCAAACAAAATCAGTTATGACACTAAATAAGTATCAAGGTAAGAATCATGAATGATTGACAGCTAAGCATTCTCCCAAAGGGACGTTCAATTATATATTTTAGTAATTCTGTTTACACATATGATATCAATTCAAAACATGACTATCTGCTTGAACTTTTGCTTTTATCATTAATAAAATATTTTATGCGATTGAAATTTCTACATCTTACATTCTACAACAGAAAAGAACTGGTCATATTTTGAGCAGCTGGAAGGTCACAAAGAGTCAGACATGACTGAGCAACTTTCACTTCCACAATCAAGATGCTAAGACTAATTTAAGCTAAGAACTGATTATTGTTTATAATGGAATGATCAGATATCACTAGTTGCTGAATACGGAAATAACATGACACTCCTTGGATACATGCTTAAAGTTAAGGAATTGCTGCTCTTTTTATAGTGTTCTTCAGCTCAGTTCAGTTCAGTCACTCAGTCGTGTCCGACTCTTTGCGACCCCATGAATCGCAGCACGCCAGGCCTCCCTGTCCATCACCAACTTCCGGAGTTCACCCAAACTCACGTGCATCGAGTCCGTGATGCCATCCAGCCATCTCATCCTCTGTCGGCCCCTTCTCTTCCTGCCCCTAATCCCTCCCAGCATCAGAGTCTTTTCCAATGAGTCAACTCTTCTCATGAGGTGGCCAAAGTACTGGAGTTTCAGCTTTAGCATCATTCCTTCCAAAGAAATCCCAGGGCTGATCTCCTTCAGAATGGACTGGTTGGATCTCCTTGCAGTCCAAGGGACTCTCAAGAGTCTTCTCCAACACCACAGTTCAAAAGCATCAATTCTTTGGCGATCAGCGTTCTTCACAGTCCAATTCTCACATCCATACATGACCACAGGAAAAATCATAATGTTCTTAGGTAACAGTAATAAGAGAATATTGAGCAAGGAAAATGCTATCCTATTAGAAAGAATTTCATTGCAATGTACATTTAGATAAACTGTGAAATATTTATTGTAAAAGATGAGTATACAACCTAAAAATAAAAATGGGTTCCTTAACAAATGCAAACATAGCCAAAGTTTAAAAGGAATTATATAGGAAGCTTTATTTTTGAAATTGAAATAACTACTTTTACATTTTCCTTTCAATGACATAACTATCATTTTTTTTTAACCAGATATGACAGGTGGCAAAGATATTAAGATCTGGAATAGTTATCTGAGTTCAACTGGCTTGGTGAATTTGAGAAGCCAATTAATCCTCTATGCCTCAGTTTCCTTCTCATTACCATCGAATGATATAACAGCACCTATTCTATCTATTTGTGGTGAAGATGAAATATGGTACTACATGTAAAACATTTAGATTTCTGCCTCAGCACATAGAAAGTACTCAATAAAAACAGCTATCAAATATATGCATATACTGTTCTAGTTAACTCATGCTGCTGTAAGGAAATACGACACACTGGGTGGTTTAAACAACTATGAGTTTATTTCTCACAGTTTCAGAGGCTGGAAAGTCCAAAATCAAGGTGCTCACAGGTTAGGGGTCCGGTAAGGGCCCTCTTCCTGATTTGCAGAGGCTTGTCTTCCCCTTACATCCTTATGTATCCTTCCCTTGGTGCTTGGATGAGGGAAGAAAGAGAGATCCCCTGTCTTTCTTTTTACAAGGATCCCACCTTCATGACCTAATCTAACTTTCACTACTTCTCAAAGCCTCCACCTCCAAAGACAATTACATTGGTAATTAGGGCTTCAACATCTGAATTTCAGGGAGATACACGCAGTTCATAGCATATACAAATATCTGACATATGTATATATGGTATACAAATAATAAGACATGTAAAAAAGAATGAGGAAAATTTCTTTGAACTAGAAAGTAAAATTTCATTAATATATATGTACTTAGTATACAACTAGGCATTGAATAAATTATTATTGCTATTATTATTGAATATCATTATTATAACTTAATAATATATATTATTGTTGACAAAATATTAACTTATTCTTTATACATGTTTCTCATAATCTGACTCAGTTTTGTTCTTAAATTTTAGTTCAAAACTTTTAAGGCTTATAAAAGATGATACCCACATGGTTGACCAAGTATCTGACATTCCACTGGATATAATCTAAATTCATAAAAAGGTTGAAAATACACACTTGTATTAGAAAAACTATGCTTGCCCAAAATAAATATGATATACTGTGGCATCTTCTATATAGGCCATTTCATTAATAATATGGTTACAAGTAAATTTCAAAATATTCAAAGGACAAAAAAGTTATAAGTATTTCATGACAGGTACAGGTTATTAAATCACATTTGCATAGAGTTCAGTAATCCACAGGCCAGACAGAAGTAATGACACTTGGCATCAAAGTGTCAAAAGATTCACCAGATAAGGAAAAAAATAACCCCATTTTATTTAAGCAGGGGGTTAATGTTCAGCACACTTTTTCTCCCTGGAAGGGTAATGATTTCAGTGCAATTACCCCTCAGCTGTCAGAATCCAAAGGTCAGATTTGACCACTTGCTATTTTTAAATGCACTTACTGGGCCTATCTATCAGCTAGACTGAAATTTGCAGTAACTGTACAACTAATTTTGAGTCCTGGCAAGAAAGGAGGGAATCATGAAACAGAAACTATAACTTAACCTGTGAAATGGAAGTCAATAACACATATAATGTGCTAGGTAGTTATGAAATATTGAAGTTTGGAAATTGAAATTCTACTTATCTCCAGTTAATGAGAAGGTAAATAACTTTATTTTAACTAATCTACTAGAGAATCAGAAAAAAGTATTTGTTCCCCAAATTACTTTTAACTCAAAGAATTTTTGTTTGTTTTGTTGTTTCTGTGTCTCTTTCTTTCTATAAACTCAAGCAGATTATTTAATCCTTCTTGGAGTTGTACTCCAAAAAGAATTCAGTCTCCTTCACAAACTACCTGAGGTATAAATTCCATAAGATACTTATGTTATTAGGTTGTATACAATTTTTTTAAACCAATAATTTGAAATATCCTTCCTCTTCAAGAGTTAAGGTGTAACTAACCTTTCCACTGACAAATATCTGTTCCAAACTTTTACTTTCCTAAAGGTAAAGGGGTTCTCTACCCTCTTTTTCTTATTTACAGCATTATTGAGGTACATCCATACCTCTCATGGAGTTTTTGTCAGTGACACTGAAGCATATGAAAGAGCAGAGCTATTATTTTGCCAACAAAGGTCCTTCTACTCAACGCTATGGTTTTTCCAGTAGTCATGTATGGATGTGAGAGTTGGACCATAAAGAAAGCTGAGTGCCAAAGAAGTGATGCTTTTGAACTGTGATGTTGGATAAAACTCTTGAGAGTCCTTTGACTGCAAGGAGATCACCAGTCAATCCTAAAGGAAATCAGTCCTGAATATTCATTGGAAGGACTGATGCTGAAGCTGAAGCTCCAATACTTTGGCCACCTGATGGGAAGAACTGACTCAGTGGGAAAGACCCTGACGTTGGAAAGATTGAAGGCAGGAGAAAAAGGGAACAAGAGAGGATGAGATTGTTGGATGGCATCACCAGCTTGACAGACATGAGTTTGAGCAAGCTCTGAGAGTTGGTGATGGACAGGGAAGCCTGGCATGCTGCAGTCCATGGGGTCGCAAATAGTCAGACATGACTGAGCAACTGAACTGACTGACGTATAATTTACACTAGATAAAATCCACCTATTTTAAGTATATAAGTTGATGGATTTAGAGAATTATACACAGTTATATAACCATCACTACAAAAATACAGAAAAATTCCAGCACCATAAAACATTTCCTCTGTCTCTGTCCCTTAGAGTCAATCACCTCCCTTGATATCACCTACTTGATCCCTGGTAAACAGGATACAGATTGGTAATGATATAACATTAGTATGATCTTAGCCCAAAGGCTTCATGTTTTTCATATCTTGTTTTATATTAGAAAGTGTACATGTGTTTGTTAAATACTCTTGAGTTAAAATGAAGAGAAAGATTGAATTAATAATAAGTGTTTACTGAAAGGGTACACAGCAGTTCTCCTCTAATGCTTGGCCATCCTGATATCTCCCTCCACATCCACACTTCTCATGGAGGTTTTGTCAGTGGCACTGCTAGCAGTGTTCTCTCTCACTTCTCTTCATGAGTACTGATGTTGAGGTACTGAGTTTCTTTGGTCATTGCTGATTCAGATGCTATTGTGTCTTGGGTTTCTTTGGACTGAGTTTGCTCAGTAATGGTAAATCTTTAACTTTACCGCTAACTGCTTCTCTTACATTCCTGGATATTTCTGTCTACACTCTTAATCACCAACCAGACAAACTTCTCTGCACTTTCCAGTCTTAATTCCAGGGAAAATAGGCTGCCTGATTTAACAAAATATGTTCCACACTTGAAATATTTGAAGGAATACAAATTCTTCATGGGTTAGGTTCAGTTCAGTTCAGTCACTCAGTCATGTCTGACTGTTTGCGACCCCATGGACCACAGCACACCAGGCTTCCCTGTCCAACACCAACTCCCAGAGTTTACTCAAACTCGTCCATTGAGTCAGTGATGCCATCCAACTATCTCATCCTCTCACATGCCCTTCTCCTCCCACCTTCAATCTTTCCCAGCATCAGTCTTTTCTAATGAGTCAGTTCTTCACATCAGGTGGCCAAAGTACTGAAGTTTCAGCTTCAGCATCAGTCCTTCCAAAGAACACCCAGGACTGATCTTTAGAATGGACTGGTTGGATCTCCTACTGTCCAAGGGACTCTCAAGAGTCTTCTCCAACACCACAGTTCAAAAGCATCAATTCTTTGGCACTCAGCTCTCTTTATAGACCAACTGTCACATCCATGCATGAATACTGGAAAAACCATAGCTTTGAGTAGAAGGACCTTTGTTGGCAAAGTAAAGTTTCTGCTTTTTAATATGCTATCTAGGTTGGCCATAACTTTCCTTCCAAAGAGTAAGTGTCTTCTAATTTCATGGCTGCAATCACAATCTGCAGTGATTTTGGAGCCCCCAAAAAGTAGTCTGTCACTGTTTCCATTGTTTCCCCATCAATTTGCCATGAAGTAATGGGACCATATGCCATGATCTTAGTTTTCTGAATGTTGAGCTTTAAGCCAACTTTTTCACTCTCCTCTTTCACTTTCATCAAGAGACTCTTTAGTTCCTCTTCACTTTTTGCCATAAGGGTGGTCCATCTGCATATCTGAGGTTATTGATATTTCTCCTGGAAATCTTGATTCCAGCTGTGGTTCATCCAGTTCAGCATTTTCCATGATGTACTCTGCATAGAAGCTAAATAAGCAGAGTGACAATATACAGCCTTGACATACTCCTTTCCCTACTTGGAACCAGTCTGTTGTCTAGTTCTAACTGTTGCCTCTTGACCTGCATACAGATTTCTCAGGAGGTAGGTCAAGTGGTCTGGTATTCCCATCTTTTTAAGCACCACTGCTCAAGTCATAGTACAGGACCTCTTCTCTGAACAGAGAAGAGGAAGAGTTACTGAGAACATATCTGAAGCAAATATTCATATGTGTTTTCACATGTACATACATATGACACCACACTACCACACATTGGAAGTTGATAGCATTTTGCCTGTTTAATATATTTAACATTTAATGAGAAATGTTCTAAGTGAATGTGGAGCCCTAACCTACAGTAAGTAACTCAGCAATATACTCCTTTGTAAAGTCTGCACATTTGTAACCATGATACTTCTTTTTATTTTTTTTGACTGTACAACAGCAATAATCTAACCAATTTTATTAAATTTACTATTGTAATTTTTTGTATTTAAACATTTAATATATTGAGATAAAGCTTTTCATGACATTTTCTTTTAATGATCACAGCATCTGAATCATGTTCTATGTCATTTCTAATATTGCTTTCTTTAGTGCCTCATTTATTTCCTTTATATATTTTACTGAATATTTTGCAATTTTGTTATTCTACTCAAAGAAGCAACTTTTTAATCCATATTTATTCTTCTTTAATGAATGTATATATTTATTATTTTCTTCTTTCCATTTTCACTTTGTTTTTGCTTTTTAGTTTTATTAGTGTTTTTATGTTTAGAAATGAATAATTAAGCATTATATGTTATAATCTTTCTTAATTTCAAAATTTTTCATAATTTTTATAAGTGAATTTATATTCACTAATAATGTTATACTGCTTTAGCTATATCCTTTTTTTAATTTAAATCTATTTATTTTAATTGGAGGCTAATTACTTTGTAATATTGTATTGGTTTTGCCATATATATTCTGAATTATGAAAGTAATACCTGGAAAAATATATCATGGTATATACTCAACGGTAAGCGTATATAATAATATGTCAAAACCTAAGGTTGTGCAGTTCTAGTTGGAGCAATTGTGATACAGTAGGTGCTAACTAGGGAACTTGGCAATCATTTCTGAATTCATAGATCTGTAGATTAATGTCTTCTAGAGACATGAACATTAAGAGAACCACTCCCAGATATACAGTTTGAGGAAGTATAGAGTGGGGCCTAGGGTTCTATATTTATAAAAAATATTTAAGTAACTGAAGTGTGAAGCCATGTTTTCATGGCCTGGGAAATCACTGTAGTCACTTGGACTCACTTCATCCACTTTTTCCTGGTTTGAATATCACAAATGAAGCCTAATCATGACTTAATCTTTCTGGTGATCAGCACCAAGGCAGGATCCCACAAAGATATGCTTCACTAGAACAGCAATCAAAAATTCCTATCACTCAGAAAATTTCAAGGGATTTAAGGACTCTGTGTCACGTGCTCTTATAACATAGGAAATTATAAGAGTTATAGGAACTCTATGTCAAGATAAAATACTAGAACAGGAGATTCTATGGGTACCCTGACATACAAAGTTTTAGGAGTTTGTGTAAGAAATGAGGGGCAAAAAAAAAAAAAAGAAATGAGGGGCAGAGACCAAGATATATTTCTTATTATTTCATAGATCATTAAATCTGAGCTTTATAAATTAGAATAAACTTAAAATAATTTTAACAGTATATGGATAAACTACATTTGCCTGTTTACTAATAATTACTTTTTATTTAATAATTTTACTATATTCAGGGCACTTAGCTTCATATTATCTTATTTAAATTTCACACAATCCTATGACTAAGCTATATTTATTATCTTTAAATTATCTTTACATTATCTTTACATTAGAGAGGGAAACAAAACATGAAGGATTAAGAAATTCCCCCAAAGTATGACAGGGACAGGCAGTCTGATGCCAGGGCTCATCCCTCCTAAGAAGATGCTGTTTTAATTTATATTTATTAACAATGTTATGTACCTAACAATTAACTTGGGCACAGGGGTAATTAATTAAATTTACTACATACAACTCAGAAGCATACAATTCATCACAAAGCATACCCTTCTTCACTAATGATTAATAACACATCTAGTTAGTATGGTTGGGCTTCCCTGGTGACTCAGAGGTAAAGAATCTGCCTACAATGCAGGAGACACAAATTCAATCCCTGGGTTTGGAAGGTCCCCTGGAGAAGGAAATGGCAACCCACTTCAGTATTCTTGCATGGGAAATTCCATGGAAAGAGGAGCCAGCCAGCCATGGAGCTGCAAAAGAGTCAGACATGACTTAGTGACTAAACGCACACACACAATCAATATGGTTAGAGTGGAATTCCTGTCTAAAGTCTTGGATCCCATACTTCTCTCTGACTTGCACTGCCTGCTTACTGAACTACATGCTAACTTTTGATGGCAGTCAACAGGAGCATTCAGATGTCCTCTGCATTGGTACACTTCAGATTATTAAAGGATAAGGTCTGCAATTCTTACCAAGAACAGTTTCCACAACTGTTGCAATTACTGTCTTATTGTCATTGCGGTTACTTTTGATTAAGGGAAGGCAAAGGTTAACAAAATTCATTCCCCTTCTGCATGAAAATCTGATATCTGGTTAACTTTCTAGCTCAGTTTTTTTTAACTGATAAATATAGAACATTGACTTTATTATTAGGCAATTTTTCACACAGTAAAAATGACCGCTGATGGGGAGATTGCATCTGGACTTTATAAATACTTTGTGGAAAGCCACAACTTTAAGCATGTTCTGCTTCTCATTATTAGGTGTGTCACATTTGCCACATAATTCTCCAGCCCAGAATTCCACCTGCTTTAGAGTACTGCCCAACCCTGAAGGAATTTGGATTTGCAATTTCTAGTCATCTTCCATCCATGGGAGGGATTTTTATTATCTGACTGAGATTGGAGACAGGCTTAGTGAAGCTCTCTATCAAACTAGACCCTAAAACAAAATGAGAGATTTAAGATTTTTTTTTTCCTTCCATTCTCTTTTTTAGATGTACACTTACTGTATCTAGGGAACAAAGCTAGTGGAGGTGATGGAATTCCAGTTGAGCTATTTCAAATTCTGAAAGATGATGCTGTGAAACCGCTGCACTCAATATGCCAGCAAATTTGGAAAATTCCGCAGTAGCCATAGGACTGAAAAAGGTCAGTTTTCATTCCAATCCCAAAGAAAGGCAATGCCAAAGAATGCTCAAACTACCACACAATTGCACTCATCTCACACGCTAGTTAAGGAATGCTCAAAATTCTGCAAGCCAGGCTTCAGCAATATGTGAACCATGAAATTCCAGATGTTCAAGCTGGTTTTAGAAAAGGCAGAGGAACCAGAGATCAAATTGCCAGCATCCGCTGGATCATTGAGAAAGCAAGAGAGTTCCAGAAAAACATCTATTTCTGCTTTATTGACTATGCCAAAGCCTTTGGCTGTGTGGATTATAACAAACTGTGGAAAATTTTGAAAGAGATGGGAATACCAGACCACCTGACTTGCCTCTTGAGAAACCTATGTGCAGGTCAGGAAGCAACAGTTAGAACTGGACATGGAAAAACAGACTGGTTCCAAATAGGAAAAGGAGTACGTTAAGGCTGTATATTTTCACCCTGCTTATTTAACTTCTATGCAGAGTACATCATGAGAAATGCTGGGTTGGAAGAAGCACAAACTGGAATCAGGATTGCCGGGAGAAATATCAATAACCTCAGATATGCAGATGACACCACCCTATGGCAGAAAGTGAAGAGGAACTAAAGAGCTCCTTGAAAATGAAAGAGGAGAATGAAAAAGTTGGCTTAAAGCTCAACATTCAGAAAACTAAGATCATAGCATCTGGTCCCATCACTTCATGGGAAATAGATGGGAAAACAGTGGAAATAATGTCAGATTTTATTTTTTGGGGATCCAAAATTACTGCAGATGGTGATTGAAGCCATGAAATTAAAAGACGCTTACTCCTTGGAAGGAAAGTTATGACCAACCTCGATAGCATATTCAAAAGCAGAGACATTACTTTGGCAACAAAGGTCCATCTAGTCAAGGCTATGTGTTTTCCAGTGGTCATGTATGGATGTGAGAGTTGGACTATATAGAAAGCTGAGCACTGAAGAATTGATGCTTTTGAACTGTGGTGCTGGAGAAGACTCCTGCAAGTCCCTTGGACTGCAAGGAGATCCAACCAGTCCATTCCTTCATTGGAAGGACTGATGCTGAAACTGAAACTCCAATACTTTGGCCACATCATGCAAAGAGTTGACTCATTGGAAAAGACTCTGATGCTGGGAGGGATTGGGGGCAGGAGGAGAAGGGGACGCAGAGGATGAAATGGCTGGATGGCATCACAGACTCGATGGACATGAGTTTGGGTGTACTCCGGGAGTTGGTGATGGACAGGGAAGCCTGGCGGGCTGTGATTCATGGGGTCGCAAAGAGTCAGACAGAACTGAGTGACTGAAATGAACTGAATGGCTTCATTAACTTACACATATAAAGCTACAGCATGAACTTTAGAATGGTTTAGAATAGCAAGGATAAGTGTAAAGGTCATATTAAAGATTATAAAGTACAGCATGTTTAAAAGTTTTTCAAAATTATTTTGACATGTCCTGAATGAATTTGCTTACTCTTAATAACACTTCTTGTTCTCATAATGAGTTCTCAATATAATCCAGAATGAAATACAGTAAGTGCCTTTCAGAGGAATGAGTTCCATTTATAAGAGCATGTTCATAAGTACAGTTTGTTTGTAAGTCCAACAAAGTTAGCCTTGGTAGCCAACTAACATAATCGGCTACATGGTACTGTACTGTAATGGCTTTATAATATTTTCCACAAAAATGATACATTGTAAAAAAAAAAAAACGCAAAATGAAGAAAATATTTTTAATCTTATGGTACAGGATCTTGAAAAGGACCGCAGTACCGTATAACAACTGGCATATAGGGACTGGCATTGAGTCAACAGGCAAAAAGAGTTACTGACTGGAGGAGGGAGAGGAGCTGGGAGATGGGAGAGCTGAAGGACTGTCAGCAGTAGGAGGCAAAGGGCAGGTTGCAATTTCACTTATATCTGACCTTGATGAAACAGGTTCTGGTTCCCTTGCTGGATTCAATCCTATCCATCCTCTTGAAAAATTTATCCAATGATGTCTGAGTAGTAATTCTTTTTTTCTTGTCCTCGATGACGTGGTAACACTGGTTTGAATTCTGAATGGCTGCTGCAACCTTCATGTACTCCCCACATTCAGGTCCTATGCCTCAAAAACTAACAATGCCTCCTCAAATAAAGAAAACCCCCTTGCCATTTCCTATGTCATGAATAGTGACATCAGCCACATCACCACTGTTCTTATGCTTGCTTCTGGACATTCTGGGCTTGAAACAAAGATACTATACTACTGTATTCTATATAGCATTGCATGTTAAAGTACACAAAAGCACAGCCACTTGTAGAGGAAGCACACATGTGACAATGAACACCAGACACATGAACTAACTTACACGACTGGACATGTGAATGCAGGTTCACATCTTTCAAAGTTTGCAATTTGAAGGTTTGAATATAGGGGACTCACTGGAGTTAAACACATTTTTTTCCAATTTCATCGAATACTCATAACAAATTTTAAATAATACGAAGCTTAGGGCTAGGACTGATGACTTCAGCAAAATTACACTGAGTAGATCGAGTTTACTCTCACTTTATAAAACAGCATTTTAAGGGAAAGAAGTAACAAAGAGTACCCTGCTATTTAGAGAATAGTCTAAATTCATGGTGGAAAAAATCAGACCCATCCATTCTTTCAGTTATTGTAATACTGTCACTTTGCATATATTCACATAGTCTTCAGTTCAGTTCAGTTCAGTCACTCAGTCATGTCTGACTCTTTGTGACCCCATGAATCGCAGCACGCCAGGCCTCCCTGTCCATCACCAACTCCGGGAGTTTACCCAAACTCATGTCCATGGAGTCGATGATGCCATCCAGCCATCTCATCCTCTGTCATCCTCTTCTCCTCCTGCCCCCAGTCGCTCCCAGCATCAGGGTCTTTTCCAGTGAGTCAACTCTTCGCATCAGGTGGCCAAAGTATCGGAGTTTCAGCTTCAGCATCAGTCCTTCCAAAGAACACCCTGGACTGATCTCCTTTCGGATGGACTGGTTGGATCGCCTTGCAGTCCAAGGGACTCTCAAGAGTCTTCTCCAACACCACAGTTCAAAAGCATCAATTCTTCAGTGCTCAGCTTTCTTCACAGTCCAACTCTCACATCCATACATGACCACTGGAAAAACCATAGCCTTGACTAGACGCACTTTTGTTAGCAAAGTAATGTTTCTGCTTTTCAAAATATTATCTAGGTTGGTCATAACTTTCCTTCCAAGGAGTAAGTGAAGTGAAGTCGCTCAGTCGTGTCTGACTCTTTGCGACCCCATGGACTGTAGCCTACAATGCTCCTCCATCCATGAGATTTTCCAGGCAAGAGTATTGGAGTGGGTTGCCATTTCCTTCTCCAAGGAGTAAGCGTCTTTTAATTTCATGGCTTCACTCACCATCTGCAGTAATTTTGGAGCCCAAAAAAATAAAATCTGACATTGATTTCACTGTTTCCCCATCTATTTCCCATGAAGTGATGGGACCAGATGTCATGATCTTCATTTTCTGAATGTTGAGCTTTAAGCCAACTTTTTCACTCTCCTCTTTCACTTTCATCAAGAGGCTCTTTATAGTTCCTCTTCACTTTCTGCCATAGGGTGGTGTCAACTGCATATCTGAGGTTATTGATATTTCTCCCGGCAATCTTGATTCCAGTTTGTGCTTCTTCCAGCCCAGCATTTCTCATGATGTACTCTGCATAGAAGTTAAATAAGCAGGGTGAAAATATACAGCCTTGACGGACTCCGTTTCCTATTTGGAACCAGTCTGTTGTTCCATGTCCAGTTCTAACTGTTGCTTCCTGATCTGCATATAGGTTTCTCAAGAGGCAAGTCAGGTGGTCTGGTATTCCTATCTCTTTCAGAATTTTCCACAGTTTGTTGTAATCCACACAGTCAAAGGCTTTGGCATAGTCAATAAATCAGAAGTAGATGTTTTTCTGGAACTCTCTTGCTTTTTCTATGATCCATCGGGTGTTGGCAATTTGATCTCTGGTTCCTCTGCCTTTTCTAAAACCAGCTTGAACATCTGGAATTTCATGGTTCACGTATTGCTGAAGCCTGGCTTGGAGAATTTTGAGCATTACTTTACTAGCGTCTGAGATGAGTGCATTTGTGCAGTAGTTAGAGAACTGTAAAACTGTTTATCTTAGAAATAGAATTCAAATTATTAAACAGAATATTTCCCTCCAGTATAAATCAACTCAATACTTATGACTTCTATTGTAATAAGTAAATTTGTTCAATATGCTGATCAAATTCCAATGTTAATTAACATCTTTGTAGAAAACCCTGAATAATAATATTCAGTTTAAATTATAATTTATATGAACCTTGATTTCTATGTTAATAAATAACTTTCTCATAATTATTTGCATTTTAATTGGTATAGTAATAATTTTATGTAATCAAGAATTTTGATTGTGAAAAATTTGAGCCACTAAAACTTAAAATCTAAAAGAGAAGTACAAAGCTTAAGTTGAATTAGCTAAGGGAAGCAACAAGTGGCTCAAAATAGAAGAATTAAAGAGAGAAGGAAAGAAAAAGTTGTTTTTAATAAAAGGCAAAAAAAAAAACAGAGATGGAGGCAGGTTGCCCACTGTGGGACTGGGAGAGAGGAATAACTTTTTACTCCTTATTCTTGAGCAGAATATATTTTGCGGATACAGCTAAAAGCATCATTAAATTTCCTAAGACATTAGGCCCTCCTTCTTTCCTGGTAAAAAGCCTCTTGATGAAAGCGAAAGTTAGCTTAAAGCTCAACATTCAGAAAACTAAGATCATGGCATCTTGTCCCATCACTTCATGGGAAATGGATGGGGAAACAGTGGAAACAGTGGCAGACTTTATTTTGGGGGGCTCCAAAATCACTGCAAATGTTGATTGAAGCCATGAAATTAAAAGACGCTTACTCCTTGGAAGGAAAGTTATGACCAACCTAGATAGCATATTCAAAAGCAGAGACATCACTTTGCCAACAAAGGTCTGTCTAGTCAAGGCTATGGTTCTTCCAGTGGTCATGTTTGGATGTGAGAGTTGGACTGTGAAGAAAGCTGAGTGCTGAAGAATTGATGCTTTTGAACTGTGGTGTTGGAGAAGACTCTTGAGAGTCCCTTGGACTGTAAGGCGATCCAACCAGTCCATTCTAAAGGAGATCAGTCCTGGGTGTTCTTTGGAAGAACTGATGCTAAAGCTGAAACTCCAATACTTTGGCCACCTGATGTGAAGAGTTGACTCATTGGAAAAGACTCTGATGCTGGGAGGGATTGGGGGCAGGAGGAGAAGGGGACGACCGAGGATGAGATGGCTGGATGGCATCATTGACTCAAGGGACATGAGTTTGGGTGAACTCCAGGAGTTGTTGATGGACAGGGAAGCCTGGTGTGCTGTGATTCACAGGGTCACAAAGAGTCGGACACGACTGAGTGACTGAACTGAACTCCTGTCCTGGAATCTGGGCACAAGCAGCTACTGATGAAGAAAAGGGAGAAAAAAAATTAGAAAAAATTCCAGTTTAAAAATGGCCCACACTCAACCATAAAAAAGAATGAAATAATGCCATTTGCAGTGACATGGATTGATTTAGAGATAATCATACTAGGTGAAGGAAGTCAGAGAAAGACAAATGTATGGTAAGTCTTATTTGTGGAATCTAAAACAATGATATCAATGAACTTACTTACAAAACAGAAACATACAGTCATAGAGAACAATCTTATCTGTTACCAAAGGAGAAAAGCAGGAAGAGAGAAAAATCAGGAGTTTGGGATTAAGAGAAATACACTAGTATATGCACACAACTATACACAAAATAGATGAACAATAAGGACTGACCATACAGCACAGGGAACTATATTCACTACCTTGTAACAGCCTATAATGGAAATATATATATATATATATATATATATATCACTTTTCTGTACACCTAAAACTAACACAGCATTGTAAATCAACTATACTCCAATAAAAAACTAAAAACAGCAACAAAATCAATGGCCCAGCTGCTTGCCTAAAATGGACAGAGGTGAAGCTGGCAGACTTTTAGCTAGGGGGCCTCAGTGTTGGGGCTGATGATACTATGCTAAAGGCATTTTTCATGCAGTTGCCTAGAGCCATGAGTACAAACAACATTATGAGAGAAACAATAGATCTATTTATAGTTGATGCTGCAGGAACACTCCTCAAATTAAGGCAATTTACAGAATTTTTCAGGCATAACCAATTCATTAGTTCACAGACCTTTTTAATTCCCTGACTAACATGCTAATTATTCCCAGCATGACCAGATGACAGGCACAGGTTGACAATGGAGCATAAGAAGACAAGGGTAATGGCAGAATTTAGGATATGTGTATGGATCAACTGGGGATCTTGGCGAAAAGCAGATTATTACTTTTTAATTTAATTTTTATTTTATATTGGAGGCCCTCCAAGACCTTCAGGTAGGCCTGGCCCAGGCTCCTACAGAGTCACTGCTTTGCCTGAGTCCCAGGGCACATGTAATCTTGGGTGCATCCTCCCAGAGCGGAGTCTTTGTTTCACCTAGTCCTGTGGAGCTCCTGCACACAAGACCCACTGCCCTTCAAAGCCAAATGCTCTGGGGGCTCCTCCTCAGCCAGACCCTCAGGCTGGAGACCCTGATGTGGAGACTCAGTTCTCAATCCTGTGTGAAAACCTCTGTGAGATCATTATTTTCCAGTTTGTGGGTAGGCCACTTGGTGGATACCAGATTTGATTATGTTGCGAAGGTGTCTCTCTACCATCTCGCTGTGGCTTCTTCTTTGTCTTTGGATGTAAAATATCTTTTTTAGTAGGTTCTGGTCTATTTTGTAGATAGCTGCTCAGTAGTTAGTTATGATTTGGTGTTTCTCTGAGAGGAGGTGAACTCAAGCCCTTCTACTCCATCATCTTGTCTTCTTTCTAATTCGATCAATGGATTGCTTGCTTGCTTGCTTGCTAGCTCACTTGCTAAGTCACTTCAGTCATGTCCGACTCTGTGCGACCCCATAGACGGCAGCCCACCAGGCTTCCCCATCCCTGGGATTCTCCAGGCAAGAACACTGGAGTGGGTTGCTATTTCCTTCTCCAATGTATGAAAGTGAAAAGTGAAAGTGAAGTCAGTCAGTCGTGTCTGACTCTTAGCGACCCCATGGACTGCAGCCTACCAGGCTCCTCTATCCAAGGGATCTTCCAGGCAAGAGTACTGGAGTGGGGTGCCATTGCCTTCTCAACAATGAATGGATTATTTCACTGGAAAAGTGAATTATGGTGACCCTTGGTTATCTGATGCCAGCAGAATGTCTCTGGGACCCTCAGTCACACAGCAGCAACCCAAGCAGCAGTGAGTGCTGGACTCAGGTTTCCTCAAGGTTTAAGTGCAAACTGAAGCAGGCATGGACCTATGACTAGGAGGGTCACAAGAAGTAGGTGACCTCAGTTTCCTCTTATCTTGTTAATTTTTATATGAGACTGGGCTCATTCAGCTATAAGTGATAGAATTCTAACATTTTCAGATAACCTGAATAAAAGAGATCGTGGCAGCACAAGTCATCCATGCTAGCTCCAGGCTCATGGCACACACAGTCCACTCAAACAGATTCTTATTCAGCAGGTCTGGGGCTAGGCCTAAGGTTCTGTGTTTCTAACAAACTTCCAGGTAATTCCAATATTACTGGTCCTTGGAACACGTTTTGAATGGGCTCAGAGAATAGGAACAATTTCTAGGAATAAGAAAAAAAATTCTTGGCTTTAGGTATGGACTAATACAAAAGATAGGATAACATACAAATTCTTTTGTTAAAATACAGCAAGAACACAGCCAAACATCAGTATGTTGCAACATGATTCTGGTCACCACAACCTTCTTAGCAATTTCTGTTAGCATGGGGAACTCAACACATAGCAAATGCAAGACTGGTCCAGTAAAAACAACAAAAAAGTCTGTGTACGTGTTTCTTTACAGTGTAAGCTGTTCTTGAATAACACATTTCCACACTAGAGTTATTTTAACTAACAATAAATGTTTATGAGCTTTCATGAAATTTTACAACTTCTCATTAATATTATCTTCTAAGACCAATCAGAAACATAGTAGACTCTTGGTAGATTTATGCATTGTTAGGAAGGTAAATTACCTTATATAAAAATATATTCCAAATGATTTTCCCAATAACCTTCAGAGAAACTTAGATATGACATGAGATTAATATATAATGACTAGAGAAGAGATTAGACAAATGAATGGAACACAAGATAGAATTCCACAAAATCCAAGCTTAGCCAAGTATGTCCTGAAACAGGATCGCTGTTAGAAAAGAAGTGAAAAAAATAAGATAACTCAGAAGTACAAAAAGTCAAGAGTTTGTGACACCATGTATAAAGCAAATGAAAGCCACACATACAGATAATAGGTTGCTGCAGGATATATTATATAAATAATAAAGTAGCACAAATGATGATCTACAAATTCTATTATCACCACTGTGCAGAGCTTAGACAGTCTTGCTTGCAAGGTTGGCCCTTGACTGGCTTCTGGGAGCTTGGATTTAAAGGGGATTTCTCTACCATTTTGAGAACTGATGAGTCACTCACCATGCCTAAACTCTGTTTAAAAAATGTGGTTTAAGCTGAATATATACTTCATGCCTGGGAGATTAGAAATTTAGTATAGCCTAGGTAGAAGGTGACAAAATGACCAGCCCCCAGTAAAAATTCTTGACACTGCATCTAATGAGTTTCCGTGATAGACAACATTTCAAACAATCATCACAACTCAGCGCTGGGGAGCTAAATGTCATCCTCTGTGACTCTACTAGAAGAGGACTCTTTATAAACTTACATCTGATTACATTGAGACTTTGATCCAAGCACCTTTCCCTTTGATGATTTTTTAAGCCCTTTTGCTGTAATATAATGTAGCTGTGAGTATAAACTCTATCTTGGGTTCTGTGAGTCCTCCAAGAGAATGATCAAACCATGGAAAATTCTTGAGGACACCTGACATGCCATTTATAGTCATCATACATAAAATAACTATGGAGAAAAGTGAAACTCTGAATTTAGTTTATGCAAATATCCTTCAACCTCACAGCCGAATAGCACTAGTAGTCATCTGTGCTTAACAATTATGGCTTCTTGACAGTCTTCACTTTTCTCACTACCAAACTCTGCTCTGTTTTCAAACCCTGCACTTCAAACACTGCCTACCTTCTTACCATCTTATACCATGGATCCTATTTCTAATTTAATCTGATTCCCCAAATCTCACCTAGTTAATCTTTTTTTCCCATGTTACTTCTATCCTCATTGCTTACTAAAATACTCAGATTTGTTATTTAAGTAAATAACTATTAGAAACATATTATATACTAATAGGATAAAGACTAAATTTTTTTATTTTTTATTGAAATATAGTTGATTTACAGTGCTTCAGATGTACAAACTGATTCAGTTATATATTCTTTTCCAGGTTTTTCTCCATTGTAAGTTATTACAAGATATTGAATATAGTTCCTGTTCTATACAGTCAGTCCTTGTTATTTATCTATTTTATAAATAATAGTGTATATCTCTTTATCCTAAATTTCTAATTGATCCCACCCTACCTTTACCATTTGGTAACCATAAGTTTGCTTTAAATGTAACTGAGTCTGTTTCTGTTTTGTAAGTTCATTTGTGTCATTTTTTTAGATGTTGCACTTCAGCTCAGTTCAGTTCAGCTCAGTTCAGTCGCTCAGTCGTGTCCAACTCTTTGCAACCCCATGAATCACAGCACGCCAGGCCTCGCTGTCCATCACCAACTCCCGGAGTTTACTCAAGCTCATGTCCATCGAGTCAGTGATGCCATCCAGCCATCGCATCCTCTGTCGTCCCCTTCTCCTCCTGCCCCCAATCCCTCCCAGCATCAGTCTTTTCCAGTGAGTCAGCTCTTTGCATGAGGTGGCCAAAGTACTGGAGTTTCAGCTTTAGCATCATTCCTTCCAAAGAAATCCCAGGGCTGATCTCCTTCAGAATGGACTGGTTGGATCTCCTTGCAGTCCAAGGGACTCTCAACAGGCTTCTCCAACAACACAGTTCAAAAGCATCAATTCTTCAGCACTCAGCTTTCTTCACAGTCCAACTCTCCCATCCATACATGACCACTGGTAAAACCATAGCCTTGACTAGATGGACCTTTGTTGCCAAAGTAATGTCTCTGCTTTTGAATATGCTATCGAGGTTGGTCATAACTTTTCTTCCAAGGAGTAAGCGTCTTTTAATTTCATGGCTTCACACCATCTGCAGTGATTTTAGAGCCCCCCAAAATAAAGTCTGCCACTGTTTCCACTGTTTCCCCATCTATTTCCCATGAAGTGATGGGACCAGATGCCATGATCTTAGTTTTCTGAATGTTGAACTTTAAGCCAACATTTTCAATCTCCTCTTTGACTTTCATGAAGAGGCTGTTTAGTTTTTCTTCACTTTCTGCCATAAGGGTGGTGTCATCTGCATATCTGAGGTTATTGAAATTTCTCCCAGCAATCTTGATTCTACCTTTTGCTTCTTCCAGCCCAGCATTTCTCATGACGGACTCTACATATAAGTTAAATAAGCAGGGTGACAATATACAGCCTTGACGTACTCCGTTTCCTATTTGGAACCAGTCTGTTGTTCCATGTCCAGTTCTAACTGTTGCTTCCTGACCTGCATACAAATTTCTCAAGAGGCAGGTCAGGTGGTCTGGTATTCCCATCTCTTTCAGAATTTTGCACTTACGTGTTATCAAATGATATTTATCTTTTCCTGCCTGACTTACTTAGGGTGATAAGCTCTAGATCCATCCATGTTTCTCCAAGGGACATTATTTCATTTTTTATAGCTGAGTAATATTCCATTGTGCGTATCACATCTTTATCCATTCATTTGTTGATGGACATTTCAGTTGCTTCCATGTCTTAGCTATCATAATTAGCACTGCTATGAACATTGAGGTGCATATATCTTTTCTAATTAAGAGTTGCTGTTTTTATAGATATATACCCAAAAGTCAGATTTCAGGATCATATAATAAATCTTTTTTTTTTAGTTTTTTAAGCAACCTCCATACTGTTCTCCATAGTGACTGTACCAATTTACATTCCCACCAATAGTGTAGGATGGTTCCTTTCTCTCCATACTCTCTCTAGCATTTATTATTTGTAGACTTTTTGAAAAACTAAACTCTTAGCATGATTTATATGGCCCTAAGTTGGCTAGAAGTGGCCTATTGTCCCAGTTTTACCTTATATCCCTTTCTCTGAGTTCCAACTATGTTGCCTTCTTTCTATTGCTCAGATGCACCTAATTGTTTATCAGATCAACACATCATCTCTCTGCCTGAAATGTCCTCTCTCTTTCCCTTGTTTAAAGCTAATTCTTCCTCCATATCTCAGCTCAGTAGGAAGCCGCTCCTTTTATATGCCTCCATAGCATCATGGATGCTCTATGACATGTTGTCCATTATACTTACAGTTGACGTCAGTTTGTATTATTATCAGATAAATGCCTTTATGAGATGAGACACTCTACAAAAGTGGGGATTATGTCTTTTTTCTTGGCAGTGACTCTACTGTGCTTAAATAACCTGAAATATGCTAAGAGCAAAGTATCTATAAATGAAGAAATGAATTAATGTAGTCACTGTCCTAGATAACGTAGCAGATAAGAAGGTAAATAAAATACAAAGTATTTCTCTAAGGGAATTCTACCTACAAGGTGAGATAAGTAAATATAGGTTACTGAACATAAGATGATGATATTTGTAAATGGAGATAGAAGAAAATAGAAACATTTTAGAAAAAGGAAAGAAATAATGCAATGTAAATGAATCCCTTGTCCTAGTTCTTTCCACAGCAAACATTCTATCCAAAGCTCCACATCCTATCTAGCCTGCACTCAAGCATCTTAACTAACCTTCTATCTTTCATTCTTGTTCCTGTGGCTTCAAAAATTTCCCCTAAGTTCAGTGTATATATACAAACAAATATATGCATATACACACACATATACATCATATATCAGATAAAGCAATGGCACCCCACTCCAGTACTCTTGCCTGGAAAATCCCATGGACAGAGGAGCCTGGTGCACTGCAGTCCATGGGGTCGCTAAGAGTAGGACAGGACTGAGCAACTTCACTTTCACTTTTCACTTTCATGCATTGGAGAAGGAAATGGCAACCCACTCCAGTGTTCTTGCCTGGAGAATCCCAGGGACGTGGGAGCCTGGTGGGCTGCCATCTATGGGGTCGCACAGAGTTGGACACGACTGAAGCAACTTAGCAGTAGCAGCAGCATACATCGTATATATATATAATATATATAGTGTTTAGTTGTGTCCAAATCTTTGCAATCCTATGGACTGCAGCCCACAAGGCTCCACTGTCCATGGGATTTTCCTGGCAAGAATTTTGGAGGGGGTTACCATTTCCTCCTCCAGAGGATCTTCCTGACCCAGGGATCACACACACACATCTCTTGTGTCTCCCTGCATTGGCAGGCAGATTCTTTACCACTGAGCCACCTGGGCATGCATTCTAACCTGCACTCAAGCATCTTACCTAAACTTCTATCTTTCATTCTTGCCTTCTGCCCCTTCAAAAATTTCACCTACATTCAGTAAGGAATATCTTAGCAAAATGGGATTCTACTAATACCTCTCTACTTAAAACAACTAACAACTTTGTAGGCCAGAAGGCAAATCAGTTTGTATGACTATGTTAAGTAGGTAAGAATTAAAAGAAAGATGAACAGTCCCATAATTCTGCATTGTTACATGCTCATGTCCCCAAATGCTGGCATTCTTTTAATTATAAGGACAAGAGCAATATAAGCAGAATCTATGATCCCTTGCAAGCTCTTTGTGCCACTAAAATTCCACCTACAGGAGTAACAGTTTGAAGAGTGGAGAGAGATGTTGTCTAACAGTCCCAGTGCCTGCTAGAAAGCTGGGTGACCACTTTGAGGTTCCCTGCAGGCTTCTCTTTGCTCTTAGAATAAAATCCCAAAGTGTCATTATAACCTACAGAGAAATGATCGTTTGACACTATGGTAATTTACCAGTCCCATTACTCATCACTTACTTGTCACTGTACTCTAGACTCACTGATTACTTTCAGTTCCTACAAAATCATGTCGTTTCCTTCCTTGGGTTTTTCTCTCAAGTTGTTCTTTCTGCCTAGAAAGATATCTTCCATATGCATTTTATCCAGCTTACTTTACAACAGTTTATATACTCAAATCTAATATTCCAGGTAAATGAATTCTAAAGTCTATGATAAGGCTGCATAGCAAGTACACTTTAAGACAGTGTACCTCTCTACTGTTGCTAACACAGGCATAATTAATCTTTATGTGAATTTTTTGTTAAATTTCTATCTTCTCCACTAAATTTTAAGTTAAATTCCATGGATCTCAGAGCCTGGTAAGTTACCATCCATGGGGTTGCAAAGAGTTGGGCATGACTGAGTGACTTCACTTTCACTTTCAATGTGACAGAACCTACTTTGTTCATTCTTATAATTCTATAAATTAAAATGGTGTCTGGCATGCCTAAGTTACTTAATAAATGTTAGTTGAAAAAAATAATTTTGAAGACTCAAAGCATTCTATGTAAGATAAATAATATAAGCAAACTTAAGGAATTACACATCTAGGTATGCTAGTAACTATGGTATATATGAGAGAATCAATCAGTTCAGTTCAGTTCAGTTGCTCAGTCATGTCTGACTCTTTGCCATCCCATGGACTGCAGCACACCAGGCCTCCCAGTCCATCACCAACTCCTGGAGTTTACTCAAAACTCATGTCCATTGAGTCCATGATGCCATCTAAACATCTCATCCTGTCATCCCCTTCTCCTCCTGTCTTCAATCTTTCCCAACATCAGGGTCTTTTCAAATGAGTCATTATTTGCTTCAGGTGGCCAAAGTATTGGAATTTCAGTTTCGGCATCATCCTCCCAATGAATATTCAGGACTGATTTCTTTTAGGATGGACTGGTTGGATTTCCTTGCAGCCCAAGGGACTCTCAAGAGTCCTCTCCAATACCGCAGTTCATAGGCATGAATTCTTCAATGTTCAGCTTTCTTTACATTCCAACTCTCACATCCATACATGACTACTGGAAAAACTATAGCCTCAATTAGATGGACTTTTGTTAGCAAAGTAATGTCTCTGCTTTTTAATATACTATCGACTTTGGCCATAACTTTTCTTCCAAGGAGCAAGTGTCTTTTAATCTCATGGCTGCAGTCACCATCTGCAGTGATTTTGGAGCCCAAGAAAATAAAGTGTACCACTGTTTCCATTGCTTCCCCATCTATTTGCCATGAAGTGATGGGACCAGATGCCATTAACTTAGCTTTTTGAATATTGAGTTTTAATCCAACTTTTTCACTCCCCTCTTTCATTTTCAAGGAGCTCTTTAGTTCTTTGCTTTCTGCCATAAGGGTGGTATCATCTGCATATCTGAGGTTATTGATATTTCTCTCGGCAATCTTGATTCTAGCTTGTGCTTCTTCCAGTCCAGCGTTTCTCATGATATACTCTGCATAGAAGTTAAATAAGCAGGGTGACAATATACAGCCTTGATGTACTTCTTTCCTGATTTGGAACCAGTCCATGTCCAGTTCTAACTGTTGCTTCCTGACCTGCAGACAGATTTCTCAGGAGGCAGGTTAGATGGTATGGTATTCCCATCTCTTTCAGAATTTTCCACAGTTCATTGTGATCCACACAGTCAAAGGCTTTGGAATAGTCAATAAAGCAGAAATAGATGTTTTTCTGGAACTAGCTTGCATTTTCTGTGATCCAGCAAATGTTGGCAATTTGATCACTGGTACCTCTGACTTTTCTAAAACCAGCTTGAACATCTAGAAGTTCATTGTTGACGTATTGCTGAAGCCTGGCTCAGAGAATTTTGAGCATTAATTTGCTAGCATGTGAGATGAGTGCAATTGTATGGTAGTCTGAGCATTCTTTGGCATTGCCTTTCTTTGGGATTGAAATGAAAACTGACCTTTTCCAGTCCTGTGGCCACGGGTGAGCTTTTCAAATTTGCTGGCATATTGAGTGCAGCACTTTCACAGCATCATCTTTCAGGATTTGAAATAGTTCAACTGGAATTCCATCACCTCCACTAGCTTTGTTCAAAATGATGCTCCCTAAGGCCCACTTGACTTCACATTCCAGGATGTCTGGTTCTAGGTGAGTGATCACACCATCATGATTATCTGGGTCATGAAGATCTTTTTTGTATAGTTCTTCCATGTATTCTTGACACCTCTTCTTAATATCTTCTGCTTCTGTTAGGTCCATAACATTCCTGTCCTCTATTGTGCCCATCTTTGCCTGAATGTTCCCTTGGTATCTCTAATTTTCTTGAAAAGATCTCTAGTCTTTCCTATTCTATTGTTTTCCTCTATTTCTTTGCACTGATCACGGAGGAAAGCTTTCTTATATCTCCATGGTATTCTTTGGAACTCTATATTCAAATGTGTATATCTTTCCTTTTCTCCTTTGCTTTTCAGTTCTCTTCTTTTCACAGCTATTTGTAAGGCCTCCTCAGACAGCCATTTTGCTTTTTTGTATTTCTTTTTCTTGGGGATGGTCTTGATCCCTGCTTCCTGTACAATGTCATAAACTTCCGTCCATAGTTCTACAGGCATTCTGTCTATCAGAACTAATCCCGTGAATCTATTTCTCACTTCCACTGTATAATGTTAAGGGATTTGATTTAGGCCATACCTGAATGGTCTAGTGGTTTTCCCTACTTTATTTAAGTCTGAATTTGGCAATAAGGAGTTCATGATCTGATCCACAGTCAGCTCCCAGTCTTGATTTTGCTGACTGTATAGAGCTTCTCCATCTTTGACTGCAAAGAATATAATCAATTTTATTTCAGTTTGACCATCTGGTGATGTGTGTAGAGTCTTCTCTTGTGTTGGTGGAAAAAGGTGTTTGCTATTACCAGTACGTTCTCTTGGCAAAACTCTATTAGCCTTTGCCCTGCTTCATTCTGTACTCCAAGGCTAAATTTGCCTGTGACTTTAGGTATTTCTTGACTTCCTACTTTTGCATTCCAATCCCCTATAATGAAAAGGACTTCTTTTCTCTGTGTTAGTTCTAGAAGGTCTTGTAGGTCTCCATAGAACCATTCAACTTCAGCTTTTTCAGCATTATTGATCAGGGCATAGCCTTAGATTACTGTGAGGGGATAGTAATATATGGGAATAGTGGTAGATAAAGCTATATTTGGGGAAGAACTGAATTTTCTGACTAAAGAGTACAGATTAAGTAATTAGTAAAGAACTTATATAAACAAATGAGATAATTAAGGTTATATGAGTTGTGAGAGACTAGTTAGAAAGATACAGACATCACAGAAATTTGGGCAAATCATGGTCTCAGGATGGTAGGCAGTGATCACAGAAATGATTGGAATAGACATAAACAACTTTGAGAAGAAAGAATAAAAGATTTAGTTTGGACTAGAAGCCTGAATACAAGAAAGGAATCCAAAAAAAAAAAAAATTTAAGGTTTCAAGATTTCTGGGTTGATGGAATAACTGTTATCAAAGTAGCCCTTCTTCTATAAACTACCTCCTTTTGTAAAATTATAGAATTACAAAAATACACACAACTACTCTTCTTGGGCACTAACAATAGTCAGTTCAATCCTATGATTCCTGAGATGGGAAACTCATTTTGGAAGCTATAATTGCCCTCTCTCTGGCTGAGGACAAACTCCCAATCACGACACTATGAGCTGGAGGCCAAGCAGAGTACAGCAATTCCACTGAGCTAAGGATAAAGATTAGAATTCATGGCCACAGGGGAGTGGCAAGAATTTGTGGGACAAGGGACCTGTACATAGAGTGAGACACAGAATTTCATGTGGGGCTCCCACAGGGTCTTGGCTGAGGAATGGGCTGCACATACACATGGAAAGACTAAAGTTTACCAGAGTACATCTGCTACAGGTTAAAAGTGAAGAAATATATGACAGAACAAGCAACACAAGGGGACACTGGAGTTCAAGTCAACCCTAATGGAAAGGTTAATATTTAACACTTTGAACAATGAGACATTAGAAAGCTTGTATCTTAAGAGTAAGAACCACACCATAAAGTAGAGCCTACTTTCAGCATTCAATAACAAATCTTAAAACCAAAGATCTTCAGGAGAAAAAGTTTAGATGCGAGTTCTGCCAGGATATAGAGAACTGGGAAACAACTTGGACTTTTCATTAGCTGTACTAACAAGGTGTAAAATAAATCCTACGCAAGTTGAAAGTGATCATCCAACAATTAGATCACTGAATAGAAAAAACAACACTTTTCAGAGAAATGTAAACAGAGATGTATCATTCGCTATGTCAAGTATAAAATAACAATCACAAATAGGGAAGCAGGAAATGTGCCCCAGGGTCAAGGAAAACAAAACAAATCAAAACACTGAATAGAAACCACACCAATCATGGTTCAGATGTTAGACTTGGCACTCAAGAATTTTAAACAGCTATTAAAATTTTGTACAAAGAATAAATAATGAATGAGTAAACATGCTCAAAGAAATGCAAATTATTTTAAAACATCAAATGAAAACTAAATACCTTAAAATTGTAATTTAAATTAAAAATTCACTGGTTTGGCTTAACAACCAAAAAAAAGAAGAGTCAACAAACTTAAACGTAGATCAACACAAGCTGTCCCATCTGAAGAACACGGTGAAAACAGAATGAAACACAAACATAACTGAATAAATTTAAATGAACAAATGGCAAAGCCTAGAAGAAACAACATCAAAGGAAATGAATAATATTTTTGAGAAGATGAGCTTTAAAAAAAAACAAGAAAAAATATATTTAACAATATGTTAGAAGGCAGCATATTGATGAGATGCTAGAGAGGAATATTTGAAGGCCCTCCAAACTAAGGCAAGTCTATAAACTGTTTGAGTAAATGAGTTTCCAGAGAGAGAAAGAAAAATGAGAGGAAAGAACCCGACCTTGGCGAATTCCCTTTATAAAAATAGCTAAAGGGTGAGAAGAGATAAACAAATTAAAGAAAGAAACAGGAGGGAAAATAGATAAAACAAAGTGTCAAGAAAACTGAAGAAGGTTAGAGTGTCAAGAAAAAGGAAGCTCCTGACAAGCCAGGAAAAAAAAAGAGGGTTACTAATAATAAGAATTAATATTGGTTTTAAAAGTGAGGAAGTCATTGATGACATCTGAATAGGTAAGTAAAAGGGGAGAAAAGGCAAGAAGCAGGAAGATTTTAGGGGACTAAAATAAGAGAGCAGACACAGCAAATAGAGCATAAAGAAGTCTACAGATGGAAATAAAAATTATAATTTAAGAAGGTCAGAGGAAAGATTTGTTGTTTATAAGAGTTCTTAACATACTGAGAAGAATGAGTCTATGAGAATGACTGAAAATTCAAATGAAAAATGATTATTAATGAAACAATATTTGTTATTAAACAAAAAGTGAGTGAATGACTAAAAGCAAAGTAAGGCAATTAGTTTTATAAAAGAAGAGAGTTGCTTCTTTAATATACAAGTAGAGAATGAGTGAAGAAAAAATTTTGAAATATAAAGAACAGAAATTGAAAACTTTCACATCAAGTGGACTGAATTTTCTCAAAAATATTAAATATAAACACCTCTTCTGGAGCCTTCTTAAGGTGGCTAAAAAGGTTTTAAAACTGCTGCTATAATCAATAGTAAAAGATGAATAAAATAATTTTTAAATAGAAAAGGATACAAGTCAACATTAGAAAAACATGACAGCAGTAACCAAAAAGCAGCACAGTTTCACAGCTTTCTTCAACAATGCTTGGCAGACCACCATAAAATAGAAGAAAGAGTCAGAGTGAGCCAGAATAGTATGCTACCCCAGCACTGAATAATGTGTGTCACTGGAGTCAGCCACTAAAGATTCAGATCAGACAGAAACAGAAAACCAGGAGAATGATCAACACACAAATACGTTAGCACTCAGAGGAATACAAAAAAGGGAAGTTTCTATAAATAAGAGTAAAACTTAGTAAGTTCTCTGTAAGAACTAAGAGTGTGAAGTTATTGGGAAACAAGAAGGCTATGATCACAGAGAACAATGTCAAGTCTAAGATCTCAAAAGGAGAGGTACTCAAGCAATGAAGACTAAAGGCTACAGATGAAGGACATAATTGACATGACTAATCAACTATCACATGGATCCATCAGTTTAACAATCAACTTTTTATCCTTTTTACTTATTACGTGCCAGATTAAAATGTACACACAGTTTCTTTCCCAATTAACATGAATATCACAGATATCGAGGGACATAATAAGAAATTATGTAGAAAGAAATCCTGAGTCATCCCAGCATCCCCAAGACTTATAGTTTCCACCCAACAATAAAGCCTCAATGATTCTTGAAGAAATTAAATGAAGATATTGTGCTAGGCATAGGAAACACCAAATAAATTGTAATGGTCTTATGCACAGGAAAGCGACTGTGCAAGTTCAAGCAGAGAACTTTTCACTACAGAATGAAAATATCAGTATACTATCTGTAAAATTTCTTAACTACTGCCCAGTCTCTTTTCTGAAACTTTCTTAAATTCCAGGACACTACACTCTAACTTCTGTTCCCTTGTTCAGTCTCAGATTAGCCTTTTCGCAGTCATGTTATCTAATCCTGTCTCCTTCCCCTAAAATTGTGTGTCCCCCCAGTTCTTAATCTTAGAACCTATTTCTCAACTTTACAATTTTACAAATTCTCTCTGGTTATTTCAAGTATCATATGTCTACAGTCATTTCTATTTGGTTGACACCTAAATTTGCCTGCCTTTATAGCTGTGAGCCCTGGACTAATACCTTCAGATATCACCACAGAGAGAGCTCACTAACCACTCAAGTGTTAACTAAAACCAAATTTAACTTATCAAAAAAAAAAATTGTTCTTCTTGTATTCTTTGTACTGATTAATATCAGGAAATTGGTCCATTGTCAACTTAAGCTGTTTGTGGAAATGAAAAGGCAGAGGTGAACTTTACATCCTTTTGCCCATTGAAAGTTTCCCAAGGATAAAGGAGACAATTTTTTTTAATTACTTTACAATATTGTATTGGTTTTGCCATACATCAACATGAATCTACCACAGGTATACACATGTTCCCCTTCCTGAACCCTCCTTCCACCATCCTCCCTGTATCATCCCTCTGGGTCATCCCAGTGCACCAGTCCCAAGCATCCTGTCCACTTTTTAAAGTATTTTGATCCTCTATTCAGTTAATCAACTGCTCTCCTTTGAATATAATAATATTGACTTATTAAAATGGTAATCACACCATATAATCCATTTCTATAGCAGTGTTTCTCAAGCTTTAATGTGCACAGGAATTTCAATAATACCAATGACTAATACAGTATTTGTTGAATGCTCATATGCTAGGCACTATTCTAAGAACTTTCAACAGCTATTTCATTTAAGCATCACAAAGGTAAAACCACTCTTATATAAGCATGTTAAAAATGAAAATTTTGATATAGTAAGTCTGGTTGGAGGCCCAGGAGTATATATTTTTCTAAATATTTAAATTCTTTGATGCTCATAAGCATTTGATTCACTGTTTCATAGAATCTCTTTAATGTGTCACTAATTTTCAATTCTTGTTATTACTATGTTAATAACCCAACTTCCTCCCTATATATTTCTACTTTTTTTTTTTACAAGGGCAATCATTTCTTACTGTTCAAATCTTGTACTTTCTGACCAGAAAGTTTTCTCAGTTCACTGGAATACAACTTTGGTAACACACAGCGATACTGTTTCCAAGCATATTCAACTAGTAGAGCTCTATTACAGTGGATAATGCAAAGCAGTTCATGTATTCTCACGCATTCAAAACTTCTAGCCTTTTAATTTAAAATACAGCTTATAAGTGGCATTGATTGTATTATAACTATATAGTATGGTCTCAACTCTGAGAAAATCCTGAAATATGTCATAGTCAACTGCATGTTGGGGGCAGGATGTGGTAGTCTGCTTCACATGGTCACCTGGGGACCCAGGAACCTTCTAACTAGTTGTTCAACTATCTTCTAGGAGTCTCTTTTTATAAAAGCAATGTATGTATTCAATTCTTCAAATGAATCCCTAAAGCCCTCAGACTCTATTTCCATTTCATATGACGTGTTAAGATTGCAATTTTCTGAAAAAGAAAATCACAGAATCTAATAGAAAAACTTCAAAAGAAAATCTCTTTATAGAATAACTTCTCAGCATGCAAATATGGTAAACATAGGCATAAATATATAAAATTATGGTCTAAATTTTGATAGTAACTCACCTTTAAGGGATAAAAAAAGGCTATAATCTATAGCCCCAAAACTTGCACACCTTGAAGAAAAGAAACAATACTTTATTTCACCATACCACTGAGGCCAAAAATAATTAACTGTATAAAATATTATCACAGTTATTAATGCCTCAAATGTCCTAACTTTGTAAATCCTACAAAGCTAGTAAAGTCTAATATACTAAAATGAATGTCCAGACAGTACAGCAATGCTTTAACTCACATGGTCCCTTTAGTGAGCTATGATGCTTGGGTACAGGAAGCCAATTAAAGAGGAGTTAGGAAGTATTTTCCAGAATCGTGAATTAGGACAGACTCAGTGCACTCTACTGCCATTTGGTTCCTTAAGCTTATCTAAATTATCCAACCTACTAGAGACCTTATAAAGTAAGTGCAACTCTTATGATTCAATTCATGGAAAACTATTCCTATAGGAAGGCTCAATATTTTCCACCAGACTTTTGTCTTTTTATAGTGGTTATTTCAAACAGCTTTTTCCTTTCTCTAGTAAGTAATCCAAAATCTATGGAAAATTGCATTTGGCAAGCTAAGCTATGGTTTTCTAATTAACAATCAAGTTGGTCATAATGAAATAAGACAATTACAAATATGTATCTGAATTTTCTGAAAGAATTCTCTGAAAGAACCTTCCTATCTCTGGTTCTTGGGGAGATGTTAAGAGGAGATACTCCAGGCAAACGTACATGTTATAGAATGTCAAAACGTAAATCTTTCCATTTCAATTGAGACAAAAATATGATACACATCAAATACAGAAATGAATGCAAGACAGATGACCATATACAACATTTATAAAGAAAATCTCAGTGTCAACAATTCTTGGATTCCTCAAGCAAATCATATATAATAAGCTGGGTCAAGGTATGGAGAGTAAATTTCTGAGAAGACTCATGGGTACCCAGGCGGTCCTAGTGGTAAAGAACCTTCAATCAGTGCATGAGATGTAGGAGACACAGGTTCAATCCCTGGGTTGGGAAGATAGCCTGGAGGAGGGCGTGGCAACCCACTCCAGTATTCTTGACTGGATAATCCCATGGACAGAGGATCCTGGTGGGCTACAGTCCATAGGGTTGCAAAGAGTTGGACACAACTGAAATGACTGAGGAGGCATGCACCCATTGGTAGAAATCCCTAGCCTCTCCCAAGAAGGATGGAATAAGTGTGGAAGGTCCCAACTCTTGCATCTAAAGCCTCAGAATGGGGATTTCCATTATACTACTCCCAGATCCTGGAATGTCAATTCCCTGAAGTTTGGAGTTGCAGAGAATGCCTCAGGATCTTCCAGTGGCTTGGGGTGGGAGAATAAATGTAGTTCTGTTGGGAATGGCCTTCACATCCAGAGACTGTCAGGTCCAAGGTGTTGAGTCATGGCAGAAAGGAAAAAAAGTAAGACTGGAGCCATTTTAAGTCCAAATGTTAAGTCCAGGAGAAAAAGTAGGGAGCACCAATAGTTTATTATTTGTGGAGTGGACTACCAGAAAAAAAAAGACGGCCAAAGGAAAAGCGATACATTGGGAAATGGATTGTTCTGTTCATACCATGAGAGATAGAATGAACATGCGGCCAATGATAGAATCTTCAAGAAACACACACATATATATACACAGGCATCCATAAGAGAAGGAAATCAGCATGTAACATCTACCAGACCCCAAAAGTTTAAAATCGGCTTCACCGGATGTCACCCAAGTAAGATATTTCTCTGTTCTATGTCATTTTTTTCCTCTTCACTCCACCTGTTTCTTTCTTTTTTTTTTTTTTTTTTTTTTTGAAGCTAGAGAGTGGAAGAAGCGAGGTAGGAAGAGGGATGGAAAAAAGAAGCTGAGTATACTATTTTCTCCTTATTAGATCAAAGGTTTCCATCTGCTACAGGTCTTAGGTAAGGAAGAGGAAAACTATCAACAGTTAGTTGGACTTTGCTCTTGTTGTTGTTTTTCAGTTGCTCAATCATGTCCGGCTCTTTGTGAGCCCACTGACTGCAGCACACCAGGCTTTGCTGTCCTTTACCATCCCCCGGAGCTTGCTCAAATTCCTGTCCATTGACTCAGTGATGCCATCCAACCATCCCTTCAACAAAGATTACAATATTACTATGCAGATTGACATGAGTCTGAGTGAACTCCAGGAGATGGTGATGGACAGGGAGGCCTGGCGTGCTGCGATTCACGGGGTCGCAGAGTCAGACACGACTGAGCGACTGAACTGAACTGAAAGTGAGACTTTTACTTAATGAATTAACACTGTATTTGTAATTTAAAAGGACTAGAACCATAAGACTGCTGTTACCAGAGATTAATAAGAAATGTCTTAAGCCTGTCAAGATTTCATCAAGGGTCAGCAACACTGCCCCTTCTGAACAGATTTTCATGGACATAGAAGATAAAAAATAAAATTGTTCTTTGATTACAAATGAACCACATATGCTAAACATTCAAGTGACACAATATTTATAATTGAAAGGAACTTGACCCTAAATGACTCACCTCCCCTCAGCTTTAATAAGTGGGCTAAACTACCTATAAATCATGGCTCATCTTCTTGTTTACAATATGCAGGCCAAAGTCATCAAGTCAGACCATAAGGTTGTTCTTTGGTTATCAGTATTACATCTTGCTAATTTTAATAACCCTTGAGAGTCCCTTGGACTGAAAGGAGATCAAACCAGTCAATCCTAAAGGAAATCAACCATGAACATTCATTAGAAGGATTAATGCTGAAGCCCCAATTCTTTGGCCACTTGATGCGAAGAGTCGATTCACTGGAAAAGACCCTGATGCTGGGAAATGCTGAGGGCAGGAGGAGAAGGGGGCAGCAGAGGATGAGATGGTTAGATAGCATTATCAACTTAATGGACATGAATTTGAGCAAACTCCAGGAGATAGTGAAGGACAGGAAAGCCTGACAAGGTACAGTCTATGTGGAATGCAAAGAGTTGGACACAACTTAGCAACTGAACAATAACAATGCCAATAACACATTAAGGAGAAAACCAGTTTCTCTCAAAAACATAGAGCATTTGACTGCCATTGATGTTGTTCAGTTGCTAAGTCATTGCTCTTCAAACCTAAAGTAGGTAAGAGAGAGTCATGATGCCCACATTCTCAAAAGACATCCATAAGATAGTCTTTTGAAACAATTAATTGGGAAAAAAATTCCAAAAATGTACGTGGTATAACAACCATGAAAAGGGCCACTGAATAGATAAAGCATCCCAACTGTGTCTTGTTCTAATGCTTGCTCTGTCTCTTCAAATTGTGTTCTTTGCTTTTTAATATGCCTTGCAAATTTTTTCTTGACAGCCAAATATAAGGTACCAAGTAAAACAAAAGGCTATAAAAAAAAGACCCTTAGTAATATGCCATGGGAGGGATAGCAGTTTTTATACTTCTGATTAAATCTCAGTCTTTTAGAGCCTGTGCCTCTGCACTTCACCACTGCTTCTCAGCCACAGTCCCCCTCTTCCCTCAAACCCCCAGCTCTGAAGTGAGACAGGGTAGCTAGAGGTGCTGAAGTATTTCCCTTCCCCAGGTCAGTCAGGCTCCAGTTATCTAGTTTCTCCTGAGGGCAGGTCTTGTTAAGAAGAACAGAATGCTCTAGGCATTTTAAATTGGTTCCTTACTCTTTCCCCTCCTGCCAGAAGTGAAAGTTGCACAGTCAGGGTCTGATTCTTTGTGATCCTATGGACTGTAGCCTGCCTGCCTCCTCAGCCCATGGAATTGTCCAAGCAAGAGTATTGGAGTGGGTTGCTATTTCCTTCTCCAGGGGATCTATATTTTTCTCCCACATTTGCTGTGGGAACTTGACCAATCTCCTGGAGATAAATCTCACAATATTGTACACCTCTCCTCCCCTCACCACTGTCAGAGGGTCTAGTTCTTCATCCTCAGAGTTGTCTTCCCTGAAAAGTGAGTTGAAACAAAAAGCCCTGGTGGATCAGATGGTAAAGAATCTACCTGGTGAGAGATGTGAGTTGGGGCCCTGAGTGGGGAAAATCCCCTAGAGAAGGGGTTAGCAACCCACTGCAGTATTCTTGCCTGAAGAATTCCATGGGCGGAGAAGCCTGGAGGGGCTACAGTCCATAGCGTCACAAAGAGTTGGACACTAAGCCACCAGCAATTTTTCAATCAGTTTTCCTGAGGTGGTTTCCACGCCCAAGTCTCTATTCCCTGTACCTGCCTGACTCTTCATGGGGGCAGTGTTTGTGTCTCACCTCTCTAACAGATCCAAAAAGAGAGGTTGATTTTTGTAGTCTGTTCAGTTTTTACTTTTTTTTTTCTTTTTTTAGGAAGACTGGTGATCTCCAAGCTCCTTATATGTGATGCAGAACCAGAAACTGGAAGTCTTAAAATAGACTAATCTCTTCCAGAATTATACAAAAAACTTAACTCACCAAAATTGTTAATCAATAGTATCCTCATCTTTAACATATTAGCACTCCTCTCAAAGGTCACAGTGAGAGTGAGGCAGGATGAATGCCCCTGAATTGTATTAAAAAGATGTCTTCTAGACCAGTGTAGTGGAAGAAATATGGGCTTGAACAAAAGCCAGATGTTGCGACTTTCTCCATTTTATGAAATTGATTAAACAGCAACAAAGTGGGTTTTATTTGCTATTATCAAGTTCAGGGTACAAGTTGAAAGCGTTCAAAAACTGAAATTAAAAATGAACATCTATTAGGTTGGTGCAAGTGTAACTGTGGTCTTTGCATTGTTGATATTTGCCGTATGAACTGGAATACATTCTCAATAAATGTGCTTATGTTACACATTTTAATGCATATTTCTCATGTCATGTTTTTTGCTAATGAATTATTACTTTCTGGTTTTTTGTGTTTATTTTAGACTATGGAAATGATGTTAGACAAAAAGCAAATCCAAGCAGTTTTGAGTTCAAAATGGGTTGTAAAGCAGGGTAGACAACTAGAAGCATCAACAACACATTTGGCCCAGGAACAGCTAGCTAACATACAATCCAGTGATAGTTCTAGCTGAGACCAGAGCCTTGAAGACAAGGAGCCGAGTGGCCAGCCATGGGAAGGTGACCACAACAAATTGAGAGAAATCATAAAAGTTGGTCCTCTTACAACTACTTGAAAAGTTGCCAAAGAACTCAGTGTTGGCCATTCTACAGTCACTCAGCATTTGAAGCAAACTGGAAAGGTGAAAAACTTGATAAGCAGATGCCTCATGAGCTGACCAGAAATTAAAAAATCATGATTTTGAAATGTCATTTATCTTATTTTATACAACAACAATGAACCATTTCTTGATCAGATTGTGATATGTGATGAAAAGTGGATATTATATGATAACCAACAGGCATGACCAACTCTGTGGTTGGACTAAGAAGAAATTTCAAACCACTTTCCAACGCCAAACCTGCACCAAAAAAAGGGTTACTGTCACTGTTTGGTGGTCTGCTGTCAGTCTGATCTACAGCTTTCTGAATCCCAGCAAAACCAATACACATCTGAGAAGTATGCTCAGCGAATCAACGAGATGCACTGAAAACGGCGCCAGCAGCCAGCACTGGTCAACAGAAAGGGCCTGATTTTTCTCCACAACAATGCACGACCTCATATCACACAACCAGCATTTCAAAAGTTGAACAAATTGGGCTATAAAGTTTTACCTCATCTACCCTATTCACCCGACCTGTTGCCAACTGACTACCACTTCCTCAAGCATCTCAACAGCTTTTTGCAAGGAAAACACTTCCACAACCAGCAGGATGCAGAAAATGCTTTCCAAGAGTTCATCAAATCCCAAAGCATGGATTTTGAAGTCACTCAGTCATGTCCGATTCTTTGTGACCCCATGGACTATAGCCTATCAGACTCCTCCGTCCATGGGATTTTCCAGGCAAGAGTGCTGGAGTGGATTGCCATTTCCTTCTCCAGGGGATCTTCCCAACCCAGGAATCGAACCCAGGCCTCCCTCATTGCAGGCAGACGCTTTACCGTCTGAGCCATCAGGGAAGCCCCACTGTAAGAATAAGCAAACTTATTTCTCATTAGCAAAAATGTGTTGATTGTAATGGTTCCTATTTTGACCAATAAAAATGTTTGAGCCTAGTTATAACGATTTAAAATTCACAGTCCAAAATCACAATTACTTTTTTCACCAACTGAATAGGGCTTCCCTGGTGGTACAAAGGGTAAGAATCTGCCTTCCAATGCAAGGGACATGGATTTCATCTCTGGTCCAGGAAGATTCCACATGCCGCAGAGCAACTACTGAACCTATTCTCCAGAGCCTGCAAGCCACAACTACTGAAGCCTGCACACCTAGAGCTCATGCCTCACAACAAGAGACGCCACTGCAATGGGAAGCCTATGCAGCTCAACTAGACAGTAGACATTGCTCTCCGCAACTAGAGAAAGCTCTCGTGCATGCAAAGACTGATGCAAGCCAAAATTAAAATAAAATAAATATATATTATTTTAACAATAAAGTTATTTAAAGTGAGCATATTGCTCTAAGAATAACTTTTCATCAAAGGCTTCTATCTTCACATATGTATAAATATAAAATTCTTACTTCAAGAATACTTGCAGTTTGCAAGTTTTTGTCATTTATCTTCTAATATCCGGTCCAATCAAAAAACAATCAGCTGAAAGATGGCGGAGGAATAGGACAGGAAGACCACTCTGTCCCTCACAAATTCCTCAAAAGAACATTTCAACGCTGAGCAAACTCCACAAAACAACTTCTGTAGGCTGGCAGAGGACATCAGGCAACCAGAAAAGCAGACCATTGTCTTCAAAAACAGGTAGGAAAAAATATAAAAGACGAAAAAGGAGACAAAGGAGGTGGGGAGGGAGCTCCGTCCCGGGAAGGGAAGCCCGTCCCGGGAAGGGAATTTTAAGAAGAGAGGTTTCCAAACACCAGGAAACACTCTCCCTGCTGAGTCTGTGGCGAGCCTTGGAAACACAGAGGGCAACATAACAGGAAGGGAAAAATAAATAAATAATTAAAACCAACAGATTACAAGCCCAACAGTAATTCCCCCAGCGGAAAAGCAGCACAGACTCCTGCATCTGCCACAAGCTAGTGGGGGCAGGGCGGGGAAGCGCGGGAGGCGCGGGCTGCAGAGCTTTGTAAGAATCAGGCAGGAACGCCCCACGCGAACCAGAACAATCTAACTTGGGCTAGCAAACCAGACTGTGGGATAGCTACCACGCAAAAAGCTCGAACATAAGACACTGCCAGGACCAAGCACAGAACAAAGGACGGAGCAGAAAAAGCCGGCTGCAGACCATCCCCTGCCGGGGACAGGCAGCCAGAGCCGTAAGGACTGGAAAGGGGCAATTGCAGACCCGGAGAGACTTTACTTACCTAACTGCAAGCAGGCTCCTTTGCTAAGACTTCTGGGGGTGCTGGACAGTCACCATCTGCCTCACGGGGGGGGCCAGTGGTCCACCCAGAAAGCTGAGCAGCAGCGGCAGAAAAGGTGACAAGTTGCGGCGATTGCGCTCGCCAAACTCCTGAGCTACTCGGACCTGGGAAGGGCACAAAGCGCAGTCTCAACCGAATCTGTGCCTCTGAGGGCTGCCTGAGCACCGAACCTGAGCGGCTTGGACCGGGGAAGTGCACGCAGCTTAGGGCCGGCCCCAGACGGTTCCCGGCTGAGCACCGTAGAGCCGGAGCAGTTTGTGCGCCGCGAGAAGGGACAGGTCAAGTGGGGCTGAGACACTGTGTGCACACGACAGTGCTATTTGTTTGCAGCATCCCCCCTCCCCACAGCGCGACCGAACTAGTGAGCCTAAAAAACCAGCAAACAGAGGGAACCGCCTTGGAAGTGATCCCACATGGCCCACAACATCAGAGAAGGGCCAGATATTTTTACTATTTTTAAAATCATTCCTTTTTTCTTCTTTTTTTTTTTCTAACTTTTTTTCATTGTTAAGTCTTCTATTTCTCCTCTAATTTTTATTTCTATAACCTACTATTTTTTAAAAAAAGACTTTTTTCTTTTTTTTTTTTAAAGGCAAACACCATATATAGTCTTTGGATGGTTGGTGGTGGTTTTTTTTTTAATAATTCTTGTTTTGTTTTGGGTTTTTTTCTCTCTTTTTTGTTTTTTTTTCTTTCTTCCTTTTTCCTTCTGCTTCTTTTCTTTAATATTGTATTTTTGAAAATCCAATCTCTACTCTAGATTTTTAAGCTTTGCTCTTAGGTTTTTGGTGTTAATTTTGTACATTTAAAAACCCAAACTTCACTACCCAAGTTTACCTGAGAGCGAGATTACTGGCTTGACCACTCTCTCCTCCTTTGGACTCTCCTTTTTCTCCACCAGATGGCCTCTGTCTCTTTTCTCCCCCATCTCTTCTCTAGCCAACTCTGTGAATCTTTTTGTGTGTTCCAGACGGTGGAGAACACCTAAGGAACTGGTTACTGGCAGGATTTGTCTCTCTCCTTCTCATTCCTCTCTCTTATCCTCCTGGCCACCTCTGCCTACTTCCTCCCTCTCCTCTTCCCCGTATAACTCCGTAAATACCTCTGAGTGGTCCAGACTAGAGAGCGCACATAAGGAAGTGACTACTGGCTAGTTTGCTCTCTCCTCTTTTGATCTCACCGCATCTCATTCCAGTCACCTCTAACTACCCCCTCCATCTTCTCTTCTCCTTGTAACTCAGTGAACCTCTCTGAGTGTCCCTCAATGTGGAGAAACTTTTCATCTTTAACCTAGATGTTTTATCATTGGTGCTGTATAGATGGAGAAGTCTAGAGGCTACTGTAAAAATAAAACTGAAAACCAGAAGCAGGAGGCTGAAATCCAAAGCCTGAAAACATTAGAGAACTCATGAATTCAGGGAACATTAAGCAATAGGAGCTCATCAAATGCCTTCATACCTACACTGAAACCAAGCTCCACCCAAGGGCCAACAAGTTCCAAAACAAGACATACCACTCAAATTCTCCAGCAACACAGGAACACTCCCCTGAGCTTCAATATACAGGCAGCTCAAAATTATTCCAAAACCTTTGATGTCTCATAACACATTACTGGTCACTCCACTGCACTCCAGAGAGAATAAACCCAGCTCTACCCACCAGAACTCCAACACAAGCCTCCCTGACCAGGAAACCTTGACAAGCCACTGATACAACCCGACCCACAGTGAGGAAGCTCCATAATGAAGAGAACTCCACAAATTACCAGAATATAAAAAGGCCACCTCAAACGCAGCAATATAACCAAGATGAAGAGACAGAGGAATACTCAGCAGGTAAAGGAACAGGAGAGTTGCCCACCAAACCAAACAAAAGAGGAAGAAGTAGGGAATCTACCTGAGAAGGAATTCCAAATATAGATAGTGAAAATGAAAATGAAATCAAAATGGAATCACAGATAAATAGCCTAGAGACAAGGATTGAGAAGATGCAAGAAAGGTTTAACAAGGACCTAGAAGAAATAAAAAAGAGTCAAAATATAATGAATAATGCAATAAATGAGATCAGAAACACTCTGGAGGCAACAAATAGTAGAATAACGGAGGCAGAAGATAGGATTAGTGAAATAGAAGATAGAATGGTAGAAATAAATGAAGCAGAGAGGAAATAAGAAAAACGAATTAAAAGAAATGAGGACAATCTCAGAGACCTCCAGGACAATATGAAACGCTCCAACATTCGAATTATAGGAGTCCCAGAAGAAGAACACAGAAAGAAAGATCATGAGAAAATCCTTGAGGAGATAATAGTTGAAAACTTCCCTAAATTGGGGAAGGAAATAATCACCCAAGTCCAAGAAACACAGAGAGTTCCAAATAGGATAAACCCAAGGTGAAACACCCCAAGACACATATTAATCAAATTAACAAATACCAAACACAAAGAACAAATATTAAAAGCAGCAAGGGAAAAACAACAAATAACACACAAGGGGATTCCCATAAGGATAACAGCTGATCTTTCAATAGAAACTCTTCAGGCCAGGAGGGAATGGCAAGACATATTTAAAGTGATGAAAGACAATAACCTACAGCCCAGATTACTGTACCCAGCAAGGATCTCATTCAAATACGAAGGAGAAATCAAAAGCTTTACAGACAAGCAAAAGCTGAGAGAATTCAGCACCACCAAACCAGCTCTCCAACAAATTCTAAAGGATATTCCCTAGACAGGAAACATGAAAAGGGTGTATAAACCCGAACCGAAAACAATAAAGTAAATGGTAACGGGATCATACTTATCAATAATTACCTTAAACGTAAATGGGTTGAACGCCCCAACCAAAAGGCAAAGAGTGGCTGAATGGATACAAAAACAAGACCCCTCTATATGCTGCTTACAAGAGACCCACCTCAAAACAAGGGACACATACAGACTGAAAGTGAAGGGCTGGAAAAAGATATTCCATGCAAATAGAGACCAAAAGAAAGCAGGAGTGGCAATACTCATATCCGATAAAATAGACTTTAAAACAAAGGCTGTGAAAAGAGACAAAGAAGGCCACTACATAATGATCAAAGGAACAATCCAAGAAGAAGATATAACAATTATAAATATATATGCACCCAATATAGGAGCACCACAATATGTAAGACAAATGCTAACAAGTATGAAAGGGGAAATCAACAATAACACAATAATAGTGGGAGACTTTAATACCCCACTCACACCTATGGACAGATCAACTAAACAGAAAATTAACAAAGTAAAAGCAAACTTTAAATGATACATTAGATCAGTTAGACCTAATTGATATCTATAGGACATTTCACCCCAAAACAATGAATTTCACCTTTTTTTCAAGTGCTCATGGAACCTTCTCCAGGATACATCACATCCTGGGCCATAAATCTAAACTTGATAAATTCAAAAAAATCGAAATCATTCCAAGCATCTTTTCTGACCATAATGCATTAGATTAGATCTCAATTATAGGAGAAAAACTATTAAAAATTCCAACATATGGAGGATGAACAACACATTTCTGAATAACCAACAAATCACAGAAGAAATCAAAAAAGAAATCAAAATATGCATAGAAACTAATGAAAATGAAAACACAACAACCCAAAACCTGTGGGACACTATAAAAGCAGTGCTAAGAGGAAAGTTCATAGCAATACAGGCATACCTCAAGAAACAAGAAAAAAGTCAAATAAATAACCTAACTCTACAACTAAAGCAACTAGAAAAGGAAGAATTGGAGAACCCCAGAGTTAGCAGAAGGAAAGAAATCTTAAAAATTAGGGCAGAAATAAATGCAAAAGAAACAAAAGAGACCATAGCAAAAATCAACAAAGCCAAAAGCTGGTTCTTTGAAAGGATAAATAAAATTGACAAACCATTAGCCAGACTCATTAAGAAGCAAAGAGAGAAAAATCAAATCAATAAAATTAGAAATGAAAATGGAGACATCACAACAGACAACACAGAAATACAAAGGATCATAAGAGACTACTATCAGCAGTTGTATGCCAATAAAATGGACAACGTGGAAGAAATGGACAAATTCTTAGAAAAGCACAACTTCCCAAAACTGAACCAGGAAGAAACAGAAAATCTTAACAGACCCATCACAAGCACAGAGGTTGAAACTGTAATCAGAAATCTTCCAGCCAACAAAAGCCCAGGTCCAGACAGCTTCACAGCTGAATTCTACCAAAAATTTCGAGAAGAGCTAACACCTATCCTCCTCAAACTCTTCCAGAAAATTGCAGAGGAAGGTAAACTTCCAAACTCATTCTATGAGGCCACCATCACCCTAATACCAAAACCTGACAAAGATGTCACAAAAAAAGAAAACTACAGGCCAATATCACTGATGAACATAGATGCAAAAATCCTCAACAAAATTCTAGCAATCAGAATCCAACAACACATTAAAAAGATCATACACCATGACCAAGTGGGCTTTATCCCAGGGATGCAAGGATTCTTCAATATCCACAAATCAATCAATGTAATTCACCACATTAACAAATTGAAAAATAAAAACCATATGGTTATCTCAATAGATGCAGAGAAGGCCTTTGACAAAATTCAACATCCATTTATGATAAAAACTCTCCAGAAAGCAGGAATAGAAGGAACATACCTCAACATAATAAAAGCTATATATGACAAACCCACAGCAAACATTATCCTCAATGGTGAAAAATTGAAAGCATTTCCCCTAAAGTCAGGAACAAGACAAGGGTGTCCACTTTCACCGCTACTATTCAACATAGTTCTGGAAGTTTTGGCCACAGCAATCAGAGCAGAAAAAGAAATAAAAGGAATCCAAATTGGAAAAGAAGAAGTAAAACTCTCACTGTTTGCAGATGACATGATCCTCTACATAGAAAACCCTAAAGACTCCACCAGAAAATTACTAGAGCTAATCAATGAATATAGTAAAGCTGCAGAATATAAAATCAACACACAGAAATCCCTTGCATTCCTATACACGAATAATGAGAAAGTAGAAAGGGAAATTAAGGAAACAATTCCATTCACCATTGCAACGAAAAGAATAAAATACTTAGGAATATATCTACCTAAAGAAACTGAAGACCTATATATAGAAAACTATAAAATACTGATGAAAGAAATCAAAGAGGACACTAATAGATGGAGAAATATACCATGTTCATGGATCGGAAGAATCAATATAGTGAAAATGAGTATACTACCCAAAGCAATTTACAAATTCAATGCAATCCCTATCAAGCTACCAGCCATATTTTTCACAGAACTAGAACAAATAATTTCAAGATTTGTATGGAAATACAGAAAACCTCGAATTGCCAAAGCAATCTTGAGAAAGAAGAATGGAACTGGAGGAATCAACTTGCCTGACTTCAGGCTCTACTACAAAGCCACAGTCATCAAGACAGTATGGTACTGGCACAAAGACAGACATATAGATCAATGGAACAAAATAGAAACCCAGAGATAAATCCACACACATATGGACACCTTATCTTTGACAAAGGAAGCAAGAATATACAATGGAGTAAAGACAATCTCTTTAACAAGTGGTGCTGGGAAAACTGGTTAACCACTTGTAAAAGAATGAAACTAGATCACTTTCTAACACTGCACACAAAAAATAAACTCAAAATGGATTAAAGATCTAAATGTAAGACCAGAAACTATAAAACTCCTAGAGGAGAACATAGGCAAAACACTCTCCAACATAAATCACAGCAGGATCCTCTATGATCCACCTCCCAGAATTCTGGAAATAAAAGCAAAAATAAACAAATGGGACCTAATTAAAAGCCTCTGCACAACAAAGGAAAATATAAGCAAGGTGAATAGACAGCCTTCTGAATGGGAGAAAATAATAGCAAATGAAGCAACTGACAAACAACTATTCTCAAAAATATACAAGCAACTTATGCAGCTCAATTCCAGAAAAACAAACGACCCAATCAAAAAATGGGCCAAAGAACTAAATAGACATTTCTCCAAAGAAGACATACAGATGGCTAACAAACACATGAAAAGATGCTCAACATCACTCATTATTAGAGAAATGCAAATCAAAACCACAATGAGGTACCACTTCACACCAGTCAGAATGGCTGCGATGCAAAACTCTGCAAGCAATAAATGCTGGAGAGGGTGTGGAGAAAAGGGAACCCTCCTACACTGTTGGTGGGAATGCAAACTAGTACAGCCACTATGGAGAACAGTGTGGAGATTCCTTAAAAAATTGCAAATAGAACTACCTTATGACCCAGCAATCCCATTGCTGGGCATACACACTGAGGAAACCAGAATTGAAAGAGACACATGTACCCCAATGTTCATCACAGCACTGTCTATAATAGCCAGGACATGGAAACAACCTAGATGTCCATCAGCAGATGAATGGATGAGAAAGCTGTGGTACATATACACAATGGAGTATTACTCAGCCATTAAAAGAATACATTTGAATCAGTTCTAATGAGATGGATAAAACTGGGGCCGATTATACAGAGTGAAGTAAGCCAGAAAGAAAAACACCAATACAGTATACTAACACATATATATGGAATTTAGGAAGATGGCAATGACGACCCTGTATGGGAGACAGCAAAAAAGACACAGATGTGTATAACGGACTTTTGGACTCCAGAGGGAGAGGGAGAGGGTGGGATGATTTGGGAGAATGGCATTGTAACATGTATACTATCATGTAAGAATCGAATCGCCAGTCTATGTCTGACGCAGGATATAGCATGCTTGGGGCTGGTGCATGGGGATGACTCAGAGAGATGTTATGGGGAGGGAGGTGGGAGGGGGATTCATGTTCGGGACACATGTAAGAATTAAAGATTTTTAAATTAAAAAAATAAAATAAAGTACACACAGACCAAAAAAAAATCAGCTTAGGAAAACTATGGTTTTTAATACAATGACATCATAGCCATGAACAATGTCCCAGTATGCTCACTCTGAGGCCACCCTCCTAATTGTTCTGAACAGAGAGACAACCAACTCCAAACATGCAGAGATAAACTAAATTAACTAAAGCAGATAAGGAAAACAGGCAACTCTACTGTCATTCTGGTGATTGAAGATGTTTCTTAGAATCAGAAATTCACTGTGACACAATAGCAAATGAGTTTGTAGTTCTCCCCACACCCACAAATCAGGAAGTTAGTCTCTTGCTAGTGAACATTATGCTATCAGATACAAGAAGAAAAATAATACATCCAGTGTGTGATAGATAATTACAGATAACTCAGTGCCTGAGACTAAGGAAATAATGGTCACTCAGTGATCATTGCTGGAGAAAGCAATGGCACCCCACTCCAGAACTCTTGCCTGGAAAATCCCCGTCCCTCCTGGACGGAGGAGCCTGGAAGGCTTCAGTCCATGGGGTCGCTAAGTCGGGCACGACTGAGCGACTTCACTTTCACTTTTTACTTTCATGCATTGGAGAAGGAAATGGCAACCCACTCCAGTGTTCTTGCCTGGAGAATCCCAGGGACTGGGGAGCCTGGTGGGCTGCCGTCTATGGGGTTGCCCAGAGTCGGACACGACTGAAGTGACTTAGCAGCAGCAGCAGCAGTGATCATGGCAATTGAGGAATTTCATAGCAACATAAAACATCATTGTTAGTTTAGTTGTTGTCATCCTTTAGGCTGTTGGGACAATGTTCTCTCACTAGTTTGGGGCTCATAGCGTTTAAGGATTTCTGGTTTACAATTATGTTCTTTATTCAGCAGCTAACTCTTTAGAATTATACCCTTAAGAATCTGAAGTTTTTGGCTTAAGACAGTGACACGTAGCCAAGGCTTTACATTAGACTCACCTGAGGAGTTTTTAAACCTCAATATTCTACAAAGCTACATCCTCAGTTTCTCATTTAATTGGTTTTGGGGTAGGGTCCAAGAAATATTTTTTAGTAACAAGCGAAGACTTGGAATGGGGTTTATTTGGGCATTTGCAGTCTTTATAGAGAAAGGAAGAATTGTATCAGGTGCTATGCATGTCAGAGTAAATAGAAGGTGAAATCCATAGGCATACCATAGAGGACAAGAGAAAGACACAAAAAGTCAAGGCAGAAATTTAAACTATTCACTGCAATATTTTACCCAGAACCAACTCTCACTCATCATCATGGCTTAACTAGAGTGCAAAAACATAATGAAGATTAGATGGACTTGGAAAAGTTTGGCACAAGGAGAATTTCAGAAAACGTGTTCTGAAAGTCTATTTATCATGGTTGGTTTCTTTCTGAGAAGTAGCACATAAAATGTTTGACAAGCATTGTCTTCACCATAGTCCTTAGCTCAGCGGGTATTTTCTCTAGCTCAGATGGAGAAAATTTTCATGAAGACAATAAGTAACCCTACAAAGGTCACCCAGCATTCTCTGTCACTCCAACTGGGAAAATAATAACAAGTTAAATTTAAGTAAAGCCTTCTTTTCAAAGAGAACTAACACACATTTCCAAGTAGAGGAAGGTGAAAGAATTATCACTCTCTCCTGGGTCACTTAAACCCACAGATTTAACACAACACAAAAGAGTTTATGGCAGACCCTTCTTGTCCATTTCAATCTCAAAACTATGGCACCAGTAAACAAAATATAAAACCTTTTCAGAGTGCTATAAATGTTTGTGGAGTAAAGATTTATCTTAAAAATATAGCAAAACTGCTTCCACAACAAAAGGACAATACTGGCTTTCTAAAATATTAAGTTTTGTTCAAAAATCAGGGCCATTTAAAGAGCTAAGTTTTAAAGTGTAGAAATTTTTCTTTTTAAAATCCAAATGCAAAACTTTAGCCCTCTGTAACTTATTTATATTGAGAAGCAAATAAGATACAATGTGTTCTTTGTAATCTGCAAGTAAAAATTCTTTACTTACTAGAGCATATCAGTGCTGAGTACTTAAAGCAATCAGCTGAGTCTTAGACATTACACCAATGCCAGGAGATTATAATGGCAACACGTTACAAATTAAATAGCTCTGAAATAAAGATTTTATTTTTCTGTTTTAACAGAAATTAGATTTTGGACTAAATTATTTAGCAACCAAATAGAGAATAAGCAAAAGTATGATTCCATTACCTTTAGATGTTGTTAGCAACCAAGACTAATGGCTGAGACAAACAAATTACTGCCCCAAGGTGAGCTGCAAGTCCATCTGCTCCTCCCTATTTGATTTCTTGAAGCAATTCTAACTGCTAATTAAGCATGAAAAGTTGTGCTGTGAACCTTTCACCTGATATTCGTAAAAGGTAGAAGTTCTTAAGGAGCTCTCAGAGCAATGTATATGTCATCAATTGCTATCTCAGCTACGACCTGCTGTCCTGCAGTACAGGGTCTCAAACTGTGATTGTTCTGCTCTTGGGGAAGAAACTTTCTTTTTCACTTTTTACTGGCTAATATACACAGACACATCTACTAACTGTTTTGAGTCAATTGGTTTGCTTCTCTCATAAACCTTAGTTCATTAGATGCTCAGACACAGGAGGGAGGCAAATCTGACTCCCCCCTCATGTGCAGACAGTGCTGAGGTGATCTGTCTCAGCGTGCAGAGCCTAGGCTCCAGAGCCAACATTTCTTGCTACTTCTTCTGGCCTAAAGCCAGAAAACTGGCTCTCTGCCTTGCTGCACATTGGAAACACCTGGAGAACTTTTAAAAATGCTGACATCTGGGTTCCACCCCTAGAGATTTTAATTTCATTGGTTTGGGGTGAAGTTTGAGCACTGGAAATTTTTAAAGTTCCCCCAGGTGATTATAATGTGCAGCCAAGGCTGAGACCTGATTTAGAAGGAGGCCCTAATTAAATCTGATTATCACCTCTGAAGACACTGTTAAGATGTCCCGGCTGCTTTCAGAAATCACAGGGAGCCTATGACTGTAAGTTCCTCTAACTGTGATCCCTGTGATGCACTTCCATACAATCCCTCATCTAACACATTTTCCCATTCCTTTCTCACTTCCACATGGTCTTCTACTTTTCTCTGGGAAACTCAGTCTATCATAAGCAAAATCACCTGACTCAGTAATCACAACTTGTTATTATTGATAATTACAGTCATTCCACTCTTGGTTTCTAATATCCTACTCTCCAAAACTAAGATATTGTTGGATGCTCTTTATCCCAACTCCAGCAATTATTTGCCACACTGGAGCCTCTATTGATTTTTGTTCTCTATAATTTCCTTCATAATATTTTTTTCATCCTTACCCTATTTAGAGTTGACGGCTCATCAAAATACTTCTTTCTTCATCTTTCCCTTGAGGATACTAAGTTTGCAAGATTCCAACTCTGGTTAACTTCTAGTTCTCACCCAACTTCTAGTTCTCACCTACTTTCTAACTTTACCTGAGTAGCTGAGTCTTGCTAAAGAATATCTTGGAGCCATGCTGGTCTCAGCTTAAATGACCATAGATTTCAAGGAGAGAGGCAAAGTTGCCTGGAATTACATGAAAGTGTCATTGTGGAACTATTCTCCCACTCTCCTGGATGACAATTTCTCACCTTTTTCTGACAACATCCAAAACCCCACCTTCCCTCTTAACCTTTACTAAATTGCTTTGCACTTAATTCTATAGGGAAAACAAGAACACCAAATAACTTCCTCATCTGTCCACCACCTCATCAAGGTCAAATGTGACCTCCACATTGCAAATCCAAATGTCAAGGCTGTTTTCTTAACTGATATATCTTAAATATCTAACATAAATTCCATATTTAGCACGCTTCAAACAAAAGTATTGATCTAACTATAAATTCTAAAACAAGCTTTTCCCTAATCTTAATAAAATGGCAATTTCATTTTTATAAATATCCATATCAAAGACACTGATTTCTTCCACAATTCCTCCCTTGCTCCCTATATTTAAAATAACACTAGAACCCAAACCGTTTTTCATATCATCCAGCATTATCAACCTAGTGAGTCTCTTGCCTGTACTATTGAGATTCTTCTTAACAGGCTACCTGTTTCCATCATAGCTTCTACTACAGTCAATGAGAATGATATTTTCAAAATGTAAATCAGAACATGGCACTGCTCTGCTCCAAAAGCTCTAGTGGCTTCCATGCCATTCAAAATTATCCCATCAAGAATCTTCACCAAAGCCTCCAAAGGCCTGACATACTTAACCCCTCTCCGGTATTTTCCTAATACTCTGTTCCAGCTTGTACTTGTTTGCCATAACTCTCACCCACAGTCATGCCTTTCCAACCAGACTGTCCTTTTTAGCCCAAGCAAACCACCACTTCAAAACTTTGGGGACCTTTGAATTTGTTTTATTCCCTCTTACTAGAACACTCTTTCCCTAAATATTATCCTGGCTCTCTCATTCTTTTCATTCAGAGAGAAAAGCCACATAGACAGAGAGGTCTTCAATTATACTAAAGGAATCCCAAGACCTCCATCCTCAGTCTCACACTGTCTACCTCATTATTACACTATATATTGTCTTAATAGCCCTTTAATAGCCCTGAAATCATGTTGTTGTTGTTTTTTGCTATCTATCCCCAATTTAATAAAAGCTCCATAATAGCAGATATTTATTTTATTCATTGTTTTATCCTCATACTATGTTTTTAATAATATTAAATGACAAAAGTTAACATTTTCAGTTTTTTCATTTATAAAATGGAAAATAATACCTGTTTATAATGAAGATTAAAAGCATTTATATATGTAAAACACCAGGCATACAATAAGCCTTTGATAGAAGTAAAACTAAAATTTTGGCAAGGAATATGCCAATTTGTGACAAAGATGGCCAACATATATTTGTGTATGTATATGTGTGTGTGTATATATATATATATATATATATATACATATTGTTGTTGTTCAGTTGCTAAGTTGTGTCTCACTCTTTGCAACCCCATAGACTACAGTACGCCAGGCTTCCCTGTCCTTCACTACCTCCCAGAGTTTGCTCAAATTCATGTCCATTGAGTCAGTGATGCAATCTAACCATCTCATCCTCTGTTGTTCCCATCTCGTTTTGCCTTCAGTCTTTTCCAGCATCAGGATCTTTTTCAATGTGTCAGTTCTTCACATCAGGTAGCCAAAGTAATAGAGCTTCAGCTTCAGTATCAGTCCTTCCAATGAATATTCAGGATTTATTTCCTTTAGGATTGACTGTTTTGATCTCCTTGCTGTCCAAGGGACTCTCAAGAGTATTCTCTAACACTACAGTTCGAAAGCCTCAGTTCTTCAGTACTCAGCCTTCTTTATGGTCCAACTATCACATCTGTACATGACTACTGGAAAAACCATAGCTTTGACTGTAAGGACCTTTGTTGGCAAAGTGATGTCTCTCCTTTTAATATGCTGTCTAGGTTTTCATAGCTTTCCTTCCAAGGAACAAGCATCTTTTAATTTAAGGACTGAGCCACCATCTGCAGTGATTTTGGAGGCCAAGAAAAGAAAATCTGTCACTGTTTCCACTTTTTCTCCTTCTTTTAGACATGAAGTGATGGAACCGGATGCCAATGATCTTCGTGTTTTTTTTTTTTAAATGTAGAGTTTCAAGCTGCATTTTCACTCTCCTCCTTCACCCTCATCAAGAGGCTCTAGTTCCTCTTCACTTTCTGCCATTAGAGTGGTATCATCTGTGTATCTGAAGTTGCTGATATTTCTCCTGGAAATATTGATCCCAGCTTGTGATCCATCCAGCCTGGCATTTTGCATGATATACTCTGCATATAGGTTAAATAAGCAGGGTGACAATACACGGCCTTGTCATACTTTTCTCCCAACTGTGAACCAGTCCATTGTTCCATGTCTATTTTCTAACAGTAGCTTCTTGACCTGCATATAGGTTTCTCAGGAGACAAGTAAGGTGGTCTGGTATTCCCATCTCTTGAAGAATTTTCCAGTTTGTTGTGATCCACACAGTCAAAGGCTTTGGCATAGTCAATGAAGGAGAAGTAGATGCTTTTCTGGAACTCTTTTGCTTTTTCCGTGATCCAACCAATGTTGTCAGTTTGATCTCTGGTTCCTCTGCCTTTTCTAAAACCAGCTTGCACATCTAGAAGTTCACGTACTGCTGAAGCCCAGCTTGAAAGATTTTGAGCGTAACCTTGCTAGCATGTGAAGTGAATGCAATTGTACAGTACAAATTCAGAATACTATAATGTGATGATGTGATAACCAAGGTTAATGGCCAGAAGTATTAAAAATAGCTATAGCTTTAACAATCTGTGAATGTATACTAATAGAAAAAGAGGTAAATTTTAACATCAAAGACATAAAGATGATAGAGCTTTATATGTGATCAAAGTTAGCTGGTTATCGGCATAAAACAGACTATTGTATCTATAAGACATTTTATATAAACCTCATGGTAACCACAAATCTAAAGATTTATGAAAAATAAAGAAAAAGAAATCAAAGCATACCGTTATAGAAAATTATCAGTTCACAAATGAAGCAACACAAGAGGAAGAAAAGAATAAGGAAACTACAAAGAAGAGAAATATAAGATGGCATTAGAAAGTCCTTACCTATTAATAGATATTAATAATTATTTTATTAGATGTAAATGGATTAATTCCCAATCAAAATGTTTTAAAGATACACATAGGCTTAACATGAAGAAATGAAAAAAGATATTCCAGCCAAGTGGAAACTAAAAGAGAGTAGGGGTAGCTATGCTTGTATCAGAAAAGCAGACTTTAAATCAAAAGCTTGCAAGAAGAGGCAGTTTCTTCAGTTCAGTTCAGTCTCTCAGTCGTGTCCAACTTTTTGCAACCCCATGAACTGCAGCATGCCAGGCCTCCCTGTCCACCACCAACTCCTGGAGTCTACCCAAACTCATGTCCATTGAGTCGGTGATGCCATCCAACCATCTCATCCTCTGTCATCCCCTTCTCCTCCTGCCTTCAATCTTTCCTGGCATCAGGGTCTTTTCAAATGAGTCAGCTCTTCACATCAGGTGGCCAAAATATTGGAGTTTCAGCTTCAACAGTAGTCCTTCCAATGAGCACCCAGATGAGCACTCAGGATTGATCTCCTCTAGGATGGACTGGTAGGATCTCTCTGCAGTCAAAGGGACTCTCAAGAGTCCTCTCCAACACCACAGTTCAAAAGCATCAGTTCTTCAGCGCTCAGCTTTCTTTATAGTCCAACTCTCACACCTATACATGACTACTGGAAGAACCATATCCTTGACTAGACGGACCTTACATAATGATAAAGGGGTAAATATATATATATATATATATATATATATATATATATATACACATATGTATATGAAATATTATCATTTGAGACAACATAGGTACAAAAAAGATCTTCACAACCAAGATAATCATGACGGTGTGATCACTCAGCTAGCCAGACATCCTGGAATATAAAGTCAAGTGGGCTTTAGAAAGCATCACTATGAATAAAGCTAGTGGAAGTGATACATTCCAGTTGAGCTATTTCAAATCCCAGAAGATGATGCTGTGAAAGTGCTACACTCAATATGCCAGCAATTTGGAAAACTCAGCAGTGGCCACAGGACTGGAAAAAGGTCAGTTTTCATTCCAATCCCAAAGAAAGGCAATGCCAAAGAATGCTCAAACTACTGCACAATTGCACTCATGTCACACGCTAGTAAAGTAATGTTCAAAATTCTCCAAGCCAGGCTACAGCAATATGTGAACCGTGAAATTCCAGACATTCAAGCTGGTTTTAGAAAAGGAAGAGGAACCAGAGATCAAATTGCTAACATTCGCTGGATTATCAAAAAAGCGAGAGTTCCAGAAAAACATCTATTTCTGTTTTATTGACTACGCCAAAGCCTCTGACTGTGTGGCTCAAATAAACTGTGGGAAATTCCGAAAGAGATGGGAATACCAGACCACCTGACCTGCCTCTTGAGAAACTTATATGCAGGTCAGGAAGCAACAGTTAGAACTGGACATGGAACAACAGACTGGTTTCAAATAGGAAAAGGAGTACGTCAAGGCTGTATATTGTCACCCTGCTTATTTAACTTCTATGCAGAGTACATCATGAGAAACGCTGGGCTGGAAGAAGCACAAGCTGGAATCAAGATTGCTGGGAGAAATATCAATAACCTCAGATATGCAGATGACACCACCCTTATGGCAGAAAGTGAAGAGGAACTAAAAAGCCTCTTGATGAAAGTGAAAGAGGACAGTGGAAAAGTTGGCTTAAAGCTCAACATTCAGAAAACGAAGATCATGGCATCTGGTCCCATCACTTCATGGGAAATAGATGGGGAAACAGTGGAAACAGTATCAGACTTTATTTTCTTGGGCTCCAAAATCACTGCAGATGGTGATTGCAGCCATGAAATTAAAAGACGCTTACTCCTTGGAAGGAAAGTTATGACCAACCTAGATAGTATATTCAAAAGCAGACACATTACTTTGCCAACAAAGGTCCATCTAGTCAAGGCTTTGGTTTTTTGTGTGGTCATGGGAAAACCATGTATGATGTGAGAGTTGGACTGTGAAGAAAGCTGAGCGCCAAATGACTGATGCTTTTGAACTGTGGTGTTGGAGAAGACCCTTGAGAGTCCCTTGGACTGCAAGGAGATCCAACCAGTCCATTCTAAAGGAGATCAGTCCTGGGTGTCTTTGGAAGGACTGATGCTAAAGATGAAACTCCAATACTTTGGCCACCTCATGCGAAGAGTTGACTCTTTGGAAAAGACTCTGATGCTGGGAGGGATTGGGGGCAAGAGGAAAAGGGGACGACAGAGGATGAAATGGCTGGATCACATCACCGACTCGATGGACATGAGTTTAGTGAACTCTGGGAGTTGGTGATGGACAGGGAGGCCTGGCATGCTACAGTTCATGGGGTCGCAAAGAGTCAGACACGACTGAGTGACTGAACTGAACTGAGGTGAATTTGAAAGCATTATGCTAAGTGAAATAAGTCAGAGAAAGACAAATATCGCATGATCATGTTTACATGTAGAATCTAAAAAAGTTGAAATGATAGTAATAGAGAGTAGAATGGTGGTTGTTAGGGGTGTGAGGTCAGAGTAATGAGGAGTTGTTGGTAAAAAGGCACACATTTCCAGCTATAAGATTAATAAAGTCTGGTGATCTAATGTACAACATGGCAACTATAGTTAACAATACTATATACTCAACAATTGCTAAGTGAGTATATATTAAATTTTCTCACATCACAAACACAGAAAAGGTAATTATATGAGGTAATGGAGGTGTTAATTAATCATACTATGGTAATCATTTTGCAATATATATGTATCAAATCATCACATTATACATCTTAAACTTATACAATTTTAAAAGTCAATTATATCTCAGTGAAGCTGGAAAAAATAAAATAGCAAACATTTAGCCCATGCTTGGGTGTTAAAATTATTAGGTATAACATGAGAGGCTGCATATATTTCAAATACTTTAATATTACATCTAAAAACTAAAGACTCAAGGATTCCAATTTAAAGTTAAAAAAAAAAAAAACAAGATAAAATATCTTGTGTAGCCAAATTTTACATTATGCTTTTAATGTGAACTGTTGGCAATTCTTATTGTTCCCACAACCACAGAAAGTCTCGTTTTTGTATGATTTTATACGAAACCACCAATCAACTGAATCAAAGTTGAGCACATTTTATATAAGTATATTTTACTCTTGACATTTTAAAGGATCTATCTACGGAGTAAACGTTTCACTTTAAAATTAGCTCCCTTTGCATTTTTTTTTTACCACAACCAGGGCTACACTCACAGGTCTGGCTTCTAATTCCATAAAATTGCCTACAATTAAACTGTTAAACTAGACTATAAGATAAATAGGCAGTTAAACTTAATAAATTTTAACATGTATGTTTGTAATCAAGGGCTGTAACAGATAAATTTTAAATCTGATGAAAGTAATATAAGCATAGAATCTAGGGACTTCTGTAAATGGAGAACCTCCATTATTCCCTAAATGTCAATGGACCCCAGACTAACCCCACAGTTAAATAGGAAAAAGACATATAGATGTCTGTATAAAAGACTATTTACTGAATCTGGAAAAATTACCAGGTATGGTCCTAGGTACTTTGTATATTTTATTTAATCCTCAAAATAATTTCTGTAAAATATAGCAGAGTCACTAATTTACGTTTGTTGCTGTTCAGTCACTAAATTGTGCCCGACATTTTGAGACCCCATGGACGGCAGCATGCCAAGCTCTCCTGTCTTCCACTCTCTCCTGGAGTTTTCTCAAATTTATGTCCATTGAGTTGTTGATGTGCTTTATAAATAACAAAATTACAGTTAAGAGAGTAAATGACACAGGCAGTGTCACACAACCTAAAAAGATAAAATCTGACAGTCTTTCAGTCCCACTATTTTGCTAACAACTTTTCTAGACTACATAAATACTAACAGAAAACCATAATCTGAATTTGTACTCCTTTGCTTTGTACTTTACCTTAATTACACAATAGCACCGATTTTTTCTATAAGGCATATTTCATAAAATAGACTACACTGGAACTCACAATGGGCCCAATTTCCCATCCCTACTCCCAAGACAGTATTTAAATCATATTAACTAGATTATTGTGGTTTTAGACGTTTCTTTTTTTTAATTTAAATTTATTTAATTGGAGGCTAATTACTTTATCTATCCTCAAGAATCTTAGAGCAAATATGAATGAAAAAGACACTAAAAATGCATTTGAAGTCATTTTAAGTACACTGTAAAACTCAGCAGTCACTCAACAATGAGTTTTATTTTCTGTTTTAAACAATGAACTACCTATTTTCATATCCAGGATCTTAAAAGAAAAAGCAAAACAGGATTGTTCAGCAATGAAGAGTTTATAACTTTAAGCTTTTTTAAAAAATGTTAACAACCTCTTATATGTTTTCATAAACACCATTCTCAAGGCCAACTAATTCTCAGGGAATAAGCACTTAGGTCTTTAATAAAGATGGAAATTATCTAGTCAGCCAACTCCTAGCATTCACCTATTAAAATGAACCATGACTGGGTCTTTAACTTTCTGATAAACTAAGCAGCAACCTGGAGTTCAAACTCTTTCCATCCTCCCATTGAAAACTGATGATTACATGCTGAATGATAACAGCATTTGCAGCTTAAGTGAAACAACATATACTTCTCTTCAACCCTAATACATGTTGCGTTGTAATTTGAATGCATTCATCATTGTGTATTTTCAGATATAAATTACAAACTTGAATTAATGAAACAGGTCTACATTTTCATTACGATCAGTCGTGAATGAAAATTTATCACCATGTATATACTGCAATAAGAATAGGCAAAACAAATTCCTGAATTTGAAAAGAATTCATCGTTCAAGGTGATTTAAAACTAGTCATAACACTATAATGGAAAACTATTTTATGAAATTAATATAACATTCCAAGATTACTTTTTGTTGATATACAGAAAATTCATACAAATCTATGAAACAAAACCTGAAACTTCAATAAAAAAATAAGAGCTGTGACTATAAGTAGACCATGCCCTTCTCTGAAAGTATAAGGGTCAAGGTTCAACATTAAGAATTTGGAATATATATATATATATATATATATATATATGTATATTTATGCAGAGAAAATTTTCAACAAATTATGAGTTAAGAACCTCCCAACAGTATTATATGTTCTGAAATTCATTTTTATATATTTGGTTAATGAATTTAGTTATAGAATGGAAATGATATTGTATTTATAATTTTGTTTCCCTTTGCCATTCACCTTGTGATCATTTTCTCAAGTCATTAGGCATTCCTTGAAAACATCCTATAGACATTAAAATGAACAGATCCTTTAGGGAATATTTGGGAAGTATTATAATGCAATATTCAAATAACTTCCTATCACACAGGTTTTAGACCATAAGGGATTCCCAGTAGGGTGTAAGGACAAAGACTTTGTCCTCTATAATGCTTTCTCAGTCATTATACTCTTTCCAACTGACAACTGTTTTTCTCAACTTGAGTCCTAGATTTAATTTTTCTGAGTAAATGTCACACTACCTATGCAGAATTTTGTTCTTTAACATGACCATCCTCAGACAGTTCCCTCTTTGTGATTCCAGAAAAATTAAAATTCTATAAATTATATTTTGACAATTACCAGAGTTTTCTTAAACTAACCTGACTTTTAAAAATTATTTATTAAATATGTGGATATTGGCCAAAACCTCCAGTTCACTTTTATTTATAGAGTTCTGACCACAGTGTGCATGGTATCCACACTGACAAGGCAGGCTTCCCTGGTGGCTCAGGTGGTGAAGAATCTGCCTGCAGTGCAGGAGACCTAGGTTCAATCCCTGGGTTGGGAAGATCCCCTGGAGGAGGGCATGGCAACCCACTCCAGTATTCTTGCTTGGAGAATCCCCATGGACAGGGGAGCCTGGTGGGCTACATACAGTCCATGGGGTCACAGAGTCATACACAACTGAGCGACTAAGCACAGCACAGCACACTGACAAGGAAACAAATTCCCATTCTTATTAGAGAGACCATCTCAGGATTATAATTAACAGCTCAGAGGTCAGCATCCAGTGATCTTCAATCATCCTGGAAAATTGCATTTTATCCAAATTATAAATGTCCAAAAGTTCTAATTTTAGCATATATTCTTTTAAAAATAAAACTGTTGTAAGACTTTCATAAAGGCTACACATTTATCTCAGAGTTTTAATAAAATATTAGACTAAGGAGAAATACCGGTCAACTTGTATCCAAACTTAGAATTTCTTGTCCTCCACATGTTTGTGTGGATCAGGAAAAATAGACGTGCATTTATTTAAAGTTATTTGTACATGATATGAAAAAAATTCTCATGACTAAAACAGTCCTGGACTCACAACTACTGACTTCCTACTGCGTAATGGATAGAGTTCAGATTCCTTCCTGGACAAGGATGTGCGTGACAGGTCAAGCATCATCAGGTCCCAGTAATGGGTTGAAGCTTCCCTTCCCTGTACCTTCTCTACAGTCCAGCTGACCTCTTCAGTTTCTCACAACAAGCACACTAGCTCAGCACTCACAGTTTCACGCATGAATTTATGATCCGTTTAGTCTATCCCACTTTATCAAGTTCTAGGGAAAAGCCAGGCCTTTAATCTGTTCTTGGATTAAATTCTTCCATTAAACCTTCCCTGAACTGTTACTGTACTAGTCACACATACCGATGCTTGGTTAAATTCAAGTGGTCATTCTTGGGCTGTATTCTAATTGCCTAATGTACACGAATTCCCCCTCTCTGACAAGACTGTAAGATAATGAAAGGCAATTATAAATACCCCATGTGCAGCACATTAAGATGCAGTCTAGTAAGAATGCAATAAATACTTCTTTATTTGAATTTTTCTTCTTAAGTAATCAATGAGACTATTGCTGCAAATGCTACCACAGCTGTGAAACCTGCCACTATCAATGTAACCAGAAGTAGAAATGTAAAGCTTTAGAAAGATTTTCTGACTGATATGTAAATATAGTCAAAATGCTTGTGATAAATTTTTATTATATCTCTACACTTTTAAAAAGTTATATAAATAAAGTAAGTAAATCATTGATAAGAATTTAACACTTTCAATACCCATCCTCATGGTAAACACAGTATAAATATGCTAAAAATTAAAATACAAAAATGTTCATCTGAATCCAAATAATGTAGGATTTAATATTAACTAAATGAAAAGACTGGCCCCCAAATTATAGGTTCATGATACATAAAAATATGCCTTGCATGCATGCTAAGTCGCTTCAGTCTGTCCACGGAATTCTCCAGGCAAGAATACTGGAGTGGGTTAAGCAACTTTAAATTTGATTATATATTATTTATATTCAGCCTCTTTCTTTTGAAACATTTCCAACTAATCCTATATTTCCTGGGCACATTCAAATTTTTAAATAATTTTCTTTTAGTTAATGGAAAATATTCACAGAATAAGCAAAGTTGTATTGTTTTAGGATATTCAGAACAACAAAAACACTAAAAGATTAAGTACTTGCTAGACAAACTCACTCAAGTGAATAAATCAAATTTCTTTCAGTAAAATATTAAGTATTTTCCCCCTTCACTGGCAAATAGTTAAAACCATGAATTGTAAATCTGTAAATGTCTAGAATCTACTGTATTCATGATTTTGTTATGCAGAGAAGGCAACCAGCACTATTGAAGCTTCAACTACTTTAAATATGAATCCCATGCCTAAGATCAAGTGAAAATACTATCTAGAGCTTTGCCTCCCAAGAAACAGCAAGGCAAATGAAAATATACAGTCACCGGAAGCACTAATGAGCATTTGATTTACTCAATAACCTAGAGCCTCTTTGATTTCAAATCTAGCGACCTGTCTCTAAACATCAAAGATGTTCATCAGTCATCTTGAATCTCTTCTTTGATATGCATATGTGTATGTTAACTTAGCATTTTCAAGTGTAGGCTCCCTTTCCTCAATTAATAGCAGTTCCTTCAGAATAAAGTCTTTAATTCCATTATTTAGTTATTCAAGAAGCCAATCTATGTTTTAAAAGCAATAGGTGTTTGTAAAATACGAATTGGAAATTGGAAAAAAAAGTCAGTATATTTAAATTCACCCATGACAGATTTACAAAGAGGGAAATTTGGTAGAGGTTATTGAAAAAACTTTTTTTGCCCAAGTTTTTTTCATGTTTTTTGTTTAGTCACATATCTCTAGTGTCTGGCACATTGTAGGTAAACAAATATTTGCTGAATGAATAAATGAATATCTTCTTAAATTAATGGAAGACATTTTAATCGTGGTTTATATTACAAACACTATGTACTATAAATGTTTAACTAAAAGTCTATCCTGTCAAACTCTTCATGCCTTTTCCTGACTTCATCGAAATTATTACATGGTGACAGGAAATGAAAAAGATACTGATGCTGGGAAAGACTGAAGGCGGGAGGAGAAGGGGACAACAGAGGATGAGATGGTGGGATGGCATCACCGACTTGATGGACATGAGTTTGAGCAAGCTCCGGGAGTTGGTGATAGACAGGGAAGCCTGGCATGCTACAGTCCATGGGGTTGCAAATTCACAAAGATGTCCACATAAAGCAGTTAGAGAGCACTGCAACAGCACAGACTCTATTGTGAAATTGTGGTCTAACAACTATAAAACTATCACTCAGTCTTTGGACTTTAAAAGTAATATTTAGATTACTAGTAACATATCTTGTTTGTTAGCATGAAGTGCAGGGCTCATAATTGTAAAACTCTATATGCATTTTTATTTTTAATGGTCACTAGGTAATAACTATGGTACAAAATTAACGTTAACTCTTAAAGTTTATAACTGAGATATAACAAATGAGTGTGAGCTGACCTTACCTGATATTCCCTAACTGTTCTCACCTATCAAGGCTGTACTCTTTGAAATTAAAAATTTTTATTTTCTACTTTTAAAAAGACTATGTTGATTCAAGAAACCATGGATGCCGAGGCCCAGCCCCAGTGGATCCAGGGAATTGGAAGCGGGGACGGCGTTGGCGAGGAAAGACTTATTTATTTACTAATATAAGATTAGATTAGAAGAAATAGTGTAGTAGGAAAATTTAGGCTGAGAAAAGGAGGCTGAATAACTTGGCTTACGGGGGAAACCAATAAAACTCCAGACAAGGAATTTGCACCATCTACATTAGGCCACCGGCGTCCGTTTGAATTGGAGAGTGCCCCACCTTGGGCTCTCTCTCTTATGGATCTTAGAAGCCGGGACAAGTAAGTACACATGGTGAGCCTCCCTGCTCCAGATGGGAATTCAGCCGGAAAAAGAAAAGAATGACATGGGGAAGCCCAGCATCAGTGCAAGGCTCCAAAAACTATTTTTCAAAATCAGCTTATATACCCCAAGTTGTACATAATGGAATATGCTGAGTTATGCAGGGGCAGCAGTCCTGACCCTCATTGAGACAAGGCTTTCTTTTTGCATACCCTCCTGTATACAAAAGATCTCAGGTGGTTTACATTATCTTCTGGCCAAGAGGCTTGTTAACATTTTTATGGCTCTCTTCCTGGATAATTGTCTATCAACCAGAAAACTCCTTTTCCCTAGAAGTGTTTTTTCTTTACTCTGCATCACCCTCAAAGTACTAAATAAATTTACATTCCTGTAGAACAAAGGTGCAGTGGGTTATAACAAAGAAAGTACTTAACTCAAAGATCTAATGTTGCTAATACCAGGTCTACTACCTGTTTTTCTATATACCAACTATATCCAAAAATAGAGGATATGAAAATTTGGCAGCAAGTATTGGCTCAACAAATGAAACCTTTAATCAGTCCTATTCTAATGATTTTGACTCCTCGGAAGCCCCTACATTCCTAGGATGTTTTAAGCTTCCTGTGCCTCCCCAAGTCGGGAGGCCTCAAACAATCACATGCGCAGCTGTACGAGTCCTGCAGGCAGGCTAAAAAGCCATGAGAGGGGTTTTTGGATTGAAACACTCGTATTATGCCCAGGAGATTTATTATCTAAAAGCTCTAATTTTTTTTCAGAAAAAGGTGGTGGGGGGACAGTCCCCTGTTAATGACAGAAGAGTAGGTGGAAAGCATAACACAGTAAAGCAGGCAGATTCTGGTCTTGGGGGGTGGATGCTCAGGAATTTCCAGGGGGAATCCCTGAAGCCGATCGCGTCCTTGCGTTTTCTCAGGCTTCTTTCCGCATGACCTTGTCATGGGTGGGATTCCTCACGCTGGCTCCCGGCACATGGATAAAGGACTTAATTCCTAATAGTGTCCTTTTTCTCTAGAAATAGCTTTTGGCAACACAGAACTTTGTTATCCATAGAAATAAATACTTCCAGTCATTTTTTCCATACAAATTTTTTTTAGTATCTCTGTATGTGAGGCATTGTTATAGGGACAGGATGAAACAGTTAAGCAGAGAGAAAAAGTCTTTCCTTTACAGGTTCTTTTCTAAATTATAGTCTAGTAAGGATGGCAAAGATAAATAAGTTAACAACAATTTAAGTGCTAATTAGTACAGGGGGATAAAAAGCAACTAGGACACCCCTGAGGGGAATTACCGCTGGATATGATGGCCAAGTATGTCTAAGTAAATGGCACAGATACAGAACTGTCATGAAAAATGTTCTATGTGACTATGGGAGTGAGTGAGCCACTCAACAATCTTCTTGAGGAGATTTTGTAAATAAAAGAGAAAACAAGTTTAGAGATCCCTGGAGGGAGGATGCTTAGCACCATTCAATTATAGCAAGAAGCCTAGGGTGACAGAGGAATATGAAATACAAGGAAAGAGTTATGCGAGAAGGCACTAACACAGTGGACGACAGATTTTTGTAAAGGCATTATAGGACATCTTTAGCGGTAAGCAGCAGTTTTGATTCCAAGTACAATGGAAAGCAGTTAGAGAGTTCTAAACAGAGAAGTAATATTATATTATTTGATTTAATGCCATTTAATGGAATTCCCAGATGGTGCTAGCAGTAAAGAACACCCCTGCCAATTCAGGAGACTTAAAAGATACAGGTTCGATCTCTGGTCAGGAAGATTCCTCAGAGGAAGTCATGTCAACCCACTCCAGTATTCTTACCTGGAGAATCCCATGGACAGAGGAGCCTGGTGGGCTATAGTCCATAGGGTCACAAAGGGTTGGACATGATTGAAGCGACTCAGCATGTACACAGTATGTGTTTACTATGTGATTACTAGGTAATTTGCTAAGTGATTTACAAATGTATTTAATCACTGTATCAACTCAATAAAGCCATTAGACAGAACTGAGTTAGAGGGGAATTATGAAACTCAAATTACAAAAATGCTAAGTTCTGGGGGGGATCTTCTAACATAAGTTCTCCACTACAGACTCTGGATTCACAACTGCCCTATACTCCTAGTGGGGCTAGGTTCCTCAGGAGACACACGATACAGTTGCATAGGGCCAAAGGGGAAAGTCGTAAGTCTCACACAGATCACAAAAAAGAAATCAAATATATAACTAGAATAAAGTATTACTTGAAGCAAACTATGGGATATTTTAGTTCTCTGTATAAGTCATCTATTTGGTTTAAATTAATTCTGACAAGCTTTCTTAAAGATGTCAGCAATTGTTACTTTCTATACCTGTCTTTTTTCCTTAAGGGCATAATAATTACCTCAAACACCTTTGAATCTTCTACATTCCCTAGCAGACAGTGCCTTGCAGGAAGTGGGACTTTATAAAGTACTTGTTGAACAAATCATACATTGCAAAACTACAAAAAAACAAAAATTCTTCTTTAGTACCTGGCACCATAGGAAACCTTAGACCTAACAATTGGTTGATGCTGGTTCTCAGTGAAACCATTTTTTACAGAGTTTGCATTGAACTTGAAACTGTACTTTGAGAAATCTTGAAAGTGTCTTTAAAAGTTTTTCAGCATTTGGCCCTAGACATTTTTCACTTGAAGCATTTTTAGATGTGTTTCCCTGATTTTTAAAACATCAGTTACCCAGTAGATATATTAAAGCTTTTGCCTTTTGTTTGAATTAACTAGAAAATTTCACAGGACTATTGTCAACTGAATAAATATATCTCCTCCTCTGAAAACTTCCTACTCCCTTCTGAAATTCTCAGGAAGATTTATAACAGTAACCTCTTTCGGTTAAGTTCTGATCCTTTCTGGTAATTTCTTTCAGGATAAAATGTATTGGCAACAGCTTTGATGTCTTTATCTTGCTTTATCCTTTCTTCCTTAAGAAGCAGTTTTTGTTCATCCTTGGCTCTTAGGACATGCTTTATGTAATAACAGCATGAAAAGAATTAGAATGGAAATGTGTATCCTTTTTTGGAACTGTGTCTATTTACCTAATATAAAAGATAGAGCAGTTTTTCAAAAGCATAGCAGAACAATGCTATACTCTTCTCAATTTCACAGTAACATCTGAGCCGTGACCAAACTATTTGACAAGAATGAATATTAAATCAGGACAGGAAGAAAGATAATATAGACTTTTCTTACTGAAACAACAAATTAATGATAGATGTATTTAAAAATAAAAACTGACAAATACCTAAAGCATGGCTTAAAACAGGAGACAAACATGATCAGAAAATAATTTTGAAATGGTTTGTTTCTCCAGTCTTTACACAAAGGACTTAATCTTCTCAATGGTTATGACATATATTTTCATACCATCCATCCATTTTTTTCTTTTACTTTGTTCCCTTCCCATCCCAACCTCTCAGGAATTATAATCAACCAATATTTATGGGATATCTACTATGTGTCTAGAATTATACTAGTCAAAATTATCCACAACAGAACTTGCTCTCAAAACACATCTTGTTGAAAAAAGAGTAACAGAAGTAATAACAAAATGAAACAAAAGTTAAGGGCTAGATCGCATGCCATGGTGAAAAGTGTAATAGGATTTCCAGCACAGGAGTTAATCATATGAACTGGACTAGTCTGGGGTAGAATTATGAAAGAAAATATATTTTGAACTAATTATTTAAATATAAAGACAGATAAATTCACAACTCCTTATCTAGGGATAGAGACCATATACATTTTGTTCCCTATTAGTTCTCAGACCTCATGTCCTGGCAATCTGTCTTGCCACAACTGCCTTTCTGTCATTCACTGAACTCATACATTGCTCAGACCAGTGTACTACAAAAAGTTAAAAAAAAAAAATGAGTCTGAACCCCACTAAAGAACTAATAGCCTAAATTACCTTTTATTGTTGTCTATAAAAACCCTCATCATACTCTAGATCATAAATTAAGTGTGAAAGTTCTATATGAACTTTCTGATTAAAACTCTAACTAAGGGTAAAAATGTTTCACAGAGATTAAATTAAATAGTAGAGAAAGCAGTCTCTTAGATCACTTGCTTTCAAAGTAATAATATTTGCACATTTTCAGATATACCTGACTCATATAAATATATTCTGACTTAGAAAATCTGTTACAAAAAAAAAACAACAGAAAATATAAGTCAAATCTTGTGAAAGTTTGTAGCATGGCCTTCCCCCACATATTTCAGTGTATTCACTGGCCTATCACAGCACCTTGCACTTATACACAGTAAATATCTATTAAGTAAATGATGCACAAATGAAGAAATGAATGATTCACATCATCTTTATTTTAACCAGGATAAGCTATTATATCCTGAGAATATGACCTAGCTTTGTACACTTACACTCATAAGATTTTAATATGTGTAACTAATATTAATATATTTGAAAAAGAGGGTCACAAATTGGGCATTGTGAAATTTTTAATGTTCTTTATATTTCAAATAACCTAATATTGTATTAATTTAGGTTTCAGGAAATGTAATATTGTTGTTCACTTTGGAATCTCCATCTGATTAAATCTGTCTTATTCTTTAAAACCTACCTCAAAAATGAAATTTTCTATAAAATCTTATCTAGATCCAGCAATTCCACTTTTTAAACTTTATGCCAAGGAAATAATTTATCTTGTATACAGAAATGTGCAAGGGTGCTTATCTCAGCATTGTCTATAAAATGAAAAATAAACTTGAATCAAAGAAAATTACAATACTACATGAATTATAACTTATTCATGGCTACCATATAGTCAGCAAAAATAATGATTAAAATATTTTAGAAAAATGGTCATAAAAAATGGTAAGTAAAAAAATTGGGAAATATAATTCTATTTTTAATGTAGATTTATATAAATGGAGGCCAAGAAAAATGATGCTTTCCAACATCTAATTACACTGAAATGTTAAAAGTGATTTGCTCTGAGTGGAGGAATTACACATGATTCAAAAGAATTATTATCCATTTTTTTAGTTTTTCTATAATAATCATGTTTTACTTGAGTTATTTCAAACAGGGGCAAATAAAAAGAAAAGAACTATTTTACTTGAGTTATTTCAGAAAGGGACAAATAAAAAGAACAGAATCCTTACCTTATAAGATTTCCTCACTTTGATTTGCCTTCTAAGAAGCACAGGTTCAAGGCTCAAATTTAAAGTCTGTCACTAGCAATATATCAGATCCTATGACATACAGTTTGTATACTAATCTTATTCATGTGTGCTAAGTCACTTCAGTTGTGTCTGACTCTTTGCAATCCTATGGGCTGTAGCCCACCAGGCTTCTCTGTCCATAGGATTCTCCAAGCAAGAAAATGGAGTGGGTTGTCATGCCCTCCTCCAGGGGATCTTCCCAACCCAGGGATTGAACCTCCATCTCTTGTATCTCCTGCATTGGCAGGTGGGTTCTTAACCACTACGTACCACCTGGGAAACCCATACTAACCTGATATCTGGCTTCATATTACCTTTACATGTTGTTTTCGTCCTATTTCCTTCAACTCATTTTATCTTCCTATCTTTTTTATGCTTGTATAAATTCTGTGATTTCAAATATCACAGCACTTTACCAATAGTGCAGCTCAGGGAAGACTGGGTACCAGCTCCATAGCGTACAACAAGGCCACCATTTATCTTGGTGAATCTAACACAGTTCAGTCTGGTCTTCAGCCTTGTTGATCCATGAGACTGATTTTTATCAGTCTACTAAAAATGGATTTGTCTTTCCAGGCCAAGTTCCCAGAGATCAATGTAGAGAAGAATGGCAGTGTATTGATTCACAGTAAGAAATAAATCTGTCATTTATACCAAATGTCATACTGACATGACCAGCTGACTCTCATCCTGTAGGAAAACTACAGAGGGAGCCAAATTATCAAAAGTTTACTTGGTTGTCATGGAATCAGAAAAAGGAACACTTTTAAAGAATGGGTCTCAGTTAAGGTACCTTTTGAGGCTGCTGCTAAGTCACTTCAGTCGTGTCCGACTCTGTGCGACCCCATAGACGGCAGCCCACCAGGCTCCCCCTTCCCTGGGATTCTCCAGGCAAGAACACTGGAGAGGGTTGCCATTTCCTTCTCCAATGCGTGAAAGTTAAAAGTGAAAATGAAGTCGTTCAGTCGTGTCCGACCCTCAGCGACCCCACGGACTACAGCCTTTCAGGCTCCTCCATCCATGGGATTTTCCAGGCAAGAGTTCTGGAGTGGGATGCCGTTGTCTTCTCCGAAGGTATCTTTAGGCATTCTTATATATTGTAAGAAAGAAATAGCCTTGCCAAGGATCTCATAATTTTAGAGAAACATTGAGGCACAGTGAAGTGATTAAGAACATGGGCTTTTGAGAAAGGCAAAGTGGTTTCAGATCCTATTTCCACTATTTTCTCTGTATTTGAACTTGAACTCTAAGCCTGTGTTTTCTGAAAATCAAGTATTAAGGAAACAAGTGAGGTGGCTTAAATTTAAATCAGTTTAGGCTGAGAATTTGCTGTACCAATTCTAATAGTTTTAATAGGAAGTGTTATCTAATGGTGGCTCAGCGGTAAAGAATCTGCCTTTCAATGCAGGAGCATCAAGAGATGCAGGTTTAATCCCTGGCTTGGGAAGACCCCTTGGAGGAAGAGATGGCAACCCATTCCATTCCAGTGTCGTTGCCAGGATAATCCCATGGACAGAGGGGCCTGGAAAGCTGCAATCCGCAGGGTTGCAAGGAATCAGACACGACTGAAGCAACTGAGCGTGCACATTAACTAATTAGGCTATAAAACTAAAATGGTTATTTTGTAAATATGGCAATCTGTCATATCTCTGTATTCCTATTAGATATTGGGCTCTTTTAGTGACATCTCAGATAACTTCAGTCTCTTTTAGTTATTTAAACAGTCTCAGTTTCATATTAATACTTCATCCTGTTATTTTGAACTTTCAAATGCATAGTTACTGGAAGGCTTTCTGTCTACTCAAACAGTTTACTGTGGTTCCAGAACAATTACTAAAAACATGATCCATGTAATCGTGCTTATCTGATAACTGATTGATGCAAGCATGCCAAATGACTTCAGGCATGTCCAGCTCTTTGCAATCCTATGGACTATAGCCAGCCACACTCCTCTGCCCTGGGATTCTCCAGGCAAGAACACTGGAAGAAGTTGTCATACCCTCTTCCAGGGAATCTTCCCAACCCAGGGATTGAACCCACATCTCTTATACCTCCTGCATTGGCAGGCAGGTTCTTTACCACTAGCGCTACCTGGGAAGCTCAACCATTGTTACCACACAGCTATAGGATATGGAGCTTGCACCAGAATGAAAATCAATTTCATTATTAAGCACAGTTTGTAGCTCAAATGAAAGAGGAAATAGACAAGTCCAAAATTACAGTTATAATTTCCATAATATTCTCTTGATAATTAAGAGAGTAAGTAGAAAACCAATAAAAATGCAGAAGACTAAAATACTATCATATAAATTGACCTACTTGGTGTTTACAGAGCATGCCATTCAACAAAAGCAAAATGCAGATTCTTTCAATTGCGCATGGATAATACTTTGAACCAGATGAAAATTAAGACATAATAAAATGTATGTAATACAACTAAGATTGCTTTTAGAGAGAAATTTATAGCTATAAATGCTTATGTTAGTGCAAAATAAAACCTAAAATCTATATCTAATCTCCTACTTTAAAAACAAGCTTATAGAGAAAAGCAAATCCAAAGTAGGAGGAAAATAATCAAAATAAGAGAAGAAATTAATTGAATAGAAAATAAAAATAGAGCAAAAAAATCCCAAAACTTCTTTGAAAATAATCAAGAGATATAAAACTCTCGTTAGAATAAGAACAAAAAGAGAAAACACAAACTATCAATGTCAATTTAAAAAAAGAAATCAAATCACTGTTAAACCAATAAACTGACAAAACATATTCAAGGGATATTATGAATAGCTTTTTGCCAATAAATTCAACAGTTTAGATAAAATGGCCATCACTAAAAATGCCACCAGTATGAAAAAAACAATAAGACAAATTTATGAACAACTTCATGGCAATACTTTCGAAAACCCAAATGAAATAGGAAAATTTTATGAAAGGCACAAATTACCAGTATAACACAGGAGATCCAGATGAGTTACATGGTGAATTTTAGCAAGGATTTAAAGAATAAAAATACAATTTTATACCAATGTTTTCAAAGAAGGGGAAATTTTCTAACTAATTTTATGAAACCAACATTATCCTGAAACCAAAATCAGACAAAGACATTATTGAAAAAGAAAACTTTAGGGAAATACCTCTCAATACAGATGCAAATATAGATACAAAAGTCCTTAAAATATTAACAAAGCAAATTCAACAATATATAAAAAGAATAATACATTACACCTGGGGTTTATTCCAAGTATGTAAGGTTACCTCAACCTCTGAAAATCATTCAAAATAATTTACTCTATCCGCATACTGAAAAAGAGCTGCATGATCATCTAATAGATACAAAAAAGTCATATGACAAATTATAATAACCATTTGTTACAAAAATCCTAGCAAACTAGTAATAAATGGAAAGTTTCACAACCTGATAAAAAGCATTTACAAGAAAACCTACAGCTTACAATATATTTAGTATGAAATACTAAATTCTTTTCTCTTAAAACTAGGAAGAGAGCAAGAATGTCTACTCTCATTATTACTACTAATGAAGTGTTCAAAGTACTAACCTATGGGACAAAAAGTTGTTAGAACTAATAAGAGTGTTTGGCAAGGTCATGGGAAATAAGGTGATCCTGAGAAATGAAAGAGAAATGAAACACTTATCCACATGAAGACTTGTATTTAAATGTTCTTAGCAGCTTTATTTATAATTACTAAAAACTAAAAATAATTCAAATTTTTATCAAGTTGAATGGATAAACAGAATGCAGTATATCTACAAATGAACATATAATTTAATAAACTGTAAACATGTTCAACAACATTATGCAGAGAAAAAAATCCAGGTGCAAAAGTATATATACATTATAGCTCCATTTTTTATTAAATGCTATAAAAGATAAATCTGTCATAACAGACTGCTGATCAGTGTTTGCTTCAGACTGGAATAGAGACTGACCAGGAAGATATGCACCTGGAAAGGTCATGTGTAGGTGATCCAGTCAACAGACTCAGTTGAGCCCAGATTCTAGGTCATCCCAGTATCCATACCAGATTTGTTAGAGAAGCCTTCAAGAGGATTCCAGTTACCAATCATTTCAGTATTCCCAGGTGAGACCGCAGACATCCTGGGAAGAAGCCAGACAATCTGGATATACTGTGTTCAAATTCCTGACCTCCAGAATCTCTAAGTATAATAAAACAGTTGTTGATTTATGTCACCAAATACTTTTAAAAACCTAAATGAAATGGGAAATTTTCATGAAAGGTATAAAGTGCCAAAAATAACACAGGAGAAATGAAAATCTGAATAGCTTTCTTATATTAAGAATATTAATTTCAATTTGTAAACAGTCCCTAAAAGGTAACTCCAGGACTAGATGGCTTACTTGATAACTTTTATTCAGCAACAAATACACATGAATTACTAATGCATGCAACAATTGAGATGAATCTCAAGGATATTATGCTAAGTGAAAAAAGCCAAGAATAAAGACTACGTATTGATTCCATTTATATGAAATGCTTATCTTGTAAAAGAATAATTTATAATAAACCAAGCAGAACAACAATGGAGCTAGAGTTCACCTGCATGAGGAAACTTTTGGGAGTGGTCAAATTGCTCTAAAACTGGATTGTGGTGATGGCTGCAAATCTTCATATAAATTCATTAGAATTCATAAATGGTATACTTATAATAGATGGTTTTTATAGTGTGAAAATTAAAGCTAAAAATCTGTGGGAACAAAAATGATTACAAGTAAAATCTTACAGAAGAGTAACTATATACCAGGAAAATGCTATACCAAAAGAAATGTCAAATCACAATATTAATATCCAAACATAGTACATGTATACATAATGCATGACTATTTTTCTATAATTTTCTAAAAAAAGTACTGAAACTGATACACTGTATTCAAACACTATTTTAAAATATATTCCATCTTCTATATGACCATTATTTATTGAAACTACTAAAATACCGGTGCTAAGCTCCAGTTATTTCCCTAATGTTATTCATATTCTCCTCTATCACAGTTTTTCCTCATTAGTTTTCATAAAGTTGAATGACAAATAGTTCTAGCATTTTTGTTTTAGAAGTGGGAAACTAAAGCTCAGAGAAGTGGAACAAATTTCCAAACATGACTCTAGTGGGTTTCTTAATTAAGAATATCAAACCCAATATCCCTTAGGCACATTGCCTTTCTGCTGCTGAATTAGGAACATTTTTATTTCAGATACAAATAAAGAATACAAACATTTATTGTCCATTCTCTCCTTATTCATGAAAAAACAGACTATACCACCATATATAAAAAGAAAAATCATAATCTGTTCTGATAGTTATGTTACCTTCAGTTTTTCTGGGCTGTGTATGTTATTTTAAAGTTGTAGCCAACCACTCTTTGATGCTATAGAAGATATTAGAGACATAATCAAATGTACTCTTGTCCAGGGCTATAAACGGAAGACGACACCAAGGGGAACCAACCTGCCTAAGATAACAATTCAGTAGGGCAGCATTTTCTGTCAAGCCATAATTATGAATATTTTTATGATCCTGCTTGAGTCTTCAGTAACTCTCCTAATCAGTCTCAACAGTCATCCCCAGGACCTGAACAGAGCAGCAGATGAAACAATATGTACAACTTTATGACAGCTGCTTTCTTCCAGAATGCATAATTAAAGTCAAGCTCCCCACTCCCCAGTCGACTGAAAGATGGTCAGCAAGACAGATCAACCACTGAGAGCAATAGACATGTTATATAACTATCCATGGATTTTGTAGGGAAAGGATGTGAGTTCATGTATGGCATAGGAAAAAAAAATAATCTGATATACTTTCCAGTATCCTAGAAAAACAGTACTAGAGCTTACACGAGCGCGAGAGAGAAGTGACAGAGAAGGAAACAGATTGTGTAACTTTTAGGTTATCCCCATGTTTCTGTGCTGCCATGCTGTTGCTTCAGTTGGGTCCAACTCTTTGCGACCCTATGGACCATAGCCCATCAGGCTCCTCTATCCGTGGATTCTCCTGGCAGAACAACAATGGAGCTAGAGTTCACCTGCATGAGGAAACTTTTGGGAGTGGTCAAATAGCTCTAAAACTGGATTGTGGTGGTGGCTGCAAATCTTCATATAAATTCATTAGAATATAAATTCATTCAGTAAATTCATTCATTCATATAAATTCATGCAGTATTCAAGAATACTGGAGTGGGTTGCCGTGCCCTCTCCAGGGGATCTTCCTGATCCAGGGATCAAACCTGCATCTCTAAAGTCTCCTGCATTGGTAGGCAGGCTCTTTACCACTAGTGTCATCTGGGAAGTCACTTGTTCCTGATACTTGCACTTAAATAATATATCTTGTGCATATAATAAACTCCTTAAAAAATAAAACAGGAGGATAAAGGTAATGGGCAGCTTCTAGGAATAATTCATAGCTGCTATAAATACTTGAATCACTGTCATTGTAGTGGCCTTTTTTCCCTTTGTGAAAGGTAAACAAGAGTGGTATGTATTGCATACAGTGAAATGTAGCAGACTTGGGGAGAAAATCTCAAAGGATTAAAATTATATGCATTTACAGTAAGAAAAAAAGATAAAAGGAGATTCTAACTGAATCTAAGTCTATCAAGGTACTAAATACTCCAGAAAGGGATAAATTTTCATTTAATCCTGCTTTACTCTGTACAAATACATACATTGACCTGGGTCACCATGAACTAAGAGGAAAGAAGTAAACTTATAACCCCACTAGGTCAGACAGATGTCTTGGCTGAGGGAGCATCAAGAAAGGGAAACTATGTGAAAAAGCATTTCCTCTATGAGCAGATCTATAAAAACAACCTTTCATGAAACCAGCCAGCATATCATGGAGAGAAAATACTTTAGGTGAAGGGCTTACTCTGTAAATGATAACTTAGAAACACTGATGACAACATCAGTGAAAATATTCCCTTCCTCACTGAAACAACTGAAATTGTAGCAGGGAGCTGTAAGAGGTGAAACATGACCATGTCACAAAGATATCTTGGTTGCCCAGCAAGACTCGCAGAGCTCCAGAAAGGGATAGTCTGGACCTGAAAATTAGGACGAAAATCTACCAACATTGCATTTTCTCAGAGTAGTGGGCCTTTCTTTAAAGTATTTTGGCAAATTAAGAAAATACTGTAACTTGACAGAAAGACTTAGGTAAAAGAAATAATTTGCCCCACGAGGTACTGTTGCCTTAATGGGGTAAAAATTTATTAGTAACATTATTAACATCTTGGCCACTGTAAGGTTTGTCCAGAGAATGTGAGAATCTATATGTCATACTAGCAAAAATCTCATCTTGATTTTTCAGATACTATTAGATTAGAGAGTTATAATTTCTAGACAAGAAAAGAATGTCCAACCAGACATTCTGAAAAACATAACAGCTTCAGTATGGCTTATTATTATAGTCAAATCCCTAGTCTATGTCAAACTCTGCCCAAACCAGACAAAGTCAGTAAGTTCTTTTTGCAATTCCAGTATTGTTGATCAAGGACAAGTACTAATAGCTTTCATTTCAGTACATCTTTTTACCAAGAGCTTTATACACCCAGAAAATGCCAACTGAAATTTACACAGTGAAAGTTCACATATAACTGTGAATAAGAATGATCTAAAAAGAATTCATCAATTTTCCCTACAATCAAGGCCCTTTCCCACCTTCCAATTACCATCAGCCGCAGACTCCCCTCTCCTCCCAGCTTGATTGCCCTCCACAGTTAATCAAACACCTGTCTATTCCTCCTCTGAAAGAAACTGTGGTCGGTGAATGACCTGCATCTGAATCATCTTGACTCCTTGCTAAAATACATATTGTTGTGCCCCTGCTCCAGACCTACCAAATATGAACACGTGAAAGAGAATCCCTGAAATTTGCATTTTAAGGCTCTCTACCAGTACTCATCTGTATTCCAGAGTTTCAAAATAATCCATCTGAATCTCGCTTTTTAAATTCTTCCTGCTCTTCAGTCTAGATTCTTACACCACATGGAGGAGCTGATAACAGTCTGGCAACTTATATCTTTGCCTCCAGTGCCTCCTCCAGAATCCCCTTGTATACCACTATATAAAAATCTCAAGATCCTTTTCACCAAATATCCTTTCTGCTCAAAATTCTTAATTTTTTTAACCATATTTTGGGACAAATCCAAACATCACAGCTGAGCATTTAAGGATTTCTATGAAAGGATCCCAGTGTGTCTTATGGCTTCACCCTAGAGTTCTTCTCACCAGTTCTGATCAGACTAAACACTAACCTTATTTCTTGAATGTCTTCTTCTTTTCCATCTCCGCTTATCATCCATCTTTCTCTTCAAATGCCCCAAGCCTCTCCCTAGGTTTCCAAAATCTGAAACTTCTTCTTAGAAGGAAATTCAGAATCACCTTCTTTAAAGAAGTAGAAACTATAAATACCATGAGTTACTAGGCAGATTCAGAAAAAAATACAAGTTGTACCACTCACCACTATTGTGATTCGAAGCAAATTTATTTGATAAATATGAAATAATATACCAGATGCCTGGAACTTTACAGGAACTCAGTGAAGACAAATTTCTTTTCTTCACTCTGTGTGGAAGTTATGGTCTTTGTCTACATTATTTTTCTGTGTAAACTATTCCTGCTGAAATAAGTCAATTCTAATTTTCATGTGAAACACATTCCATGGAGTTGACCTCATCCTATCATTATGACCACTGGAAAGTGAAAGTTGCTCAGTTGTGTCCGACTCTTTGTGACCCCATGGACTACAGTCTATGGAATTCTCCAGGCCAGAATACTGGAGTGGGTAGCCTTTCCCTTCTCCAGGGGAATCTTCCCAACCCAGGGATCAAACCCAGGTCTCCCGCATTGCAAGCAGATTCTTTACTGTCAGAACCACCAGGGAAGCCCTATGACCAACAGAGTAGCCAGCAATCCATCTATTCTACCGCCACCTCCAACACACACACACCCCACCACACCACACCAAACTGCAGCAACTGGCTCATGGATGGACAATTTTCCCAAGTCAATCAGATCAGTCCCTGGAAATTTTGTTGAATGCTGAAGAAGTGGACACTAATCATTGGAATTGCTGGATGTGCCATTGAGTTAGGCCTAGAGAGACTTCTGGTCAGTTTTGCTACTATTTAAGAAAAAAATTTCCTTCATATTAAAACGATCATGAGGAAAATGGGGCTCCAACAGGGAAGATGATGTCCTGACAGCATCATTTTAATCCCTGAATTTATGATGCCTGAGATCCAACTGTAGAATTTTCATTTATAGGAGTCAATGAATTTCTTTTGAATTAAAATAGTTTTCACTATTTTTCTGTCACTTTTATATGAGAACTCTGACTAATACAGACATATTAGAAAGTAGAATGTTGCAAGTGGCAAAAGTTTAAATGTAATGGGATTAAATTAACATAGGTGAGGGCAGGGTAGCTGTAGGCAGCCTCTGGATTAGACAGTGATTTTCCCCTCTTTGGAAAAGAGTGAATTATTGGTTTTAAGTCTACTACTTCCAATGTCATGCAGGGGCATTCTGAAATGATGCATATGGGAAGAAAATTTGTCATTGAGCAGTCAATAAACAAATAGTAGTGGATTGCAGTAATCATAGTTTTTGTTGACTACGCTTTTCCTCATCTTATAAGCCTTTTTTATGAAAATCTGAATTTCTGAGCACCCTAATACCTGGTCACAAGGATATCTAGGAATGGCACATGATTTAGTTCAGAACAATCACAACCTTTCCTGGGACTTCAGCTACAACTATCAGAAAGTGCATTTTCTTTTGACTGGAACTGCTAGCTACAAAGATAACTGAGTTTATAACTTTCCTCCATTAGCCAGTTGTACCACAAAGTAGAAAGATATTGCCTGAGATTAAAGCCAACCAGAAGAAAGAAGAGATGATGAATGGGAAGAAAATAAGTAACCTAATGGCATCCATTTATCCAAAATGTAACTCTATTCCCTATACTTCTCAGTTATGTGGACCAATAAATTCATTTTAATGTAATCTCATTAGTCTAAGTTTCTGTCATTTGCAGCTAAGAATCCTGAGTAACCCATTTGGTCACCTTAAAAATGTTTTCTAGTTTTTTCATACACATATTCCTTCTCACTAAGCAGTAATACCTTTGAGGAATAGATATTGTGTCATTGATCTCTTTTCTAATCCCTAGAGTTGCAACAGAAACTACAACTCGTTAGATGGAAATATGAGAGAACAGTCAACAAATTAATTCATAAGTATGATAAAAATCCACAGTCATCTATTTCTTTCAGTTGCACAGCCAGATCTAATTAATCTTCTCCAAAAGTATTTTAGGCACACCATCCCAGACAAAATACCATACAGAAACTAAATAGATCTGTCTTCCATTCTCTTAAGTAGCTTTTTGAATGTTTCAGCTTTTATGTTAAAAGTTCATTTCAAATAGCACATTTCTTAATACATGCAAAGTGTTTCGAACTCACAAAATAACTAGACACCTGTAATTACAGCATAATCTCCACTGTCACATGACATTTTCCTATGTCTTTAAAAGCATGTATTCCAACAGCAGTATTTAAAGCTCACCTCTCATCCCTGTGTAATGATTTGAGAAGTATTTACTTCTGTGACTCTGCTCTCCTAAATACTTTCGATTTAATAATTATTATTCACAACAAAAGGTTCAAGGCTAAATATTTTTGAACTTAGGACAAAATATCCAATTTTATTTCCCAAACTATTTACTGATGAACATATCACATTAAGGCAAAATGACATAACAAAACCTATACCTCTTTTTTCTCTTTTTTATCCATTTAAATGAGTAAAAACATATACTTTCATGATACATGCTCCTATAATCAAAGATATAATTAGAACAATGAAAAATTCCTATTTTTTCTTCATATAAAAACTAAAGAATAAAAGACCATTCAGGTTGGACATTGTATCATACAAGTCCCCTAGCAGGAAACAGAATTTACTTCCAAGTGATTCAAATAAAGAGACTTTGGTAAAGGGACACCTTTAAAAGATGAGAAATGTGAGCTGAGAAAAGAGAATAAACAAAGAATGGAGAGACCCTCAGAGGCTAACTTACTGGAAAGTCATCACTAACACCAGGGTTGAAAGGACTGAAAGAAATGCATTACCTGAACCCATGGAGAGCTGGAACTGTGGAGGAGTAGGCCACCTGAGAAGGCAGTGGGGGGAAAACAATGATTGCCAGAGATGCTGAGGGAGGAAAGTGGAGAGAAATATTTGAGCCTCTCTCCCTCGACTATTTAGTCTCCTGCCAGCGCCTCTTGTTGGTGAAATACAATTGAAAACATCCAACCAGGCAACCCAGGAAGGGAAGCAGTTCACACAGAAGTCACTCTTGGTGGGGCACAGAGCTGGACAGAAAAAAAGTGAAGTAGATCAAGGGCATGAGAAGAAACAAAGGGAGAATAACCAGATACTGAGTGTAGTGTTGACTTTTTAGAATAGCCAAGGAGAAAGAGCCGAGGGTTCAAATTTTTCCAACTAGATTTCACCTCACTGAACCCTTTTCCATTACAGGAAGGTGATGGACATGTTAGAAAGGGGATGGAGCCTGTCATAGAACTACAACTTGGGGGTTATACATTTTTTGTGAAAACCTCTAGCTCAGGCTGGCAATGGGTTGCCTCTCATTGCCTGCATAAAACCTCCCAAAGAGACTTAATAAACTCTCTTAAGTTTCAATAAAATCTCTTAAGATTCTCCCAAAGAGATTTAATTTGTTATCACGGGACCTTAGCAGTCAAGACTGAGGGCCGGGCTGTGGCATCGTGTAGCTCATGGCTTAAGCTTCACATCTTTTAGTGGCCATGATATTTCTTTGGTTGTTGCTTGTCTCTTTCAGTCTTTCTTTCCTGCTCAGTTACAGCCGGTTTTGCCGTTCACTCTCCGTTCACTCTTTGTACTGCATCACATGGCTCATCTCACTTGTCTCATCCAAGTTCCATCTGTCAGATATTGCCACAATAGATTTTATACCTCATTGTTTCAAAAACTTAATTTTACCTCTTAATTGACATTTGGCAATATTAGTGCTCCCTTCTTCGAATTGTATGTGAAGACTGGAAAATTTGAGTCCTGTGTGTTTTTATGCAACTTCCTTTCTCTTCTCACTTATATTTGGAAAGACAATTCTGACTTCTGGATTTTTAATATTTTATCTCTCAAAGTTTGCTACTTTGCCCTATGTCTTAGACTGCTTTGTAAGGTAGAGTATTTGCCTTCTTTGAATCAATACAGTGGCTATTTACTTCGTCTCTTTCTTGATAAAACAAAAAAGATTCCATCTTCAGGTTTGTATTAGGGAACTAAGAACTCCAAGACTAAACTGTCTCTGCCCAGGAATCTTTAGGGATTTTTTTTTAATTCAGTTCAATTAATTAAACACAATACTATTTAACAGACATAGAATGCTACCCTTAAACCACATATGCTTCTGAAAAGTGTGCAAGTGATTCATTGTAGAATAGTGTGGGATGATGGTTACTTGGATTAACCATCCAAGAATATTAGTCAATAGGTTGCTAGAGAAATGACTGAAAGAAAAGGGTGAAAAGCAGACAAGCTTAGCCAATGATTTATTTCCTATGGAATGTTCCTGAAATTCCAACAGTGTCCTCACTTGCTAGATTACATTGCCTTGGCATCTTTATTTCATCTTCAGATCATATCCCTATGCCTACTAGAGCAAACAAAATAATTCTTCTGATATAACAAGACAAATAAAAAATGTGATGCAATAGGAAGGACAGATGCTAAAATGTTTGAAACAGCAATGCCAGTGGCTCAAAGGTTTACAAATTGCTTCCCAGAGTTTGCATCACAGCAGTTTTTGCTCACTTTGAAGGTTTTTCAAGGGTAAAGAATGCTTTCCTCTGCTAGCAAACAATTCCACTTGCAGCAGGAATAAGGCACACTGTGTATACCCAGACACCGAAGCTAATAAAGCAAACCTGATAAGAGAAGGTTTGGAATTGAATCTCTTCCAAATGATCTTGTTCTCTCCACTGGGAAAGAAGCAGTTAGTGTATTAGTCACACATTAGCCGACTATGCAAGCAGAACTCATCAGTAAAGGAAAGATGGTTTTAAATGAAAATCAGAAATCTGAGATTAAACAAGAAACTGACAGAGGTCCTGGATCCTTTCCTCACTCATTTCAACAGTATTATGGAAAATGTTTGACTTATTCTTGCCTATTTTTTTCCAAACTTTAAGAGCCCAGTTCTATTTTAAAAAAGGGGGGGGGGGGATAATAAAGACACCTACCAGTTAATGTCACTAAAGCACTGTGAAGATTTTATTGAAAGATAATTCTAAAGTGAATGCTACTGTTATTTGGGCAACAACCCATGTCACTCTCTAACATTATCCATAGAGAACTCCCTAATAAATACAGTCCTATTAAAGCAGATGAGACCCTACTTTAGCAAATATAGAAAAGAAAAGTTGGCCAAGTGTAACTGATGCTGGAAAATAGAACTATAGCAAATTGAAAATGGTAAGATCACTAGAAATATGCAAAACATATTCCCGTTATAGCACCCCTATCTAGCCAAACAGAATAAAACAGAAAATCTAAAATTAGATCAAGTGTGCATAAAGATATAAAGCATAGATACAGAATACTTTTTATCTTAGAGATTGCTACCAAGCAACACAGTTTAAAAGTTTTCCTCTTTTTCACGTAAAATAATACATACACAGGAATTTACTTAGCAGAGACTCACCACTTTCGCTACAAAGGAGTTGATAATGGCGTTTCTTAAAAAAGAATGTGATAAGCTATGGTAGTAATATTGCCTGCTACAAATGGCCAAAACTGTAAGAAAATATTTTTCAGATTCACTATTAACCAATGAAATGCAAATTAACACATCCATTAGATGCTATTTTCACCAAATAATCAGAAAACATTTAAAAGATCAATAAATCCAGAAGTGAAGTGAAGTGAAGCGAAGCGAAGCGAAGTCACTCAGTCGTGTCCAACTCTTTGTGAGCCCATGGACTGTAGCCTACCAGGCTCCTTGGTCCATGGGATTTTCCAGGCAAGAATACTGGAGTGGGTTGCCATTTCCTTCTCCAGGGGATCTTCCTGACCCAGGGATCAAACCCGGATCTCCCACATTGTAGGCAGATGCTTTACCATCTGAGCTGCTGGGCATAAAAAAGTGTTCTTATACCTATATTTACTGGAGGGAGGGAATAAAGGGAGGCAGATAAGGAAATACATGATCAAATCCTTAAAATAGGTGCATTCTTCCTCAAGAATTTCATTTCTAAGAATTTATCTACAAGAAATGACCATTGACAGGTCTAAATGTCTAATGTTATAAGGCTGCTTATAACAACAAAAAAATAAGAAACAACATAATTGCCCAATGTGAAAGTAAGGGTTTCTTTTTATTCTTAGTGTTTATTGTTCCAACAAACATGTTATTTTCCTATTCATAAAAAATAAATATTGATTTCTTTCAGAAAGTATAATGGAAATACAGTGGTAATGCAAAAATTACAACAAAAGAAAATGGAAGGAAGGAAGAAAAAGAGGAAGCGAGGGAAGAATGAGAGAAAAACAAAACCAAAAAGCATCCTACAGAAGTTCTTCCTCAACTCTTAGATTTGTTACCAGGGCACAATGCTTATAAATGTGTCCAAAAATATATGGCCCTTCTTCATCGAGAATCATGTGGTATTAGATCACATGAGCAGAGAGAGACTTACAGACTTAGGTTACAAATACAGAACCAGGGTCTCCCAACCCTCACTGAAAGATCTGTCCATGCTATATGATACAGACTCTGCTTCATCACACTGCTGTCCTAACTTTCAGCTCTATCCTCTCTAAATAATTTCACCTATTACCCCAGTGGCTCAGCAGTACAGAATCTGCCTGCAGTACAGGAAACTCGGGTTTGATCCCTGGATCAAGAAGACACACTCAGTGCAGTTCAGTTCAGTTCAGTTGCTCAGTCGTGTCCGATTCTTTGCAACCCAACGAACTGCAGCACACCAGGCCTCCCTGTCCATCACCAACTCCCGGAGTCCATCCAAACCCATGTTCATTGAGTCGGTGATGCCAACCAACTATCTCATCCTCTGTCATCCTGTTCTCCTCCTGCTCTCAATCTTTCCCAGGATCAGGGTATTTTCCAATGAGTCAGCTCTTCACAGCAGGTGGCCAAAGTATTGGAGTTTCAGCTTCAACATCATTCCTTCCAATGAACACCCAGGACTGATCTCCTTTGGGATGGACTGGTCCTTGCAGTCCAAGGGACTCTCAAGAGTCTTCTCCAACACCACAGTTCAAAAGCATCAATTCTTCGGCGCTCAGCTTTCTTTATACTCCAACTCTCACATCCATACATGACCACTGGAAAAATCCTAGCCTTGACTAGATGGACCTTTGTTTGCAAAGTAATGTTTCTGTTTTTTAATATGCTGTCTAGGTTTCTCATAGCTTTCCTTCCAAGGAGTAAGCATCTTTTAATTTCATGGCTGCAGTCACCATCCGCAGTGATTTTGGAGCCCAGAAAAATACAGTCAGCCACTGTTTCCACTGTTTCCCCATCTGTTTGCCATGAAGTGACAGGACTGGATGCCATGATCTTCGTTTTCTGAATGTTGAGCTTTAAGCCAACTCTTTCACTCTTCTCTTTCACTTTCATCAAGAGGCTCTTTAGTTCCTCCTCACTTTCTGCCATAAGGGTGGTGTCATCTCCATATCTGAGGTTACTGATATTTCTCCTGGCAATCTTGATTCCAGCTGGTGCTTCCTCCAGCCCAGCATTTCTCATGATGTACTCTGCATAGAAGTTAAATAAGCAGGGTGACAATATTCAGCCTTGATGTACTCCTTTTCCTATTTGGAACCAGTCTGTTGTTCCATGTCCAGTTCTAACTGTTGCTTCCTGATCTGCATATAGGTTTCTCAAGAGCAGGTCAGATGGTCTGGTATTCCCATCTCTTGAAGAATTTTCCACAGTTTATTGTGATCCACATAGTCAAAGGCTTTGGCATAGTCAATAAAGCAGAAATTGATGTTTTTCTGGAACTCTCTTGCTTTTTCCATGATCCAGCAGATGTTGGCAATTGGATCTCTGGTTCTTCTGCCTTTTCTAAAACCAGCTTGAACATCTGGAAGTTCACAGTTCATGTATTGCTGAAGCCTGGCTTGGAGAATTTTGAGCATTACCTTACTAGCACGTAAGATGAGTGCAACTGTGCGGTAGTTTGAGCATTCTTTGGTATTGCCTTTCTTTGGGATTGGAATGAAAACTGACCTTTTCCAGTCTTGCGGCCACTGCTGAGTTTTCCAAATTTGTTGGCCTATTGAGTACAGCACTTTCACAACATCATCTTTCAGGATTTGTAATAGCTCCACTGGAATTCCATCACCTTCACTAGCTTTGTTCAAAGTGATACTCCCTAAGGCCTACTTGACTTCACATTCCAGGATCTGGCTCTAGGTGAGTCATCACACCATCATAATTATCTGGGTCGTGAAGATCTTTTCTGTACAGTTCTTCTGTGTATTCTTGCCACCTCTTCTTAATATCTTCTGCTTCTGTTAGGTCCATACCATTTCTGTCCTTTATCGAGCCCATCTTTGCATGAAATATTCCTTTGGTATCTCTAATTTTCTTGAAGAGATCTGTAGTCTTTCCCATTCTGTTGTTTTCCTCTATTTCTTTGCATTGATCGCTGAGGAAGGCTTTCTTATCTCTCCTTGTTATTCTTTGAAACTCTGCATTAAAATGGGTATATCTTTTCTTTTCTCCTTTGCTTTTCAATTCCCGTCTTTTCACAGCTATTTGTAAATCCTTTTCAGACAGCCATTTTGCTTTTTTGCATTTCTTTTTCTTGGGGATGGTTTTGTTTCCTATCTCCTGTACAATGTCATGAACCTCCATTCATAGTTCATCAGGCACTCTGTCTATCAGATCTAGTCCCTTAAATCTATTTCTCACTTCCACTGTATAGTCATAAGGAGTTTATTTGATTTAGGTCATTCCTGAATGGTCTAGTGGTTTTCTCCACTTTCTTCAATTTCAGTCTGAATTTGGCAAAAGGAGTACATGATCTGAGCCACAGTCATCTCCCAGTCTTGTTTTTGCTGACTGTATAGGTCTTCTCCATCTTTGGCTGCAAAGAATATAATCAATCTGATTTCGGTGTCAACCATCTGGTGATGTCCATGTGTTGAGTCTTCTCTTGTGTTGTTGGAAAAGGGTGTTTGCTATGACCCGTGCATTCTCTTGGCAGAACTCTATTAGCCTTTGCCCTGCCTCATTGTATACTCTAAGGCCAAATTTGCCTGTTACTCCAGGTGTTTCTTGACTTCCTACTTTTGCATTCCAGTCCCCTATAATGAAAAGGACATCTTTTGGGGGATGACTGAAAAAGAAGACCCACTGGAGAGGGAAAATTTTGGTAACTCACTTCAGTATTCTTGGGTGGGAAATCCCATGGGCAGAGGAACCTGGCAGGCTATATAGTCCACAAGGTCACAAAAGAGTTGGACCCAATTTAGCAGCTAAACAACAGCAAATTATGTGTCTAGTTATCATCTAAATATCCACTCATCTATCTACTACTATCCACCTTGTCTTTTACCTATATTTTTAACTCTGCATCTTTCCTATCCATCTTCATTTTCTCCCAGTCCTCTTCCACCCTCCTCTGCCCTCCTCTCTACAAATAAGACTAAACTTTTGGTGAAATGGAATTGTACTTAGAAAACACTGTAAGCACACTATGAAGCCATTGCAGATATCTGATGGTGGACTGTCACAATAAAAATGATGATAATGTGAGCAGTTTGTGGGGTAGAATAAGGATAGAAGTAGGAGTATAGGGGAGATGAAAAGATTTGTAGTGCAACTGATTAAGCACAAGGTAATATGAAGAATGTATGGAATACAAGACTTGAAAGTCTGTATGTGGCTCACATATATCAGAATATGAGGAATGCCACAAGGATTACATCCATATATCAGGAAATGAGCTTTGCCACATGGGTTGCATCAATTGTCCACCTCATGGCATTCTGTCTCTAACAAAGTAGCAATAAAAAAACACTTTCTGGTGTTGTACTAAGTACTAAAGCAGGTAGCGAGCTATCTCTAATCTTCACAACAACCTAAAATGCTAGATATGTTATCAACCTTATCTGAAACCATTCTATTCTTTTCAGCTTATTTTTAGTTATAAGCTTTGCTTGCCTTTTATTAAACATTAGGACCAGAACTGCATACAATATTCTGCCACATTTCTACAAGGATAAAGCTAAAAGAAGGTAGGTATAAAAAAAATTCATCAAACACATTTTGAGTAAATATTTGTACAGTATTTAATTTAGCATTCCAAGGGTTACATTTTTACCCAGATAATAAAATTAATCATAAAAATTCAGTCATCTTTATTGCCATAATTTGCACTATAAAAAATATGCCCAACTTCCTTGCGGCTACTGTTTTCCATTAGGCACACTTATAAGAGACTTGATTTCTAAACCGAGGTAAGTTGGAGAAAGGCAAGCGCAATGCATTCCTTTGCTGGGGTGGACTGTAGGAGGGATGACAGGAAACCACTTGATAGAAGCAGTAGCAGCAGCAGCTTTGCAGCCCATTTCTGTGGCTTGCCTTTGGAAGTCTATTCTTCACAATAATTCTATAAGCTATTTAATATTCAGTAGTAAATCTCATTATATTTAAACTAAAACTGTTGATTCAGTTCTCTGCAACTGAATTTTTTATTTTCATATGTAATCATTAGGGTAGGGAGTAGGATAAAAAGATCATCTCTGAAATATTGTTAAATGGGGTTAACTTCCTATGTTGCTGTTTTTCCAAAACTCAAAATGAAAAGAACTGACAGAAATCTTCTATATTCAGGAGCTTTTTTTTCCTTCCCAGAAGAAAATCATTTCATACCAAGAGCTCTCATAAACAGAATCACCTTGAATTTTTTTTCAAGTGCATGTTGTGGTGGAACAGGAGCAGAGTCAGTCAGTCTGCACACCAGAGGTGGGAAAGTAGACACCAGAAGAGTCTTGTATCCCCTCGAGGTGATATTTATTTTGGCATTATTTTTATGCAGCTAGGCGGCTTCAAAGCTGCTATTTGTTATTGATGCTGCAGTAACCCTTTTCAGTGGCTGTGTCTCCATGTGGTGGTTGGGGAGCCCAAAACAATTTGGTTTGCAGAATCTTAAGAAATATTGCCTTCATGGTGCCTATCAGCATTTTGGGAACAATATGTGAAACAGCTCAAATTCAGCTCACATAAATAAACTTCCTCTCAAGTGTATATCAGTTATAAACACAAGCCTCCACCTAACCACCTAAGGCAATCACTTCCCAGGCTCAGATACCCCACCTAACATTATAAAAAATGAATCCCATAATTAATAAACAGTTCCAACATTATGAGGAAACACATTCTTCATCATCAGTTGAGAGAGGCTTGCTATTAGTATGTTAGTAACTTTTTTCTTATGAGTTTTGGCATCTTGTAATATAAACAGTCTCCCATTAGCACTGGGTACATTCCAGGTGAATTCAGGCTGAATTATAATCTTAGCACCCAGATTATCACTTAGATATAATGATTTTCAAAATTATGTATATCTTACTTATCAAATGAAGGAACTGTTTAACAGTCTAATTTAGCTTCTAATAGTTTAATTTTGAAAGGTGACTTCAAACAAGAAATGTCATTTATCCCCAGATGATCCTATCCATAGATAAAATAGGCAAAAAATTAAAGAATATAAAAGCACCATCTATGATGACAAAAAGAAGAGAAATGTAAACTCAGGCAACATTTGAAATGGGTGTTCGCTTCAAAGCTCTGTCTCTTAGGCTGTAACTCAAGAGTAGCTCAATCCAATGTGGCTCTAATAACGCCATCTCCTTTCATAAGCTGTGGAAGCATAATGGTTTCTTAGAGGTTTGTCCTGGGTGAGTGACTATCAGTTGCAGTACTACTAGCATGAAAGAGAAGGAAAGAGGAGAGAGAGAGGGAGGTGAGGAAAGAGGGAGGAGAGGGAGGGAAGGAGCAAGGAAGAACCGGAGTTTGCTTGCCTAAGGATTTTAACAAGTGTGTGCCATCAAGAGCATTGTTGTTGTCGTTGCTGTTGTTTAGTCGCTAAGTCGTGTCCGACTCTTTTGTGACCCCATGGATGGTAGCCCACCAGTCTCCTCTGCCCGTGAGACTTTCCAGACAAGAATACTGGAGTGGGTTGCCATTTCCTTCTCCAGGGGATTGAACCCACAGCTCCTGCACTGCAGGCATATTCTTTACCACTGAGCCACAAGGGAAGCCCCATCATTGAGAGCATATCAAATCCTTATCAACTAGATTCTAATCATTTAAGTATCTATAAGGGCAAGCCTGGTGAAGGGCAGAACTGACTGCTCCTCACTTCTCACTCCTCACTCCACAGAGCCATGGTAACCGGAACCTCTGATATATCAAGATGTAGAGTCCATCTGTTAGACTGCATCTCAGCTTATCTCTGACCCTCATGAATAAAATAAATGAAACCTGCAAATGAGGCAGTACTTTCCTTAGTGATTATGAATAACCTCAAATTAGAGTTCTAAAACAAGTGGTTCTCTGCCTGAGGAGTATTGTAAATCCCATGGAATCCATTGTTTCTTTACTTTGGTTTAGTAGAAGCTGTAAATAACAAGAGGAAGACTTGGACCCTGCTCTGTGTGAGCATTATTTGCATCAGTGATCAGAAAACAGGATTTGTGCTTAACCTAGTTACAAGATTTAAAATAATTCTAGCTACCTATCCAGGCACATATTTTTAAATGCTCTGAAATTCTGCCATCTTGTGGGAATTTGGAAATATAACAAATTAAGTTCAAAGTTTCACACTTTACATAATTTAAAATGCTCTTGCAATTGTAAGCATGAATGGATATAGTATCTATAATAGCATCTAACATGCCAAAGATATTTTTATTTTCCTTTTATTCCATATGTCATTTAAAAATAAATTCAAGTAACTCTTACTCTTTTGATCTGGACCAATCAAATCCATAATTTGAAATAATTTAGACCTGGTACAGACTTAAAATAAACTGTAACATTTTCTTTCTATTTTTCTGAAATGAAGGCTTATTGTTACCATTTGCTAATCATATTTTTTTCATATAGTATAAAATTCAAAATTAATACTATATTTTATATAAATTATTTGAACATTTTATTCTTTTTCACTCTATTCCTCCCTCCCTTATACTTTAGAGAATTTAAATAATTATCATTCTGGTATTCTTATCTATTTACCTAGCTGTTGTACTCTACATAAATCTATTTTCCTAGCTGAATATTATTTGAGATCCACATATTTTGGGAAATAAAAAACAAAGAAAATTAAATATCTACTATTGTATATATGTAACAAAGTCATACAGGATGTTTTTTCAGAGGCTGTGCTGAAGATGAGACAATGAGCATAATCTGCTCGTTGCCTATTCATATCATTGCAGGGAAATGAAGCATGGAATATGAACCCTACTCATGCAGAGTTTATTTTCTAGTATAGGAAGATGCTCCAAAAAGTACATGAAAAGAAGAATTTTTGTGTCTACTCAAATTAAATTATCGCTATTATAGTCTCCTATATAGGTAGTTTTCAGTACAGTGTTTTCATGAAACTAGGTTTGGATAAAATCATCTTCAAACAGAATTCAGATCATAGGGGCAGCAGCTCAAAATGATCATAAACCAACCAATGAGTGTATGAAGGTAATGAAGGATAAAATACAGGTCCTTGAAGAGATATCTTTAAAAGGGATTAAACAACAGAATTTTTAATGGGATTAGAAATGGGGAGAAATACCTCAAACTTATTTTCTTTCTAACTACAACTATTTAAATAAATTAAAGAGAATCAAAAAGATAAACAACTGACAAGTTTGTATATTTTTGCTATTGTTAATAAGAAAACTTCTTTTGGGATAAATGATTATTTAAAAGAGAAAAAATGAGAATTCCATCACAGGTGAACTTTAGGAACTGAAAAATATTAGCACAATACATGTAGGTTGCTGAGAAGGAAGCAGCAGATGATTAAATTCTCTATCACATTCATATTTGCTTGGTTAGTTCCTTTTCTCTCATAAGGTGGCTATAAAATCCATGTTAATTACTCACTTACCCCACAGGGATGGAGCCAGAAGTAAATGGTATGGAAGCAGCTGGAAACCCTTGTGTGTTACATATTCATGGGGACAGGAGACTTTGTCACACTTGATCTGGCAAGGCCCTAGACCTAAACCCGCATCCTCAAGAGACTGCCAACAGGAGCATCAGGTGCACTGCAAAACAGCAACTCTAGAACAAGAGCCGTCTGGGAGCAGACAAGGTACACAGAAGCGGACACCTATCCTACCAGGGAGTAGCACTTATCCAGCCTGTTCTGCAGAAGGCTGAGATTGCAAACATCCTGACACCAGGTAATTCAGCCACAGATTTTTGTCATTTGTGGTTTTCTTCGACCGTTTCCCCTCAACATTAGCAAACACAGCTAACATATTGAATGTCTATTATGTAATATTTATTTCATATTCATTGTCCGATTTAATTCTTATAACAACTCTATGAGATAGTCACTCTTATTATTCCTTATTTATGGATGAAGTAACTGAGACTGGAGAAATTAAGTAATTTGCCCAAGGATTTGCAACGTGGAACATAAACTGCAGAACCAGAATTAGAATCTCATATCTCTAGGACCTGCCGTCAAAATTATGATGGCTTCCATTTTTCCAGGACCTTATTTTAATTTCCAAATATTTAATTATTATCTTCTTGTCCTTCTTTTTAAGCTACTATAGCTCTCTGATTGGTACAAGGGTGGAACAACACATATGTGCACGCACACACACACACACACACATCACACATGCATCTACTAATTGGTTCCCAACTCTGGGCTCACTTGATAGCAGAAAAACACTCTATGAGGACAATAATTTCCTAGGTCTGAATTTGGAAAGATGTAAGCCACAGATCTCTCTGTTTAACCATAATCTAAAAGGAAATTTCAATATATGCCCACCAGAAAAGTCTTTTTGAATTTTCTCTGAAGGACTTGGCAAAAATTCATATACTTGAATTTATTTTGTGTTCCCATTCTGAGACTGTGAAATACTTTTAAGTGTCTGTTAAATTATTCTCTAATGTAGAACAGTAGGGAGGTGCTCTACCTCCTGGGAATCACTTGAAAAGCTCACTGAAGCTGTTTATCCATGAAGTGAGTTTAAGAAACAAACCTGAAAAGTGTCACAAGTCCAGTCTGTCTCCCTTCAGAGGCATTGGCAGGCCATAGACTATGCTGCCAGAGAAAGTAGCAAACCACACAACTTCACAGCAACTTCTCAAGGGAATTCTACATTTACCTGTGACCAAAGAGAAAGGAGAAAGGCAAAAAAAGAATTAAAATGGCCTTTACCTGGCCTTGCACATCTCTTTTTAGCATGATTTTTCACAGACTTGTTTAGCTATCAAAGCAATGTGTCATGGGTTTTATCTTAAAACAAAAATAATATGATTGGAAAGAAAAAGTCTTCCAGCAAATATATCTCCCCTTACTGCTTTTAACTCTGAAGAAATGCAAGAGACCATACACAATTATCAAAGAATCATGAAATAAGAATGTATATTCACATGAATAAGGATGGAAGTTTGTCTCTATTCACTCCTTTAAAAAATAAATAAGTAGGGACTCCTAACAGTTCTCAGTTGACTGTTATAATGTTTAGTCACAATTTGGACCAAAAAAAGAATCTCTAAATGAATTCTTCCTCTTGCTGCAAATTAAGCCCCCTGCTTCTCCTTCAATCCCCAGTAGAGATGAAGCATAACTGAATACAGTCCTTTTCACAATTCCCTTTCGAATGCTTGAAAACAGTTATGGATCTTTTCTATCCTACTAAAAATGACCTAAATCAAATCCCTCATGATTATACAGTGGAAGTGAGAAATAGATTTAAGAGACTAGATCTGATAGACAGAGTGCCTGATGAACTATGGATGGAGGTTCCTGACATTGTACAGGAGATTGGGATTAAGACCATCCCCATGGGAAAGAAATGCAAAAAAGCAAAATGGCTGTCTGGGGAGGCCTTACAAATAGCTGTGAAAAGGAGACAGGCAAAAAGCAAAGGAGAAAAGGAAAGATATAAGCATCTGAATGTAGAGTTCCAAAAATAGCAAGGAGAGATAAGAAAGCCTTCCTCAGCGATCAGTGCAAAGAAAGAGGTAAAGAACTGAATGGGAAAGACTAGAGATCTCTTCAAGAAAATTAGAGATCCCAAAGGAACATTTCATGCAAAGATGGGCTCGATAAAGGAGAGAAATGGTATGGACCTAACAGAAGCAGAAGATATTAAGAAGAGGTGGCAAGAATACACAGAAGAACTGTACGAAAAAGATCTTCAAGACGTGCCAGGAGAAATACCAATAACCTCAGACATGCAGATGACACCACCCTTATGGCAGAAAGTGAAGAAGAACTAAAGAGCCTCGATGAAAGTGAAAGTGGAGAGTGAAAAAGTTGACTTAAAGCTCAATATTCAGAAAACTAAGATCATGGTATTTGGTCCCATCACTTCATGGGAAATAGATGGGAAACAGTGGAAACAGTGTCAGACTTTATTTTAGGGGGCTCTGAAATCACTGCAGATAGTGACTGCAGCCATGAAATTAAAAGACGCTTACTCCTTGGAAGGACTTCCCTGGTGGCTCAGATGGTAAAGCGTCTATCTACAATGCTGGAGACCTGGGTTTGATCCCTGGGTTGGGAAGATCCCCTGGAGAAGGAAATGGCAATCCATTCCAAGACTGTTGCCTGGAAAATCCCATGGACAGAGGAGCCTGGTAGGCTACAGCCCATGGGGTCGCAAAGAGTCGGACACGACTGAGCGACTTCACTTCACTTACTCCTTGGAAGGAAAGTTATGACCAACCTAGATAGCATATTCAAAACCAGAGACATTGCTTTGCCAACAAAGGTCCATCTAGTCAAGGCTATGGTTTATCCAGTGGTCATGTATGGATGTGAGAGCTGGACTGTGAAGAAAGCTGAGCACTGAAGAATTGCTGCTTTTGAACTGTGGTGTTGGAGAAGACTCTTGAGAGTCCCTTGGACTGCAGGAGATCCAACCAGTCCATTCTGAAGGAGATCAGCCCTGGGATTTCTTTGGAAAGAATGATGCTAAAGCTGAAAGTCCAGTACTTTGGCCACCTCATGCGAAGAGTTGACTCATTGGAAAAGACCCTGATGCCAGGAGGGATTGGGGACAGGAGGAGAACAGGACGACAGAGGAAGAGATGGCTGGATGGCATCACCGACTCGATGGACAATAGTTTGGGTGAACTCTGGGAGCTGATGATGAACAGGTGCCAGGGATCAGCCCCGGTGGATCCAGGGAATTTGAAGCAGGGACAGCATTGGCGAGGGAAAAACTTATTTATTTATTAACATAAGATTAGATTAGGAAAAAATAGTATAGTAGGAAAATTAAGTGGAGAAAATAGGCTGATTAACTTGGTTTACGTGGAAAACCAATAAAGTTCCATATAGGGAACTTGCACCATCTACGTTTGGCCACCAGCACCTGTTTGACTATAGGAGAGTGCCCCGCCTTGGGCTCTCTTACGGATCTTAAAAGCCGGAACAGGTAAGTAGACATGGTGAGCCTCCATATTCCAAGGGATCAGCCTGAAAAGGAGTAAACAGGAGACACGGGGGACCAGGCTTTCCAATGACTGGCCCCGCCTCTATGGTCTAGAAAGGCCTTTTATACCTTTTTGATTGTACATAGAGATCAATGGGTAATACAAAATTATGTCGCATTAGCAGCCCAGACTCTTTCTGTATATCTTTTTGTATACAAAAGGTCTCAGGTGATTTACATTATCTTCTGGCCAAGAGGCTTGCTAACACTTTTTGGCTCTCTTCCTTAATGAATGTTAATTTCGTTTCCCCTGAAGTGTTTTTCATTAATCTGCATCTCCTTAAAGCACTAAAGTTACATCTCTATAGAACAAAGGCGCAGTAGGTTATAACAAAGAAGGTACTTAACTCAAAGATCTAATGTTGCTACTTGTTTTTTCTATATACCAACTATATCAACATGTAAAAGATATGAAAATTTGGCAGCAAGTATTGGCTCAACAAATGAAACCTTTAATCAGTCCTATTCTAATGATTTTGACTGTTTTAAGCTTCCTGTGCCTCCTGCAGTCAGGAGGCCTCAAACAATCACATGCGCAGCTGTACGAGTCCTGCAGCAGGCTAAAAAGCCATCAGAGGGGTTTTTGGATTGAAACATCCTTTCAAATGCAGAAGACTAAAGCCTGGAGATGACTTTTTCCAGGCACGCATATTCTTATTTTGGGGGGTACACGCTCAGGAAATACCAGGGGGAAAACCTGAGATCTGACTCAACCTTGCACATCAGATCTCTGCCGCATGACCTTGTCATGGGTGGGATTCCTCATGCTGGCTCCCGGCAGACGGAGGCCTGGCATGCTGCAATTCATGGGGTCACAAAGAGTTGGACATGACAGTGATTGAACTGAACTGAAAAATAATCTTGATATTGACTCTTTTAGAATACTTTTTCAAAATGTGCCTTACTATATTTCACATATATTTTGACACTCTCACTTCTCTAAAAATTTCCTAAAACCCAAAGATCAAAATTAGAGTAATTCCCTAATAAAAGTTTTAAATAAAATAAGTATCCTAGATAAGTTACTTCTAGCTCTCTAGTGTTAGGACCAAACTGAAGCCAGGACAGGCTCTAAGGGGAAGGCTAGGCCTGAGGTTTAGTCTCTAGGAAAGCTGAGGCACTGGGAGCTCCCACAGGCAGTGTAGCTCAACCAATCAGAAAAAATCCCCATAGCCCCCCGCCTGCGCCAGACCTGAGCCAATCCGGATAGGGATGCGAGATTAAAAGTCCCACGTGCACGCGTACGGTTTAACCAATCAGCCATGCTGTTACAGGAACAAAGAACCGTCTGTATAAAAGTAGATGTGATTCAGAGCTCGGGGCTCTTGTCAGATTCCACTGTGCTGGATGAGACCTGGGCCCTAACTCAAGCTAGCAATAAACCCCTTAATGCTTTTGCATTGCTGTGGACGTCTTATTCTCTCAGTTTTGGGGACTTGGGCTCTGGGTATAACATTTGGGGGCTCGTCCGGGATCCCTTTAACTGGGAAGGATAACACTCTCCCGGCAGAAGGGGTTTCCTCACTAGGAGGAGAGATCTCTGAACACCGGTGTTAATTCTGGTTAAGTCCAGCATAAGGCTGAGGCTCAGCATCGTGCTGGGAAGGCGGCTGGCTCTGTTTTCTGGTTAAGACCAGCGTAAGGCCGATGCCTGGCATTGTGCTGGGGAGGCAGCTGGCTCTGTGGACATCCTGCCAGTAAGATACTCTCAAGGGGAGAAAAAGGTTAAAAAAAGGGGGCCCGGGAAGACCTAGTACTGTGTTTTTGGCTGATGTACATTTGTTGTCTGTTTGTTGCGTCTGTGTGAGTGCCGGCACTGTCTCTGCTCTTTGTGTGCTCATTTGGTCTCCTGTGTTTTTCTCTGTAAGCATGGGACAAACAACTTCTACTCCTTTGTCTCTTATGACTGACCACTTCTCTGATTTTAAGTCTAGAGCACAGAATCTATCGGTGCTGGTGAAGAAGAACAAATTAATAACTTTTTGCAGCGCAGAATGGCCGACCTTCCATGTAGGCTGGCCCTCAGAAGGCACCTCTAACTTGGGAACTGTACACCAAGTCCGAGATATCATCTTCCGACTGCGGATCAGACACCCTGACCAAGCCCCCCCCCCCCTCCTTTGGTAAAACCTTTTTTGCCTCAACAGAGATTTTCTACCCCTCAGGTGTTGGCGACACATGTAAGAAAAAACCCAAAGAATCTCAAGGAGCCTAAACCAACGGCGCCGCTATATACCCCATCTTGCAGGGGGAATTGTTATGGGAAGCACACTGATCAAAACCACCCCACCCTGGCCAGGCACCATAATAACCATTTGCATGAGTTGTTTTATGACAGGAAATCCTGATAAAAATTGTGGAACTAATAAGCCTCCACCAACCAGAAGAGTTTGGGAAAGGTTTAAAGGAGACACCGCCTGTACATTGTGAGCCACGCGGCAGAGCAGTTCTCCTGGGTTTCCTTACCCTGCTGCTCTCCACCCGGGTGCCCTTTCCCAATAAAATCTCTTGCTTTGTCAGCACATATGTCTCCTCGGACAATTCATTTCCGAGTGTTAGGCAAGAGCCCAGTTTCAGGCCCTGGAAGGGGTCCCTCTTCCTGCAACAAATGGTGACTCCGGTGGGATTCTTCTTCACCAAGACTGACATCCTGACTACTCGAGGTACTCAGGGGCCAGCTTGCCTGCCAATGGACCAGACCCAGCGGCTGCAACCAGGACCCTTTTGTCCCTGGTCTCCTCCTGACACGGACAACTGGCCAGAGTGCCCTGACTGGTAAGAAAAAAAAAAAAAACTTTATTGATCTCTCTCCCCTTCCCTCTCTCTTTCCTCTCCTTAACCCTTCCTATCCTTCCCTGTTTTTCTAGTCCCTCCCCCGGTCCTGGACGCAGGAATCTGGTCGAAGGGCCCTCAGCCTGAGCTGAGGATTGGAGACTGATCACCTCCTCTTGGCAGAGAACTCGAATTCTGGTTCTGATTTCTGGTAGGGCTGAGTTCCAGTCCTCCCTTCTCTGAAAGCCCAGGGAAAAGTCCCGTAACGCCTGGGTATCTGTAGGTGGCAGGAGACATCTGTAAGGCCACCCCTTTTGCCCCCTCTCCCACCTCCTCCCCCTTCTTCTTTCAACCTGGCTTCCTTTCCTCCCTTAAAATCTTTGATGTTACAGAAAGGCTTAGTGAGCTACAGTCCACAGGTCGCAAACAGTCTGATACGACTGAGCGACGTCACTTTCACTTTGATGAAGACTGCCAGGTTTATATGTGTGTGTGTTTTGACTCTGTGATCTGTGTTGTGATTTTTGATGGCCATTTTGCTTTGTCTGGCCACCATGTGGTTTGGACCTGCCGCCATTTGCTAGAACTTGATTTTCTTTCCCTGTGCCTTGAGACCAGGGCTCTCAAGAACACTTATCTAGACTATCTCTAACTCCTGACACTGAGGAAAAAAAAAATGTAAATGAGATATGAGCTTTTAGATAAACTCTATTAAAAATAATTATGCTTTAGGAATGTCTGTCTGAAATAGTCTGTCCAAATTGGGGTAACTTGAATTGGGTTGTGCTAAACTAAGTGATGGAAGTTCACTGACTAGCTAGCTCATTTCCAAATAGAGTAAGATTTTGAAACACTTATTACTGAACATTAGTTTCCTCTTACAAAAAAGCTAAAGAAATTTAAGGCAGTTAATGACTAAAAATAAGCTGGCACAAAAACTTGAATTTGGCTTTTCTCTCTGTTAAAAGGACACACTTTCTTCAGATATTGAACTACATTTGACAATAGGTTTAAGTTTATTTGCCTCTTAAATGGTCTGTTCTGTATTTGCCTCTTAAATCCCATATTGTTACTTTGGCTGAGTGAATAGCTATTGTTTCACAGTGACCTATAGTCCCATCTGACTGAGTGCTCGAAACCTTTCTGATATTTGTTAACAAAATTTCCTAAATCATTCTATGAAGCACTTTTGGCTTCTAGCTAACTTTGGGAGGCTTCAGAGGGCCCCTAGAGCATCCCAAAGAGAGATATTAAACTGTGTTTATTTGGTTGGTTAAATTACATAAAAAAGATTATCAGATGAGTAATAAATCCACTCATGTTATAATGTATGGTAAAATAACTAATACAGATATCCTAAAAATTATATGGAGTTTTTAACATTCTGATATGTCCTGGTATTTTAATGGAAAACCTGATGACTTCACAAAAGTTAGCAAAAGGACTGAATAAACCAGCGAATATGCTTATAACTTTTATGGTTTCTATCTGAAAAATTATGGGTTTAAATCTTATGTTTTCAGGGAGTAAGAAATATCTTCCTCTCAAACTAATTATGACAATACTTTGGTAAAATTAAACATTATAAACAAAACAATTATATTTTCTGACTCCTCTAAAAATTGAAAGTTCTTAGGTTTCCAGTAAGTTTATCAAATGAGTTAGAAAGGTTATCTCACGGATACAGAAATCTCAAGAAATTTTTGAGACCTTAAAAAGAAAAAAGTTCACCTAGATTTGTTAGACAAAATCTTTGATAAGACTTTGGTGTGAGATTCCCAGCCCTGTTTTATTTTAAAAGTTCAGTCTGAGACTCTATAAATGTTTCAGCAAAATAAAAAGCCTATGATCAATTATGGTTATAAAAATCATCAGACCAAAATCAGTGAGAACAGACCTATTTTGCAAGCAAACTAGCCTTAATTTGGTTATATTTAAATAAAAATAAGGGTAACTTTAAGGAAAAAAAGATATCTCAAAATGTTAAATACCAGTTTGTTAATGGAGGTCTGCATCTAGTAAGACTCATCTCTTAGAGAGTTCTTTGATGTTATGTGATGTTAATGTAAAATTTAATTGAATTCTTTAAAAAAAAACACTCTAAGTTTGTTTCTGAAGCTTATCTCAGTAATCTGTCTTTGAATGAAGATCAGATGCCTCATGACCTGCAACCAGGACTGGAAAAAGACATAATTTAAGGGACTGTCTCCAACATGAATGGAAGGACTTTTTTATCAGGAGAAACTACACTACACCAGGATGAGAAGATGACGACATCAGAGGTAGACAGCTTCCCTGAGATGCTGGACCTGATTTATATGATCATTTATATTTTCTTGACTTCTTAGACCTTTGCATATAAGTCAAATGCTTTTCTATCATAGGCCTGATCCTATGCTAGTTTTAAAAATCAATCCAATTGTTGGGTTTGTGGCCAATTACCTGTGTCTAGTTCTGGGTTACCTTGGTAAATTTCTCTACTACCAGACTCTAACTGGTTGGCCCTGAAAAAATTTACTTAAAAATTATAGTCATATTCAGGTCACTATGGTATTACTAGATAAGATCCCTTCACAGGGCCAATTAATAATGCCTGCTCTGACTCTGGCTATAAATTTGAGCTTTTTTCTACTACCCAAGCTCAATCAGAACAAGAAAAGTTTCCACAAAGAAGGGAAAAATCTCCCACAATTATGGGATGGATTTATATAGATAATACCAGGCTACAATAATTTAGGTTTAAAGTCTCCTCTGTTGGAAATAAATAAATAAATAATTCATACTAAAGATAATCAGTCTAGTAACACTAAAAAACTGGGCTATGTGCCTTATAGATCATGCCAATATATAATTTCCCTAAAATATAAAGATTCTACAGGACAGACTAAGTCAGATGACCTGAAGATATCCTGGGCTATATCTAATGGAAGTTCTTAACATAAGTCTTACTTGTGACTTTACTAATACTGCTGGCTATGTTATTTGTATTTCCCCTGTCTTACAAAATTGCTGTTTCTTACACTGTCCAATATGTGTGTGAGGCCTCTAATAGAACAATATATAGTCCCATTTGAGGTCGATGATGGTAACAGTGTAACTCTAGATATGGCAAGAAGCAACAAGAGGAAATATTTTCCTGGGCCAAGAAGCTAATAAGATGGGTGGTCCAGAGAATTTTGGATACTGTTTTATGGCCTAATCCAGTAACAGCACATTGAGTGGCCTGTCAACAGAATCTTTGCCAAACCTGAGAATGGACATTCTCAGCACCATGGGATAAAATGGTCATGAAGTGCCCCCTCTCATAATCATGGTCAAGTTTATGAGCAAAAAGGGGCTCTGCCAAGCCTTTGACTGCCAAGTCAGTGAAGACTGACACTCGCCATCTACATCTGCAAAAGATTAAATCACGGCTGCTGCAACTGCTGACTTTCAACGCCCCTGAAAAGAGTTGAGGGTAAAAATCAGAAATGAGGCACTCTGTGCTCTGAGAAAAACTGGCAGAACAGTCCTTCAGATAGTTAGATCTTTTCAGGAAAAGATTTTATGAGTCCCAATTCTTGCATCTTCTCATATCTAGAAAAACACTGACGTCATTAACAGTAAAATCTGCTTTGGCTATTAAAAAATAGTTTACAATTAAAAGTCAAAATAGAGTAGCTATGGTTCATATATCCTGGAAAATAACTAGGTGATGCTATGGGTGTACTTTCAGATTAGAGCTTGTATTGCTCCAAGCTGGGGCAGTCCTATGCCCCATTTTGACAGGAAGTTATCACAGTCATAGTTGCCTAGTTCCCTAAAATTAAAACTGAGCGGGACTCTGAGGGGCTCTGGAGTACAGATCTGCTCTGTGTTCTCCATTTCTTATCTGTAGGATATAGACTTTGTTCAGCCTCCTTGGCCTTCCCTGAATTCCAAAGCGTGGATTCAAACAATTGCTAATCAGGGAAGGGAGGGGATACAAAAACAGAAACAATCAAAGGTTGGTGCAGCCTCCAGACAGAGTCCTGGTTCCTACTCAAAGAAATATGCCTAACAATGTCTTTGAGCCCCCACCCAGGTGGAAGATGGTAACTTCAGACTGAACACAAGATTCCTGGAGCGCAGCTCTATTGCCTCACTACCAACCCATCAGAAGGGGTCACAAAGCCTGCAACCCTCACCCCAAATGTTGCCTTCTGTTTCCGGGGACCAGAGACGACCATCCTGTTAGGTCTCCTGTTTGGCCCTTGTCTATTTCATCTCTGAGAGGGGCCAACTAAATTGCTGTTACTACAAAGGTAGAAGCTGGTTTCAGATGTGGAAAACCCCAACTTAGATCAGGTAGAGAGAGACTTCTGCTCTATTAGGCAGGCCTATGCCCATGCACAGCAGGAAGAAGTTACAGAAGAAAGAGACCTCCGCCCCAATTCCCAAAAAGTATCTTGAGTATGAAGTCTCTCAGGGGGCTTATGTACTGCGTTAGGGGAAGAACGTTGTTTTTATGTAAATCACTCAGGGGCAGCAAAAAGTCTATGGCCAAAGTGAAGAAAGGGCTAGCCCAGCGGAGAAGAGAGCGAGAGGCCTGGCAGGGATGGTTTGAGTCCTGGTTCCAACAGTCCCCATGGTTAACAACGCTGATTTCCACCCTGGTGGGCCCTCTCATAGTGCTACTACTGATTCTCACTCTTGGCCCCTGTATCCTAAATAGACATCACATTTGTTAAGGAGCGCATCAATACAGTCCAGATACTAGTACTAAGGCAACCGTATCAGGCCCTGCCTCAAAATAAAGAGGAAGATTCCTCTGTGTAGCTGAAGACAGGGGGGAATGTTAGGACCAAACTGAAGCCAGGACAGGCTCTAAGGGGAAGGCTAGGCCTGAGGTTTAGTCTCTAGGAAAGCTGAGGCACTGGGAACTCCTACAGGCAGTGTAGCTCAACCAATCAGAAAAAATCCCCGTAGCCCCCTGCCTGCGCCAGACCTGAGCCAATCCGGATAGGGATGCGAGGTTAAAAGTCCCGCGCACGCGTACGGTTTAACCAATCAGCTATGCTGTTACAGGAACAAAGAACCGTCTGTATAAAAGTAGATGTGATTCAGAGCTCGGGGCTCTTGTCAGATTCCACTGTGCTGGATGAGACCTGGGCCCTAACTCAAGCTAGCAATAAACCCCTTTATGCTTTTGCATTGCTGTGGACGTCTTATTCTCTCAGTTTTGGGGACTCGGACTCTGGGCATAACATCTAGTATCAACTATTTCTGATAGCTTTAAAAAATCAATACTATTAATTACTCATTTTGAACTTATAATTCCAGTTAAGTGACTAATTTTCTTGTCAAGGTTTTTTGGATATTTTATATAACATAAATTAAAAGTATCTCTGACACATGAAATCATACTGCTCCCTTAAATATTAATCTCAATCTGGTGAAACATTAATTTTTCGTGTGACACGTGGTATTCTCTCTCTCTCCTTCAAAGCATTAGAAAGTTAATCAAAAGAGTACCACCTATAACTTAATGGAAACAACATCAAGTCTATATTTGTCACATTGTTAAAACAAGATTTGAAATAGCCCTTTAGAGGCACCAGGTCCAAATCACCCACTCTAAATGAATCAATGGGAGGACAGGGGATGAAAGGTTTTGCCCAGTTCTTGGTAATCTGGGCTGATCTCCAGGCTGTTCTCACCCTCCACCCTCCACTCTGCTACACAGCCATTGTCATTCAGAACACCACGGAAAATATTCTGCGCATGGCTTATTCTACATCCTTTCCCTGCTGTTTCAGATACAGAAACAGCCTTCTGCTTTTTCTGCTTCTCTTTCTTCAACTAGGTAACCTCTGTGTATAAATTAATCCTGACACTATTTATTGTCACTCGGTAAATGTCAAGAGCATTGACAAGACAAAGCGTAATACAGTAAGCCAATGCTGTACATGCTAAGGAGTTCTCAGACTCTTCCACCCTTTCAAAAGAGGACTAAGTGCATGGTCTTGACAATCAAGATATCCAAGATGCTGATAGGTGAAGCAAGAGCAGAGTGGAGACACTGCCTGAAGAAGATAGGTCAGCTACTAGGGATAAGTGGGCACAAGAAGCTTGGATGAAAGTATATCAAAGTACAGGAGATAAGTGCAAAGTCTGGTGATATGGAATCAAAGAGAAGTCCATTTAATAGCTCCTTACTGTTTCTGGATTTTTTAAAGTTTTTTTTCAATCTCTTTCCTATCATTCATGTCATATCACAGACTAATTAATATAAAAATACATGTGCATAGTAATACACCTATGAAATAGAAGCTTGTCATATCTAAGGAGTTATACTTAAGTTATATAAGCTTTGATCTACCAGGGAATTATTCATTTAATAAATATTTATTTAGTCTATTTTCTGTGCTAATTTTTGTTTCCTTGTAATACCAAATATGACTATTGTGATGATTCAGGAACTTTTATCATATTAATTAGCCATATGTGATATTTCACTGCGGCTCTCTCTCTCTGTGTAATTTACTCATATCCATTATCAACCTTATTAAAAGCAACAGTTGTTTAAGGAAAACATTGCAAGCCCTTTGTAGTATGTATACATGTACCTAGAAATATATCAGACCTCTACATATTCAAGAATCTGAATTATATACAGGATCATGAAAAACTCAACAAGGTAAGCTATTTCTATTTTTAATTCTATATGAATGAACTCTGTTTCTAATTGCTTGGACTAGTGCCTCTGGATTTCTTATTTTTCAAATGTTACCATGTATTCCACCACTCATTACCCACTAGAGGATATCATGTCACTTTAGTATATTACTGAAATCTTTCCCTGGTTTCAAACAAGTGTGCTAAAAAAAAGATTAAGACATTCTTGTAAGAGATCTGCAGTTTTCATTTATCTCCCTTCAAATAATTTCTCTGTGATCGCTTTTTAAATCATGTCAAAAATTAGATCAAATAATAGCAGACAGAGTAAATCAAGTAGGCTTCCCTCTCTCTCCCCTCACACTACTGCTTGATTCAGTGTAGACTCTCCTACAAATAAAATCCTGGAATTAGAGAGGCATCCAGTTCCCAAGTCACTGTGTCATTGCCCGGAGCCACTGCTCAGACATCAGAATGGGAAATGAACAGTACTGATTCCTGGAGTGGTGATTAATGGTGATAATAATGTCACTGGCTACCATTCACTATGCCGTGACCACCTACTGCATCTCAGGGGCTATGAAAAGTGCTGGGCAGATATACATTACCTCATTTCTATCCTTCCACAAATCCTGAGAAGCTAGCACAATGTAGGAGACTAGCCACTTCCTGAATACTGATCTCAGCACCACCTGGAAACACAGACTTCAGGCCAGCTTCTGGCAACATTGCACATAGTGAATTAACAGAAGCTCTTCAAATTTTCATTATTTAGGGAAATAACTTTCATTACCCATGTGCCTATCACTATGCTAAATATAGCACATAAAACATTATACTCAGTCTTTTCAACAACCCTTTTAAGATATGAATTATTATACACACATTTTACCAATAAGGAAACCAAAGCAAAAAAAATAATAAAGAGAATCTAATACAGTAAGGGGCAGTGTCAGAGCCAGGATTTAAACTTCAGTCTGTCCATATTTTTCTACATCCACACTGTTATGAATAAAAGGTGTAGTGCTATAGGACAGCAGTACTCTTTTTCAGTCACAAGATATCAAAATAAATCAATATTTTCATTCCTTGCAAAGTTGGAAAATAGCAGTATATGTTGAGATGAAATGTGTATTCAAAACACTTTTTCTTTATGAGTGTATGTCAGTCAAATTAGAAACTATTCTGTCTCCACTGACTCATGTGTCAAGAATAAAAAATAAACATTTCAATGAACTGGAAAAGAGGTAAGAGCAGTGTTTTAATTTATGAACACATGATTACTAACAACTGTTTAACTCAATCAAAAAAGTACGGGGAAATAGAATATGTGAAGCTTTGCTTTCCTCTTAATAAAAAATTGTCAAATAAATAGATTTAATAAGAGGAAGGAGTTAATACCCTTCCCATACTTTCCCCATAGAATTATACACACTAAAATATGTATACTCATTGTGAACCCTCTTCAAAGATAAAAAAGGCACAAAAATCTGTATAGGCAGGCAAGTACTAAGATTAAGATCAGATCACCTTGCTCTGAACCATTAAAAACAATAGTCTGTAAAAATATGATATAAATGATGAGCATTCCTTTGAAATAATCATAAATATTATGAATTTATATTAAAACATAAAAATTCACATAAATTAAAATTTAGAAAAACAAGAGGCAGCTCAGTTGATCACTATGTCATTTTCCCTAACTATTTGCATGGTGTTCATAATAAAGTAAACTTCACAATAAAGTCACCACATATAAAGAACTGGTGTAGGTCTAGTCTCTTGGCCTAGGTCTCCAATGCATTTACAATCTAATCACCAAGTTCCCTACACAAGGACGTTAAAACATATGATCACAAAATATTTAATTTAATCCAGATGATTAAATTAGGTTACTGTATTAGTAACAGTAGGTTACTGTATTAGTCTGTTCAAGCTGCCATAGCACAATACCACAGACTGGGTGGCTTAAACAAGAGAAACTTGCTCTCTTACAGTTTTTGAGGCTGTAGCTTTAGAGTGTCTTCAGGGTAGGTTTCTGGTGAGACCTCCCTTCCTTGTTTGTAGATGATTGCCTTTCTCACTGGTTGCATAGAGACAGAGGGAGGAGGGAGGAGAGAAACATGGAGGGAGAGAGGGGAAGAGGGAGAGAATAACTTTTGGTGTCTCTTTTTTCCTATAACCACACTAATCCTATAGGATTAGGATCCTACCGTTGTCACCTAACATTAACTACTTGCCTAAAAGCACTGTCTCCAAATGCAGTCACATTGAGGGTTTGGGTTTCAATGTACAAAATTGTATACACCACCCTTCTGTGATGATTCAGAAATCCTGTGCATGTGTCGGTCTGAGTTATCAGCTAAGTGACTCTAAGACCTCTGTAGGAACCCACTACATATAGAGTGAAAGAATAGATTCTGATGGTTGTATTTTACTTCATTTTTTTAAGATATTTTTTAAATCAAAATAGCTCTACTGTGAAAACAGCAATGCTATATAATAAAAACTTTCTTATAAATTAAAAACAATCAAATTCATATATAGACAAAGAACCCATCAGAATTCTCACAAATACTAGTAATTTATAAACAACCCAAAGAGAAAACTAAAAATTTAACTTCATTTTGCTGTTCCAAAAAGCCTTTGATAGAATTATTGGTGTTCAAACTATTTGAACAGCATAAATGCTTTAAGCATATCTTCGCATTTTACATGAATATTTAGAATATTCAAAACATTGTTGTGATTGGTTCACAAAATGAAACCATGAGTTAATTAAAAATTTAATCATTGTTATTTCAAAATATAGAAAAGATTTTTCCCCTTTTAGGTAGCTACTTATAATTAACATTTTTCCTGCCTTCCTCCCATGAAATGTTTTATAAGTTATCAGGACCTTTAAAAACTTAACTTCCTTTCTTATTTTATTCTGCTAACCTAATTACAAAATGAATTTTTTATTTCATAATTCTTTACCATTTGTATTCACCCTCTGGGTACTGAATTATAATTAATTCTGCTTTTCTTTCTCTAATAGATTTATGTGTATTATCATATATATTAAATTTTCCATTCTGTAACTTTTTTCATTTTATTGCTTTGCACATTGACAATGTGCACTTCATTAAAAACATGTAATCCCTTAGCTTCCATCAAGGAATAATTACAAATCTTTATAATAACATGCATGTTATTCATATTTTATTAGAAGAACACCCTATTCCACTAGAAAATTCTGGAGTTCCTCTCTTTTTAAATTGCAATAGGAGAATAGGATATAAGAACTCCAAGTTCTTAATCCAAAACTACCTATAAGTATATCTGTCTGTGTTTTTGTCTCCCACCATTTAAAGTTAAAATGTAGAGTTAGCATTCCACATCTGTAGCTTTCACATCCACAGATACAAGCAACTTCAGATTAAAAATATTATTTAAAAACTTTCCAGACAGTTTCCAAAAGCAAAACTTGAATTTGGCATCCTCCATTAACCATTTACATAACATTCATGTTGCATTAAGTATTATAAGTAATCTAGAGATGATTTAAATATACAGGAGGACGTGTGTACATTATATGCAAATATTCAACCATTTTATATAAGGGACTTGAACGTCCTCAGATTTTGCTAACTATGGAGGTGCTGAAACAAATCCCCCTCAGATACCAAGAAACTACTTACTCATCTATTTATATTTGTCAATATGATATTTATATTAATTTAGGTAATTAACACAACACATGAAAGGACTCAAGTTGTTTATCTGAAAGTGATGGACATCTTGTGATAAGATTAAACGATAACATTCTGTTATTCTTTGACCCAATTCACTTTTTCTAGAAGAAGTTAAGTTAGAGGTCCAGACAAAAAAATACAAAGTGCAAAAAGTACTGTAATAGAACAGGAAACAGTGGGCCTCAAAAGGGGTTCCCTTTGTAGATAAATACTATTATGCTCTCCTTCATCTCCTTCATATGAATTTTGGTAACATTCTCCTAATAGTTGAGAATTCATACTGTCCCTTTGCATTTTGCAGGATAGAAGCAGTACCATCTAAATTTGCCAGTTTTTCTTAGTGAGGGGAAAGGGCAGGAAGAGAATCTAGGACACAACTAAAATCACTCTGAAAAAATTCACTGAAAATTGCAGCAACAGGTAATCACTGCAATCAGGTCATAAACTGCTTAGTACCATAATCCATAAAATAAAACTGTAAAATGATCCATAAAATAAGACCAGGCTAATAAATTAACTACTGAAATTAGTCCTTTTTTCCAAGTAAGTGACAACTAAATTTAGAAAAAAATTATTTTATCCAGCTTATAGCTCTTTCTGCTCTGTCTGTACAAAGTAACTTCTTTACTGGAAAATAAGCCCATCTGAAAAGGTCAACAAAAGAGTACAGATGGACATGACCAGATGGTTGACACTGAAATCAGACTGATTATATTCTTTGCAGCCAAAGATGGAGAAGCTCTGTACAGTCAGCAAAAACAAGACCGGGAGCTGACTGTGGCTCAGATCATCAATTCCTTATTGCCAAATTCAGACTGAAATTGAAGAAAGTGGGGAAAACCACTAGACCATTCATGTATGACCTAAATCAAATCCCTTATGACTATACAGTGGAAGTGAAAAATAGATTTAAAGGACTAGATCTGATAGACAGAGTGCCTGATGAACTATGGAAGGAGATTCGTGACATTGTACAGGAGACAGGGATCAAGGCCATCTCCAAGAAGAAGAAATGCAAAAAAAGCAAAATGGCTCTCTGCGGAGGCCTTACAAATAGCTGTGAAAAGAAGGGGAGTGAAAAGCAAAGGAGAAAAGGAAAGATATACCCATTTTAATGCAGAGTTCCAAAGAATAACAAGGAGAGATAAGAAAGCCTTCCTCAGCAATCAATGCAAAGAAATAGAGGAAAACAACAGAATGGGAAAGACTAGAGAACTCTTCAAGAAAATTAGAGCTCCCAAGGGAACATTTCATGCAAAGATGGGCTCAATAAAGGCCAGAAATAGTAGGGACCTAACAGAAGCAGAAGATATTAAGAAGAGGTGGCAAGAATACACAGAACTGTACAGAAAAGATCTTCATGGCCCAGATAATCACGATGGTATGATCACTCACCTAAAGCCAGACATCCTGGAATGTGAAGTCAAGTAGGCCTTAGAAAGCGTCACTATGAACAAAGCCAGTGGAAGTGATGGAATTCCAGTTGAGCTGTTTCAAATCCTGAAAGATGATGCTGTGAAAGTGTTGCACTCAATAAGCCAGCAAATTTGGAAAACTCAGCAGTGGCTACAAGACTGGAAAAGGTCAGTTTTCATTCCAATTCCAAAGAAAAGCAATGCCAAAGAATGCTCAAACTACCACACAATTGCACTCATCTCACAATGGCACCCCACTCCAGTACTCTTGCCTGGAGAATCCCATGGACGGAGGAGCCTGGTAGGCTGCAGACCATGGGGTCACTAAGAGTCAGACACAACTGAGCAATTTCACTTTCACTTTTCACTTTCATGCATTGGAGAAGGAAATCGTGACCCACTCCAGTGTTCTTGCCTGGAGAATCCCAGGGACGGCAGACCTGGTGGGCTGCCATCTCGGGGGTCGCACAGAGTCAGACACAACTGAAGCAACTTAGCAGCAGCAGCAGCACACACTAGTAAAGTCATGTTCAAAATTCTCCAAGCCAGGCTTCAGCAAATACATGAACCGTGAACTTCCTGATGTTCAAGTTGGTTTTAGAAAAGGCAGAAGAACCAGAGATCAAATTGCCAACATCCGCTGGATCATGGAAAAAGCAAGAGAGTTCCAGAAAAACATCAATTTCTGGTTTATTGACTATGCCAAAGCCTTTGACTGTGTAGATCACAACAAACTGTGGAAAATTCTGAGAGATGGGAATACCATACCACCTGACCTGCCTCTTGAGAAACCTGTATGCAGGTCAGGAAGCAGCAATTTGAACTGGACATGAAACAACAGACAGGTTCCAAATAGGAAAAGGACTATGTAAAGGCTATATATTGTCACCCTGCTTATTTAACTTCTATGTGGAGTACATCATGAGAAATGCTGGGCTGGAGGAAGCACCAGCTGGAATCAAGATTGCTGGGAGAAATATCAATAACCCGAGATATGCAGTTGACATCACCCTTACGGCAGAAAGCAAAGAACTAAAGAGACTCTTGATGAAAGTGAAAGAGGAGAGTGAAAAATTTGGCCTTAAACTCAACATTCGGAAAATGAAGATCATGGCATCCAGTCCCATCACTTCATGGCAAATAGAAGGGGAAACAGTGGAAACAGTGGCTGACTGTATTTCTCTGGGCTCCAAAATCACCGCAGATGTGATTGCAGCCATGAAATTAAAAGACTCTTACTCCTTGGAAGGAAAGCTACAACCAACCTAGACAGCATATTAAAAAGCAGAGACATTACTTTGCAAACAAAGGTCCGTCTAGTCAAGGCTATGGTTTTTCCGGTGGTCATGTATGGATGTGAGAGTTGGACTATAAAGAAAGCTGAGCACTGAAGAATTGATGCTTTTGAACTGTGGTGTTGGAGAAGACTCTTGAGAGTCCCTTGGACTGTAAGGAGATCCAACCAGTCCATCACAAAGGAGATCAGTCCTGGGTGTTCACTGGAGGGACTGCTGTTGACGCTGAAACTCCAGTACTTTGGCCACCTGATGCTAGGAGCTGACTAATTTGAAAAGACCCTGATGCTGGGAAAGATTGAGGGCAGGAGGAGAAAGCGATGACAGAGGATGAGATGGTTGGATGGCATCACTGACTCAATGGACATGGGTTTGGGTGGACTCAGGGAGTTGGTGATGGACAGGGAGGCCTGGCGTGCTGCAGTTCACGGGGTCACAATGATTCGGACATCATTGAGTGGCTGAACTGAACTGAAGAGTAGAAACACTCAAACTGATCAACAATTAAACATTTTCCTTGAGATAAAGAGAAAAGTGGGGGGGGGGCTCCTAAAATGTAAATTTCCTCAGGTTTAGAACACGTCTGCTCTTAGATGTCCTCATAATCTAAAGTAAGGTTTTAAAGTGGGCACTTCCAAACATCTTCTTACATTGCTGTCAACCCTCTTAACTACCTCACTTCTCCATTCTTTCTCTATCCTTACTTGTTCTACCTTATATGTTAAAGATTCTCTCTCATACTAAGTTTATTAGATTGACACAAAATTCCCTGGGTTTGTACTATTCATTTCTTTTGAGCTTCATGAGAGCTGAAATCTTGTCTCTTTCTTGTAATGCCATTGTCTCTAGAATGCAGCAATAAAATATATGAAAATGTATTGATCATTAACCTCTACAGTTCCACACACAGTCTTTTCTTGAAAAGGACTTATAACAGCTTAGATGTAATTCTCTCTGGGACATCATGCTTTAAATTTCAATGCTGTGGAGGGTACCACTTGAGATCCCTCCACATCCTGTCTCACTTCTATGGCATTATGTAACTGTCTTTTACTCTACTGCAACATCTTTAAGAATAGAGACTCTGTCTTAACTTTTATTTCCTCGGTACCAAGCACCTGGTGGCTCAGATGGTAAAGAATCTGCTTGCATTGCCAGAGACTAGGTTTAATCTCTGGGTCAGGAAGATCCCCTGGAGAAGAAAATGTTTACCCACTCCAGTATTCTTGCCTGGAGCAACTAACACTTATCTAGTACAGTATCTGGAACAAAATAAAAATCCTTGCCAAATCCATGGCAGGGAAAAAAGTAGCTCTTATGAAATCGTGACTATCCTCCCCACCCCAAAGTAACATAGGAACCATGCTGCAGAAATGAGATTCTTCCTGGAACTGGGTCAGCATCTCTGCTCTGCCAGAGAACTCAAGGTTAGAACCTGTGAGAGGGAGAGTAATATTCCTTAAAGAGATTCACACCCTAATTCCCAGAAGTTTTTTAATATGTTACTTTACATGACAAATGGGACTATATAGATATAATTAAATTTAAGAACCTTGAGAACAGGATATGAACCTGGATTATCCTGTCACAGTGAGACCCCACCACATTTCACATTCAATGGAAACTGGATCCAAAAAATGCTACACTGGTGGCTTTAAAGATGGAGGAAGAGGTTCAAAAGGAAGGAATTTGGGCAGGCTTGAGAAGCTGGAAAAGACAGGAAAATGGATTTACAAGAAGCCTCAAGAAAGAAATGTTATCCTGCAGAAACCTACATTTTAACCCAGTGAGACAAATGCAGGACTCTCACAGAACTGTAAGATAATAAATTTGTGTTTTTAAGTGCCTCTAAATTTGAAATAATTTATTAGATCAGCAATAGGAAGCTAACAGGAAACTCTGAAGCTGCCTTCTCAGAAACTGCATCCCTAGTGCTTCTAGTGTTGCTTATAATAAAATGACTTTGAAAAAAATTTTAATAAAATAATGCTTTAATAAATTTTTTAAACAACCAAAATAAGCATATTGAGATAGGTACTGTTTATTTTGATAAACACCTTGGTATATTAAACACATTCAAATAATGACTGAAGATTTTTCCTCAAAATAAGGTATCTCTACCTATATCTGCTCATCCTACCTACGTTAGAGGAAGATTCATTTAGACTGAAAAAAATTAATTATTTAAGGTTGTTTTGGTAGGCTCCAGGAGTTGGTGATGGACAGGGAGGCCTGGTTGCTGTGGTTCATGGGGTCACCAAGAGTCAGACACGACTGAGAGACTGAACTGAACTGAATATATGACAAAGTTTACACGTTAACCAAATGTTTTTCATTCTTGTTCATATGTTTGCCCATATTTATTACATCACGTGAAACAATTTATAAGTTCCTAAAATCACTGCAGATGGTGACTGCAGCCATGAAATTAAAAAATGTTTACTCCTTGGAAGAAAAGTTATGACCAACCTAGATAGCATATTCAAAAGCAGAGACATTACTTTGCCAACAAGGGTCCATTTAGTCAAGGCTATGGTTTTTCCAGTGGTCATGTATGGATGCGAGAGTTGGACTGTGAAGAAAGCTGAGCACCAAAGAATTGATGCTTTTGAACTGTGGTGTTGAAGAAGACTCTTGAGAGTCCCTTGGACTGCAAGGAGATCCAACCAGTCCATTCTAAAGGAGATCAGCCCTGGGTGTTCTTTGGAAGGAATGATGCTAAAGCTGAAACTCGAGTACTTAGGCCACCTCATGCAAAGAGTTGACTCATTGGAAAAGACCCTGATGCTGGGAGGGATTGGGGGCAGAAGAAAAGGGGGACAACAGAGGAAGAGATGGCTGGATGATATCACCAACTCAATGGACTTGAGTTTGAGTGAACTCTGGGAGATGGTGATGGACAGGGAGGCCTGGCGTGCTGCGATTCATGGGGTCACAAAGAGTCAGACACGACTGAGCGACTGAACTGAACTGAACTGAAGTTCACAAAACATGATTATTCAGAGATGTTTGGGGGGAGAAACTCCTTATCACACTCCACTTGAAATGTCATGAGCCATAAGGTAACACAGAAAGTGAGGATGAGACAAAGGAGGACTAAGGTCAAAGTTCTAGAACTCTGCCTTCCCCCACACAGACCAGCAACTGCTCTACAGACCAGCTCCACTTCAGCAATGGATAGATTGGATCATTTATCCTCTGAGATGATAAATTGAGCTGAGAGGACAAACTTGGGACCTCAAGAACATTAGGTTTGGTGGAGGGGTCTAGACTTAAGATTGGAAATAAGGGCATTAAAGAGAAAGCTGCATCCTGAATGCTGGGCCCATAGCACCCTTCCCCTCGTCCAACTGCAAGAAGGCTGATGTACAGAATCACACTCTTTAGGCAGGGGCCCAGATGACTTCAGGAGGGAAATAGTCTCCCAAACATTGATACTGAAGTTTGCTAAAGTAAAAATTTGAGATGCAATCACCCTACAGTTAAACTCACTTGTCAAAAAAAAACTGCTTCCCAACACAGAGCTCCAAACCAATATTTCAGTGACTTCTAAAGATGAACAAAGTGTTAGGGTCATCAGACTCTTGTGAAAATATTCAAAAACAAAAAGCAGAGACCAAAAACAAACAATTTTTAGTAGTGGCTAACTACAAAGATGGCCAGGTTTGATGCCTGGGTCAGGAAGATCCCTGGAAAAGGAAATGGCTACCCATTCCAGTTTTCTTGCCTGGAAAATCCCATGAACAGAGGAGCCTGGTAGGCTATAGTCCACAGGGTTGCAAAGAGTCAGACGTGACTGAGCATACATAAAGCACACCTGCAAAGAATCGAAGAGGGGATAAAGGATACTTTACCTTTCAATATGCAATTCTGCATTCTTTGGGCACAATTTCAGTAAGCAGACATTCATTTAGTTTAAAATTTAAAGTGTATATAATTGCTTAAGAGAAATACACTTGGCTTGTCTGGGTGACTATCCAATCCGTGAGATTGCAGAGTGGGACACAACTGAGCAACTAACACTTTCACTTTTACTGGGTGACCACAATGGCAGAGAGCAGCAAGTCAAGCTTCAGAAAAGAAGTTCTATTTCTCTAGGGCCAGACACCATGAGCTCTCTAATATCTGTCAGAATTTGAGACTTTGCAGATATCCACTGACTCCAAAACCACCATCATTCAGTCCCTTGGCTATTTCACAACATACCAATTAGTGCACCATATTTTCTTTCTTTGTGCAGCAGATGGTGTCAGAGACAGTTTACAAGACTTTTGCCTTCCAGAAAGATTTGACTCAGCTTGACTGGTTTCATGAATTGGCTATCAAGGGACAAAATGAAGACAATAAGGGTATTATGACTAGACTTTCCAGTTGGTGAACATACAGTAATCAAATTATTCCAACCAATCATATAATATTTTCCTACATGCACATAGAATGTTCCATAGCAGAATAGTCAAAGTAACCATCCCTGTGGGAACAGGCAGTCCAGACTCAATTTATTAGGACTCTGAGTTGATTTTTACTAACTAACAACACTGACATAATAAAAGAAATCATGAAATAGTGGAATATCATACTTGATTTGATTCAGTAAGCCTTTTAAAATAATGCACAATTAGAAAGTTAAATTGTGCTTGTATCAGTTAAAAATAAGCATTTAAACTTCCTAATTTATATATTCAGAATATTACCAATTTGACTTTTAGATTCTTGCATTAGTTAGAGTACTCAAATAGCTATAATAAACAAATCTAACAACTTATAACAGCTCAGGCACAAAACAAATTCTTCTCTTGCTCTAAATCTGAAGTGGGCAAATTAGCAGCTTCTCCCATGTGGCAACTCAAGGATTGAGGACTCTTCCTTCTTGTGGCTACACAATCTGTGGTGTGAGACTTTTGGAGTCACAGGACTTATCTTCCATGTGCTACAGAAGAAGAAAGGCCCTACCGTGCCATGCAGCATCTGTAAAATGTGTCTAAACTGGATTCTTCAGGAAGGAGAAGGGCTACTAGTCAGACTTGAAAACAATAAGTGTAACCCATAAATATCCTAAACACACTAAGATTATGATATGGACCAGGCCTGGGCACTAGTGTTCACATACCAATTTATCACATGACCACTCCCAAGTGCAAGGTAAAGACTGAGAAATATTGATTCAGGATGTCCCCTAAAGAGAAGGATGAAATTTTCTTCAAAGCTAATTAGGCAGTCTTGTTGCACTGTAAAGGAAAAAGGAGGAGTTTTCTTTTCTTTCCTGAGAACAAAGATAGAACAATGACCAGGCCTCATCACTCCTACTTTTTACTTTAACTGTTCCTAATCTGTTGTCTGCTCAGATGGTAAAGAATCTCCCTGCAATGCAGGAGACTCAGGTTCTATCCTTGAACTGGGAAGATCCCCTGGAGAAGGGAATGGCAACCCACTCCAGTATTCTTGCCACTCCCGAATTTCGTAGACAGAGGAGCCTGGCAGGCTACAGTCTATGGGGTTGCAAAGAGTCAGACACAACTGAGCGACTGACTAACACAATCTGTTGTCCATAACTAAGTTTGCTTTTCACCCTCTAACTCTGCATGAGCTCATTTTGCACCTATTATCCTTTGACTCTATACTAATCACATCTTGTATCTGGTGCTCACCTTTACAACACTCTCAGCAGACCACCTCTTGTAGTTTTTCTCCTTTTGCATTATGGAAAGAAGGCACAGCGCGACACAAAAAAGACAATGGAAGCAACTACCGGGCCACAGGACTGCCAGACTCAATTACTGGGCTACCTGATGCCAACCTATGACTGTTCTTGAAACAATGCAAGAAGAAGAAGAATACAAGATCCTTACGCCTTTATTCTTTATCACCGACCCCTGACTGCTAGCCCACATCTGTATAATCCCCCAGATTCCTCATGGAAGAAGGCACAGTTCTTCAGGCAGGAGCCTTTGTGTGTTATCCCCTCTGCCAGCTGAGGATTAAAGCCCCCTTTCTATTTCCTCCATGCTCTGTCTCTGTATTCTTTATTCGGCTTCAGTGGACACAAAAAGCCAAGATTTTGGTGGCAACAGCCTGTCTTTGCTATTTTTTTTTTGCCAAACTTAAGTTTCATAGTAAATTCTACCTAAAAAGATTCACTTAATAATATTGATACAAATTCCACATTCTCATGGAGCTTCTTTCTAGTGTAGAAAATAGTGATAAACAAATAAATCAACATATAAAGAGTATAGTGTGAAGTAGTTACATATTCCATGTAATAAGAAGTAAGACAGGAAAAGGGTAAAAAGTAAGTAGGGTGCTTTTTAGAGAGGAGAGTCAGGGAAAGCCTGACTGTGAAATGGAGCAGAAGCATGAATGGAGTATACGAGAGAGACGTTTGAGTATTTGGAGGAAGATTTTCCAAGAAGAATGAAAATAATATATATTTAAAAAGTGTCAAACCACTCAGTTAATAATAGTTTTCCCTTGTGTTTTAGAAAATTCTCACAGTGAATCACACTATCACTGACTAGTAAACCATATGTTCATAAAATCCTTAAAATAAATGGATACTTCATTTTGCAGCCTCTCAGAAATTATGACTGAAGATTTTCATATAATTAAATTTTCCTCTTTGAGTACAAAATTATTTATTTTAAACCCTTATAATAGAAGTTTATTACAATAGAGAACACTTTTACTCTATTTCTAAAAGCAGCAACTGATTACTTTTTATGTTTTCTTTTTTACTTTCAGTTGTAAGTAACAGAAATCCAAATCAAATTAGTTCACACAAGTGAGGGAGTTCTATTGGCTTCCTAAACTGTATGTAATTTGATTCAGGAACTTCTATCATTGGCACTTTTTTTCATTCCCCATTTAGTTTCTCTCTGTGTTGACCTCATTTTCTCTTAGTTTAGGTGACTTTCTCCAAATCTGTGTAGGGAGCATGGCTTACATTGTCAATTTTTATTCAGCCTCTAAATATTAAATTATCCTACCATACCAATCCTAGGACTTCCCTGGTGGCTCAGACGGTTAAGCATCTGTCTACAATGAGGGAGACTCGGGTTCGATCCCTGGGTCAGGAAGATCCCCTGGAGAAGGAAATGGCAATCCAGGCCAGTACTATTGCCTGGAAAATCCCACGGACAGAGGAGCCTGGTAGGCTACAGTCCATGGGGTCGCAAAGAGTCGGACATGACTGAGAGACTTCACTCACTCACTCATACCAATCCTAAAGGAACTAGAAGACTTCTCACTACCTCATACATAACACAAGGACATGTTCTGATTGGCCTTACTTAAGTCAAAAGCCCGCCCTTTGTACTAATTCCTGTGGCTAGATGACAGTTCCATCAGTTGAAGTGACTAACAGTTAGTTTTCCAACAGAAGTGAAACGCTGTTAACGAAAGGGAGGAAGTGTCTCTGGATGGACCAAACAACAGATGTCCTCTCCAGCCATCATTGCAAATGTTGATCATTATAGGAAAGGTTTGTCATAGCTTTCCTGCCAAGAAGTAATCATCTTCTAATTTCATGGCAGCAACCTAGACAGTGACAAACCTAGATGTGTATTAAAAAGCAAAGGCATCACTTTGCCAACAATACAGGCAGATATTTCTAAGAATTTGTCTTTCCACTAATCATGTACTGATGTGAGAGTTGGACCATAAAGAAGGCTGAGCGCCAAAAAATTGATGCTTTTGAATGGTGGTGCCAGAGAAGACTCTTGAGAGTCCCTTGGACACCAAAATCAAACCAGTTAATCCTAAAGGAAATCAAACCTGAAAACTCATTGGAAGGACTGAGGCTGAAGCTGAAGCTCCAATACTTTGGCCATCTGATACAAAGAGCCAACTCATTGCAAAAGACCCTGATGCTGGGAAAGGCTGAAGGCAGAAGAAGAGGGTGACAAGGAATAAGATGGTTGGATGGCATCACCAATTCAATGAAAATGAACTTGGGCAAACTCAAGGAGATGGCGAGGGACAGGAAGGCCTGGTATGTCATAGTCCATGGGGTCACAAAGAGTCAGATACAACTTGGTGACTGAACACTTGCATGAGAAAAGTACCAAGTATTAAGTATGATGTACTATGTAGAACAAACATCAGGATCAGGTGCACTTGGGTATGCCCCTTGGTTCCACAGATTACAAACTATGTGAATTTGGGTATGTTGGTAAAATTATTTAGCCTTAGTTTTTCCATTTATTAAATTCTGATAACAACAGTACCTAGCCATGGTTGTAGGTACAAATTAAGGGAACATTCAGTTAGAGTTCAATAAATGGTTGCTATCATTTTAATTTCATATATTTTTCAATGAATTCTCACAATAGTCTTATGAAAGAATGTGTTGAAAGCCACATAGCTAGTAGGTGACAGATCTGGAATTAGACTCAAATCCTATGTGTTCAGCATTTCAAAGCCCATCTTCTTTCCACCATATCATGTTGCCTTAATTATTATATGTGTGTGTGTGCTCAGTCGCTCATTCATGTCTGGTTCTTTGTGACCCCACCAGACTCCTCTGTCCATGGGATTTCCTAGGCAAGAATACTGGAGTGTGTAGCCAATGCCTTCTCTAGGGGATCCTCCTGACCCAGGGACTGAACCCTGTCTCTGTGACTCCTGTATTGGCAGGCAATTCTTTAGTACAGAGGGTTATTGTTCTCTAAATTAAATGACATCTCCTTTGTCCTCTTTACATTGGATTTTCATGCCTTCAATGCAGTCATCTGTCAGTTTCTATACTGTCTCCATGAGCTGTGAGCACAGAGAGAATGAAATGGTTAAGCAGAGTCAGTCAGTTCACTGAAGACAAATGACACTAGAAATTCCACAATCAGAAACTCATTCTCCTAGCTTAAGATTTTTTATCTCTGCAAACATTATATTCTCTTAAGACAGCTGTAACTATGTCAGAGTTTAGAGACCTGAAGCCCAGTTTTAGTATCTGAGTTTTGCTTTCATTATTCATAAAGTTGAGATGCTATCTTCTTTACAGAGTAGTAGTGGTGATTAAATGATCCAGAGTATATGAAAGTTTTTTGCAAGGTATAAAATGATATTCATAATATTAAGAATAAAACATTTTTAACAGTTTTTTAAATCTTAGTACCAATAGGTTTTACATACTACAGTAAGAGTAGCCTATGAAAGAAGAAAGAGTCTAAGCCCTAAACAGTTAGGGCAACAGAAAGGAAAGTCGGCTCTCCAGTAAAGCAAATGTAAGTAAAGGGAAGTCTGAAGACACCACAAGACAAGTAACCCTTCGGAATTCTGCCCGTGGCCCTGGCAGTGCTTACTTTGCTATATATAAAACATAAATACTCAATTACACAAGGTTAAGAGGGAAAGGTTCTCTCCAGCCCTCACACAAATTTAACTAAACGAGAGTTAATTTTTTTAAATGGGCAAATTCTGAAACAATTTATAGTATATATTAAAACATCCATTTCAATGGGTGAACTTTGTACATCTGCAAATGAAAAAATTAACACCAATAAATTGCTTTGGATACAGTATTGTCACTTGTGTGCTCTATTAATTTGCTGCACTAATTACTTACTGTGAGACAGTAAGTCAACATGCCCTCTCTGGGATGAATTCATATTAACATGAACTATATATGATATGCCTTTACTCTTTAAAAGTCTTCCTCAATCTATAGACAGATATTTCTAAGAATTTGTCTATAAGGGCAAAAAAATTCCATTATATGAACCATTATTCCAATGTATATTCCATGTTGTTTTAATTTTCATATGTCTAACTTAAGTGCTGTCAGTCCAAACATTGGACATATGAAAATTACCCATTAGGCAATTTTTTTTCAAATTCTTTTTCCATTCAGGTTATTACAGAATGTTGATCAGTGTTCCCCATGCTGTACAATAGGTCGTTGTTGGTTACTTATTTTAAATATAGAAGTGTGTACGTCTCAATCCCAAACTCCTAATCTATCCCTCCCTGCAACCCTTTCCCCCTCATAACTGTAAATTGGTTTTCTGTGAGTCTATTTCTAGTTTGTAAATAAGTTCATTTGTATCATTTTTTAAAGATTCTACATATAAGCAATATCATATGATACTTTCTTTCTGTGTCTGATTTAATTCGCTTGGTATGATAATCTCCAGGACCAACCACATTGCTGCAAGTGGTACTATTTCATTCTTTTTAATGGCTGTATAATTTTCTGCTGTATATATGTACCACTTCTTCTTTATCGATCATTAATCTTACAATGGACATTTAGGTTGCTTCCTTGTCTTGGCTATCGTAAACAGTGCTGCAATGAACACTGGGGTACATGTACCTTTCAAACCATGTTTTTCTACAGACAGATGCCTAGGAGTTGGGTTGCTGGATCACATGGTAGCTCTATTTTTACTTTCTTAAGGAACCTCCATACTGTTTTCCACAGTGTCTGTACCAATTTATATTCCCACCAACAGTGAAGAAGGGTTCCATTTTCTCCACACCCTCTCTAGCATTTATTAGTTATAGATTTTTTGATGATGGTCATTCTGATAATTGTGAGATGGTATCATGGTATCTCATTGTGGTTTTGATTTGCATTTCTCTAATATTTAGCAATGTTGACATCTTAAATATGCCACTTGGCCATTTGTATGTCTTCTTTGGAGAAATGTCTATTTAGGTCTTCTGCTAGTTTTTTGGTTGAGTTTGTTATTGTTGTTGCTTTATATTGGACCACATGAGCTGGTTGTAAATTTTGGAGACTAATCCCTTGTCAGTCATGTCATTTGCAAATATTTTCTCCCATTCTGTGGGCTGTTTCTTTTCCATTTTGCTTATGGTTTCCTTTGCAATGCAAAGGCTGGGTTTCATTAGGTCCCATTTGTTTATTTTTGCTTTTATTTCTATTAATCTAGGAGACAGCACAGAAAAGATATTGCTGTGATTTATGTCAAAGAGAGTTCTGCCTATGTTTTCCTCTAAGAGTTTTATATTAGGTTGCTGTAAAAGTAATTGTAGCATTGCATTATTGAACTTTGCCCTTTGATATTGGAATACATTCTTAAATAAATGTAGTTTTGTTATGCATCATTTTAATGCACATTTCTCTATTTTTTTGCTATTGACTTACTATTTTCTGTTTATTTTATATTTAGACTACAGAAATGATGTTAGACATAAAGCAAATTTGAGTGACTTTTTTATTGGAATTCAAAATGGATCATAAAGCAATAGAGACAACTCAAAACAGCAATAACATATTTGACCCATGAACTGCTAGTGAACAGAGAGTGCCGTTGTGATTCAAGAAGTTTTGCAAAGGAGACAAGAGCCTTGAAGATGAGGAGCACAGTGATCAGCCATTGGAAGTTGGCAATAAACAATTGAGAGCAATCATCAAAGCTGATCCTCTTAAAACTACCTGAGAAGTTGTCCATGAACTCAACATAGACCCTTCTGTGGTCATTTAGCATTTGAAGCAAACTGGAGAGGTGAAAAAAGCTTGATAAGTGGGTGCCTCATGAGCTAACTGAGAATTAAAAAAAAAAATCATTGTTTTGAAGTGTTCTCATCCTATGCAACAACAACAAACCATTTCTTGACTGGATCATGACATGAAATTAAAAGTGGCTTTTATATGATGACCGGCAATGACCAGTTCAGTAGTTGGATGGGGAGGAAGCTCCAAAGCACTTCCCAAAGCCAAACTTGCAGCAAAACAAGGTCATGGTCACTGGTGGTCTGCTACACTTCTAATCCAGTACAGCTTTCTGAATCCTGGTGAAATCATTACATCTGAGAAATATACTCAGCAAATCGATGAAATGCACCAAAGACCATACCTGTAACCAGCACAGATCAAAAGAAAAGGCCAAATTTTTTTCCACAACAATGGCCTGACCACATGTCACACAACCAAAGCTTCAAAAGTTGAATGAATTGGGCTACAAAGTTTTGCCCCATTCACCATATTCACCTGACCTCCCACCAACAGACTACCACTTCTTCAAGTATCTCAACAACATTTTGCAGAGAAAAGGCTTCCACAACCAGCAGGAGGCAGAAAATGTTTTCTGAGAGTATGTCAAATCCTGAAGTACAGAACTTTATGTTAGAAGAAAAAACAAACTTATTTCTTGTTGACAAAATTGTGTTGATTATAATGGTTCCTATTTTGATTAATAAAGTTATGTTTGAGCCTAGTTATAATGATTTAAAATTCATGGTCTGAAACTTGCACTAACCTAATATCTGGTCTTACATTTAGGTCTTTAATTCATTTTGAGTTTCTTTTTGTGTATGATATTGAGGAAAGTTATAATTTCATTTTTTTTACATGTAGAAAAGACCAGAGAAGCCAAAAGCTGGTTCTTTGAAAAGATAAACAAAATTGATAAACCTTAACCAGACTCATAAAAAAAAAAAAAGGAGAAGGCTCAAATCAATAAAATTAGGAATGAAAAGGAGACATTACAACAGACACCCCAGAAATAAAAAAGGATCATAAGAGACTACTACAAGCAACTCTATGCCAGTAAAGTAGACAACTTGTACTTTTTATTCTTTGTTGCAAATAACAAAGACATTCTGAACCTACCATGCAAATCAAAGATGGTATAGTAGAAAAGCAGAGATCTCACATAACTGAAGAATAAGACATATTGTAGCCAGTTCAAGGGACTAGAAATAGGACACTTTCTCTATCTTTTGGAAATCACAGGAATTCTTTGATATTACCTCTCTTTTCCTTTGCTTACCCACTTTGCTCTCCACACCCATGTTCCATTCTTCTCTTAACTTATCTGTGTTTTTGCTCAGAACAGCTAACTCAGCTGGATCTCTATGATCCTTCATCTCAAGTGTCTAATTACAGTATTAGTTCAAATTCTTGAAAAATCTGATTGACTCAACCCATTGTAATTGATTTTCTGCCTTGAGAAAGTTGCTTGTCCCATATCCAACAAGTCACAAGCAGGGGAAAACATGTCGTAAAAACATGACCACCCAGATTTCCCTTTCATCACAGGTTGAATATAGAAGGAGATATGAGACTCTACCAATTTCAGAAGGCAAACTTAGAATCTGTCTCCCTTCCCCTCTTAGAAGTCACTTAAATGCAATAAGAAGAATAAGAAATAGAAATGTGTATTCATATTTAACAAAAATCAGAGGCAACTATCAATAAAATCACAAGTCAAAAAAATAGATGAAATTACTATTAAAAGCCTTGAAGTTCATAAAAGTGTGGAGGGAAAATACATAGTGTTGCTGATTTCAGAAAACCAAACAATCCAAGATTTAAAACTTCTCTTTTCCTTTTAAAAACTAAAATTCCTTATTTCCAGCAATGGAAAGGGCTGAGCAGATTGGCAGTATGAGCTTGAAAGAAAGCAGTTTGGTTTTGAGAACAATAAGACAGTTCTGGAAGAAGAATCACATCAATAAGGCTCATTTGTACATTTGTACAAATTTATCTATTGGTGATTAGTAAAGTAAAAAGAAATAGCATTAAAAGTCCAAAGCTTCATCATTCCTTCAGGTGGTGAGAAGTCAGGGTTAAAAGAACTCACATAACAAATTCCTAGGCAACAGAGAAAAACCTCCCTGCTAGCTTTCAACCCTGTTCTGGCATCTTCCCTTTTCTACAAATAGCTAGGAAGGGAAGAACCCTCTCTAAAGATGTGAGATCAAAAAAGACACAGCATCAGATATTTGCTAAGACAGTTCATGACCAAAAAATGGAGGAGAGGTAAGCAAAAAAATTACTCATAAGACAATGTTTCTATAGTGCAAAGAAAAGTTATGAAAAAATAGCACTAAGATAACGTAATGACAGAAAGGAAGTGTCATTAATAGTGTTTAAGAAAGAGAGAAAATTAAAGTATCATAGAAATGATGGTGAAATTGCAAGTAACGTACACATATATATAAAACAGAAACCACAGATATGCTGAAATAACAATAAAGCAATTAGAATATAAGAAAAATATATCAAGATGAATGGAAAATAAAGTTTAAAGTGTTGTTAATATTATTTATATCTAGGATCAAATATACAATTTAAAGCTGGTAAATTAAGTATTAAAGTTATAAATATGAACAAATTTGGAAGCAGAGAAAGAAAGAGTATGATAAAAAAATAATAGTAATAATCTTCTCATTGATCAAGTGGAGTCAACAGAAACTAAAAAGCAGCTTCCCAGGTGGCACAGTGGTAAAGAATGCCCCTGCCAATGCAGGAGACACAAAAGACTCGGTTTGATCCCAGGATCAGGGATAGGAAATGGAATAGGAAATGGCAACCCGTTCCAGTATTCTTATCTGGAAAATGCCATGGACAGAGGAACCTGGCACGCTAGAGTCCATGGGACTGCAAATAGTCGGTCATGACTGAGTAACTGAGCACACATGAGCAGAAAAACAGAGGATTGTGAAGATTCTACGAACTATGGTTTTAAAAATGACCACTCAACTAAAATATAAAACTTTCAAATTATTAATAACAAAATGAATACACCCTCAAAAAAATTTAATGTACACTATATAGTGAAAAATCTTAAAATTTAAGGCTAAAATAAATAAATTTTTATACAGTAAAATACAGATATAATGTCAAACATGTTATCCATAATTATAAATGTAAAAGGCTGTTTATTGATTAAATTAAAAATGCTTTCAGAAAGAATCGGGAAAAAATTACACCCTATGCATAATACATACTTAAGAAAAACAATGATTCAAAATCACTGAAAATAAAAGGCTAGGCAAAGGTAAATACAAGTAATTTGATATTAAATAAGTTTTAATTCAGAGCAAAAAAACTATTAAATGAAAATTTAAAAGACTTCTTTATTAAAAAACAATTTTAAATGAATATTAAAGTTATGATTATCTGTATACCATATAAATAACACCAACATATATAAAAATGCTACAAATACATTAGGGAAAAATAGAGAGCAACATATTAATAACAGCAAGCATTGACTCATCTTTCTCAGTCTATTACAGATCAAAGGGACAGTCTTCAATAGATCAAAATAATAATGCTTGAGGTAAATTTATATAATAGTCATCAACTTCTGTATTCTGAAAACAGCTTACATTTTATGATGCCAACATTACCATGATACCAAAACCAGGCAAGGACACCACAAGAAAACAAAAACAAAAAACCAGACGCCTATATCCCTAATGAACACAGATGAAAAAATCTTCAAAAAATATTAACAAACCAAATTCAATAATACATTAAAAGTACACATATCATGATCAATTGGAATTTACTCCAGAAATATGAGGATAGTCCAACATCCTCAAATCAATGTGATATACCACATTTAAAAGAATGGAGGATAAGGTTACTTGATAATCTCAATAGACACAGAAAAAAAATACAACAAAATCAATTCTTGACAATAAAAATCTCAACAAAGTGTGTATAGAGAGAACATATCTCCATATAATAAGGGCTATATATGACAAGCCCACGGCTAATATCATACTCAACAGTGAAAAGCTGAAAACTTTACCTCAAAATCAGGAAGACAAGTATACCCACTCTTGCCACTTTTATTCAGTGTGGTACTGGAAGTCCTACCAGAGAAATTAGGCAAAAAAAAAAAAAAAAAAGGCATATAAATCAAAAGAGAAGTAAAACTGTCATTATCTGCAGATGACACAATATTATGTATAACAAATTCTAAAGACTTCACTAGACTCCTATAAGGAAAAAACAAATCAAATTCCATAAAGTTGCAGGATAAAAAATCAGTATCCAAAAGTCAGCTATTAACTCTATACACTAATAATAAACTATTTGAAAAAGATATTTTTTAAAATTCCCTTTTATGCTATATAAAATATCTAGGAATAAATATAATTACAGTAATGAAAAATCTGTTACACTGAAAACTGTAAAACATTAAAGAAAGAAACTAAAGAACTTAGAAATAAGAAGAAATATATCTGATGCTCATGACTAGAAAAAATTAACATTATTAAAATGTCAAACAACCCCAAACAATCTACAGATTAAATGCAATCCCTATCAAAATTCTAATGGTGTTTTCTACAGACTTTGAGACAAATAATTCAGAAATTTGTATGAACTCACACATACACACAAAAAGAAAAAACCTGAATAGCCAAAGCAATCCAGAAAAAGAATAAAGCTGGAAGTACCACATCCCTAATTTCAAACTATATTGCAAAGCTAATAATCAAAACAGTGTGGTACTGTGATAAAAGCAGACACATGCATCAGTGGAACAGAATAGAGAGCTCAGAAATAAATCCATATGTGTATGGTCAATTAATTTACAACAAAAAAGCCAAGACTATAAATGTGTAAAGGACACTCTCTAACAGATGGTATTGTGAAAGCTGGACAGCCAAATGCAAAAGAATAAAACTAGACTACTATTCCATACCATACACAAAAATTAATTCAAAATGGATTGAAGATTTAGCATAAGACCAGAAATCATAATTCATATACAAGAAAGCAGTTGGTAAGTTCCTGACATTGGTCTTGGTAACAATTTTTTGAATGTGACACCAAAAGCAAAGGCAAAAAATAAATAAATGGGACTACATCAAACTAAAAAGCTTTTGCACAGACACAGAAACCATCAACAAAATGAAAAGGCAAGCTGCAAAATAGGAGAAAATATTTGAAAATTAGGTATGTGGAGGGATTAATATCTGAAACATATTAAAAAACTTATATGACTCAATGTGGTTTAGTCACTAAGTTGTGTCTGACTCTTGAGGCCACATGGCCTGTAGTCCACCAGGCTCCTCTGTCCATGAGTTTTCCCAGGCAAGAATACTGGAGTGGGTTGTCATTTCCTTCTCCAGTATGACTCAAGAGCAAAAGGCAAACAGTTTGATTTAGAAATAGGCAGAGGATTTAAACAAAGGGCTTCCTTGGTGGCTCAATGGTAAAGAATTCACCTGCCTATGCAGGGGATGTGGGTTCAATCCCCAGGTCAGGAAGATCCCCTGAAGAAGGAAATAGCAACACACTCCAGTATTCTTGCCTGGGAAATCCCGTGGACAGAGGAGCCTAGCAGGCTACAGTCGATGGGGTCACAAAGAGTTGGACATGACTTAGAGACTAAACAACAACAACAAATGGATTTGAATAGTTAGTTTTCCAAAAAAGACATACAGGTAGCCAGCAGGTATATGAAACAACATACTAATCATCAGGGAAACGAAAATCAAAATCACACTGAGATGTCACCTCACACCTTCAGTTCAGTTCAGTTGTTCAGTCGTGTCCAACTCTTTGTGACCCCATGGACTGCAGCACGCCAGGCTTCCCTGTCCATCACCAGCTGCTGGAGCTTGCTCAAACTCATATCCGTCGAGTCAGTGATGTTATCCAACCATCTCATCCTCTGTCACCCCCTTCTCCTCCTGCCTTCAGTCTTTTCCAAAACCAGGGTCTTTTCCAATGAGTCAGTTCTTCGCATCAGGTGGCCAAAGTATTGGAGCTTCAGCCTCAGCATCAGTCCTTCCAGTGAATAATCAGGACTGATTTCTTTTAGGATTGACTGGTTGTATCTCCTTGCAGTCTAAGGGGCTCTCAAGAGTCTCCTCCAACACCACAGTTCAAAAACATTAATTCTTCGGTGCTCAGCTCTCTTTATAGACCAAGTCTCACATCCATACATGACTACTTGAAAAACCACAGCTTTGACCAGACGGACCTTAGTTGGCAAAGTAGTGTCAGCAAACTACTGCACCTCATACCTCAGAATGGCAATTATCAAAGAGATAGGAAGTAACAAGTGTTGAGGATATGGAGAAAGGGGAACCCTGTGTACTGTTGGTGGGAATGTAAATTAGTAAATTGGTGTTGTCACTATGAAAACAATATGGAGATTCTTCAAAAAGTTAAAATGGAACTACCACATTATCCAGTAATTCCACTGCTGAGTATTTATCCACAGGAAAAGGAATCACTCTCTCGAACAATTATCTGTATCCCTATGTTCATTGCAATATTATTACAATAGTCAAGACCTGGAAGCAACCTAAGTACCCACCTAAAAAGGAATAGATCTTTTAAAATGCAATATCAATATATTATTTTTATTATTTTATGTATGTATTATCTTATTTTATATATTTTAATACACATTATTTTCAGCCATAAAAATAATAAAGTTTAGTCATCATAAAGAAATAAACTGCTATTTGCAACAACACGGATGTACCTTGAGGGCATTATGCTAAGTGAAATAAGTCAGAAAGAGAAAGACATTGTATTGTCTCACTTTAAATGTAGAATCTTGAAGAAAAAAACTCATAGAAATACAGAACAGATCAGTGATTGCCAGAGGCATAGTGTAGAGGTGGGCAAAATAGGTGGAGGTGGGCAAAATAGGTGAAGATGGTCAAAATGTACAAACTTCCAGTTATAAAATAAATCAGTTCTGGTATGGAATGTCTACCATGGTGACCAATAATACTGTATTGTATATTTGAAAGTTGCTGAGAGAATAAATCGGGAAAGTTCTCATCACAAGAAAAAATACAGTATCTTATTTCTGCTTTATTGACTATGCCAAAGCCTTTGACTGTGTGGATCACAATAAACTGTGGAAAATTCTAAAAGAGATGGGAATACCAGACCACCTAACCTGCCTCTTGAGAAACCTGTATGCAGGTCAGGAAGCAACAGTTAGAACTGGACATGGAACAACAGACTGGTTCCAAATAGGAAAAGGAGTGCATCAAGGTGTATATTGTCACCCTGCTTATTTAACTTCTATGCAGAGTACATCATGAGAAATGCTGGGCTGGAAGACGCACCAGCTAGAATCAAGATTGCCAGGAGAAATATCAATAACCTCAGATATGCAGATGGCATCACCCTTACGGCAGAAAGTGAAGAACTAAAGAGCCTCTTGAAAGTGAAGGAGGAGAGTGAAAAAGTTGGCTTAAAGCTCAACATTTAGAAAACGAAGATCATGGCATCCAGTCCCATCACTTCATGGCAAATGGATGGGGAAACAGTGGAAACAGTGGCTGACTTTATTCTTCTGGGCTTCAAAATCACTGCAGTTGGTGATTGCAGCCATGAAATTAAAAGATGCTTATCCTTGGGAGGAAAGTTATGACCAACCTAGACAGCATATTAAAAAGCAGAAACATTACTTTGTCAACAAAGGTCCGTCTAGTCAAGGCTATGGTTTTTCCTGTGGTCATGTATGGATGTGAGAGTTGGAGTATAAAGAAAGCTGAGCGCCGAAGAATTGATGTCTTCGAACTGTGGTGTTGGAGAAGACTCTTGAGAGTCCCTTGGACTGCAAGGAGATCCAACCTGTCCATGCTAAAGGAGATCAGTCCTGGGTGTTCATTGGAAGGACTGATGTTGAAGCTGAAACTCCAATCCTTTGGCCACTTGATGCAAAGAGTTGACCCATTGGAAAATACCCTGATGCTGGGAAAGATTGAAGGCAGGAGGAGAAGGGGACGACAGAGGATGAGATGGCTGGATGGCATCACCAACTCAATGGACATGAGTTTGAGTAAACCCCAGGAGTTAGTGATGGACAGGGAGGCCTGTCATGCTGCAGTTCATGGGGTCGCAAAGAGTCAGACACGACTGAGCGACTGAACTGAACTTAACTTAACTGAACTATGCGAAGTTATAGATATTAACTAGATCATAAGAAAAAAAAATATTGTAACCATGTGAAGTGATAGATATTAACTAGACCTTTACTCCAGGAGCTTTCAGTCATAAATACCAATAGTCCATGCCTGCCACAGCTTTGTCAACTTAGGTTTCTAGTTTCCTCATTAATATTTCAAAGATGGTTCAAAAACACCTGGTTGTTTATCAGCAGTAAACGAAAGTTTAAAGAAATAGAGGAACACCTAATTTAGGTATTTTAAAAGCTTTTCCTATCACACTAGTTTGAACTGAATTCTAAAATTTAAAATATATATATATATATATTAACAATATTGAGTCAGGATTCATTAAAGGGGTATCTTTAGGAGCTGTCCTGGACATTCCTCCTGAGTTAACCTACCTAAGCAATTATGCAAATTCCTTTTATCTGAAAGGATTAAGAGTTTCACAATGTTGAACTGTGATAATAGAAACAAAGTAGGAAGGCTTTGTAATGAACAGAATGAATGACAGAGAAATGTTGAAAGCTGTCTAGAAGTAACAAAGAATAAAGAGTATCATCACTGAAATTACAGAGGAGACTGTAAATGCCCTGTGGGTCTAGTGAAGACTCATTTGCCACCAGGGTAATGGAGATCACTAAACATTAAACCTTAAAGCACTTCACTGGCTTCACAAAAGGCTATCTGTTCTCTGGCTAAAGGCTATCTGTTCCCCAGGACTCCCCTTGTGGCTGAGATGGTAAAGCATCTGCCTACAATGTGGGAGACCTGGGTTTGACCCCTGGGTCCAGAAGAACCTGTGGAGAAGGAAATGGCAACCCCCTCCAGTACTCTTGCCCAGAAAATCCCATGGATGGAGGAGTGTGGTAGGCTACACCTCGCAAGGCTGCAAAGAGTCAGACACTACTGAGAGACTTCACTATTACAGTCACTATTACACTTTCACTTTCTCTGGCTAATACTTTCTGCTGTTTTTAGTTAAAGCCTCAGAGCCAACAAGAACAAAATTTTCCTTAAAAGTTCTTTGTTCCAAAGAATAGACAAAGTCTTGGGATTTATTCACACGACCCTGTATGCAAGACAGGGAAAGAGACACAGATGTGTATAACGGACTTTTGGACTCAGAGGGAGAGGGAGAGGGTGGGATGATTTGGGAGAATGACATTCTAACATGTATACTATCATGTGAATTGAATCGCCAGTCTATGTCTGACGCAGGATGCAGCATGCTTGGGGCTGGTGCATGGGGATGACCCAGAAAGATGTTTTGGGGAGGGAGGTGGGAGGGGGGGTTCATGTTTGGGAATGCATGTAAGAATTAAAGATTTTAAAATTTTAAAAATAAAAAAACTTAAAATTAAAAAAAAAATAAAAAAATAAAAAAAAAATTTGGCTAGGTCAAATAAAAAACTAGTTTACCTGAAAATTTCTAAACTAATGAGATTTTTCTGTAATAAGTTTTTTCCTTTAAGATATTAGCAGATGTCTTCATGCTATCATGCAGGTGCTATCTAGAAAGGACATTCAAGGGATGATTCTTAACCAGAAAGAGAATATCTCAGTCCTTCTCTGCATGCGCAGAATAATGGAAAAAAGCGACAATAAATCCTTCCATGTTCACCAGGACCACTGACAGTAATGCAGACCTGATTGTTATTAAAACCACTACCCAATGACTGGAGGTGCCAAAACTCTGAACTGGACACCTCATTTATGCAACAAACACAACAAAGCACCATAATGTGGGAATGAGTACAACATGTATACCACCACAACAAATCACTTCCTAGAAAATAAAAAAACAGACAGCTGAGCACTTATTAGCCATTGTGTTGGATTAAATTCCCTGCTTCACTCTCCACTTTGGCCCAAGGATCCTCAATACTTTTCTTTAACGTAAGAAAAGTAATATCCTTGTGGAAGCCAAAATCAAACTGAAAGAAATATTTGCAATATATGTTAGCTTTTACAAATCTGTAATTTGTTGTGATTTTTTGTAAATAAATATATACTTTGTTACTCAATTTTATATTCACAATTTTTAATTATTTTTGTTAGAAGGAGTCTCTAAAACTGAACAAACTTCAGGCCTCACAAAACCTGGAGCAATTGACTGTAATTCCAGGACATTTGAAAGTGACAATTTAACATCTGTTTCCCATCAGTTCAAATACAGTAGAGGATATATGGATAAACATGCTATTTTATCTGTGAGATCTTCCTCTGAAGAGAAGTGCTTTAAACTGAACAGATAATATCTAGCCAACTCATTAATCACCTCAACCATATAATCCTAGGGAAGTTATCTCAACAAATAAACTTATAGACTTTCTTCTTTCAAAAAAACTGTGTACTTAAATGTGCATCCACTTTTCACCCGGGCTACCAAGCTTTCTTATAACTGTAACTCTGATTAGTTTATCTTAACTAATAAGAGTTAGTTTATCTTAAGTTTACTTTTATGCTCCCTCTGTTCTAGATTTTAATCTGAATTATGCCATTTTATTTTATAATATATCCTATCAACCAATCTTTCTAAATGTCTGCAAAACTGAAATCCAGAAAAATTCCTCCAAACCTGAAGTAGTTGAAAAAAGGAGTCATTAACCAATCAGTTTTTATCTGCAGGTCAATATCAAAGATTGCCCTTGATAATTAAGGTAAACCACACATTGGTCCACACAAATAGCCAATAGACAATCTATAATAGGAATAAGAAAAAGTTTTATTTGAGCCAAACTAAGGACTCTAGCCCAGGAGACACACATAAAGAAACCCTAGAATTGTGTTCCACCAGACTACCAAATGGGTGAGGGTAAATAGACAAAAACTGCAAAATTATGTAAATTATCTATCAAGAATTAGAAATGAGGCTGGCAAGAAATAACAGTGCCCATTAAGCAGGGATTGATGTGTGTCCAAATGATTATATAGTTACAAGGGAAAATGAGATGGTAAGTTTGCAGCTGGTAGCTGCTAGCAGCTATTGTTCTAAGAATGACTTATGGTATCTTTGAGATTGATACAGTTCAGAAAAATCAGTTTCTCAGTGATGCAGAAATGTATCTGGAGCCACATCCACAATGGCCACCAACTCCATTTTGAATGTTTGAACCACAGTTACTTCATTTTGATTTGTAAGTGCATTCTTGCCTTGAATGGTTAAAGCAGATGTGCAATGCATGCTTGACAGGATATAAGACAGACTGTTCTATGCACCATAAAGTTCAAGTCAAATCATGTATCAGTAAGAATGATTTCTTCATACATAAATATGTGAAAATTTCTTTCATAACATTCAACCATCCATCCAGTGATAAATATACTTTAGTGAAGTGAAGTGAAAGTCACTCAGTTGTGTCCGACTCTTGCGACCCCATGGACTGTATCCCTCTGTCCATGAAATCCAGAAAAATTCCTCCAAACCTGAAGTAGTTGAAAAAAGGAGTCATTAACCAATCAGTTTTTATCTGCAGGTCAATGTCAAAGATTGCCCTTGATAGTCAAGGTAAACCACACATTGGCCTACACAAATAGCCAATAAACAATCTATAATAGGAATAGGAAAGAGTTTTATTTGAGCCAAACTAAGGACTCTAGCCCAAGAGACACACATAAAGAAACCCATAAATATACTTTAATGCTTACTATATGTTGATTACCAGCAGGTTAAAAGAATACTGTCCTAGTATTAGGAAAGAGATCAAGTGAAGTGTGAAAATCACTCAATTGTGTCCAACTCTTTGGGACTCAATGAACTGTATATTCCATGGAAATCTCCAGGCCAGGATACTGGAATGAGTAGCCACTGCCTTCTCCAGGGTATCTTCCCAACCCAAGGATCAAACCCAGGTCTCCTGCATTGCAGGCAGATTCTTTACTGCCTGAGCTATCAGAGAAGCTCAAGAACACTGGAGTGGGTAGTCTATCCCTTCTCCAGCAGATTTTCCCAACCCAGGAGTCAAACCAGGGTGCCCTGCATTGCAGGTGGATTCTTTACCAGCTAAGCTACTAGGGAAGTGATCAACAGCACCTTTAAAAAGATGTGGGTTTTTTTTTTTAATTTTTATCATAGAACAAAACATTAATATTTGAACGTAGTTACTACTCACTAAATATCTGAAGTTTTACTATAATTTAATATTTCATCAATGGAAAAAACAATCTTGGATCCAGAAATCCTTCATATAAATCTTAGGTCTGCCATTTTCTTTCTAGCTATAAGACTTTAGTGAAGCCATTTAATAGCTTTACATCAATTATAAAATGTGACAATAGTTATCCTCTACGTGCATAAAAAGATTTTTGTGAAACTGTGAGGCTTAAATGTATGAGCAAGTCCTGGGGAAAGTGTGTGGTAGAGTTGACGATCACAGTCCCTTCTGCGATTATTGTAGTGGGGATATATTGTAGTGGGAAAGACAGAAATGTATCATGATAATTACCATGATGGAGAACTCTTCATAGCACAGTGGAACAAAGTGTCTATATCTACCTTTGGAGTCTGTGAGGATTAAGAGAAGCATCATCTTTGAAGTGAGACTTGTAGTAAGTAATTAGCATATCAAAAGAAAAGAGAGTGCACTCTGGACAGAAGGAATCACTCCTGCAAAACACAGTGGCAAGAGAATCTGTGATGTGTTTGAAAAACTCTATATAGTTCATAATTTGGGAAAAAATAAGTGAGGAAAAGGTAGAGTAGACCACAGATTAAGGGAAAAGAAGTAAAAGATGGTGGAAAAGGATGGGCAAATAAGGCAAGATCATTAAGAACCAATATGATATACTATGAAAGAGTTTGGATTCCATGAGTCCAGACATGGGACACCAACGAAAGATCTAGAGGAAGACAAAGGAATATAGGTTTTCTTATTAGAAAGACTATTCTGACTCCAGTGAAGTGAAGTAAAGTGAAAGTCGTTCACTTGTGTCTGACTCTATGAGACCCCATGGACATCCATGGAATTCTCCAGGCCAGAATACTGGAGTGGGTAGCCTTTCCCTTCTCCAGGGGATCTTTCCAACCCAGGGATCGAATCCAGATCTCCCATATTGCAGGCAGATTCTTTACCAGCTGAGCCACAAGGGAAGTCATATGATTCCAGAGAGGTGAACAAATTGGAGATGGAAATATTAGTATTAGAAAACGTAATTGTTCCTCTTACAGACTTTCTTCCTAATCCTCTCTCCATGTTGCAAGCAAGTTTATGGCCAGATTCCCCCGACTCTTGCTCCACAAGACCAATACCTGCCCACTATGACCTTATCAATGCCGTGTATTGGTAGTTTCATCCCTCATCAGTTACACTTTCATCCCTCTGCAATTATTAGACTGTAAGACAAACTAAACAAGATGACGCTAGGAAAAGTATATTGGTCTGAAAAATTCATGGATTACAATGATGGTATTAATAACTAACATTTACTGAGTACACCTGGGTGCCATATATTATGTTAAGCATTTTACATCTACTGTTTTGTTAATCCACACAGTCACTACACAATTATAGTGATGATCACCATCACCACTTCACAAAGAATGACAGGGATGGGAAAAATTCAGAGAAGTTTCATAATCTGCACAAGCTCACACATTAAGAGCTAAATATTCACACATTCACACATTCAGCCTCAAATACAGGATTATCTGTCATCAATACTTTTACTCACCATCCTAGAAGGGAAACCAGAAATGACAATATGGCCATTGCCTCATGCATTTTGGTATTAAAGAAATAGGATTACATCTGTTTTTTTGTTAATAAAGCCTGAGATACCACAATAACATTCATTCTTCTAAATTTTCCACTATTAACTGTATAATTCAAAAAAAATTAGCAAAAATTTGCTCATTTGACAGCTACATTTATTCAAAACAAACAAATCAGTAAGCTGTATAGCGATAAAAATCTCAAAAGTGCTTCCATCTAATATTGTAGAACTGATCACTAAGTCACACTACTAAAAAATTCATCAACAAAAAGACACTAGTTTACCTAATGGAATCAATGAGAGGAAATGTGACTCAGATAATCTAAAACTGTGAACATTCAAATATTCATGCTGATTTCGGAAAGAAAACAGTTTTCTTAGTATTTATTTATACCTCATTAGTTTCAGAATCTAGACTTGGGTATGTTTACAAAATTTTATGAAATGAGACCAAAATCAATAAATGAGGGAAACGGGACAAAGGAAACATTTTTTTCTCAGCAGATTTGAGTCCCTAGTTATTTCTTTCTCAGTTTAACATGAAAATAAATTTGTAGTCTCTAACATAGACTATAAAATTGTTGGCAGAATGCTATACTCCTTTGCTCATCCCATGATCCCCACCCTAGGTGTACATTTCCTATATAATCACCTCTGCTTAAGGGTTGGCTAGACTATAAGTATGATAGATTTCAGTATTTTCATTAAGTGAACTATTATGATAAAGATGAAGGAGTTTTGCACATGTAATTAAAATCACAAATTAGTTTATTTGGGATTAAATAAAAGAGGGATTATCCTGGATGGGCCTGACCTAATTAGGTGAGTTCTTTTAAGGGAATGAGGCCTTCGAGAAGGAAGAAATCTAAAGCATGAGAAACTTTCCTGCTGGCTTTGAAGTGGTAAGCAATTAGGCTGTGAAAGTGTCACAGGGTTAGGTCCTAAGAGTATCCCATAAGTACTGAGAATAGTTCCTGGCAGGTAGCTAGCAAGAAAGTGAGGACTTCAGTCCTACACCTGCAAGAAACTGAATTTGGCCAATAACCATGAGAGTGTGGAAGAGGCCTAAAGCCTTAGATGAGGACACAGCCTGACCAACATCTGACCAACAGCCTTTTGAAACATTGAGCAAACAAAAAAAATAGAAACCCAGCCACACTGACCCAGTCTTCTGATTTACAGAACTGTAACATAATAAACAGATAAAGATTGTTTTAAACGCTTATGTTTGTGTGAATTTATTATACAGCAATAAAAAACTAATACATTGAGGCAGGTATGTGACCCACTGTATGCTGAACACATGAAAAACACTGTCCTCTGACATCAGTGCCCCAGAAACACTAAACCAATTACCCTCAGGTAATCCAGAACAAATCACACACATAGAAAAGCATACATCTCAAGCAAATCTTAGATAATCTGAGGTGTTTACTGATTTGCATTTTCACCAATACATGTTTCATTATTGAAATAATGTGGGCAAATAACAAGGGTCAAATATAAGTTTAATAGCTCTTACAGCAAATCTGCGTGTTACTTATGCAGATTTGTATTGCTCAAGCAAGTCAACATAAGTATTACTCTTTCTTTCTTCATACTATGAACCCCAGATTTCTATAGGATTAAGTTTCTGTCTTAATAACTACATAAATACTAAAACTCACATCTGCCTATTCTCTTTTCTCTTTAGTACTGACACTTCATTCACTCTGACTTGACGCAAGTTTACAAGGACCTCTTTTCTCTGCTCTTCTCATACTGCAATGCCTTAGAATTGGGAATGGGGGGATTGCATAGTGACTGAATAATAGAGTGAGAAAAATTAGATCCTATTCAACTTCATATTCTTGGAGCCCATATATCCCTATCAATCATTTTCTAATGTTAAAAATACGTCAGCAAGAGATGTTGAGAAATAGAATGTTTTGTTCTACTCTCTCCACCACACCACCCCCGCAATACATATACTTTTATTTAAATGATAGTTTTGAGAAACAAGGCTGAAAAACTGAAGTTATTATTTTCCAGTGGTATGAAAAATAAACATAGAATTCTGACCAATACAAAAATGTTCTATAACTTTTAAAGTCCTTCAGTTAAAAGCAATCTATTCACCATTTCAGAAGATAAATCTGAATAAATAATGAAACTCCGCAGATAGATTAGAAATGTGAATTCCGGCTGGGAGCACACATAGCAATGCACATTTGGAATTTATTTCATTCACTGAGGAAGATTGTTGCTCATCCCACTGAAAAACAGCATTGTTAAAAGGTCTAGATTCCACAGAATAACTGGTTAGAAAACCAAGAAACCATTCTAAATTTATAGTAGTTCTCTTATAATAAATTTAGTTATTAACAGATCACTATACATCTATGAAAAATGACTAGAATCTGCATTCCAGGATAACCTGGAATTATCCCATTACCACAAAGATAAAACTGTGTGCAACCAAAAAAACAAATTCCTTGGTACACTGTAAAACATTATAGGTATAAAAAATACATAAATATAAATGGGAGGTCAAAGGATATCCATTTTTCATAGAAAATAGCATTTCTAGCAATATAGTGATAGAAAAAGCAAACCCAAATTATATTTAAACACCAGATTTTAAAACAGAAAAAAAAAACTAGGCTTAAAGTACTTTTACTTTATTATAAGAATATTAATTTTGGAATGCCATGCAGGGAGCATGCAAGAAAGAGGGAAAGAAAGGAATAAATGGAGGAAGAAGGAAGAAAGAAAGTAGAGAAGAGAGGGTGAGGAAGACAGGAAGATGGGTATTGGAGGAAAGAAGTAATGGAAGTAAGGAGAGGGAAGAGCTTTCAGATGAAATTATTTTGCAGCTTAAAATTTCTTTACTCATCCAACAAAGATGTAATATGAGCTAGGCACCGTGTGTGTCAATAAAGATACAAAACAGCTTAGGACAAAATTCAGTGAGGATAAAAATATATAAATAGGGACTTCCCTGGTGGTCCAGAGGCTAAAATTCCGTGCTTCTGAGGCAGGGGCCCTGGGTCCAATCCCTAAAAGGGGAACTAGGTCTCTCATACAGTAAATAAGACCTGGTACAGCCAAATAAATATTTTTTTTAAATACACACACAAAAAAAATACAAACAATTACAACCGAGTAGGAAAAAGGTTATAATGTAGATTTCAGCATCAGCTATTAGCTCTGCCTGGAAGCTTAAATTTTCTTTCCAGAGATGACATTTTAATTGGGTTATCACCTCACACCTGTCAGAATGGACATCATCCAAAAAATCTACAAACAATAAATGCTGTAGAGAATGGGGAGAAAAGGGAACCGTCCTGCACTGTTGGTGGGAGTGTAAACTGATACACTCAGTACTATACACTGGAGTACTATTTTTAAGGCAGACACTGATGTATAATTTACACACAATAGAATCTACCTATTTTAAGGCTGATGAGTTAGTAAATGTATAAAGTATTGCAGTTATGTTTAGCTGCAATGTTTAGCTCCCATATGCTAGTGTTCATAACAAGGCTTCCCTAGTAGCTCAACTGGTAAAGAATCCACCAGAGACCCCAGTTCAATTCCTGGGTCAGAAAGATCCTCTGGAGAAGGGATAGCCTACCCACTCCAGTATTCTTGAACTTTCCTGATGGCTCAGCTGGTAAAGAATCCCCGTGCAATATGGGAGACCTGGGTTGGGAAGATCTCCTGAAGAAGGAAAAGGCTACCCATGCCAGGGAGAAGGCAATGACACCCCACTCCAGTACTCTTGCCTGGAAAATCCCATGGATGGAGGAGCCTGGTAGGCTGTGGTCCATGGGATTGCTAGGAGTCGGACACGACTGAGCGACTTCACTTTCACTTTTCACTCTCATGCATTGGAGGAGGAAATGGCAACCCACTCCAGTATTCTTGCCTGGAGAATCCCAGGGACGGGGGAGCCTGGTGGGCTGCCATCTATGGGGTCACACAGAGTCAAACACGACTGAAGCGACTTAGCAGCAGCACCCATGCTAGTATCCTGGCCTGGAGAATTCCATGGACTGTATAGTCCATTGGATCTCAAAGAGTCGGACACGACTGAGCAACTTTCACTTCACTATAACAGTATTATGATAATAGCTCAAAAGTGGATATAGTCCAAATGTCTATCAACAGGTAAATTACAGATGAAACACGGAATATTAATACAATGAAATACTACTCAGCAATAAAAAGGAGTAATTGATAATACAAAATTTAGATGAATCTTTTAAAAGTGTTAAGTAAGAAAAGCTAAACATAAGCTATGCAAAGGGGTATGAGGAAGCTTTGTGGCCTGATGGAGGTGTTCTGAATCTTGACAGTGTGGTGGCAGCTGCAGTATTGTACACATTTACCAACCCATCAAACTTAAAATAGGCACATTCTATTGTGTGTAACTTATACATCAATAAGTCTGCATTAAAAATAGCACTCCATAATGGCTGCATCAGTTTACACTCCCTCCAGCATTGTAGGAATGCTCCCTTTTCTCCACCTGCTCTGTAGTATTTATAGTTGGTCGATTTTTTTGATGGTGTCCATTCTGACTGGTGTAGGGTGATATCCCACTGATATCCCTTTTGACTTGCATTTCTCTCATAATTAGCGATGTTGAGCATCTTTTCATGTCTTTATTGGCCACCTGTATGTCTTCTTTGGAGAAATGTCTGTTTCAGCCTTCTGCCCGTTTTTTGATTGGGCTATTTGTTTTCCTAATATTGAGCTGTATGAGCTGCTTATATATTCTGGAGATTAATCTTTTGTCAGTTTTTCCATTTGCAATTGTTTTTTTCTGATTCTGAGGGTTGTCTTTTAATATTGTTTATTGTTTCCTTTGCTGCACAAAAGCTTTTAAGTTTTATTAGGTCCCATTTGTTCATTTTTGGTTTTTTCCCCATACTCCTGGAAGTGAGTCAAAGAGGATCTTGCTGTAATGTTTGTCCAAGAGTGTACTGCCTGTGTTTTCCTCTAAGTGCTTTATAGTTTCTGGCCTTACATTTAAGTCTTTAATCCATTTTGAGTTTATTTTTGTGTATAGTGTTAGGAAGTGTTCTAGTTTCATTCTTTTGCATGCAGCTGTCCAGTTTTCCCAGCAGCACTTATTGAAGAGACTGTATTTTCTCCATTGCATATTCCTGCCTCTTTTTTCAAAATAAGGTGCCCATAGGTCTGTGGGTTCATCACTGGACTTTCTATCATGTTCCATTGGTCAATATTTCTGTTTTTGTGCCAGTACCATACTTTCTTGATGACTATGGCTCTGTAATATAGTCTGAAGTCAGGAAGGTTGATTCATCTGGCTCCATTTTTTTCTCAAGATTGCTTTGGCTATTCGTGGTCTTTTGTGTTTCCAAACAAACTGAAATTTTTTTGCTGGTTCTGTGAAAAATACCTTTGGTAGTTTTATAGGGATTGCACCAAATTTGTAAATTGCTTTGGGTAGTATAGTCATTTTCACAATATTGAGTCTTCTAATCCAAGAACATGGTATATCTCCCTATCTGTTTTTGTCACCTTTGATTTCTTTCATCAATTTCTTATAGGTTTCTGCATACAAGTCTTTTGTCTCTTTAAGTAGATTTATTCCTAGGTATTCTATTCTTTTGGTTGCAATGGTGAATGGGACTATTTCCTTAACTTCTTTTTCTGACTTTTCATTGTTAGGGTATAGGAATGCAAGGGATTTCTGTATAATAATTTTATATCCTGTGACTTTATTATATTATGAAAAACAGTATGGAGGTTCCTTTTAAAAACTAGGAATAAATCTACCATATGACCCAGAAACCCCCCACTACTGGGTATATACGCTGAGAAAATCACAATTCTAAAAGACACATGTACCACAATATTCACTGAAGCACTATTTAAAATAGCCAGGACATGAAGCAACTTAGATTTCCACTGATAGAAAAATGGATAAAGAAGATGTGGTACACATACACAGTGGAATCGATTTCAGCCATTAGGAAACTGAGTCAGTTCTAGTGGAGAGGATGAACCTAAAGCCTGTTACACCAAGTGAAGTAAGTCAGAGAGAAAAAAAAAACTATCATATATTAACACATATATATGGAATCTAGAAAAATGGCACTGGTGAACCTATTTTCAGGGAAGGAATGGAGAAACAGATACAGAGAATGGACTTGTGGGCCCAGTGGGTGAGGGAGAGAGTGAGATGAATGGAGAAAGTAGCATCAACACATATACAGTTGAATTCAGTTCAGTCGCTCGGTCGTGTCCGACTCTTTGCAAATCCACGAAGAGCAGCCCACCAGGCCTCCCTGTCTATCACCAACTCCCGGAGTCCAGCCGAACCCAGGTCCATCAAGTCGGTGATGCCATCCAACCATCTCATCCTCTGTCATCCCCTTCTTCTCTTACCCTCAATCTTTTCCAGCATCAGGGTCTTTTCAAATGAATCAGCTCTTCACATCAGGTGGCCAAAGTACTGGAGTTTCAGCTTCATCATCATTCCTTAATGAACACCCAGGACTGATTTCCTTTAGGATGGACTGGAAGGATCTCCTTGCAGTCCAAAGGACTCTCAAGAGTCTTCTCCAACACCGCCGTTCAAAAGCATCAATTGTTCGGTGCTCAGCTGTCTTTATAGTCCAACTCTCACATCCATACATGACCACTGGAAAAACCATAGCCTTGACTAGACAGACCTTTGTTGACAAAGTAGTGTCTTCTGCTTTTGAATATGCTATCTATGTTGGTCATAACTTTTCTTCCAAGGAGTAAGCGTCTTTTAATTTCATGGCTGCAATCACATCTGTAGTGATTTTGGAGCTCAGAAAAATAAAGTCTGACACTGTTTCCACTGTTTCCCCATCTATTTCCCATGAAATGATGGGACTGGATGCCATGAGCTTAGATTTCTGAATGTTGAGCTTTAAGCCAACTTTTTCACTCTCCTCTTTCACTTTCATCAAGAGGCTTTTTAGTTCTTCTTTACTTTCTGCCATAAGGGTAGTGTCATCTGCATATCTGAGGTTATTGATATTTCTCCCAGTTATCTTGATTTCAGCTTGTGCTTCTTTCAGCCCAGTGTTTCTCATGATGTACTCTGCATATAAGTTAAATAAGCAGGGTGACAATATACAGCCTTGACGTACTCCTTTTCCTATTTGGAACCAGTTTGTTGTTCCATGTCCAGTTCTAACTGCTGCTTCCTGACCTGCATACAGGTTTCTCAAGAGGCAGGTCAGGTGGTCTGGTATTCCCATCTCTCGAAGAATTTTCCACAATTTATTGTGATCCACACAGTTAAAGTCTTTGGCATAGTCAATAAAGCAGAAATAGATGTTTTTCTGGAACTCTCTTGCTTTTCCATGATCCAGCAGGTGTTAGCAATTTGATCTCTGGTTCCTCTGCCTTTTCTAAAACCAGCTTGAACATCTGGAAGTTCATGGTTCACGTATTGCTGAAGCCTGGCTCAGAGAATGTTAAGCATTACTGTACTATCATGTGAGATGAGTGCAATTGTGTGGTAGTTTGAGCATTCTTTGGCATTGCGTTTCTTTGGGATTGGAATGAAAACTGACCTTTTCCAGTCCTGTGGCCACTGCTGAGTTTTCCAAATGTGCTGGTATATTGAGTGTAGCACTTTCACAGTGTCATCTTTCAGGATTTGAAATAGTGGCCCAGTGGGTGAGGGAGAGTGAGATGAATGGAGAAAGTATTATCAACACATATTCACTGTCAAGTGTAAGATGGATAGCTGCTGCTGCTGCTGCTGCTAAGTCACTTCAGTCGTGTCCGACTCTATGCGACCCCATAGATGGCAGCCCACAAGGCTCCCCCGTCCCTGGGATTCTCCAGGCAAGAACACTGGAGTGGGTTGCCATTTCCTTCCCCAATGTGTGAAAGTGAAAAGTGAAAGTGAAGTTGCTCAGTCATGTCCGACTGTTAGCGACTCCATGGACTGTAGCCCACCAGGCTCCTCCATCCATGGGATTTTCCAGGCAAGAGTACTGGAGTGGGGTGCCATTGCCTTCTCCAAAGATGGATAGCTAGTGTGCTAAGTTACTGTAGCATAGGTAGCCCAGTATGGTGCTCTGTGATGACCTGGAGGGATGGGGGTGGGGGTGGGGGTGGGGGGAAGGGGAGGGAAGGAGGGAGGGAGGGGATGTATGTATAATTATGGCTGATCTGCATTGTTGTGAGGCAGAAACCAACACAACATTGCAAAAATTAAAAAACAAAAAAGGAAAAAACAGTTCTGTATTCAGAATTAGTAAAAGATGCTTTCATTCTCCAGTAAACATGACAATACATACAAGTTATTTTACTCTAGGACAAACGTATATAAAATATGTATCAAGTAGTATGCTGCAGTGGAACAAAAATAAGTTTTTCAATCCAGACACATCTGGAAATAAAACTGGTTCTTCTACTCTATTTTTGATCAGACTACACTCTGATCTTTGATTTCCTCAACTGTAAGGCATATTTTGTAGTATGGCCTTGTGAGACTTAAGGGAAGAACTTTGCAAAGGGCCTAACATTATCCCCTATGCAGTCACATAATTATCATGAGCTTTCTTATAAATACCCAATATTGCGCAAAGCCAGCTTATAGATAATATCCTTAAAGATACAGTTTATGGATGGCTATTCTTCAAAATTGCCAAGATCCCCAGATTGTTCTTCAGTAATCATTTAATTTCTCTCTCTGGCAAAATTAAAAGTAATTTTGCAATTGAAAATTCATTAGGATTCCATTTGACCATGTAAGAAATCTTCTCTTGGTTAATAGACTTCAGAACATATGAGTACTTAAGAAGATCGAATATGATTACCTCTTTCTACTAAAGCCAATATATAGCATTCATTACCAAAGTGTTTCCATTGTATTTACTTATCTGAAGGAAGTCACTAAACATAATTATATAATATGGGTATCAAACCCACCATTGATTTCATTACTAGCCCCAATCCTCCTCCCCTCCCTGTAATCACAGCCTTTATCATATGACTTTTGACTTCCTCCTATCAAAAGTTGTATTTCCCCATCCTTTCTTTGATTCTTAGCATGACCATATGACTTACTTTAGCAAATGAAATTCTAGAAGACATTATGTAGATACGTAAATTTAATTTGTTTAAGCTTATGTGCTTCTGCCATAGTTAGGAAAACATGCCTCAGTTAAACTACAGATGAATGAGAAACACATGATAAGAGTTGATGTTCACTTGTCTCAGCCAGGCCAGTCTAAATCACCCTAATGCAGCTGACCCAAGTGTGCAAGCCCACCCAAGACCAACAAATCTGCCTAGTGAACCACCCCACACACTGAAAGCACTAAAAGCTTGTTATATACCCTGAGCTTTTGAGGGTGTTTTTTACCTAAGATAACTGCAGTGGTAAATGAGCTTTGAACACATTCAACTTGAAGTTTTTTCTGAAAATATTTTCATCCATTAAGTGTATCCTATCTTCATTTTGATTTGAGAAAAGAAAGGTAGCCTTTGATTTTTAATAAGGATTAATGGCCAACAATTATTAATAAACTAAGGAATGTGAAATAAGAACAAACAACATGTCATTTATAACTAATTGCTACCTTTGTTTTTTCCAGCATATTTATAGAAGTTTGTGTTTCGAAATTGAATTTTTTCTTTAACATTGTAAGGTGTATTGCTGTACTTCAGATTTCAGAGCTGCCACTATGTTCTGATATTTATCCTTCCTATGTTATCTTACAGTTTGGGATTGTTCAATTTTAAGATAGGTTTGGAAAGATTTTAAGTCTATAGCAAATGAAAGAGCAACTGTGGACTAAATACTCAGTTAATGAGATACTCATCATGGCTGATAGAAGGTCTCCAGCGTTTTCTATCAGTTCTTTTGCTGTTTTCTTTTAATAGCATATGGTAAGAGACAAGGCTATCCACTCCTCTTTGCAGGATAGCAATTGGGTATGTGCAAAAAAAGTAAGTGCATATATACATACATACATATATATATACATATATGATACATACACACACATAAACAGAAAATATTCATTTAATGGAAATTGGTCAATACCCTAAAAGAACACCAATAAGGATTGTTTAAACAAATTATGGTATGTCCATTCAATGGAAATAATATGTACATATTAAGAATTAATGATTATTTATTTTAGAAACTATCTACAATGTGTTTTTACATGATGACTCATGTTATCAACTAATATGAAGAAAATGACTTCATTTTAAAATGTTCATAGGAAAACAACTGGAAAGGCAAATTTGTTGTTGTTCATCCGCTCATTTCTGTCCAACTCTTTGTGGCCCCACAGACTACAGCACATTGGGCTTCCCTGTCCTTCTCCATCACCCAGAGCTTACTCAAACTCATGTCCATTGAATCAGTGATGCCATCCAACCATCTCCTTCTCTGTCATCCCCTTCTGCTCCTGCCTTCAATCTTTCTCAGCATCAGGGTCTTTTCCAATGAATTAGCCCTTTGCATCAAGTGGCCAAAGTATTAGAGCTTCAGCTTCAGCATCAATCCTTCTAATGAATATTCAGGATTGGTTTCCTCTAGGATTGACTGGTTTGATTTCCTTGCAGTCTCTCAAGAGTCTTCTCCAACACCACAGCTCAAAAGGCAAGTAATGATTACTAAATAGTAAGATCTTCTTTGTGCCTTCTATATTTTCCAAACTTTCAGTAGTGAACATTATTACTGTTATTGGGCTTCCCAGGTAGCTCAGTGGTAAAAAGAATCCATCTGCCAATGCAGGAGCTGCAGGTTCAATCCCTGGGTTGGGAAGGTCCCTGGCGAAGGAAATGGCATCTCATTCCAGTATTCTTGCTGGGATAATCCCATGGGCTGAGGAGCCTGGTCGACTCAGTCCATGGAGTTGCAAACAGTTGAATGCGACTGAGCACACATGCATTACTTTTATAATACTATTATTTATTTATCTAATTATATTTTAAATTTTATTCAAAAGTTTCACTCTATATTTTACCTATATTTCATGTATACTTGATTGTGTTTAATGTGTTTTTCTATTGTACATATTTACTTTGCCTACTTTCCCCAAAAGTTCTCAAAGCATCATTTAAAAAAAAGTTTTATTATAAAAATCAAGTTAAAGATTTATAAACTTGGATGACTTTATATCCTTTATGAATGTGTGGCATTAAAGATCTAACCCCAGAACCTCAGGGAGTTAAAAGTGTGCTGTGAACACAAGTGCCTATGTTTTAAATGCATGAAGAAGTTAATCAAGTTTTTTAAATTTATTTTTTAGTTCACAGATTTATAATAAATTTTACAGTTACACCAGCCAAGTTCTTTTCTCCAACTGATATGTTTACCAAGTCTTTTCATAGACATAATCATTACACACAATGACAAGGTCTTTCATTTGAATAAGACAGATAAGAAAGTTCACTGGAAAATATAGAATCCTGAGAAGACCAAGGAAAGCCAGGGGTATCACTATGTTATAAGGCAATTGTTATGTTATTGTTCTGCTATCCCATTATTCCAAGTTGATTTTTAAGAACTACAATGCTTATCTCACGTACTTTCTGCATGAGTAGAAGTACTAGAAGACTCCTGAGAAAGCCCAGGCATCCAAAATTTATAACTCAGTTCTTCTAACTGGGAAACTTGTATTTGTTTCTTGAGACTTTATAATGGAAAACTGTACTATACTGTCTTCAGTCGAGCATAGTAATAAGACAATTAAGTGATACCGAAGCAGACAATTTTCCCAAGCTTCTACCTCATTCAAATAGCCATAAATTAAGATTCATACTGGACTGCAAAAGGTACTTGACTGAGTGAAAAGAAAACAGCCAGGCTAGGTTGAAAAATTCTGAGTTTGTCATCTTGTAGCAATTAGTGATACATAATAGGTGATAAATCCCTTCTTAGAACTAGGATTTTTTAAAGTTCTACTGGTTGCTTACTGATCTTATTTTTATTTTGTTCATTATTTTTTAAGTTGCTTTGATTACTGCTAGAGTTGCAATTCATCGGAAGAGTAATAGTTATTGTAGTCTATTGCTTCTTTGCACACACATCTCACTAATAGCTTCCTAAATCCACAGGGAAAAAGTGAGCGAAATGTAGGATAAAAGTAATTTTCCCCTAGTTTACAGCCCTCAGCTAGCTGAGGCTGAGTTCCATCAATCTTCTTTAATCGCTTGGGAAGAATGTTCAATAAAGGCTTACCTTCCTCTTTACTTAAATGATATCAATTGCTTTAATTAGCAAATGTTGTAAATATTCTTCTGTTTATTTACCAGATACTCATAACCTGATTCCTACAAATGGGCAATGATGAGTAATCTATGCAATGTTTGAGGATCTTAGTTACTCATGTAAAAGGGGGCAAATACAAATTCTCCTGCATCTTAGTGATATTTTAAATTAACCAGGATATTCTAAGAAATACAATTATGGGTGCTCCGCATCTGAAGTCCTGAAGTCAAACTCTAAAACTGGTAACTATTATAAAAATTCCATGTGTTGTGTGCTTAGTCGCTCAGTCATGTCTGACACTTTGCAACCCCGTGGACTATAGCCTGCCAGGTCCTCTGTCCGTGGGGATCTTTCAGGCAAGAACACTGGAGTGGGTAGCCTATCCCTCCTCCAGGAGATCTTCACAACCCAGGGATCAAACCCAGGTCTCCTGCATTGCAGGCAGATTCTTTATCGTCTGAGACACCAGGGAAGCCCAAGAATACTGGAATGGGTGGCCTATCCATTCTCCAAGGGATCTTCCCAACCCAGAAATCAAAATCAAATCCTGCATTGCAGGCAGATTCTTTACCAGCTGAGCTACCAGGGAAGCCCAAAGAAGGCTCCTCTGTCCACAGGGATTCTCCAGGCAAGATACTGGAGTGGGCTACCATGCCCTCCACCGGGGAATCTTCCCAATCCAGGGATCGAACCCAGGTGTCCTGCATTGCAGATGGATTCTTTACCATTTGAGCCATCAGGGAAATCCAAGAATACTGGAGTGGGTATTTTTGTTCCCCAGGGGAACTTCCCAACCTAGGAATCAAAATGGGGTCTCCTGCATTGAAGGTGGATTCTTTACCAGCTGAGCTACCTGGGAAACCCAGACATTCTATATCTCTCCTTTAAAGAAATAATGGTTGCTTGTTTGTTTAAGGCAAAAAAAAAAAAACTGAATATTAAAAATATCCTGCCTCAGTGAGAAGCATTATGTTTTAGAAAAATTAGTCTGATACAGTGAAAAAAACAATACCTTAGTTTTTCACTACTCTCAGTCTGTGTGACAATGTATAAGTTACTTAACCTCTCTGAGTCTCAATTTCTGCACTTAATTATTGGCTTAAAGATAGCAGGATAGACTAAATGGTATCTGGAGGTAACAAATGGTATATGGAGTTACCATTTGGCTGTAGAAGCCCTGTTATACAAGCCCTGGAATTCTAACTTAAGGTCGAGAGAATAATACAGTGATCTGCAGGTTTGTAGAGTCATTTCCACAAGTCATTTCCTCTGCATCTCATTTGTGCCTTAAAGCCCCTTATGTGATATCCAGGCTTAGACTATTAGCTAAGACTACTTCTGCCACATAAAGAAATGTAGCCACAAAGAATTTAATACCTTCACCAAGATCACAAGCCTAGTAAGTTGAGTGACCATGATCAGCTCCTGAGACTTTCAACTCCTAAGTCTAATAATACTTTTTCCACTGGACCACATTTTTCCTCACACAGATCTGATATCTAAATTTCTGAAATTGCATTTTCAAATACATTCTGTTAGCTTTTGAAAAAAAAACATACTTTTTAGTTTACTTGGAAAGTTATTTTACAAACCTCAAAATGAAATTGAACAGTAAGGAATATGTCCTGAGTTTATAACAGCCATCAAAGAAAAGCTTTCCCAGCCTTCATATATCTCTAAAGATAATAACTGAAAGTCAGCTGTATATAGCTGAAGTATAAAAGCAGGGTTTAAAAATCCTCTCCTTTGCTACCTTAGCTCTCTGTCATCTGGAGAGATGTTTCATGGACATGGTGATAGTATGAGTATAGCCAACTCACAGATTTCAAACCAATTAAGACATTTAGTGATGAAGGGAGGGACTAATGTAAGAAATAACCAAATAGAATAAATATATAGGAAAATTATATAAAAGGTAGATAAGAAGCTGTCAGTTTGTTGCAATCTTATGTCTTTCTATTAGAATCCCATGGCTGCTCAAGCTTTCACTAAATTCCTTCTCCTTGGAGCTCCATAGTGTGTACTGTCTCTTCCACACAGGTTGTGACATTTTATTGTTGATGTTCAGTCACTAAGTCATGTCTGACTCTATGCGACCCCATGGATTGCAGCATGCCAGGCTTCACTGTCCTTCACTCCTCCCAGAGTTTGGTCAAACTCCTGTCCAATAAGTTGGTGATTCTATCTAACCATCTTATCTTCTGCTGCCCTGTTCACCTTTTGCCTTCAATCTTTCCCAGATTATGGGTCATTTCCAATGAGCTGGCTCTTCACATCAGGTGGCCAAAGTATTGGAGCTTCAGCATCAGTCCTTTCAACAAATATTCAGGGTTGATTTCCTTTAGGATTGACTGGTTGGATCTCCTTGCTGTCCAAGGAAATCTCAAGAGTCTTCTCCAACACCACAGTTCAAAAGCATCAATTCTTCAGTGCTCAGCCTTCTTTATGGTCCAACTCTCACATCCACACCTGACTACTGGAAAAAACATAGCTTTGACTAGATGGACCTTTGTCAGCAGTGAAGTCTCTGTTTTTTAATATGCTGTCTAGGTTGGTCAGAGTTTTCCTTCTGAGGAACAAGTGTCTTTTAATTTCATGGCTGCAGTCACCATCAGCAGTGATTTTGAGGCTGGATCACAGTCTTGCTGTGGTGAAGGGGCTTGTATAACTCAGTGAAGCTATGAGCCATGCCATGTAGGGCCACCTAAGATGTCAGGTCATAGTGGAGAGTTCTGACAAAATGTGGTCCACTGGAGGAAGGAATGGCAAACTACTCCAATATTCTTGCCTCAAGAACCCGATGAACAGTATGAAAAGGCAAAAAGATATGACATCAGAAAGTGAGCACTCCAGGTTGGAAGTTTTCCAATTTACTACTGGGGGAGAGAGAAGAAATAGCTTGTGAAAGAATGAAGAGATTGGGCCAAAGCAGAAATGACACTCAGCTGTGGATGTGTCTGGTGGTGAAAGTAAAGTTCAATGCTATAAAGAACAATATAACATGGAACCTGGAATGTTAGGTCCATGAATCAAGGTAAATTGGACATGGTCAAGCAGGAGATGGCAAGAGTAAACATCAACATTTTAGAAATCCATGAATTAAATGGACAGGAATGGGTGAATTTAATTCAGATGACCATTATACCTACTACTGTGTGCAAGAATCCCTTAGAAGAAATAGAACAGCCCTCATGGTCAACAAACAAGTTTGAAATGCAGTGCTTGAGTGCAGTCTCAAAAACAGCGGGATGATCTTGGTTTATTTCCTCAGCAAACCATTCAACATCACAGTAATCCAAGCCTATGCCCCAATCACTGACGCCAAAGAAGCTGAAGTTGACCAGTTCTATGAAGTCTTACAAGATCTTCTAGGACTTAAACCAAAAAAAAAAAAAAGGTTTCCTTTTCATCATAGGGGATTGGAATGCAAAAGTAGGAAGTCAAGAGATACCTGGAATAACAGGCAAATTTGGCCTTAGGGTACAAAATGAAGCAGGGAAAAAGGTAACAGAGTTTTGTCAAGAGAACATGTTGGTCATAGCAAACATCCTTTTCTACAACCTAAGAGACAACTCTACACATGGACATCACCAAATGGTCAATACTGAACTCAGATTAATAATATTCTTTGCAGCCAAAGATGGAGAAGCTCTATATAGTTATCAAAAATAAGACCTGGAGCTGACTGCAGCTCAGATCAAAAGCTCCTTATTGTTGAGACCTTATTACCCTTAAATTCCCTAACATGAATACCTGGCTTTGGAAACCATCTCCACATCCAGTCACACCTTTTACTTTCACAGTTCTCATTTATCCTTTGACTACTAAAGACATATCTCAGCCTTTGTGCTAGAGAAGTAAGATGTGTTTCAGTTACCTTAATTAGCATTTAGGATTATCTTCTCCTGGGAGTTAAGTTCTATAGCACTATTAATCCAATGAATTATTAGCATAAATAGCTTTTCTAGAATAGTTTATTGCGGCCACACAGTATTTTCTTGTGTGAGGAAAAAGCATTCTGATTTCTAAGTGTCTATCTCCCAAATAATCTTGAAATATACCCTATTTATAAATTGGGAGCAGTCCACATTCCAGCTTGTGCTGCTCACTAAAATCACATCTTCCTTAACTACACTGCTCTATTCTACTAGACTTTCCGAAACTCTTATTAAAGTCCTGAGTCTATAGCACATGCTCAAAAAAAAAAAGTGTTGGCTGATCAAAATGCAGAGATGTTCTTCAAATGTAAGGCCACAAGAAATCTTATAAATGACATCTGTCCCCAAACAACAATTATACCAGCATATGTAGTCATTCAAGCTATGTAAACGTTTCAGAGTTATATATATATATATATATATATATATATATAGCTCTTGAACTTACTGTTTTAGAAGAGTAAGCAGAAAGGCAAAATGGCATCAAACTTTTAAAGAGGTAGAGGGAGATAAGATAAAGACAGGAGACTGAGAGAGAATGAAACAGAGAATAACACGTGGGGAAGAGAAAGTAAGCAAGAAAGAGGAGAAACCCAGGGTAAAGGAGAGAAGCAGAGGGAAACAGACATTAAAATAAAGCTGAAATGCTATGAATAAAAATTACCCAAAGATGTGCAGTTATTGTTTCTAGACTTCCTTACTTTGGTTTCCACATCAAAGAGCAAGGGGAATTAGAAACGTAAAACAGAAAATATATATAAAGGATGTTCCTGAGAGGGTATTTTTCTTGGAAAACTAAATTAGATTGCGGGTATCTATTTCCCCAACCTTCCAGTTAAGTACCCCTTCCACTTTCTTAGAGTCTATACCTCCTCCTGATCTGATTTTTACCAGAAATATTTGTGGGAAAGGTCCTAAGTTACATTAACACTAACGTATAAAAGTCTAGTGTCCAGGGGAAATGATTAGAAGTAGTGTGTCCAAATAATTTCTTATCAAAACAAGAATACTTTGGAGAGTAAAAAGAGGTACTATTAATAATTATGCCAGGGAAATAGATACAATGCAGGACTAGTCTGTTAGAAAGGGCAAGTGTGATCATTTCTTAGTAGGAGAGAGAAATTTGGGGGAAAGAGCTCTTCCCTGAGTCTCTAAAACCAGACAGGTTATTTATGCCATATAGTGAAGACAGCTATACATCAGAGTCTCATATAGATCAAATTACTACACTGAACTACTTTGTATAGTCTCAGAATGTTATGTAACAACAAGACATATATCACTTCAAATAACAATCCTATCACAGAGTCATTCTAATATGTTCTGCACTCCTGAATACTTAATGTGATAATTTACAAGAGTGCTGGCTTCTGTGGCTACAAATATCTGCCAGTTAGCAGTGCAAATGGAAATGCTAGCAATTTCCTGATTTACATTCATATGTGATTTTAAATAAACTGGGTTAAGACCTCTCCTATTTTTCCTAATTATAGAAAGTTCATGTTAGAATGAAAAATATATATTCTTAAAATAAACCAGAGATATTCCTAGCAAATAGAACTTTTCCAGTAATATATGTGCTCAGTCGCTCAATCATGTCCAACTCTTTGTGACCCCATGAACTGTTGTCTGCCAGGCTCCTCTGTCCATGGTATCCTGCAGGCAAAAAATACTGGAATGGGCTGCCATTTCCTTCTCTACAATAATATATACATACATATTATTCATTATATCTTTGAAGGTTAGGTCCATAAACAAACCATATAATCTGCCAGAAAATTTAATCTGTTGATACTAAAGATTGGCAAAAATATATATTAGAATTAATAATATAATTTTACTGCAAATCTAAGCTTTATAGAATATCCTTCTCTTCAGTATACATATTTCTAGAATTTTCCTGCCCCCATTTCTTTACCTGTCTTCTGGTTGAACTACTTTCACTGAAAAGAAGAGGACTAAGATAATGGCAGAATCATAAACCTATTTCTATCAACCATACCTGGTGTTCTCTTAATTTATAACAGACTGACTTATTCCCTTTAGGCTTTATGCAAGATTCCTCTAAAATTCAAAATTAGCTCACCAGGCTCCTCTGTCCACGGGATTCTCCAGGCAAGAATACTAGAGCTGGTTTTCATGCCCTTCTCCAGGGGATCTTCCCAACCCATGGATCGAACCCAGGTCTCCCACAGTGCAGGTAGAGTCCTAGTTAAGATGTCAAAAATCAGCATACTTTACATTTAAGAAAATGTTTAAATGACATAATTAAAAAACATTAATTCATTATTTATTCACACATATGTATATGTATCGAAAATATTCCAATATGCAGATCCTGTTACAGGATCTGCATATTGGAATGAAGCAAACAACAAAATAATTGTCCCAATAGTGTTTAGCCAGAAAAAATCAAAGTCAGAATTGTACTGTTCACGTTTCTCTACTGTGCCAAATAGAAAAAAATTTTAAACCATTCTAAATCTATATAAATTAAGTGATATAAAATGCCTAGCATACAATACATTCTTATTTGGGTCAGCAAAGGTAAGTAAAGGTGGGTAAGCAAATTCTTATTTGCTGTGTGAAAGGTCAGGGCAAGGTCGGGCGTGTTGAGGCATGCCTGGGCATGTCCCAGCAGAGAGCCTCAGAGAAGCCCCGGAGGCGGGCCGACAACCAAGCCGTCCAATCAGGAGCTGACATGGAGCCCTCGCCGTCCAATCAGAAGCCGACACAGAGCCCTTGGACACCAATCACCGCTGAGCCCGCGTTTTCTTCCTTATATGGGAGCCCGGCCCGGGCTATAAAACCCTTCCCCACCCTTCATACCTCGCAGACTCCCTTTGCTTCGCAGACCCCGTTGCTTCCTTGCTCACCTGCCCCCGGTAGTTCTGCCCGAGAGCGACCGCCCAATAAAAGGCCCTGATCAACGGTCCATAGGGGTGGCTCTTTCTTCCCGTGGCGTTTCTTACACTGTGTACGTGAACTACAAAGCTACCGGCTTAGATTTACAAGTGTTAAGAGGGCTTTTCTCCTTAATCAGTTCAGTTTTTTAAAAAAGACCTAACCTTTTAACATTGAAGTTTTATAATATATCATGATGCAGTTAAAAATATAATAATTCTGCTAAGTTCTCCACAAATAAGCAAAGCAGTATAAACTATAAAGCACCAATATTATTCATCAAATAGCACAAAGATGATAACATGTACTATGGACCTGTCATTCACTGAAAAATAGACTGTTTAATGCTCTTCAGTTTCCCACAGTTTCAATTCACACCTATCCCAGAGAATTCAGGAAGTAGAATTAAGCTGCTCTCTCAAGATGTCAAGCTCTTTAAAGTATTTTGTAAGAGAATTTGCATATTGAAATTAGTCCTGAGACTTGTCATTAACAGAGTGAGTTTTTAAACGGAGCATCTTTATGGAAATAGGATCAGCACTCTAAGATTAAAAATCAAGTGGGTGTCATTATAGAGTCACAAATTAAATCTTATTTCATCTTCAAGTGCCAGGGCTATGGCTACATTTGTTCACTTTTGTCTAAAACAGAGAGATCTTGCAGAAGGTGTGGATAGCCCTGAAATTCAATCTCTGCTCTCTGCTCTCTAAATGCTATGCTCTGGTATAGGGCTGCAGCAGTTCTGTTCAGCTCAGTCACTCAGTTGTGCCAGATTTTTTGTGACCCCATGGACTGCAACACGCCAGCCTTCCCTGTCCTTCACCAACTCCCAGAGCTTGTTCAAATTCATGCCCATCATGTTGGTGATGCCATCCAACCATCTCATCTTCTGTCGTTCCCTTCTCCTGCCTTCAATCTTTCCCAGCATCAGGGTCTTTTCCAATGAGTCAGTTCTTTGCATCAGGGGGCCAAAGTATTGCAGTTTCAGCTTCAGCATCAGTCCTTCCAATGAACACCCAGGACTGATTTTCTTTAGGACTGACTGGATCTCCTTGCAGTCCAAGGGACTCAAGTCTTCTCCAACATTACAGTTCAAAAGAATCAGTTCTTCTGCACTCAGCTTTCTTTATAGTCCAACTCTCACATACATACATGACTACTGGAAAAACCATAGAAAAGCTATGACCAACCTAGACAGCATATTAAAAGGCAGAGACATTACTTTGCCGACAAAGGTCCGTCTAGTCAAAGGGCTGCAACAGCCTCCAGGAAAAGGACATCTCTTTCCAATTATCTTCCTAGAAAATCTTCTAGGGAGATTTTTTATAATTCTCCCAAAGATTCTGTATAGACTAGCAGAACCTAGACAAGAGCCACTAGCACTACCACCTATCATACAACTGACGTCAGCAATAACTCCATAAAGAAGGTTCCACAGACCAAGCGTTTTTCTTGTCAAGCATCCAGGATTAATTTTGTAAATAAGAGCTGAAATTCAAATAATTAGTTTCCGTAACTGTAAGCCTAAAAGAACAAAAAATTTCTCAGAGGTAAAAATGTGCTTTGTATCAAAAGATGATGCTACTAACCACTTAGCTACATGTTTCAGAGAAGTTTTCTCCTTAGCAGTAATGAATGACTGGACACAAAGTCACATGTAATCTATCGCCAAGTCTCCCTTGTGATCAGCAATGTAGACCTGGGAGAGGCCATAGAGAATAGTCCATTTGACTAAATGGACTGAAAGAATTAAATCAATCATCTTGACCTCAGAAACAATGTGATCTAAATTTTGAACAAATCTAGCATCTAATTCAGCTAAATATCCCTAAAGATACTTTGTTATTGGTATCCTCTTGAGGGCCTAGGCTCTTAATCACCACTCTTGTCCCTAGCTCCTAGCACAGTACTGCACGCGTAGATTCAATAAATGTTAGCTGAACAAATAAGAAACACTTAGAAATAGTCATTTCATGATTCTTGATATCCATATAGTAAGCTCAACAGTGAAGGTAATTAAAATCCTATCTGTTGTGGAATATAACCTTATTTCCTTCTAATAGGCTCTCAATTAAATTATATAAATATGTATTGAATACCTATTAAGTATAAGGTACTACACACCTAAAACTATGAGGAAAACAATGATATGGGGCGGGAGGTGGGAGGGGGGTTCAGGATTGGGAACCCATGTACACCCATGGTGGATTCATGTCAATGGATGGCAAAACCAATATAGTATTGTAAAGCAAAATAAAATAAAAATAAAATTTAAAAAAAAAAATAAAAAAAGCTGCTTTTGAGGTGATTATTGTTTCATTATGGTGACAGAGGTACAAAGGCTGAGTGTATCAACTAGCATGTTGCCATTTTCTACCAACAGTAAGTCTAGAAACCTACAGACAACAGAATTTATTCCAGAGTCACCTTAGAAACTTGAGCTGAGTTGCTATAGTTCACTTTGAACCAAAGTGAATAGCAAAAGCTTTAACATTAGTGAGGGGAGTCTGTTGAACATTTTCACCTCAGACTTCCCAAGATTCCTACACTCAGTTGTTCTCCCAGGAAAGACAGAGTAAACACCATGGTACCAAAAAACAGAGTGATTATCAAGGCGATGAGAATGGAAGATCTTTCAGCAGGAAGATGAAACAGGAAAAAATAGGGAGCCCGAACTACTGCCCAATGGAACTGGAAGTATGTTACAAGCTTCCTGCACCCTGATTCTTTCCCATGTCCCAGGGTCACTGCCACCTCCAGGAGGATTTATAAGACTTTATGCCCAGTAATTGATACTTAACCTTCTAAAATGCAACAGTATGATCCTTGAGCATCTTATCCCTTTTGTGCCCATATTAAAACTGATTTAATTACGCAATGGCCTGTCAACACTACAGCACACTTTGAGAAACAAATGCAATAAATTATCTTGAGTAGGACTGGTTTCAGCTTGCTCTTTACCCAATTTGAATAAGAATCATCCAGCAAGAACAGGTCATATTATGATACTGGCATATCTCACTACGATTTCATTTTAATGAGAAAATTACATTGTGAGATTGATGTTGCCTTTGAATTATAGGTTCTTAGCATTCTGCATTTGGGTTATCTGATTCTTTGAACCATAAGTCAGAATGCTGCGCGGTGAAACTGACTGAGGCAGTTGGCTAACAATACAGCGCAGACACACACACACACACACACACACACACGTCAAAATATTACTGCATTTGGCAATCATTCATAAATGTAATATGCATTTCACAGTCTCATATTCTCCTCACAGAGAGCATAATGAAAAAGAAAATGTCACATGATTAATCATTTTTCCTGACAAAAAGTTTAATAGAAAAGGGAGAATGTTGTATTACCATGTAAATCAGTAATTATGGCCTTAAAGTTATATTTCCATGGCTATGTTCAAGAGAGTCTGAATCTCCCTCCTCCATAGGCATCAGCTGGTTTTGAGATAGCTTCAAGAATGTGACAAAGCTCAAGAACAGCCAAAAAAAAAAAACATTATAAGAATGACTAGTGCAACAAATGACTTGCTCTTAATAATACATTCTTTTTAAGAACAGATTTTAATAAATTTAAGCACTAATGCAAAAACCAACTTTCCAAATGTCAAGAACAGACAATACATTATTTTTCTTTTAAAATAAACAATTTTTAGGATAACCCAAGAAAAACAAAGTAAAACTGGAAGCAATGTGAATATAAAATGGTTCATTATTAAATGAAATGGCCTGACTATAGGGTATGCTCCAAATTCAATAAGCAGAAGATTACAGTTTTCACTAATAAGAAGAAAGCAATTTCCTGTTAAAAGAAAGATCAGAAAGCTTTGTCAGTTTCAGATCCCAAAGCTAATGTATCTACTTTGCATCAAAATGAAAACAGGATAAAGGAAAAATAGTGAGCAATTATAAAAAATCAATAAAATTGAAGAAAAGACCAAAAATCAAAAAAAGGTATTGGATTGTGTTTAAGGCAGAGATAATATTGATTAGAAGATGAAATAAAATACTAAAAATATATTATAAGTTTAGTCCTATAAGTTATTTGGGAATTTCAAAACTAAATATAAATTGTAGTTCTGTTCCTTTAATAGAGGCCTTTAGTATAGGAGGCATTAAGCTAGCATGATGGCACTGGACTAAAAATGCATGTCAAGAACTGAAAGAATATAATTAATTTGGCTTTCTTCCATTCCACAGATCCAAGTGAGAACATATGCCAAAGAAACCCAAGACAAAAGACAACTGCTATTTCCAAAGAGATTCATCCTTGATTTGAAAAAATATCTGCAGAGGCAGAAAAGGCAGTGGATTGGACACAGAGGTGGGTGATAATGAACAGCAATGGGAAAAACAGCCACAAAAAATATTCCCAGAACATTCCAGTTGTTTTGACTCCTCAACCAATCACTTGATTATGAAAAGAAATACTAATAATCTGTATATCTTGGGCTGAAAAGTAAAAATAGCATAGAAAATGTTAAATCTCTATCTTTGAAGAAAGTTATTGAAGCATTTTAATGGTACAAAACTTAACATTTTGGTCTCAATTAAATAATTGGAAATACAAAAACCATGGAAACAAAATACTATAAACTATAGGGTAAGAAGAGAACAGAAAGTTCCCAGCCAGGGATTTTGTGGCAGCTGAAAGCTGTGTGCTATGATGTGCAGCAGGGCCATGGGATTAGACACAGCTCCTGGAGGGCAGCTGTAAATTATAAACCAGCATATGTGCAAGGGGAAGAAGCAGCCCATTAGTAAACCTTTCAAATATAGATGGGCTCCCAAGAGGTTAGTTTGTACATTATTCACAGAAATAACTTTGACTGCACAAAGATTTGTGGAGCATTTCAATTGCCCTGAGATAATTAAGAATTTGTTCAGTGAACAAAAATGGAAACCTTAAAATCACAGTGGCTGAACAAATTATTCCAAAATGGCTTCATTTATTTGATAGTAAAATAAATCTGGACAAAAATTAACAGGAGGTTCAACTGTGGTCACTTAAAAAACTGAAAGAATGCAAAACAAAGAACAGAGGGCCATTGAGTTGTTGTATTCCCCCTTCAAAGAAGGGTAGAGAGCCTCCATTGATCATTACAACGCAACATGTACCATATCTGATGGAATTTCAATGTATTTCTTGGCCTGTAACTTGGAAACTTCTCAAAATAGATTCCCTATAATCATAGCATTGGTACAATCTGCTATAATGCTCAATAAAGCAGTTGCACTTGGACAATAAGCAGCATGCAATATTCATTTCTGCTCTGTGACTGAGTGGCTAACTCTGGCTAAAATTCTTCTGGTTAAATGTGGCTTTGAATAATCAATTCACTGTGCTTTAAAAGAGAGTGCCGGATGTATGAAATGAAGAATGGTTTTCACTTAAACCAAGTTCCATTAATGCATCTTAAGTGTATTATCTCTGTGCTTATGAGGGAAATATTCTTGATGCAGCATAGAGAGAAGCTACTTTCATCATGTATTTAAAGGAGGCACATCAAACTCACACAAGCAGAGTAGTCTGTTATGCAAAAGAACAGCTACAAATATAGAGATCAAGAGGAAAAAAAATGAATTTAAAAAGCAAAGACAAGCACACAACTGAAAAATAAATAGGATCAGAAAAGTTAGAGAGCAAAAGTTCAGGAGTAAAGCATGCATGTTTTCAGTATCTAACTACTTTCCAACATTTTTTCACAGTATCTTTATGACTTTTCATTTTTTTTTCTAGGAGAAGAAGTTTTTGATAACAAATATACTAATATTATCACTGACCAAGCCATTAGATCATACTTACTAGTTGTAGTAACAGATAATGTCCCCTATTCACAAGGCTTTTTCCTCTAACCAGGTTACATTTCAAGAGCCAAAGATGTCAGAGGGGAAAACCCCTGGGGTCAGAGTTCAGATCATTATTCTTCCTCTGACTTCTTTTAGTGCCGTGAGTGAATTACATAATCACCCACAGAACAAAGGAAAATGGAGAATAGCACTGGAGCTTGATACATAAGCCTAAAACCATACCTGCTGCCCACTCCTTGAGTCTAGTAACATCATCCACAGTGTTGACTCCAAAATTCCCAAAAGTCACTTGCTCACTCAAATCTAAGGCTAAGATCATTTCATTAGCATAGTAAATCACGAATCCAGCAGACCCTAATGAAACCATTACAGCTTACATTTCAAAAGCTTCTTTTATAGTTAATAAAGTTTTGTTATGTATTCAAACAGAGAAGGATTACTATTAGTAGTAGTTAACTACAAAATATTAACAGTTAAACATATCCTAGGATTTTTCTAACATACACCAATCATAATGATCATAGTATTTTCTCTACTTCCTTTCAGTTTATGATACTTAATATTCTATTCTAAATGGTGATAAGACTTAGGCCAGTTCAAGAAGATCCATGTTGATTTTTTACAGCTGTAAATATCAGCTCTATTTTTAATTCCTCAAAAATAGATCTGTGTAATCAATCCTGACCTTTGTGTAAAATCAAATACTCTATTTCCAATTGTCAACTGGACATCATCATTGACTGGTTCATCTTCTCCAAACTCTAGATTCTATTCCCAAACATAACTGTCTTCCCTCTTTGAATCAACACTACTACTTCTAATTTGAATAATAGATGAAAGTGAATAGAACATTTCCTGGCATATTAATCAGTGCTTCCTAAGAGTTAGTTTCTTTTATCAGATTCCCTATTTCTATGATACCCTACAATGCTGTTAGTTCCCAAACTTAATATCTCAGATCTTAAGCTATACCTTCTGCTCTAGTGTCTTTATCAAGTCACTAACATTTCTCTATTCCCACTTCTTCTATTGTAAACCAGCTTTCTTCAGACCTGGATGACTGCATTGTTATTGTTGTTTAGTTGCTCAGTCGTGTCTGACTGTTTTGTGACCCCATGAACTGTAGCCTGCCAGGCTCCTCTGTCCATGGGATTTTCCAAGCAAGAATCCTGGAGGCAGTTGCCATTTCCTCCTCCAAGGGATTTTCCCAACCCAGGGATATAACCCATGTTTCTTGCATCAGCAAGGCAAATTCTTTATCAGTGAGCCACTGGGGAAGCCCCAGGATTACTGCATTAGCATTCTATAACTTACCTCCATCTAAATTCACTTATTCCCATCCTGTTTCTTACCACCTGCAATCTGACATTTCTCAGTTCTCAGATTATTAATAAAGGTCTATTTTCACATATTGTTCTTTTTTACAAAACTTATAGCAGACATGTATCATATAGAAGTCTAAATATGCATGTAAGAGACAGGCTAAACAGCCTCTCTTAAATAAGTGGCAAGGTACCAATATTCCATGATGGAATTCCTTCCTGGCATTTCTTGGGAAACTTATGTTTTGCCAAACCCTCCCCCTCAAAAAAATCAGTTAAGAAATCAAAAAGGTAAAAGATAAAAAATTACTATAATTCTCATGAAAAAATTATAGCTTAACAATTAACACAGAGATATTACTAACGAGCAGGAAACACTGATATCAAGTTGAAAGTAAGAGAGAAAATATGTTCAGGTAATCTTGCTTGGAGCTGGAGCTGCTCCCTTACTCTGAATGTATATGTATTCATGTATTCTTCTCTACTGCTAACGGTCAGTCATTCTTTCAAATAAAATAAATATTAATATGTTTACATGCATATTATACTGTAAACATATAAAAAATAATGAGTGAAAGCCCCAAAATAACAGATAATAGAAGCAAAATAATAGCTTAATCGGACAATTTTGATAGGAGATTCTCTGTGTGCTATTAATATTACTTGGAGATCCAAACTTTATACCATTTGAACACTACCCAATAATATTGACTGGCATTTTCCAGTGTTTAAATATTTACTGTAGGCCATTAGACTTCTAAGTACTCCTAAATTAATATTTCTTGTACAACTTCTAAAGAAATCTATGCGGCACTTAGTTGCTCAGTCATGTCCAACTCTTTGCAACCCCATGGACTGTAGCTCACCAGGCTCCTCCGTCCATGGGGATTCTCCAGGCAAGAATATTGGAGTGGGTTTCCATGCCCTCCTCCAAGGGATCTTCCAACCTAGGGATCAAACCCAGGTCTCCCGCATTGCAGGCATTTTCTTTACAGTTTGAGCTACCAGGGAAAGTAACATAAAACATATTAAGTAAAGTATGCAGTATTTTAAGACTTCAGGTGGCAAGAATACACAGAAGAACTATACAAAAAAGACCTTCATGACCCAGATAATCACGATGCTGTGAATACTCACCTAGAGCCAGACATACTGGAATGAGAAGTCAAGTGGGCCTTACAAAGCATCACTATGAACAAAGCTACTGGATGTGATGGAATTACAGGTGAGCTATTTCAACTGACACAGTTGAGCAGTGTGTCAAACTGCTACACTCAATATGCCAGCAAATTTGGAAAACTCAGTAGTGGCCACAGGACTGAAAAAGGTCAGTTTTCACTCCAATCCCAAAGAAAGGCAATGCCAAAGAATGCTCAAACTACCGCACAATTGCACTCATCTCACACGCTAGTAAAGTAATGCTCAAAATTCTCCAAGCCAGGTTTCAACAGTGTGTGAACTGTGAACTTCCAGATGTTCAAGCTGGATTTAGAAAAGGCAGAGGGACCAGAGATCATATTGTCAACATCTGCTGGATCACAGAAAAGCAAGAGAGTTCCCAAAAAACATCTATTTCTGCTTTATTGACTATAACAAAGTTTTTGATTGTATAGATCACAATAAACTGGAAAACTCTGAAAGAGATGGGAATACCAGACCACCTGACCTGCCTCTTGATAAATCTGCATGCAGGTCAGGAAGCAACAGTTAGAACTGGACATGGAAAGACAGACTGGTTCCAAATCAGGAAAGAAATATCTCAAGACTGTATATTGTCACCCTGCTTATTTAACTTATATGCAGAGTACATCATGAGAGATGCTGGGCTAGATGAAGCACAAGCTGGAATCAAGATTGCTGGGAGAAATATCAATAACCTCAGATATGCAGATGACACCACCCTATGGCAGAAAGTGAGGAAGACCTAAAGAACCTCTTGATAAAAGTGAAAGAGGAGAGTGAAAGAGTTGGCTTAAAGCTCAACATTCAGAAAATGAAGATCATGGCATCTGGTCCCATCACTTCATGGTAAACAGATGGGGAAACAGTGGAAACAGTGGCTGACTGTATATTTCTGGGCTCCAAAATCACTGCAGATGGTGACTGCAGCCATGAAATTAAAAGACACTTACTCCTTGGAAGGAAAGCTATGACCAACCTAGACAACATATTAAAAAGCAGAGACATTACTTTGCTGACTAAGGTCCGTCCAGTCAAGGCTATGGTTTTTCCAGCGGTCATGAATGGATGTGAGAGTTGGACTATAAAGAAAGCTGAGTGCCAAAGAACTGATGCTTTTGAACTGTGGTGTTGGAGAGGACTCTTGAGAGTCCCTTGGACTGCAAGGAGATCCAACCAGTCCATTCTGAAGGAGATCAGTCCTGGGTGTTCATTGGAAGGACTGATGCTAAAGCTGAAACTCCAATACTTTGGCCACCTCGTGTGAAGAGTTGACTCATTTGAAAAGACCCTGATGCTGGGAGGGATTGGGGTCAGGAGGAGAAGGGGACGACAGAGGATGAGATGGCTGGATGGCATCACGGACTCAATGGACGTGAGTCTGAGTGAAATCCAAGAGTTGGTGATGGACAGGGAGGCCTGGCGTGCTGCAGTTCATGGGGTTGCAAAGAGTCGGACACGACAGAGGGACTGAACTGACTGACTGATTGACATTTGGGGGCGAGACTATTCTTCATAGTAGGTTCTGTTCTGTGCATTTTTGGATATTTATTATCATCTTGGGCTTCTACGCACTAATTGCCAGTATTACCCCTCAAGTTGTGATCACCCAAAATAGTCCCAGACATAGCTAAGTGTCCCTAGAGGAGCGAAATCATACCTGGTTCAGAAGTATCACCTTAAAACAGTCATTATTTATTTTCAGTTGGCAGGGTACTTCAGCTTCATCCTGCAGGTTATCTATTTTCTACAGGTTACACTCAGGTCTGCACTAAGTATGTTCATACTAGTGTCCATGCCAAAAGAATAAGGGCTATCTAATGAGAACTCTGCACATGGCAGTGGAGGGACAGTTGCCAGCAGTAGAACTTCTATTTACATAACAAAGTGCATGGATATAAGGAGAGGTGAAGAATTTGGGGAGATAATTCACTTTATGACGGTGTATCTGCTGAGAAAAGAAGCCTCTTATCCACAGATGCCATATCTTATAATTCTCTTGTTCTTTATGACATCAGGTATGTTAGCTGTTCTCAAGTGGCACAAGTAGTAAAGAACTCGCCTGTCAGTGCAGGAGATACACGAGATGTGGGTTCAATCCCTGGGTCAGGAAGATTCTCTGGAGGAGGAAATGGAAACCCACACATGTATTCTTGCCTGGAAAATTTCATGGACAGAGGAGCCTGGTGGGCCATAGTCCATAGGGTTGCAAAGAGTCAGACACAAACACAACTGAAGTGACTGACCACACACATGTTAGTAACAAGTGTCTAAACAAAATAGATGCATGTATGTCTGGTTTCTTCTTCAGTCTGTGTCTCCAAGGCAATGTCTCATCAGATATGAAATGATTCAAAAGGGAAACCTTTGGAAGAAAACCTTTTAAGGATTTTGCTTAGATCATCACAGGGCCTAGAAGACTTGAAATAACAAAGTAAGAAAGGAGTTCACACATAGTAAGAACAAATTATTCTCTTCTGCTTTAGAATTTTCACCATGTGAGTAAAGTTTACAGGTTTTACACCAGAGTTCTCAATATCATTTATATTTGTCTGGATATTATACCACTCAACTCAGCGCAAACTGCGCTTAAATTCTCTTCCTATGCAGTGGATTCAGTTATCCTACATCCATTCTCCTGCGCTCTTCAAGATGCCTAAGCTAAAGAACTCAGCCAGGTTTTATTCAAAATGGATATCTGGATTAGTGGAACCACACATGACCATTTGGTTAACCACCTTGTGGTGATTCCAATCTGGATAATTTATACATTTCAGCTATTCAAGGTCATTTTGGAGGTATCAGGAAAAATTTCACATAAAATGTGAATCCAATATGATGTGGAACACATTTCTCCAGTTAAAAACCAAAAGAAACAGTGATAATAACTTATCCTATGTAAATATGCTTTTCTAATTGTGAGTTTTTCAATTAGTGAAGAATATATTATAATACAAGGGACAGTTTTAAGTGTTATTGAGCTGTTCCTAACCTTAACAAAAATTCCAAGTAAGTGCTATAGCTAAAGACTGATAATATCCAAGGATCTCCATCTTCTCACCATATTTTCCAGTGTTTTTATAAAATATAGACTCTGGAGAAAACGTTACCTAAGATTGAACTAGATTCTGTATTGTTGATCTTTATGACCTCATGGTTCCTTTGTTATGGTATTATAAAAGATAGAGTGAAATAAAAAATGACAAAAACATTCATTGAATTTCCTTCTCACCCAACCTCTCATCTGGAATTTCTGAGTCTCTCAACCTTTTTCTAAAACTATTAATATTATTGCTGTGTTGACCTTTGCTGCTATTTGCCATTTTGAAATTTACAGATCAGCAAGCACCAGTAAATCTTGTCAGAATTAATGCAAATATAAGACACAGTCATTACCAGATCCTCTCAGTAAAGAATAGCTTGCTACAATGTTATTACTGAGGCACAATTTATCCTGATTGCCAGAAAGATAAGACACCCTGAATGAAAGCAGTAAACTTGCTCTGAGAAATATATTTCACTGGAGTTGCCCACACAGAAGTTGGCTCACGGATGAATGCTGTCAGTGCAGCGAGTGGCAGGAGTGATTGATTCACTCCTGAGTATCCCATCTCCCCCTGCTGGAAAATGAAAGTTAATTTGCTCTCATTCATTCTCTTCACTACACTAGACATTTTTAGGGGCTGAACTCAGAAAATGAAGACAGGTAAATCATGGTCCAGACAACTCCTCCCCGCCCCCACCCCCAGGCACTGAACATGCCTTTCTATTTCAGACCTGCACATTTCTTTCCTAGGACTTCCTAGGATTAATACACCAGTAAATTCCAAGTCAGATGTAAAGTACTCTTTGTTGTGCTGGATATGTTTATATTTTCGATATATAAATAAGTGGTTCCATAAAAGAGCTGACAATATACAGGTAGCAAAATTTCTGTTTATGACAATTCCATCTCCTCAATGTATTTCTAAAGCTCTATGAAAAATTCTTGTGATGAGGTTTATTGAACTAAGAATTTTAATGCAGTAGTCTTCTCAAAGAAAGAGTGCGCATAAATGAGTAAACTGTGGAAAATAAAGCTAAGGAAGAGATATTTTTATGTTTCCAGAATATAGCTGAAATGAGGATGTTTATCAAATCTTGGAGAAAGGAAGAAAGTTCAGAAGAAATTTATTCTAAGTATAGATACAGAGAAACTTGGATATACGACCAAAGGGAGTGTGGACACTACATGGACTCCATGGACTCATGCTCCTTTTTTGGCTTCTAGTCAAAACCAAGTACCTCTGACTTCAAAGAATGTGAGTCATGACCATAAATACCACAAGGGGATGCTCTCAAGACCAACTAGCACAGGGGGCAAAAATGTCAAGATTAAGACAATGAGAGCACATTTATAAAAAGATACATTAGGATGCAGGGTAGATCAAAATGCCAGAACTCACCTCCAACCACAAACACATCAAAATTACATCTATAACATGGGGCTATTCTCATGGAAAACTACCTAGAACCTGGCAGAACTCCCACACAACCAAGGCTATAAGAAAGATATACACATAATCAGGCAGAATGGAAAGAAAAGCATCAGGACAGGCCCTGAAGCCTGAGAGGAGACTAAGAGGAAGGGGAAGATCACATGGGTGGATACGCACCCTGTGGAGTAAGTGGGCTGAGCCACAGGCTGGGTGTTCCAGTCCTGCAGTCCAGTGCATCAGAGAAAAGCTCCCTTGGCTGCTTGGAGATCTGCTGGTACAGATATAAATGCTAGAAACTGAGACTCCACCTGTGAGGAATGCACAGGTGCTGCCTGGCTCCAAGCAGACAGCACAGAGGCCTGCCTTAATGACTGCTGCCTCACCACATTTCCCAGTGTGAGTTGAGAGAGTGCCCTGGCCTCTCACTCCACGCCACAACTTGGCACTGGATCTAGGGTGTTGAGGACCTGGGAAAATGTTCTATCTAGGGACACAGAGGTGATCTGGGGGCCCAGGACATCCTAAGTTGCAGGATTTTCATTTTAGCACTTTGAGCATATCATGCCACTCCCTTCTGACCTGCAATGTTTCTGCAGAGAAATCAGCTGATAGCCTTATGGGGATTCCCTTATATATGACTGTTTTTCTCTTGCTGCTTTTAGAATTCTCTCTTTATCCTTAACTTCTGCCTTTTTAAATTATGATATGTCTTGTTGCGGGTTGGTTTGGCTTCATTTTGATTGAGACCCTTTGTGCTTCCTGTACCTGGATATTTGTTTCTTTCTTTAGGTTTGGGAAGTTTTCAGTCATAATTTCTTCATGATATGCTCAAAATGCTAAAATGAAAATCCTACAACTTAGGATAATCTACAAAGCAAAACAATCATTTAGAATAAAAGAGAAATAAAGAACTTCTCACACAAGCCAAAACTGAAAGAATTCAGCAATACTAAACCTACCCTAAAATAAATGTTGAAGGGTCTTCTCTAAATGCAAAAGAAATAAGAATCTAGAGGAAAGGGGAAAAAACCAATTGGAAAGACATATAGTAAAGATTCAAAATGACTTAAGTCAGTACCTAGATTAAAATAAAACTGTAATAGCAGCTATAACTAATACATAACAAAGGGATGAGGATGAAGATATAAAATATGACATCAAAAACACATGTGGGAAGGGAAATAAAAATGGAGATCAACATATAAGCAACCTATTCTAACCACAAGTCAAAAACCAATTGATACACAAAAACCAGAAAGAAATCAAGCAACAAAAAGAGTTAAAGGCATTAGACTTTGAAAAATAAATAAATAAAACAGATGAAATAATTTTATAAAGAGAAAATCCTACACCAAAAATTTGTTAGATCTAATCAACAAGTTCTCAAAGTTGCAGGATACAAAATTAATGTACAAAGATCAGTAATGTTTCTAAATATTAAAACAAATTGTCTGAAAAAGAAATAATAAAACAATTCCACCTATAATATCAACAAATAGGAGTATATAGGAATAAATTTAACCAAGGCGATGAAAAATGTCTAAACTGGAAACTCTAAGACATTGAAAGAAACAGAAGACACAAATAAATGGAAAGGTATACCATGTTTATGGTCTGCAATAATTAATATTGTTAAAACATCTGTACTACCCAAAGCTACCTGAATTCAATGTAATCTCTATCAATATTCAAATGACATTTTTTTATAGAAGTATGAAAGAACTATAAAATTTACATGAAACCACAAAAGCTCTCAAATAGCCAAAGCCATCCTGAGAAGGAAGAGCAAAGTAGAAAGTACCACACTTCCTGATTTCAAGTTATATGATAAAGCACAGTAATCAAAACAGTATAGGACAGACATTAAAAAAAAAAAAAACACACACACACACACATAGCCCAATGGAACAGGATTGAGAGCCCAGAAATAAGCTCATACATGTAAGTCGAGAAGAAAACATATTGTTTTAAAAGCTCATTGGCATGGGTCATGGCAATGATTTTGCTGGATATGACACCTAAAGCACAAACAAGAAAATAAAAAATAAACAAATGTGATTATGTCAAACTAAAAATCTTCTGCACAGCAAGATGAATGATCAACAAAGTGAAAAAGATAATCTAAGGAATGGGAATTATTTTTTAATTATTTATCTGATAAGTCTTTGACATCTAAAATATACAAAGAACTCGTACAACTCAATAGCAAAATAATGTAACAAATAATCCAGTTTAAAAATGGTAAAGGATCTGAATAGACATTTTTCTAAAAAATATGCACAGATGGTTAACAGGAACATGAAGAGGTACTCAATATCTGCAATCATAAATGAAATGGCAAATGAAAACCACAATGAGATGTCACCTTATGCCTGTTAAAATGGCTATCATCAAAATGACAAGAGATAAGAAATGCTGGTAAGGAGGTGGAAAAAGGAAACCCTTATGCACTGTTGGTGGGATTGCAAATTGGTTAAGATACTACAGAAGACAGTATGGAGGTTCCTCAAAAAATTTTAAAACTGAATTACTGTATGATCCAGAAGTTCCTCTGCCTGGAATACATCAAAAGTAAATAAAACACTATGTTGAGGAGATATCTGTACTCCTATTTTTATGAAGTATTATTTACAACAGGGAAGATGTGGAAACAATATAAGTGTCCATCTCCAGATGAATGAATAAAAAAAAGTGGCATATAATCAATGGAATATTATTGAGCCATAAAAAGAAGGACATCCTGCTATTTGTGACAACATGGATGGAGCATGAGGACATTATGTTTAATGAAATAAGCCAGACAGAAAAAGACAAATAATGTATGTTATCACATATATGCCAAATTTGAAAGAAAGAGAGAGAGAAGGGAACCAAAAAAAAAAAGGAAGGAAAGAAGAAAAGAAAGAGGAAATTTTTAAAAATAAATAAAAGCAAGGAAGGAAGGAAAAAGGAAGAGGGAGGGAAACCTCACTGTAAGAGAAATCAGATTTGTAGTTGCCAGAAGCAGGGTATAAGAACGGAGAGAACTGGATGGAAGTGTTCAAAGGTACAGACTTCTAGTAAGAGAAATAACTACTGGAATGCAGTGTATACAACATGATAACTATAATTAACACTGCTGTATGGAATGTTTGAAAGTTGTTGTAAAAGTTCACATCACAAAGGGGAAAAAATTTCTATCCTTGTTTTGTATCAAAATGAGATGATGCATGATAACTAACGGTGTTATGGTAATCATTTCACAGTATATGTAAGTTATTTTTCTCCATACCTTAAACTTACACAGTGCCATATGACAGTTATATCTTTAAAAAAGATGGGGGGAAAAGGTTATAAAATTTTAAAGGTAACTTTCACTTTGATAAAGTATCATCTTCTAAGAATAAATTGCAAAGAGCAGAAAAATGCTACTATGTGTCTGCTTGTAAAGACAGGTAAAGTAAAATAAAGTAAAATAAAAATAAATAAAATGAAAAAAAATTTTTTCAGAACTCCATTTATAAATGAAAAAGTAATTAACCAACATATCATTATGCTGTTTTACTTGCAATAAGAAATATAGTTTTAAATAAGATTTTGGGAGCAGCTAAACAAAACAGATAAGAGTTATTTACTTCTAATGTCAGTAAGAAAAAAAAAAAGTGATTCACAGACTGGGCATAGGGCTCCATGATACACTTGTCTTATGGTGAAAAAAAAACAAACAAAAAAAGAAAACACAACCTAGTACCCAAGTCATTACCTCGTGAGTTATTCTATCTACCCAGACAAATAATAGCTATGCTTTTTCCTCTTCTAAAATGTAAGGAATGCCTATACTATTTCCAGTGGGCATAAATTTCTGGCTTTAAAAAGGTGAAATTACTAAATGTCATCTTTTGTTTTGTTTTACTTTTTAAAATGTGTTTGTTTTGTTTTTTTAACACATCTCAAAGACTTTGAGGAATGAAGCAGGCATGACTAAATAATAAATAAGCATAAAGAACAGATATAAAGCTTTAAGATTGTTTCTAATTTCTCCCACCTTTAAAAAAAAAATCTATTAACTACATTTTCCTACCAAGTACTGTCCCATTTCTTAAATTCCCTTTGCAGCAAAACACTCATCAGATTTCCCACTCTACCTCCTGCCACACACTACACCAAATGTCACATAGCCTCCCTCACTGCTAAAACCACTGGTCAACCTTTAGATATGCCTTCTTTACCTGGTTTCCAGGATATTTCTCTTCTTTTTCTTCCTACCTTTCCTGTAACTCTTTTTGTCTGCTAATTCACCCTCTTCTCCTAGACCTCTTAAATTTTAAATGCCCCAAGACTTCATCCTTCATCCTCTGCCTTTCTCCATCTAAATATGATATAATGCTTTAATATCCAGTTTTATATATTCAGTTCAGATCTTTCTACCAAGCAATTCCAGATTCACATATTCTAATGCCTTCTTAATAACTAGGCATCATTATTACCTCAATATCCAAATATGGATATCTGATCTTCACCTTATCCAAAAAAAATACATTTTTTATTGCACTGAATGCTAATTCCATCCTTCCAGTTGCTAAAGCTGATAAACTACATCACCCTTGAATCATTTCCTTTATTCATGCTCCATATGCAATCAATAAACAAATTCTGTTTGTAGAATATTCAAAATATATTCAGACTCTGACCATTTTCCATCAATCATCCTTCACCCAATCATCCTAGTCTGAACGCAAGTCAGTGCTCAATTGCATTACTGTAATAGCTTCCAACATATTGTTCTGTTTAACTCTTGTTTTCCTACAGTGTATTATCCACATATCTGCAATGATCTTTTTAAAATAAAAGTAAAATTGTGACATTTCTCGCCTTAAAAAGTCATTTCACTTGAAATAAAAAAATAAAATAACAGTACTTAATATGGCTCAAACAGGCCTCTGTCCCCTGGCGCCTTCCAGACCTTGTCTCTTTCTATTCTCTTCCTGTTAACCCTAATCTATCAAAATCACCTCCTATTGTTCTCTGCATATGTCATAAGGCATTCTCTTACCTTGAGATCTTTGCAATGACTGTCCTCTCTTCCTGAAGGACTCTATCGCCAGATAATCAATTGGCTAATTATCTTATTCCTTTCAAGTCTGTCCCACATGACAATTTGTCATTGGTACCCTAAGACCCAGAATCCCAATCTCTGTTATCTTCCTCTATGTCTCCCATACCATTCATCATTTTCTATTATACTATACAGTTTACTTATTTACTACTTCTCTCAATGAGAATAAAAGCTCCAGAAATGCAGAAATTCAACCTGCTTAGTGGATATATCTAGCCAAGCATTCATAAGAATGCCTGGAAATAGTTGAAGATCATAAATATTATTGGAATCAATAAATATTATTGGAATCAATAAATATTATTGGAATCAATAAATATTATTGGAATCAATGAATATTGCTCTGCAAGGAAACTTCAAACAAAAGGAAAACATAGGGAAAATAAAAGGCATTGGTAAGATTCTCTGACACATATCACCCTTGGAGGAAGAATTCACTGAAAATGAAAAGCTACCAATTCAAGGAATAATAGCCCTAGAATGGATTTTGCAGCACAGCAGTGACATTCACTTCGACTCTAATTTCAAGCCAGTGTCACTTGAATAACAATATACTGCATCCTCTGTGTTATCTGCCTCCTATAAAAATAGAGGGCTTGTCTTTTAAGTAAACTGACATAAAGTTTAATCGAAGTCCAACTAAAATAGGACTATAAATCTATTATAATCAAATTTCATCTTCTTATAATCCCCAATAAAAAGTACATCTTAAAAGTTTAGTTTCAAAGATATAGGACTGGAAAAGGATAATAAGTGTATACAACACTTGAACAACAATTTCAACCAATTTGGCCTAATTTGTCTGAAAAATTACATTCAATGCCTACAGAAAACAGTCTTTTCAAATACACATATAATGGTCACCATAACAGACTATACAGTGTACCATAAATTCACAATGAGTTTTAAGATATCAAAATAATACAGATATGTTCTCTCACCATAAGAGAATTAAATTTAAATCAATAAAAATATCTCTAAAATCTCCAAATAAATTAAGCAACATCTTGTAATTAACAGGTTAAAGAAGAAATCACTAGAAAAATTAGAAAACATTTTAATTCAATGATAAATCCACAAGATATGAAAATAATGGGATGGACTAAAGTGTTTCAGAAGTGAATTTATAGCTAAATGCTTATATTTGGAAGTAGGAAAGTTGCAAATGAATGACGAGAGCTTCCACTATAAGAAGCTAGAAAGAAAAAAGTAAATTAAATCCTAAGTAAATAGAAAATTTTTAAAAATTAAGTATGGACAGAAATTGAAAAAATAGACAATAAAGAAAATTAACAGTCAAAAGTTGATTCTCTGAACAGATTAATAAAATTGATACATTTCCAGAACTAACAAACAAGTAAGAGATAAAACCTTAATTATCAATATTAGGAATGAAAACAAGCACTATGACTAGAGATCCTGCTGCTGCTGCTAAGTCGCTTCAGTCATGTCCTACTCTGTGCAACCCAGGAGACAGCAGCCCACCAGGCTCCCCTGTCCCTGGGATTCTCCAGGCAAGAACACTGGAGTGGGGTGCCATTTCCTTCTCCAATGCATGAAAGTAAAAAGTGAAAGTGAAATTGCTCAGTCGTGTCCGACTCTTCACGACCCCATGGACTGCAGCCTACCAGGCTCCTCCGTCCATGGGATTTTCCAGGCAAGAGACTGGAGTGGGCTGCCACTGCCTTCTCCGCATAAAGGAAGCTAGAGGCCCAAATGATTTCATTAATAAAAGCTATCAAACATTTAAGAAAGAAAAAGAAAAATCTCACTAAAATTCATTTATAGAAAGTAGAGACCACTCAAAAAATTATCTTAACAGACCAGCCTTATCCCACTATCAAAATGTCACAAAAAATATTATAGTGAAAAAAATATTATACTTCCCATGAGCATAGACGCAAAACTTATAAACAAAATATAAGTAAATCAAACCCAGAAATATACTAAAAAAATCATAACTAAGTAGAGTTAGTTTTAAAAAATCATATTTGACATATTGAACTAATAAAGAAAAGGCAGCTAACAAAATTGAGGGCCAAATCAAGATAAATATTACAAGCTAAAAATGGAAGTGGATCTCCATTTCTGATAAAGGGCATCTGTGAAAACCTATAGATAACATTATAATTATGGGTGACATATTGACCTTTGTCCCCCAAGTTCAGAAATCCTGTGCTGTGCTGTGCTTAGTCACTCAGTCATGTTTGACTCTTTGCAGCCTCATGGACTGTAGCCCACCAGGCTCCTCTGTCCTTGGGGATTCTCCAGGCAAGAATATTGGAGTGGGCTGCCATGCCCTCCTCCAGGGCATGTCCTCAACCCAGGGATCAAACTCAAGTCTCCTGCACTGCAGGTGGATTCTTTACTATCAGAGCCACCAGTGAAAGCTAGTCAGTGTGAAAAAAATCAAAAGTATAAAATTTGAAAAAAAGCATTAAACTGTTTTATTCACATAAATTAAAATTATATTAATTGATCATATGTTATATTTATGAAATGCAAAGTAAACTACAGAAATATTTAACCTCTGAGGTACCAGGGAAGCCCACAGAAAGATTATTAAAACTAATAAGTAAATTTAACAAGATGTAGAACAAAAAGTTAATATAGAAAAAAAGTATATACTTGTGTATACTAGCCACAAGTAATTGAAAAGCAAAATTTGAGAAAAAAAAACTTCATCTGCAATAAGGAAAATCTGCAAAATATTTGCACATTGAAATCACAAAACATTTTATTTATTTATTTATTTTACAAAACATTTTAAAAGATACTATTAATGACCTAAATAAATAGAGAGACCATGTTTTGGATTGAAAGAATCAACATTGAAACAATGTCAATTCTCCCCAAACTATCTACAGATTCAACACAATTCTGATAAAAATCCCAGCAGGTTTTGTTATACATTTACAACATAAGTTTAAAATGTGTAAATATCCCAAAGGACTTGAGATAAATAGAAAGAAAAGAAAAACTTGAGAAAAGTGAACTTGGAGGACTTACACAACCTGATTTCAAACTATATTACTATAAAGTTCTAATGATCAAGATAGTGTGACATTGGCCTAAGGAAAGAAAAACATATCAATGGGATAGATTAGAGATTCCAAAAATAGGCCAATACATATGAGGTCAGTGGAGAAAAGAGAGTCTTTTTAATAAATGGTGATGAAACAACTTACCAAAATGCAAGCTACTTCAATCCATAATAAAGCTTAATTCAAGATATATCATAGACCTAAAGATGAAAGCTAAAATTATAAATCTGTAAGAAAGCATGGTAGAATATGTTCACGGACTTGGGGAGGCAGTAACTCTTAGCACACAGAAAGCACTATCCATAAAAGAAATAAAATGATGATAATAATTTGGACATTATAATAAAATTTGAAAAGTCCTTGTTTCTAAAGATGTGATAAAAATGACAAAGATGCAAGCACACATATACCAAGTACACAAAAACAGTAAAAAAAAAAAAACCTGCTAAAAAATAATTAAAAGATAGCCCAACTTTTTAACAGGGAAAAGACTATACCACAATGGAAATAAAAAGCATATTAAAAAGTATTCAGCATCTTTAGTCATCAGTTTAGTTCAGATCAGCCGCTCAGTAGTGTCTGACTCTTTGTGACCCCATGGACCTCAGCACTCCAGGCCTCCCTGTCCATCACCAACTTCCAGAGTTTACTTAAACTCATGTCCACTGAGTTAGTGAGGCCATCCAACCGTGTTATTCTCTGTCGTCCCCTTCTCCTCCCACCTTCAATCTTTCCCAGCATCAGGGTCATTTCAAATGTGTCAATTCTTTGCATCAGGTGGCCAAAGTATTGGCATTACTGCTTCAATATCAGTCCTTCCAATATTCAGGACTGATTTCCTTTAGGATGGACTGGTTGGATCTCCTTGTAGTCCAAGAGACTTTCAGAAGTCTTCTCCAATACCACAGCTCAAAAGCATCAATTCTTCAGCGCTCAGCTTTCTTTACAGTCCGACTCTCACATCCATACATGACTAGATGGACCTTTAATGGCAAAATAATGTCTCTGCTTTTTAATATGCTGTCTAGGTTGGTCATAACTTTTCTTCCAAGGAGCAAGTGTCTTTTAATTTCATGGGTGCAGTCACCATCTGCAGTGATTTTGGAGCCCAAAAAATAAAGTTTGCCAGTGTTTCCACTGTTTCCCCATCTTTTTGCCATGAAGTGATGGGACCAGATGCCATGATCTTAGTTTTCTGAATGTTGAGTTTTAAGCCAACTTTTTCACTCTCCTCTTTCACTTTCATAAAGAGGTTCTTCAGTTCTCCTTCATTTTCTGCCATAAGGGTGGTGTCATCTGCATATGTAAGGTTATTGATATTTCTCCCAGCAATCTTGATTCCAGCTTGTACTTCATACAGCCCAGCATCTCTCATGATGTACTCTGAATATAAGTTAAATAAACAGGAGATGGCAAAGTGAACATTGACATTTTAGGAATCAGTGAACTAAAATGGACTGGAATGGGTGAATTTAACTCAGATGACCATTATATCTACTACTGTGGCCAAGAATCCCTTAGAAGAAATGGAGTAGCCATCTTAGTCAACAAGAGTCTGAAATGCAGTACTTGGATGCAATCTCAACGACGACAGCATGATCTCTGTTTGTTTCAAGGCAAACCATTCAATATCACAGTAATCCAAGTATGCCCTGACCAGCAATGCTGAAGAAGCTGAAGTTGAACAGTTCTATCAAGACCTGCAAGACCCTCTAAAACTAACACCCAAAAAAGATGTCCTTTTCATTATAGGGGATTGGAATGCAAAAGTAGGAAGAAATACCTGGAGTAACAGGCAAATTTGGCCTTGGGGTCCAGAATGAAGCAGGGCGAAAGCTAGTAGAGTTTTGCCAAGGGAATGCACTGGTCATAGCAAATAGCCTCTTCCAACAACACAAGAGAAGACTCTACACATGGACATCACCAGATGGTTAACACCGAAATCAGATTGATTATATTCTTTGCAGCCAAAGAGGGAGAAGCTCTATACAGTCAGCAAAAATAAGACCAGGAGCTGACTGTGGCTCAGATCATGAACTCCTTACTGCAAATTTCAGACTTAAATTGAAGAAAGTAGGGAAAACCACTAGACTATTCAGGCATGACCTAAATCAAATCCCTTATGATTATACAGTGGAAGTGAGAAATAGATTTAAGGAACTAGATCTGATAGACAGAGTGCCTGATGAACTATCTGATAGACAGAGTGCCTGACAGAGTGCCTGATGGCAAGACCACCCCCAAGAAAAAGAAATGCAAAAATAGCAAAATGGCTGTCTAAGGAGGACTTACAAATAGCTGTAAAAAGAAGAAAATTGAAAGCAAAGGAGAAAAAGAAAGATATACCCATTTGAATGCAGAGTTCCAAAGAATAGCAAGGAGAGATAAGAAAGTCTTCCTCAGCGATCAGTGCAATCATCAGGAAATTGCAAATTAAAGCCACAGAGGTAATACTGTTTCACAATCAATAGAACAGTTAAAATTAGAAGGACTGACAACCTCAAATGTTAATGAGGATTCGGAGCCACTGGAAATCCCATAACAGTGTTGGTGAAATTGATAAAGTAGTACAACTACTTTGGAAACCTTTGGAAGTTTCTAAGTAAAATTAAACATACATGTCCTATAACAGCATTTCTGCTCCTGAGTATTTACTTAGAAAAAAATGAAAACATATCAACATAAAAATCTGTGCAAACTGTTTCTAACAGCTTTATTCATACTAGTCAAAAACTAGAAACAACCAAAATATCTTATCAGTAGGAAATTAGATAAATATTTTGGTACAAAAATAAGCAAGAAAAAAAAGAGGGGGACAAACTACTGATAAAAAGAAACATGACAATTTGCAAAAACATATGTATATGAAAAGAAGCCAGGCACAAACAGTACATATTATATTATCTACATAATTAATTTTATATACAATCCAAAGTAGTTTGTAGTGATAGAAATTAAGACAGTAGTCACCTATGAAAGTAAAAGTGAAGTTGCTCAGCTATGTCCAATTCTTTGCGACCCCATGGACTATAGCCTACCAGGCTTCTCTGTCCATGGGATTTTCCAGGCAAGAGTACTGGAGTGGGTTGTCATTTCCTTCTCCAGGTCACCTATGAGAGTGATGTATACAAGGAACTTACTACAGAGGTTGAAATGTTGTATATTTGGGTTGAGATAGTATTTATATATGTGCAAACATTTGTGAAAATTCATTGAATCATAGATCATTTAAGATCTATACATTTCACTTTAAGCTGATTTTATCTTAATAAAGCATTTTAAAATATAAATTATCTTGGTTCATTAGTCAAAAGTCATTGCTGAAATGACATTCCAAGGTGCCACTTAGGAATGTATGTGTTCTCAAAGATAAAATATTGTTCAGAAATTCTGTGATATTTGAAAGCTTTGGATATATTTGTTGGCTGGACGTGGAAAAATATTGGCTGATACTCAAACATGCAATGTTATGTTCTTACATATTTTATTATGGACATAGGTACTATAAAAGGAAAAATCTACCTTTGCCCAAATTATATCACCAGTTTCTTTGTGATTAGAAGTATAGGTATGGAAACCAAGGTATCAGACTAGCATAAAGCATGGAGAACATGGTCTATATGCTTTGTATTTTCTGGTAATCAAATCTGAATTTTCTAGGAAATACAAAGTTATCTAAATCTTCTGTGTTCTTGTATCTACAAGCTCTAAATGTTTTTTAGCATTTCCATTAAGTCAATGACAACATATGCTTGAATTTGTTTCATAGGTAGAAGCATTGAAGCAAAGGGAAATTAAATTCATAATCACTTGACAGCAGTGTGACTAGTTTAAACAGGAACAGTTCTAGCACTCAGTCAACTGTTATCTTAATTGTTCAAAACTGGACAACAAATAAAATTTATTTTTAATGAATAGACCATTTTTTAAAAAAACATCACAACCTGATCTCCTAATTTTAAATAATCAAGCAATGGAAAAAGAAACTTTTAAACCAACCTCTCAGCTTCTGGTCTGTAGCATTTCCTCCAGTAAATGTTAGCTCCTTATATCACCAACAAAGCCTTTCTGAAGCCCCAGAGAAAAATAAGATGGAATCTAGCCTAATCTACTTGCCTTTAGGGGGTCAAGTCAGAGGCCTTGTACCTAACCTTAAGGATTAGGGTTCCCAGCACAGAACCAACCATTTTGTCTAATACCTCAATAGGCTGTGTGCAGAGACATTGCACTCAAGACACTCAGTTAAAGATGTCACTGGCAGATGATGTGCAGAAATGCTGTGTCAGGCACTGTAATCTGAAACATGAGCAGTATAACTCTATCTACCATGCAACAATTCTGCCCCTTCCTGCTGCTGATAAGGACACTATAAAGCAGAGCCAATGACTGTCAGTTAGGGATAGTATGCAGTCTAGAGTGAAAGTTTGAATTTCTGCATTCTATGATCAAAGAATAAAGCTTTCCTTTGCTTTTGAACTGAACTCAGTCTTGTTCTATTGACCTGAGTGACACTGGGCAGAAGGACCTTTACTAGGCAGGGACTCAGAAGGGTGGATGACACAAACACAGAGGGCAAAATAAAAGTGAGTTAACTATAAAAACAGCTTGGTATTGGCAATAGTTCTCTAAAAGAATGAATAGTATATCTGAGTTTTCCTTGTCTCTAGGTAATATGCTGAAGTATGGCACTATCTCTTACAAAAGCAACCTACAAAATTTTCATTACTTGCTCACTTGGACATCTTTTTATAATATAATTCATTCTAAGGTAATTCAGAGTATGACCACTCTTTGAAGGTTTAATCTCTTACCCACATAAAGTATTTCCCACTCATGTTATGGTCACAGACACTTTTGTTAATTGGATGAACGCTGCTATGAATTCTCTCTTCAGAAAAAAAAAAAGAACATATATTTGTAAACATCAAATTTTGAAAGTACTTTCTCAGGGCCCATAAACTTGCAACTAAGAAAACCTGCTTTTAAAAAACTCATATCTGAAACTCACAGTGATTGTTTTGATGACCAATTTAATTCTAACTATTATTCAACATGTTATACAGAGAAGTGGTTCACACTGAGGGGTATGGGAAACTCCTTTTTAGATTTACATGTAAAATAGTCATGTAATACAAGTGATACTTTGTGAACCTGTTAAGAAAGTGCATAGTAAAAAGTTTTACTATGCACTTCCTTTCAGTTTTAAGTAAACTTAATCACAACTTCCGTTATATTTAAAAATTATGGTTCATGAATGGGAAAAACAGGTTATTCAGTGTAAGGACAATGTTTGTTGAATAGATGTATTTGCAGACCCTCTAGAATAACTAGATCTAGAATAGAATAACTAGAATCTAGAATAACTCCAAGATCCTCTGCCCAACTTCCATCAAAGTCCAGAGGCTCAGAGTTAACTGATTGGGGAAAAAAACAGAAATTAATTAAAAGTTTCAAACAGAAAATATTTTAATCTAAATAAACAGAAGAATATCTTCTGACACACAGAGAGACTATTAAGAAAAAAATTATTGTAATATAACTGCTGTAATTATATTGCACTGCTCTTTTTAAATAGCATTAGATTGCTTCAACATGTTATTTGTATTTTGTTTCAGAAAGATTTCTTAACAGCAAATTGTTTCCATTTTCATTTATAACCTGTGGTGACACAAAGTGAACTGGGCTCTACAAATTACTGTGGAAAGCTGTAAGTTAACAATTTGGTAAAACAAAGCCCCAAGGACATGACAAACAAATGGGGAATGTGGTGTTTGCAATTGCAGACTAAAAGAAGAAAAAACATCTGAATTGCAAATACCATAGTAAAAGTGGACACTGCTTATGACTGCTTTTTGCAATAGTTTTGCAGGCCTGAGGTGAGAAATAAAAAATTGGTCGCTCAATTTAACCATTGACTACTTGGACTACTTACTATTGTATCCTTGGGCTTCCCTGGTGGCTCAGATGGTAAAGAATCTGACAGCAATGCAGGAGATCCAGGTTCAATCCCTGTGTCAGGAACATCCCCTGCAGAAGGAAATGGCAACCCCCTCCAAAATTCTTGTCTAAAAAATTTTATGGGCAGAGGAGCTTGGTTGACTATAGTCCATGGGGACAAAAAGAGTCAGACATGACTGAGCGACTGAACTGAACTGAGCTAAGTTAACGTGAGGATACAGTGTGTGTGTATTACTTGCTCAGTAGTGTCTGACCCCATGAATTGCAGCATGCCAGGCCTCCCTATCCATCACCAACTCCTGGAGTTCACTCAAATTCATGTCCATCGAGTCAGTGATGCCATCCAGCCATCTCATCCTCTGTTGTCCCCTTCTCCTCCTGCCCTCAATCCCTCCCAGCATCAGGGTCTTTTCGAATGAGTCAACTCTTCACATGAGGTGGCCAAAGTATTGGAGTTTCAGCTTTAGCATCATTCCTTCCAATGAACAGCCAGGACTGCCCTCCTTCAGGATGGACTGGTTGCACCTCCTTGCAGTCCAAGGGACTCTCAAGAGTCTTCTCCAACACCACAGTTCAAAACCATCAATTCTTCAGCACTCAGCTTTCTTCACAGTCCAACTCTCACATCCATACATGACCACTGGAAAAACCATAGCCTTGACTAGAAGGACCTTTGTTGGCAAAGTAATATCTCTGCTTTTGAATATGCTATCTAGGTTGGTCATAACTTTCCTTCTAAGGAGTAAGCGTCTTTTAATTTCATGGCTGTAATCACCATCTGCACTGATTTTGGAGCCCAGGAAAATAAAGTCTGCCACTGTTTCCACTGTTTCCCCATCTATTTCCCATGAAGTGATGGGACCGGATGCCATGATCTTCGTTTTCTGAATGTTGAGCTTTAGGCCAAGTCTTTCACTCTCCTCTTTCACTTTCATCAAGGGGCTCTTTAGTTCCTCTTCACTTTCTGCCATAAGGGTGGTGTCATCTGCATATCTGAGGTTATTGATGTTTCTCCCAGCAATCTTGATTCCAGCTTGTGCTTCTTGCAGCCCAATGTTTCTCATGATGTACTGCGCATAGAAGTTAAATAAGCAGGGTGATAATATACATCCTGATGTACTCCTTTTCCTATTTGGAACCAGTCTGTTGTGCCATGTCCAGTTCTAACTGTTGCTTCCTGACCTGCATTCAGGTTTCTCAAGAGGCAGGTTAGGTGGTCTAGTATTCCCATCTCTTTCAGAATTTTCCAGTTTATTGTGATCCACACAGTCAAAGGCTTTGGCATAGTCAATAAAGCAGAAATAGATGTTTTTCTGGAACTCTCTTGCTTTTCCATGATCCAGCGGATGTTGGCAATTTGATCTCTGGTTCCTCTGCCTTTTCTAAAACCAGCTTGAACATCAGGGAGTTCACGGCTCATGTATTGCTGAAGCCTGGCTTGGACAATTTTGAGCATTACTTTACTAGTGTGTGAGATGAGTGCAATTGTGTGGTAGTCTGAGCATTCTTTGGCATTGCCTTTCTTTGGGATTGGAATGAAAACTGACCTTTTCCAGTCCTGTGGCCACTGCTGAGTTTTCCAAACTTGCTGGCATATTGAGTGTAACACTTTCACGGCATCATCTTTCAGGATTTGAAACAGCTCCACTGGAATTCTATCACCTCCACTAGCTTTGTTCGTAGTAATGCTTTCTAAGGCCCACTTGACTTCACATTCCAGGATGTCTGGCTCTAAGTGAGTGATCACATCATCATGATTATCTGGGCCGTGAAGCTAAGTATCTAGTTAATCACTAGAAGCATACTTTAAGGTCATTTACCCTTGATTGCCTTGAGCTAGTAAATATTTTAAGGAGTTTTAAAGCTTTAGTTTGGGTAGAGGCATGATCACCCAGAGACCCCACAGACTGAGACAGAACTGTGTTTGAGTGTCTCCTACAGAATTACAGGTCAGCAGTGGACTACCACAAGGTGCAGCAGATCTGTATATGGCATAAGCCCTCTTGGAGGAGGTCGTCATTAACCCCACCACAGAGCTGCCAGAACTTACATAGGACTGGGGAAACAGACTCTTGGAGGGCACAAACAGAACCTTGTACACACTAGGACCCAGGAGAAAGGAGCAGTGACCCCACAAGAGACTGACCCAGACTTGCCCATAAGTGTCCAGTAGTCTCTGGCAGAGGCATGGGTCAGCGGTGGCCTGCTGCAGGGTTGGGGCACTGAGTGTAGCAATGCATGCATGGGACCTTTTGAAGAAGGTCCCCAATATCATTACATCCACCATAGCTTGGCCCCAGGTAAATAATAACTAGGGAACACACCCCCACCCATCAACAGAAAATTGGATTAAAGATTTCCTGAGCATGGCCTCCCTCATCAGAACAAGACCTAGTTTCCCCCTCCGTCAGTTTCTCCAATTAGGAAGCTTCTTATCCTTCTCCATCAGAGGGCAGACAGACTGAAAATCACAATCACAGAAAACTGAGCAATCTAATCACATAGACCACAGCCTTGTCTAACTCAATGAAACTATGAGCCATGCCATGTAGGGCAAACCAAGACTGACAAGTCTCTCTGATGGTGGAGAGGTCTGACAAAACACAGTCCACTGGAGAACGGAATGGCAAACCACTTCAAGATTCTTGCCTTGAGAACCTCATGAACAGTAGGAAAAGGCAAAAAATAGGACACTGAAACGTGAACTCCCCAGGTCAGTAGGTGCCCTATATGCTACTGGAGATCATCGGAGAAACAACTCCAGAAAGAATGAAGAGACGGAACCAAAGCAAAAACAACACCTAGTTGTGGATGTGACTGGTGATGGAAATAAAGTCTGATGCTGTAAAGAACAATATTGCATAGAAACCTGGTATGTTAAGTCCATGAATCAAGGCAAATTGGAAGTGGTCAAACAAGAGATGGCAAAAGTGAACATCAACATTCTAGGAATCAGTGAACTAAAATGGACTAGAATGGGTGAATTTAATTCGGGTGACCATATTATTTACTACTGTGGCCAAGAATCACTTAGAAGAAATGGAGTAGCCATCATAGTCAGCAAAAGTCTGAAATGCAGTACTTGGATGCAGTCTCAAAAATGACAGAATGATCTCTGTTTGTTTCCAAGGCAAATCATTCAATATCACAGTAATCCAAGTCTACACCCCAACCAGCAATGCTGAAGAAGCTGAGGTTGAACAGCTCTATCAAGACCTACAAGACCTTCTAGAATGAACCCAAAAAAGATGTCCTTTTCATTATAGGGGACTGGAATGCAAAAGTAGGAAGTGAATAAATACCTGGAGTAAAAGGCAAATTTGGCCTTGGAGTACAGAATGAAGCAGCACAAAGGCTAATAGAGTTTTGCCAAGGGAACACACTGGTCATAGCAAACAGCCTCTTCCAACAATGCAATAGAAGACTCTACGCATGGACATCACCAGATGATCAACATTGAAATCAGATTGATTATATTCTTTGCAGCCAAAGAGGGAGAAGCTGTACACCGTCAGCAAAAACAAGACCGGGAGATGACTGTGACTCAGATCATGAACTCCTTACTGTCAAATTCAGACTTAAATTAAATAAAGTAGGGAAAACCATTAGACAATTCAGGTATGACCTAAATCAAATCCCTTACCATTATACAGTAGAAGTGAGAAATAGATTCAAGTCATTAGATCAGATAGACAGAGTGCCTGAAGAGCTATGGATGTAGGTTTGTGACATTGTTTAGGAAGCAGGGATCAAGACCATCCCCAAGAAAAATAAATGCAAAAAGGCACAATGGTTGTCTGAGGAGGCCTTACAAATAGCTGTGAAAAGAAAAGAATTGGAAAACAGAGAAAAGGAAAGACAAACCCATTTGAATGCAGAGTTGCAAAGAATAGCAAGGAGAGATAAGAAAGACTACCTCAGTGATCCCTGGTGGCTCAGATGGTAAAGCGTCTGCCTACAATGCGGAAGACCTGGATTCAATCCCTAGGTTGGGAAGATCTCCTGGAGAAGGAAATGGCAACCCACTCCAGTATTCTTGCCTGGAAAATCCCATGGGTGGAGGAACCTGGTAGGCTATAGTCCATGGGGTCGCAGAGTCGGACACGACTAAGTGACTTCACTTCTTCACTTCATCTCAGTGATCAGTGCAAAGAAATAGAGGAAAGCAATAGAATGGGAAAGACTAGAGATCTCTTAAAGAAAATTAGAGATACCAAGGGAACATTTCATGCATTAAATGGGCACATTAAAGGCAGAAATGGTATGGACCTAACAGAAGCAGAAAATGTTAAGAAGAGGTGGTAAGAATACACAGAAGAGTTATACAGGAAAGATCTTCACAATCCAGATAACCACGATGGTGTGATCACTCACCTAGACCTAGACATCCTGGAATTTGAAGCCAAGTGGACCTTAGGAAGCATCACTATGAACAAAGCAGGTAGAGGTGATGAAATTCCAGTTGAGCTATTTCAAATCCTGAAAGATGATGCTGCGAAAGTGCTGCACCCAATATGCCAGCAAATTTGGAAAACTCAGCAGTGGCCACAGGACTGGAAAAGTTTTTGTTCCAATCCCAAAGAAAGGCAATGCCAAAGAATGCTCAAACTACCACACAATTGCACTCATCTCACATGCTAGTAAAGTAATGCTCAAAATTCTCCAAGCCAGGCTTCAATAGTACATGGACCATGAACTTCCAGATGTTCAAGTTGGATTTAGAAAAGACAGAGGGGCCAGAGATCAAATTGCAAACATCTGCTGGATCACAGAAAAAGCAAGAGAGTTCCAGAAAAACATCTACTTTTGCTTTATTGACTATGCCAAAGCATTTGACTGTGTGGATCACAACAAGCTGTTGAAAATTTTGAAAGAGATAGGAATACCAGACCACCTGACCTGCCTCCTGAGAAATCTGCTTGCAGGTCAGGAAGCAGCAGTTAGAACTGGACATGGAACAATAGACTGTTTCCAAATCGAGCAAGGAGTACGTCAAGACTGCATATTGTCACCCTGCTTATTTAACTTATGTGCAGAGTACATCATGAGAGATGCTGGGCTGGAGGAAGCACAAGCTAGAATCAAGATTGCCAGGAGAAATATCAATAACCTCAGATATGCAGATGACACCACACTTATGGCAGAAAGCAAAGAAGAACTAAAGAATCTCTTGATGAAAGTGAAAGAGGAGAGTGAAAAAGCTGGCTTAAAACTCAACATTTGAAAAACTAAGATCATGGCATCTGGTCCCATCACTTCATGGCAAAAAGATGGGGAAACAATGGAATCACTGACAGACTTTTCTTACTTGGGCCCCAAAATCCCTGCAGATGGTGATTGCAGCCATGAAATTAAAAGACGCTTGCTCCTTGGAAGAAAAGTTGTGACCAACCTAGGCAGCATATTAAATTTTGCCAATGGAGGTCCATCTAGTCAAAGCTATGGTTTTTCCAGTAGTCATATATGGATTAGGATTAGGGTTAGGGTTAATGGTGCAGAGGTTAAAGCGTCTGCCTGCAATATGAGAGAACTGGGTTTGATCCCTGGGTCGGGAAGATCCCCTGGAGAAGGAAATGGCAACCCACTCCAGTAGTCTTGCCTGGAGAATCCCATGGACAGAGGAGCCTGGTGGGCTACAGTCCACAGGTCGCAAAGAGTCGGACACAACTGAGCGACTTCACTTCACTTCGCTTCGCTTCATATATGGATGTGAGAGTTGGACTATAAAGAAAGCTGAGCACTGAGGAATGATGCTTTTGGAGAGACTCTCACGTTGGACTACAAGGAGATCCAACCAGCCCACCCTAAAGGAAATCAGTACTGAATATTCATTGGAAGGACTGATGCTGAAGCTGAAACTCCGATACTCTGGCCACCTGATACGGAGAACTGACTCTTTTGAAAAGACCCTGATGCTGGGAAAGATTGAAGGCAGAAGGAGAAGGGGATGACAGAGGATGAGATGGTTGGATGGCATCACCTACTCAATTGACATGAGTTTGAGTAAACTCTGGGGGTTGATGGTGGACAGGGAGGCCTGGCATACTACATACAGTCCACGGGGTCACAAAGAGTCGGACACGACTGAGCAACTGAACTGAACTAATGATCAGATAGCTTAATAAGGCACTTTGTGCAAGACCATAACTAAATTTTGTTGTGTTTTACAGGTATCTTGTCACAGAATCAAAGTTGACTTCTCTTGATTTTCTTTACCACAGAGGAACCCAGACATGCTCTATTTGCAAACTGACTGCATGAAATAAAAAGCACAGTAATTCTGAAGCTGTTGGCTTGGTAGAATGAAAATGTAATTAAAAAGAAAAAGGTTAGTAAAAGAACATGCTGGGAATTGAAAATAAAAAAATCTGAATTGATGTCCCTGCCTGCTCATAGGTCTTTTGCACAGTGTAGAAAGCTATCTCAAATGCTTTGCTTATCCTAGAGTCCATACTCTTCTCCCTCTATTGCCTATTCCTATATTTTCTGTCCTTAACAGTCCCTGCAAATAAACAAAATTTTTTGCATTCAAAATATCTGCTCTATTACTCTGATGCTAATGGTTACCTCAAATTATTTGTTCATTTGCATAGCAGAAATAAAAAATAATTTTTAGAAGTCTGCTATCTTTCTTTACATTCTAAACTCTTTGTCACTAGCTCTTTTCCCATCACCATGTTATTTCCATCAAGCACATAATGTCTTCAGGAAAATTATAGTCCCATATTTTAAACTTATTCTTAATATCAATACACTTGAAAAGAAGGAAAGTCTTTTGTTTTTCCACACACCAATAATATGTGAAACACAGAGGCTTTTTAAGATGTTTCACAGTGATTATTGACTTGGAACAGAGGGGGACCTTGAGGGTCATCTAGTGAGACACTCCCATTTTGCACATAAAGAAGATGTGGCCCATATGATTTACCGAGGGTGACACAGTTAGTGGCAGAGCTACTGCCAGATGGTTCCCAGGTCTATAAACCAAAAGCCCTGGTGATGCTAAATGTGTGTAATGGAGTCAAAATCCTCCCTGTTGGTAAAGAGTAATTCCGTTCTTCCACTTTCTACTTCCACTATAATTCACCCAGTTTAGATTTTATTTTGTATGACTTCAAATTCTCATTTTCCTAAGTTAATTATCTAATACACCATTGCCACATTAATCTCCTTAAGAGTCTCCTTTTGTCTACTTTCACAAAGCCAGTCTTACTTTTCTCAAGGCCTCCTCAGAAAATGACGGCAACAAAAATTCACATCTAATCTGAAGTCTGGCATCCAGGACAATTTTTCCCCATTGGGAAGAGATAAAATCAAATTCAGTGACTGAGCAGAGGAAGACACAAGAGGGAAAGCAGGCTCCACATGAAAAGAAAACTTTGATCTCTGACACATTTTGTTATAACAATTCAACTTTCAGAATTAAGAGAGACCTGGTCATTAGGTATTCCAATATTTCTCAAAGAGTGCTACTTGGAATTCTAAGGCAAGGGATAACACTGTTAATGATTGTGGGGTCACATAGATTTAGAAAACTGCAGATACACCAATTAAATGGATTTCTTCCCTATAAAATTCTCAGAGCTTCGTATCTTAACAGGTATAGTTATACTCCAAAACAAACAAAAAAACATATAGGAAATATGTCTTAAGTTTACTTGAAAAACAAACCTTTTTCAGGAGATCCCACAGAAAACAGTTTTGAGGGAAAACATGAATCTAGGCCAATCTGACAAATTGTAATTTAGTGCCAGGAGTCAGAACAATAACAACAACAAAAAGATCACTTTATTTTCAATCTACTGCTATTGACAGAAATATTTCTGTTTGTCTTGAGCTTTTTTGATTGCAGAAAATTCTGTCAAGTTAAATCAAATAAGAAGAAAACAGTTAGAGAGGCTGAAACAAGCAGGAAGCCTCATCCAGGGTGAGCTGATCACAGGACTCGGGAAGGGCTGCCCTTAGAAAAAGGATGGAGATTGCCATCTCTAGCTCAAACTCCAATTAAAAGGCTTAATTATTAGTTGAGTAATAATAAGCACTGAGGAATCCATTGCATACAGAAAGATAAAGCACTAAAACTATTTAAACTTCAAGTAAAATTGCACACACATATAGTATAATTTTTAAAATAGGTTTAAAATTTTGTAACTAAACTACTAGCTAAAAACAGAGCATTTTAAGCAATATTAAGAATAGTAACTGCAATTGATTGAAAACTTCATTTTACATTTAAGTTAATGAGCTCACTAAATAAACACACAAACAAATATACACAATGTATATTACATGAAAGAATTACATTGATAACATTTTTCCTATACAAACTACACTGAGATAACCAAATAATAAATAAGCTTCTCTTTAGTGAAAGTGAAAGTCTCTCAGTCATGTCCAACTCTTTGCAACCCCATGGACTATACCACCCATGGAATTCTCCAAGCCAGAATACTGGAGTAGGTAGCCTTTCCCTTCTCCAGGAGATCTTCAAAACCCAGGGATTGAACTGAGGTCTCCTGCATTGCAGGCAGATTCTTTACCAACTGAGCTATCAGGGCAGCTCTTCTCTTTAATGAAGTTTTCCAAAAAATAAAGAAGGAATAATAGAATTATAGAATTACCCTAAGGAAATAATAAATCTAGTCAGTGAACATCAAAGCACCAAATTTACAAAAAAAAAAAAGAGACATACAGAATATTTATCTGTCTCCTAATGGATCCTCCTAAAAAGTAGAATTGCCCTAAAACTGAATATGAATTTGATCAATCCTCTATTTCCAAATACCTTTTGTACTAAATACAGGAAATAGAGGAGCATGTTAAGTGATACCATTGTGGTACAGTCAGCAAAATTTACAACACAGGGAACTCTACTAGGTAAAAACCTTGATTTCTTCAACAAATATTGCATGGACAAAAAGAGGGACAGAAAACATTCAGATTTTAGAGAAATAGCAACTAATTAAAAATTCATGTCCTTTATTTGGATTCTGAGATTAATTATTAGGTGTGATAATGCTACTAGTTTTTAAAGTAGTCACCTTTTAGAGACATATACAGATGATCCACATACGCAGATGACACATTACTAATGGCAGAAAGTGAAGAGGAACTAAAGAGCCTCTTGATAAAAGTGAAAGAGGAGAGTGAAAAAACTGGCTTAAAACTCAACATTCAAAAGACTAAGATCATAGCCTCTGCCCCCATCACTTCATGGCAAATAGATGGAGACCAATGGAAAGAGTGATAGATTTTATCTTCTTGGCCTCCAAAATCACTGCGGACAGTGACTGCAGCCATGAAATTGGAAGAAAAGTTATGAACAACATAGACAGCATATTGAAAAGCAGAGATATCACTTTGTCAACAAAGGTCCGTCTAATCAAAGCTATGGTTTTTCCGGTGAGAATTGGACCATAAAGAAGGCTGAGTGCCAAAGAATTGATGTTTTTAAACTGTGGTGTTGGAGAAGACTCTTGAGAATCCCTTGGAGAGCAGGAAGATCAAATCAGTCAATCCTAAAGGAAATCAGTCCTGAATATTCATTGGCAGGACTTATGCTGAAGCTGAAGCCCCAGTACTTTGGCCACCTGATGCGAAGAGCTGACTCACTGGAAAAGACACTGATGCTAGGAAATACTGAAGGCAATAGGAGAAGGAGGCCACAGAGGATGAGATGGTTAGACAGCATCACTGACTCAATGGACATGACTTATGAATTTGAGCAAATTCCAGCAATAGTGGAGCACAGGGGAACCTGGCATGCTGCAGTCCATGGGGTCGCAAAAAGTAGGATGTGACTTAGTGACTGAACAACAACAATGACCAAAGTTTGACTGTAAAATTAGTCATTTACTCTTCAAATATTCTTTCTTTACCCTAAGAATTTTCAATTCATCTGTTTTCCACTGAAAAAATCATATAATAATAATAACTACTATTTATTAGATATGATTTATTCAGAAACTAGTACAAAGACAAAATATAAAACTGATTTAACCTAGTTTTTCTAGTACTTTTCGTTTTATACTTGATATGTCATTTTGAATTTTGATTAAAATTTAAAATTATATATCACAAAATTTAGAAGAAAAATACTATTTTTAAACTCTTTCCAGGTTAATTGCTTTTTATGATACTATCTTTACTATTGCATTCACTATATGTGCAAAATTATGCATGGGTATACACACTCTGCAGCTCAATATCATGGACTCATTCTATATTTCACCAGCTATTTCACAAAATACTTATTCTCCACCATGGACTGTAGCCTGCCAGGCTCCTCTGTCCATGAAATTCTCCAGGCAGGAATACTGGAGTGGGTAACCACTCTTCCTGACCCATGGATGAAACCCCGGGTCTCCTACGTTGCAGGCAGATTCTTTACCATCAGAGCCACCAGGAAAGCCCACTCCCCACCTATTATATGGTAAATACTCCAAGGACAAAGTTCCTTATGAATATTTGGAAAAACCCCTGGGTCTGAATAAATCCTTTTGAATAGATGAAAGAGAAAAATTATTGTATATTTTTAAAATATACTTTCTTCCAATGTGAACATTTTTTAATTAAATTAAGTTTAAAATGGTGGTCTTGTTGAAAAAATATGTGAAACCAAAGCTCTGCCACTAATACTGTAATCTTATATAAATAAATCATTTAATAATAAGGAAAAAGTTTAAAGATGTAGAAAAGTATAATGTAAATCATAAAGTAGATAAATGACATTCCCTACAGGGAACACTTTATACCAGAGGTCATCAAGCTTTTCTCTATAAAAGATTAGATAGTAAATACAATATTTCAGGCTTTGCAGACCATATGAATTCTGTTGCAACTACTCAGCTCCGCTGATGCAGCATGAGAGCAGCAACAGACCATGTACAAACAAATGAGTGGCCGTATTCCAATAAAACTTAGCTTATGACAATGAAATTTTATTTTTCTAGCATCTTCATGTATCAAGCAGTATTTTTCTTCTGGTGTTTTTCAACCTTTACAAATGTAAAAATCATTCTTAGTTCACAAGCCCTGTAGAAACAGGTAGTAGGTAGGATCTGGCAGACAGACTCTATGTTTGCCAATCCCTGCTTCGTACATACCCTCTCGCAAGTCCGATCAACAATCAGAATTGGTTTTCTTGTTCATGTCATTCTGTTTCTTCTAACTCTGCAGAAAAAGCCATCTTTATTTACACATTTAGTACCTAGTAGAAGTATATTATGTATTTGCAACATCAGAAACAAATGACTTTAATGTGAAGGATCATCAAGCAGAATTCAGGTTACAAAACAGCTGGAAGAATTAGAGGCTATTAAAAAGGTAATCTTAAGTGACTTAAAACAATTATATTTATACCAATGCAGATAACAATGGCCAGGGGAGAGTGAGTTTAACTTAGAGATTCTTAATGCAAAGGAGTGCTTAGTTAGAATGAGACTATGAAGGAGAGAAATTTTCAGTCTACTGTATGAGTGGGATAAGGTTGTATGTATGCTTGTATTGAGTTCTAGGTTAGAGGATGAAGAAAAAGAAGCCAACAAACTTTCATGCAACAGTTGCAACCGTGCAGAGAAAATCAAAGTGCAACAATATGCAGTTCTCAACAACAATAGAAACAATATGCAGTTCTCACTAGTAAAAAGTAGATGAGGGTTGGGGAGCATTAGAAAATGACTTTAAAGATGACTGCTCAAAAGGCAACTTAATACCTTCTCTCTGAAAAAAACTCCAGGCAAATAATCTGAAGACAAATTAAAATCAACCCATCCTCCTGAATACTTAAGCTCTAAACTTCAATTCTAAGAAAAGATTCAAAGTGAAAATATTTTATTAACCAACACCTGAATAATAAAATACTTATTATTTATAAACTGCCTACCAGGCACCTGTCAATGTTTCAGATAACACAACTGGCGAACAAAGTTTTCACCTTTGTAATGAGAATTGAAGAAACGCAGTATAAATAACCCAGCAACTTTGCAGCAACACACAGGAGTGCTAGGTCCAGAGTCTGGAACCCAAAAGCTATTTTCAAGCCCCAGTGTTTGCAGCAGATAATAAAAGAGAAATCACACGAATGGTAGTTTAAAAATCAAGTCAAATTTGGGCTTCTGACTATGATGTACTTCACCACTTTGAATCTCCAAACGTTTTCCCTAGAGCTATAATTAAAAGAGTAGAAGGGTAGATAGTCCAAACTTCCATTTGAGATCTATGATTTTTATTTATAGTTAGAAATTTGATTGCAAATATTTCATTCTCCTTGTGTTTGTTTGTTTTTTATTTTTTGAAATGAGCTCAAATTCTAATTCACAAAGGAAAAGCTTGAACTGCAGCTTTGACTTCCAAAGACATGACAAAGAAAACTCTTTGAGCCTGAGTGCTACAAACAATTCTCCAAGCACTTTTCAAACTCTTCCTTTAATTAACAGGATGATTTCTTCCCTGTAAAGAAACAGAAATGGTACCATTTCCCCTGTCTGTGTTTCTCTACACAAATGGATACCTTGGATCTTAAGCTCAGGACTTCAAAAGTAGGCCGGTGTTAATAACCTCCAAGGCCCATCAGGTTGATTAGCAGGAGAACTGTGGTTAAGAACATCTCTAAAGGATCAGGTCATGTGAGCAGATGTGCAAAAAATGTGGAACCAGAAAGTCTGAACATTTCTCACATTTAGGGAACTAATATCAGAGGCAAAGTTTTCTGTTAGAAAATGACATCATATTAATGAATTATGGGAAATGGATTTACTTAATATGAAGATAAAAGAGATATTTGTTCATCTACTTTCTCCATTTCTTTCTGAGTATTTCTCTCTCTCTTTAATTAATCCTATTTCTTCATCTTCTTACTATTAATTTTCTTTTTTAAGCATTTTTCATTCCTGGCTTTTACAGTTTCCAAAGTTTATTACCTCTTTGCTAGAACCTGTTTGTGCATTATTTCTTACTTTCCTGAATCTTCTGTCCTGCATTCCTGGCCAAATAATGGAAATTGGAAACTAAACAGACATAGGAAAAATACACACCTGGGACTAAAAAAAAAAAAAACAATCTGCTACTATGTCACCCCCACCATCACTTCACCCCAACAAAGTGATTTATGTTCCCAAGTTCTTCTTGAAGCTCTTCCAGGGATTTTAAGGCCAAAACAAAGTGTGGCACGGATTGAACACATCACAACGAAAGGATTTAGGCAGGTTGATTAGCCTGGGAACATGCTGACAGCTGGTAAATTAAGGATCTGAAACTGCTGCGACTCCTGCACACAGTTTGACCCAGTAGCTGGGCCACATCAAAGTGTATGAAAACAGACTTTGTTCCCTCAGTTAGCCCTCCTCTCTGGCCAAATTCACTACCTTATTCTTTATTCAAAAGCTATTCCTCTAAGTGGATGGGCTATGTCACATTACACAAATCATTCTTACTTAACATTAAATTCTTTGGTTTTTTGAGAATATACTCAGACATACTTGTATACACACACACACCCCCATACCAAACAACTCCAAAAAATAATGTCAGCAAAATGGTGTTTGTTTGTTGGATTATGTAGACTTTGTCTCACTGGTAGGTAAATGAGATGCTAATTCAAGAACTTTTTCAGAAAATCTAATTTATATTTAATATATTCTGGAAAGCAAATGGAATTCTGGAAAGCATGGAAGAATGGAAGCATTAGAGTACATATGAGATTGTAACAGAAAAGAAGTGTTCCACTTTTTGACAAAACACCAAATATCCCAAACGGAATGACCTGCATCTAAAATATGCTAAGGGTAAAGGAAGGGTATTTCTTTCAAATATTTTCTCAGAGACTTTCATTCTAGTTCATCCTCTCTCTCCTTTTCTGATTGCTTTTAAAAATACAGGGAAACCCACTCTATCATCACCTTTTTGCACCATGTAAGATTTCTGGAGTAAAAATATGAATGTGAACTAAAATAAGAACGTGAACTAAAATCTGTGTGTCCATTAGATTCTAATGTATTTCTAATCTCTTTGGTACAGTTTTATGTTTTTGAAAATTTTGTTGTTGTTTTGATGTTGAAACTGAATTTTTATTGATCAATTTGTGTGGTAGGTCTAAATGTTAGTCATGTAACATTCTCAGTTATTAAAAAAAAAGTTAATATACTCTTCAGGGATAGACTCTGTTCAGTTTCACAGTATCACAGTTGCACATCTGAAACTCATATCAAAGCCACAATGAGCCACATACTGTAAGGTGAATGACATAACCATATAACTTTGATTGGATAAACTACAGAACTATTGACCTTCACATACAGTTTCTAACATAGACTTTAATTTTAATCTGAAGTATGTCCATGACTTTAAAGTATTTATTTTATTTTTAAAGGTCAGTTAAAATTCCAGATGTTATAGCCTGTGTATTTATATTATTTTTAGAATTCCCATTTAATTGCAAAATTTATGCAAATTATACATCAATTCATTCTATAAAATGATATTTTATCTCTTTCACAAAAAGTCCTTTCCATACTGAAAACAATTATATACTAAATTTCTACTTTGCTGCCTGTTAAGATTTTGCTATAAATTTAAATAATAAATATTGCCTGTTATTCAAACACAAAGTGATCAGCAAAAAACCAACCCAATGGGCCATTGTGGTAGTTTAATTTGCAATACGGGTTAATACATGATCAAAAACCACTGCTGACTACAAGGCTATTTCCAAGGAATTGTAAAAACTGTGAGCCTTTTTCATTTTCAGGGATTTGATAAGAAAAAATTGATTTTTCCAAGAATCATCATTTCCTTTCACCAAAATACATCTCCTACCTATAAAAGGCCAAAAAAGCAAGTTAACTCATTGTTGTATGGCAAGGTTCAATGCAAAAGTGAAAAGAATTTTAATTAGAAAATGTCATGTTCCCGTGTTCTAAAGAATTAATTTACTTTCCACTGTGAAAGTAAATTGAAGAGAGGGATTTAATACAATATACTCTAATACAACATTTTATTTCCTATTTCACTGGAATAAAATGCAAAATCCTTACCATGGCCTACAAAACCTTATGCAATCTGCTCTCACTCCCACTCCAGGAGCCAGCCTTGCCTCCAATCACTCTCCTATTCTTCCCTCTTCTCCTGCCAATCATTCCCCATATTATTCCTTCTGTATCAAAACACACCCTGCCTCAGAGCCTTTCCACTTACTGTGTCCTATGCTTGAAATGCTTTCCCCCAGAGAGCAACATGGCTTCATCCATCAGTTCATTCAGTTCTCTGCCCAGCATTACTTCAGAGAGTTAAACATCCTACCAAAAATCTCCCTTTTAACCCTAACACTCTCTATTCTCTTCCTGTACAAAGTAAGTGCTCAAATATTTGAAACTTCTGAATGAGGGTTACAATAAAACCCTGATGGCCAAGATTAAATAACTCTTTCCAAGTATCATAGATATCTTCATAAAATCCTTACTATGGATCTGGAAGGATGAATAGACATCCACAAAGCACAAAACAGCATTCACTTGTGCAAAATGGCCAGTGGTTCAGGAAACTAAAGAGTAAAACGGAGTGATTAGTTAGTGATGTGACTTTGTCTGCCTTGCCAAATAATTTAGTGACTGGGGAGCAAAGTGAAGATTTAATCCCAGAGAAAAGGTGATATGAGAAAAGATCAGCTCTCTTGGAGGGACCTCACAGATAAAAGCATGGAGGACAGATTTGGGGCAGGTAAGAACAGAATCCTTGGACAGCAAGGAGGTCAAGCCAGTCAGTCCTAAAGGAAATCAACCTTAAATATTCATTGAAAGAACTGATGCTGAAGTTGAAGCCCCAGTACTTTGGCCATCTGAAGCAAAGAGCCAATTCACTGGAGGAAGAAAAAAAAAACAACAATAACCTGGGAAAGATTGAAGGCAAAAGGAGAAGAGAGTGGCAGAAGATGAAATGGTTTGATAGCATCACTGACTCAGTTAACATGAAAGTGAAAGTGAAAGTCACTCAGTTGTGTCCAACTATTTGCAATAGCATGGCCTATACAGTCCATGGAATTCTCTAGGCCAGAATACTGGAGTGGGTAGCCTTTCCCTCCTCCAGGGGATTTTCCCAACCCAGGGATAGAACCCAGGTCTCCCACACTACGTGAGGATTCTTTACCAGCTGAGACACAAGGGAAGCCCAATACTGGAGAGGGTAGCCTCTCCCTTCTCCAGTGGATCTTCCTGACCCAGGAATCGAATGGGGGTCTCCTGCATTGCAGGCAGATTCTTTACCAACTGAGCTATCTAGGAAGCCCCAGTTGACATGAATTTGAGCAAACTCCAGGAGATAGTAGATGACAGGGGAGCCTGGCATGCTGCAATCCATGGGGTCACAAAGAGCTGGACACTGCTTAGCAACTGAAAAGCTAAGCAACAACAGCAAAGAACAGAGTCCAAGAGACAGTTTAGTAGGTTAGCCTAATAATTTGAGACATGATCAGGGTATGAACCTAGGCAATATAACATGGGATGTTAAGAGGGTGATGGCTTTTACCTATGAAAAACTTCAGTGGTGATGACTATTCTCTATAAATAACTCATGTCCAAATACAATTTGTAGGATAATTTTTTCCTTTATATTAATATAATTTGTTGAGCAGATGCAATATGAAAAAAAGAGAAATACATACCAAAAAATATCTAGTTCATTGAACAATTTACTGCATTTTTCTAAGAGACAGCAGATGAATTGTGACGGTCCCACCAGATGCCGCTATACCTTGAAATTGCAGCTCCTGAAATAAACGCTAAAAAATGTTTCTAGAGCTTTTGGATTCCTGTGAAACAAACACATTTGAAAAGGCTTGCAGGTTATACATGGAAAATAATTGTAAGCAGTATATAAGGAATCTGATGAGTAGGAAAGACTGTTCACAGCAAGATTAATATACAGTATTAAACTTAAATCAATAAAATTCTCTCTGGACTCAAGCACTATTGGGTCTTTATTTGGGTGGTGAAAGATGAAACAAACCATTCCATCACTTTGCTAGATAGTGATACCATATTATAGCCCAAAGATGGAATTGTTAAAATAGTAGAAATTTTTCTCATGCTCAAAATAGCTTCAGTTCAGATAGGATTGTACTCAAATACACCATTTGTATAAAGAAAAGCAAATGGGTCCCTATTTCTGGCCTTATTTTCTAGTATATCAAAATTACTCTGTCATAATGAACCCACATGCCAACGCAGGAGACATAAGAGATGCAGGTTCAATCCCTGGATTGGGAAGAGCCCCTGGAGAAAGGCATGGCAACCCACTCCAGTATTCTTGCCTGGAGAATCCCATGGACAGAGGAGCCTGGTGAGCTATAGTCCAGGAGTTGCAAAGAGTCAGACATGACTGAAGTGTCTTAGCATGCATGCAATATTAAAAAATACACTGATGTCTGGCTTCTGAATGGACTGTGTGTGACATACTATGTTTCTCAATATGTCACATTAATAGTTACCATCTCCTACAGTATTTCTGGTAGTTAGAAAACTAAAAGACAAATTCAGACAAGGTATCTGAGGAATCTGAATATGCACTTTCATTAATCCAGTAACCTGGGCTGTGCTATGCTTAGCCACTCAGTCATGTCCAACTAACATGACCCCATGGACTATAACCCACCAGGCTTCTCTGTCCATTGGGGATTCTCCAGGCAAGCATACTGCAGTGAGTTGTCATCTCATCCTTCAGGGGATCTTCCCAACCCAGGGACTGAACCCAGTTTCCCACATTGCAAGGAGATTCTTTACAGTCTGAGCCACCAGGGAAGCCCCAATCCAGTAATCTACTTAGACCAAATTATATTACAAAAATAATTGAATAAGTGGCTCAAATTCATATTTAATTCATCAGAGTTGAAAATAACAGAAACAGACTGAAACTAGTTTAAACTAAAAAAGGAGACTCGCGAAAGGATGTCTAAAAGTCACAAATGCCAAGTACTACAAGTGAGAAGGGCTGGCAGGATTTATGCAAACTGAAACCATTAACAGGAAAGCTACCAGAGCCAAAGCAGTGGCTCACCCTATTTTTCTTGCAAGAGGCACATCAACCATCCCCAGAACCTGTGCTCCTCTTGCCTCTCTCCTTTTCCTTCTTTCCAGAGCACTCCAATGTGCTGTATAGCTCATTTAAAATGCCAACTGTTTATTGCCTTCTGGTATATATGCTTCATGGAAGCAGAAGTCTTAGTTTTATTCACTGATGTGTTCCAAACAGCTTGAATAGTGAGGGAGTGTGCTCTGGGTGTCCCTCACTGTGGAGAATTGTTTCACCTAGATGTTTTCTCATCTCTGCTGGATGGATGGAGAATTCTTGAGGCTACTGTAAGAGAAGCACAGAAAGTCAGAGGCAGGAGGCTTAATTCCAAAACTTGAGAACAACAGAGAACTCTTGATTCCAGGGAACATTAGTAGAAAAGAGCTCATCCCAAAGTCTCCATACCTACACTGAAACCAAGGTCCACCCAAGAGTCAACAAGTTCCAGTGCAAGACATACCATGCTAATTCTCCAGCAAAGCAGGAACACAACCTGAGCATTAAAAGACAGGCTGCCCAAAGCCATACCAAACCCATAGACACCCAAAAACTCCATACTGGATACTACATTGCACTCCAGAGCAAAGAGATCCAACTCTACCCACCAGAACACAGATGTAAGCTCCCCCAACCAGGAAACCTTGACAAGCCACTAGTCCAACCCCACCCGCAGGGAGCAGATTCCACAAGAAAGAGAAACCATGAACTTTCAGCCTACACAACAGTGAAGACTCTCAGTCGTGTCCAACTCTTTGCAACCCCATGGACTGTAGCCTATCAGGCTCCTCTGTCCATGGGATTTTCCAGGCAATAGTACTGGAGTGGATTGCCATTTCCTTCTCCAGGGGATCTTCCCAACCCAGGGATTGAACCTGGGTCTCCCACATTGTAGACAGACACTTTACCGTCTGAGCCACCAGGGAAGTCCCAGCCTACACAAAGGGCACCCCAAACACCATAATCTAAACAAAATGAAAAGGCAGAGAAATATCCAGCAGGTAAAGGAACATGATAAATATCCACCAAACCAACAAAAGAAGAGGAGATAGAGAGTCTACCTGAAAGAGAATTCAGAATAATGATAGTAAAGATGACCCAAAATCTTGAAAACAAAAAGGATTTACAGATAAATAGACTAGACACAAGGATTGAGAAGATGCAAGAAATGTTTGACAAGGACCTAGAGGAAATAAAGAAGAGTCAGTCAATAATGAATAATGCAATAACTGAGATCAAAAGCACTGGAGGGAACCAACAGTAGAATAACTGAGGCAGAAAACAGGATAACTGGGGTGGAAGATAGAATGGTGGAATAAATGAAGCAGAAAGAAACAAAGAATGAAAGGAAATGAGGACAACCTCAGAGACCTCTGGGACCATGTTAAATGCCCCAACATTCAAATTATAGATGTCCCAGGAGAAGAAGACAAAAAGAAAGGTCATAAGAAAATACTTGAAGAGATAATAGTTGAAAACTTCTGTAAAATGGGGAAGGAAATAATTACCCAAGTCCAAGAAACCCAGAGTCCTAAACAGGATAAAACCAAGATGAAATACTCCAAGACACATATTAATCAAACAAATGAAGATCAAACACAAAAAGCAAATATTAAAAGCAGCAAGGACAAAGCAACAAATAACACACAAGGGGATCCCCATTAGGATAACAGCTCATCTTTCAATAGAAACTCTTCAGGCCAGAAGGGAATGGCAGGATGTACTTACAGTGATGAAAGAGAAAAACCTACTACACCTAGCAAGCATCTCATTCAGATATGAAGGAGAAGTCAAAAGCTTTACAGACAAGCAAAAACTGAGAGAATTCAGCACCACAAAACCAGCTCATCAACAAATGCTAAAGGATCTTCTCTAGACAAGAAACACAGAAAAGGTTTATAAAATCAAACCCAAAACAACACTTTCACCTTAAATGCAAATGGGTTGAATGCCCCAACCAAACAAAGACTGGCTGATTGGATACAAAAACAAAACACTTATATATGCTGTCTATAAGAGATGCACCTCAAACATAGGGACACACACAAGACTGAAAATGAAGGGCTGGAAAAAAGGTATTTCATGTAACTGGAGACCAAAAGAAAGCAGGACTAGCAATACCCATGTCAGATAAAATAGACTTGGAAATAAAGATCGCAAAAATAAGGACACTACATAATGTTCAAAGGCTCAATCCAAGAAGAAGATATAACAATTATAAATATATATGCACCCAACATAGGAGCACCTCAATACATAAAGCAAATGTTAACAAGTATGAAAGGGGAAATTAACAGTAACAAAATAATAGTGGGAGACTTTAACACCCCACTCACACCTATAAATAGATCAACTAAACAGAAAATTAGCAAGGAAACACAAGATTTAAATGATAAAGTGGCCCAGTTAGACTGAATTGATATCTATAGGGTATTTCACCCACAAAACAATGAATTTCACCTTTTTCCCAAGTGCACAAGTAACATTCTCCAGGATAGACCACATCCTGGGCCATAAATCTAGCCACGGTAAAACAAAAAATTGAAATCATTTCAAGTATCTTTTCTGATCACAATAAGGTAAGATTAGATGTCAACCACAGGGGAAAAAATGCAAAAAAGCAAAATGGCTGTCTGAGGAGGCCTTAAAAATAGCTGTGAAAAGAAGAGAGAGAAAAGCAAAGGAGAAAAGGAAAAATATTACCATTTGAATGCAGAGTTTGAAAGAATAGCAAGGAGGGATAAGAAAGCCTTCCTCAGTGATCAATGCAAAGAAATAGAGGAAAAGAACAGAATGGGAAAGACTAGAGATCTCTTCAAGAAAATTAGAGATCCCAAGGGAACATTTCATGCAAAGATGGGCTCGATAAAGGACAGAAATGGTATGGACCTAACAGAAGCAGAAGATATTAAGAAGAGGTGGCAAGAATACACAGAAGAACTGTACAAAAAAGATATTCACGACCCAGATAATCATGATGATGTGATCACTCATCTAGAGCCAGACATCCTGGAATGTGAAGTCAAGTGGGCCTTAGAAAGCATCCCTACGAACAAAGCTAGTGGAGGTGATGGAATTCCAGTTGAGCTGTTTCAAATCCTGAAAGATGATGCTGTGAAAGTGCTGCACTCAATATGCCAGCAAATTTGGAAAACTCAGCAGTGGCCACAGGACTGGAAAAGGTCAGTTTTCATTCCAATCCCAAAGAAAGGCAATGCCAAAGAATGCTCAAACTGCCACACAATTGCACTCATCTCACATGCTAGTAAAATAATGCTCAAAATTGTCCAAGCCAGGCTTCAGCAATACATGAACCGTGAACTCCCTGATGTTCAAGCTGGTTTTAGAAAAGGCAGAGGAACCAGAGATAAAATTGCCAACATCCGCTGGATCATCAAAAAAGCAAGAGAGTTCCAGAAAATCATCTATTTCTGCTTTATTGCCTATGCCAAAGCCTTTGACTGTGTGGATCACAATGAACTGTGGAAAATTCTGAAAGAGATGGGAATACCAGACCACCTGACCTGCCTCTTGAGAAATCTGTATGCAGGTCAGGAAGCAACAGTTAGAACTGGACATGGAACAACAGACTGGTCCAAATAGGAAAACGAGTACATCAAGTCTGTATATTGTCACCCTGCTTATTTAACTTCTATGCAGAGTGCATCATGAGAAATGCTGGACTGGAAGAAATACAAGCTGGAATCAAGATTGCCGGGAGAAATATCAATAACCTCAGATATGCAGATAACACCACCCTTATGGCAGAAAGTGAAGAGGAACTAAAAAGCCTCTTGATGAAAGTGAAAGAGGAGAGTGAAAAGTTGGCTTAAAGCTCAACATTCAGAAAACGAAGATCATGGCATCTGGTCCCATCATTTCATGGGAAATAGATGGGGAAACAATGGAAACAGTGGCAGACTTTATTTTGGGGGGCTCCAAAATCACTGTAGATGGTGACTGCAGCCATGAAATTAAAGGGTGCTTACTCTTTGGAAGGAAAGTTATGACCAACCTAGATAGCATATTCAAAAGCAGAGGCATTACTTTGCCAACAAAGGTCCATCTAGTCAAAGCTATGGTTTTTCCAGGGGTCATGTATGGATGTGAGAGTTGGACTGTGAAAAAAGCTAAGCGCTGAAGAATTGATGCTTTTGAACTGTGGTGTTGGAGAAGACTCTTGAGAGTCCCCAGGACTGCAAGGAGATCCAACCAGTCCATCCTAAAGGAGATCAGTCCTGGGTATTCTTTGGAAGGACTGATGTTGAAGCTGAAACTCCAATACTTTGGCCACCTCATGCGAAGAGTTGACTCATTGGAAAAGACTCTGATGCTGGGAGGGATTGGGGGTAGAAGGAGAAGGGGACGACAGAGGATGAGATGGCCGGATGGCATCACCCACTCGATGGACATGAGTTTGGGTAAACTCCAGGGGTTGGTGATGGACAGGGACGCCTGGTCTGCTGTGGTTTTGGGGTCACAAAGAGCTGGACATGACTGAGTGACTGAACTGAACTGAACAGGAAAAGAAAACCATTTAAAATGCACACATATGGAAGCTAAACAACACACTTCTGAATAACCAACAGATCATGGAAGAAATGACAAGTCAATATATGCATAGAAACAAATGAAAATGAAAATGCAACACAAAACCAATGGGATTCAGGAAAAGCAGTGCTAAGAGGAAAGTTCATAGCAATACAAGCTTACCTCCAAAAATCAAATAAATGACCTAACTTTACACCTAAAGAATCTAGAAAAAGAAGAAATGAAGAATGCCAGGGTTAGTAGAAGGAAAGAAATCATAAAAATCAGAGCAGAATTCAATGAAAAGGAAACAATGGCGACTACAGAAAAAATCAACGAAACTAAGAGCCAGTTCTTTGAGAAGATAAATAAGGCAAACCATTAGCCAAACTCATTAAGGAAAAAAAGGAGAAGAATCAAATCAACAAAATTAGAAATGAAAATGGAGAAATCACAACAGACAACACAGAAATACAAATGATCATAAAATACTACTACATATGGCAACTATATGCCAATAAAATGGACAACTTGGAAGAAATGGATGAATTTTTAGAATAGTATAACCTTCCAAAACTGAACCAGGAAGAAATAGAAAATCTTAACAGACCCTTCACCAGCATTGAAATCGAAACTGTAATCAAAAATCTTCCAACAAACAAAAGTCCAGGACCAGATGGCTTCACAGGTGAATTCTACCAAAAATTTAGAGAACAACCAGTACCTATCCTACTCAAACTCTTCCAGAAAATTGCAGAGGAAGTGAAGGCAAACTCCCAAACTCATCCTATGAGGCCACTATCACCCTAACACCAAAACCAGACAAAGATGCCACAAAAGAAGAAAACCACAAGCCAATATCACTGATACACATAGATGCAAAAATCCTCCACAAAGCTTCAGCAAACAGAATCCAATAACATTTTGAAAAGATCATACATCATGACCAGGTGGGCTTTATGCCAGGAATGCAAAGATTCTTCAATATTCACAAATCAATCAATGTGATACACCACATTAATAAATTGAAAGATAAAAACCATATGATTATTTCAATAGATGCAGAGAAATTCTTTGACAAAATTCAACATCCATTTATGATTAAAACTCTCCAGAAAGCAGGCCTAGAAGGAACATACCTCAACATAATAAAAGCCATCTATGATAAACCCACAGCATACATCATACTCAATGGTGAAAAAATGAAAGCATTTCCTCTAAAGTCAGGAATAAGACAAGGGTGCCCACTCCCACCGCTACTATTCAACATAGTGTTGGAAGTTTTAGCCACAGCAATCAGAGGAAAAAAAGAAATAAAAGGAATCCAGATTGGAAAAGAAGAAGTAAAACTCTCACTGTTTGCAGATGGCATGATCCTCTACAGAGAAAACCCTAAAGACTCCTCCAGAAAATTACTAGAGCTAATCAATGAATATAGTAAAGTTGCAGGATATAAAATTAACACAGAGAAATCCTTTGCATTCCTATACACTAACAATGAGAAAACAGAAAGAGAAATTGAGAAAACAGAAAGAGAAATTAAGAAAACAATCCTATTCACCATTGCAACAAAAATAATAAAATACTTAGGAATAAATTTACCTAAACAAACAAAAGACATATATATATATATAACTATAAAACAGTGATGAAAGAAATCAAAGATGATACCAAAAAATGGAGAAATATACCATGTTCATGGATCAGAAGAGTCAATATAGTGAAAATGAGTATAGTATCCAAAGCAATCTGTAGATTTAATGCAATCCCTATCAAGCTACCAGGAGTATTTTTCAAAGAACTAGAACAAATGATTTCACAATTTGTATAGAAACACAGCTCAGTTCAGATCAGTCACTCAGGTGGGTCCAGCTCTTTGCAACCCGATGGACTGCAGCACACCAGGCTTCCCTGTCCATCACCAACTCCCGGAACCTACTCAAACTCATGTCCACTTAGTCGGTGATGCCATCCAACCATCTCATTCTCTGTTGTCCCCTACTCCTCCCACCTTCAATCTTTCCCAGCATCAGGGTCTTTTCAAATGAGTCAGTTCTTTGCATCAGGTGGCCAAATTTTTGAAGTTTCAGCATCAGTCCTTCCAATGAATATTCAGGATTGATTTCCTTTAGGATTGACTGGTTGGATCTCCTTGCTGTCCAAGGGACTCTCATCTTCTCCAACACCACAGTTCAAAAGCATCGATTCTTCGGTGCTCAGCTTTCTTTATAGTCCAACTCTCACATCCACACATAACTACTGGAAAAACCATAGCTTTGACTAGATGGACCTTTGCTGGCAAAGTAATAGGTAACCTCAAATAACCAAAACAGTCTTGAGAAAGAAGAATGGTACTGGAGGAATCAACCTGCCTGACTTCAGACTAAACTACAAAGTTACAGTCATCAAGACAATATGGTACCAGCACAAAGACAGAAATATAGATCAATGAAACAAAATAGAAAGCCCAGAGATGAATCCATACACCTATGGACACTTTATCTTTGACAAAGGATGCAAAAATATACATTGGAGAAAAGACAATCTCTTTAACAAGTGGTGCTTGGAAAACTGGTCAACAACCTGTAAAAGAATGAAACTAGAACACTTTATAACACCATACACAAAAATAAACTCAAAATGGATTAAAGATCTAAATGTAAGACTAGAAACTATAAAACGCCTAAAGGAAAACATAGGCAGAACACTTTATGACATAAATCACAGTAAGATCCTCTATAACCCACCTCCCAGAGTAATGGAAATAAAAGCAAAAATAAATAAATGGGACCTAATTAAACTTAAAAGCTTTTGCACAATGAAGGAAACTATTAGCAAGGTGAAAAGACAGCCTTCAGAATGGGAGAAAATAATAGCAAATGAAGCAACTGACAAAGAATTACTCTTAAAAATATACAAGCGGCTCATGCAGCTCAACACCAGAAACATAAATGACCCTATCAAGAAATGGGCCAAAGAAGTAAACAGACATTTCTCCAAAGAAGACATACAGATGACTAACAAACACATGAAAAGATGCTCAACATCAGTCATTATCAGAGAAATACAAATCAAAACCACAATGAAGTACCATCTTACATTGGTCAGAATGGCTGCCTTCAAAAAGTCTACAAACAATAAGTGCTAGCGAGGTGTGGAGAAAAGGGAACCTTCTTACACTGTTGGTGGGAATACAAACTAGTACAGCCACTATGGAGAACAGTGTGGAGAATCCTTTAAAAACTGGAAATAGAACTGCCATTTGACCCAGCAATCCCACTGCTGAGCAGGCACACCAAGGAAATCAGAACTGAAAGAAACATGTGTACCCCAATATTCATTGCAACACTGTTTACAATAGCTAGGACATGGAAGCAACTTAGATGTCCATCGGCAGATGAATGGATAAGAAAGTTATGTAATCCCACTGCTGGACATACACACCGAGGAAACCAGAAGTGAAAGAGACACGTGTACCCCAGTGTTCATCGCAGCACTGTTTATAATAGCCAGGACATGGAAGCAATCTAGATGTCCATCAGCAGATGAATGGATAAGAAAGCTGTGGTACATATACACAATGGAGTATTACTCAGTCATGAAAAAGAATACATTTGAATCAGTTCTAATGAGATGGATGAAACTGGAGCCAATTATACAGAGTGAAGTAAGCCAGAAAGAAAAACACCAATACAGTATACTAACACATATATATGGAATTTGGAAAGATGGTAATGATGACCCTGTATGCGAGACAGCAAAAGACACAGATGTATAGAATGGAATTTTGGACTCTGTGGGAGAGGGCCAGGGTGGGATGATTTGGGAGAATGGCATTGAAACATGTATACTATCATGTAAGAAACGAATCGCCAGTCTATGTTTGATGAAGGATACAGGATGCTTGGGGCTGGTGTATGGGGATGATCCAGAGAGATGATATAGGGTGTGAGGTGGGAGGGGGGTTCATGTTTGGGAACTCATGTACACTCGTGGCGGATTCATGTCAATGTATGGCAAAACCAATACAGTACTGTAAAGTAAAATAAAGTAAAAATAAAAATTTTTTAAAAAGTTATGGTACATTTACACAATGGAATATTACTCAGCTAAAAAACAAACAAACAACATTTGAGTCAGTTCTAATGAGGTGGATGAAACTGGAGCCTATAATACAGATTGAAGTAAGTCAGAAAGAAAAACAACAATACAGTATATTCATGCATATATGTGGAATTTAGATAGATGGTAATGACCACCCTATATGTAAGACAGCAAAAGAGACACAGATGTAAAGAACAGACTTTTGGGCTGGGTGGGAGAAGGTGAGGGTGGGATGATTTGAGAGAACAGCACTGAAACATGTATATTACCATATGTGAAACAGATGACCAGTCCAAGTTCAATCCATGAAACAGGAAACTCAAAGTCAGTGCACTGGGACAACCAGAGGGATGGGATGCAGAGGGAGGTAGAAGAGGGGTTCAGAACGGGGGTACACATGCACCCATGGCTGATTCATGTCAGTGTATGGCAAAACCACCATAATATTGTAAAGTAACTAGCCTCCAATTAAAATAAATAAATTAATAATAATTTTAAAAAAACTTAGGGTTACCAAAGAGTAAAGTGGGGAGGGGATAAATTGGGGATTAACAGATACACACTACTATATATAAAATAAATAAACAAGAAAGACCTACTGTATAGTACAAGGAGCTATATTCAATATCTTGTGTAACCTATAATGGTAAAATCTGAAAAAGAATATATATATAGAATCACTTTGCTATATATCTGAAACATGTAAATCAACTATACTTCAATAAAAAATAAAATATTTTTTAAAAAAGAAGTTGCTTGCAAAACCAGGGGACACAGTTTTGATTCCTGGTCGGGGAAGATCCCTCATATTCCTTAGTTGTCATTGGACAACTAAGCCCATGTATCACAACTACTGCACCCTAAAAAAAAAAAAAAATGCTATCAGTGACTACAGCAGCTTGTTGGTTCACAATTTCACAGTTACAAAATTTTTAAGAAAAAATCTAATTGCTACTACTCATCTCATCACTTTAAGTCCCAAGTTATGGAACCCTAGACAAACCCCTCAGTTGTGTGGAGGGAGAGGCAGTGCACGGTCTTATTGCTGTTGTCTGCCCTGAGTCTTAGTTCTGGCACACAGGATCTCCTTGTAGCATGTGGGCACTTAGTTGCAGCATGCAAGGTCAACTTCCCTGACCAGGGATTGAACCCAGGCCCACTGCATTGGGAGCTCAGAGTCTTGACCACTGGACCACCAAGGAAGTTCTGGCAGTTTGTTGTCTTCTACTCCGCTACCCATTCAGAAATTTCTAAGGAGGTATGACTGGGTCAGGAAATGTCCTGCATCTTTAATATAAAAGCAATTATATATGATAGCATTATTTTCAGTAATTATTCAATAGCATTATTTTTGGTAGAAAAATAGAAACTATTTAAATATCAGTTAATTTATATTCATACATTAAAAATGATGGGACAGTCTGTATTTATTCACATGAAAATACACTTATCACATACAGATTTTTAAAGGATAACATTAAGTAGAATCAAGTACAATTTTATTTCTGTATATTATGCACAGAAAATTCTGGAAGGGTATTGATCAAAATGTTAACAGTGGTTAGTTTAGGGTGATGGGATTATAAATTCATTTCATTTTCTCTTTAAATGTTTTTATGTACTTATGATTAAACATGTTTTTCTTTTATTAAAACAATAGAATAAAGCCACTTACATTCTGTAGAAGGGGATATAAGAATAAATTCTATCAACAAATGAGTGAATTTAAAACACAAAAACAAACAAAAAATGCAGTACATCCATAATACTCCTCAATACAATTTTTTTTAATAAACTACTGATTTGGGCAATAACATGGATGAATTTCAACATTCTGGATGAAGAAGCCAGATATAGATAAAGCCAGATATATATTTTGTTTCTGAAGAAGCCAGACACAAACTTCTGGTTACAAAATAAATATTGGAAATAATAACATGATGATAATAAATAAAACTGCTGTATGATAGAAAAGTTGTTAAGAGTGTAGCTCCTAAGAGTTCTCATCATAAAAGAAAATTTTAATCTCTCTTTCTTTTTTATTTGTATAAGATGATGGATGGTGACTAAACTTACTGTGGCAGTCATTTCACAATATATGTAGTGAAGTCATTATGCTGTGCACAGTGCTATATGTCAGTTATATCTCAAACTGGAAAAACATTTAAAATAAAAGAATAAAAGTTAAAAAAAAGACTCAGTTACTGAAGAAGCCATCCCTCGATTGAAAATAACAACTATAGCCAGTAGAAACATAAGGATTAAATAATTTAATCATACAGTATGTGAGCTTCAACAGTGATACAAATTGCAATGGCTTGAAATCTAACTGTATGTTCAAATTCATGAGTTCATAATAAAGTTTTAAATATTGATCACCTTCAGATAATGATAGGGACCTAACTCATTATCTTGAAAACTAATACATAAAGGTACAGCAGCAGATATGATCTAGCTTTTTTTATATGAACAGCACCCTTTAGAACCCCATGAAGATTATGAAAGATTCGGACACGACTGAGTGATTGAACAATCAAATGGGAGATAAGGGGAAGTGTCTCTTTATAAAAATATTCCAATAAACAATGAAAAAAAGAAATAATAAAGTAGAAAATACTATTCATAGCTACCAATGAATGACTGACATAAGCATTAAATATCAATTGCTGCCAAAAAATTACAAAAAGAGAGAAAACTAGATAAGTACCTTCTACAACTATTAATACAGATATTATGTATAGTCTTGACAAAGGAATCAAGTCTGTATCAGATCCTCCCTCTGGATTTAGCAGCCAATGTGTTAGAAATCGGAGAAAGCAATGGCACCCTACTCCAGTACTCTTGCCTGAAAACTCCCATGGATGGAAGAGCCTGGTGGGCTGCAATCCATGGGGTCGTGAAGAGTCGGATACGACTGAGCAACTTCACTTTCACTTTTCACTTTCATGTATTGGAGAAGGAAATGTCAACCCACTGCAGTGTTCTTGTCTGGAGAATCCCAGGGACAGCGGAGCCTGGTGGGCTGCCATCTATGGGGTCGCAAGAGTCGGACAGGACTGAAGCGACTTCGCAGCAGCAGCAACAGCAGTAGCACCAGCAGTGTTAGAAATATCCATGACAAAGAAACACACTGCACTGTACCAAAAGGATAGGATCACTAAAATTCAGAAATTTTTAATATGGGAAACTCTACATAACAAATTTTCCAATTTTTTAGTTGTAAGGAAATTAAAGGGATGGAAAAGGTATGGGGTTAAATCGACAATTTAAAAAGACTTAAAAGCATGTTAAATTTTTTAAAATGTAAACTAAACTAGAATGTCTAGGAATACATATTTTAGTGTTAAAACTATAAAAAATTCAAGGAAGACATTATTATTATAAAAGTTAGGATAATGGCAGGAGGAAGAAGGTTATAATAGGAATGGTACAAATAGAAGAGGGTTCTCGGGTCACCTCTTCTCTCTCATCTCTGGAAAGGTTCTATTTCTTGACCTGGACAATGCTTCAGTTCAGTTCAGTTCATTTCAGTTCAGTCGCTCAGTCGGGTCTGACTCATTGCGACCCCATGAATTGCAGCACACCAGGCCTCCCTGTCCATCACCATCTCCCAGAGTTCACTCAGACTCACGTCCATCGAGTCAGTGATGCCATCCAGCCATCTCATCCTCTGTGGACCCCTTCTCCTCCTGCCCTCAATCCCTCCCAGCATCACAGTCTGTTCCAATGAGTCAACTCTTCGCATGAGATGGCCAAAGTACTGGAGCTTCAGCTTTAACATCATTCCTTCCAAAGAAATCCCAGGGTTGATCTCCTTCAGAATGGACTGGTTGGATCTCCTTGCAGTCCAAGGGACTCTCAAGAGTCTTCTCCAACACCACAGTTCCAAAGCATCAATTCTTCGACACTCAGCCTTCTTCACAGTCCAACTCTCACATCCATACATGACCACTGGAAAAACCATAGCCTTGACTAGACGGACCTTAGTCGGCAAAGTAATGTCTCTGCTTTTGAATATACTATCTAGGTTGGTCATAACTCTTCTTCCAAGGAGTAGGCATCTTTTAATTTCATGGCTGCAGTCACCATCTGCACTGATTTTGGACGCCCAAAAATAAAATCTGACACTGTTTCTAATGTTTCCCCATTTATTTCCCATGAAGTGATGGGACCGGATGCCATGATCTTTCTTTTCTGAACGTTGAGCTTTAAGCCAACTTTTTCACTCTCCTCTTTCACTTTCATCAAGAGACTTTTTAGTTCCTCTTCACTTTCTGCCATAAGGGTGGTGTCATCTGCATATCTGAGGTTATTGATATTTCTCCCGGCAATCTTGATTCCAGATTGTGTTTCTTCCAGTCCAGCGTTTCTCATGATGTGCTCTGCATAGAAGTTAAATAAGCAGGGTGACAATAGACAGCCTTGACGTACTCCTTTTCCTATTTGGAACCAGTCTGTTGTTCCATGTCCAGTTCTAACTGTTGCTTCCTGACCTGCATACAGATTTCTCAAGAGGCAGGTCAGGTGGTCTGGTATTCCCATCTCTTTCAGAATTTTCCACAGTTTATTGTGATCCATAGAGCCAAAGGCTTTGGTATAGTCAATAAAGCAGAAATAGATGTTTTTCTGGAACTCTCTTGCTTTTTCTATGATCCAGCGGATGTTGGCAATTTGATCTCTGGTTCCTCTGCCTTTTCTAAAACTAGCTTGAACATCAGGGAGTTCACGGTTCACGTATTGCTGAAGCCTGGCTTGGACAATTTTGAGCATTACTTTACTAACGTGTGAGATGAGTGCAATTGTGTGGCAGTATGAGCATTCTTTGGCATTGCCTTTCTTTGGGACTGGAATGAAAACTGACCTTTTCCAGCCCTGTGGCCACTGCTGAGTTTTCCAAATTTGCTGGCATATTGAGTGTAACACTTTCACAACATCTTCTTTCAGGATTTGAAACAGCTCAACAGGAATTCCATCACCTCCACTAGCTTTGTTCGTAGGGATGCTTTCTAAGGCCCACTTGACTTCACAATCCAAGATGTCTGGATCTAGATGAGTGATCACACCATCATGATTATCCGGGTCATGAAGATCTTTTTTGTACAGTTCTTCCGTGTACTCTTGCCACCTCTTCTTAATATCTTCTGCTTCTGTTAGGTCCATACCATTTCTGTCCTTTATCGAGCCCATCTTTGCATGAAATGTTCCCTTGGTATCTCTAATTTTCTTGAAGAGATCTCTAGTCTTTCACATTCTGTTCTTTTCCTCTATTTCTTTGCATTGATCCCTGAAGAAGGCTTTCTTATCTCTTCTTGCTATTCTCTGGAACTCTGCATTCAAATGCTTATATCTTTCCTTTTCTCCTTTGCTTTTCGCCTCTCTTCTTTTCACAGCTATTTGTAAGGCCTCCCCCAGACAGCCATTTTGCTTTTTTGCATTTCTTTTCCATGGAGATGGTCTTGATCCCTGTCTCCTGTACAATGTCATGAATCTCATTCTATAGTTCATCAGGCACTCTATCTATCAGATCTAGGCCCTTAAATCTATTTCTCACTTCTACTGTATAATCATAAGGGATTTGATTTAGGTCATACCTGAATGGTCTAGCGGTTTTCCCTACTTTCTTCAATTTGAGTCTGAATTGCTAATAAGGAGTTCATGATCTGAGCCACAGTCAGCTCCCGGTCTTGTTTTTGTTGACTGTATAGAGCTTCTCCATCTTTGGCTGCAAAGAATATAATCAATCTGATTTTGGTGTTGACCATCTGGTGATGTCCTTGTGTAGAGTCTTCTCTTGTGTTGTTGGAAGAGGGTGTTTGCTATGACCAGTGCATTTTCTTGGCAAAACTCTATTAGTCTTTGCCCTGCTTCATTCCGTACTCCAAGGCCAAATTTGCCTGTTACTCCAGGTGTTTCTTGACTTCCTACTTTTGCATTCCAGTCCCCTATAATGAAAAGGACATCTTTTTGGGGTGTTAGTTCTAAAAGGTCTTGTAGGTCTTCATAAAACCATTCAACTTCAGTTTCTTCAGTGTTACTGGTTGGGGCATAGACTTGGATAACTGTGATACTGAATGGTTTGCCTTGGAGACGAACAGAGATCATTCTGTCGTTTTTGAGACTGCATCCAAGTACTGCATTTCGGACTCTTTTGTTGACCATGATGGCTACTTCATTTCTTCTGAGGGATTCCTGCCCTCAGTAGTAGATATAATGGTCATTTGAGTTAAATTCACCCATTCCAGTCCATTTTAGTTTGCTGATTCCTAGAATGTCGATGTTCACCCTTGCCATCTCTTGTTTGACCACTTCCAGTTTGCCTTGATTCATGGACCTAACATTCCAGGTTCCTATGCAATATTGCTCTTTACAGTATCAGATCTTGCTTCTGTCACCAGTCACATCCACAGCTGGGCATTGTTTTTGCTTTGGCTCCATCCCTTCATTCTTTCTGGAGTTATTTCTTCACTGATCTCCAGTAGCATATTGGGCACCTAATGACCTGGGGCTTTCCTCTTTTGGTATTCTATCATTTTGTCTTTTCATACTGTTCATGGGGTTCTCAAGGCAAGAATACTGAAGTGGCTTGCCATTCCCTTCTCCAGTGGACCACATTCTGTCAGACCTCTCCTCCATGACCCGCCCATCTTGGGTTGCCCCGCAGGCATGGCTTGGTTTCATTGAGTTAGACAAGGCTGGGGGCCTAGTGTGATTAGATTGACTAGTTTTCTGTGAGTATGATTTCAGTGTCTCTGCCCTCTGATGCCCTCTTGCAACACCTACCATCTTACTCGGACAATGCTTACCTTATTATAATTCATTGCACCATATACTTGATTTGGATAATTTTCTGAATCTCTGTTTTGTTTACAATAAACATGGTTTAAAATGTAAACAGAGTTGACATAAATTTCAACCTCCTATTTTTTAGGAGGAGCTCCAATTGGATAAAAGTGAAAAAGAAGAAACTCTGAAACAACAAGATGTTAGAGGGAGCGTCTGAAAATAAACTAAAATGCCATGTGGGGAAGTTAAATGTGGTATGAAAAATTCCCCAGTCTCACAGTTTGTTTTGTCTAATGCCGGGAGCCAGCACGGGGGATCCCACCCATGACAAAGTCATGCGGAGAGACTTGTTAGGCAAGGCGAGTCAGGTCTCCAGGGGTCCTCTGCCTGAGCATCTACTCCGAAACTAAAATCTGTCTGTTTACTGTCTGCTATACTATACTCTTCTGACATTACCACTTTTCTCTGGAAAGAGTTAACTCAGAGCTCCAGTTAACAGTCTCCTGCATATAAAAGGAATGTCTCGGTTTAAACCCCTTTGGTGACTTTCTAACTTACCTGACTGGTCTGCCTGGACTTTTACAACTTGTGACTGTTTACAGCCCCCCAACCACGAGAGGCATGCAGCTTAAAGCATCTTAAAGATATAGAGCCTTTTAGAGTTAAGAATTAGTTTGGTGAAGGGTTCCATTGTTGAGTTAATGTTTGCCACCAGGCCTCCATATCCTTTATCTTTTAGGCACCTGGGAGGATATTAATCAATGTAATCGGGATGCAGAAATAGGAATGTAGTAGTTTTGATGTTAGCAACACTAGACTTTTGAGTTAATGAATTTTCTCTCCGTTATAAATCACTGTACTCCTTTTCCTTGTTATAAATTGTTGTGTCCTTGCTATGTAAGAATATAACTTTATTTAGTGCTTTCTGACAGTGGCACCAGACTTTGGGAAGAACAACACTATTACCCTTATCAGGAAAGGGCTGTAAAATGCTAATTGGCCTTCTGTCCAGAAGATGATGTAAATCACCTAAGACTTGTGTATACAACTAGGTATGCAGAGAGAAAGCCTGGTCTCGATAAGAGTAAGGGCTGTTGACACTGCATAATTTTGTATTATCCATTGATCTCTATGTACAATCAAAAGTATAAAAGGCCAATAGAGGAGGGGCCAGTCACTGGAAAGACTGGTTTCCCCAGTGTCAAATCTCTCTCTCTTTCTCCCTCTCCCTCCCTCTCCTTTTCAGACTGAATTCCCATCTGGGGTGTGGAGGCTCTCTGAGTCTACTTACTTGCCCTGGCTTCTAAGACCCATGCAAGAGGGAGCCTAAGGCAGGGCACCCTCCGCTATTCAAGTGGGCACTGGTGGCCTAACATAGATGGTGCAAGTTCCTTATCTTGGAACTTTATTAGTTTTCCGCGTAAACCAAGTTATTTAGCATCTTTTCTCCACTAAATTTCCCACTACACTATTCTTTCCTAATCTTTTTTTATATTTCTGAATAAATAAGTTTTTCCTAGCCATGCTGTCCCCGCTTCGAATTACCCTGGATCCACCAGGGCTGGACCCCGGCAGTCTAACTCAAATCTCTTTTCAGAATCTATTGTGCTATCCATGAGGCACAATCACATGGGAGCCTAAGAGTGAAATGATCTTTCCCAGCCTGATTCTAAAAGATAGTTTCTCAGACTATCATATTTTCTTAGATATCAGATGTATTATGCATAAGTGAACATTAAAATGCCAATAATATTGGAGATACATGTATTCCTAGACTGAATCATCAGTCATTGGTTTCCAAAGCAGCAACATCATCTGCAATTTCTGACAGAGGAAATCAGCCCAGCTCATACTCCTAGCTATATAAAACCATCTTGAGAAACTTAAGACAATATGTGTCTCTTGATATTCAAAGGAGATTCGTTCCAAGAGAGGACTCCCAGAGACACCAAAATCCATGGATGCTCAAGTTCCTTACATTAAATGATACAATATTTTTATATAACCTACACATATTCTCCTCTGCAGTTTAAGTAATCTCTAGACAACTTATAATATTTAATACAATGTAAAATGCTATGTCAATAGTTGCCACTGTGCACAACAAATTCAAGTTTTGCATTTTGAAAATTTCTGGATTTTTTTCAAATATTTTCAGTTTGTGGTTTGCTGACTCCACATACATGGAGCCCACAGATACAGAGCGCAACTTGTATTTCCATATTGCACCCAAACCAACTAAACTGTAAATTATATGCCCTGAGTTTCTAAAAACTCAACTTTGTCTCTTATAGTTGTTTCACTTCCTCTTTTGCTATCTTAATCATTTTTCTTTTTTTTTTTTGTACCCTTTTCTGTCCTCCATTTACCACTACCCCAAACTTGTGGATGCCAACCAAAAAAGAGACTGAAATGGAGGTGGGAGGCTGGGTACAGAGGAAGAACACATGGCAGTCTGATGAGCAGATGAAGTGTGGCACAAATAAAAGTACATTTTATAAATATCTTTTTAAATTTGTGAGAGATGTACAGGGGAAAGAAGGAGGCAAGAGGCAGACTCGTGGAAAGATCAATGCAGAAGACAGTCCAAATTGAGCCAAAGACCTGGTTTCCTTTAAAACTAGACATGATCAGGATGGACTCAGCTACTATCTAGACATGTTTCTAAAATATTATGCCACACATGAAGCCAATAGAGGGAAAAAAGGTCCCTTTCAATCCAATATATGCTAACATAATGGATGTTTAACCTGCCCTCACCAGCTTTCCCAAGCAGGCGGAACAGCTTAGTGAGTGACACATTGTACCCTGAAAGGATATATAATCTTCTTAATACTTAACACCAAACTAATCTAATCATAATGTTTCTTTAATGATTCAGAAGTTCTTCAATATGTAGCAATAACTAAAACACATCACTATAAAAATAAAACTCATCACTATAAAAATCAATTATCACTGCATGTATGATTCACAGAAATGCTATTTGAGACTCTGGTAAAGAGAATTCCGAATAAAAAACTGTACACTATAAACACTTCAGTGGGTTTCCTTTTTTCATCTTTCCTCCTTTATCTCCAGTCAAAATTAAAATACTTACTGAGAATATAAGCCATCCAAAGCAAGTAATATGACAATAAAAAAGCCTAACAACATTTTCCAAATCTAGGACACATGCTATTTTTAAAATATATCAGGCCATAAACAAATATGTTGAACACATTAATAAATGCTCCTTTCAAAAGCACTTCACTCACAAGAATGTTAAATAACTGTTCAGAAAATAAAGGACTATTGGGAATTTGAAAAGTAAGCATAATTAAGCCCTCTCCAAGTTATTCTGCATTTTTTCAAGGTTAGTTGTTCTTATAAAACATATAAATATGTATATCTTGTCTCTGAGTCAGACTCATTTCAATGTCCTGAAACAAAAGGAAATAGGAAAGTCGTAAGAGACTTTCAGATGCTAGAATCTGAATGAAACTTGAATTCCTTCTATAAGCTGTGTCATTAAGTATTTTAATAATTTTTCAATGCATGGGCTGCATTTGCATCAGGCTGCAATGCATTTATATTGACTCAAGGCTTGGCAGCAGCTGAGCAAGCTATTTTCATTGAACATTTTGAATAATCCACCTCTACGCAAAAGCTGAATCTCTTTGGGTTAAAGAAACAGTGTTTTTATGTAAAAGACCAACCAAATATAATCCTGTTCTTCCCACTATATTAATAGGACAGAATTCAACCAATTGACTATTATTTGGGACGAATTTTTCTTTACAAATCTATTTTTGAGTTCATGACAATTTTCAGTCTCCCACAAAAAGGTACAGCATGGAAATAAAGGACCAAAAAGTTAGTTTTCAAAGCTAAAGAAACATTTCACAAACAACTGCCATATTTGGAGGGTCATCCCATTCAGGAAAGAAGTAGGTTCATCAATTTAAATTTCTCCTCTAATCTCAGTGTTGTTTTTTTAATTATTGAGCTAGAGTCATTGAGATTAAAATTTAAAAGCTTCCATTCTCCATATTTTAACAAGCTAAATGATTTTTTATTTATTGTTTTTAAGTCAAATTTCCTAAACTATTGAGAAGATCAATAAGAAATGAAAAAAAAGAAAATCAAAAGAGCAGAGAGAGAGACAGAGAGAAGAAAGTATCATGAAAACCCTTCTTACAGTGATGTGGAAGACATACCAAATTTAAGCACCTTACCAAATAAGATAAAGCAAAGACATTGTTTGCCACACTGAAACATTTTAAGTGCTCAGACACCAAGTCCTATCTTTCTTTAAAGTACTGCTGTTTAGTCTTCTCTCATTTCACCTTGAAAACTGCTGTAACATCTAAGAGAACTATGCTACACATCAAAAAAGGAAGACAGTTCCAGAAAAACATCTACTTCTGCTTTATTGACTATGCCAAAGCCTTTAACTGTGTAGATTACAACAAACTGTGAGAAATTCTTCAAGAGATGGGAACACCAGACCACCTTAATTGCCTCCTGAGAAATCTGCATGCAGGTCAAGAAGCAACAGTTAGAACCTGACATGTAACAACAGACTGGTTCCAAATCAGGAAAGGAGTACATCAAGGCTGTATATCGTCACCCTGATTATTTAACTTACATGCAGAGGACATCATGAGAAATGATGAGCTGGATGAAGCACAGGCTGGAATCAAGATTGCTGGGAGAAATATCAATAACCTCAGATATGCAGATGTCAGGAAGTGAAGAGGAACTAAAGAGCCTCTTGATCAAAGTGAAAGAGGAGAGTGAAAAAGTTGGCTTAAAGCTCAACATTCAGAAAACTAAGATCATGGCATCCAGTCCCATCACTTCATGGGAAATAGATGGGGAAACAGTGGAAACAGTGTCAGACTTTATTTTTCTGAGCTCCAAAATCACTACAGGTGTGATTGCAGCCATGAAATTAAAAGACGCTTACTTCTTGGAAGGAAAGTTATGACCAACATAGATAGCATATTCAAAAGCAGAGACATTACTTTGTCAACAAAGATATGTCTAGTCAAGGTTATGGTTTTTCCAGCGGTCATGTGTGGATGTGAGAGTTGGACTATAACGACAGCTGAGAGCCGAAGAATTGATGCTTTTGAAAGGTGGTGTTGGAGAAGACTCTTGAGAGTCCTTTGGACTGCACAGAGATCAAACCAGTCAATCCTAAAGGAAATCAGCCTTGAATAGTCATTAGAAGGATTGATGAGGAAAATGAAGCTCCAATACTTTGGCCACTTGATATGAAGAGCCAACTCAGTAGAAAAGACCCCGATGCTGGGAAAGATTGAAAGCAGGAAGAGAAGGGGGCAGTGAAGGATGAGATGGTTGGATGGTGTCACCAACTCGATGGACATGAGTTTGAGCAAGATCCAAGATTTGGTGATGGACAGGGAAGCCTGGCATGCTGCAGTCTATAGGGTTGCAGAGTTGGACACGACTGAAAGACTGAACTGAACTGAATGCTACACAGAGACTAGTAAACAGGATACCAACAGGATAATTATCCAATTGCATGTAAGTCATTTTAGCTGCAATTTCCAAGTCAATGAATGTAATAAAAATATGCTTTGGTGATTTGTCCAGAAGTTCTCAGACTACTGTCAGGACTTGTCCCTATACTGATGTGGCAGAAACACTGGTGTAGCCCAGAAATTATATGTCAAAAACCATGCACTGCCTCCTTCTTTCATAGAATACCAGTGTTTTGCATATAATACTCTGATATTATAGCCAATATGTAATACTGGATGAAGGAAATCAGCCTTCAACTATTAACTTCAAATAAGATGATGAATGACATTGGAAATTCTGCTGAAATAGTCAAGTACGATGATCTAATTTAAGCCCATTTTTTCCCTCTAAATGTATCCGTTCATAAAAAGCATAACAGAAGTTTTAGCAGAACATGAATCTTTCACACTAAATCAATTTAACAATATTTATAATACACAGAGTACCATGTACTAGGCACTATGACATATTAAAAATAAAATATAACCTTTAAAAGCTGGAGTGGGATGCCTAAGTATATTCAACCAAAAGGCTAATAATAGAAGATACAACTTATGTTCTTTTCAGTGAACAGTGATATATAAAATTAAATAATTCATAATCTGATAAGTTCTAAAACTGCAGAACTTCTATACAATATTTTCCATTTAACAACAACAACAAAAATGTAATCTCCAAATGAAAAGTGGAGAAAAGTGGCTACTCTATGTATTAAGTTGAATAAACTCTTCAAACCATCATTATTTAGAAGTGCAAAGAAGACTCACTTTGTGAAATGTCTAAACCAGCTGATAACTCACAGGGTCCACTTGATATTGTTAAGGCTAAACAAAACGCTTTCGGAATCTTTGTCTTAAGACTCAGCACTAGACTTGAATCATAGTATATGTACAGTGACTGCATGCCGGCTAAGTCATTTCGGTCGTGTCTGACTCATTACGATCCTACGGACTGATCTTGCCAAACTCCTCTGTCCGTGGGATTCTCCAGGCAAGAATACTGAAGTGGGTTGCCATGCTCTCCTCCAGGGGATCTTTCAAACCGAGGTATCAAACCCGTGTCTCCTGCAGCTCTGCACTGCAGGCGGATTCTTCACCACTAAGCCCGCAAGGAAGTCCATTTGTACAGTTCAGTTGAGTCAGTTCAGTCGCTCAGTCGTGTCCGACTCTTTGCAACCCCATGAATGGCAGCACGCCAGGCCTCCCTGTCCATCACCAACTCCTGGGGTTCACTCAGACTCACGTCCATCGAGTAAGTGATGCCATCCAGCCATCTCATCCTCTGTCGTCCCCTTCTCCTCCAGCCCCCAATCCCTCCCAGCATCAGAGTCTTTTCCAATGAGTCAACTCTTTGCATGAGGTGGCCAAGGTACTGGAGTTTCAGCTTTAGCATCATTCCCCCCAAAGAAATCCCAGGGCTGATCTCCTTCAGAATGGACTGGTTGGATCTTCTTGCAGTCCAAGGGACTCTCAAGAGTCTTCTCCAACACCACAGCTCAAACACATCAATTCTTCAGCACTCAGCCTTCTTCACAGTCCAACTCTCACATCCATACATGACCACTGGAAAAACCATAGCCTTGACTAGATGGACCTTAGTCGGCTAAGTAATGTCTCTGCTTTTGAATATACTCTCTAGGTTGGTCATAACTTTTCTTCCAAGAAGTAAGTGTCTTTTAATTTCATGGCTGCAGTCACCATCTGCAGTGACTCTGGAGCCCAAAAAAATAAAGTCTGTTTATTTATTATTTATGGAACCTCATTTCATAGTTAATCAGGCACTCTATCTATCCGATCTAGGCCCTTAAATCTATTTCTCACTTCCACTGTATAATCATAAAAACTGTTTCTACTGTTTCCCCATCTATTTCCCATGAAGTGATGGGACCAGATGCCATGATCTTCGTTTTCTGAATGTTGAGCTTTAAGCCAACTTTTTCGCTCTGTTTCACTTTCATCAAGAGGCTTTTTAGCTCCTCTTCACTTTCTGCCATAAGGGTGGGGTCATCTGCATATCTGCGGTTATTGATATTTCTCCCGGCAATCTTGATTCCAGATTGTGTTTCTTCCAGTCCAGCATTTCTCATGATGTACTCTGCATAGAAGTTAAATAAGCAGGGTGACAATAGACAGCCTTGACGTACTCCTTTTCCTATTTGGAACCAGTCTGTTGTTCCATGTCCAGTTCTAACTGTTGCTTCCTGACCTGCATACAGATTTCTCAAGAGGCAGGTCAGGCGGTCTGGTATTCCCATCTCTTTCAGAATTTTCCATAGTTTATTGTGATCCACACAGTCAAAGGCTTTGGCACAGGCAATAAAGCAGAAATAGATGTTTTTCTGGAACTCTCTTGCTTTTTTGATGATCCAGCGGATGTTGGCAATTTGATCTCTGGTTCCTCTGCCTTTTCTAAAACCAGCTTGAACATCAGGGAGTTCACGGTTCATGTATTGCTGAAGCCTGGCTTGGACAATTTTGAGCATTACTTTACTAGCGTGTGAGATGAGTGCAATTGTGTGGTAGTCTGAGCATTCTTTGGCATTGCTTTTCCTTGGGATTGGAATGAAAACTGACCTTTTCCAGTCCTGTGGCCACTGCTGAGTTTTCCATATTTGCTGGCATATTGAGTGCAACACTTTCATGGCATCATCTTTCAGGATTTGAAACAGCTCAACTGGAATTCCATCACCTCCACTAGCTTTGTTCGTAGGGATGCTTTCTAAGGCCCACTTGACTTCACATTCCAGGATGTCTGGCTCTAGATGAGTGATCACATCATCATGATTATCTGGGTCGTGAATATCTTTTTTGTACAGTTCTTCTGTGTATTCTTGCCACCTCTTCTTAATATCTTCTGCTTCTGTTAGGTCCATACCATTTCTGTCCTTTATCGAGCCCATCTTTGCATGAAATGTTCCCTTGGTATCTCTAATTTTCTTGAAGAGATCTCTAGTCTTTCACATTCTGTTCTTTTCCTCTATTTCTTTGCATTGATCCCTGAAGAAGGCTTTCTTATCTCTTGCTGTTCTTTGGAACTCTGCATTCAGATGCTTATATCTTTCCTTTTCTCCTTTGCTTTTCGCCTCTCTTCTTTTCACAGCTATTTGTAAGGCCTCCCCCAGACAGCCATTTTGCTTTTTTGCATTTCTTTTCCATGGGGATGGTCTTGATCCCTGTCTCCTGTACAATGTCATGAACCTCATTCCATAGTTCATCAGGCACTCTATCTATCAGATCTAGGCCCTTAAATCTATTTCTCACTTCCACTGTATAATCATAAGGGATTTGATTTAGGTCATACCTGAATGGTCTAGCGGTTTTCCCTACTTTCTTCAATTTGAGTCTGAATTGCTAATAAGGAGTTCATGATCTGAGCCACAGTCAGCTCCCGGTCTTGTTTTTGTTGACTGTATAGAGCTTCTCCATCTTTGGCTGCAAAGAATATAATCAATCTGATTTTGGTGTTGACCATCTGGTGATGTCCTTGTGTAGAGTCTTCTCTTGTGTTGTTGGAAGAGGGTGTTTGCTATGACCAGTGCATTTTCTTGGCAAAACTCTATTAGTCTTTGCCCTGCTTCATTCCGTACTCCAAGGCCAAATTTGCCTGTTACTCCAGGTGTTTCTTGACTTCCTACTTTTGCATTCCAGTCCCCTATAATGAAAAGGATATCTTTTTTGGGTGTTAGCTCTAAAAGGTCTTGTAGGTCTTCATAAAACCATTCAACTTCAGTTTCTTCAGCATTACTGGTTGGGGCATAGACTTGGATAACTGTGATATTGAATGCTTTGCCTTGGAGACGAACGGAAATCATTCTGTCATTTTTGAGACTGCTTCCAAGTACTGCATTTCGGACTCTTTTGTTGACCATGATGGCTACTTCATTTCTTCTGAGGGATTCCTGCCCACAGTAATGGTCATTTGAGTTAAATTCACCCATTCCAGTCCATTTTAGTTCACTGATTCCTAGAACGTCGATGTTCACCCTTGCCATCTCTTGTTTGACCACTTCCAATTTGCCTTGATTCATGGACCTCACATTTCAGGTTCCTATGCAATATTGCTCTTTACAGTATCAAATCTTGCTTCTGTCACCAGTCACATCCACAGCTGGGCATTGTTTTTGCTTTGGCTCCATCCCTTCATTCTTTCTGGAGTTATTTCTCTACTGATCTCCAGTAGCATATTGGGCACCTAATGACCTGGGGCTTTCCTCTTTTGGTATTCTATCATTTTGTCTTTTCATACTGTTCATGGGGTTCTCAAGGCAAGAATACTGAAGTGGCTTGCCATTCCCTTCTCCAGTGGACCACATTCTGTCAGACCTCTCCACAGTGACCCGCCCGTGTTGGGTTGCCCCACAGGCATGGCTTGGTTTCATTGAGTTAGACAAGGCTATGGTCCTAGTGTAATTAGATTGACTAGTTTTCTGTGAGTATGATTTCAGTGTCTCTGCCCTCTGATGCCCTCTTGCAACACCTACCATCTTACTTGGGTTACTCTTACCTCGGGTGTGGGGTATCTAGATTCTTTTAATTAGAAATTATTGTCATAGTTAAAAGCATGTATATCAAGTGGAAATATTAGGTGACTTTATCCCATAGGCCCTGGAAAATTATTAGGAAAATTAATTTGGCAAAAGTCAAAGGATACAAATTAAAGGCAAAGTTCTCTTCAACTCTATGTATCATGATTTTCTCAACTAAGCAAGGAATGTTAGACATGCAGGTCTTGTTCACTTTCATTGAACAGTCTTTGTATTCAGTGAGATGCTGACACAAACAAGAGAGCTATTCTTTGAATTTAAATCAATCAAAAGAAAATAATACACCCTCACAGTTTATTTTTCCATTGTGTTCTGTCAAAAATACTCAGCTATATTTATCTATATCCTATACTAGTAATGGTAAATACTAATGACTGATATTCCTTAAAAGTCATAAAATATTTGTCTACTGGATCTTAGCTATATAGAACAAGACTGTTTCTTCTGTGTAATTTTCCATCAATACCTGTTGCCTTGTATGATTGAAATTCTAGGAATGCCTGTCTTTCCACAGTACCTCATTAAGACAACCTCCAGGGAATTGAATAGCCCAAGGTTGTTAACAGCATAAGAAAATTATTGTGACAAAAATAATCTTAAGATGTTATTCCATATCTATCAAGTGGGTATCTGACTAGATCTCTAACCATCTCTATTCATGTTTAATTTAAGCACTCCAGTTTCAGCATAGGAACAAAATACCAAACAAACAAACAAACAAAAAAAGAGGTTGCCTATAGCTTTGAGTACATAGATAGCAATGTCATTAAACCTGAGCACTTCTCCATCCTTAGAAACAAACTTTAAGTCTAGCAAGAAAAGTAAATCTAAAAACCCAACCATGATACACTGCTTCCACTATTTAGGCAAGAGTATTAATTGGATTAATACTCTCAATTATACTGTTAACTATAGTAATATCATATTATTGTCCTATTAATTATAATAATACTCAATTATAAACACTATTAATCGGAACACTGGATTAACTCATTGTCTTAAAGAGGAACTTTCATTTTACTTTTATCAAGAGAAGAGATCGTTTCATCTGCAGGGACAAAACAGCTATTTTTTCAGGCACTTCCAACTGATTTCATCCAAGATGGATACAGTAGACTGGTGAATCTCTTTCTTGGTATAGACAAGTACATTAGCCATTAAATAATTTTTCATATAAATTCAAGGCATAGGTACAGTCTTCCCCTGGAGACAGTCTAAGGGCACTTTATGTTACTTACATCAGGAATAGTCATTTGGACAGAAGCATCTTTTTGTAAAGACATTATCAGATTCAAAAATTACAATAAAGAATTCATGCAAAATTTTCTGTTTCAACATGATGTTGAAGTAGCATCTCAATAACTAAAGAATGCCTTCACTGAATCCAAAAAAGCAAACTGTGCATTACAAGGCAAAGTTGTTTTTCAAGTTTAAACTAAATAGTGCTTTAAAAAAATCTAACCTAACTAGTAAATAAAATAACAAAAAGAGAAACAGCTTTTGAGAAACCTAGGAAGAACTAAAAGAAATGACTAAATGAAGATTTAATAAATGTATCAATATTATAAAAACAAATACTCAGTAATTAAAGTCATATAATAATATTAAAAGAATACAAATTTTAATTGCATTTTTGAGTTTTGAAAAACTTTGAGTATATTGATACACATCATCTTCTTTTGGCTATATATAGAACAAATAAAACAATTTCTAGCATGTTATTTTATGATCATTAATATAAATGAACAGAACACAATTAAGGTGGAGGATTGATTTTAGAAGCTGACACACTGATTTCTTTTCATGCAAAAAAATTGTTAAATAGACAGATTCCATCGTAAAGAAAATTAATCTACTCTAGTATTTTCATAGTCATTTTAAAATTAAGAAATTAAGTTCATATATCAAGTAAATATTATCTGGACTTGAAAACTAATTTACTATTAACCACAAAAGTAGCAATCAGTCTTCGACAATTCAAATCACTTGTGGCTTCTTATAATTCTATTTAGCAAGCACTTGAACATAACTAATCTGTGATAGAGCAATAACAATTATGCAACCCAAGAGCTTACTTTTAAAAAATTAACAAAAAGCACCAGTATTATCCTATTAAAGGAGATCAGAAACAAGCTTTTATACCTCCAACTTTGTGGATGTAGTATGGCTTGGAATTACTCTGATAAAAATCAAATTTGCCCAAAGGCATGCTTAAACTAAACATGAAATGTTTCAAAGCTGAACAACCATGAGGTGAGCCAAAAATTAAGTAACTCAGGATAGAGAGTAGCCTATTTCTGCCCTTAAAGTAAGAGACTGGGAAAAATCTAATTACTGATCTGTTTCAACTCTGAGATTTTATCTTTAATCCACTAGAAGTTAAAAGCAATACATCAAAACTGTATGCCTATAGGGGGAAAGGTTGCTAGGGACCTGGTTTCACATCCATATATTTAAAGGTTCACTTTTATTCTCTTTTCTCTTTTTGATCCTCTAAGATTTGCTCCACTAGAGACTTATGAGTACTATTTCATTGCAGTGACTTAAAAAATCACATATAATAGGCATTTGGTTAAAACACATTAACAACCTTACAATTAAGCAAAATGATTTTTTTCAAGGACAGATTTTTCACTGTTAAGTACAAGAAAAAAAAAGAGGATCAGATAGGAGGAAAGATTCAAATTTTTAAAAGGGTAAAAATAAGGCAGGAGGAAAAGGGGAAGACAGAGGATGAGTGATTGGATGGCATCACCAACTCAATGGACATGAGTTTGAGTAAGCTCCGGAATGATGGTGATGGACAGGGAAGCTTGGCGTGCCACAGTCCATGGGGTTACAAAGAGTCAGACACGACTGAGCAATTGAAATGAACTGAATTGAAAAATAAGAGGAAAAAAAGACATAAATAATAAATAGGTATAGGCTTTTCCCTCACCACCTTGCTAGCTTTATCAGCCATTTTTCCCCAAAGGATTGTTGGCCATTTCCTCAACTGTGCTTTCCTACCTTTGCACCTCTGCCCATCTGTTGATTAAATGTCATCCATCCTCAGACACAACAGAAATTTCTTTTCACTAATCTTACCAGTGCTCTAAGCCCTAAATACATACACAACAAAATGTTCTCTCTTTTCCTGAAACTTTTAGCCTTTTATTTCTTTCTTTGTCATAAATCCTTAACCTATTATGGTGTGTATTATAGTTACACATATATATTTGTCATACTCCTACAGTCAGTGACTGCAACATTCTAGAAAGCAGGGATCAATGGTCACGGTCATTTCTATATCACCTACAGAGCTTTTCCTTTAGTGCCTTTCCTATAGTGCTTATTGAATAAATATTAATCAATAAACTCTCAGTTTTGTTTTCATTAACCATTTATTATTATTTTTACAATCAACAAAAACTATTCATTGTATGTATTTTGTGCTCTACATCTTCCTCCATTTAGACCCATTGCACAAAAGGAATTGTGAACTCAAAAAAAAATGAAACTTTTCCCTTCTCAATCTTCAGTGATCATCAGTACCTTGTCAACAGTCCACCAGTGATGTAAATATAATTCTGCCTTTTAGAGACAAATATTGTGAAAATTACTTGGCAAACATTTTGTCCATAACAATAATAATTTTCTTTTTGGTCAGGGGAAATGGGAAAAATGCCTACCCTACAACCAACCATTCTCACCACTGCCCCTACTAAACTGAGAAACTTGACCTTACATTAAAGTAAATGGTGTTGATGAACAGCCAGGAATTGGGAATGGTATGTGAACTAAAAGAATTCTTTTCAAATCCTACTTTTCTCCAATAAAAATACACTAGAAATTTTAAAATTGTTATTGATCAAATTTCACTGACTGCACTTATACATTAATATACTGTGCAAACATTGTGCACTGGCTAACAAAGTATTCTTGAACAGATATGTAAACTGCCTGGAAAAAGTCAAGAACTGGGAAGTCCCCAGCGCTTCATAATTCGCCATTATTTTGTACATAAAAATCTCAATACCATTGTTTACCTGAACCACAATATCCTTGAGGATCAGGACTATGTCTTTAATCTGCTTGTCTCTTCCAGGGCCCAGCAGAATATCTGGTACATCCAGGACCAGTGAATAATCACTGGATGGAGGAATGAATGAATGATTAGTGCTATTTTATTACATTCCCTGGATATTTTTATGATTCCTAATCCCTTAACACTATTAACAAATACTTAGGTTAGATTTTTAATTTTCCTAGTTTCCTAGTTCATTCAGACTGTTATAACAAAATATCAGGATCTAGGTGGCCTATAAACAACAAATATTTATTCCTCACAGTTCTAGAAACTGGGAAGTCCAAGATCAAAGTGCCAGAATGATCACTTTCTGGTGAACGACCTCTTCCTGGTTTAAGTGGCAATTCCTTGCTGTGTCCTCACATTGCAGGTGGGCAAAGGGTTTCTCTGGAGACTCTTTTGTAAGGCGCTCCTTTCATTTAGTGAATCAAGCATATCCCAAAGGCTCCATCTCCTAACATCACCACCTTAGGAGGTTAGGATTTCTATATATGGATTTGGGAGAAAACTAACATTTAGATCATAGTACCTGGGATTCCCTCAAGAGTCAAGTTTTGCCATGGTTACAGGGTTTTAGGGGACAGATGGAAGTGGAAATTTTGATACTTACTGATCACTTTTAAATCATAACATTCTAGGAAGTCATTATCTCCAGCTACAGGTTCTCTGGCTTCCAGGTAACCTGGGGCCAGAGTAAGTCTAATTGGGAAACTAAACTGTAGTCAGACTCCCATCTTCCCAACTTGTGGAGAGCCCTGCAAATCTTATGAGTCCCTGAATTAGCCTAGACATAAAAGATTCAGACTGAGGTCAATGCTTCATTTGCTCCTACCCCCACTGCGATCCTAGGAAGCATCACCTGGCATTACACCTGGCTTCACAGCTCCCCCTGTGCAATGCTGGACCATCTGGCATTTCTTTCAGGCTGCCTATTTTAGTTTCCCTTCAGAAAGCTACATCATTGCAATAGCAAGATTTTTAACAGATGATGTTTCTACAGAATGAGTCTCTTAGTGTAAGAAGTGAGTATATAAGTTACATAATTTAATAGTTTCCTTCCAAGGAAGGTAAAAATATATTAATTATCATTATATTCACCAGATCCATAAGGCATGAACAAACTTAAAATTTTGTAAAGAAAATGTGAAAATGTGGCACGCATTACTTGAGAAAAGGTTTCTACAATCTATAACACTTTGTATTATTATCTTCACTTAATTTAAAGTTTTCACTAGAAAATCACATAGTTATCATTAGTAGTAGATATAAAATTCATAGTCCAAGAACAAAATATAGGTAATCTCCTATTTTTCTGTATATGCATTTGAAAGTTAAATGTTGGAAAGTTGAGTCTACATAATTCCCAACTGGCTTCATTCCCAAAGAATAAAAAACAATATTATGTTTCAACATTATATGGAATATATTAAAATATTATTATTACATAATTATAATAATAACAGGGCAATACTACTTTCCAAGTTCCAAAGAACATGGCAACAAGAATCTCTGCAGACCCGAGTGATTGTCAGGAATTGGTGACAGGTGACAAGAATGCTAGGCATTCCATCGAGCTGCAACAGTCTGTTCCAGGCTTGTCCACTTCCCACGGGCCTAGTATGATTTCACATGGGTGTTAAAGCTGCCCCTGGTCTTTAAAGCTCTACCAGCAGGGCTCAGAGTGTCCTGAAAACAAGACAAAAGGAGGCTGTCTCCACTGCCACTGCACAGTAGATTTGCTCCACCACTCTCCACCAGCAGCTGTGGCTTCCACAAGCCTGAGCTTGCAATTAGGAGTAAGTGGAGGAAGAAGTGGGATGCAAAGAACAGTATACAGAGGAAAGTTAGGCTGAATAAAAAATAATTAAAATGTGAGTATACACTAGCCAAGTCACTGCTGCCCTAAGAGGCCCTGCGTTTCACAGAGTAAGAAAGATTTGGATACAACTGAGGAAGATTTGGAAATGGTTAAAAAGTCTTGTACTTCAGCACTGAAATCAACTCCCCTATCCTAGGGCCAGGATCAGACTATATTATAGTTGGTATCTTGAAACTGATCAAACCAGTCAATCCTAAAGGAAATCAATCCTGAATATTCATTGGAAGGACTGATGCTGAAGCTGAAACTCCAATACTTTGGCCACCTGATGCAAAGAACTAACTCACTGGAAAAGACCCTGATGCTGGGAAAGATTGAAGGCGGAAGGAGGGGACAACAGAGGAGAGATGGTTGGATGACATCACCAACTCAATGGATATGAGTTTGAGCAAGCTCAGGAGTTGGTGATGGACAGGGAAGCTTGGCATGCTGCAGCCCATGGGGTCACAAAGAGTTAGACACAACTGAGCAACTGAACTAAACTGATCTTGAAATTACATTTCACCAGAACCATATGAGAGATACAATCCATTGAGAAACTATCTATATACAGGTGGACTGTGTATTATATGAATGTGTGGGCTGTATAAAAGATGAATGTTGAAGTCACATAATACAAACCATGCACTTCCTCAACCATTGTCCCTGGTTCATTAAGTGTTTTTATGTATTTTTAACATGGAAAAGGCATTTTTCAAAGAACTGAAGATCGAGCAGTAAATAAAACTGATAAGGAAAATGCCTATATGGTTGCTATTAAAGAGGCTCTTTTAATGCTTACTCTAAAAATCAGAGAGAATATAAAAAGTAATAGAAATCACTCTTTTCCCTCTGTTCTAGGAACTACCTTTCTTTCTCCATTTCATCCATGAATCCTTCCTGACCACATTTAGCCAGAAATCTCTAACTCTTCCGGCACCTAATGAACTTGCATTCTGTACTGCTCATTCCACTCTTAGAATTCCACTCCATGCCACTTCTTCATTTTTGTTTTTCACTTTCTTTTGCATGGGTCGTATAAGCACTGTGATGCCATGACTTGTAATTTATTGTAGAACCCAAACCACAAGTATAGACTGGGACAAATCAGGGAATCCATGAAGTTTGACTAGTGAGAACAAAGTATAAAACAAATTAAAAAGTAAAATAATGATATTTTCAAAAGATAAACTCTCTGTAATTCAGAATACACTGGCACAAATTTGTTGGTCTTCAACTATGTCTTATTGTATATGAGATAATTAAGGGTCATTACATGTGATCTTAATACAAATCTATGTAGCAGAAGAAAATATTCAGTATGTCAATGGGACTGGAAAATATGACCCCAATGCAAGAAAGAAGATAATAGAGAATACTTAAAACAGAAAAAAGATAATTCATCAAAAGATTTTGTCTTCAGTGACAGTGCTATGTATAACTTAGTAAACTAGAAACAGAGATCTAGTTCTAGTCTTCATTCTGCTACCAGTTATTGGAAACAGCCATCCATCCACCCTGACACCTTGAGCATCTCTCCACATTCTTGCCAAGTATGCCAAAAATGAAAGGCTGTAATGGCCAGTTTCATCAGGATCATGTTTGAGCAAGCAGCCTTAAAAAATGAGGTAAGACCTCTCTCTACACAAAAAAAATATAGAGTGACTCTTCACCAAGTCCCAAACTTAGTGTTCCTCTCCTATAATGCAGTCGACTGCATGTGCAGCCATCCACTTGGGCCTACCTGCATGGGTCTTGGGGGACACGGAACCAATTCAACTGAACATGAAACCCTGACCATTGCTTAAGTAATGAGTAATAAAGTCCTTTGTCTTTGAAGCAGAAGTATCATGTCTTATCACGATCTCTGATGTATCAGCATCTCTGAAGCAGTAAAACACAAGCTTGTTAGCTTGCAATAGGGTAAAATTTTGGATCCTGACAATACCTAATTGGGTAAATTTTGATAATACTTAGAAAAAGATGTAGTCTTCCCTCTACTATTCTCTGCCACCTCCATCTTCAAGGATAAAAACAAAATATTATATAAAATGTTGTTATAAGTATTTTATCCCAGAGAGATTAGGAAAAAAGAAGAGTAAGTACCATACATACAGAGAACTTTTTCTTTAATACTGATACAATAAAGCCATACTCTGAAAAAAGGAGAAATAAAATATGGCTTGGTCAACTATGATTGGTATCATGAATCAGTGATGATACAGTATTTTTCAGTAATATTTTTATTACTGAATAAGTATCCTTTATTTCTCTATGTTCGTTAATATTAAGTAAGAGCCTTTCTGAATTTACTCTGCAGAAATGTTTACTACTAAGCAAAATAAAGCTGAAACTCCAGTACTTTGGCCACCTCATGCGAAGAGTTGACTCATTGGAAAAGACTCTAATGCTGGGAGGGATTGGGGGCAGGAGGAGAAGGGGACGACAGAGGATGAGATGGCTGGATGGGATCACGGACTCGATGGACGTGAATCTGAGTGAACTCCGGGAGTTGGTGATGGACAGGGAGGCCTGGCGTGCTGCAATTCATGGGGTCGCAAAGAGTCGGACACGACTGAGCAACTGAACTGAACTGAACTGAAATACCACTCTGCTTCTTTTTTCCTACCTCTCTTACATTTACGAGCCAATAGATAGCCTCCTCTTCCTGTTCTGAACAAAGCATCAGGTTATATGCTGAAATAGTAACATTATAAAATGAAGAAGCCTTGTTCAGACTGAGTCTGTTAGAAACTACATTGTACAAAGCCTTTTATTTCATTGGACATTTAATACGAGCAAGAAATAGACCAGTGTTATGTTAAGCCAATTATATTTCAGAGCAGATTTATTAACATAGCATACTCTAGCCTATCTAATGAGTACAGAATTCATGCCAGGAGTAGGAGTGGGGTGCTGCCACAACAAAAACCTAACATATGTCACTGGCTTAGTGGTCGAACAAAACTTAGCAACTGAACAACAACTATTATATGCTTTCCCCCTGGTGGCTCAGCATAAAGGATCGCCTGCCAATGCAGGAGACACATGTTCAATCTCTGGGTTGGGAAGATCCCCTAGTGGAAGAAATGGCAACCCACTCCAGTATTCTTGCCTGGAAAATATCATGGACAGAGGAGTCCAGTGGGCTACAGTCACATAGAGTTAGACACGACTTAGTGACTGAGCACATACACACACATACCAACCTATTACTCTAAAGATGGACTCAGTGTATCCATAATTAAATAAGAAAGAGAAAGTTGAGATGAGTATGTGAGAGAAGAAACACAAAGAGATATGGGAGATCTAAGAACTGTCTCAAATATAACTGTTGGTTATTTACTAGATTATATGACTGGCCTGATTCAAATGAAAGCCTATTAAGTTCTCAAGAAAATTAACTATCAAGGGAAACTGCAAGTTTGTGAGGTATAAAATGATCCAGGCTCCCAAACTTCAAGAAATAGGAATTGGACTTCAAAAGCTATGAAAGCGAAAGTGTCAGTTGCTCAATCCTGCCCGATTCTTCGCAGTCCCGTGAATTGTAGCCCACCAGGTTCCCCTGTCCATGGAATGCTCCAGGCAAGAATACTGGAATGGATTGCCATTCCCTTCTCCAAGGGACCTTCCCAACCCAGAGATTGAACCCGACTCTTCCGCTTTGCAGGCAGACTCCCTACCATCTGAACCACCAGAGAGGCGCCCCCCTCCTAAAAAGCTATATGCCCTCCAAAAAGATAATATTATCCAATGCCTGCTTCAGAAGTGACTGAAGAAGATAAAGAAGAACATCATAAGGGGCACAGTCAGGGCCAGCGAGGACATGGACAAAGAAGCTCTTTCAGGAAAACCAAGTCTATCCAGGGAACATTCCTCTGCCTTAGGGGAGGGATAGAGGCCCCCCTCCACTTCCCTAGTGTCTGACTTTGGGATTTCAAAATTGCTAAAGACCAATGACTGCCATGCCTTCATTTTTCCTATTTCTAAATGAAAGGGCTCATTGTAGTCATTCTGTACATATTCTACTACTTCAGATCAGGTTTCTAAGAGGGAGACAATTCATCTTTTAGTTCATAGGACTCTACACTAAGAAGAACACATTCAAACCTGATATAGAGATTGATTTGTATCATTCCAATTTTTGAACTTAATGCTTAAAGTTGGATGGAACTTGAGCTTTGCGTTTAATGGTCAAAATTGGATGGAACTTTGTCTCTTTTAAGGAGATATTCTATGTTTAAAAGGAACAAAGAAAAAAATATTAATGACCAAAAAGGAATATTATGTCAGATACATTTATTATTCACCAAATATCCACACGTTTCTCATGTCACAATCCCCTAATAGCTCCTTCAGTTCAGTTCAGTTGCTCAACTCTTTGCGACCCCATGAATCGCAGTATGCCGGGCCTCCCTGTCCATCATCAACTCCCGGAGGTCACTCAAACTCATGTCCATCGAGTCCGTGATGCCGTCCAGCCATCTCATCCTCTGTCGTCCCCTTCTCCTCCTGCCCCCAATCCCTCCCAGCATCAGAGTCTTTTCCAATGAGTCAACTCTTCGCATGAGGTGGCCAAAGTACTGGAGCTTCAGCTTTAGCTTCATTCCTTCCAAAGAAATCCCAGGATTGATCTCCTTCAGAATGGACTGGTTGGATCTCCTTGCAGTCCAAGGGACTCTCAAGAGTCTTCTCCAACACCACACTTCAAAAGCATCAATTCTTCGGCACTCTGACTTCTTCACAGTCCAACTCTCACATCCATACATGACCACTGGAAAAACCATAGCCTTGACTAGATGGACCTTAGTTGGCAAAGTAATGTCTCTGCTTTTAAATATGCTATCTAGGTTGGTCATAACTTTCCTTCCAAGGAGTAAGCGTCTTTTAATTTCATGGCTGCAATCACCATCTGCAGGGATTTTGGAGCCCAAAAAAATAAAGTCTGACATTGTTTCCAATGTTTCCCCATCTATTTCCCATGAAGTGATGGAACCGGGTGCCATGATCTTCGTTTTCTGAATGTTGAGCTTTAAGCCAACTTTTTCACTCTCCTCTTTCATTTTCATCAAGAGGCTTTTTAGTTCCTCTTCACTTTCTGCCATAAGGGTGGTGTCATCTGCATATCTGAGGTTATTGAGATTTCTCCTGGCAATCTTGATTCCAGCTTGTGTTTCTTCCTGTCCAGCATTTCTCATGATGTACTCTGCATAGAAGTTAAATAAGCACAGTGACAATATACAGCCTTGACGTTTTAGGATATGACTAATTCTGACCAATGAGCTATGAGCAGAAGGATGTGTGTCACTTCTAAGTCAAAGCTTTTAAAAGTCAATGCACAATCCTCCAGTTTTCTCTTTCCCTGCTGTAATAACATGAAACCAAAAGGCAAGAGAATTCCAAAAGAAAAAAAAAAAAAAACTACTTCTGCTTCATTGACTACATTAAAGCCTTTGACGCTGTGTGTGTCTTAGGCTCTCAGCCGTGCCCAACTCTATGACCCCTTGGAATATACCCCACCAGGCTCCTAGTCTATGGAATTCTCCAGGCAAGAATACTGGAGTGGGCTGCCAGTTCCTTCTCCAGAGGATCTTCCTGATGCAGGGATTGAACCCGGGTCTTCCACAATGCCAGCAGATTCTTTACCATGTGAGCCACCAACGAACAGTGGAAAATTCTTAAAGAGTTGGGAATACCACACCAACCTACCTGTCTGCTGAGAAACTTACATGCAGGACAAGAAGTAACAGTTAGAACCAGACATGGTAAGACAAACTGGTTCAAAATTGGGGAAGGAATATGACAAGACTGTATATTGTCACCCTGCTTATTTAACTTACATGTACATTACATCATGCAAAATGGTAGGCTGGATGAAGCACAACCTAGAATCAGGATTGCTGGGAGATATATCAACATCCTCAGATATACAAATCAGTTTAGTTCATTCAGTTCAGTCCCTCAGTCATGTCTGACTCTTTGAGACCCCGTGGACCGCAGCACGCCAAGCTTCCCTGTCCATCACCAACTCCTGGAGCTTGCTCAAACTCATGTCCACTGAGTCAATGAGGCCATCCAACCATCTCATCCTCTGTCATCTGCTTCTCCTCCCACCTTCAATCTTTTCCAGCATCAAGGTCTTTCAAATGAGTCAATTCTTCACATCGCATCAGGTGACCAAAGTATTGGATTTTCATCTTCAGCATCAGTCCTTCCAATGAATATTCAGGATTGATTTCCTTTAGGCTTGACTGGTTTGATTTCCTTTCAGTCCAAGGGATTCTCAAGAGTCTTCTCCAACACCACAGTTCAAAAGCATCAATTCTTTGGTGTTCAGCTTTCTTTATGGTCTAACTATCATAATCATACATAACTACTGGAAAAACAATAGATTTGACTAGATGGACCTCCTTTAGCAAAGTAATGTCTCTGCTTTTTAATATGCTGTCTATGTTGGTCATAACTTTTCTTCCAAGGAGCAAGTGTCTTTTAAACATACAGATAATATACAGATATACAGATGATATACAGATATACAAGTGATACCACTCTAACAGCAGAAAGTGAAGAGGAACTAAAGAGCCTTTAATGAGGGTGAAAGAGGGGAGTGAAAAAGCTGGCTTAAAACTCAACATTCGAAAAATAAAGATCATGGCATCTAGTCCCATCACTTCGTGGCCAATAGATGGTGGAAAAATGGAAACAGTGACATTTTATTTTCTTGGGCACCAAAATCACACAGATAGTAACTGCAGCCACAAAATTAAAAGACTCTTGTTCCTTGGCATAAAAGCTATGACAAACCTAGACAGCATAGTAAAAGGCAGAGATACCAGTTTGCCAATAAATTTTGCCAATATAGTCAAAGCTATGGTTTTTCCAGTAGTCATATATGGAGGTGAAAGTTGGACCATAAAGAAGGCTGAGCACCGAAGAACTGATGCTTTTAAACTTTGGTGCTAGAGAAGATTCTTGAGAGTCCCTTGGACTGCAAGGAGATCAAACCAGTCAATCCTAAAGGAAATCAACCCTGAATATTCATTGGAAGGACTGATGTTGAAGCTGAAGCTGAATCTCCAATACTTTGACCACCTGATGCGAAGAGCCTACTCATTGGAAAAGACCCTGATGCTTGGAAAGATTGAGGGCAGGAGGAAAAGGGGGTGACAAAGGATGAGATAGATAGACAGCATCACCAACTCAATGAACATGAGTTTGAGCAAACTCCAGGAGATAGTGAAGGACAAGGAAGCCTGATGTGTTGCAATTTATGGGGTAGCAAAGAGTTGGACACAACTTAGGGACTGAACAACTGAACAAAAACAACAACCACAGTTTGGTAGCTCAGCCAGCATGAATCCCTGAGCAACTATATGGAGCAGAATCCCATACACCATCACCACTGAACTTCACCGGACATGAAATATAAACAAGAAGAAAAATCTTTGTTTTATTAAACCACTGATATTTGGGGCTTAATTCATTACTTCAGTTTACCCTAATAACACTAATTTATATCCTTCCATGGAATCAGTGACAAAAATGAGGGGTCACAGACGAGGACTATGGTGATCAACTTATTTCTAACACCTTGTGAGGAAGAGATTTCCTGAGAAATAAAACTTCCACCTTAGTCCCAGTGGCACAGAAAGCAAAGCAATGGACCAAGGGGGGCCATTAACACTTGCATCCATCATCAGACACATAATGCCACCTAAAAGAGAAAACACTGACAAGTGAGAGAATGTCATCTCAGAACCCATGGTAGAGGAAAAGGATGGGAACATTAATGCCTTCTTTACTGACCCAGCAAATAAGACACCTTTTTTTTTCTCCTGTTTTTTGTTTTTTAGTATCTGTTATTTAAAATGTCTAATTCCATCAGCTATGAGGATAGACCAGATAAGATTTACCAAACCTTAGTCTAGAGCTTGTCTACAACAAAGTCCCAAAGGGACACTTTGAAGTTTATCTTTTAACAGGTCATTAAAAATGTGTTCTAATAAAGAAAGTTAATAGGCAAAATTAAATTCTCAAAATAGTATTTATGCTTTTTGTATCTAAAACTTATTATACTATAGATAGGGGAACTTCTATGCAGAGTACATCATGAGAAACGCTGGACTGGAAGAAACACAAGCTGGAATCAAGATTGCCGGGAGAAATATCAATAACCTCAGATATGCAGATGACACCACCCTTATGGCAGAAAGTGAAGAGGAGCTAAAAAGCCTCTTGATGAAAGTGAAAGAGGAGAGTGAAAAAGTTGGCTTAAAGCTCAACATTCAGAAAATGAAGATCATGGCATCTGGTCCCATCACTTCATGGGAAATAAATGGGGAAACATTAGAAACAGTGTCAGACTTTATTTTGGGGGGCTCCAAAATCCCTGCAGATGGTGACTGCAGCCATGAAATTAAAAGACGCTTACTTCTTGGAAGTTATGACCAACCTAGATAGTATATTCAAAAACAGAGACATTACTTTGCCGACTAAGGTCCGTCTAGTCAAGGCTATGGTTTTTCCTGTGGTCATGTATGGATGTGAGAGTTGGACTGTGAAGAAGTCAGAGTGCCGAAGAATTGATGCTTTTGAAGTGTGGTGTTGGAGAAGACTCTTGAGAGTCCCTTGGACTGCAAGGAGATCCAACCAGTCCATTCTGAAGGAGATCAATCCTGGGATTTCTTTGGAAGGAATGAAGCTAAAGCTGAAGCTCCAGTACTTTGGCCATCTCATGCGAAGAGTTGACTCATTGGAAAAGACTCTGATGCTGGGAGGGATTGGGGGCAGGAGGAGAAGGGGACAACCAAGGATGAGATGGCTGGATGGCATCACGGACTCGATGGACGTGAGTCTGAGTGAACTCTGGAAATTGGTGATGGACAGGAAGGCCTGGCATACTGCAATTCATGGGGTCACAGAGTCAGACACGACTGAGCTACTGAACTGAACTGAACTGAGGGGAATGTCATTAGAGAAAGTAATTTAAATATTATTAGAAAAGGTGTGTTTATTCATATTTAAACTGAACTAATTTGTTTTTAAAAAGTTGGAAAAAGTGTAAGTGTCTTTTTTGTTATTTAAATGGAAAAGTTTCCATTTGTCATTCTTTTAGGGAGCTGATTCTATTCTTCCCAGGTTTGGCCTTTTGTATACACACTGGAGAAAATTATATGTTGTGAATCAATTATCAGTGAAGGCTGAACAGAGATCGTTCAAATTCAACCTTTCTTGTTTTCTCTGAACATTATCCTAGAAGCCATAAAATTAGTTACCAATGCATTAACTCTTCTTCACAGAGAAAAAAGAAAACAATTCTGAATTTTTGGTATTCATTTTTTAAATCTGACAGATGTCAATTTTTGAAAGAAATTCAGTAGATTTCCAAATTTTGCCAAAAGATAAACTTTTCTAATTCCTTTATGTCTCCCTTTTATTGAGGGATTTTTTTTTTAATTTGGCACTAAACGACATAACCAGAGTTCACAGAAGCAAATTTATTTGCATCACTGATTAAACTAAAAGGACTGTGTACCTCCCAAACAGCAGATAGTATTTGATAAAACATTTTAATCTAGTAAGTAATCTGTCATAACAGCTGCACTTAAATTAGTTCTTGAAATTTTACCTATAATTTTGAAATTGTAGTGGATAATACATGTTGGGAGTTTTTGTGCTCAGATTTACATGTTTCCCAAGCAACAATTTCCAAATAGAAGGGAATTAAGATAGATTTCACAGATCCTGAGTGACATAATTTACTTCCTGTTTTTTGACCAAGCTTAAAGTAGGAGATATAAAATCCAAATAGAATTTCTTCTGTTCATTGCTAGTTAAACTTTAATGCCCATAAAGTTATTTCAGACACTCTTTCTCCCAAAATTGTGACCACTTTGACCACTAAAAATTTGTTGTACCACAGGGTACAACAAATCACCCTATACATTGAAGAAAAAAGGAAGGAAAGAAGGAATGAAGTGAAAAGGAAGGAAGGGGAAAGACATCCAATCCTTCAGCTGATTTAGAACGCACTGTCTGATAAAAATTTAATTTGAGTCATAAACTTGAGGCACATGCTTAATTTAAGCTTTCTAACAGCTATATTTAAAAAGTAAATTTAAAGAAGCAAAATTAACTTCAATACTATATTTTATTTTATATAGACTGATTTCTAAAAATATTATATCAGGCAATCAATAGAAAAATTGTAAATTTTTAAATTTTTACTAAAATTACTGAATTTCTGTGTATTTTATACTTAGAGCACATTTCAATTTGGGACTACCCACATTTCAAGTAGTCAATAGCCACTGTAACTATCTCAGCCAACATACTGAACAACGTACACCTAAGAGGAGAGTCGGGGCAGGAGTAGGGGGTGGGGAGAAGAAAGGAAGAAAGACAATAACGCACACAGATGGTATAAAAACATTCATTCACAGATACATTACATATTTGAGAAAGGGAACATGATCAATCAAGAAGTACATGTAGGCATTAAGTGGTGCCTTAAGAATAGTCTATTTCTTCAATTTAAATAATGTTCTTCCTTAGAGTATTGCCATTATGCACTTAAAAATACACACTGGTATCCCTTACAGTAAGTTCCTGAATGGTGAGAATAAATATGAAGCAAACTTAATCCTCAAATTCTTGAGTATTAAATTTAAAGTTTTCAAACAGATCATGTTGCATTATCCTCATCTCCACTCTCATAAAATTATCAACACAGTATTAAAAAAGAAATACATTTACAAAAGAAAAATTAAGGCAATATACTAGGAAGTCTAATTATAAATTCAGGACACACACAGAGCAAGGAGGGCTAAGAGGACAGTGTAGAACAGTGACAAAGGAGGAATATTCCCGAGCTCAGAAGACAATAAACACTTTCATAAAAAGGAAATGTCTAAGCAAAAACAGTAACTCTTAACAGTCAGGTGAACCGGAATTTGCTAAATTATTGATGGGTACCTATGACTATATATAAAATTGTTGCATAGATATCATAGAAGACATTTGTCCCGACTTTTTGAGAGCATTGCAAAATATAGCAAATACCACGTTAACATGTAAAGACACTAAAGCAATAAAAATTTAGGACAGTGAGAGATCAGTATAGTCTAGTAACACCAATATAGTCTAGTAACATCAGTATGGTCTAGTCTTGAAAGAAGTCTTTCAAGAAGAACTGGGTTAAGCCTGATCTAAGAAATGGAGGGCATTTTAAAGATGTGAATTCAGAAGGGGAGGACATATAAAGAAGTGAGTTGGAAGGAAGACATTCCAGGAAGGGGTAGCTTACATACCAAGATAAATCCTCAAATAGTAGTGATTATTTCATGTAAGTCAGTTTTGGTCTTCCTACTTATATTATAATTTTGCTTAGTGTTACCTGATAAATTTAACATGATCCCCAGCAATTCTAATAAGAACTGTTACAGACATAGCTATTTACAGAGATCTTGGGGGACAATTTGTGAACACTTAGAAAAGGAGGTGGTAATTACTGGAATCCAGAATGTGACACAAAGAACAAGATAAGTCAAGTAACCTATGTAAATCCAAGAGTCTAATAAAAGGAAGGCCATAAGCAAGTGCATATTACTCTCTGTAAAGAATTTAATAACAATCTCTTCTGTGATATTTTTCTAGTTGAAGAAAAGAAAAATGACCCTAAAAATACCTTAGAGAGAGCCAAGGAGGAGGGACATACACAGAAAACACAAAATTAGTATTTTGAGAGGTCATCTCTTATTTTCATTGTAAATCGATTCATTGTAAAAAAAAAATTAGTCATAAATGATACCACTCATTAAAATCTTCACAAAAAATAATCTTATCACCCACAAACATCACTTTTAATATTTGCACATATATCTTTAAAAAATTTTATCTGTGTGTATGTATCAATAACATTAGAAAATATGAGTCAAGCTATTTATAAGCTGTCTGTTTTACTTGATATTTATGGTAGATCATGAACACGTCCACAAATTATTTGTGGCTCTATCCATCGAGAGGTAAAGTCTATTTCCTCATGTCATGGATCTGGTCTGGTCTTGTGACCTGCTTTAACAGATAAAACGTAACAGAAGTGACATTGTATAAGTTTAGGAGCCTCAGAGAACTGAGGCACCACAATCAATAACAGGAACTATCATTTAAGTGAGAGAGGCCATCATAGCCTCTCCACCACCAGTTAAGTCATCAAATAACTACCCCTGTATACGTAATCTCAAAGAAGACGAGCAGAACCACCCAGATTGTTAACCCACAGTATCAGGAGAAATAAATTGCTTTTGTTTTAAGTCAATAAGTTTTGGAGAGATTTGTTAGGCAGAAAGAGAAAATGGAAATAACCTTATAAAATAAACATTATTCCCTATCAGTAGGTACATTTATGCAGTATTTTAATGGCATTTCAACATACCATCATATGAACATTTTAAAACTTACTTAGTTAATTTATTAGGGATATTTAAACCAGAATAACTTTTCAACTTTTATAAATTACTATTTTTCCACACAAAATGTCTTAAGTCTTATATTTTATATAATTATTTCCTTAGGATAAACTCCTAGAAGTGTGATTATTTAGGTAAAACATTGGCAGGGTTTTGATCTGTACTGCTAAATAGTGTGGAGTGATTTTAAAGTGTCATTCACAAATGATTTGGTTGGCAAGGGAAAAAAGATAAATTAACTCAAGAGATGATTTCAAAAGACTTGACAACAGTACTCAAGTATTGAAGAACTACATCATATCAGAATGTTTGATTACATAAAGTCCCTATAAACCTGGCTTCCCAGATGGCTCAGTGGTAAAGAATCTGCCTGTCAATATAGGAGACACAGAAATGCAGGTTCAATCCCTGGGTTGGGAAAGATCCCTGGAGAAGAAGATGGCAACCCACTCCAGTATTTTTGCTTGGGAAATCTCATGAACAGAGGAACCTGTAGGGCAATAGTCCATGGGGTCAAAAAAGAGTCGGACACAACTGAGCAACTAAAGCAACAAAAACAGTCTTATTAAAGGCTATGGGAAACATTTGACAATCTTTTACACATTAGGGATATTTGCTTGACCTAAGATTTAGGGATATTTGCTTGACCTAAGATATGGAATTCAAACATAACCCACTGGCACTTGGAAAACATCATTAGCACTGTAGTGATAGTGTCTACCCTCTGGTAAATATTTGTTAGTCTTGGCAAAGTTCCTAAAGAAATATACTCAGATTCAGCAAGGTCTCCCTGGAATGGGATTGTTGTACAGTTGCCCTGCACATTCTGCCCTGGCAGTTCCCAGGTGCTGGTGAAGCAAACATCTGCTACCTCAAACCAACTTCTTCCTCTTTCCTTTAACACTTCATGACTATTGTACCCAGTTGCTCCTGTCTCCTTGTTCTTGACATTTCAAAGTTCTGTGTTCATATCAGGGGTTATCAGCTGGTGACTTTAAGGCCTTAGTTATGGGTATGGGTGGGTGATGGTGGGGAGGTGAGAGTTGAGGTCATTTGGCTATATCTCATAGTTTTAAAAGGCAGCAGTATGCTTGGATATAGAACAAAAAGCCAGTTTCACAGTAGGTATTATTAACTACATATTCCCCAAAGTTTACAACCATTGGTTAATGAGACTAACAGCCCACAGTACAGTTTAAGCAGAGAAATAATATTCTAAACAATGAGTCTTTCTTGGTACTCAGGATTTATAGCCTCCAAAGGCAGTGAAGGTGAGATCCAGTTTACATTTTCTAAACAGACTAGTCAGTCTTGTCATAGTCAACTACAAACTGCCACAGTTCTGAAAAAACCAGTAAGGGATCAGAAACAAAACAGTGATTATGATCTTTTTATATTTTACTCACATTCTTTCAGAAGTCAAAATTGTGTTCTGATGGAGCAGCTGAGTTAAATTAGCAGGAAAGACTGAATAGAGGTCATATTCAATACAAACAGGGTGATATGAAGTATATGTGTGTGACCTTCCTTTGCAATCAAACACCTGAGAAGTAAATTTATTTGCAAATGAAAAAAATGCTTTTGCTTTTGAAGGACATGAACTGGCAATCACTTAAGAACAGAATAGATAGTTCACTAAGATACCACCTGATATACAACACTGTTGAGAGTCATGACTCCTCTTCTAGTTTTCAGATCTAAGACAGTTCATATGCTTTTCAGTTCAGTTCAGTCACTAAGTCGGGTCCAACTCTTTGTGACCCCATGGACTGAAGGAGGCCAAGCCTCCCGGTCCATCACCAACTTTCAGATTTTACCCAAACTCGTGTCCATTGAGTCATGATGCCATCCAACCATCTCATCCTTGTCATCCCCTTCTCCTCCCACCTTCAATCCTTCCCAGCATCAGGGTCTTTTCAAATGAGTCAGCTCTTCACATCACATGGCCAAAATAATGGACTCTCAGCTTCAACATCAGTCCTTTCAATGAACACTCAGGACTGATCTCCTTTAGGGTGGACTAGCTGGATCTCCTTGAAGTCCAAGGGACTCTCAAAAGTCTTCTCCAATACCACAGTTAAAAAGTATCAATTCTTCAGCCCTCAGCTTTCTTTACAGTCCAGCTCTCACATCCATAGTCCCTTGAATTGTAAGGGAGGCTATAACATGAGGAAGGTTCCTCATATTACCACTGTAGTCCAGTTGTCAGAATGGGAACTTATAGGAAAAGAGGGATTTAAAAAAATTCAACTTAAGTTCACCTCCTTGTTGACCAGTAAGACTCAGAATACTCCTCAGCTAATACACCATTAGCTACCCAATCCTTGGAGAACTACTACCACCATCACCACCACTAATAATAATAATTACTAACACCCAAGTACTTGTGATGTGTCAGACATTGTTATAAATTTTTTACATGAATTTACTTATTTAATCTCACAGCAAACTTTTACCATCATTAACTTCATTTTACAGACAAAAACAACTAGGAAACAAATCAGTTAAGTAACTTGCCCAGGGTCACAAAGCTAGTATCAGATTCTAGGTTCACAGCTGGAGATTCTGGTTTGAATTCATACTTTTGTTACACTGCTATGATTCTTCTACAGATTACTACTCTAGAAGCAAGTAGAAGCCCCTGGAGCTTCTTCTTCCTACCAAGATGTAAGTCAGAGGCATAGAACTTCTGAAGGAATCATGGGGAACATTAAGAGTAGTGGAGTAATCTCAAAAGTATCTGTAACTTTGTAACTAGTTACAGAAATAATGTTGAAACATGTATTGTGTCTTTTTCTTCAATAATATAGATCACATATTTAGGTATGTGTGCATATATGTGTATATGCACACATATTAAAAAATAAATATAATCAATGTGCTGTCAACTTATTCATAATTTATTAAATAATAATCAATAAATATAAAGTTATTAAAATAATTCTACACTTTCCTCTGCTACTTTATGTGAAGTTATTTGGGGTTTGTAACTTCACAACTTAGTCTATAGACTATAAAATATCAAGTAGGATCACAAGAGAACTAAAGGCTAATTGATTATAAGTCAGACCCTAAAGTTGCATGTGGGTCCTGAAGCACTGAGGAGGAAGTAAATGTGTATCTAGGTGTATGAAGAAAAGTTATTTTATGTTGCTTGTCTTATGTTCCTTTTTTTAGATATGTAAATAAGCCTCTTTCAACCAGATCCTAGTTTTCTGTGATTCCATTTGATTTGATGAGCTTCTGGAGATAAAATTAAATACCTTTATGTTTAGCCAGAATTGCTTTCCACTTCTTGTAACTGAAAAACTTGAGTGCACACGTTTATTTTGTGTCTGTGAGTTTAATGATGGGGAAGTAAGCCTATTTACAGGTCTTGGAAAAGTTACCAGGAGAAAGAGAATTGTTATAAAAATAGAGAAGAGAGAGAAGAAAATTAATGAAGTGATGAAAGGGTTAAAAAAGAGAAAAGAGAATCTTAGTAGCTTTATAAGTCAAAAATTCATGTTGAGAACTAGAACAAAAAAATTTATAATTCAAATGGAAACACAAAGACCCTGAAGAGCCAAAGCAATCTTGAGAAAGAAGAATAGAGTTGGAAGAATCAATCTTCCTGACTTCAGCCTATACTACAAAGCTACAGTTAATAAGATAGTATGGTACTGGTACAAAAACAGAAATACAAACCAATGGAACAAGAAAGAAAGTCCAGAAATAAACCCATGCACCTATGGGCACCTTATCTTTGACAAATGAGGTAAGAATGGAAAAAAAGATAGTCTCTTCAATAAGTGGTGCTGGGAAAAGCTACATATAAAAGAATGAAAATTAGAACACTTCCTAATAACATACACAAAAATGAACTCAAAGTGGATTAAAGACCTAAATGTAAGAACAGAAACTACAAAATTATTAGAGGAAAACATAGGCAGAACACTCTATTACATAAATCACAGCAAGATCCTCTATGATCCACCTCCTAGAGTAATGGAAATAAAAACAAAAATAAACAAGTGAGACCTAATCAAACCTAAAATCTTTTGCACAGCAAAGGAAACTATAAACAAGGTGAAAAGACAACCTTCAGAATGGGAGAAAATAACAGTAAATGAAACCATTGACAAAGGATTAATTTCCAAAATATACAAGCACTTCATGTAACTCAATACAAACACAAATAATCCAATCAAAAAGTGGGCAGAAGACATGAACAGACATTTCTCCAAAGAAGACAAACAGATGGCTAATAAACACAAGAAAAATGCTCAACATCACTCATTTCAGAGAAATGCAAATCAAACTACAATGAGATATCACCTCACATGGGTCAGAATGGTCATCATCAAAATATCTACAAACAATAAATGCTGGAGAGGATGTGCAGAAAAGGGAACACTCTTACACTGTTTGTGGGAATGTAAATTGATGCAGACACTATGGAGAATAGTATGGAGGTTCCTTAAAAAACTGAGAATAAGTCTACCATGTGACCCAGCAATCCCACTACTGGGCACACACCCTCAGGAAATCATAATTGAAAAAACACATGTCCCCAGTGTTCACTGCAGCATGATTTACAATAACTAGGACAGGGAAGCCACCTAGATGTTCACTGATACACAAATAGGTAAAGAAGCTGTGGTACATATATACAATGGAATATTACCCAGTCATAAAAAGGAAGACATTTAAGTCAGTTCTAATGAGGTGACCAGATCAAACTGCCAACATCTACTGGATCATAGAAAAAGCAAGAGAGTTCCAGAAAAACATCTATTTCTGCTTTATTGACTATGCCAAAGCCTTTGACTGTGTGGATCACAATAAACTGTGGAAAATTCTTCAAGAGATGGGAATACCAGACCACCTGACCTGCCTCTTGAGAAACCTGTATGCAGGTCAGGAAGCAACAGTTAGAACTGGACATGGAACAATAGACTGGTTCCAAATAGGAAAAGGAGTACGTCAAGGCTGTCTATTGTCACCCTGCTTATTTAACTTCTATGCAGAGTACATCATGAGAAACACTGGACTGGAAGAGGCACCAGCTGGAATCAAGATTGCCAGGAGAAATATCAATAACCTCAGATATGCAGATTACACCACCCTTATGGCAAAAAGTGAAGAGGAACTAAAGAGGCTCTTGATGAAAGTGAAAGAGGAGAGTGAAAAAGTTGGCTTAAAGCTCAACATTCAGAAAACGAAGATCATGGCATCCAGTCCCATCACTTCATGGCAAATAGATGGGGAAACAGTGGAAACAGTGGCAGACTTTATTTTGGGGGGCTCCAAAATCACTGCAGATGGTAACTATAGCCATGAAATTAAAACACGCTTACTCCTTGGAAGAAAAGTTATGACCAACCGAGACAACATATTAAAAAGCAGAGATATTACTTTGTCCACAAATATCCATCTAGTAAAATCTATGGTTTTTCCAGTAGTCATGTATGGATGTGAGAGTTGGACTATAAAGAAAGCTGAGCACCAAAGAATTGATGCTTTTGAACTGTGGTGTTGAAGAAGACTCTTGAGAGTCCCTTGGACTGCAAGGAGAGCCAACCAGTCCATCCTAAAGGAGATCAGCCCTGGGTGTTCATTGGAGGGACTGATGCTGAAGCTAAAACTCCAATACAGCTGAGCACCTGAACTGACTGACTAATGAGGTGGATGAACCTAGAGCCTATTATACAGAGTAAAGTAAGTCAGAAAGAGAAAACTATCATGTATAGAAAGTGCAAGTGAAAGCAAAAGTGAAGTCACTCAGTTGTGTCCGACTCTTTGTGACCCCTTGGACTATAGCCTACCAAGCTCCTCTGTCCATGGGATTCTCCAGGCAAGAATACTGGAGTGGGTTGCCATTTCCTTCTCCAGGGGATCTTCCTGACCCAGGGATCGAACCCGGGTTTCCCGCATTGGAGGCAGACGCTTTAACCTCTGAGCCACCATAGAGTGCCAAATAATTGACACTTTCAAACTGGTGCTGGAGAAGACTTTTGAGAGATTTCTCTCTGATCTCTCCTAAAGGAGATCAAACCAGTCAGTCTTAAAGGAAATAAACCCTGAATACTCACTGGAAGGACTGATGCTGTAGCTGCAGCTCCAAAACTTTGGCCACCTGATGCAAACAGCCAACTCATTGGAAAAGGCCCTGATGCTGGGAAAGATTGAAGACAGAAGAAGAAGGGGGTGATAAAGGATGAGATGGTTAGATGGCATCACTGATTCAATAGACATGAATTTGGGCAAACTCTGGGAGATGGTGATGGACAGGGAAGCCTGGCGTGCTTCAGTCCATGGGGTTGTGAAGAGTCAGACATGACTTAGTGACTGAACAACAACAGCAACAACATGAAATATAGAAATATGGCACTGATTAATGTATTTGCAGGGAAACAATGGAGACACAGACACAGAGAACAGACTTGTAGACATGGCGGGAAGGGGAAGGAGAGGGTGAGACAATTGGAGAGAGAAGCATGGAAACATATACCCTGCCATATGTAAATAGCCAGCGGGAATTTGCTATATGACTCAAGGAGTTCAAAGCAGTATTCTGTGACAACCTAGAGGGGTGGGAGGTAGGAGGGAGGGTCATGGGGAGGGGACATATGTATACCTATGGTTGATTCATGTTGATATATGGTAGAAACCAACACAATATTGTAAGGCAATTATCCTTCAATTAAAAATAAATTAATTTTTAAAAATCTCTGTTGAACACCAGCTATGTGGCAGAGGAGTAGGGTACGTAAAGGTGATTCCCTCAAATACTGTATTTTGAAAGGAAGAAGACTCTGCTATGAGGATATAAAAGCAATTGTTTATGACAAAAAGCAGGTTATGTAAAGTGTGATGGAAGCCAAGGAAAGAGAAATATGCAAGAAAAAACAGAGGAGGAGAAGAAAGGATTATCTCCTTTTGTACCCAATATAACCAATAACTTTTATGACATAACAGTGTAGAATGCTACAGACAGTTGAAAAGAACCAGGATTGAATAAAGAATATTGTTGAGTAATTATGGAATAAAAAGGCCAGGTGGAACATTAATAAGAAAAATAAAGTGAGAATAAATTAGAAAATTAAAAGAATTCACACTTCTCACTAACTAGAAACCAAATCAACTACTAAAAGTTAAAGTTAAGAGCTGAAGCAAAATCTAAATCAGTTGGAAATGCCACTTCCAGAAATTAAATAAAAATCAACAAGAGATGAAACAAAGGATCTCTCAGCACCAGTGAACATACAGCATGAAATTATAGTGGATCCAGCAATAGTCAGAAGCTCTGAGAACAGAAACAGAAAATGAGGCTCACTGAGGCATGGGAATTGGCAAAGCAGGAGCAATGGAAGGCCAAGAGGGCAAAGGATTTGAGGGCCATGTCATGCATAGCAAATGGGCAAATTTGATTTATAAATGGATAAAGTGGAATGACGTTTTTTTACTTGCATATGTAAGTATCATATGGAACAAACAATCATAGAAAACAATGTCATTTTTTAAAGATCATGGAAGTTTTAAGTAAAGAATGGTTCTTTAGATGTAGAGACATTTTATTTTGTTTTTGTCAATGACAGTGTGTATTTTGTTAGTGTCTCAGTTCCCCAACCAAGTGCTGACTAAAAGTTTGTACAGCCAACAACCCAAAAATCACTGACCACAGAGAAAGTGATCTTTTTTCACAATTTTTATTGCAGTGAGAATTTTGAGATCTACTTTCTTAGTAATTTTCAAATATACAGTACAGTGTTGTTACCTATGATCACTATGCTGAACATTACATCCTTAGAACTTATTTATCTTATAACTGGAAGTGTATACCTTTGACCACCTTCACAGTTTTCTCCCACCCACCCTGCAAACCCCACTTCTGGCAACCACCAATCCATTCTCTCTTTCTAGGAGTTTGGGTATTTTTTGATTCCTCATATAAATGAGAACATATAGTATTTATCTTTTTCGTCCGGCTTATTTCATTTAGCATAATGCTTTCAAGGTTCTCCCATGTTTTCACAAATAACAGTATTTTTCTACCTTCTATGGTGGAATAATATTCCATTTATATATATAATGGACATTTAGGTTATTTTCATGTTTTGGCTATTATAAATAAGATTGCAATGAATATCAGGGTACAGACATCTCTTCAAGATAGTGATTTCATTTCCTTGGATAAAAACCCAGCAGTGGAAATGCTGAATCATATGGTAGTTCTATTTTTAATTTTTTGAGGAATCTCAGTACCATTTTCCACAGTGCCTATAGTAATTTACATTCCCACCAACAATGCACAAGGGTTTCCCTTTTTTGGGAAGTTTGACATGTTAAATTTCAGTTTTTCATCTGAGGACTATAAACAATAGTTGAGGAGCAAGAAAATGCTTTTTAATTAAGCACTACAAGTAGAATGCATGTGTGCTTATTATATGCATGTGGGGCTTATTTACTGCCTTCTAGTTTTTTTATGAATACATATATAATAAATATGTGATGTATGTATGCATATATGTATGTGTGTACACATGTGTGTATCTAAATATTTGAGATAGTTAATCTGTGTCTTTTCTATAGCTTCAAGTTGATGTACTATATGTATCACATCATTCAAAAAGTATTTCTTCAGAGTGTTTGGCTCCTTATGACAATCAAATCCTGATTTTTTTGAGCTTTGAAGAATGGATTTTAGTGGACGGATGGAAAAGTGCTGAAATGGATGTATTACAGGTCATTTTTATAGCAAACTTTTTGGGAAATGGAAACCCCAGGGGAAATGAAGCAAAGACATCTTGGAGGAAAGAAGGCAGAGAAATTAGAAGTTGTGCGTGTTCCAGCAGATGAATCCAAGTAGATCAATAGGCTTCTTGAAAATCTGTGAAAGCAGTTTCATGGGTCTGGCAAATTGAGCAAGAAGGCAATCCTCTGAGAAATCTCCTGTTTGAGTTAGGCTATTGAATTTTGGGGAGCAATGAAGGAGAACTTATCTATGAGAAAATCAGGCTGCATTAGTGAGTGTATGACGGTTGTTCACTATATTACATACAGGCTAAAACATTCCTGTTGTAAAGTGGAAAGTCTCACATGATATTGTGTTTACTCAAAAGCACTGAACTTTTTCAGCCTTTTTCGGTGTCAGTCTTAGAGTTTATAATGAAACACGTGCCTACAGAGTTGAAAAGACTTCCTGAGTGATGTCTGATTGGGTGACCTCTGAAGTGCTCGGTGGACTGGCATGTAAGTGGTGACTTCCTGGCTCTATTCATACTTCCCTACTCCACACAACTGTCCTTTATGCTCACTTTACATTCACTAAAAGTAGCTTTCTTCTGTGAAAGTAGAAGAGCTCTGGTGTTTACTGTTCTGTTTTAATTACATTCAAATGGCCTGATTCTCATCAGATCCTTTGTTGGAACTGGCAACATCTGACCAGTTTGATGCACTTGGACAATACCCCTTGAATTAAATAGGAGGAGCCATGAAAGCAGCTTTTGATTCTGATACGGATACTTGTAGAATCTCATATAAAATTTCGCATAAAGATTAGTTTTATTTTCACCAAGGCATATATACTACTAGAATTAGGGAATAATGTTCATCTTTTCCCGTTATTATTTTTATTCACTTCAATAAAAGGATTTAACACTATTCTGTCAATTTTCTCCCCCTACTATTCTGAGTAAGTTAGTATTATCCACATTTGATCTTCCAACAACAAAGAGACAGTCTTCTAGCAAACACCATCTTCCAACAACACAAGAGACGACTCTACACATGTATATCACCAGATGATCAGTACTGAAATCAGATATTATATTCTCTGCAGCTGAAGATGGAGAAGCTCTATACAGTCAGCAAAAACAAGATCTGAAGCTGACTGTGCCTAAGATCATCAGCTCCTTATTACAAAATCCAGGCTTAAATTGAGGAAAGTAGGGAAAACCATTAGGCCATTAAGGTATAACCTAAATCAAATCCCTTACCATTATACAGTGGAGGTGATCAATAGATTCCAGGGACTACATCTGGTAGACAGAGTGCCTGAAGAACTATCGACAGAAGTTCATAACATTGTATAGGAGGAGAGGACCAAAATCATCCCCTAGAAAAAGAAATGCAAGAAGGCAAAGTGGTTGTCTGAGGATGCCTTAAAAATAGCAGAGAAAAGAAAAGAAGCAAAAGGCAAGGGAGAAAGGGAAAGATATATCCAACTGAATGCAGAGTTCCAAAGAATAGGAAGGAGAGATAAGTAAGCCTTCTTAAGTGACCAATGCAAAGAAATAGAGGGAAAGAACAAAATGGGAAAGACTAGAGATCTCTTCAAGAAAGCTGGAGTTACCAAGGGAACATTTCATGCAAAGATGGGCTCAATAAAGGACAGAAATGGCAAGGACCTAACAGAAGCAAAAGAGATTAAGAAAAGATGGCAAGAATACACAGAAGAACTGTACCAAAAAAGCTCTTAATGACTCAGTTAACCACAATGATGTGGTCACTCACCTAGAGTCAGACATCCTGGACTGTGAAGTCAAGTGGGCCATAGGAAGCATTACTACTAACAAAGCTAGTGGAGATGATGGAATTCCATCTGATCTACTTCAAAGCTTAAAAGATGCTGCTGCTAAAGTGCTGCACTCATTATGCCAACATATTTGGAAAACTCAGCTTGACCACAAGACTGGAAAAGGTCTATTTTCATTCCAATACCAAAGAAAGGCAGTGCCAAAGTATGTTCAAATTAGCATACAATTACACTCATTTCAGATGCCAGGAAGATTTTGCTCAAAATTCCCCAAGCTATGCTTCAGAGAATAGCTGTGTCAAACCTAGACAGTGCTTTAAAAAGCATAGACATCACACTGCCAACAAAGGTCTGTGTAGTCATCCATACATGACACATCCAATAATCATGTATGGATGTGAGAGTTGCACCATCAAGAAGGCTGAACACCAAAGAATTGACGCTTTCAAACTGTGGTGCTGGTGAAGACTCTTGAGAGTTCTGTGGACAGCAAGGAAATCAGACCAGTCAATCCTAAAGGAAATCAACCCTGAATATTCATTGCATGTACTGATGCTGAAGCTAAAGTTCTAATACTTTGGCCACCTGATGTGAAGAGGTGATTCACTGGAAAACACCCTGTTGCTTGGAAGAATTGAGGGCAAGAGGAGAAGGGGGCAACAGAGGATAAGATCGATGGATGGCATTACTGACTCAATGGATATGAGTTTGAGGAAATTCAGGGAGATAGTGATGGACAGAGAAGTGTGGCATGCTGTAGTTCATCTGGTTGCCAAGAGTCGGACATGACTCAGTGACTGAAAAACAATAACAACAACAATAATTCACATTTAAACAGACAAAATGACCTATGGAAATCATTTATTTTCAAACCAGCTATCATAGCAATATGTCATTGTAAATATGTTGAAAACAATTCACCATGCAACACAGCTCTATCATAGAGTGCTATCCCTTCCAGTAGCCATCTACTGTAGTAAAATAAATAAAATCATCACTCTTATTAGAATGAGAATAATCTTTCCCTAGGTGAGAAAAGAAACGGTTACTTCCAAAGCTTTGACAACTGGCATTATCTGTGTTCCTAAGTATGAATCTGGAGAAATAATACTATGATCCTTAGAGAGTAGTGTAAGTTCTGTAAAATGTGTTCAAACACATGGTCCATGTGATGATAGTGATTTTGTCTTTCTCAATGCTTTTGTCTTATAATAGATCAAAACTTGGTCAAAGTCTTGGGTTCAAAGCTTTCACAAGTCTGTTAACTTTGCTTTTCTTCCATGTTAAAAGTTGTCCTAGAAAACCAGTTAACTGTTATCAATGCTTGCTCTTGGACTTAAAAGTGATGAGAAAGGAATATGTGTGGCTCAGAGCAAATAACTCACTGATCCCTGAAAATCAATCTAAATAGCGTATTCTGCTTACACTAACAGTTTTCAAAGATGGGGCATGTTTAAATATTTTACAAATTATACAAAATAAATGTTTATTTGTCTATTTTTTGTTAAGATTTTTGGTATTTGACAATAGAGTTTGGTTCCACCCTGCTCCCACACCTAAGAGAGATAAGCAAAATTTTCAGCTAAGATTCCTAAATCATAATTTAAAAAACTTAAGTTCTCTTTCATTCATAAAACTCAGCAAGCTATTAAGAGAATCCTTTCTTTGTGACATTATTCTTTCCAATGCTATCCAAGGTGTTTGCTAGAGCTTATTTTGTAGTGAGAGCATATAAACCTGAGGTACCACAGAATCTAACTATAGTTTTGTCATTTCTTCAGTATACTCAAACATTTTCCATTTTATTGCCTTCCTCTTTGCCTTCCTATTGACACCTTACATCTCACGTGAGAATTATCATCCACCCCAAAGGCAAACTGCTTGAGATCCCCCACTGTGGTCCTAGATAGACACCCACTTTCATCAGATAAACTCTGCATGCTGTAACTGTTTCCTAGATTCCTCTTTCCTTATTAAAAGTTATCTGTTATAGATCCCAAAGGCATATGAATGTTAATACATGCCCCTCCTACATTATATATTTGCATTTTTCAAGTCTGCCATTCAAAAACTGTAAGTGTGAATGATTCATATCTTGGTAGGCTATGATGGAACATATTTGGATCAAATGCACCCTTTTGATTCTGTCAAAGAAAAGTTGCAACTACTGCAATTAAATGGGCAAGGAAGACTTTATTCAAGATTATTGAAATGAGGGAGAGAGATTATTTTATTAGGAGAGAAACAGTGAACTCAACTCTGAATACTGGGACAGCTGGGGATATACAGCCAAAGAGCAGGGTGAGGGAGTCTTTGGATGGAAAATTACTAAGAGAAACTTGATTAAATATCAGAGGTGGAGGGTTATCAAGCATGGAAGAATTCTCACTAAACTGGATAAGCAGGATCCCTGGTGAAAATGGATTCAACCAGATTCTTTGCTAAAAACTGGGCTCAGGCAGCGAAAGGCAGAACCCAGTCAAAAAGAAGGCTCAATGGAGCCTTAATAAAGTTGGATCAAAGAGGAAATACTTTTCAATTCATAAGTATTAAGTAGCCATCACAGAAACTTGAGGGCACATCTTATCAGACAGATATGTGAGAGTTCCATTTGCTGATCTAAGAAAACTTTATTTAGAAACCCTCTATTTTTCAAATATGGATTTTGTTTACTTAAACTTTATATTTTCTGTGTTCTTGCCTGTTGCCTTTACCTTGAGGTAAGAAAATCTAATAATATCCTCTGAATTACATCACCTAGATGAGTGACAAGATTTTCATGGTGTATGCTTGTTCTCCTCCCAACTATATGAAAAAGGGTGCTGGCAGGGATTTAATTTTACCTTGTTGATACAATAAGAATAATACAAGCTGGAACTGGAGATTGGCAATAGGACTGACATGTGTTGACAGAGGAGGTTCATGTACTGTTGCCATCGCTGACTGCAATGATATATCATAACAATTGGCCTTAGATGACTGAAACTCAGGCTAGGGAATGAGAAGAGCAGGTGTATGAATCAGGCTTTATCAAGGCATGCTGTGAGGCCTTGAGCTTTGATGTCAACTTTTAGTCAGTGAAAATAAAAGTAACAATCATTATATCTAACATTTTAATATGTCTGTCTTACAATTAGTGCACAGTAATTATTCATTAATGTATTTTACTTTTCAAAGTTCTCAGTCTTTCAAAGAGATTTAAGTTAGTTTATCTGAATCGTGATTATTATGCATTCAGTTCAGTTCAGTTCATTTCAATCACTTAGTCGTGTCCGACTCTTCGCGACCCCATGAATCGCAGCACGCCAGGCCTCCCTGTCCATCACCAACTCCTGGAGTTCACTCAAACTCACATCCATTGAGTCAGTGATGCCATCCAGCCATCTCATCCTCTGTCGTCCCCTTCTCCTCCTGCCCCCAATCTCTCCCAGCATCAGGGTCTTTTCAAATGAGTCAACTCTTCGCATCAGGTGGTCAAAGTATTGGAGTTTCAGCTTCAACATCAGTCCTTCCAAAGAACACCCAGAACTGATCTCCTTCAGAATGGACTGGTTGGATCTCCTTGCAGTCCAAGGGACTCTCAAGAGTCTTCTCCAACACCGCAGTTCAAACGCATCAATTCTTCGGCGCTCAGCTTTCTTCACAGTCCAACTCTCATATCCATACATGACCACAGGAAAAACCATAGCCTTGACGAGACAGACCTTTGTTGGCAAAGTAATGTCTCTGCTTTTGAATATGCAATCTAGGTTGGTCATAACTTTCCTTCCAAAGAGTAAGCGCCTTTTAATTTCATGGCTGCAATCACCATCTGCAGTGATTTTAGGCATTAATAAAAAGGTGAAATTCAAAATTCATTATGCACACTCAATTTTTAAAGGAGGGTGCAAGGAATGGAAAGACATGAAACACATACAAAGGGACTGAAAGGAATAAAGAATAAGAAACTAATCATGCTTCTCTGAGTTTTGGGATAAGAACAGTAATGTGAAACGATGGAAGAATAAAGGATATCCATAGTTAATAAAGAAATTAATTCTCAAAACCATTTTCACCTTAAAATATAACTTAACTGTTCTGAAGACTAGTTCTAAGGAAAAAAAAATTTTTTTTGGTTCACTCAATTTTAAAATTATAAGGTCTTAAGAAGAAAAACAAATTAACTTTCATATATTTCTTAGTTTAAGGAAGGAGTTTGATATATGTATTAGTGAAGTACTCTGTGTTTTCCATATGAAGTACTTTATCTTTCATATATGTCATACCATGAGCTTCCCTTGTGGCTCAGATGGTAACGAATTTGCTTACAATGCAGGGGACCCAGGTTCAGTCCCTGGGTTGGAAAGATCTCCTGGAGAAGGGAATGGCTACTCACATCAGTATTCTTGCCCACAGGGACAGAAGAGCCTGATGGGCTACAGTCCATGGGATCACAAAGAGTCAGACACAGCTGAGTGACTAACATGTCATACTTTATGAAATGAAAACCAACACCATGAATATGTTTTAATCAGGCAGGTAACACACTCACATATTTATTTTTTTTAAAGCTAAAGGATACAGTACACAATCACTATGGACAAAGGTATGGAGATTCCTTAAAGAATTAAGACCAGAACTACCGTATGACCCAGCTAGTTTTCTGGTATTTATCCAAAGGACAAGAAAACATAGACGAGAAATATATTTTCACTAAAGCATTATTTACAGTAGCCAAGATATGGAAACAATTGAAATGTCCCACAGTGGATAAATGGATGAAGATGTGGGGTGGGTGTGTGTGTGAGTGTGTACCACATCTATATCTTTGACGGAAGACTTGTGTTGTTCAGTTGCTCAGTCACACCCAACTCTAAGACCCCATGGACTGCAGCATGCCAGGCTTCCTTGTCCTTCACTACCTCTCAGAGTTTGCTCAAACTCATGTCCAATGAGTCAATGATGCCATCCAATCATCTCATCCTTTGTTGCCCCCTTCTCCTTCTGCCCTCAATCTTTCCCAGCATCAAGGTCTTTTCCAGTGAGTTGGCCCTTTGCTTCAGGTGACCAAAGTATTGGAGCTTCTGCTTCAGCATCAGTCCTTCCATTGAATAATGGAATACTACTTAGCCATGAAAAAGAATGAAATCCTGTCATCTGCAACAACATAGATGGACCTTGAGTGAAAATAAGTGAAATAAATCTGTCAGAGGAAGACCAATATGACATGATTTTACTCATATGTGGCATCTAAAAATAAAAACAATAAAAAATAAAACAAAAACAAACTAATAGATATAGAAAACAGATTAGTGGTTACCAGAGCAAAAGGGGGGGAGTGGTGGAAATGATGGATGGTAACCAGACTTATGGTGGTGATCACTCTTTAGTATATACAGATGTTGATGCAACGCTATACATCTGAAACTTGTATAATAAAAAAAGAATATAGTACATCAAGTTCTAGGTTTATAGGGTATCACAAGTGAAAAAACCAAAAGTATTCATCATCAGAGGAATTCCAAAAATCTGTGAAAGTCTACTGGAGAAGGCAATGGCAACTGACTCCAGTACTCTTGCTTGGAGAATCCCATGGAGGGAAGAGCCTGGTAGGCTGCAGTCCATGGGGTCGCTAATGAGTGACTTCACTTTCACTTTTCACTTTCATGCACTGGAGAAGGAAATGGCAACCCATTCCTGTGTTCTTGCCTGGAAAATCCCAAGGACTGGGGAGCGTGGTGGGCTGTCGTCTATGGGGTCGCACAGAGGCGGACCACCTGAAGCAACTTAGCAGCAGTAGCATGAAAGTCTATATAATCAGATTGTATTTTAATAAGTACTACATCACTTTAATATAATGCCATTCATTTCAAATCACTTCATTATTCCCAAAACTATTTAGCTGTGCTACTTCATCCCAGTCAGTTACAGTGGGGGTGGGGTGAGGGGGTTGGGAGGGGAAGGGAGTTGGCCAGAAATTGCAAAGTGGAGCTAAAGAAGAATGTGTGTCAAAGAAAGGCTGTTTAGAATTCAAACTGCTGGTGAAACTGGAGTTGGCAGTTATAATTGTAGGTGGAATTTCTATGAAAAGAATATAATTATCCAAACTGGATTTTAACCAGCACACTAGAGCACTTCAAAATAAATATATTTTTAATACCATCAATAAACACCTTCTTTGTCCCATTTCTCAGTGGAAAGATACTTGTTCCTGGGGCAGATTGAATTCCTGGGGTTTTGTTTTAGGTCTGGCTCAGTGGGAAAATTCCACCTACTGAATTGCCAATCTCCTTCCTGTGGAGATCTCTGATCAAGCAAAGAAAATTATTATTAGGTATTTGATGGTTCTTATTAGCAGTTGATATCTTAGAAATCTGTATTCATATACTTTTCATTAGGTAAGTCAAAAGTTTTTTAAGTTCAAAACTATATCAAGGACACAACTAAGGAGCACTGATGTCAATTGGCCTGGGTTGGGACTAGCCTGGGAATCAGTTTTCCTCTTGAATCTCATTCAGTAAAATACCCCTCCAATTACAAGAAACAGATTAGAATTCCTTCTGGTCGTGGCAACTGGGGCAGAACACTCAAAGGCAGAATGCTGAGGAGCACTGAAACCGAAATAGCGGAGTGCCGAGCAGATGTCAGCCATTCCTCACAATTCTTTAGAGCATTTTGAATGAAACAAAGCTTTCCTCTGGACATAATTGTTATTTGAACCTGTGGATTGAGCACTTTCATATACAAACTGAAAATGTAGTAATTTAGTAGCGTGGACTCCAATACCCTAAAGCCACATTTTTATATAAGAGCCTGCTGCTGCTGCTGCTGTTAAGTCACTTTAGTCGTATCTGACTCTGTGCGACCCCATAGACAGCAGCCCACCAGGTTCCCCCGTCCCTGGGATTCTCCAGGCAAGAGTACTGGAGTGGGTTGCCATTTCCTTCTCCAATGCATGAAAGTGAACAGTGAAAGTGAAGTCGCTCAGTTGTGTCCGACTCTTAGCGACCCCATGGACTGTGGCCTACCAGGCTCCTGCATCCATGGGATTTTCCAGGCAAGAGTACTGGAGTGGGGTGCCATTGCCTTCTCCATGTAAGAGCCTAATATTTAGTAAATAAATTCTTCATCCCTGCTCTTCCCCCTATATGGTATGAGACTAATTTCCCTCATTTGTTAAATGGAAATATTAATAATAGAAGCCATTCAGTAGGGTTGTTGTGAGCATCAAGCAAGTTAACACCTGTAAAACACTTCAAATAATACTGGTCTCATGGGAAACACGTTATGCTGCTGCTGCTGCTAAGTCACGTCAGTCGTGTCCGACTCTGTGTGACCCTATAGACAGCAGCCCACCAGGCTCCCCCGTCCCTGGGATTCTCCAGGCAAGAACACTGGAGTGGGTTGCCATTTCCTTATCCAATGCAGGAAAGTGAAGAGTGAAAGTGAAGTCACTCAGTTGTGTCCGACTCTTAGCAACCCCATGGACTGCAGCCTACCAGGCTCCTCCATCCATGGGAGTTTCCAGGCAGGAGTACTGGAGTGGGGTGCCATTGCCTTCTCCAGGGAAGCACGTTATACATTTGCTTTATTATTACCTCAAAAAGGAATAATCTTTTCCAAGAAGTGCAATGTATACTGAGAAAAGATTAATAGAAATTGTAGTCCACAAGAAGAAAAATTCATACCTGAGAGAAAAGAAATAATTGCATTGGTCCAACCTAGATAAAACTTTATCAATTCTCTAACAATGTGGAAGTCAATATAAAAATCTCCAAAGTATGTAATTCTTCTTTTCAATTTTGAGATACAATGACATATAACACTATTATTCAATAGTTTAAGGGTATGCAGCATAACGATTGCAATTATTATACGTATATATGTCTGTAAATGATCACCACAATAAATTTAGTTAACATATATCACCTTACACATTTTTTTCATGTGATGAAAACTTTTAAGATCTACTCTCTTAGCAACTTTCAAATATACAATATGGCATTAACTATAGTCACAATACTATATATTACATCCCCAGAACTCATTTATCTCATAATTGGAAATTTATACTGTTTGACTACCTTCATCCATTTTCCCTACCCTCAAATTTTCTTCATCATCAACCATCAATCTGTGTGGTTTTTTAGATGCCACACATAAATGAAATCATACAAAATTTGTCTTTCTCTAACTTATTTCACTAAGCATAATGTCCTCAAGGTCTATCCCTGTCATTACAAATAACAGGATACCCTTATTTTTAATGGTTAAATAATATCCCATTTATATATACACACCACATTTTCCTTATCCATTCATCTGTCGATTGTTACTAAAGTTGTTTTCATGTCTTGGCTATTGTGGATAAGGCTGCAATGAACATGGGAGTGCAAATATCTCTTTAAGATAGTAGTTCTGTTTCCTTCAGATAGAGACCCAGCAGTGAAATTGCTAGATCATATGGTAGTTCTACTTTTAATTTTTTGAGGAACTTCTATATTATTTTCCATAGTGGCTGCACCAATTCACATTTGTACAAGCAGTGCATAGAGGTTTCCTTTTTCCAATATCTCTGCAAACACTTGTTATCTCTTGTCTTTTTTATCCCAGTCATTCTAACAGGAGTGAGGTAGTATTTCATTGTGGTTTTGAGGTATTTCTCTAATGGTTCTGTGTATTTCCCTAACGGTTAGTGAGTGCCAAAGAACATGCTTTTGAACTGTGGTGTTAGAGGAAACTCATGAGAGTCCCTTGGACTCCAAGGGGATCAAACCAGTCCATCCTAAAGGAAATCAGCCCTGAATATTCATTGAAAGGACTGATGCTAAAGCAGAAACTTCAATGCTTTGGCCACCTGATGCAAAGAACTGACTCACTGGAAAAGACCCTGATTCTGAGAAAGATTGAAGGCAGGAAGAGAAGGGGATGACAGAGGATGAGATGACTGGATGACATCACCAACTCAATGGACATGAGTTTGAACAAGCTCCAGGAGTTGGTGATGGACAGGGAAGCCTGGCATGCTGCAGTCCATGGTGTTGCAAAGAGTCAGACACGACTGAGTGACTGAACTGAACTGAAGAGTTAGTGACGTTGAGTACCTCTTCCTATACTTTTCAGCGTTTTGAATATAGTCTTTGAAAAATGTCTATACATTTTATATGTATGTCTATACATAGTTCCTCAGTCTATGTTTTAATTAGAATGTTTATATTTTTGCTGTTGAGTTATATGAGTTCTTTATATACATGGACATTAACTCCTTATCAGATACATAATTTGCAAATATTTTCTCTTACTCAGTAGCTTGTCTTTTCATTTTGTTGGCTTCCTTTGCTATGCAAAATCTTCTTAATTTGATGCAGTCCCACTTGCTTATTTTTGCTTTTGCTCCTTTGCAGTTGATGTCAAATCAAAAAATTCAGTGTCAAGACCAATGTCATGGAGCTTCTGCCTTATGTTTTGTTACAGGAGATTTATAGTTTGAAATCTTATGTTTAAGTCTTTAATCCATTTTGAGTTGATTTTTGCATATGACAAGGTACTAATTTCATTGTTTTGTATGTAGCAATCTAATTTTTCTAGCACTGTCTGTTGAAGACATTATTCTTTCTCCACTGTGTATTCTTGATACCCTTGTCAAAGATCAGTTGACAATATGCATGAGTTAATTTCTGACTCACTATTCTGTTGTATTGTTCTGTATGTTGGTCTTAATGCCAATACCATGCTGTTTTGATTATTATAACTTTGTAATATATCTTGAAATCAGGAAGTGTGATGGCTGATTCTTCCTTCTCAAGATTGTTTTGGCTATTCAGGGTCTTTTGTGGATTTATATAAATTTTAAGACTTTTTGTATTTCTATTTTTTTAATGCCATTGGGATTTTGATATGGATTTCATTGAAATCCATAGTGGTGAAGATGTTTAAACAATGTTGTCTCTAATTTATGAATGTGGATGCCCTTCTATTTATTTGTGTCTTCTTTAATTTCTTTCATCAGTGTTCTTTAGTTTTCAGTGTACAAGTCTTTCAACTCCTTGGTTAAGTTAATTTTTAAGTAGTCTTGAGAAACTCTCAAAATTTCATACTAGTTCAAGCCACTGTCTTTGTTCTTAGTGGCACCCAGTTACCTACAGTATGCTGGGTCCCATCAGCACTCCACAACACATGCAGCAGAAAATCAGTCCCTCTAGTGCCTCCAGAAAAGCTAGGATCCCACTCAGGACACCCACATTACGTCTAGTTGTTGTGTCTCCTTAGGTTGCTCTTGGCCGTGACAGTTTTCATATTTTCCTTACTTTTTATAATCTTGACAGTTTTGAGGAATGCTGGTCAGGTATTTTATAACCATCCCTTAAATGGGATTTGTCTAATATTTTTCTCATGAGTAACTGGGGTTATGAATTTTTTGAAGAAAAAACAAGGTAAAATGCCATTGTCATGAAATAATATCAAAAGAACATACAATTAACATGACATCATTGTTGATTCCAACATTGATAACTTTGCAGAGTTAATAGTTGTCAGAGTTCTCCAGAATGAAGTTAATCTTTCTGCCCCTTCCCTTTCTCTGACAGGAAACCACTTTCCATAGCTCATATTTTAAGAGTGGGAACTTATGTTCCACACCCTTCAGGGCACAATACATAAATTTTGTGGAATTCTTTTGCATGGGAGATTTGACTGTTCTCCACTTATTTTGCTACTCTATTTATATTAGTATACACTCATGAATTTTTATACATTGGACTATAATCCAATATTACTAAATTTTGTTACTTTAATTATAAGTTTGACAACTGGGAGCTCTTTCAGTTGACTCCTTCCTTTTAACATATCACTATGGGGTTGTTTTTAGTTTGGGGGGACATTTTTTGTAGCATCACAGCCTGCTGTGTCAGGACCCAGTTCACTCACCAGTTATCAGCACAAGCCCCAGCACCCCTAGGCCCAAGCCCTGCAGACCAACAGGCCAACACCCATTCTGAGACACTTTGGCTCCTCAGTCAGCCACCCCAGGATACAGTTACACCTACCAGTGGGATCTCTGGACCTTGCCTTCAACTAACCAGAGTGCTGACAGCAGAGGGGCAGGGCTCTAAGAACCCTAAACCGTGCAGCCAGAGACCTCAGGAGCTGACTCTGCCCACCAGTGGCTCTGCACTTGCCTCAGGACTTGTCTACACACACCAGTCATCCCGTACCTGCCCTGAGACCCTCTGGACCCAGTGCCTGATAACCCTCAGGCCAACATCAGGTTGGGGACACCCTGAACCCCTCAGCCAGTAGCCTCAGGCTCTAGCTCCACTCATCAGTGGACCAGTATCAACTCTGGGACACCCCAGAGCTCACAGTCACTCATGTCAGGCTTCAGTGCCACCCACCAACAGGCTATCACAAGTCCCAGGACCCTGCAGGGCTCCAAAGCCAGTTGCCTCAAGACACAACTCCACCAGCGGACAGCTGCCAGCAGTCTCCACACAAAGCACGCACAGGCAACCAACCAAACAGGGGCCAGCCACACCTAATACACCACCCCCAGTGGTCACACAACCACCACAGAGGAGACCATGAAGCCCACATCGGGGGCACCCTTAGAGCACATAGCTCTGGTGACCAGAGGGGAGTGCATTCCTGGGATGCATAGGACATCTCTTACAAAATGCCACTTCTACAAAGTTGGGAAACATAACAAAAGTAGCAAATACATAGAAATAAAAATAGCAAATTGGGCAAAACGAGATGACAGAGAAACATGTTTCAAACAATGGAACAAGATGAAACCCCAGAAGAAGAAATAAGTAAAGGGAGACATGCAACCTACCCAAAAGAGTTACAGGGTAATGGTTGTAAAGATGATCAAAGAACTTGGGAGAAAATTGAATGAACAGAAGGAAGTGTTAGAAGTTGTTAGCAAAGAGAAACTATAAGGGATAATCAAAAAGAGATGGAAAATCCAATACCCTAAAATTTGATATGGAATCATAAAAGATCTTGAATTGCCAAAGCAATCTTAAGAAAAGAAGAACAAAGATGGAGGCATAACCCTCCCAACAAAATACAAGAAAGAGACATTAGGAAAACAACCTCATTTACAATCTCATCAAAAAGGATAAAATATCTAGCGCCAGGGTCCAGCCCCCACAGGATCCAGGGAAACCCGAAGGAGAAACAGAGTCAGCGATTGCAATTGATTTAGAGAGAGAGATAGTTAAGAATGTTGTAGATAAGAAAATAGAGGAGAGAAGAAAAGAGGCTGGTGTTCCTTGGTTTATACAGAAAATCAATAAAGTCTCAAGACAAGAGACTTGCACCGTCTACGTGAGGCCACAGGTGCCCTCCCAGTCTCCCGAGGGAGTGAAGGAGCAGGGCACCTTCCCGTTAAAGTCTTAGAAACCCAGGCAAATAAGTAGACATGGCGGATCTCTGTACTCCAGACAGGAACTAGCCTGAAAGAGAGAGTAAGAGGAGGAAAATGATTGACACAAGGTGATCAAGCTGCTTTGATGAGCGAGATCTATAGCTTTATTTTTAAATGGAACTTATATACCTTTTTTGTACATAGAGGGAAATGAAAGATGCAAGGTCATACAGAGTCAGCCCAACATTCCAGCAGTATTGCCCTTATCAAAACCATGATTTTTCTGCATACCTTTTCCACAAAAGATGTGTACAGTATCTTCTGGCCTTGGAGGCCTGTGAACATTTTATGACCCTCTTTTGATAAAGGCTGCTCAACCAGAAAACTTATTTTCCCTCAAAGTGTTTTTTCTTTATATTTCTAATCTATGTCAGCCTCAGAAAATGCCAGAGTTACATTTTTTACAGAGCAAAGGTGCAGTGAGTTACAAGAAAGAACCAATTAGTTCAAAAGTCTGATATGGTTAAATTCAAGGCTACACTTATTTTTCCAGCATTCTCACTATGTTAACTAATGCATTCCCAGGTGCACAGTGGATAAGAGATATGGGAACTTAGCAACAAGCATTGGCCCAGTAATGAAATCCTACATCAGCACTAGCATTACTCTAATAACTTTTAACTCTTTCAAAGGCTCTATGTTTTAGGTTTTCTGTGCCTCTCACAGTTGGGAAGCTGTAAATAATTGTATGCATAGCTGCAAGAGTCTGGATAACCTGCCAATGTCCAGGAGACTTATTAGCTATAGCCCTAAGTTGATTTTCTCCAGAGAAAGGTGGTCAGGGTTAGCCCCCTGTTAATGTCAGAGGAGTTGGGGAAAGTCATGAAACAGTAAAACAGACAGATTCTGGTTTTGGGGTAGATGCTTGAGAAAGCCTAGGGAGCCCCTTGAATTCTGAAGCCTTGCTTAACAGTTCTCTTCCACATGACCTTGTCATGGGTGGGATCTCCCATGGCGGCTCCCGGCAATCTAGGAACAAATCTAACCAAGGCAGTAATAAACTTATACTCAGAAAATTGTAAGACACTAATGAAGAAATCAAAGGTGACACAAATGGAAAGATATACCAAGTTTATGGATTAGAAGAAATCAGCATTGCTAAACTGTGCATACTACACAAAGCAATCTACAGGTCTAATGCAATCCCTATAGAGATATCCATGACATTTTTCACAACTAGATCAAACAATCCTAAAATTTATGTGGAAATATGTAAGACTCTCCAGCTAAAGGAATCTTGAGAAAAAAGAACAAAGCTGGAGGTATCACTCTTCTTGACTTCAGACTGTACCACAAAGCAACAGTCATCAAAACAACATTGTACTGGCACAAAAACAGATACATAGATCAATGGAACAAACAGAGAGCACAGAAATAAACCCATGCACTTACAGTCAATTAATCTACAACAAAGGAGGCAAGAATATACAATGAAGAAAAGACAGTCTCTTCAGTAAGTGGTGCTGGCAAAACTGGAAAGCTACATGTCAAAGAATACATTCAGAATGTATCTCATATCATATACAAAATTAAATTCAGAATGGATTAAAAATCTAAATCAAAACCCAAAAATCTACAGAAGAAAATATAGGCAGAACATTCTATGACATAAATCTTGGCACTATTTTCACGGTTCTATGTCCTAAAACAAAGTAAACAAAAGCAAAAATAAGCAAATAAGACCTAATTAAACTTGAAAGCTTTTGCAACCAATACAATATTGTAAAGTCATTAGTCTCCAATTAAAATAAATAAATTTATATTTTAAAAAAAGCTTTTGCATGGCAAAGTAAACTATTGACAAAACAAAAGACAACTTATAGAATGGGAGAAAATTTTTGCAAATGATATGACTGACAAGGGGCTAAAATCCAAAATGTATATAAACAGCTTATGCAGCTCAATATAAAAAATAATCCTATCAAAAATGGGCAGAAGACCTGAAAAGATATTTTTCCAAAGAAGACATACAGATGGCCAATATACCAATGAAAAGATGCTCAAAATTGCAAATCTTCAAAGAAATGCAAATCAAAACCATAATGAGATATCACCTCATGACTGTCTGAACTGCTATCATTAAAAGGACCACAAATAACAAATGCTGGCAAGAATGTGAAAAAAAGTGAAACTCTGTTTGCTATTAGTGGGGATGTAAATCAGTACAGACACTATGGAAAACACTATAGAGGCTCCTTAAAAAACTAAAAATAGAACTACCATATTATTCAACAATTCCCCTCCTGGGTATATATCAAAAAAAAAAAAAACCAACACTAATTTGAAAAGATATGGGCAACCTAATATTTACAGCAGCATTATTTATAACAGTCAAGATATGGAAGCAACCTAAGTGTCCATTAACATAAGAATGGACAAAGTTGCCCTGATGCACATATACAATGGAATATTGTTGTTCATTGTCCAGTTGCTAAGTCATGTCTGACTATTTGTGACCCCATGGACTGAAGCATGCCAGGCTTCTCTGTCCTCTACCATCTCCCAGAGCTTGCTCATACTCATGTCCATTGATTCAGTGACACCATTCAACCATCTCATCCTCTGCTGCCCCCTTCTCTCTTGCCCTCAGTCTTTCCCAGCACCAAGGTCTTTTCCAATAAGCAGGCTCTTCACATCAGGTGGCCAATGTATTGGAGCTTCAGCATCAGCCCTTCCAATGAATATTCAGGACTGATTTCCTTTAGGATTGACTGGTTTGATTTCCTTGCTGTCCAACGGACTCCCAAGAGTCTTCTCCAACACCACAGTTCAAAAGCATCAATTCTTCAGTGCTCAGCTTTCTTTATGGTCCAACTCTCACATCTGTACATGACTACTAGAAAAACCATAGCTTTGACTCTATGGACCTTTGTCAGCAAAGTGATGTCTCTGCTTTTTAATATTACAATGGAATATTACTCAGCCACAAAAAAAGAATGAAATTTTGTCTTTTGTCACAATATGAACAGTCAAAGATATTATTCTTCATAAAATAAGTAAGACCAAGAAAGACAAATGCTGTATGTCGTCACTGGTATATGGAATCTTAAAAAATAACACAAGTGAATGAATATAACAAAACAGAACCATATTTATAGAAGAAACTAGTGATTACCAGTGGGAAGAGGGATAGGGGAGGGATAGGTACAAACTTCTGTGTGTGAAATAAATAAGCTATGAGGATATATGGTACAGCATGTATGCTGTATTGCATATACAGCATATATAGGAATATAGCCTATATCTTATAACTTTTATAATATTTTATAATAACTTTATTTATAATATTTACATTATAATTTTATATAATTATTTAAATATTTTATATATGTTATTTATAATAACTTTGAGTGGAGTATAATTATAAAAATATTGAATTGCTATGGTGTATACCTGAAACTAACATATTAAAAAATTCTGTTTTATTTATGACTTATATTGCCACCTCAAAGACTTGAAATGAACTTGGGCAGAAAAAATTGGGGATAGCTAATTCCATACTAATATATTTCTCTTTTTAGGAGAGAAAAGAATATTAAAAAATGGAAAAACTCAAGGACTCTTGGCCCTCATTTTAATTCACTTGAGTGCAGTTTAGCTGAAAACATCATGCAATACAGGTTATATATTTATTTCTATCAGATTTTTAGTTGTTTTGTAGTGCCATAACCAAAGAAAGACAAAAATCACAGAAACAAGCTGGGCACTAGAGTCTCCCAATGATTTCTTTTTTGTGTTGACAACCCATTCCTCATTATTACATCTCCAAACAGTAATTTTTTCTAATTGGTAGTGAGGCATTCAAAAGTCCTGAATCTTTGTCCATCCATCAAATATAAAATAAAGTTCAATTGGGCTGTGATTTTCTGTTTGAGAGGGAATGAATCTCAACAGGCACATTATATCAATCTTTTTCTACAAAACACTTTCTTGGAAAGAGCTGAAATTCTTCTTGTCTTCTTTTTAATGGAATGAAAATGTGCAAGAATAGAAATGTGGCACTGGTATCAGAACTAAAGGAAATCTCTATAACAAAAATAGATGAGTTCAAAAGCCTACTTAATTTGAATCAGTTCTAATGAGGTGGATGAAACTGGAGCCGATTATACAGAGTGAAGTAAGCCAGAAAGAAAAACACCAATACAGTACACTAACACATATACATGGAATTTAGAAAGATAGTAACGATAACCCTGTATGCGAGACAGCAAAAGAGACGCGGATGTACAGAACAGACTTTTTCACTCTGTGGGAGAGGGAGAGGGCAGGATGATTTGGGAGAATGGCATTGAAACATGTATAATATCATATAAGAAATGAATCACCAGTCTAGATTCGATGCCGGATACAGGATGCTTGGGGCTGGTGCACTGGGATAACCCAGAGGGATGGTATGGGGAGGGAGGTGGGAAGGGGGGTTCAGGATTTGGAATTTATGTACACCCGTGGCGGATTCATGTTGATGTATGGCAAAACCAATACAGTATTGTAAAGTAAAAAAATAAAAAATAAAAATAAATAAACAAAAGCCTACTTTAAATGTTCAATGTTTTATAATGATTGCAGTTCTCAAACATTTTGATACTTTGTGCTTAAAGAAATGTTTTAGCAGTTTAAACACTGTGAAACTTTACTGAAGCCACTGTAAATGAATTTTACAACTCCCATGAAGAAAAACTCACTCCACAATTCCTCCCACAGTTTTATTAGACAGGGTTTTCAAATATACAATAGAACATACAACCTAAAGTATGCCAGGCATTTGATTTCAAATCAGTGTTTGGCAACAATGCTGTTGAAGGTGCCTGCAAGTCACAGCACATATGCATAAGCATTTAAAAGAGCAATAGTCCTAAACTGCTTTTTCCAATGATGTCAATATCATTTCTTTTTTTCCTTCCAAAAAACTGTCTTCTACCTTTTTTTAGCCTCATGGTTTCCTCTTGTGTCCATACAGAAAGACTGGGTGCCAAGAGTAGAATTGACACCAAACCTCACGTCTTTCATGGCATTTGAGACTAGCTTACTATTAAAAAGAAACGACTGCTCTCCCAAATACATTTTTAGAGATGTATTGCCTGACACTTCAGACGTGATCTGTTATAGAATGATTCTGTCTATAATCTGTTCATTTTTCTTTTACTTCTTTTTTCCCTGTGAAATGTTTTACTCTCTTTCCAACATTTCCCTCTAGTTTCATTTAAGCATTTTCTCTTGAGTTGTAACCTTTACCCCTCTTTCTTTTTTGTGTTGACAACCCATTCCTCATTATTACATCTCCAAACAGTTTTTTTATTTTATGGCTTTTCTATTATGCTCCATTGGAATTCTACCTAGTCACCCTTTGGCTGCATGTATATGCACTCGGCAAACTAAATCTGACAAAAATCTGTGAATTGTTCATCATGGCACCTTTTGGACACACACCAAGCATCAAGCAATCTAGGGGATGAAGTTAGTATGAAGAATATGGAATGTTATCTTTGAAGATCAGTGATTCTACTGTTTTAATTTTAGCACTTGTCCAAGATACCTACTTAAGGCAAATTCCATAAACTTCAAATGAAATCTCCAGGTCTTCTGAAATGAAGGCAAGATAGAAACAAGTAAGAAATAGTTTTGTTTATACGTAAGGTTTGAAAGATGATAATATATTGACAGACATACACAAATACCACATATACAGTGCTGCATGGTAAACTGAAAAAAGTTATAGAAATGGTATATAAAAAGGAATAAAACCATAGTCATTCAAAGTGGTCAGAGTAGAGTATAAAATAACTATAGAGATTTGCAAATCCTGAAAGAGGTGGTGAATTGAGACCTGAATCACAATAACAGAATTGGAATAGGAATTTCAACCATATGTATCAATAGTAGGTTAAATTTTATTGGGGGACTACTCAAAACAACAGAAAATTTCTTCTTGGGTTTCTGTAATTAGAACCTCTTAGTCGCGAAGTCTATTTTACTAGTCATGTCAAGGAATCCAAGCGCAAAGTATACTAAAACAAGATGAAAATACTGACTAATACATAAATATGACTTCTCTAGCATCTTGACATCTGAAATGTATGTCTTCAGAATGCATACCACTTGGAAATTTCCTTACCTATTCATCTACCTACTCTCTGCTATCTATTTTAGTAAGTGAAAGAAGTAGGCAAGTGAGTAAGAAGCATAAGGATAACAAAAATACATTTAAAACTAGAATTTAAGTAGCTTTCCTTTGTAGAGTATATAAAGCAACCCATAGAACAGTGAGTATGGTTTTTAATGTATTAACCTTTCTTTAGAATGAAGTTTTATGCTGATAGCTCAACTCAACTGGAGTTATTTTTCAAGGTTAATTTAAAGATATCAAAGTTGATTGACTAGAACATAACACTAAAATATCAAGTTGGTATTCTTATTAACATTTCATTCATCGTTGGTGGGAAAGAAATCAACCTGTCCTGGACAATATAAGTATAGCACCATGACACATCCACACAGAAGAATCTTCTCTTTACGTCTAAGCAGGCATAGTCCATGCAGTAGAGAAATGTATTAGGCAATTGCTTTCTAATTCACTAAAACAGTGCCCTTTCTGCTGCACCTATGACTTAGATTTCTGAATACTTTAGAACTGAACTATTCTCAGTGTACCACCTTGAATATTCACCATTCACAAACTGGCACTTTTGCCAAAGGAATTACACTTGTGACTTATTTCCATGGCAACCTCTAAATTACAGATTCCAAAATTAGCTGCAATAAAAAAGAAAAAAAAAAAAACGGACCCTCACCCTAGTTCTTGGCAGAGTTATCCTGAGCATCTTTCAAGGCTTTTTGGTTTGGTTTCAAAACCAGCTCTGTCATAAGAGAGAAAGTGAGATCATGATTTATCCTGCAGATTGCAAATTAGAACCAAGCTGTCTTCTCATGAGAATCTAAAACTAGATTTGGGGAGTAAAGAAAGCATCTTCAAAAGTCATGTTCCAGATAAGGGTATCTTCAAGAGCATCTTGCTGTTATCTTTTTTAAAATTCCTTTTGGTGAACTCCAATTGCTTTGAGGAAGGCAGAAGCATCAGAATTCCAACTTTCTAATGAATAACTGGGCTTCTCTGAGAGTTAGTGGTAAAGAATCTGCTTGCCAATGCAGGAGACATGGGTTCGATACCTGGGCTGGGAAGATCCCCTGGGGAAGAAAATGGCAACTCACTCCAGTATTCTTGCCTGGGAAATCCCATGGACAAACAAGCCTGATGGGTTACAGTCTATGGGAATGAAAAGAGTTGGATATGACTTAGCAACTAAACAACAATGAAAAACGAACACCAACATAAATAGTATTTGAATATTCAGACAAATTCCAATATTCATACTTAGAACCTTCTTTATTTTTGGATAAACACATGTGTTTCTCAGCAAGACTGTCTTTTTGGCAGCAATCGGATGCTGATACCAATTTATGTGTGACCTCCTGTAGGCAGGGCAATGGGGAGCCTTCATGAACTGAGTGTATCCTACACATTATCACTTTTAAACTTCATACCAATTCTAGAGGAAAGGCAGGTTTCATTTCCATTTTCCAGTTTAGGAAACTGAGCCTCAGAACTGATAAGTAACTTGTTCAGATCATCTAGCTAATAAGTAGAAGAATCAGGATTCAAAGTGGAAGAATCAGCTTGAATGAGTTCACTCAACCTGTAATCATCATCTTTAAATATGGAATTCCGAGAGAAAAGTATCATTCCCTCACTTTTTTTAAAATGTCTCTTTCCAGACACATGTACCCCAATGTTCATCACAGCACTGTTGATAATAGCCAGGACATGGAAGCAACCTAAATGTCCATCAGCAGACAAATGGATAAGAAAGCTGTGGTACATATACACAATGGAGTATTACTCAGCCATTAAAAAGAATACATTTGAATCAGTTCTAATGCGGTAGATGAAACTGGAGCCTATTATACAGAGTGAAGTAAGCCAGAAAGAAAAACACCAATACAGTACACTAACGCATATATATGGAATTTAGAAAGATGGAAACGATAACTTTGTATGCAAGACAGCAAAAGAGACACAGATGTATAAAACAGTCTTTTGGACTCTGTGGGAGGGAGAGGGTAGGATGATTTGGGAGAATGGCATTGAAATATGTAGAATATCATATGTGAAACGAATCGCCAGTCCAGGCTCAATGCATGATACAGGATGCTCAGAGCTGGTGCACTGGCATGACCCAGAGGGAGTCTGGGGAGGGAGGTAGGAGTGGGGTTCAGGATGGGAAACACGTGTATACCTGTGGCGGATTAATGTTGATGTATGGCAAAACCAATACAATATTGTAAAGTAATTAGCCTCCAATTAAAATAAATAATTTTTTTTAATTTTTTAAGTATCTTTCCAAGTTAATTTCTATATTGAGATTTCCTTTACAATACACACATAATTTGCAATAAAAGATAACATGAGCAGATTAATGCATCAAACTGTTCAGCTTATTAATGGTTTTACTTATTTGTTCTAAAAAAATGAAAGGAAATAAACACAAACGTTTGCCATATAACAGATCAGCATGCTTTGCACATCAGTTTAGTTTCTGTACACATAGTTCAGGGACATCATAGGGCCTAATAAAGGAGTTCTTCTTGGTTTATGCTTTATTTCCTATAAAACAACACAGTACAGTATGCCTTTTGTTTCAGATAAAAAATAAGTTTGTACACTGACCTCCACCTGATGCTAACAAATTTTACAGATTTGTTTCAAATTTATACAGATTTTTAATTTATCAGTTAAGTTCAATTGCTCAGTCGTGTCTGATTCTTTGCAACCCTATGGACTGCAGCACACCAGGCCTTCTTGTCCATCACCAACTCCCGGAGTTCACTCAAACTCATGTCCATTGAGTCAGTGATGCCATTCAACCATGTCATCCTCTGTCATCCCGTTTTCCTCCAGCCTTCAATCTTTCCCAGCATCAGAGTCTTTTCAAATGAGCCAGTTCTTCGCATCAGGTGGCCAAAGTATTAAAGTACCGGAGTTTCAGCTTCAGCATCAGTCCTTCCAATGAATATTCAGGACTGATTTCCTTTTTCATTGAGTATGAAAAGCCTGGCTATGACAGTTATTGTGTCATACTGGGTTTGTTTGGATCTTGTGCTGACATCGACCCTAAATAATCATGAAAGTGATTCTTCTGCAGAAGTACTTGAGCTGTTCTCTGTTCTTAATTCATTCTTAATTCTTAAATGTCGATGAGCTGAGAATGTACTGAAAATTGTGCAGTCAGCTAGCTTTAACTTTTGTCCTTTCAGGTTGCTTTTCTAAATTAAATCGTATCTTACTTTAATTTTATATAGATAACTATATCCAGTTACCACAGAAAATTTAATTATATTTTGTTCCTGCCCAGTCATTGACTTGAGGCAAATCTTTAATACTAATGACTATATGCTACTAACATTGTTGTTATTGTCAGTCACTAAGTTGTGTCTGACTCTTTGTGACCCTGTAGACAGTAGCATGCCAGGCTTCCCTGTCCTTCACTACCTCCCAGAGTTTGCTCAAACCCATGTCCATGGAGTCAATTATGCCATCCAACCATCTCATCCTCTGTCAGGCCCTTCTCCTCCTGCCCTCAATCTTTCCCAGCATCAGGGTCTTTTCCAGTGAGTCAGCTCTTTTCATCAGGTAGCCAAAATATTGCTACTAATGTTAATGAAAGAAATTCTTTAAAAAATTGCTTTCATCTTGGAATATGATGGACTATTCCTTTCCTCTTGCTTAAAATGTTTCTTTCAATTCCTACTGCATATACAAAAAATTCAAATTCCCATTGCAAACAAGGTAGACCTCCCTTTTCCTTCCACTCTTCTATGAATCACAGGCTAAAGCGTTAAAAAGCCTATTAAATCTGAATCCAAATCCTGTCTCTGCCACTCTCTGCCAATGTAACCTTGAGATATTTGGAGGTTTAGTTTTACTTTATCTAAGATTTATCTTGTGAAAAATAGGGGTAATAATACCTGACTCAAAATTTTTGAAAGGAATAAATGTTAGAAAACATATACGACATTGAAAACAGTGACTGGTCATTCCTGCCAGCACAGCAACCCTTCTAGCTGTTCCCCACCCCTAGTTCTTCCCCAAACCCCCCTCTATTCATCCTGTTCTGTAACCACACTGAGCAGCCTTCTTTCCCTGAGGAATAAATGCTTTCTTGCTCTCTGCCCTCACACATGCCATGCACGATGGAATAACCTTCACTCCCTTCTTCTCATTACACTGCTCCTTCAGTCATCTGGGTGGCATCTTCTTTACGATGCCTTACTTCCTTGACCTCTCTCCACATGAGTTCAGAGTTTTTACCTTTATTCTGAATTTATGCAGCAGGTCTTTAAAGACCTCTGATATAGCTATGATATGGTACTGATACAATGGTATGCTTACCTTTAGGCCTTTCCTAGTCATCTGAGCCCCTCGAAGGCAGAGTTGCCATAAATCACATGTCCCTAGTGCCTAGTGTTCAACATTTTTTGAATGAAAAAATCCTGTGCTTAAGAAATTCATGATCATTATATCCCATTTCCTCTTCAATTCTTCTCTATCCACAGTTAAGACAAAATTGTTCTTTTGCTCTGGGGGCTTGTGTTTAGTAGGCACAGGACAAATGTCTGTCCATTTTATATAGTGGAGACAAGAATGAGGGTTTTAGGAGCAGGGAGATTGAGAATGAAGGGAAGGAGAATTAAATGGACTTGAAAAGAGAAGGGAACATAAGAACGTCACCTTCATTTATCATCTCTTTTGGAATCTCACTTTTGAAAACTAGACAAGTATGTAGTACCAAATATATGCTATGTTCTGCAGAAGACAGATTTCTTTTCCCTCTTTCAACTTTTTAAAATCACACACTAGGAGGTGAAGAGACAATTGAGAGAAGAGGTTTTGTGTTTAAAGCATGAGCTAGCTGTCTATGGGGTCGCACAGAGTCGAACACAACTGAAGCGACTTAGCAGCAACAGCAGCAGATAGTTTAAAAAAAAAAAACTTGGTGATGAAAAACAACATAGGAAAAGGTAAACAGTTTTCTTGAGATACAAGAACATCAATCTTTCTTCCTAAAAAAAAAAAAAAAATGGAGTCCAGGATTAAGATTAGTATGCATTCTGGAGGGAGACCTGTATCATGAAATGTGTTTCCATGTCAAAAGTCTCTTCTAGTCTGCTGACCCCGGCAGATGCTCAGATTGATTGAATTACAAGTAGGGGAAAAGGCAGTGGTGACTGATGACTTTCTCAATATCCATCTTTTTTTATTTAAAGAATTAAGAACGATTCCACGAGATAAATGTTGAAGTAGGTATCATCTGTCTTTTTGGCCTGATATAACGTTCATAGTTTCTTAAGAATGTGAAGTCAAGGGGATAGAAAAAAAGCAGAACAAGTGTTCTTGAAAAACAGATTAATTTTTTTTGCTAAATTCTACAAATCTTGGCATCTTGAATTTTACTTAAATATGTACAAAAGATAATAGTAGCTAAGATAGGAAAATTATGTAGACACATTAATGTGTGAGTGTGCTCAAAATTATTTCTACTACCAACCACAAGTAGTATATTTGTCAGTATATTTATGAGATCTAATACATGTTTTCTTAAAACAATCTACAAAATGTAGTCCAACCTTAAAAACCATATGCAAACACTTCTAGTTCAATTTTTCAGATTTTTTTCTCAGTCTTCAACTTCTTATGTGAACTTCAGACAAACTTGACCAGGCACTGTTTTTCTACTTTGGAGAATTCAGTTCCCTTAATACTCTCAGCTGCCAATTTTCTTTTCTGCTCATTGACTTTTTAAAAATCTTAATCGCCAGTCTGTGTCTGACGCGGGATGCAGCATGCTTGGGGCTGGTGCATGGGGATGACCCAGAAAGATGTTATGGGGAGGGAGGTGGGAGGGGGGTTCATGTTTGGGAATGCATGTAAGAATTAAAGATTTTAAAATTTAAAAAATAAAAAACTAAAATTAAAAAATAATAATAATAATAAAAATAAAAATAAAATGTACATAAAAAAATAAATAAAAATCTTCTGCAATCATCTCTATTTAAAAGAGTTTAATTATACAATTATTAAGTTAATTCACTATCACACAGAATTCAAATAATTTAGGAGATGTTAAAGTTCCCCTGGATTTCTCTTCCAATCCCTATCCCCAGAGGGGCAATCAATATTAACATACCTCTTTATATATATTGACATACGTACATATAAGATATATAAATACATATATATGTGTATATATATATATTTATATATATGACTTTGTTTTGTGTATTTTGGTGTTTATTTTACATAAATAGGATCATACCCAAATCATTTTAACTCTTTTCCTTACCCATTTTCTTATGTCAGTAATAGACATCTGCTATAATATTCCAAGTGTGATATATCATGTTTTATTTAACAACCCACCTACCATGAATATTTGGATTATTTAGATTATCTCCATTTGGTTTTGTTTTGTTTTATTCTCTCCTATTTTTTAAAGACTTCATTTTTTAGAGAAGTTTAAGGTTCACAGCAATATGGAAGAGCAGGTACAGTGTTATCCCACATGCTCACTGCCCAACACATGTATATCCTCCCCCATTATCAACATCCCACACCAGAGTGGTACATGTGTTATAACTGATGAACTTCTATTGACACATAATTATTATCCAAAATCTGTATTCTATAGTAGATTTTACTCTTGGTATTGTACATTCTATAGGTTTGGACAAATGTATAATGACATGTATCTCTATTATAGTATCATATAGAATATTTTCACTGACATAAAAATCCTATGTGGTCCATCTATTTATCACTTTCACCTGTTCTCCATTTTTGCCACTGAAGAAAATAGTAAAAACAAACAAACAAAAAACCTCAATGAGCATGATTGTGCTCTATTTTCTTTCTAGGATATTGTATTAGTCAGCTCAGACTACCATAACAAAATACCATAGACTTAAATAAAATTATTTCAATCACAGTTCAGGAGGCTGAATGCCTGAGATCAGGGTACCAGCTTGGGTTCTCATAAGAGCGCTCTTCTTGGCTTGCAGAGTTCTTACATGACTTCATCTAATCCTAAATTCCCATCTCCAAATTCCATCCATCATACTGGGAGTTAGAAATCCAACATACGAATTTTGAAGATACACAAACATTCAGTCCATGGCAGATATAGACCAAGGAGGAGAGCCACAGGGTGTAAGGTTCTGCCAGGTTGTCTCCCAGAAGGATTGTACCAACTTACTGGAGGACCAAAATGCTTGAAACTACCCACTGCCCAACACTATTACTATCACTTGATTTGTTGATCTTTCTTAGTTCTCCATTTTTCTAGAAAAAACAAATGCTATCTAATTATTTTAATTTACTTCGTATCCTTCACTTACTACTGGAGTTTTAAAAGATTTCAAAAGTTCAAAACACCAATACAGTATACTAACACATATATATGGAATTTAGGAAGATGGCAATGATGACCCTGTATGCAAGACAGGGAAAGAGACACAGATGTGTATAACGGACTTTTGGACTCAGAGGGAGAGGGAGAGGGTGGGATGATTTGGGAGAATGACATTCTAACATGTATACTATCATGTGAATTGAATCGCCAGTCTATGTCTGACGCAGGATGCAGCATGCTTGGGGCTGGTGCATGGGGATGACCCAGAAAGATGTTATGGGGAGGGGGGTGGGAGGGGGGTTCATGTTTGGGAATGCATGTAAGAATTAAAGATTTTAAAATTTAAAAAATAAAAAACTAAAAATTAAAAAAAAATAAAAAGAATTAAAAAAAAAAAAGTTCATTGGCTCTAAGTACTTTCCTTTTGAATTACCTAGACATCTCCTTTGTTCATTGGGTTTTTGTTTTGTTTGAAGAAGTTCTTCTTATATTCTGAATGCTAATCCACTATAAACTCTGTGATGCCAATGGTTTTTATCTGTTTTGCTCACTAGATTCCTATATCCAAAAATGATACTTGGAACATAATTTGTACTCAATAAATGTTTATTATAAATATGAATAAGAAAGTGAATGAATAAACATTTTCCAGTGTACTGCCTGTCTGGACTTTATAGGGTCCAATTTAAACAACAGTTTTAAATTTTGTTAATCATATTTATCAATGACTTTTACTAAGTATTTTAAATTTCATGTCTTATAACCATTTCAATTAAAGTTTATAAACAGATTCTCGAATATTCCCCTCTAATTCTACACTCCTTTTACCGACTATTCATTTTACTCAATTTAATCCACTCTCTTTTCTTATAATATCTGTAATCTGAATAAAAGTGGTAAGTGTATTAATACAAATATTAAGAAATTGATTAAACGTAACATCATGGGATGTCTCCTTACAGAAAATCACATTTCAGACATGCTGAAATTTTGTTTTACTGCTAATGGACTTAAAATTTGATTCTTTATCTTCAGGAAGTTATTGTCTTCCTGAAGCACATTCAAACATGGAATGGTACACAAGGTTCCCTGGAGAAGGAAATAGCAACCCACTCCAGTACTTGCCTGGAAAATTCCATGGACTGAGGAGCCTGGTGGGCTACACGCCATGGGGTTGTAAAGAGTCAGCCATGACTGAGCAACTGAGCACAGCACACACAAGGTTATGTTTCTGTAATGGTGACCTTTGATAGTCACATCAGTTTCCAAAAAGGGCTCTATGAAGCATGTTTCAGAAGACAGCACACATTTCCATTTGTATTCAATCTGTTATTTAAAATTAAACCACACCATACGTTGGGCACCAATAAAATATTGTAAATAAGATAGAGAATGTCAGCACCGCTATTTCTTTGCATGCATGCTAAGCAAAACTCACAGAAGCAAAACCCTAGGACATGATGTCAAGCAAAGCCTTCAGAAACATAGCAGCAGTATTCATTTGGAAAATAAAAAGTAAGATGTGCACACCAAAGTTACCTTGGTAGCTAAAACAGAAAGTCTCCTATGAGTGTTCCTTATGACAGCAATAGTACCTGGAAAGGATGGATGGTCATATCTGTCTTTCTGACCATGTTCCCAGTCCTGAGTAGTAGCACTGTCAGCACATAATATGAAAACTATCAGTACATGCTGACAGGACTGAGGCAAGACGTATTACAAATCATGGAAGAAAGGAGACGGAAATATAAAATGATCCAAATAAGGCAGAAAAGGGAACTGATCATTTAAGGAATCAAGGCAATACATTCGTGTTCATTTAAATAAGAGCAAAAGCATCTGTTAAATTATTTATCACTGGTTTTGCATACTAGCATGGTTGTTGCAGATGATATTACTCATGTACAGTCATCCACTGAAAAGTTCAGCACATGACTAAGAAACTTTCTCTTGGTGAATAATTATTTGTACAGTGTTTACGTTTTATGAGCAATAATTATTAATATTAATCAATATAACCTGCTTAATTCTGAGCTATAATTGTGGGAAAGAGGTTAGCAGATGAAATCACTTCACAGAGCAATAACTATGACACAGGGATGTAAAGTGACTTCTCCAAAAACACTATACCCACAAATCATGCCTATGTTGTATTGCAGATTTAGAAAATGAAGCGAACCTTCTGCCCTTGACAGATTTAACACTGACTCAGTTCAGTTCAGATGCTCAGTCGTGTACGACTCTTTGCAACCCCATGAATCACAGCACGCCAGGCCTCCCTGTCCATCACCAACTCCTGGAGTTCACTCAGACTCACGTCCATCGAGTCCGTGATGCCATCCAGCCATCTCATCCTCTGTTGTCCCCTTCTCCTCCTGCCCACAATCCCTCCCAGTATCAGAGTGTTTTCCAATGAGTCAACTCTTTGCATGAGGTGGCCAAACTACTGGAGTTTCAGCTTTAGCATCATTCCTTCCAAAGAAATCCCAGGGCTGATCTCCTTCAGAATGGACTGGTTGGTCTCCTTGCAGTCCAAGGGACTCTCAAGAGTCTTCTCCAACACCACAGTTCAAAAGCATCAATTCTTCGGTGCTCAGCCTTCTTCACAGTCCAACTCTCACATCCATACATGACCACAGGAAAAACCATAGCCTTGACTAGACGGACCTTAGTCAGCAAAGTAATGTCTCTGCTTTTGAATATACTATCTAGGTTGGTCATAACTTTTCTTCCAAGGAGTAAGCATCTTTTAATTTCATGGCTGCAGTCACCATCTGCAGTGATTTTGGAGCCCCAAAAAATAAAGTCTGACACTGTTTCCACTGTTTCCCCATCTATTTCCCATGAAGTGATGGGACCAGATGCCATGATCTTCGTTTTCTGAATGTTGAGCTTTAAGCCAACTTTTTCACTCTCCTCTTTCACTTTCATCAAGAGGCTTTTTCGTTCCTCTTCACTTTCTGCCATAAAGGTGGTGTCATCTGCATATCTGAGGTTATTGATATTTCTCCCAGCAATCTTGATTCCAGCTTGTGTTTCTTCCAGTCCAGCATTTCTCATGATGTACTCTGCATAGAAGTTAAATAGGTAGGGTGACAATATACAGCCTTGACATACTCCTTTTCCTATTTGGAACCAGTCTGTTTTTCCATGTCCAGTTCTAACTGCTGCTTCCTGACCTGCATACAGATTTTTCAAGAGGCAGGTCAGGTGTTCTGGTATTCCCATCTCTCTCAGAATTTTCCACAGTTTATTGTGATCCACACAGTCAAAGGCTTTGACATAGTCAATAGAGCAGAAATAGATGTTTTTCTGGAACTCTCTTGCTTTTTCCATGATCCAGCGGATGTTGGCAATTTGATCTCTGGTTCTTCTGCCTTTTCTAAAACCAGCTTGAACATCAGGAAGTTCACGGTTCACATATTGCTAAAGCCTGGCTTGGAGAATTTTGAGCATTATGACCCATTATCCACACAGAGATAACAGACACACATACCAAGTCAAATAAGCAGAGATAGTATGTGCTTAAGAAGGTGAATTAACCAGTAAAATGTTAGTTCCATCGGTTTTAAAATCAAATCAGTCTCCAATTCAACTTTATAAATTGAACATATGTAGGTTGCAATCATCTTCAATTGCTATAAAACTTTCAAAACACACAAAAGTGTTATTTTGAAAAATGCAGAAATGAAATTCAATAAGTATTATTGAGCGACTACTGTGTGCTAGGAACCACATATAAAAATGGAACTGGAAAATGGTCCATGTTCCTAAAGTGCTTTCAATCTAATGGTCTATTTAGAGGGGTTTTATAGGGCTCAAGACACAGAAGGCCACAGAAAGACTTTAAATTCTACCTGAACAGCAGAGGCACCCAAAAAAAAAAAAAAAAACAGAAGGAGCAGCACATGGAAGACTCAGGATATGAACAGCACTTGGGTAACAGGTCTAAATGGTGCTACATCACAAGCAGAAGGGCAGGGGATGAAAACTAGGATATTAGTCAAGGGCTTTATGTGTTGTATAGGCAAATTCAGAGTGTACGGAGCTGTCCCTGGTCCATTTTCTTTGTGAAGCAAAAAGGAGCTCCTTTAACATCCCATCTCCATCAGCAAACGTATCCAACTTTCATTGTCCTGGATAACTAAACACTTTGAGCTCATGATCAGATTCTCTATCGTTATCTCCCTGGCCTTCATGGTTTACCTCTCTTTCTCTGGCTTCAGCTTTATTGATATCTTCCTCAAAGACTATAAATACAATTCCATCCTTAAAAATACAAAACTCCCACCACCTGGGGGCTGCCTCTTCTCTCCTCTTCATACCCAAGCATATCAAGCTCCTGAAAAGAAACTTCTATCAATACACATAGTTTCTGTTCTCACACCTTCTCTGACATTGTATTTGATTTCTCTTCTGCATTTGACTTTACTGATTGCTCCTCTGCATTCTCCTGGCCATTATGTCCATGCCCATCCCAAAATATCTCAGTGCTTTCTCCATATCTTCTTGAACTGTTCCATTTAAGTGTCCTTTGCTACTGTAGTCCCTTGAAGTACTACCATGCTCCGTCCTCTTACTAAAAGAAAATCTTCAGTAATAACATTTCTCCCTTAGTAATAATATTTCTACCTTAAATTACGATTTTCTTTTATCTCCAAGCTTCATTCTTATCAGACTAATCTATGTTTGTCCCCACTTATTTTTCTGAATCTCTCTTTACTTCATGTATCAGTCTGAAACCACAACAATGGAGAGTTCTTTGAAGAGTCACAGATGTCCATCCAGCCAGGAAGTCCAATCATTTCTTCTCAGCAATTGTTTTGATCAACCACTCTTTAGCAGCCAAGGCTTTGTTCTTTCCCAAAACGTTCTCATTATTTGGATCCATGACACTCAGGATATCTCCTGATTCTCCCCTAACCACTTGGATTAAAAGTTTACAAAAGTTTATCAAAAGTTTACATGTTCTCCTGTGTTCAGATCTCTTGCCTGTCTCCCTGGAGAGCCCAGTATGATACTTTTTGAACATTCTCCTAGACCAGGATACCAGTCTATAAATGTCTGCCAACCATTCCTTTATAGACTGGAATCCTGGCCTAGGGGAATCTTTGTAAGGTATCATACTGGGCTATCCAGGGAGACAGGCAAGAGATCTCAACCACACCTGTTAATCTGAGCACCGAAGAATTGATGCTTTTGAACTGTGGTGTTGAAGAAGACTCTTGAGAGTCCCTTGGACTGCAAGGAGATCCAACCAGTCCATTCTGAAGGAGATCAGCCCTGGGATTGCTTTGGAAGGAATGATGCTAAAGCTGAACTCCTCCAGTACTTTGACTACCTCATGCAAAGAGTTGACTCCTTGGAAAAGACTCTGATGCTGGGAGGGATTGGGGGCAGGAGGAGAAGGGGACGACAGAGGATGAGATGACTGGATGGCATCACGGACTCAATGGACATGAATCTGAGTGAACTCCAGGAGTTGGTGATGGACAGGGAGGCCTGGCGTGCTGCGATTCATGGGGTCGCAAAGAGTCGGATATGACTGAGTGACTAAATTGAACTGAACTGTGGCTCAGGTGGTAAAGAATCCACCTGCAATGCAGGAGACCTGGGTTCGATCCCTGGGTTGGGAAGAGAAGGGAAAGGCTATCCACTCCAGTATTCTGGCCTGGAGAATTCCATGTACTACAGAGTCCATGGGGTCACAAAGAGTCAGACACGACTAAGAGACTTTCATTATACCTGTTAATTGACTTACAGATGCTAGCTATCTATCCCTCTGCCAAGGGAAACAAGCAATGCCCATGACATCTCATAATTTATTTCCCATTACACAACAAAGTTTAAACCCTTGGCCAAGCATTAGAAGCCCTCCACCTTGGAACACTAATATCTTTATATCCTACTGTAGCTCCTTGCTATCCACTCACCAGAAAGATGTTATAATCAACATAATTATTAAGAATTGAATGATGAAGCAGGAAAAAAAGGACAGATTTGGCCTCAGTTCAAATGCAGCCTCTACTGATGGACATGTTAATTGGCTTGAATACAGTAATTATTTAACAATGTATATGTATATTAAACCATCAAATTATATACCTTAAACATATTTTAACTATCAATTATACTTCAATTTTTAAAAATGTAACCTGTACGTCTTTAGCAAGTTAATTTTCCTGTGCCTAAATTGTCTTAATTCTTAGCCTCTCAAAAGAATCAGAATTCTCTAATAGAATGATTGGTATAAAATACAAATATTCATAATAACATCTAACATTTATGTCAATACTACAGTAATATTTATTACTATGGCCAGGTACTATACATACACTAGCTCATTTAATCTTCTCAGAAACCCTTTGAAGTAAGTAGTCTTATCAAACTTCCATTTTACCATTTTCCATTTGATGAGGAAGCAAAGACAAAGAGCTTAAGTAACCCAAGATACACAAGCAGAGGGGCAGGAGATTAAAACTAATTTTCTATTTTCTATTTTTCTAATACAAAATTAGAAAGTTGCTATGCCCATGCATCAGGCTTCCTGATGGTTCAGACAATAAAGAATCTGCCTGCAATGAAGGAGACCCCAGGTTTGATCCCTGGGTGGGGAAGATCCCCTGGAGAAGGGAATGGCTACCAACTTCAGTATTCTTGCCTGGAGAATTCCATGGACAGAGGAGCCTGGTGGGCTATAGTCCATGGGGTCACAAACAGGTGGGACATGACTGAGGGACTAATGCTTTCACTTTTCAAACCCCGTGAGCCGCAACTACTGAGCTCATGCTCTAGAGACCACGAGCTACAACTACTAAGCCTGCAGTCTGAAGCTACTGAGCCTGCATGCCTAGAGCTTGTGTTCTGCAACAAAAGAAGTCACCACAATGAGAAGCCCATGCACCACAACTAGAGAGTAGACCCTTATTTGGGAAATTAAAATGAATAGTCTTTTTTAGGCTTCAGAGACAAAGCAGAGTAGGCCTCTGACCTTGCTTCTATCCTGCCTGGACACTGCCCTGATTGGGAGTGACTGCGAGTGACTGGCTGCTGTGAGGGCAAGCTTTGTAGCACCATAGATAAGATGGGGGAGAAATCTTGAGATTGTTGAGCCCCTCGAGGGGGGTCTAGCCAACAGAGCCCCATGCTTGACTACATCCCAAGTTTTATACAACAAAACAAACAGCATTAACATGAAACCAGAGCTGCAGTTTGGTCACAGATTGATGATGCTATCAGTTTGCGACCTCCTGGGATTATAAACAGGAACCCTGAAACCCCAAACTACAATCTTTGAAGTCTCACCCACGGAGCAGACAAGCTGTCTGGGACCTTTTCCCGGTTGAGACTCCAGATGTGCTCTGACACGGGACTTCCCAGTGCTGATTAAGTCTGAATGCTGCTCAAAACCCAATTTGGTGATGTATACTTTGCTATTCTCTTTTCTTTTAATGTTAGCATATTGAAAGTAAGTTCTATAATTCTCTAATAAATATTTGTATTATGTATTTGTATATAAAAAGTGGTTTATTTTGTTAACAAATCCTTTGAACCTAAGACAAAAGTGAAAACTTTTGGCAAAACACCCCTGCTCACCACAACTAGAAAAAGCCGACGCAAAAGCAACGAAGACCCAGCACAGCCAAAAAAAGAAATTTTAACTAAAAGAGAAAATTGCAAAGTTGTGATGGGCTGAATTTTGTGTCCCCCCCAAATTCATGTTTTAATGCCTAGTCCTCAGTTCAGTTCTGTTGCTCAGTCATGTGACCCATGGACTGCAGCACGCCAGCATGCCTAATCCTCAATGTGATGTATTTCAAGTTGAGGCCTTTGGGAGGTAATTAGGTCATAAAGGAGAGCCCTCATGTATGAAATTAGTGTCCTTATAAGAAAAGACATGAGAGACCTTGCTTCCTCTCACTCAACTCACCATCACGTGAGGAGAAAATGAGAAGGTGCCCACCTGCTAACCAGGAAACAGGTCCTCACCACACACTGGATCTGCTGACACCTTAATCTTAGACTTCCCAGCCTCCAGAACTGTGCGAAGTCAATGTTAATTGTGTAAGCTGCTCAGTCCATAGTATACCTGTTATAGAAACCTGAACTAAGATAACAGTGGTATACAGTCATGCTTCAGAACACCTAACAGAGAGCACGGAACAGTCCCTGAATGAATCATTAAACACAAAAGGAATACCATTCTCTATACACTGCTTCACTCATATAGTTCCCTTATTAGAAATTCTATTTTGTCTCATTCTCACTTCATATTCAGCTGAAAGCAGGCCCTCCTTTCATAGTCTATCTCAAACCTACCTCAACCCTCCTCCCGTACTCCAATAACTTCTTTAGTAATTTGTCTATGACTTATGAAACTAATTTGTATGCTATGGTCTGAATGATGGTATCACTCCCTCCCCCCAAATTCATATATTGAAATCCTAATTGCTAGAGATGATGGCATTAGGATGTGGGTTTAGGGGAGGTGATCAAGTCATAAAAGTGGATCCCTCATGAGTAGGATTTTATTGCTATTTAGTCGCTAAGTCGAGTCCAACTCTTTTGCTACCCCATGGACTATATAGCCCACCAGGCTCCTCTGTCCATGGGATCTCCCAGGCAAGGATACTGGAGTGGGTTGCCATTTCTTCTCCAGGGGGCCTTCCTGACCCAGGGACCAAATCTGTGTCTCATGCATGGCAAGCGGATTCTTTACCACTGAGCCACCTGGGAAGCTCCATAAGTAGGATTAAAGCCTCATGAAAGAGGTTCTGGAGAGATTTCTAGCCCCTTCTACCATGAGAGGGTACAGTGAGATGTCTATGATCTAGAAGAGAGCCCTCATTCAACCATCCTGGCACCCTAATCTCAGGCTTCCAGCATCCGAAAATCTGCAAAATAAATTTCTGTCGTTTAAACTACTCCATCAGTGATATTTTGTTACAGTATCCTGAATGGGCTAAGACACTTGTATCTCATGTATTTACGCATATGTCTAAAGATGTGAGAAGATGAAGATTATGTTTGTTTTTGTTTTCCATCCTGAACCCTCCAAAACAATCTGGCACAATGCATTGCCTCAAACAAGTGTTCAGTAAATCTTTGTTGAATTAACTTTTAAGATTATCAGAATAAAGCTACTAGGTTTTTATACTTTGAAAGTGGGAGAATGAGCCTGGAGCTTCATAATGTAACTTTGGTACTGTCTTCTTCCATGGTCAAAAAGAATATTCCATCAGATTTTATTTTCCATGTGAAGGCATTAATTGAAATACAGACCTCCAAAATGACTGGCTGAACCATGCTGGGCTTCAGTCATGCACAGAGAAGTAACTACTTACTGTAAGACATCTACTTAGGTTTCCTAGTACGTATTCAGGCTCCCCTTGTGGCTCAGCTGGTTAAGAATCCTCCTGGGTTTGATCCCTGGCTTTGGAAGATCCCCTGGAGAAGGGAAAGGCTACCCACTCCAGCATCCTGGCCTAGAAAACTCCTAGAGACTATATAGTCCATGGGGTCACAAAGAGTCAGACATGACTGAGCAACTTTCACTTCACTTCACTTCACTTCCAGTCAGTACCTACAAGCCTTTTCACTGTGCACAAAGAACCAAAAGCTGCTGAGCATGAAAACGTTCTTTATCTAAGCAACACCAGTGCCATCTTCAGGAAAGACTCAAGCAGCAGTTGTCTTTTTACTCACGTATTTCTCTGTAGTACCATCAGAAGGCTTTGCCATAGTCTTACTTGATGAAAAACACTACAGGGCTCACTTCCTACCAAAGGTTTCCATCCGTTCTCCTTAGTAGATGAAACTAGTACTTTTAAAATATAAGAAACCATACCACAGCTGAACTAGATAAATTTTAGTGTGCAGAAAGTTCACTGGAATATGATTTAAGAAATAAACAAAAGCTGGCAAGTAGATGGAAGCCCTTTCTTATGCTAGCCTGAAGAGTGCTCATGTTCTTTATCAGAAATTTTTATCAGAAATTTCTGAATCTTTATTAGAAATCTCAATGTAGCTTTATTAGGTTGAAAGATCCAAAAGCAAGGGATTTGAGAAAATGCCATTTCTCTTATAACTATTTTTTAAAAGAGTTTTTTATTCTATGAGTTTGTTCTAACTTAAATTTACATGGGATTTCTGTTATACACAATAGTCTTTTAGCCTTCTTTTTTGCTTATATCTTTCCAAGCTCCAGTTACCCAAATTCTAGGTTCTGTATAACACTTATCCAAAAAAAAAAAAAAAATCCATTAACACTTACTGCTGGATATAACTGCTTCTAATCCTTGACAGTTTTTATAACAGATCAAGAAAGTCAGTATCTCATTCACAATATCTTAATTCTGTAATTATAGTTAACAAGGAAAAAATATTGAAATAAGAAAAGCAGTATTATAGCATGGATAGCAGTGGTCAGGGAAACCACTTAAGTAATAAATATTTTGTCAAAAGACTTTGTAGGGTTATAAACTCTCTTCTTCAGTCAGTTCCCCAAATAACAGTGGGAATGAACCAATATTCTCAGTGATAAGCAAAAGGAGCAAAATTACTGTCTAAAACAAAATCAATAACACTGAAAAAATGAAAACAAACATTTTGTCCACATAAGCACTAACATTAGAATCATCACAAAGTAGACCCTGCATTCACAGAGGGAAAAAAATTCTACTGAGATAACACAGATTTCTAAAGGTAAACATGATTTCCCAAAGCATGTATTAAAATACTGAACTAATAATTTATCATGAATAACACAGCACTTCACTTGCTTAAATAAACTGGATTTCCAAGCTCCCTATAAACTAAATAATAACTAGTGATCATCTCTAGCTACATCTCATTCTAATAGAATCTCCCTGTGATAGCAAAGCTTCCTAAGTGGCTCAGGGGTAAAGAATCCCACCTGCAAAAGCAGGAGATACAGGAGACATGGGTTCCATCCCTAGGTTGGGAAGATCCCCTGAAGAAAGGAATGGCAAGCCACTGCAGTATTCTTACCCGGAAAACTGCATGGACAAAGGAACCTGGTGGGCTATATCCATGGGGTTGCAAAGAGTTGGACACAACTGAGCAACTAAGCACATACACACACACAAAATAGTAAAAGCAAATTGCATACCTTTATCTAGAAATAATCCAATAATACCACATTTCATTTCTTTTACAGTCTTTGTTTTGTTTTACAGTGGATAATCACAATTGTGTGTCTCGGTCTAATGGTGTCCTCAAACGGTGACCTTTAAGGGGAAAATTAGTCAAGTTTTATTGTGTGCAAGGCTTGTCAAATCCCCAACTGGGTGCAAGGTTAGCACTCTTTCCCACTTTTTCGTCCTCATATTTACTGCCATTGTTCTTAAAGAGGTCTCTCAACTGGGCTTATATACATCATGAATTATTACCACTGAACACAATAGAAAATTATTTCTAAGTGGTATTGATAAATGCTGAAAAATTCTATCTTTCCAACAAGTCTCTCTCATCAGTCTGCCTAAAAAACTCTAACCAGAGAGCAGATGTCTGACAATTACCATGAGAAAATAACTTTAAAGATCTGAAATGCTACTTAACAATCACTATGTTAGCATAGCTATGAAGCTATACACAGTCTTGAAAACCAACAAGATTGAACTGAAATGAACATCAAGCTTAAATGTATAATATTGGACAATAATCATGATCATACAGGTACTACTGATAATTGCTAGTATAAGCCTATATATTTCAGATGTAATAATAAGAGGAGTCACCCTATTTTATTTTTTCTCTTTTCCTCTGAGTTACTCTATTTTAATGAAAAGATTCATTAGGTTGGTAAAAGGTAAATGCAGTCGAAATATATAAATGAAGATAACATTTTTGTAGAAATTTGTGGGAAGAAAGAAAGAAAAAGTATTGTGATGATACTGTAATAGTATTGAGTCAATTCTAAAACGTGCTAGTGAGATAGTTTGCAAAATAGGCACAGTCATGATAAAGACCTTGTCTCTCATTTAGTAAAAGCAAAACATATGACAAGTCTTCATAGTTTGGACACTGAGAAGATCAAGGAAACACTTAGGAACTTAAGACCATAAAAAGAATTGGTTAGTGAAGCAAGAGTGCTTACAATCAGGATTCATGCATTCAGTCACTCAAAGGCTTACAACAACCAACAATGAAACAGTTGAGCCAGATGGCTTGATATAAGTCTAAACTGTAGTAAGACAAGAACTTGAAAGTTTGGAGAAAATACTCATGATTCTATGGCATGTAATTCTAAATGGGAAAATAGAGATCAAAGGTATTAGAACCTTCACAAGACATAATTCTATTTATCCAATTACACATCATCTTCATGAGGAGAGAAAAGAACGAAGGAGCAAAATGAAGAAACAAGATTGTTGCTGCTGTTGTTGTTGCCCAGTCACTCCAGTTGTGTCTGACTCTTTGCAACCCCATGGACTGCAACATGCCAGGCTTCCTTGTCCTTCTCTATCTCGTGGAGCTTGCTCAAACTCATGTCCATTGAGTCTGTGATGGTGATGCCATCTGAGCATCTCATCCTCTGTCATCCCCTTCTCCTCTTGCCTTCAATTTTTGCCAGCATCAGGGTCTTTTCTACTGAGTTGGCTCTTCGTATCAAGTGGCCAAAGTATTGGAGCTTCAGTTTCAGCATCAGTCCTTCTAACGAATATTCAAAGCTGATTCCCTTAGGATTGACTGGTTTGATCTTCTTGCAGTAAAGAGACTCTCAAGAGTCTTCTCCAACCATAGTTCAAAAGCATTAACTCTTCAGCACTCAGCCTTCTTTATGGTCCAGCTCTCATATCCAGACTACTGGTAAAATCATAGCTTTAACTAGATGAATATTTGTCAGTAAAGTAATGTCTCTGCTTTTTAATATGCTGTCTAGGTTGGTCATAGCTTTTCTTCCAAGGAGCATGTGTGTTTTAATTTCATGGCTGCAGTCACCATCTGCAGTGATTTTAGAGCCCAAGAAAATAAAGTCTGTCACTGTTTCCATTGTTTACCCATCCATTTGCCATGAAGTGATGGGTCCAGATACCATGATCTTAGTTTTCTGAATGCTGAGTTTTAAGCCAGCTTTTTCACTCTCCTCTTTCACCTTCATCAAGAGGCTCTTTAGTTCCTCTTCACTTTCTGCCATAAGGGTGGTGTCATCTGCATATCTGAGGTTACTGATATTTCTCCCAGCAATCCTGATTCCAGCTTGTGCTTCATCCAGTCCAGCATTTCCTATGATGTACTCTGCATGTAAGTTAAATAATCAGGATGACGGTATATAGCCTTGATGTACTTTCCCAATTTTGAACCAGTCGTTGCTCCATGTCAGGTTCTAACTGTTGCTTCTTGACCTGCATACAGGTTTCACAGGACGCAGGTAAAGTGATCTGCTATTTCCATCTCTTTAAGAATTTTCCACAGTTTGTTGTAATCCATGGCTTTAGCATTTTGTACAATATGAAAAGGCAAAAAGAAACACAATTGTCCAAGCAGTTCATAGACTAGCTAAGACAATGACATTATGTGCCAAAAATGTAAAGATTATGCAGAAATGGCAAAAAACACATACATAACCACCATAGGTAAATATGAGAGTTGTAGAGTGCTTTGTTTAATATAAAGACTAGGAAAAGCCCAAATTATAAAAGATATAAATAAACCCTGGTTGAAAAGAGTATGAGAGCCCCCAAGCCCTATTCATTTCTTTCACCATGTGCGTGAAAATGCACATGTGTGAAACTGTACACCTCAATCAATGTCCAAGTTGCTCCATACGTATTTTTTAAAACATCTTGTTGCATTCCCTATTTATCTTTTACCTCCATCTCTCACTTCCTACCACACACGCATGAAACATACTTACATATCATCATCATACTATCAAGCTGATTTTTGCTTTTATGGAAGCTGTGAAAGTGAAAGTGTGTCACCCAGTTGTGTCCAGCTGTTTGCAACCCTTATAGACTGTAGCCCACCAGCCTCCTCTGTCCATGGAATTCTCCAGGCAAGAATACTGGAGAGAGTAGCCGTTCCTTTCTCCAGGGGATATTCCCCTCTGCCCAGAATATTTTTCCCCAAAGAACTTATTGAAGAGCTAACTCTGTTGTCATGTGCTCAGCAAACATTCCCTATCCATCCTCCTCCAGGAGAGGTGAGAGAGAGTTAAAAGGTACGAGTCACTGCCATTGCTTCTCATTGTGCTATCACAGCACAGCTACAAAAGACAATTAGGCCCAATCCAAAGGAAGCTGACCACTCCTCCAGAGATGCCTTTTTTCAGCTGGATTGCTACCAAAGTGCCATAATGTCTCACTTGTTCGCATCAGCACTCTGGGTTCACAGGATCGTACACAAAGCTTAACTGTATGTAGGGGGCAATGATTTTCAAAGTGTAGTCTCTGAACCACCAGCAGCAGCATCACGCAGAAATTGATTGTAAATGAAAACTCTCAGATATCACCCTAAACCTATTGGGGGCCCAAAACGTATGCGTTTACTCCAGGAGTTTCGGATGCATGCCAAAGTTTGAGAACCACCATGCTCGAGTAACTGGTTATGGTCACAAACACACTAGATGAAACAAGTCCTCTTTCATAGATACTTAATCCTTCATGTTAGGCCTGACTCAAGGCCACTTCTTCAGCTCAATGTCCTGTCCTTACCATTGGACACTGACTGAAGTCTCCAATTTTAAATTCTGGGGAGAAGGGATAAGAAAAGTTTCTAATGCAAACTATTCCATCTTATTCCCTGGGACCATTCATTCTTCTCAAACCTGGGATTACAGAGAAAAGCACCTTGATGAACACCCTCCTTCCCCCGAAATTTATTTCAGTCTAATCCTAGGACAGGGGCTGCAAATGACCTCTAAACTTGCATAGAAGGCCAGACAAGCAATGAAAATTCAGGCAAAATTATACTCTCAAACAAATTTTCCTTTTGTAATAGAAATACATGATTCCTGCTTATCCCCTAACTCTAAGAAACCTTTGAATCAGTTAAAAAAAAAAAGTAGTCCAGTAGTCTTGAGTCTATACATAAACTCTCCTTTCCCTACACATACTCCCACAAATACTATCAGCAACAAGTTAGTGATAATGGGATTATTTAATCTTGTCAAACAAATTTGTAAATATTTACATATTTTCCTCTTTCCCTTGTGTTTCCAAAAACATGAATGTTCTACACACATTGAATAATCAATTTTTTGTATAATTTCCTAATAGTAATAACATAGTCAATATAATACCCATAAATGAAACTAAAAGTACCTTACCTACTTAAATGTAAAGAAAGAAAAACACAAGAATTTGATCATTACTTTCTCCAGACTTCATTAGCTGGAAAGATATACAAAATAGAAATAAAAAGATATATTTGTTTTTTCAAATTTTCCATAGAAGATAGCTGATAAGAGTAAACATTTTATAACTACCAAAATAGTTAATGTTGTTTGACCTTCATATAAAATTAAGCAAGTGATAAATTTATTTAAGCAGTAACTTTAAAGTATTAATATATTTCATGATGTTAGTAATTGCTAATGGTGATAAAACCTTAAGGCTAAAGTTTTTAAGGATTAACTGTATACATAGCTAGGTTGTCCATCAAAGGAACCAATATACTGTTCAGTCGAGACCCTACTGCACTAAGCTCTTCCAGAACCATGCCACTATTTTATAGCTAAACCTCTTCAAAGTAACAAATGAAGCTGGTTGCTTTAAGGATTTACTTTGTTTATGTGACCATTGCTGCTGCTGCTGCTCAGTCACTTTCAGTCGCTGTCCGACTCTGTGTGACCCCATAGACGGCAGCCCACCAGCCTCCTCCGTCCCTGGGATTCTCCAGGCAAGAGTACTGGAGTGGGTTGCCATTTCCTTCTCTGATGTTACCATTAGGGTAACTATAAACTAAAATATAAGTTAATGTTCTTACTTGTAAAAACAAGTCTGTATTCACTTGCTAAATGAGCGCAATTAAGAGATTTTTTTAAGTCAATTCAAGAAATCAAGGGAATGAAAAATGGTAATGTTCCATTAAATGAAATTGAAAAACAATAAATAAAGTTCATTCTAATCAGTAATTTCCATTTCCTTCTTCATCAAAACTTTTGCCAAGGCAGTTGGTAATGAACAAAATTAATTAATTGTGTTCTTTCTTCTGGCATATATGAAATGGTCAAAAGGTAGAAGCAGGAAAGAGAAAGGCGGGATCTGAAAACTTTAAACCAGACCATAATCAGTGATTCAGAGTTGTTCACAAGTGCTACTTGAGTTTTCATTATCACTGAAGTTCTATAAAACAGATCCCAGTTTAAAATATCCCACGCTGCTACTGCTGCTAAGTCGCTTCGTCATGCCCAACTCTGTGCAACATAGACGGCAGCCCACCAGACTCCCCCGTTCCTGGGATTCTCCAGGCAAGAACACTGGAGTGGGTTTCCATTTCCTTCTCCACTGCATGAAAGGAAAAGTGAAAGTTAAGTCACTCAGTCGTGTCCAACCCTTAATGACCCCATGGACTACAGGTTCCTCCATCCATGGGATTTTCCAGGCGAGAGTACTGGAGTGGGGTGCCATTGCCTTCTCCGAAAATATCCCATAGCAGAGCATTTTTTGTCACAGAGTAATAAACTAAAGAGCATGCACTTTGGAGACAGACAGATCTATACATAAATTCCCACTATGTGACCTTAGGCAATTCACTCAGTGCCTCTGAACATCATCCTATTTACAAACTGTGCTCTACCTCATATGGACTGGTGCAAGGGTGACATTAAATGAGACAAGTAACATACCTCATGTGACATCTGGCACCTAATAGGCAGTCTATAAATAATAAGTGCTTATGTAATTTTGAATAAAATATTTAAACAATCCTTTCCATTCATACCTACTCTTTCATACTTCACGCCTGATCACACTTGCAAATAAAAAGATCTGAAGCTCTTTCATCTCTGTAATCTAGATTAATTGTAAAACAAAAGACCAAAAGCGGTCCACAGAAGCTAAAGCATGCTGTGTCATCAAGTAGGAGTAACTGGGATAATGGCTTTACTAGTCTTACCTTCTTATTTTCCTTATAATTTTACTAATGGCCTCTTAATAGTTATTAGAAATTTTCAAAAGACAGATTTTAACAGTGAGGCAGATTCTGTTCAAATAGGCCTAGCTATTCAGAATGATTAATTTTTTACAGCAGCCTGGTTACAGCTGGAAGTCTCTGCCAAGCCACCTGAAAACTGGCCAGGAAGTTAGCAGGTAAGCGCTCCTTTTAGATCAACAGTTAATAGATGTGTTCTTAGTTTCTGGAAGCTTTGTTCTCAGAGGAAAAAACATTTCAGTGCATCTGAGAAAGCATCGGGGCAACCATAATGAGTCTGAAACCAAATGCCAGTCATAATTTTAGGCCAGCTGCTACCTCCTTTCAGTTTTGAACAAAGACCTACCCTCTGAGAACACAGCTCTCCCCTGACCTCAGGACTGCTATCCTAGAGAACTGTGCCAAGCAGGATTTAAACATCATACTGGACTGCAGCATAGCTGTGGTGGAATGAGTCTTAGATGAGATGAGAATTTGTCAAAATTGTGTGTACAGAAGATAGCCCTAAAAGGTATAGCTGGTCGATGATAAAGAATTAAGTTTAGAGACATAGTAGTTTCAAATAAGACTCTCAGAATTTCATTTAAGTTTTATCCCCACCTGACAGCATGTTGGAATATACCCAAGCTTTAAAATCAACCAAGTAAGTTTGAGACTATACACTCCCTAGGTGATCTTGGGGAATTTATATGACCCTTCTAAATTTCATGTTCCTTATCTATTAATTTAGTGGAAATAACAGCACCCATTTAATAGGATAACTGTGATGATTAACTGAGCTAATAATATAAGTTATTAGGACCACGCCTGAACTGTAATAGAGCTCAGCAAATGGTGGCTGCCATTATCATACAGCAGTTATACTGGCATAAACAGAACACCTAAATTAACTGTGACCTAAATAAGAAAAATAATTTATTTTTCATTCACATAAATGAAGTCTGGAAATAGGAAGTCCAGGGCCCTTCCTACTTTTTGTTCTATCATCCTAGCATTACTGTCCATCCTCAAGGGCAACTTAATGGTCTGAAACGACTGATGAAGTTCCAGCCATCATAATATTTCCAACTTCCTGGAGATAAAAATAGAGGAAAAGAGGGAAAAATTTATCCTATCTATCTGATCACTTTTGAGGCTCCTTTTCATTCTGTCAAAAATTTCCATCCAACTTCTACTTTCATCTCACTGGAAAGAACTGAGTCAAATATTGTTACATATGGAGGAGAAGAAATGCAGTATTTCAGCCATACAATTACATTTTGTATATATGCAGTGGAAATGTGGATTTGGGTGGGAAATCAGAAGACTCCGCCACGACATGCAACACTGCTTCTCATCTATCACTCTACTAAATCTACGATCTCTCTCTTCTACGTGGAAAATGTCTGTACTTAAGTCTTAAAGTACAGACATTTCTTTTCCCTCCTCCAAGAGTCCCTGTATTTAGTCATCATTTCTACAAGGGATAGCGCAAAAATTTTAATCTCTAGGCTTGCTATAAATCAGAAGTCAGCTGAAAGTTTAAAACCATTTGAAACTAAATGATTTGTTCAAATCTTTAATCCACTTTTAAGATGCAAAGCTTTCCCCAAGACTTTTGCCAACTACCATGGTTTTCATTCTCCTGATTATGTTTCATTTTAAACTCATATTACCATGAATTTCCTGTGTTCTATACACCAACCCAGTTGTAATCCACAGACTTTTTCTAGAATAAAAAAAAAAAAGATGATGGAGACACATTGACACATTCCCATAATACATTGTGAGTAAAATAGGATTGATTTTAAATACAAAGCAGAAACATAAACATGACAACAATTTCAAAGGTAATATTTGACATTCACCTTCTTAAAATGTCCCTTATTCACTTCACAATGGAAAACCTTCATCAATTATGTCTCTGTACAACCTGTTTCCTTATAACTTTTGTTTCTACTCTCTTTCCTCCTCACACCTCTGCCCCTTTCATCTAAGGAGAAAAATTAATTCTTCCCATTGTCTCACCTGAATTGTTGCCATAGCCCACCCCGCAACTGGTCTCTCTTCTTCTGCTTTGCACTCCTGCTCTCCATTTTCAACATAGCAGCCAGAGGGATCCTTTGAAAATGGGCCATTTTTTTTTGCCACTCCCCTGCTCAGAAGCTTTCAATAACTTTGCACCATACTCAGTGGAAAAGCCAAAAGTGCTTATGATGTGTCCTACATCACCTGGCCCCCCTAGTAACTCTCAGACCTTTCTCCTACCAAGGCCCACCTTCTTTATCAGCTCCCACCACAAAAACCTCTTTGTTGTTCCAGAACACTCCTGCCTCAGAGCCTTTTATCATTCTGCCTAGAACATCCTTCTAGTTATCTACGTGGCTCACTCCCCCCACTCCCATTTAGCTCAGTGAAAACTTCCCAGACCCCATTTTTATAATAGTAAGTCATCACTTCTGAATTACTCACCAACCTTTCCTGACCTGTTTTCTCTCCATAGGACTATAACTTGCTCATTTGTTTAATACCTTTCTCTACCCACTAGAATGTAAACCTCATAAGGGCAAGGAATGCTGCCTGTTTTGATTGCTGCTCTATCTTCACAATATCTGATATGTCATAAATGCTCAGTAAATATCTGTTGTTGTTTAGTCACTAAGATATGTCCAACTCTTTTGCAACCCCATGGACTGTAGCCCACCGGGCTCCTCTGTCCATGGGATTTCCTAGGCAAGGACACTGGAAGGGTTGCCCTTTCCTTTTCCAGGGGATCTTCCCAACCCAGGGATCAAACCCATGTCTCCTGCATTCCAGGCAGATTCTTTACCACCAAGCCGGGGAAGCTCTAAATCAAGGATGGAGGTACTGGGGATTGAACCCAGCACCACACTCTACCACTAACTTCTAAATTTTTGTTGAAAGTGAAAGTGTTAGTCCCTCAGTCATGTCCAACTCTTTGCGACCCCATGGACTGTAGCCCGCCAGGCTCCTCCTCTGTCCATGGAATTCTCTAGACAAGAATACTGGAGTGGGTTGCTGTTCCCTTCTCCAGGGGATCTTCCCAACCCAGGGATCAAACCTGGGTCTCCTGCACTGCAGACAGATTCTTTGCTCTCTGAGCCACCAGGGAAGCCCGATATTTGTTGAGTAAATAACAAAAAAATTTTCTTCCTCAGAGTATCTTAGCTATACTTTTATAACTGCTTGGGTTTCTACAGTCATCCTTCCACATATAAATAGGCTCATTATTTTTCCAAATTAAAATATTTCCTTCCTGAAAGGAATGCTTTGCCAACTATTAAGAAAACAACCTTTGCACATCTTTAAATGAAGTTCCATGTCTCTGTGGCAGCCCCGGAGGAGAACGGCTCAGATTTCCCTTCAAGTAAAAACCTGCTACAGGGAGTATAGTTGACTGATAACCTCCATCTTCAGAATCCACCACAGCATTCACACCCACACCAAGGCCTTATCTCACTGGCTGTACCCTGTCAATGACCCTACACAGAAGGCATACTGGAGCTCCCAGTGGCCTGGCCAACACATGCTCAGAACTTCATTATCGTCTGAGCCTGTCTTTACCCAACTCTCCTCCTTTCCCCATCTCTTTTCACAGGTGTCACAGCTGCATCTGTAGGCTCCCTGTGGATCCCTAATCCCACTCTCTTTATCTTTTACACGTTTTTCACTAATGTCTCTTGTACTTCAGGTTCCTTCTTGGTACTTGCTTCTCAGAAAACCCAGTTAACATATCTTCTAGACATTTTCCCTTGGATATACTGCGGTCAGCTCAAACTCAATGTGTTCAAAGCCAAACTCAGGTTCTTGCAAAACCTGTCCCAGAACACTGTGGATCAAGTCAGAGTAATCTGGGGGCTGAGATGGGTTGTAAGGAGGAGAAAATGACACAGAAAACCACCTCTTGAGACTAAGCATAACAGTTGCCCCAGGCCAGAGCATCTCTACTAGGAATGAGATACTCAGATGATTGAAGTGCTCAGGTATGAAGAACATCTAGGTTTCGTATAAAAGGTTTCAAGTTTTGATTGGTCATTTTTAGAATATAATGGTTTTAAATAATTTTGACTCTGCAGCTAAGTCACTTCAGTCATGCCTGACTGATTCTGTGTAACCCTAAGGACTGCTGCTCTTTACAATACATGACATGGCATAAGTGATCAGTAAATATTTGTGTTGTTGTTTAGTAGCTAAGTCATGTCAGACTCTTTTGTGACCCCATGGACTGTAGCCCACCAGGCTCCTCTGTTTATGGGATTTTCCAGGCAAGAATATTGGAGTGATCTACCATGCACTCCTCCAAGGGGTCTTCCTGACCCAGGCATCAAACCGACATCTCTTATGTCTCCTGCATTGGCAGGCAGGTTCTTTACCACCACCGCTTCCTAGGAAGTCCTGAAAGTGAAAGTGTTAATCACTCAGTTGTGTCTGACTCTGCGACCCCATGGAATGCAGCCCACCAAGCTCCTCTGTCCAAGGGATTTCCCAGGCAAAAAGACTGGAATGGGTTGCCATTCCCTCCTCCAGGGGATCTTCCCAATCCAGAGAATGAACCGGGTTTCTTTTATTGCAGGCGGATTCTTTCCTGTCTGAGCCACCAGGGGGCGCTCCTGGATTCAGGGTGGGTCCTAAATCCAATAAGAGTGTCAGTTTTAAGAGGTAGAAATGGAGAAGACACAGAGACAGAGGGGAGAAAGCCATGAGAAGATTAAGGCAGAGAGTGGAGTTATGTAGCTACTAACTAAGGAGGGCAAAGAACTGCCCGCAGTCACCAGAAGCTAGGAAACAGGCACGGAACAGATTTTCCCTCGGAGACTCGGAAAGGAACTGAAACCTTGCCAACATCTTCATTTCAGAATTCTGGCATACAGAACTATCAGAGAATAAATTTTTGTTGCTTTAAAGCCACCCAGTTTGTGGTGATTTATTAAAGCAGCCCTAGAAAATAAATACAGATGCAAATGAAATATATGAAAAGCAGGCATATCAACTGCTCATAGCAGTTACTCAGTTTTTTACTAAAATTTATTTTAATCTCTTTTGAAAGAGGTATAATAATGAAATTTGTGCTTTTGCTAGGGGCGGAAGGTCAGGCATTTTCCATTGCATCTTATGTAAAGAGTGCAACCACTTCAGGAACATCATTTAGTTGCAAGCAACAGAATCAACTCAGGCTAGTGCAAACAAAACAGTAAAAAAAAAAAAAAAAAAAAAAAAACTATTTAATTAGAGGCTGGAACGTTTTTTAAATGTTTCAATACAATTTGGACACTGAAATTTGAATTTCACATAATTTTTATGTTACAAAATATGCTTTTGATTTTCTTCTTTTTTTTTAATTTTTTGATTGACCTGTAGTTGATTTATAATATGTTTAGGTGTACAACATAGAGATTCAATATTATTACAGATTATACTCCATTTAATGTTATTTCAATAGAATGGCTATATTTCCCTGTGCTGGGCAATATATCCTTGTTCTTATTTATGTTATGCATAGTGGTTTGTCTGCCTTAATCCCATACCCCTATCTTGCCCCTCCCCCTTTCCTTCTCCTCACTGGTAACTTCTAATTCGTTCTGTATATCTGTAAATCCATTTCTGTGTTGTTGTATATATTTGTTTGTTTTATTTTTTAGTATAGGGTGGGAGTTTTGAAGGGAGGTTACAAGGGTATCTGTGAGACTCAGAGGAAGGATTGAATAATAAGGATTCAGACCCATCAGCAGGTGTTCCTGGATTTTAACCACCAAATCAGAAGGTATTTGGTGCTTTATCTTGGACTGAAACATACTGTTTGGCAGTATTTTCCTTTTTAGAAAAACTGACAATTGAGGTCCAAATAATCAATCTTTAGGGAAAAGAGTCTCAACTGTCAGGGTTATCCGAAAGAATTCAAAGCTTTCCTGAAAAAAATAACTTGACATTAACAGAGACTTGTAACTCATGATTTAAATAGATCAAGAAGCAATCCCTTCATCCCAAACCCTTAAAAATGAGCGCATCGTTGCTGTTGTGTTTCCTTTTCACCTCCATTGAAAAGAGAAGCATGATTCGAATGTTTAGACTTATTTGAATGAAAACACAACCATGATTTTTGAATTCTAAGACACATCTAACTGGCTGCAGTCTTAGGATAAACTACTTACTTTAAATTGCCTGTTTGAGGAAATTATCACATTTAACTTATTTTGAGATGCAGCCAGAAACAGGACATTTTTCAACAATATATTCTATTTGCTTTTGCAATTTGCTTTCTGCTCCATTCAAAATTCTTACTCAGGGATGAATTTGTGCAACTGGTAGGTTTCCTGCTCTAGAGATTTAAGTGAAAATAAAACTTACACCACAAGTGAAATCAATTTGATGGATTCCTTCAGACTATAGCTAAACCTAACCATCTTTATTTTGAAAACATTGGCCTATTGAGGAATAAAAAACTAAGCTTACAAATACAGGCTGGGAAATAAGATGTTTACTGAAAACTGAAAATATATAAGAAAAGGGTAAAAAAGATTCATTCTAAAAGGTTTCAAAAACTTGTTTAAATAGAAGAGCTTTTTAATATTATGCAGATACATTTCTTATAATACCCTAGAAATAGAATCATTACTATTTAAATTTTTACAGCCAGAAGTTAATAGGTATGTAGACCTATACAGAAACAAAATGACCTCTATTCTCTAGATGCTATTGTCATAATTTAACACAACACACCCCTCAAATATAGTCATCTTCCTTTACCCAATTTCTAACACAAAACTATTGTCTTTGGATGTTAATGATACCATATATTAATTTTTTTTTCAGTTGCAAATAACAGAGACTCAGCTCAAACTGGAATAAATCCTTTCCTCTTCCAGTGCTTCTTTATATTGGCTTATTTCTATGAACACTCTCCCTCCACATGAAAGCATAGATAGCTCCCAAATAACCCTGGATTATATAATTTTAGAAGAGGGTGCTTCCTTTCCAACAGTGCTAGAAAAAATACCAAGAGGAGACATTATTCTTGTTCTGAGCCCATGGATAAACCAATAACTCAAGCTAAAGGAATGAATACCTTGGCAAGTCTGAGTCATAGGCCAATTCCCAGAACATGGGTGAGATCAGCTCCATGAGCTATACATGGAAGAAAGGTGTTTTTGAAAGGAAAGAAAGGGCTTTTCATCCAAGGAAAAGACAGAAGAATGGCTGCTGGGTTTTATCAGCCCCAAAAAGAAACAAATGGAACACTCAGTTTGGGATAATCTGAGAAAATTTATTTTCAAAGGGACAAATTACAAAGGTATAAATAGGGTATATAAGAGCCACAAGAAATAGTCTAGTAACTTAGAAGAGCTGTCCAAAGGGATAAAGAAAAGGAGCAGTTACTAAAAACAAAAAGTAAAGAGTCTTGCAGAAAAAAATAAACCTTCTGTCCCTCCAATCTCTTCCCAGGACTCCCAACTACCTAAACTAAACCAAAAACAGAGGAAATGGGAGCCCATCAATACAAGCCTTAAAGACACCCCAAGGCAGACAGTAGGGTAGGTAAGGGCAGAGGATGGATTTGCAGTGGCAAATAGAAATTATGTAACACACTGAGCAAGTGAGTGAATGTAGGTTATACAGCACAATCTCTGGATGCTCATCCTTTCATTAAACAAACAATGGTTGAGTTCCTCTGTTTCAGATAAACATGGTCACAATAAAGGACAGAAACAGTATGGACCTAACAGAAGCAGAAGATGTTAAGAAGACGTGGCAAGAATACACAGAAGAACTAAACAAAAAAGAACTTAATGACCCAGATAACCACAATGGTCTGGTCACTCACCTAGAGAGTCACACATTCTGGAATGCAAAATCAAGTGAGCCTTAGGAAGCATCACTATGAAAAAATTCTCCAAGCTAGGCGTCAGTAATACGTGAACCAAGAACTTTCAGATGTTCAAGCTGAATTTAGAAAAGGCAGAGGAACCAGAAATCAAGTTGCCAACATCTACTGAAATCATAGAAAAAGCAAGAAAATTCCAGAAAAAAAAATCTACTTATGCTTTATTGGCTATGCCAAAGCCTTTGACTGTGTGGACCACAACAAACTGGAAAATTCTTAAAGAGAAGGGAATACCAGATCACCTTACCAGCCTCCTGAGAATTCTGTATGCAGGTCAGGAAGCAACAGAACTGGATATGGAACAACAGACTGGTTCCAAATTGGGAAAGGAGTATGTCAGGGCTGCATATTGTCACCCTGCTTATTTAACTTATATGCAGAGTACATCATGTGGAATGCCGGGCTGGATGAAGCATAAGCAGGAATCAATATCACTAGAAGAAATATCAATAACCTCAGATATGCAGATAACACCACTCCTTTGGCAGAAAGAGAAGAGGAACTAAAGAGCCTCTTGATGAAGATGAAAGAGGAAAGTGAAAAAGCTGGCTTAAAACTCAACATTCAGAAAAAGATCATGGCATCTGGTGCCATCACTTCATGGCAAATAGTTGGGGAAACAATGGAACTGTGACAGACTATTTTCTCGGACTCCAAAATCACTGCATATGGTAACTGCAGCCATGAAATTAAAAGATGCTTGCTCCTTGGAAAAAAAGCTACGATCAACCTAGACAGCATATTAAAAAGCAGAGACATTACTTTGCCAACAAAGGTCTAGTCAGAGCTATGGTTTTTCCAGTGGTCATGCATGTACAAATGTGAGAGCTGAACCATAAAGCTGAGCGTCAAAGAACTGATGCTTTTGAACTGTGGAGTTGGAGAGGACTCTTGAGAGTCTCTTGGACTGCAAGGAAATCAAACCAGTCAATCCTACAGGTGATCAGTCCTGAATATTCATTGGAAGGACTGATAGTAAAGCTGAAACTCCAATACTTTGGCCACTTGATGCAAAGAACTGACTCATTAGAAAAGACCTTGATGCCAGGAAAGATTGAGGTCAAGAGGAGAAGGGGACGACGAGGATAAGATGGTTGGATGGCATCACCAACCCTATGGACATGAGTTTGAGCAAGCTCCAGGAGCTGGTGATAGACAGGGAAGCCTGGTGTGCTGCAGTCCATGGGGTTGCAAAGAGTTGGATGTTACTAAGTGTCCAGTTGTTCCCAAAGAGTTGAACTGAACTGGTATATAAGACATATTTCTAAGCAGGGAAAACACAAATAGGAATGAGACACAGTTCCTTCTCTTGAAAAGTTCACAGTCAAGAAAAAGGAGATTTTCACTTTTTTTAAGTGTGATAAATACATTATACCTCCAATAATTTAATTCTTAAACAGTTTTTCAACTTTTTTTTTTATATTCTTCCTATGGATTTTGACAAGTAAATGTTTTTCCATATACGAAATTACCTACACTCACCCATGCTCACAAACACAGAGCTCTTATTTTGTTGTTGTTGATGATTTTTGGGGCAAACAGGTTTTCTCTAGGTACAAGTACACAGTACAGAAGGAGCACAGAGAAAAGAACTATTTTTAATGGTGCAGTAAGGGAAGGCGGTACTAGAGAGGACTGCCGTTAGAAGAAGGGATCCTGAAATTGAATCTTTACAGATAAGTAAGCAAACAAGCAGGTAAATCAAGAGAGAAAGAGAGGGGTCACATTCTGGACAGAGAGAAAGAACATTATAAAGAAAGGCACAAAGTTTTCTATCATATACTATATTACAGTATCTGCACAAAACCCAATATCACTAGAAATTGTATGGGCTACTGGGGCTACTACTTGATGAATGAAAAAGTCAAAAAATGCTCCTCTGTGTGTGTGTGCATCAATTTTTAAAACTGAGAATGGATAACGTACCTTACATTTATTTTCTATACCTTCATATAGTCCAGGGTTGTGAATTATGGTACTTAATAAAAACTGATAGGTTAAATTTATATTTTCTTTTCTTCATCAATAAGTAAATATTCTTGATTGGCTGATTTTCAATACAATTCAAATTAATATTATTTTTAATATAAGAGATTTAAACCAAGCAGAAGTTTCAGAAAAACAGAATTATGTATATTTCCAGTATTTAGAACAGACTAGCCAACTAGACAATAAATTGCTCTAAAATAAAACTACTTAACTACAACACTGAAATCATAATATTTAATGAGAGATTATTTACAAATAAAGGAAATCATACCAAAAGACTGAAGATTCACAGTGAAATAAGTTTTTCTTTTCTTTTACGAAGAAGTTTAAAAGAATAGTTCCTGCAAAATGAGTCATAGTCACCATTTATGGTAAAGAAAAAATTTTAATCTCAATTTACAGTATAAGTAGAATAAAATGAATAATGAAATATGTAGACTTTTTACAGCATTTCAGGTAAAATGAAGACTAAATAATATTGACACTGTGATTATAAAAAATTACCTTGCCTATTAACAACACTGAAAAGGAATTTTTAATGATAAGAACAGAATTAAGCAATTATGAGTGCTCACCTCCCTCCTATCTGTCTGTCTCTCAGGTTAAATTCAAAAATTTATTTAACTATCTGTAGAAACTCCATGGGATGTGAAGGAAAGGTATAGTGAAAAGTTTGCTGCAGATGGGTAGAGGAGCAATGGGATCTAATTTTAGTGGCTGAGTAATGCGGTCCCAAGAAACCAGTTACCAGAATGTTCTGACAAGCTTGCCATTGAGACTTTAGACAGCAGTACAGTTTTAAATGTACAAAAACCATGCTAGAGGTATGATATTAGTAACCGAGTGCACTGTTAGACATCTGTGATACAAAAAGGAATAAAATATGGCCTTTGAAAATGTGAGGTAGTTTCTAAGTTTATTTGATGCATTAATTGCATATTCTGAATAAGCATGCTGATAGATCTGGAATATCCATATGAATTTCTGTTATCTTTGTTAAACTACAAGAAATGTTGCTACATGCGATTACATTAAAACGGCATTATTTTAAAAAAAAAAAAAAGTGCTAGAACTAAGAATACCTGGAACCTAATTTCAGGTCTGTCATCAACTCAGTTTCCTTGAATAAGTCCTTCAACTTTGAGCAAATATCTCAAACTTGGGAAGACTAGAAATATATTTACCTCTAACAGGAGGGTGTTGACTCAAACCATCTCTAATTTTCTTTCCAAAGCCTTTTGTTTTTATGACTGATTATTTTTTTTAATTTATTTTTTTTAATTTTAAAATCTTTAATTCTTACATGCGTTCCCAAACATGAACCCCCCTCCCACCTCCCTCCCCATAACATCTCTCTGGGTCATCCCCATGCACCAGCCCCAAGCATGCTGCATCCTGCGTCAGACATAAACTGGCGATTCAATTCTTACATGATAGTATACATGTTAGAATGCCATTCTCCCAAATCATCCCACCCTCTCCCTCTCCCTCTGAGTCCGAAAGTCTGTTATACATATCTGTGTCTTTTTTGCTGTCTTGCATACAGGGTCGTCATTGCCATCTTTCTAAATTCCATATATATGTGTTACTATACTATATTGGTGTTTTTCTTTCTGGCTTACTTCACTCTGTATAATCGGCTCCAGTTTCATCCATCTCATCAGAACTGATTCAAATGAATTCTTTTTAACAGCTGAGTAATACTCCATTGTGTATATGTACCACCGCTTTCTTATCCATTCATCTGCTGATGGACATCTAGGTTGTTTCCATGTCCTGGCTATTATAAACAGTGCTGTGATGAACATTGGGGTACATGTGTCTCTTTCAATTCTGGTTTCCTCGGTGTGTATGCCCAGAAGTGGGATTGCTGGGTCATACGGTAGTTCTATTTCCAGTTTTTTAAGGAATCTCCACACTGTTCTCCATAGTGGCTGTACTAGTTTGCATTCCCACCAACAGTGTAGGAGGGTTCCCTTTTCTCCACACCCTCTCCAGCATTTATTGCTTGCAGATTTTTGGATTGCAGCCATTCTGACTGGTGTGAAGTGGTACCTCATTGTGGTTTTGATTTGCATTTCTCTAATAATGAGTGATGTTGAGCATCTTTTCATGTGTTTGTTAGCCATCCGTATGTCTTCTTTGGAGAAAAGTCTATTTAGTTCTTTGGATGGAACAAAATAGAAAGCCCAGAGATAAACCCACACACATATGGACACCTTCTCTTTGACAAAGGAGGCAAGAATATACAATGGAGTAAAGACAATCTCTTTAACAAGTGGTGCTGGGAAAACTGGTCAACCACTTGTAAAAGAATGAAACTAGATCACTTTCTAACACCGCACACAAAAATAAACTCAAAATGGATTAAAGATCTAAATGTAAGACTAGAAACTATAAAACTCCTAGAGGAGAACATAGGCAAAACACTCTCCGACATAAATCACAGCAGGATCCTCTATGATCCACCTCCCAGAATTCTGGAAATAAAAGCAAAAATAAACAAATGGGATCTAATTAAAATTAAAAGCTTTTGCACAACAAAGGAAACTATAAGCAAGGTGAAAAGACAGCCTTTATGACTGATTATTCTCAACACCTGAATTAAACTCCCTTATCATTCCACCAAGAGCACAAGTTATCTCTGAGTTTCAAAGTCCTCAAAATTCTGATCTCTGCCGCAATAAAAAACCTAGGTTATTTTAATTAAAATTAAAAAAAAAAAAACTGGCTTAGTCCACCAACCTGGAGTGCCCCAGTTTTCTGCATGGAAGCCTCCTATGGCTCTCATGAAGGCAAATGGACTCACACTTGAACAATACTCTGAGGCTATCTCAAGACAAACAGAAATGAAAAACCTAATACTAAAGAAAAAACTCTAAAACCAACCTTGAAGCCAGTACTTAGTACAAGGTAGAGGTCTGAAATTACTGAATATTAGAACTTATTATTTGCCATATGGTTGCTAGAAAAAAAAAGTCATTAGGCTCATATTAATATAAAAACCATCCCTCATTACACATCCCTAGTCACTAGAAAAGTCAAGAATCAGACTGAACAAGAAAACTATTTAAGAGCTATCTCCATACTGTTTTCCATATTGGCTGCACCAATTTACATTCCTATCAACATGCACTTTTACTGTTTCTTGGCTTTTTGGTAACAGCCATTCTGACAGGTATGAGGTTATAGTCCACTGTGATTTTGATGTGCATTTCCCTGATGATTAGTGCTGTTCAGCATCTTTTCAGGCACTTGTTGGTCATTTGTATGTCTTTGGGAAAATATGAATTCAGGTCCTCTACCCATTTTTTATTTGGGTTGTTTGTATTTTTGATGCTGAGTTGTATGGGTTCTTTGTATATTTTGAATACTAATTCCTTGTCAGATACATTGTTTGCAAATATCTTCTCCCATTCAGTAGCTGATCTTTTTGTTTTGCTGATAGCTTCCTTCACTGCAGAACAGTTTTTAGTTTGATGCAGTCACATTTGTTTATTTTCACCTTTGTTCCCTTTTGCTGTTTCCCTTTCTCAAGGAAACAGTACAGACATTTCTCAAAAAATTAAAAATAGAACCACCATACAATCCAGCAATTTTACTCCTGGGTATTTAATCCAAAGAAAATAAAAATACCAAATCAAAAAGTTATATGCACCCCTATGTTCATAGCATTGCTTACAATAGCCAAGATATATAAAGCAACCTAAGTGCTCATCAACAGATAAATGGATAAAGAAGATGTGATATATACATATATACACTGAAATATCACCCAGTCACATGAAAAAAAGAAATCTTGTGACATTTGCAACAACATGAACAGAACTACAAGGTATTATGCTAAAGTGAAATAAGCCAGACAAAGACAAGTACATTACTTCACTTGTATATGGAATCTAAACTCATGTACACTCGTGGCTGATTCATGTCAATGTATGGCAAAACCAATACAGTATTGTAAAGCAAAATAAAGTAAAAATTAAAATTTAAAAAAAAGAACAAACATAACTGAACAGAAACAGAGATAACAGAGATATAGATACCAGAGATACAAGTGGTTGCCAGAAGGAAGAGGGGTGGTAGAAGGAAAGAAATATGTGAGGGAGATTAAGAGATATAAACTTTCAAAATAAATGAGTCACAGATATGAAATGTACAGTGTGGGGAATAGAGTAAATAATTATATACTATATTTTATGGTGACAGATGACAACTAGACTTATTATGGTGATCATTTTGAAATGTATAGAAATAGTGAATCACTATGTTGCCAGCCAAGATCTAGTATAGTGTTGTAGGTCAATTATACTTCAAAAACAAACAAATGAACTCACAGAAAGAGATTAGATCCACGGGTACCAGAGTCAAGGTGTTGGGGGAAGGGGAACTGGATGAAGGTAGTCAAAAGGTACAAACTTCTGGTTATCAGATAAATAAGTACTCAGGATGTAATGTATGACATGACAAGCATAATTAATATTACTGTACATTACATAAGAAAGCTGTTAAGTGAGTAAATCCTAAGAGGTTTCATCCCAAGGAAAAAAAAGTTTGTATTTTCTGCTTTTAAACTGTTGATCATCTATGTGAAATGATGAATGTTCACTAAACTTATTGCGGGTCATTTCATGATGGTGGTGGTGGACACAACTTAGTTGGACACTAAGTTGTGTCCAACTCTTGCAACCCATGGAGTGTAGCTTCTCTGCCCATGGGATTTTCCAGGAAAGAATACTGGAGTGGATTGACATTTCCTTCCCCAGGGAATCTTCCCGACCCAGGGATCAAACCTGTGTCTCCAGCGTTGCAGGCGAGTTCTTTACCAACTGAGCCACCATGTAAGTCAAATCATTATGCTGTATACACTAAATTTATACAGTTTATAGCTCAATAAAACTGAAAAAAAAGTTTTAAAAAACACAAGAGTTAACATCAGCAGCCTCCACCTTGTACATTCTAGAACTACTGACTTGAGGGGAATCATTACAATTTGATATTTAATTTAAAACATTTATATATGAAACAAGCAGAATTCATATGAAATTAAAGCAAATACTAGATTTAAGCAAGAGAAAAATAGATTAAATGAAAAGTAAAGATGAAGACACTTGGTACTAAGTAACATAGGATCCTCAAATTGGTGCTTCTCACGTTTTACTTTGGATAATGACAGCGGACAGTGAATGTGTCCCCTAAGCCCTTCAGAAGGAAGAACTCTCTTTGAAATTATTATTTCTGTTAGGGACCAAACGACAGTCTCTAGGACCTGAGTCATGTTTACCAGAAAGAGACAGGATATGCACTCATCCTGCCTGGCCAATCATGTAACGCCAGCTACTCCTTTAACTGAGACAAAGAACTGCCTGTATATAAGCCGCCATACTCCTTTGTTCGGGGCTCTTGTCAGATTCCCTTGTGTGGGATGAGACTTGGGCCCTAGCACGCTAGGAATAAACAAACTCCCTTCTTGCGTTTGCAATACTGTGGTGGACTTGCTCTCTCTGTCGGTTCGGAGATACGGGCTAGGAGCATAACAATTTCTCTTAAAATAAATTTTTGTAACTTTTGTACTTTACAATAAAATACTCTGAGAAAATAAGGCATGTGTGTCCTGTGCCCTGGTATCCCTATGGTGGTTACATAGGTGTAAAAAGAACAGAACTAAAACACACAAATTAGAATTATGAAAAAAAGTGATAAAATAGAAAATGCAAAAGAGTCCATCTATAGTTAGCATGTTAGATTCAGACAATATAGCTGATCTCTAAGTAACAGTCTGGTAGGGATATCATACTGTCCCTAGGAGACTTGCCCTCATCTCTAGATTAAGATAGAACATGCTGTGGTATATTATGATAAATCCAAATAATAACCTTGTCATAAAACTCATCACACTACTATAACTTATGTGATTTTCTCCCTTCTCCATGAGTAGGCTTTATAAGGTCAGGCAGGTCTATCTTACCTACCACTGTATCCCCAGTGTCTAAAGCAATGGCTGTAAACAACCATTTTCAATGAAACACAAAGCCATTACTAGCCTACCCTGAATATCTGATTGCCAGTGCTAGGAATTAAAAAATGTATCAGAAAGGAAATAATCCATAACATTTACATTAGGGACAATAAGAACAATTTTTTTTCCTTTGCCCTAATATTATAGCTTTGGGGGTTTTTTAAGCTTTGAGAAAAATTTACAAAAATTTGAAACAGACAAGGTTGATATCACAAAAGAGTAAAAGCAAGACAGTTTTTCCTCCTCTTTCTTGGTTCTTGTCTCATCACAACAAAAATCTGGAACCATAGATGAAAGGGAAACAACAGACAAATTACAACTAAGTACTGCTCAAGCAGACAGATCTTTTATTAGACAGACACTCTCAAGATATGGGAGCAAGCCAACCCCAAAGGAGTCATCCTCCCCCTAATGATCCCTCTTGGCTTTCCCCTTTTTACATGTCCTGTGTCTTCCTTTAGGTTGTGCCCTGTGTAAATCAGGGCTTGTACCAAACACCAGTCAATGAAAGGTAATGCAAATGGGCAAAAGCTCAAGGCCAATTGACAGCTGCAAGTTATACAGCAGCAGGCCTTGTTGTGTATGTCTTCCCGTAATTCAGTCCATTATAATCAGATGTATATATGTAGGCCTAAGGTTACTTGTGGAGAAGGCAATGGCACCCCACTCCAGTACTTTTGCCTGGATAACCCCATGGACAGAGGAGCCTGGGAGGCTGCAGTCCATGGGGTTGCTAAGAGTCGGACACGACTGAGTGACTTCACTTTCACTTTTCACTTTCATGCATTGGAGAAGGAAATGGCAACCCACTCCAGTGTTCTTGCCTGGAGAATCCCAGGGACGGGGGAGCCTGGTGGGCTGCCATCTATAAGGGTCGCACAGAGTTGGACACGACTGAAGCAACTTAGCAGCAACAGCAGCAAGGTTACTAGGAATTTCTATGTGTTAGCTTGTATTCACTGTGTACGTAGGGCCCATGTGCAGGAGTTGGAAAAACCTCTGTGGTTATTTTGTAGCCTATCTGTGAGATCTGGGTGTGTCTGGGATGGGGTTTAGAGGTCAGCTTGCACCCTTTTCAGATAGGCTACCCCTCATTGCTCATGCCTAACTTCCTATCTAACAGAAACAAAAGAAGAATATTTCAAAACCTGGAACAGTTTTTAGCAAAATCATTAAGAATACAATGATCAAGACAAGAAGCCATGGGAGTTAGAAGATGAAAAATATTTTAAGAGATAAGTAAATTTGAAAATGAAGAAAGCTAAAGGTAAACATTGTTTTATTAGATGACACAGCTTTGCTTATATGAGATTTGAACACTGAATGTCAGATGGATTTCAAACTATCAAGAAAAAACAATGAAGAAAACAAAGGGGATTGGAAATGTAAATCCAAGTAATTATTCTTTATTGATCTTCTTGAAAGAGTATATTATGTGCTTGGTGACAATATAAAATATGAAATATTTTGAAGTATACTTATTGAAGTAGTTATCTTGAAGTATATCAATGATAATATTAGAAATTCATGGCATTTCTGAGCAACCGAGCAAGGTGACAAAAACACAGATTTTCTCTCTCCCTCAAAGGTAATAATATTAATAAATATTTCAATTTAAAAACACTAGAAAAACAGGAAGAATGCCAGAGAAAGCAATAAGGATTTCCTGAATAATATGTAATAGATGAGAGTAAAATGGTGGGGAAATTCAACACTTCCAAAAACCCACAAACACACAAAAGATACAAGAAGAATCTTCCAAACAAGGAATCCTCCCAGCAAACCACAGAAATGATGTGAAGATCAGAGATATGAGGATCTGGGGACATAAGAAGGGAAAGAGCTATGGGGATTCTACCAGGTAATTACTGTAAAGGAGAATCAGTTCAGTTCAGTTCAGTCACTCAGTCATGTCTGACTCTTTGTGATCCCATGAACTGCAGCACTCCAGGCCTCCCTGTCCAACACCAACTCCTGGAGTTTACCCAAACTCATGTCCATTGAGTCGGTGATGCCATCCAACCATCTCATCCTGTCTTCCTCTTCTTCTCCTGCCTTCAATGTTTCCCAGCATCAGGGTCTTTTCTAATGAGTCAACTCTTCGCATCAGGTGGCCAAAGTGTTGGAGTTTCAGCTACAGCATCAGTCCTTTCAATGAACACTCAGGACTGATCTCCTTTAGGATGGACTGGTTGGATCTCCTTGCAGTCCAAGGGACTCTCAAGAGTCTTCTCCAACACCACATTTCAAAAGCATCAATTCCTTGGTGCTCAGCTTTCTTTACAGTCCAACTCTCACATCCATACATGACCACTGGAAAAACCATAGCTTTGACTAGACAGACCTTTGTTGGCAAAGTAATGTCTCTGCTTTCTAATATGCTGTCTAGGGTGGTCATAACTTTTCTTCTAAGGAGTAAGCGTCTTTTAATTTCATGGCTGCAGTCACCATCTGCAGTGAATTTGGAGCCCCCCAAAATAAAGTCTGCCACTGTTTTCACTGTTTCCCCATCTATTTGCCATAAAGTGATGAGACCATGATCTTCATTTTCTGAATGTTGAGTTTTAAGTCAACTTTTTCACTCTCCTCTTTTACTTTCATCAAGAGGCTCTTTAGTTCTTCTTCACTTTCTGCCGTAAGGGTGGTGTTATCTGCATATCTGAGGCTATTGATATTTCTCCCAGCAATCTTGATTCCAGCTTGTGCTTCCTCCAGCCCAGCGTCTCTCATGATGTACTCTGCATAGAAGTTAATAAGCAGGGTGACAATACACAGCCTTGATGTACTCCTTTTCCTATTTGGAACCAGTCTATTATTCCATGTCCAGTTCTAACTGTTGCTTCCTGACCTGTATACAGATTTCTCAAGAGGCAGGTCAGGTGGTCTGGTATTCCCATCTCTTTCAAAATTTTCCATAGTTTATTGTGATCCACACAGTCAAAGGCTTTGGCATAGTCAATAAAGCAGAAATAGATGTTTTTGTGGAATTCTCTCGCTTTTTTGATGATCGAGTAGATGTTGGCAATTTGATCTCTGATTCCTCTGCCTTTTCTAAAACCAGCTTGAACATCTGGAAGTTCATAGTTCATGTATTGTTGAAGCCTAGCTTGGAGAATTTTGAGCGTTATTTTACTAGTGTGTGAGATGAATGCAATTGTGCAATAGTTTGAGCATTCTTTGGCATTGCCTTTCTTAGGGATTGGAATAAAACCTGACCTTTTCCAGTCCTGTGGCCACTGCTGAGTTTCCAAATTTGCTGGCATATTGAATGCAGCACTGTCACAGCATCATCTTTTAAGATTTGAAATATCTCAACTGGAATTCCATCACCTCCAGTAGCTTTGTTTGTGGTGATGCTTCCTAAGGCCTACTTGACTTATTCCAGGATGTCTGGCTCTAAGTGAGTGATTACACCATCTTGATTATCTGGATCAAGTAAAGGAGAATACTTGCATCTAATTCAATTTGTGTCCAAGATAATGTTCTAAATAAACTTTAAGATGGGAATTCTAACTACAGATACAATTTGATGGGGCAATGGAACCAGAAAAGTGGCCAATATCCTTACAGCTGCTAAAATGAAAAGGAAGCTTTCATGTTGCAAAAAAAAAAAAAAGAGCTACTTGCCCAAACCACCCGGCCACATCCCCTCCCACCCACACATCAGAGATACAGCTCTATAATGAAGACAGAATACACTGTCTTATAAACATATTTTTTAAGAACTCCTTGCTATGATAACAGAGCTAAAGAAACATAACTCATAGAACAATCAGAACTCTCCTGCAATAGCAATGGAAGTGTCTATTGGCACATCCACTTTGGAACCAATTTGGTGAGAACTATACGTCCCTTCTTTTCTCTGATCTGCCCTTCACACGTCTTGAAGAATTATGTAAAGTAATTACCCTTCAATTAAAATATATATATAAATTTTTAAAAAGAAACTAATTTAAAAGATCACAATATGAAAGAAAAAAGTTTTAGAAAAGAAAGGAAAACTGAACTTTCACATCTAATAATGGCAGATGAATCAGACCAAATCTCTTATTTAGGCCAATTAGAAAATTTTGCCAAAATATAAAATGTATAAAATTATCTATCAAATGCATGGGCATATTAACATTATAGTGAAGAATTACGTAGTCAAAATCTATGACAGACATATCCAGAAATGATTTTTGCCATTTTGTGGGCATTTGCCATTTCCAGAAAACATAAATGGGAGGTTAAGCAGCACTTCTGAAAACCTCAAGTTTGAAGACAGGATTTCATGAAGGATTAGAGTCCTAATAAAGCCCCCACAGTTTCCTTTAGAAACTGCAAAGGGAATGGAGTGAAACAGAAGTAATAAAATTCTTGCACAGGCTAAGGTTCAGCAGTCAGTCATTTGCATTGTCCCAAGAAAAATTACCAAATATTCAAATTGCTACTCCCCCCACCCAGGCACTTTGTCAGAAATAGTCTTTTGTGAAGGCAAATATCATGATATAGGCCTTAAATTTCTTACAAACAATTTTTCAATACAATGGCAAACATTAAAAATAAACTGGCAAATGAGAAGATCAAGACAGCATAGACAAAAAGAAGTAGAATCAACAGACCATAAAAGCAGGATCACTAAAACTATAGCTATATAAATGGTCAGATATAGATTTTAAAATAACTATTCTTATCAAATAAATAAATGATTAAATTCAAACTTCAAGCAAAGAATTAAAACAGAAAAATGGCATAATCCTGAAAGAAAATCAAGTAGAAACTTTAACATTGAAAAAATAAAACAACTGAAATTAAAAACTTTGTGAATGGGTTTAAAAGCAGGTTGCACACTGGTAAAGTGAGAATATATTAACTGGAAGATATGCCAAAATATCCATAATTAAGTACAGAGACAAAATATGAAAAATATGGAATGAGGAGTAATAAGAGAGAAGTTATGAATTATAACTAATTGTAGGACCATGAGAAAAAGATAAAGAAAATAGAGTCAATATTTGAAAGATGATGGCTAAGAACTTCCTAAAACTGTTAAAAATATCACTCAGTTCAGTTCAGTTCAGTCGCTCAGTCGTGTCCAACTCTTTGCGACCCCATGAATCGCAGCACGCCAGGCCTCCCTGTCCATCACCAACTCCCAGAGTTCACTCAGACTCACGTCCATCGAGTCAGTGAAGCCATCCAGCCACTACACAGATACAAAAATCTATCTAAGCCCAATCGAGGTGCCAATCACTCCTCCTGTCAATGCAGGAGATGCAAGAGACACAGGTTTGATCCCTGGATTGAGAAGATACCCTGGAGTAGGAAATGGCAACCCATTCCAGTATTCTTGCCTGGAAAATTCCATGAACAGAGGAGTATGGTGGGCTGCAGTCCATGGGGTCACAAAGACTCGGACACAACTGGCACGCATGCCACAGAGACATTAAAATGGAACTATACAATGGGCGTAGATCTTTAAGGACCTTCTGTCAGGGAAAGAAATCTAACTGGGTGAAGCGCTCAATGTCGAAGACTCTTTTGACATAACTTTAAGTAAAAGGGAGAAAAAAGAAAGATTCAATTACAGTATTTTTTGATTCTCTTCTTCAAGAGGGTCTTTGAAGCTCAGGTAAATCTCAGTCTAGGACTTACATGGTGTTAAAGAGTCTATGAAGCAAGAAGTTTAGGAAAAGCCAGAGGGGCTTCTAAGATTTACATTGGGAAGAACTGATAGAAGCCAGCAGGAAAAAAAAAAAAAAACTAGAATGGGTCCTGAAAGTGAGAGATGAGACATGAAAAATTCAAGACTCTGAGAAAATTCATTTGAGAAAGAGTTGTATCAAGGAGCTGTTTAGAGAAAATGAATTTGAGACATTTTCATAAAGAGCCTGCACTCTAGAGCCCCCACAACTACTTATTGCATGTTCCTAACTACTGAAGCTCTCACCCTAGAGTCTGTGCCCTGCAACAAGAAAAGTCACCACAGTGAGAAGCCTGCACACTGCAACTAGAGAGTACCCCACTCGCTACAACTAGAGAAAAGTCCATGCAGCAACAAAGGCCTGGAACAGCCAAAAGTAAGTAAATAAAGCTATTCAAAAAGAAGAAGAAGAAGAATCATCCGGAGACACGCAAAAATCCAGAGGTCTTGGCCCCATTCCACTCCAACAAGCCTGGTCCTCCCTATGTTTTATTAGCTCTGTAAGTGATTCCAAGTCACACAAAAGTTTGAGAACCGCTGAGCTCCATAACATTTGCTGTTGTCATTTAACCCCTAGATTAACAGGGGAAGTTCTTGTAAAGTCTACTCTATCCTTTAGGTCTCTTCTGTCTAAAGGATAAAGCTCAAGCTCATTTGGAGACATAGGACCTGTTAGAGTACAGGCCAGCCTAAGAATCCAGTCTCACTCATAATTCCTACATAATTCACTGTCTCCCCCAACCCATTGGAACACATACTGCAGCCTCAATTACTATATTACTGTTCCCAAAATTTAGCCCCTGCTATTGGATCTTACTTTGCAACTATGATTCCTTCATCCTGGAAAAAGCTTTCTATTTCTCTGCCTAAAACAAGACTGATCTGAAAATACCTTTCATCTTTCCTAAACTTTTCAATTTCTTGCAAGCTATAGACTGTGAGCAATAATGATGAGTCAATGTCAGTTCATCAATTGTAACAAATGTGTGGGATGTTGATTGTGGAGGAAATTGTGAGGGTGTGGGAAGAGGGAGTATTTGGAAACTCTACTTTCTGTTCAATGTTGCTGTGAAGCTAAAACTTCTCTAAAAAAGAAAGCCTATAATTAAGTATGTTAGTATGTTGGATGTATATGTATACAAATAAGATCATTAGGTTTTATGGAATGCAAAATAGTACATACAGTGAAATTCACATGCTGTATATACTTACATATTAAATTAATGTAAAATAAGAAAAACAGTTTAATTTCACTTTTTATATTTTTCTTTACTGTTGCTGAATTTCACAGGAGGAAGGGAAATAAAAGGAAGAAGATAGGGCAGAAAGAGGAGAGGAAGATGGAAAGCAATTATGCCATTTTCCTCTATATATGAGAAATTCATATTAAAACTCTAAGAACCGCTGTTCAAGGAGCAGCACTCAACCTCCATATTTCATTGTTATTATGATGATAGGCTTGAAATATACTTTTTGAGAATGTTAGATTATTTTTGTCCATAAAGACTGCTATAGTTTAGGCCTAACTAAAAAAGTCAGCTTTCTCAAGCAAAGAAATACAAACTTCAATATTCATTTCAATCTGCTTACCTTACAGAAAGTACCCATCATCCATTACATGAATACAAGCCAAGAAAATAGTTATAGGCTAGATTGAGTTGGCTCTAAAAATGCAATTGCAAAATTCACAATCTGCTCTGCAGGCCTTCAATTCTACTTATATAATGATTCTACACACAGAGCAGTTTTTCAGTATGTTCAGAGGCAATTAACAGAAATGTTACCACTTGTGTGTTTGATAAATCTGTTTTAAAGACACAAAAAGCAGATAGTTTAACACTGTAAAGGTGAATCTTATCCAAGTTCAAATCCAGATAAGATGAATGTTAGAAACCAGGTAAATGAATATTTTACATCTTAATTTTTATTAATGTGCCATATTGGTATAAGTCATTTTCATTTTTGGTTTACTTTTTTCTCAAAATAGTATATATCTGATCAGTAGCATTTTATAATCAACCATATGACTCAAAAATCTATATAATATATGGTAGAGAAAGAATCCATGGATCTGTCTATTCCTATTTTCTTTTCTTACTTGGAAGGAATAGAAGAAAGTATAATATTTCACACGGGAATAGGAATATAATGTGCACATGTTTTAGAATATACAGAAGTAAGCACATACTTCTTAACTTGCACCAAATAGGAGTCACCAGAGTTTTAAACCATCCTGGTACAGTGCAGAATTGAGGTGAAACAATAAAAATGAGCATTTGCACTGACTTTTACCATCAGGATTTCTAAACTAACCATTTGCTTCAAAACACAGACTAGACAGATTGTCAGGCTTTCACTGTCCCTCTATAAGATTCTGGCCAACTATCTCGCTGACCCAGCTGTCCCAGATGACCTCTCAACAAGGATCTTCTTCACTTACAACTCTGCAAGCAAGCTAAAATAATGATAGAAAATGAGGAAAAATCAAGATTGAAACTTTAAATATATTAGCTCATAAAAATATAAGACAAAAGTAACTCAAAATTAGTATCTTAAGGATGAAATTTTTAAAATTAGAAATATAAGACAAGTGTTTACTCACAGAAAATCGATCACATTGTTTCTTATACTACTCATATATTTAAAAAGAGACACCATGATTAAAGTTAATTATGTGGAGACATGTAGAAATCAATGCCTTTAAAGAAAAATTACCTGGTCTTAGAAACAGACCTTGGAAAACCTGCCTGAAATAACGCCATCTGGGGATCCTGATGCATGTTCACATGAAGCTCTTTGCTTCCTCTCAAACTCCTAACATTTGGCCCCAAATTTCCTCTCTCAGTCTTTCCACCATCAGTTCAGTCGCTCAGTTGTGTCTCTTTGTGATCCCATGGACTGCAGCACGCCAGGCTTCCCTGTCTATCACCAACTCCTGGAGCTTTCTTAAACTCATGTCCATCGAGTTGGTGATGCCATCCAACCACCATAGATGGCGATGCCATCTTTCCACCGTAGACAGCATATTTAAGCAACATGTTGATGTTGTATTGACTTCCTACAGCTTCCAAGCATGTGCAAAGTGCTGGAAATTCAAAAAGAATAAAATGTGAGCCCTCCCTGAAGATAAATGAAAACACTTCCATGTGTAAGGAAATCAGAATCAGACATGCAAATTTCGTTGACAGAGGAATGTATGTTCTGCTCTCTGCAACAGAAATGACATCTATCTGAACCAGTACAGTGTCAGGAAAGACATGTAACTTGTATATTGACAATTAAACCAAAATAAGAAAGGTATTCCTGGTAGAAGAGGCACAAAACAAAAACAAAGACTAGCAGGAGAAAGTGGTACTCAGAGAGCCATTTGAGTGACTGGACTACATGCCTAATCGTGGAAATTTTATGAACTGCTCTTCTTCTGAGATCTTAGGGGGAACTTAAGGCATCCTGAAGGCCACTGCTCAACAGAACAAGTAGGGGAAGGAGAGCCAGTTTGCCTCTGGTTTTAGTCTTCTCTGATAACACACCAATATGCACTATCCATAGGCTTGTCTGACTTTTTCAGTTAACCTCCAGAGTGGTCTTAGCACAAAAAGGTTCAATGATGAAAGCTGAGAACCTGCAGCTTCAGAGGGCACCAGGCATTGGGTCATAGCAACAGGAAATGGAGCCTCAGTGCCAAACTTACATGGAGTGAGGCAGCTCAAGGCCTGGAAAGTCAGATGGCAGCACAGTAGGACCCCTGCCAACCAGGGCAAGCAAGACATCATGAAAGGCTTCAGTCCCTGTGATGCAGTACAGCTGGTCTCTGGGAACACATCAGCAGTCAATCAGCAAACGAAAATGATGAATTATAAAGACAGAAAAGATGGTTGACACGACGGAGCGACTGAACTGAACTGAACCGAACCTCCATTCTCTTTTCCTCCCTCTTCCTCTTACTGAGAGAGAGAGTGAAGGATAGAAAGAGAGAATCAGATTATATAACCCATTTGGAATTAGTGAATAACAATATATATATCAGTCAAATAAGTAGAAGATTAAACATTTTTATGTCTGGGAAATTCTCAGCTAAATGAGGGTCTGAGGACTCAACACATGAAGCCAGATATGTCCGCTGCTTCTGTCTTTTAGCACCACATGCACCCTTTGCTGCATTTTCCTCTTTCCTTCTCTTCCCCTACTTGCTGCCCAAACCAACCTTTCCCTTTCCTCTCCTCAATACAAAAAAACAAGCGACATGGGCAGAATTCAGAGAAAGAATGATGCAGATTAAGATGGAAGGAAAATATGGAGACCTAAGAAGACAGTCTGAGTGGAAGGGAGCAAGGACAAATGGAAAGGTTGAGAGAGGAAGAAAAAGGAGGAGTGGTAAAAGGGAGAAGATGGCAAACAGTGCATCACGGTTTGGTTTATCTTTAAATATTTCAAGATTTTAAGAAAAGAAAGATGAACTGAAGACGTCAGGATGCAATGATCAACAAACCTCATTTTGCCTAAATCCATGTTCAAAGAAGTCACAGTCCCTGGTGAGATCAACGCCTATGTCCTTCGATCCTAAAGTAAGACCAAAACTGAAGATAGGGTTAAGTCTCCTTTAAATATTAATCCTGAACAAAGACATGCGTTCTTTGGTTCACTGAATTTGAATTTAAGTCTGTGAAGTTGGCAAGGCATGGTCTGAATTGTTTTTTATTTCTTAAAATGTTCTAAGGAACCCCTTAACTACAATTTCCACAGGAAAGGAAGCATTAGCAGCACAATCACCCTTTAATTTGATTATTGTTAAGGTTCTGTCACCTCCCCAAGCTACAAGAGGGATCCCTTTCTTCTTCCTGGTTCATCACACTGTATTCCAGCAAGCACTTGAGCTAATACCAGGGAGTATGAGGTCTTTTTGCAGGGATCTTTCTTCCCAGCCTGGCCCCATGCACTTCTGGGTTCAAGATGCAACTTGATTTGATAACTAAAATTTACTTTGTGCTTACTTCATGTCAGGTACTCATTTCAGGGCATTAAGAACATTATCTCACTTAACCCTCAGCATTGTCCCTTAAGGAAGGTAGTAATATTTCTCCCTCTTCTGTAAAGAATCTGCTGTGTGTGCACACTCAGTCGTGCCCAGTTCTTTGCAACTCCATAGACTGTAGCTCGCCAGGCTCCTCTGTCCATGGGATTTTCCAGGCAAGAGTACTGGAGTGGGTTGCCATTTCCTCCTCAAAGGGCAAGGCTGTGCATATGCTGTGCACAAACACAAGTACGCATTCGATTAGCACACATATACACATGCACATTCTCTTACTTGACTACTAACTAGGACACAGGTCCCTTTAAGGACCTTCTTTATGACTCTATCCATGGACCTCCCTTCAATCTTCATCTCTTGCACTTTTGCCACAGACTATTCTCTGCATAATTTCTAAATCCCCACAGCTTTTCTGCCCTAAGGCTAGAGCAATAAACAATACACAACTTTCAGAATTGTGCTGCCATTATAACCTCCAGAGAGGAAGCAGGTATTTGACAAGTGATTGCTGCTATTTCACATACAAAGTTCATGAATTTCACTTATAAAATCACCAACTTTTCCTTATAATATAAATTTTGCAATTTAAACATGCAAACATCATTTTTCAGCCCTTTGTCGTTTTTGGTTAAGAAACCACTGAAGATAATCATCAACAAAAAATGGGAGGAAACCAAGTAAAAGACAGATGTGGCATGCAAGAAAGAGTGGATCCAACAAAAAATGACAAAGGGAAGCACCAAAATTTTGGTTATGCACCAAGGAGTAGAGAACAACCAGTGTAGATTATGACAAAAGGACATAGGACTAGGAAGTGGAGGTCTGCAGGGAGAAAGGAAAAGAAATTGATAGATTTGATGCATGAGTAACTAAAAAATTATCAATGTAAAAAAAATTAATGATAGATAATACAGAGAACAAACCAAAAATTGCAATTTCATGCATGTGGAAAGCACATTACATGCAAAAGGAAACAATTATGATAAACTTCATGTCTCTGTAGTGAAAAATATTAATATATGTGATGACTAAATATTTGGTAAGTTGCTAGTCAGAATTAAAATGTACTACAATTATAATATATACACTGGATTTTGAAATCTTAATATTTAAAAATGTATAAATATCTCATTAATCATTGTATATTGATTACATGTAGAAATGATGTGTGTGTGTGTGTGTATGTGTGTGTGTGTGCTTAGTCACTCAGTCTTATTCAACTCTTTCCAACCCCATAGACTGTAGCCTGCCAGGCTCCTTTGTCCAGGGGATTCTCCAGGTTAAGAATACTGCAGTCGGTAGCCATTCCCTTCTCCAGGGGATCTTCCCAACCCAGGGATTGAATCTGGGTCTCCTGCAGTGCAGGCAGATTCTTTACCAACTGAGCCAAATATCTCATTAATTATTTTATATTGATTACATGTTGAAATGATAATATTTTGCATATATTAGTTTAAATAAGTTATCCTATTACAATTAATTTATCAAGTTTCTTTTCATTTTCTCAATGTGACTGCCAGAAATTTTTAAATTTTATATGTTACTCACGTTATATTTCTATTGGTTGGTGCTATGTTAGATGAGTGTCAGTAGCATGAATTTGTCCTCTTTTCCTGTCACAGGTGAGACATAACTTTGACTGTGAAGACTACTCATAAGAAACCAGATTTCATCAGAGGTGGAAAATTAGAATAGCCATTGTGTTCAAAGAGATCAACAGTCTGAACTACTACCCAATTCTTTTTTTTTTCCCCCCAATTCTATTAATACAATCAAAACGGCTCTAACACTATTTCTGAGGGCAGCCACCACTGATTATTTCATGGTTGATCATCTTGAACATTTTGTGCCTCAGGAAGTCAGGTCTCAGCATACTTTCATTAACCTGATGGTAATTGTTAAATAATTAAAGCTGGCTATGACCAAAGCCCAGTGAGACTGTCAACCTGAGGATTCAGAAGATGTCTGGGTAAAAGGCTATTCAAGGGCCACCACTGAATATTAAATTAAAATATTTAGCCTTCCCATATTTTTATCTGTCAAACTAATGTCTGTAGACTAACTGGAATCTATACCAAAAAGCAGCAAACTTTAAATTTCTGGTTAATATAATAAGTCTTCACTGGTTTCTGTTTTTAAAATAGTAGATAACCCCCACTCTCCCATGTGTAATTACTTCTATTTTCATTTTTCCTTGGAAAGTTTTTTTCATTCTTGTGCAACAAACCAACTTAAATTCCAACTCATAATTTTTAGGATATAAGCAAATTCTCATGATCTTCAGTGTTTGGCAAAAGAGGAGAAAAGGTCATATAAACAATGATTTCTTAGTTATTTTTTCAATCTTTAAGCAAGGCCCATAAAATCTAATCAATAAATTTAATACAGCAGAAAGAATCTTTTCAGGTAGAGCAGGTAATATTTAACCTTTGGTGTGTCTCTCAATTATTGGCTGTTGCCAGTAATAATTATTATCACTTACTATCAATAATTATAATTATTAGTTATAATTAGCAATAATATTTTAAGTCCTTGAATTGATGCCAACTTCCTCCACCTCAAAGCCTTTCCTTTAAGACTCTTCCTCCCACTCAGTCCAACCTTCATCCATAATTATTCCAGCTTTTTTTTAAATGTCATTTATTCAAGAGAAAGATTTTCTTGGTGCCCTTGTTTTCTCTGGACCACTCAAAACAAGGCTGACTTCCTTATTATATGCTCTCATAAATTTGTCGTAACTGTGTGTTAAATAACTAGTTTGAAACTAGTTATTTAGTCAGCCTCTGCAAATGGATTAGAAATTCCATGAGCATAAATATCACTCCTATCTTGGTAAGCTCCCAACTGTGTCTAGCAGCCAGCGCAGTGCCTGGCTTACAGTCAGTGCTCTATACAGAGTCCATTAGCACCTCTGTGCCTGCATATCTAAATAAGAAATTCCCACAGGAAGTATAAAAAATAGAAAATATTCTATTTGATTCCTACTCTGGCATATGAGACATTTTACCACATCACTATCATCATTTAAAAAAAGACTCCTAATTAAACTCAGTTAAAGGTAATCATATTATCACTGGTTAGGGCTGAGCAGTGCAGGAATTTTTGTGCAATATTATTAGTTTGTAAATAAAAGGCATACATACTTGCATGTAATTATAAGTATAGCCATATTAGGTAACTTTGCATCAGAACTTGAGTTAAAAGTTTCAGTGACACGTTTTACTGTTATGGCAGTTTGATCATCTCCAAGTAAATAAACCCAATACTCTGGTAGCCAGATCCAGCTTATTTCCCTCAGTTCCCACCACTAATGGCAAACTAGCATGAAGTTCAAGGAATGAATCAAACAGTTAAGTGTTAAATAACTTTTCTAATTATTTTCAAACTCAAAAAATTTCAAGCTTTCAGAATATAATCAACCAAGAGGGAAGAAAATGCTGCATGAAAAGACAAAGCTAATTCAATCATAATGTACAACTGGAAAAGAAAACAAGTATTTCTCACCTTGGAAAAATGATGGTGATAACTAAAATCAATCTATTTCATTATTTAACGCATTCCATTATAAGTTCAGTGTGTGTTACATTTACTTCTAAATAGAAAAATTGATCTCTCTTGAATTTGAAATATGCTCACTCATTAAGAAAAAAAACAGATAATTAACTAGTTTATTGAGCCTGTCGAAAACTTGGCACATTAATATATTTTCCCTTAAAATTCCCTCACTTAATATCTTTATGTGGTAAAAATACTCAGAAATATAAAATTTTTCATTTAAAATGGCAGCCCATCTAACTTTATACTTTAAAATATTCAAGCTGTGTTAATTATATATATATTTGTAGTTACTTAATATCCAATTATTAAGTATAATCTGATTATCCTTCTCATGAGCCTCTTTTCTGGCCACTTTCAATCTATTTTCCACTCTTGAACTATGCGTTTCTTAAACATGCCATACTCCCTCTTACTTTGAGCCTTTGCCCTCTACTAGAAAGTTCTACTCTCTGCCTTGTTATTTCCTACTCCTTCTTCAGTCTTGAGTTTGGCTCAAGTGTCACTTTGTTTAGGGAGCCATTAGTGCCCTACAACAAACGAAGCTCTTCATTATCCCAGGTTTTGTGCACTTGGGAGCTGCAAGCCTTCTCCTACAAAGTAGACAGTACAGTAAATTTTTAAATAATTATTGATGGTTGTTAAGCATCTATCTCTAAAGAATCACTCATGTAAATTTACTGATAAAGAATCGCTAAGTTAAGATGCCATCCCTTTTTCTGAAGTCACTTACTCACCCTTAACTTTATGGAGAGGAGATGCAAGCAACAAAGCCTGTATCAGAACATTGAGAGTTTCTAGATGAAATGTTTAACATATACATATAATACCCTACATAATGAAACCTAGCATTCCAAACTCTTTAGCTCTTTCAGTGTACAGCTAATGTAAGACCCTCAAGCAGGTCACCCCCCAAATTCCCTCAGACCAGTGTTGCCCTCACCAGCCCTCTGTCTCAACCCTTCTTACTCTCCTTACAGCAGACAAAAAGAACGGGCTACCGGTCACCTAATTATCTTCTCAGGAAGGGGATATTCCATCCTACTTTACAGAGAATTTCCTTCTTTCTCTCCCAAACCTTATTATTTATATGCAAAGAGTATTATGCTGCTCACTTGAGACAGACAACACTCCAACTAATCCTGACAACAGTCACAGATGGCGATCAAGATCTCATCATCGGACAAATAACAATACCTTCCCCCAAAAGAAACAGGTCTATTTGCACAGAGTTACTTTGTCATTGGGTGGGAACCATGCAGTGAAAGCAATTCTGAACAGAAATTAGGCCTAAAACTCTGGTTCTGATGCCATTTGAGGTATGAAACCTCAAATAAACCATTAACCTCCCTTTGCCTCTTCTCTTCTGAAAAGTATTAATAAAACGGATGAGCTGAATGGTGATTTAGGCTTTTTCCAGGTTCACAGTTCTACTTTAATTCTTAAAACTAAATACAAACAACTTGGTTCCATAGTCGCTACACATTTAGCAAGTTCTTAGGTAGGCTTGTTGTATCTGCACTGTTACATTTAGCTTGTTTTTGGTGGCTTCATTTAACAGCGTAGCTAGTCAGGAGCACTTGCATATTTACACTGTAATGGTCCTTCGGAGCAATTATGATATCAATAGAACTATCATGATTTCAATGCCGCCATAACATCTTATAGACTTAACTAGCTCTAAAGATAAAAGTTTTATTAGACATACTCAAGCTATTGCACAAAGCAGCAATTTTCCCAAATATAAACAGTTGAAGCTTTTAAAAACGTTTTGATTTTATAAGACTAAGGAACACTGACGGACACCAGACTCTGGCGTCAGTGTAGGAAGAGAATATCTACTTGAATGTGTTTACAGAGAAAACATAACACACATATCATAGTCTACTTGTCTGCTCTACAACCTCAAAATCATTTAGCCTACTCATGCTTCTGCGGGCCAAAATTATGAAGATCTAAAGCAAAATATATATATGAAGTTATTGTATTCGATGAAATTAATATTAAGTGACTAAGACAATAAATTGATGTTTTAGATTTGTGAATATGTTTTCTGCGACTTTGGATATCCTAAAATTCGAGCTCAAATATTCTTTCATAAGTTTTACGTAACAGAAAAAAAGAGGTGTGTGTTCTGTCTCTGTGATGTGATCTTTCTTATAGCAAGTCAGAGAAGCGAGTGAGGGGAGAAACAAGGGTCTGAAAAGGCAATGTTACTAAAGAAGAGATTATGGAGATATGGAAGGGAGAAACAGAGTTCAAAAGTTTTTTTGCAGCAAAGAAGCTCAGAGATTTAGGAAAGAGTCACTTGTCTAGAAATGGGGAGGCATGGAAAATTTATCTGGGCTTTATTAATACAATCTCACGTTGGCATGCTTCAGGAGACTAAATGACTATTTTAAGTTGCTTTTCAGACGATTTACCCATTGGCCTGGTTTTATTTTTGATGGCTAATATCTCAAGGGTAGGCCTTAAGTCTGCTTAGATTTATTAGTTTTATACTTATATTTTACTAAGTAATAAAAACTAGCTACTAAACATCTAAGAATTCCACAAAACAGTAAGTTTTTGGAGGGATGGTATTATTCATCTCACCTCATATGCCCCATTCTTAGCCAGAGTAGATGTTCAATAAATATTTATAGAATAGAAGATGGATGAATGAGTGGTTTCCAGATTAATACATACTAGGAAATGCAATTATACAGATAATTTAAGCAAAACAAAACTCCAAAAAAATTTTTCTCTATTATTTCAAAGTTTAGATGAAATTTTCCCTAGGTATAAATTATTACAGATAATTTCCTCAATGCTTTACTTGTTATGATTTAAGTCAATATTTTCATTAAATAATTTATGAGCAAAAGTTTTCTTAGATAGCAGAATTCATTCTCAAACAATGACTTTGTTTATCAGCTGGGTCTAAATTATTCCACTTCTTCAATAGGTTACAAACAGAAAGAACAGGTTAAGCTAAATCAAGCAGTAGGTCTTTGAGAGAATATGAATCAAATAGCACAATTTTGTTTACATCTGATGGTGGTTTGCCCTTGAACCACAGTTAACTTTCTGCCAAAGGCAGGGGATGTTTTGCATCTTTATCATAATTTCAGGAATTGCTTCATAACTTGAAGTTAGTATTAAGCAGTCACTTAAAGGAAAGATATTCACCATGGCAACTATCTAACAAAGCATAAGTTTGAAAGGTATTAAATAAAAACACATAATTTATCCTACCTCCCACCACTTCACCCACATAATCAATACACATACACTCAGCCAAAATGCAAAGTAAGCAGACTTTACCTGTGATATCCATCCTTGGTCAACCTTACCTTCACCTGTTCTCTTCTACTTCCCCAGAGATTTAGTGCCCTTATTATCTGATGACTTCTGCCCCTTAGATGGCAACTTGAGCAAAAAATATACCAGTATTGATACATTCATCCCAACTAAGGCCAGTAGCTAAGAGTAGTTTAATACACTCGGAATTATCAGAGGTCATTTGCTTTAGCCCAGAATGGTTATTCACCATGAAGATGATGTGTTGGTAGCTGAGGTGCATTTTGATACCTTTAGGTCACTTTATTCCTCATTTACTTATGTCCAAGATATTGTTATATATATTATATATACTATCTCTCTGCTACCAATACAATATGATAAGAAGTTATTAGTTCATTTAAAATATATAAAATATCTCAAGAGTAATCACATATCTACTGCAATGAGAGTAAGAACAATAAAAACAAGTGGTTTATTTTCTATTTTATGCTAAGTAATTGAAAGCTTACTAATCTCCAGTATGAATACAAATTTTACTACATCAGGATGTTCTAAGAAAAAACTGAAAATGATTTCTAATCCCACTGATTAATTATGCATTAATATATACCACAATATTTGGAAACAATCTCATCATTTTATTGTTTATTAATGACTTCCGTAAGGTTTTATTTATATCATTAATTTTCTTGTTTATTCCAATTTTCACAGATAGTCAAAGAAACAAACTTTGGCCTGGTTTCTGTCTGAATACTCCAAATTTTTTATGCTCAAAATAATCTTGTTAGCAATTAATGTACATTTTTTCCAGAGCAAAGATTATATCAGAAATACTTATACTTTGAAGCTAAAATGAAATGTCCTTTTTCCTTTTAGGTTTTACTGAAACTGCCTAACTTTACTACCATCTTAACAAAAGTCTAAATATCAAATTTTTTATCACAATCAAACTGAACTACAGCTACCCCAACTGTCTACTCTAAAAAGAAGTCCAAATGATAATGTAATTTCTAAGGGAACGGCACAGAGTCCAGACAGGGAGGTCAGGCTTTAAATAACCTTGCTAAAGTTTCTTTTATTTTCTCCTTGGCCCTCCTTATAGTTGTCAGATTGAGGGGAGGAAAAATAGTTCTTTGTTTACTGGATGATTACCAATTTATATAAAGTATCTGATAATTACATGGCTTGACATGTCTTTTCATTTTTTTATTTTGTAATATTACTTTTCATTGTTTTTTCTTTTTTCCTGAAAAAGCAATATTTTGAACTGGTATTGGGAATTAGAGTTTTCTTGCCAGACAAATAACAGAGATACCAGGTTGATTAGGTCTTGACCTGTTGCTGCTAAGTCGCTTCAGTCATGTCCAACTCTGTGCGACCCCATAGACGGCAGCCCACCAGGCTCCCCCGTCCCTGGGATTCTCCAGGCAAGAACACTGGAGTGGGTTGCCATTTCCTTCTCCAATGCATGAAAGTGAAAAGTGAAAGTGAAGTCGCTCAGTTGTGTCTGACTCTTAGCGATCCCATGGACTGCAGCCTACCAGCCTCCTCCATCCATGGGATTTTCCAGGCAAGAGTACCGGAGTGGGTTCTAGATGCCTTTTTTTGAAACATTATTTCAGTAGACTTCTGAGAGAGTGGGTGATGACAGATAGTCAAATCAAATCTTCTAGTCAAATTCCCTTCACAGAGAAAGGATAGCAGAGTCCTCTATCTGCCAGCCCCACCCCCAACTATCTTATATTCAGGCCTATTGTTCTATCCTGTTGTCATGAAGTAAAATTTTATTCAACTTGCAAATAAATTTGCCACTTTGAAAAATAGAAAGTAAACGATACAGAGAAGGGTAGCTTTTGGATCCTCTGGCCAGATCCAGACTTATTATAATGTCTTAAGACTATAACTCATTGGGCCAGCATCTGGACTAGGTGTACCAGGTGCCTACCAGCACACCTAAAAATTTAATCTTAACATCTTTCCATCATTTGAACTGGACTTTGCTATGCTCTGCTTAGTTGCTCAGTCACATCTGACTCTTTGCAACTCCATGGACTGTAGCCCGCCAGGCTCCTCTGTCCGTGGGGATTCTCCAGGCAAGAATACCAGCATGGGTTACCATGCCCTCCTCCAGGGAATCTTCCCAACCCAGGGATCGAACCCAGGTATCCCAAATTGCAGGCAGATTCTTAACATCTGAGTCACCAGGGAAGCCCTGAACTGGACTAGTAACATCAATCAACTATTTATACGTCTGTGTGCTTAGATGCTTAGTCATGTCTGACCCTTTGCAACCTTTTCGACTGTAGCCCACGAGGCTCCTCTGGGTTATCATGCAAGAATTCTGGAATGAGTTGACATTCCCTTCTCCAGGGGATCTTCCTGACCCGGGGAATGAACCCGCGTCTCTTATGTCTCCTGCACTGCAGGCAGATTCTTTACCCTCTGAGCCATCAGGAAACACTCAGAATATATATATAGTGAGCCCTAATGCTGTTTCTGAAGGCCCTGTGAATATTTAGTTCCATAGCAACATTCAGAATTAATAGAATCATGTTGATGTATTAAATAAAACTCAAATGCCAGATGAACTGCATAACTCCTCTTGCTAGTAACTTTTGCTACTCTAGTGAATATCCATAACAGGAAGATAGATGAACCAGTAATGGCCCCCAAACTTAAGAAAAATAGGAGCAAAGAAATTTAACCTAAAGGAAGCAATCTCAAAAGCAAAACATTTATTTGAAGCAATACATTAAAGAAATTATTTTCACTGAAATAAGTTACTAGAATTAGCTACAATTTCAAGATAAAGTCCTCAATTTTTTAAAGATGAGGTGATTAGAATATTACAGTGGAGATAATCTTCAGTTTCTAGATTCTATGATCATGGATTCCTCGGTGTCAGGTATCCCATATGAGAGGATGATGAGAGATTTAAAATAAAACACTTTCTTTTTAATTTCTAAAATTATATATGTCCTAATAATAAAGCATTTTTTAACTCATCACAACTATTAAGTTCCCCAAATCAGTCACATTTCTATCAGTCTGACAGTCATTTCCATGATTGCCTGATGCATGACTCAGTACAATAAACATATCACTCAACTTTTCTTTCATTTCCACTATAAAAATATAAAGACTCAATATATAAATATGCTATATCTTGGAAGATGAGTAAAACATGAGAAATCCACATTTAAAAACAGGATAGGATATGCTATGTATGCATTTCTGAAGAAATAATGTCCTGGGCCAGTTTTTTATTTAAAATTATCGAAGTACATGGTGATGAGAAGAAGGCATTTCTCCTTCTTATACCTTTCATTAAGTAATTCTTCAGCTGATGAGATAGTTCATCACTGAAGTTCTGTGCATCGTCATTCAGTCATGTCTGGCTCTTTGCAACCCCATGGACTGTAGCCCACCAGGCTCCACTGTCCATGGGGATTCTCCAGGTAAGAATTGGAGTGGGTTGCCACGCCCTCCTCCAGCGCATCTTACCGACCCAGGGATTGAACCCACATCTCTTAAGACTCCTGCATTGGCAGACATAAAATCCCCTTTATTTATATGTTCTTCAGAAAAAGTGTTTTAAATTCTTCTAAGAATTTTATAAAGTGAACAAAATACCCTTTTCCACCTCCTCAAAAAGAAATGCTTCTAAATATAATTATTTTCATGCATTTTGAAGTCACAATAGCAATGTTTGTAGATTCAAAGCCATTCTCTTTTATAAATGAAATGGAGGCTATCTTCAATTCCAGTTGCAAATTGCTGAAGAATTTTACTTTGTTTCATTAATATTCCCTCTTAAAAAGAATTTCTAATTCACAGCAGAGGACTAAGCTAAGGTCAGCAATTATGATGGCAGAGTAGCAGAAACTATTAGTGACAGGCAATATTGCAGCTACCCTAATGCCCAGTGACAGCAGTTCGTGTCAGGCTATTAAACAGATCTAAAGCACATAGTTTGAAGCAAGTAGCTTTCTAAAATCATCTACTTGAGCATTCTATTTCACAGGGTAAATTGTTCACAGGGAAGATATGCACAGCCCTGGCAAACGGAGAAAACTTTTCCTGGCCAATAAATAAACAAATAGATAAAACCCTCAACTGAATCGCTATTCAGTTCACTTTGAGAATATCTTCTTGAAGTGAAGAGTATATGTGGGTATAAAATCAAGACAAGAAGATTAGGTGACTAAGAAGAGTTAGATAGAATCATTGTATCTGTCTCCACAGAGACAGTCTTTACATCTTTTCAGAAATAATCAAATGCATTCTCAACTTAATACTATTCACTATGATTAGCACTGGAGGATCTGTTTAATACAAAAGACTGCCATGTTTCCCAGTATGCAAAAGGTGAAGCAGATTCATGTCATTTCTTTGCCCCTCAGTTTCCTCATCTGTCAGTGCAAACACTTCTTACCCTTCCTAAAGTAAAAACTAAAACATAAACAAACATCTGATATATCAGCATGCCACTTTTCTCAAGGACCCTAATCATTTATACAAACCATGAACTCAGAAATATTTCCAAAAGGCCCCAAGTATAAGAAGTAACAAAAACAAATGAGAGCAATTAAAAATGAAACAATTGAAGTGATCTCATATTTATCAATTTCACTAACCAGGAAAAAATAATGATTTTCCCCTGGCAGGTGGTAATGATTTTATTTATTTAAAACCAAGTCCACCAGCAGAGCCACAAAAGACAGAAAAAGAAGGTGCAGAGAGAGGATAAGGAGAAGAAAGAGAAAAAAAAATGAGAGGAAGAAAACTTTGGAAAAAGGAGGTGGATGAACCTAGAGCCTATTATGCAGAGTGAAGTAAGTCAAAAAGAGAAAAACAAATATCATATATTAATACACATATACGGAATCTAGAAGGATGGTACTGACAAATCTATGTGCAGAGCAGCAATGGAGACACAGACAGGGAGAACAGACTTATGGACAGGGCTGGGAGAGAAGAGGAAGAGGGTGAGATAAATGGAGAGAGTAGCATGGATGCGTATACACTAACATATGTAAATAGATAGTCAATGGTAATTTGCTGTATGACTCAGGGAACTCAAACGGGGGCTGTGTAATAACCTGGCGGGAGGGGGAATGGGTGGGAGGTGGGAGGGAGAGTCAAGAGGGAAGGGACATAAGTACACCTATAGTTAATTCATGTTGATGTATGACAGAAATCAAACCAATATTGTAAACCAATTATCAATCAATTAAAAATAAATATTTTTAAAAAACAATAAAAGAAAAGAAAATAGGATGTGTAATAAAGTCACAAGCTGAATGAAAGTAAAGCATAAAACTAACGAAGTCAAAGCCCAAATTATCATCCAGCCTTAGACCATGGCCCTAGTTTGTTACCCGACACACAGGCATGTGTCCTAGATCACACTGGCATGACTCAGCAAGACAGCGAGAGTGGCCTATTACACTGATTTTCAAACTGTTTTGACCATGAACTGGAGTTTTCTGGTTGATTTTTAATGCCAGAATGAAACAAAAGTTTTACAGAACAACATTAAACCTGACCAAGTGTGATAGTCTCTAATATCAACTATCAGGTTGAACTGTGCAATTGCCTTTCATTTGGTGAAAAACAGTAAAATACTCAGAATTCTATTTAATTCCAATAAGCTAATACTTAAACTACCATGCTTTTCCCTTTTAAAATGTTGTTCAAGATCCATTAAATTGTTTTCAAAAGTTACTGATGGGTCATGACTCATGGTTTGAGTCTAAGACACACCAGACAATTATTAGCACAAAATACTTTCAAATGGAGCAATTTGAATTCAGTATCAGCTTAAAGGACTAGGGTAAGCAGCATAATAAGAATGTTAAAAAGAATGGGGTGATACTGTATATAGAGGCAGAAAATTCATATGGAGTATAATCATAACATACCAAGTTTGATTCTAACTGCTAAGTCAAAACCAAGAAAATAGTGAAAGATCTTGAACGTCTAGCATATAATAAGTACTCAGAAATTTTTCGTTGAGCAAAGAGAGGCACAAAGGGCATGATTAGTATTATCTTCCCTTCCCTAATGTGGCTTCTAAACTAAAACTAGGCTTCTAAAACTAAAAAATCCCTAACTCTCATCCACTTCAGATGCAGCATGTTACTGTATTAATACACATTATTTGATCAAACAAGTACAGCACAGTCCCAGGACTCAGGAATAAAAAAATACATTATTAACAGACAAAATATTTTAAAAAGCTTAGTGCTTAGTTCCCAGGAGCCAACCAGGATAATCAATAAAATAATAAAAACAAAAGTTATCAATAAGCCAATAATGGAGGTAGAATTGAATACTAAGGAACATTGAAGAAAAATATAGATTGTACAGACACTACCCCAGACACAAGGAGATTATGCCACATACTTTCTCCTTGTCAATCACCTACTTTCCTCATCCTCTTTCCTATCCTGTTTAGATTTCATTCCCTATTATCTTACTAGGGCTTCCCAGGTGGCTCAGTGGTAAAGAATCTGCCTGTCAAAGAGGAGATGCAGATTTGATCCCTGGGTCAGGAAGATCCCCTGGAGAAGTAAATGGCAACCCACTTTAGTATTCTCGTCTGAGAAATCCCATGGACAGAGGAGCCTGGCAGGCTACAGTCCATAGGGTCACAAAAGAGTCAGAAACAACTTAGCAACTAAACAATTATCTTACTAATACCCCTACCTCACCCCTTGGTCAATTTATTTGCTGAAGAAACTCCAGTTATTCCAACTATTAATATATACCTTCATTTTTAGATGCAGCCAAGTGGAATCTGCTGGGGGAAAAATTACGTAGTCATGCACATTCAGTTCAGTTCAGTCGCTCAGTCATTTCCGACTCTGCAACCCCATGAATCGCAGCACGTCAGGGCTCCCTATCCATCACCATCTCCCGGAGTTCACTCAGACTCATGTCCATCGAGTCTGTGATGCCATCCAGCCATCTCATCCTCTGTCGTCCCCTTCTCCTCCTGCCCCCAATCCCTCCCACCATCAGAGTCTTTTCCAATGAGTCAACTCTTCGCATGAGGTGGCCAAAGTACTGGAGTTTCAGCTTTAGCATCATTCCTTCCAAAGGAATCTCAGGGCTGATCTCCTTCAGAATGGACTGGTTGGATCTCCTTGCAGTCCAAGGGACTCTCAAGAGTCTTCTCCAACACCACAGTTCAAAAGCATCAATTCTTCGGTGCTCAGCTTTCTTCACAGTCCAACTCTCACATCCATACGTGACCAACAGGTAAAATCATAGCCTTGACTAGATGGACCTTTGTTGGCAAAGTAATGTCTCCGCTTTTGAATATGCTATCTAGGTTGGTCATAACTTTTCTTCCAAGGAGTAAGCATCTTTTAATTTCATGGCTGCAGTCACCATCTGCAGTGATTTTGGAGCCACAAAAAATAAAGTCTGACACTGTTTCCACTGTTTCCCCATCTATTCCCCATGAAGTGATGGGACCAGATGCCATGATCTTCATTTTCTGAATGTTGAGCTTTAAGCCAACTTTTTCACTCTCCTCTTTCACTTTCATCAAGAGGCTTTTTAATTCCTCTTCCCTTGCTGCCATAAGAGTGGTGTCATCTGCATATCTGAGGTTATTGGTATTTCTCCTAGCAATCTTGATTCCAGCTTGTGTTTCTTCCAGCCCAGCGTTGTTCATGATGTACTCTGCATAGAAGTTAAATAAGCAGGGTGACAATATACAGCCTTGACGTCCTCCTTTTCCTATTTGGAACCAGTCCGTTGTTCTATGTCCAGTTCTAACTGTTGCTTCCTGACCTGCATACAGATTTCTCAAGAGGCAGGTCAGGTGGTCTGGTATTATCTCTTTCAGAATTTTCCACAGTTTATTGTGATCCACACAGTCAAAGGCTTTGGCATAGTCAATAACGCAGAAATAGATGTTTTTCTGGAACTCTCTTCCTTTTTCCATGATCCAGCGGATGTTGGCAATTTGATCTCTGGTTCCTCTGCCTTTTCTAAAACCAGCTTGAACATCAGGAAGTTCACGGATCACGTATTGCTGAAGCCTGGCTTGGAGAATTTTGAGCATTACTTTACTAGCATGTGAGATGAGTGGAATTGTGCGGTAGTTTGAGCATTCTTAGGCATTGCCTTTCTTTGGAATTGGAATGAAGACTGACCTTTTCCAGTCCTGTGCCCACTGCTGAGTTATCCAATTTTACTGGCATATTGATGGCAGCACTTTCACAGTATCATCTTTCAGGATTTGAAACAGCTCAACTGGAATTCCATCACCTCCACTAGCTTTGTTCATAGTGATGCTTTCTAAGGCCCACTAGACTTCGCATTCCAGGATGTCTGGCTCTAGATGAGTGATCACACCATCATGATTATCTGGGTCGTGAAGATCTTTTTGGTACAGTTCTTCCGTGTACTCTTGCCACCTCTTCTTAATATTTTCTGCTTCTGTTAGGTCCATACCATTTCTGTCCTTTATTGAGCCCATCTTTGCATGAAATGTTCCCTTGGTATCTCTAATTTTCTTGAAGAGATCTCTAGTCTTTCCCATTCTGTTCTTTTCCTCTATTTCTTTGCATTGATCACTGAACCTATTGCCTTTAGGGCATAGACAAAGTCTCATTGCTGCTTGGGAAAGAACAGAAGAAAAAGCTTCTATGTTGGGGGAAGAAATAGGAAAACAGTCCTAAACCCAGGATCTTAAACTAATAGTAGTAGATGTCACATACCACCGGGGCATACATTCTCCACAGGATAAATATCTTCCCCAAAGTGGGCAACACTACATTATTTGTAGGCAAAAAATAAAATAAAATAAAATCTAAAATATTAATTCATTGTGGCCTTCCAAAGGGCCACAGTATATAAAGACAGACAGTATATTTCTAGTATTAAAATTTCATAAGAAGTCAGAGGATAAAAGTATCTTAAAAGACTCCTTAGTAGATGATATTTTAAAAAAAATAAAGTTGAGAAACACTGCACTGGGTTAAGGGAAGGATACTTTCCCCTGATTAAAATCCTTAATATATACAGGGCAGAGTTTGAAGAAGCAGCAGGAATGCTAAGATCTCACCCCAAAGACTCAACTCCAGTCTCTAAGTAAAAGGTATTTTGAGGGAAGTTTGAAGCCTGTGTTGAACTGAAGGTAATCATAGCAACAATAAAACCAAATTTCAGTTCAACACCTGACCAGTTTGACTCAGTCTTCACACATACTTCCTGAGAAGAGGCAAGCTCATTCCCACATATAAATATTATTAACTTCAGTGTCTTTTGTTCTAAAGGATGTCCAACATTCAATCAATTAAGAGACTAACAAACAAACAAGCAATCAACAGAATCAGATTCAGAGATGACCTGGATGTTGAAACTATCAGACAGAGAATTTAAATAGATATGATTAACACATGAAAATTCTGAAAGAGATGGGAATACCAGAACACCTAACCTGCCTCTTGAGAAGCCTGTATGCAGGTCAGGAAGCAACAGTTAGAACTGGACATGGAACGACAGACTGGTTCCAAATAGGAAAAGGTGTACGTCAAGGCTGTATATTGTCACTCTGCTTATTTAACTTCTATGCAGAGTACATCATGAGAAACGCTGGGCTGGAAGAAGCACAAGCTGGAATCAGGATTGCTGGGAGAAATATCAATAACCTCAGATATGCAGATGACACCACCCTTATGGCAGAAAGTGAAGAGGAGCTTAAAAGCCTCTTGATGAAAGTGAAAGAGGAGAGTGAAAAAGTTGGCTTAAAGCTCAACATTCAGAAAATGAAGATCATGGCATCTAGTTCCATCACTTCATGGGAAATAGATGGGGAAACAGTGGAAACAGTGTCAGACTCTATTTTTGGGGGCTCCAAATCACCGTAGATGGTGACTGCAGCCATGAAATTAAAAGATGCTTACTCCTTGGAAGAAAAGTTATGACCAACCTAGATAGCATATTCAAAAGCAGAGACATTACTTTGCAAACAAAGGTCCGTCTAGTTAAGGCTATGGTTTTTCCTGTGGTCATGTATGGATGTGAGAGTTGGACTGTGAAGAAGGCTGAGCACTGAAGAATTGATGCTTTTGAACTGTGGTATTGGAGAAGACTCTTGAGATTCCCTTGGACTGCAAGGAGATCCAACCAGTCCATTCTGAAGGAGATCAGCCCTGGGATTTCTCTGGAGGGAATGATGCTAAAGCTGAAACTCCAGTACTTTGGCCACCTCATGCGAAGAGTTGACTCATTGGAAAAGACTCTGATGGTGGGAGGGATTGGGGGCAGGAGGAGAAAGGGACGACCGGGGATGAGATGGCTGGATGGCATCACGGACTCGATGGACGTGAGTCTGAGCGAACTCCAGGAGATGGTGATGGACAGGGAGGCCTGGCGTGCTGCGATTCATGGGGTTGCAAAGAGTCGGACACGACTGAGCAATTGAACTGAACTGAACTGAACTGAACACATGAAAGGATATAGCAGGGTGGGAGAGGGGTGGAATGTGAACAATTTGTATTCATAAATGGGAACTTTTAGCCAAGAGATAGAAATATAAGAAAGAATCAGATGTGGCTAAGATGGCAAAGTAGAAAGACCCTGAACTTTCCTCCCACAAGCACACCAAAATTATAACTAACTACAGAGCAACTTCTATGAGAATGAACTGAAGACCAGTAGAAATGATTTACCACAACTAAAGATATAAAGAAGGAGCACAATGAAGAAGATAGGAAAAGAAGAGATTCGTTTAGGATACAGTCAGGCCCCTCAAGCCTGGGTCAGTGACACACAAATAGGAGGAAAACCACAATCTTAGAGGTCTTCTCCAAGGATCTGAGAGTTCAAGACCCACACTGGGGTCCCCAGCCTAGGAATCTAGCACCAGGGAGATAAGCCCCAAAAATGTTTGGCTTTGAAATCCAGCAGGGCTTAAGTTCAAGAGACCCAGAGAAATATAGGTAGCAGACTTGACTCATAAAGTGTACACACAAAATTTCACACCTTGAGTCCCAGCACAGAGGCAGTAATTCAAAAAGAGCCTGGGTCAGAACAACTTGGTGATTTTGGAGAACCTCCCAGAGAAGCAGGAGTCAATTGGGACTCACTTTGAGGATGGAGATAATGGCAGCACCCATTTTGGGAAACTCATTCTATGGCAATAAATTCAGTACTGACAAGTGCAATTCTGAAATTCTCCGTCTAGCCTATCAGTACCAGAAGCTTACCTACCCACCAGCAAGCTGGAACAATCCCCACAACCACTGAGTCATGCACCTAGTTTTAGCCAGTAATATAATTATAGTCATATAGTTTTATAGTTGGAGAAGGCAATGGCACCCCACTCCAATACTCTTGCCTGGAAAATCCCATGGACGGAGGAGCCTGGTAAGCTACAGTCCATGGGGTTGCTAAGAGTCAGACACAACTGAGCGACTTCACTTTCACTTTTCACTTTCATGCATTGGAGAAGGAAATGGCAACCCACTCCAGTGTTCTTGCCTGGAGAATCCCAGGGACAGTGGAGCCTGATGGGCTGCCATCCATTGGGTCGCACAGAGTTGGACACGACTGAAGCAACTTAGCAGCAGCAGTTTTATAGTTACAAAGTTTCATATATACAGTTATACATGAACCTCATGGTAATCACAAACCAAAAATCTACAATAGATACACTCATAAAACAAAAAAGGAATCCAAACATAACACTAAAGATAGTCATCAAATCACAAGAGAAGAGAGTAAAAGAAGAAACGAGCAAAAAAAGAAAAACAAACAACAACCAAAAAAAGAAGAAACTAGAAAAACAACTCCAGGAAAAGCATTTGATAAAATTCAACATCCATTTATGATGAAGTATCAGCAAAGTAATTATAGAAGTAACAAACCTCAACATCATAAAGGACAAACCTATAGCAAACACTACACTCAATGATGAAAAACTGAAAGCATTTCTAAGACAAGGATACACACATTCACACTTTTATTCAACAAAGTACTGAAAATCCTAGCCACAGCAACAGACAAGAAAATGAAATCAAAGAAGTACAAATTAGAAAGGAAGATATAAAACTGCCACTGTTTGCAGGTAACAAGATACTACATATAGAAAGTAGAAACAGTGACAGACTTTATTTTCTTGGGTCCCAGAATCACTGCCGATGGTGACTGCAGCCACAAAATTAAAAGACGCTTGCTCCTTGGAAGAAAAGATATGACCAAGTTAGACAGAATATTAAAAAGCAGAGACATTACTTTGCCAACAAAGGTCCATATAGTCAAAGCTATGATTTTTTCAGTAGTCATGTATGGACGTGAGAATTTGACATAAAGAAGGCCAAACACCAAAGAACTGATACTTTTGAGCTGTGGTGTTGGAAAAAACTCTTGAAAGTCCGTTGGACTGCAAGGAGATCAAACCAGTCAATCCTAAAGGAAATCAATCCTAATATTCATTAGAAGGACTGCTGATAAAGCTGAAGCTCCAATACTTTGGCCACCTGATGCAAAGAGCTGACTCACTTGAAAAGACCCTGATGTTGGGAAAGATCATCAGGCAAGAAGTAAAGGGGACGACAGAGGACAAAATGGTTGGATGGCATCACTGACTCAATGGACATGCATTTGAGCCAACTCCAGGAGATGGTGAAGGACAGGGAAGCCTGGCATGCTGCAGTCCATGGGGTCTCAAAGAGTCAGACCCAACTGAGCAACTGAACAACAAGAAAGATACCACCAAAAATTATAAGAATTAATAAATGAATTCAGTAAAGTTGTAGCATCCAAAATTAATATGCAGAAATCTGTTGCATTCCTGAAAACTAATTGCAAACTATCAGAAAGAGAAATCAAGAAAATAATCTTATTTACAATTCCATCAAAAGGATTAAAATACCTACAAATAGGTTTAACCAACAAGGTAACAGTTTTAGACTCTGAATACTATAAGACATTGACAAAAGAATTTGAAGACAACACAAACAAATGGAAATTTATAATGTTCTCATGGATTAGAGGAATTAATATTGTTAAAATGGCCATACTACTTAAGACAATCTACAGATTCAATTCAACCTCTATCAAAAGGCCAAGGGTAGTCTTCACAGAACTAGAATAATTCTAAAATTTGTATGGAAACACAGAACACCCCATGTAGCCAAAGTAATCTTGAGAAAGAAGAACAAAGCTGGATGTATCAAGCTCTCTAATTTCAAACTATACCATAGAGCTATAGTAACCCAATAATATGACAATAGTATAAAAACAGATGCATAGATCAACAGAAGAAAAGAGAGAGCCCTGAAATAACCTCATGCTTACAGGGCCAATTATCTGTAACAAGAAGGAAGTAATATACAATGGGGAGAAGATATCATTTTCAACAAATGGTATTTGGAAAACTGAACAGCTACATGCAAAAGAATGAAACTGGACTACTTTCTTACATAATACACAAAATGGACTAGAGATATAAATGTAAGACCTGAAATAATAAAACTGTTAGGAGAGAACAAACAGTATACTTTCTGACATCAATGTAAGCAATATTTTTTTGGATCTGCCTCCTCAGGAAAGGGAAACAGAAGCAAAAAGTAAGAAATGGGATTACATCAAATTAAAAAGCATTTTCATAGTGAAGGAAATTATTAAAATGAAAAGACAACATACTAAATGGAAGAAGATATTTGCAAATATATACATGATGAGAGGTCAATATCCAAAATATATAAATAGCTCATACAAATCAACAACAAAAAACAAACTTGATTAAAATGGACAGAGAGAATTCCCTGGCAGTCCAGTGGTTAGAATTTGGTGCTTTCACTGACGTGGCCCAGGTTTAATCCCTGGTCAGAAAACTTTAAGATCTACAAGCCATGCGGCACAGCAAAAAAAAAAAAAAAAGAAAAGAAAACACGGAGGACCTGAATAGACATTTTTCCAAAAGAGCTATATAGAAGGTCAACAAACATATGAAAAGAAGTTTATCATCACTAATCATCGGGGAAATGCAAGTCAAAACCACAATGAGATGTCACATCACACTTGTCAGAATGACTATCATCAAAAAGATGACAAATAACAGTTGTTGGCAAAGATGAGAAGAATAGGAAACCCTCACGCACTGCTGGTGGTATTATAAATTGGTGCAGCCATTATGGAAAACAGCATGGTTCAAAAATTTCACTTATGGTTATTTACCCAAAGAAAACAAAAGTACAAATTCAAAAAGGTATATGAAACCATTGTTCACAGTAGCATTATTCACAATAACTGAGATATGAAAGAACCTAAGTATCCACTGACAGATGAATAAAGAAGATGTGATATGCGTACATATACATATACTCACAATAGAATGTTACTCATCCATAAAAAAAAAAGGTTACATATATGCTAATAGGAACAGATCTAGAGGGTATCAGACTAAGTAAAATAAGTCAGACAGAGAAAAGACAAATACCATAAAATCTCCACGTATCTACATATGTGGAATCTAAAAAATAAAACAAACACAACAGAATGAAAACTCACAAACTGTTAGTTGCCAAAGAAGAGGCATTGGATGGGTGGGCAAAATAGGTGAAAAGGGTTGAGAGGTACAAACCTCCAGTTAAAAAATAAACAAGCTCAGGGACGTAATATATAGCATAATAAGTATGGTCAATAATATTGTAATAACCTTATATGAAGACATGATGGTTACTAGATTTCTCACAGTGATCATTTTACAGTGTATGAAAATGTCACTTAGAAAGCATCACTACGAACAAAGCTAGTGGAGGTGATGGAATTCCAGTTGAGCTGTTTCAAATCCTGAAAGATGATGCTGTGAAAGTGTTGCACTCAATATGCCAGCAAATTTGGAAACTCAGCAGTGGCCACAGGACTGGAAAAGGTCAGTTTTCATTCCAATCCCAAAGAAAGGCAATGCCTAAGAATGCTCAAACTACCGCACAATTGCACTCATTTCACATGCTAGTAAAGTAATGCTCAAAATTCTCCAAGCCAGGCTTCAGCAATACATGAACCACGAACTCCCTGATGTTCAAGCTGGTTTTAGAAAAGGCAGAGGAACCAGAGATCAAATTGCCAACATCCGCTGGATCATGGAAAAAGGAAGAGAGTTCCAGAAAAACATCTATTTCTGCGTTATTGACTATGCCAAAGCCTTTGACTGTGTGGATCACAATAAACTGTGGAAAATTCTGAAAGAGATGGGAATACCAGACTACCTGACATGCCTCTTGAGAAATCTGTATGCAGGTCAGGAAACAACAGTCAGAACTGGACATGGGACAACAGACTGGTTCCGAATAGGAAAAAGAGTACATTAAGGCTGTATATTGTCACCCTGCTTATTTAACTTATATGCAGAGTACATCATGAGAAACGCTGGGTTGGAAGAAACACAAGCTGGAATCGAGATTGCCAGGAGAAATATCAATAACCTCAGATATGCAGATGACACCACCCTTATGGCAGAAAGTGAAGAGGAGCTAAAAAGCCTCCTGATGAAAGTGAAAGATGAGAGTGAAAAAGTTGGCTTAAAGCTCAACATTCAGAAAACGAAGATCATGGCATCTGGTCCCATCACTTCATGGGAAATAGATGGGGAAACAGTGGAAACTGTGTCAGAATTTATTTTGGGGGGCCCCAAAATCCCTGCAGATGGTGACTGCAGCCATGAAATTAAAAGACGCTTACTCCTTGGAAGAAAAGTTATGACCAATCTAGATAGTATATTCAAAAGCAGAGACATTACTTTGCCGACTAAGGTCCGTCTAGTCAAGGCTATGATTTTACCTGTGGTCATGTATGGATGTGAGAGTTGGACTGTGAAGAAGGCTGAGGGCCGAAGAATTGCTGCTTTTGGACTGTGGTGTTGGAGAAGACTCTTGAGAGTCCCTTGGACTGCAAGGAGATCCAACCAGTCCATTCTGAAGATCAGCCCTGGGATTTCTTTGGAAGGAATGATGATAAAGCTGAAGCTCCAGTACTTTGGCCACCTCATGCGAAGAGTTGACTCATTGGAAAAGACTCTGATGCTGGGAGAGATTGGGGGCAGGAGGAGAAGGGGATGACCCAGGATGAGATGGCTGGATGGCATCACGGACTCGATGGACGTGAGTCTGAGTGAACTCCGGGAGATGGTGATGGACAGGGAGGCCTGGTGTGCTGCGATTCATGGGGTGGCAAAGAGTCGGACACGACCGAGCGACTGAACTGAACTGAACTGAACTGAACTGAACTGAAAATGTCAGATCACTATATAGTATACCTGTTACTAACATAATATTGTATATCAGTTTTATTTCAACTTAAAAAAATGAAAGCTTTGTGCTTAGTTGCTCAGTCGTGTCTGACTCTTTGCAACCCTGTGGACTGTAGCCTGCCAGGCTCCTCTGTCCATGGGGATTCTCCAGGCAAAAACAGGAGTAGGTTGCCGTTAACCTCTCCAGAGGATCTTCCCAACCCAGGGATCGAACCTGGGTCACCTGCATTGCAGGCAGATTCTTTACCACTGAGCCACCAGGGAAGCCCTTAGAGTCAAATAAAAGTGCTAGAAATAAGAACAATGGTAACAAAAAATAATCTCCTCAAAAGACGTGTCAGTAGACTCAATACTGCTGAGGGGAAAAATTTCCTAACTTGAAGTTAAGTTAATAGAAATTACCAAAATTGAAGCAGAGCAGAGGCAAGAGAATAGCAACAAAAAGAAAAGATCATCTTAAAGCTACAGGAGACTATCTAAAAGAATTTGGTGTTGTTGTTTTAGTCTCTCAGTCATGACTGACTCTTTGAGTCCCCAGACTATAGCTCGCCAGGTTCCTCTGTCCATGGGATTTCCCAGGCAAGAAAACTGGTGTGGGTTTCCATCTCCTCCTCCAGGGGATCTTCCTGACCCAGGGATCAAACCTGCATCTCTTGTGTCTCCTGCATGGCAGGCAGATTCTTTACCACTGGTGCCACCTGTGAAAATACCTGTACGCAAATGTTCACACCAGCAGTGTTTAAGTGTCGATTAACAGATGGATGGACAAAGAAGTTGTGGTATAAAAGGTGCAATGGAATATTGCTGGCCAATTTAAAAAAATGAGATTCTGCCACTTGAAACAACGTGGATGGACCTAGAAGGCATCATGCTTAGTGAAATAAGTTAGACAGAGAAAGACAAATACTATATGTTATCACTAATATTTGGAATGTAAGAAACCAAACAAAGGAATATAACAAAACAGAAACAGACTTATATAGACAGAAAAAATTGCAGTTAACAGTGGGAAGAAGAAACAGTGGGAACAAAATAGGGGTAGGGGATTAACAGGTACAAACTACTACGTATAAAATAAATAAGCTACAAGGAAACAGTGTACAGCATAGGAAATCAAGGCAATAACTTTTAGTAAGTTTAGATGGAATATAATTGCATAAAAATATTGAAATACTATGTTGTACGCTTGATACATAATATGTTGTGAATCAACTAATGGCTCAGTCAGTAAGAATCTGCCTGTAATCCAGATGATCTGAGTTTGATCCCTGGGTTGGGAAGATCACTGGAGAAGGAAATGGCAATCCACTCCAGTATGCTTGCTTGGAAAATCCTAGGGACAGAGGAGCCTAATGGGCTACAGTCCATGGGGTCACAAGTGTTGGGAACAACTTATTGACTAAACCACCACCACACTAGATACATAATATACTGTAAATCAACTATACTTCAATTTCTAAAACTGTGGTATATCCATATAGTGAAATCCATATAGTCACTAAGTTGTGTCTGACTCTTGTGATCCCATGGACTGTAGCCTGCCAGGCTTTTCTGTCCATGGGATTCTCCAGGAAACAATACTGGAGTGGGTAGCCATTTCCTTCTCCAGAGGATCTTCCCAACCAAGGAATCAAACCCACGTCTCCTGCACTGCAGGCAGATTCTTTACCAGCTGAGCTATGAGGGAAGACCTTATAGTGGAAGACTACCCTGCAATAAAAAAGATCTACTGAGTTATGCAATAACATGACTGAATCTCAAAGGCTTTAGACTAAGTGAAAGAAACTAGTCTCAAAACATTATATGCTGTATGCTTCCATCCATATGACATTCTCAAAAACTAAAAGTTACAGTGACCGTGAACAGATCAGTGGTTTTCCAGACATCTGAAGTGGAAGGAAGATGTGACTATGAGGGGATAGCCCAAAAACATTTTTTGGAGTGATGGATCTGTTCTGTATCATGAAAATATTGGTGGTTACAGGAATGAATACATGTGCTAGAATTCATAAAACTGTGTACTAAGACTATATTCATAAAATGGTTACATAATTAAAAATAAAAGGGAAAATAAACCAAAGAGATATGAGGATGGAAGACCTTTACTTATCTTCATTGTGTTTGCTTTGGTTTTTTGTTTTAATTCAGTTTTAAAAACTTCCTTTAAAAATATTAGCCTTGCTCTTCCGCCACCATTTTATTTATTTTTTTTTAGTTTTTTATTTTTTTAATTTTAAAATCTTTATTTCTTACATGTGTTCCCAAACATGAACCCCCCTCCCACCTCCCTCCCCATAACATCTCTCTGGGTCATCCCCATGCACCAGCCCCAAGCATGCTGTATCCTGCATCAGATATAGACTGGCGATTCAATTCTTACATGATAGTATACATGTTAGAATGCCATTCTCCCAAATCATCCCACCCTCTCCCTCTCCCTCTGAGTCCAAAAGTCCATTATAGACAGCTGTGTCTTTTTTCCTGTCTTGCATACAGGGTCGTCATTGCTATCTTTCTAAATTGCATATATATGTGTTAGTATACTATATTGGTGTTTTTCTTTCTGGCTTACTTCACTTTGTATAATCGGCTCCAGTTTCATCCATCTTATCAGAACTGATTCAAATGAATTCTTTTTAATGGCTGAGTAATACTCCATTGTGTATATGTACCACCGCTTTCTTATCCATTCATCTGCTGATGGACATCTAGGTTGTTTCCATGTCCTGGCTATTATAAACAGTGCTGTGATGAACATTGGGGTACATGTGTCTCTTTCAATTCTGGTTTCCTCGGTGTGTATGCCCAGCAGTGGGATTGCTGGGTCATAAGGTAGTTCTATTTGTAATTTTTTAAGGAATCTCCACACTGTTCTCCATAGTGGCTGTACTAGTTTGCATTCCCACCAACAGTGTAGGAGGGTTCCCTTTTCTCCACACCCTCTCCAGCATTTACTGCTTGCAGATTTTTGGATTGCAGCCATTCTGACTGGTGTGAAGTGGTACCTCATTGTGGTTTTGATTTGCATTTCTCTAATAATGAGTGATGTTGAGCATCTTTTCATGTGTTTGTTAGCCATCCGTATGTCTTCTTTGGAGAAATGTCTATTTAGTTCTTTGGCCCATTTTTTGATTGGGTCGTTTATTTTTCTGGAATTGAGCTGCATAAGTTGCTTGTATATTTTTGAGATTAGTTGTTTGTCGGTTGCTTCATTTGCTATTATTTTCTCCCATTCAGAAGGCTGTCTTTTTACCTTGCTTATATTTTCCTTTGTTGTGCAAAAGCTTTTAATTTTAATTAGATCCCATTTGTTTATTTTTGCTTTTATTTCCAGAATTCTGGGAGGTGGATCATAGAGGATCCTGCTGTGATTTATGTCTGAGAGTGTTTTGCCTACCTTCTCCTCTAGGAGTTTTATAGTTTCTGGTCTTACATTTAGATCTTTAATCAATTTTGAGTTTATTTTTGTGTGCAGTGTTAGAAAGTGATCTAGTTTCATTCTTTTACAGGTGGTTGACCAGTTTTCCCAGCACCACTTGTTAAAGAGATTGTCTTTACTCCATTGTATATTCTTGCCTCCTTTGTCAAAGATAAGGTGTCCATATGTGTGTGGATTTATCTCTGGGCTTTCTATTTTGTTCCATTGATCTATATGTCTGTCTTTGTGCCAATACCATACTGTTTTGATGACTGTGGCTTTGTAGTAGAGCCTGAAGTCAGGCAAGTTGATTCCTCCAGTTCAATTCTTCTTTCTCAAGATTGCTTTGGCAATTCGAGGTTTTTTGTATTTCCATACAAATCTTGAAATTATTTGTTCTAGTTCTGTGAAAAATATGGCTGGTAGCTTGATAGGGATTGCATTGAATTTGTAAATTGCTTTGGGTAGTATACTCATTTTCACTATATTGATTCTTCTGATCCATGAACATGGTATATTTCTCCATCTATTAGTGTCCTCTTTGATTTCTTTCACCAGTGTTTTATAGTTTTCTATATATAGGTCTTTAGTTTCTTTAGGTAGATATATTCCTAAGTATTTTATTCTTTTCATTGCAATGGTGAATGGAATTGTTTCCTTAATTTCTTTTTCTACTTTCTCATTATTCGTGTATAGGAATGCAAGGGATTTCTGTGTGTTGATTTTACATCCTGCAACTTTACTATATTCATTGATGAGCTCTAGTAATTTTCTGGTGGAGTCTTTAGGGTTTTCTATGTAGAGGATCTGCAAACAGTGAGAGTTTTACTTCTTCTTTTCCAATTTGGATTCCTTTTATTTCTTTTTCTGCTCTGATTGCTGTGGCCAAAACTTCCAGAACTATGTTGAATAGTAGCGGTGAAAGTGGACACCCTTGTCTTGTTCCTGACTTTAGGGGAAATGCTTTCAATTTTTCACCATTGAGGATAATGTTTGCTGTGGGTTTGTCATAGATAGCTTTTATTATGTTGAGGTCTGTTCCTTCTATTCCTGCTTTCTGGAGAGTTTTTATCATAAATGGATGTTGAATTTTGTCAAAGGCCTTCTCTGCATCTATTGAGATAATCATATGGTTTTTATTTTTCAATTTGTTAATGTGGTGAATTACATTGATTGATTTGCGGATATTGAAGAATCCTTGCATCCCTGGGATAAAGCCCACTTGGTCATGGTGTATGATCTTTTTAATGTGTTGTTGGATTCTGATTGCTAGAATTTTGTTGAGGATTTTTGCATCTATGTTCATCAGAGATATTGGCCTGTAGTTTTCTTTTTTTGTGACATCTTTGTCAGGTTTTGGTATTAGGGTGATGGTGGCCTCATAGAATGAGTTTGGAAGTTTACCTTCCTCTGCAATTTTCTGGAAGAGTTTGAGGAGGATAGGTGTTAGCTCTTCTCGAAATTTTTGGTAGAATTCAGCTGTGAAGCAGTCTGGACCTGGGCTTTTGTTGGCTGGAAGATTTCTGATTATAGTTTCAATTTCCGTGCTTGTGATGGGTCTGTTAAGATTTTCTATTTCTTCCTGGTTCAGTTTTGGAAAATTGTACTTTTCTAAGAATTTGTCCATTTCTTCCACGTTGGCCATTTTATTGGCATACAACTGCTGATAGTAGTCTCTTATGATCCTTTGTATTTCTGTGTTGTCTGTTGTGATCTCTCCATTTTCATTTCTAATTTTATTGATTTGATTTTTCTCTCTTTGCTTCTTGATGAGTCTGGCTAATGGTTTGTCAATTTTATTTATCCTTTCAAAGAACCAGCTTTTGGCTTTGTTGATTTTTGCTATGGTCTCTTTGGTTTCTTTTGCATTTATTTCTGCCCTAATTTTTAAGATTTCTTTCCTTCTGCTAACTCTGGGGTTCTCCAATTCTTCCTTTTCTAGTTGCTTTATTTGTAGAGTTAGGTTATTTATTTGACTTTTTTCTTGTTTCTTGAGGTATGCCTGTATTGCTATGAACTTTCCTCTTAGCACTGCTTTTATAGTGTCCCACAGGTTTTGGGTTGTTGTGTTTTCATTTTCATTAGTTTCTATGCATATTTTGATTTCTTTTTTGATTTCTTCTGTGATTTGTTGGTTATTCAGAAGTGTGTTGTTCAACCTCCATATGTTGGAATTTTTAATAGTTTTTCTCCTGTAATTGAGATCTAATCTTAATGCATTATGGTCAGAAAAGATGCTTGGAATGATTTCAATTTTTTTGAATTCATCAAGTTTAGATTTATGGCCCAGGATGTAATCTATCCTGGAGAAGGTTCCATGAGCATTTGAAAAAAAGGTGAAATTCATTGTTTTGGGGTGAAATGTCCTATAGATATCAATTAGGTCTAACTGATCTAATGTATCATTTAAAGTTTGCATTTCTTTGTTAATTTTCTGTTTAGTTGATCTGTCCATAGGTGTGAGTGGGATATTAAAGTCTCCCACTATTATTGTGTTATTGTTGATTTCCCCTTTCATACTTGTTAGCATTTGTCTTACATATTGTGGTGCTCCTATATTGGGTGCATATATATTTATAATTGTTGTATCTTCTTCTTGGATTGATCCTTTGATCATTATGTAGTGGCCTTCTTTGTCTCTTTTCACAGCCTTTGTTTTAAAGTCTATTTTATCGGATATGAGTATTGCCACTCCTGCTTTCTTTTGGTCTCTATTTGCATGGTATATCTTTTTCCAGCCCTTCACTTTCAGTCTGTATGTGTCCCTTGTTTTGAGGTGGGTCTCTTGTAAGCAGCATATAGAGGGGTCTTGTTTTTGTATCCATTCGGCCAGTCTTTGCCTTTTGGTTGGGACATTCAACCCATTTACGTTTAAGGTAATTATTGATAAGTATGATCCCGTTACCATTTTCTTTATTGTTTTGGGTTCGGGTTTATACACCCTTTTCGTGTTTCCTGTCTAGGGAATATCCTTTAGAATTTGTTGGAGAGCTGGTTTGGTGGTGCTGAATTCTCTCAGCTTTTGCTTGTCTATAAAGCTTTTGATTTCTCCTTCGTATTTGAATGAGATCCTTGCTGGGTACAGTAATCTGGGCTGTAGGTTATTGTCTTTCATCACTTTAAGTATGTCTTGCCATTCCCTCCTGGCCTGAAGAGTTTCTATTGAAAGATCAGCTGTTATCCTTATGGGAATCCCCTTGTGTGTTATTTGTTGTTTTTCCCTTGCTGCTTTTAATAGTTGTTCTTTGTGTTTGATCTTTGTTAATTTGATTAATATGTGTCTTGGGGTGTTTCGCCTTGGGTTTATCCTAGTTGGAACTCTCTGTGTTTCTTGGACTTGGGTGATTATTTCCTTCCCCATTTTAGGGAAGTTTTCAACTATTATCTCCTCAAGGATTTTCTCATGATCTTTCTTTCTGTCTTCTTCTTCTGGGACTCCTATAATTCGAATGTTGGAGCGTTTCATATTGTCCTGGAGGTCTCTGAGATTGTCCTTGTTTCTTTTAATTCGTTTTTCTTGTTTCCTCTCTGATTCATTTATTTCTACCATTCTATCTTCTATTTCACTAATCCTATCTTCTGCCTCCGTTATTCTACTATTTGTTGCCTCCAGAGTGTTTCTGATCTCATTTATTGCATTATTCATTACATTTTGACTCTTTTTTATTTCTCCTAGGTCCTTGTTAAACCTTTCTTGCATCTTCTCAATCCTTGTCTCTAGGCTATTTATCTGTGATTCCATTTTGATTTCAAGATTTTGGATCATTTTCACTATCAATATTCAGAATTCCTTCTCCGGTAGATTCCTGACTTCTTCCTCTTTTGTTTGGTTTGGTGGGCAACTCTCCTGTTCCTTTACCTGCTGAGTATTCCTCTGTCTCTTCATCTTGGTTATATTGCTGCATTTGGGGTGGCCTTTTTATATTCTGGTTTTTAATAATTCTTGTTATTTTTTTTTCTTTCTTCCTTTTTCCTTCTGCTTCTTTTCTCTAATACTGTATTTTTGAAAATCCAACCTCTACTCTAGATTTTTAATCTTTGCTCTTAGGTTTTTGTTGTCAATTTTGTACATTTAAAAACCCAAACTTCACTACCAAAGTTCACCTGAGAGCGAGATTACTGGCTTGACCACTCTCTCCTCCTTTGGACTCTCCTTTTTCTCCACCAGGTGGCCTCTGTCTCTTTTCTCCCCCATCTCTTCTCTATCCAACTCTGTGAATCGCTGTGTGTTCCAGACGGTGGAGAACACCTAAGGAACTGGTTACTGGCAGGATTTGTCTCTCTCCTTCTCATTCCTCTCTCTTATCCTCCTGGTCACCTCTGTCTACTTCCTCCCTCTTCTCTTCCCCGTATAACTCCGTAAATACCTCTGAGCGGTCCAGACTATAGAGCGCACATAAGGAAGTGACTACTGGCTAGCTTGCTCTCTCCTCTTTTGATCTCACCGCATCTCATTCCAGTTACCTCTAACTACCCCCTCCATCTTCTCTTCTCCTTGTAACTCACTGAACCTCTCTGAGTGTCCCTCAATGTGGAGAAACTTTTCATCTTTAACCTAGATGTTTTATCATCGGTGCTGTATAGATGGAGAAGTCTAGAGGCTACTGTAAAAATAAAACTGAAAACCAGAAGCAGGAGGCTTAAATCCAAAGCCTGAAAACATTAGAGAACTCTTGAATTCAGGGAACATTAAGCAATAGGAGCTCATCAAATGCCTTCATACCTACACTGAAACCAAGCTCCACCCAAGGGCCAACAAGTTCCAAAACAAGACATACCACTCAAATTCTCCAGCAACACAGGAACACTCCCCTGAGCTTCAAGATACAGGCAGCTCAAAATTATTCCAAAACCTTTGATGTCTCATAACCCATTACTGGTCACTCCACTGCACTCCAGAGAGAAGAAACCCAGCTCCACCTACGAGAACTCCAACACAAGCCTCCCTAACCAGGAAACCTTGACAAGCCACTGATAGAACCCCACCCACAGTGAGGAAGCTCCATAATAAAGAGAACTCCGCCGCCATTTTAAATCCAGCTCCATACAACGCTCCGCCGCCGCTGCTGCCGCGACTCAGTCTGCGCGCCAGCACCTTCCGGCCGACCACTCCGCCGCCATGGAAGACATGAACGAGTACAGCAACATAGAGGAATTCACAGAGGGATCCAAGATCAACGCGAGCAAGAACCAGCAGGATGACGGTAAAATGTTTATTGGAGGCTTGAGCTGGGATACAAGCTAGAAAGATCTAACTGAATATTTGTCTCGATTTGGGGAAGTTGTGGACTGCACGATTAAAACAGATTCTGTTACTGGAAGATCACGAGGATTTGGATTTGTGCTTTTCAAGGATGCTGCTAGTGTTGATAAGGTTTTAGAACTGAAAGAACACAAACTGGATGGCAAATTGAAAGACCCTAAAAGGGCCAAAGCTTTAAAAGGGAAGGAACCCCCAAAAAAGGTTTTCGTGGGTGGATTGAGCCCAGATACTTCGGAGGAACAAATTAAAGAATATTTTGGAGCCTTTGGAGAGATTGAAAATATTGAACTTCCAATGGATACAAAAACAAATGAAAGAAGAGGATTTTGCTTTATTACATATACAGACGAGGAGCCAGTAAAGAAATTGTTAGAAAGCAGATACCATCAAATTGGTTCTGGGAAGTGTGAAATCAAAGTTGCACAACCTAAAGAGGTATATAGACAGCAACAGCAACAACAAAAGGGAGGAAGAGGTACTGCAGCTGGTGGGCGAGGTGGTACTAGGGGTCGAGGCCGAGGTCAGGGCCAAAACTGGAACCAAGGATTTAATAACTATTATGATCAAGGATATGGAAATTACAATAGTGCCTATGGTGGTGATCAAAACTATAGTGGCTATGGCGGCTATGATTATACTGGGTATAACTATGGGAACTATGGATATGGACAGGGATATGCAGACTACAGTGGCCAACAGAGCTCTTACAGCAAGGCATCCCGAGGGGGTGGCAATCACCAAAACAATTACCAGCTGTATTAAAGGGGACACTGCAGAAAACAGGACGAGATTGCTAAAGTAACCATCTTGCAGGAGGACATTGAAGATTGGTCTTCTGTTGATCTAAGATGATTATTTTGTAAAAGACTTTCTAGTGTACAAGACACAATTTGTGTCCAACTGCATATAGCCGCCAATTAGTAAGAATGAAACTAGATTACTTTCTAACACCATACACAAAAATAAACTCCAAATGGATTAAAGATCTAAATGTAAGACCAGAAACTATAAAACTCCTAGAGGAGAATATAGGCAAAACACTCTCCGACATAAATCACAGCAGGATCCTCTATGATCCACCTCCCAGAATGCTGGAAAAAAAAGCAAAAATAAACAAATGGGATCTAATTAAAATTAAAAGCTTCTGCACAACAAAGAAAAATATAAGCAAAGTGAAAAGACAGCCTTCTGAATGGGAGAAAATAATAGCAAATGAAGCAACTGACAAACAACTAATCTCAAAAATATACAAGCAACTTATGCAGCTCAATTCCAGAAAAATAAACGACCCAATCAAAAAATGGGCCAAAGAACTAAATAGACATTTCTCCAAAGAAGACATACGGATGGCTAACAAACACATGAAAAGCAACATCACTCATTATTAGAGAAATGCAAATCAAAACCACAATGAGGTACCACTTCACACCAGTCAGAATGTCTGCGATCCAAAAATCTGCAAGCAATAAATGCTGGAGAGGGTGTGGAGAAAAGGGAACCCTCCTACACTGTTGGTGGGAATGCAAACTAGTACAGCCACTTTGGAGAACAGTGTGGAGATTCCTTACAAAATTGCAAATAGAACTACCTTATGACCCAGCAATCCCAATTCTGGGCATACACACTGAGGAAACCAGAATTGAAAGAGACACATGTACCCCAATGTTCATCACAGCACTGTTTATAATAGCCAGGACATGGAAACAACCTAGATGTCCATCAGCAGATGAATGGATAAGAAAGCTGGGGTGCATATACACAATGGAGTATTACTCAGCTGTTAAAAAGAATACATTTGAATCAGTTCTGATGAGATGGATGAAACTGGAGCCGATTATACAGAGTGAAGTAAGCCAGAAAGAAAAACACCAATACAGTATACTAACACATATATATGGAATGTAGAAAGAGGGCAATGACGACCCTGTATGCAAGACAGGAAAAAAGACACAGATGTGTATAATGGACTTTTGGACTCAGAGGGAGAGGGAGAGGGTGGGATGATTTGGGAGAATGGCATTGTAACATGTATACTATCATGTAAGAATTGAATCGCCAGTCTATGTCCGACGCAGGATACAGCATGCTTGGGGCTGGTGCACGGGGATGACCCAGAGAGATGTTACGGGGAGGGAGGTGGGAGGGGGGTTCATGTTTGGGAACGCATGTACACCCATGGTGGATTCATGTCAATGTATGGCAAAACCAATACAGTATTGTAAATTAAAATAAAGTAAAATAAAATAAATAAATAAAAAATATTAGCCTTGAGTTGAGGAGAGGGTGAGATGTATGGAGAGAATACCATGAAAACTTACATCACCATATGTAAAATAGATAGCCAATGGGAATTTGCTATAAGTCTCAGGGAACTCAAATAGAGGCTCTGTATCAACCTAGAGGGGTGGGAGGAGGAGGGAGATGGAGGGAGGTTCAAGAGGGAGGGGACATATGTATACCTATGGCTGATTCATGTTGAGGTTTGACAGAAAACAACAAAATTCTGTGATGCAATTATCCTTCAAATAAATAAGTAAGTCCAAATAAATAAGTTAAAAAAATATTAGCCTTAGAGCAATGGTTATTAACATGTGGCCTCTAGACCAGCACCATCAACATTACCTGGACTTAAAATTCTCAGGCCCCATGCCAGACCTGCTGAATAAGAAACTCTTAGAGACCCAAAACAGAAATAGGTTTAGTAAGTTTTCCAGGTGATTCTGATGCACATTAAAGTTTAAGAACCACTGTCTATAGAGAGATTTCTCTCAAGCTCTATACTACTAACATTGTGGTCTAGATGATTCTTTCTTTTAGGGGGACAAGGAGGATTGTCTTGTCTGGCTTCTACCCACTAGATAGCAGTAGCAACCCCCCACCACCCATCATGATAATCAAAGATGTCTCCAGATATTGCTAAATGGCTCTGAGGGAGAAACATTGCCATGGTCAAGAATCATTGCCCTAGAGTAAAACCCTGTTTACAAAAGTTACCATTTTTCCTTCTAAGTTTTAATGCACATCCATTTTTTTCATTGGCTTCCCATTTCCACATATCTTCTCTTCTGGGCACAAAAGTTCATAAGTCATTAATTGTTTTATATCACAGTAAATTTAAGTTTCATAAGCTAGAAATAAGCTCTGTTAGAAGTGGATGTGAATTAAACAAAAGCTATAATTCAGAGTTAATCTCCTGGTTATTTGTAGTAAGTGCTCTGTCAGTAAAAATTTAGTTAGGTCCATAATGGACGGGACTGACTTTAAAAAGCCTATAAATACAAATTCTGAGGTTTTGCTTTCCTAAACATTCAGGGGAAAGGCATAGTATATAAATACTCACTATCTCAAAATATTGCTGATTACTCCCTCTTTGCAGAATAAAATTACCTACCCAGATAAATTCAAGTATATATTACAAAACCAATTCTACTTAAAAGTTCAATTCCAACCTTCTGGGAACAAACTTGCAATCATCTCTTAATCCTGCCCTCTCATTCAGCCCACATTTTGCCATTTTATTGACACATGGATTGTGAGACACTTTGTGAGTTCAATTCAGTTCAGTCGCTCAGTCATGTCCAAATCTTTGCAACCCCATGGATTGCAGCACGCCAGGCTTCCCTGTCCATCACCAACTCCCAAAGGTTGTTCAAACTCATGTCCATCAAGTCAGTGATGCCATCCAACCATCTCATCCTCTGTCATCCCCTTCTCCTCCTGCCCTCAATCTTTTCCAGCATCAGGGTCTTTTCCAGTGAGTCAGTTCTTTGCATCAGGTGGCCAAAGTATTGCACCTTCAGTTTCAGCATCAGTCCTTCCAGTGAATATTCTGGACTGATTTCCTTTAGGATTGACTGGTTTGATCTCCTTGCAGTCCAAGGGACTCTCAAGAGTCTTCTCCAATACCACAGTTCAAAAGCATCAATCCTTCAGTGCTCAGCTTTCTTTATGGTCCAACTCTCACATCTGTATATGACTACAGGAAAAACCATAGCTTTGACTAGATGGACTTTGTCAGCAAGGTAATGTCTCTGCTTTTTAATATGCTGTGTAGGTTGGTCACAGCTTTTCTTTTCCAAGGAGCAAGCGTCTTTTAATTTCATGGCTGCAGACACCATCTGCAGTGATTTTGGAGTCCAAGAAAATAAAATCTCTCACTGTTTCCATTGTTTTCCCATCTATTGGCCATGAAGTAATAGGACAAGATGCTATGATTTCAGTTTTTTGAACGTTGAATTTTAAGCCACCTTTTTCACTCTCCTCTTTCACTTTCATCAAGAGGCTCTTTAGTTCCTCTTCGCTCCCTGCCATAAGAGTGGTGTCATCTGCATATCTGAGTTTACTGATATTTCTCCTGGAAATCTTGATTCCTGCTTGTGCTTCATCCAGCCTGGCATTTTGCATGAGGTATTCTGAAAATAAGTTAAATAAGCAGGGTGACAGTATATAGCTTTGACATACTCCTTTCCCAATTTGGAACCAATCCACTGTTCCATGTTCAGTTCTAACTGTTGCTTCTTGACCTCCGTATAGATTTCTCAGAAGGCAGGTAAGGTGGTCTGGTGTTCCCAATTCTTGAAGAATTTTCACAGTTTGTTGTGATCCACACAGTCAAATGGTTTAGTGTAGTCAATGAAGCAGAAGTAGATGTTTTTCTGGGATTCACTTACTTTTTCTTTGATCCAACAGATGTTGGCAATTTGATCTCTGGTTCCTCTGCCTTTTCTAAATCCAGCTTGAACACCTGGAAGTTCTCAGTTCACGTACTATTGAAGCCTAGCTTGGAGAATTTTGAGCATCACTTTGCTTGCATGTGAAAATGAAAGTGAAAGTTGACTCTTTGCAACCCCATGAACTATGCAGTTCATGGCATTCTCCAGACCAGAATACTGGAGTGGGTAGCCTTTCCCTTCTCCAGGGGATCTTCCCAACCCAGGGGTCAAACCCAGGTCTACCACACTGCAGGCGGATTCTTTATCAGCTGAGCCACAAGGGAAGCCCAAGAATACCAGTGTGGGTAGCCTATCCCTTCTCCAGGGGATCTTCCTGACACAGGAATCGAATCAGGGTCTCCTGCATTGCAGGCAGATTCTTTACCAACTGAGCCATCAGGGAGATGACTGCAATTGTGCAGTCATTTGAACATTCTTTGGCATTGCCTTTCTTTGGGATTGGAATGAAAACTGACCTTTTCCAGGAAGAAGAGAAGTGGGCAAAACATATAAAGAGTAGAAAACAATGAAGTAGGAGGAAAACTTGGAAAATTTGGTGCAGAGGAAGCAAAAAAAAAATATTTTAGCAAAGTATGTCAAGTGCTGCTGGGGCTTTAAATGAAATAGAGAATTCTTTAAATGAAAATAGAGAATTCTTTATTCAATATGACAAAGTATTGTTTGGTGATTTGAGACTGTAATAATAGTTTCGAGAGACTGACAGGAATGAAAGAACAATTGTGCAATTCTAACAAAATGTGCTATGAAAAAGATCAGTGATAAAGGGAAGTAGTTGAGAAGAATAAGCATTCAAGGGTTTGTTTGTTTGTTTGTTTGTTTGGTCTTGTGGGCTTATGCTTCTGACAAAAGATAAGAGTTCATAATTTAAAATAAAGAAATCTTTGCAGGAAAAGTTTTTGAACGGCAAGAGATCTACAGCCTAAGTGGAAATGAGAGTAGAATTCTTTCCCTGTTTTCTTACTCAAAATGACAACTTGATAAGCACTTGACAACTGATCATACCTTCTTCATGAGAAACACCCCTCTCTTAGCTTCCATGCCTCTACCCTTCTTGATTTGCATTTTCCCTCTCAGCTATGCCTTTTCAGTATCCTTCTTGCCCAACCTCCAAGAACTGGATTTCAACCTGAACTCGTTAAACTTCACCTACACTCATTGAGTGTTCTCAGTGTCTGCTCTCTTTGAGTTCCATGCCCTTAGATACATCCTATATGCTTCTAGCTCTCAAATATGCCTCCTTAGCTCTGAATTTTCCCCTAAATTTCGGACTCCTGTAGGCAACTGCCCACTCTACTTAGATGTCTAATGTCTAATAGGTCTCTCTAACTTACATTGTCTGACTCCTTTTTTTGTTGTTGTTGTTTTTTACACTATCCAACTTTTGAGTCCCTCATGCCTCCTACTCCCAATAAATGTATTCCTTCCCATCACAGGAAAGAGCGTCACTATTTACCCAGGCCAAGAACCTGAGAGCTGCCCTTGACCTCTTTATCTCCTATATCCAATCAATCAGTTCAACATCTCCTATACAGTATATGTTCAAGCCATCAGTGCCTGTCCACTGCCAGGATCTCATCTAAATCACCACCATCTCTTGCCTGAGCCTCCATACTAATCTCCTATCTAGCCTCCTTTCTTTCCCTGCCCATCTTGAAAATTATTCTCCACAGAGTATTCACTTAAAACATAAAGCATATCAGATCACTCACCTCTTAAAATATTCTTAGCTTCCCACTGCTCTTAGAATAAAATTCAAATTTCACATCTTGGCCCACAAGGTAGTATACCTTGATGCCTCTCTTCCCCTCCAAAATTACCTGATTCCTCTTCTCCCTTCCTCTCTCATTTTACTTCAGCTATATTAGTCTGCTTTATGCTCTTCAAATATTCAAATCATTTTTTCCTTTGCATCTTTGAAAATGCTGTTCCCTCTTCCTCTGGTTTTTGCAGAGCTTACTCTTTCTCATTTTCCCAAATTCAATTCAAATGTATCTCCTCAGAAAGCCCTTTCCTTTCTGAACACCCTCTCATATGCCCTTACTTTATAAATTGACTCAGTTCATTTTCTGTATAATACATGCCATAATCTGTGATTATTTTTTTAATTCATTACTTTACCTATTTTTGTTTTTCCCCATTTACCTCTCTTGGACCCTTTCTTTCAACAGCATCCAGATCAATGCCTGGGACAATCTGATATTCAGAAATCATTTTTGAAAATTAATGAATATACAAATGAAAAAATTTGTATAATAAATTGCTTTTGGCAAATTCATGACTGATCATTTCCTTCTAATTGCTCAAACTGATTATTTAATTACCTATTTTATCATGCTAATAATCCATGTCAAGCTCGCAGTCTGTAGATCCTGGAGTCTACTGTTTATCTTTTAGAAAATCAGGATATTTATTCATGATTTGCTTTCTATTCATTTCCTTTTATAGCCCACAAAATGAAGACCAACTGAAATTCATAATTGCTGTGGGATTTTATCTTCAAATCCTTTCAGCTCATATATTTCATCTGGGTCTGAACATACTTCATCTGAGCCTGGAGACCTAGACTTACCAAAAGAAAATGAATGTTCCCCATCTCCTCACCTGCCTGAGACTTCAATTTCTCCTGAACATTATATGTTCTGCCCTTTCCAATTTTAAGATTTCTCCCCTTGATGTAAAATGAAAGTTCAATTGAAACTTCATCATTCTATTTCTAATTCATCTGTGAGCATTACATAGTCTTCAGCAGAACCATTGTCTTCTCTCCTTCTTCAAACCCAAATCAGAATTTTAATATTTCTCTAGCATTTGTGTGAAATTTATTTTACTCAAGCTTTAGCTACCTTAAAAAACACTTTTTCACCTTTCCTTATCATAAGCCTTTCCATATATATATATATATATATATATATTCCACTATAAATATGTGTACCTCTCCATTATATATGTCTCATCCATTAAATATGTATGTTTTACATTTACATATTTTCATTTTAAATTATGTGTGTGTATGTGTATATATAGATAGATATAGATATATCTCATAGGTAAGTGGATGGATTGGTCTATCTTTTAGATTTATACCAAAAATTACTATCTGGTGTTCTTAAAATGACCTCTCTTTTCCCCTCTCTTTAGATTTATTTGTTCTTAAAGTAAGAACAAATTTTTAGAACCCTGTTTCCCTTATAAGCAACAGCTTACTCAGAATCCCAGATCAAAGGATTATACTTGTATTTCCTATGAATTTACTTTTGTAATTTTCCCTAAACTTCCAGAAATTTTTCATTAATCTAACATTCCTTGACTTTTTCTATAGCATAAGCTCCACCTTAAAAAATCAATATCTTGTAGCTGACAACCCTATCCCAAGCAAAGATGGTATCTTCAGAAACAAGAATGTATTAAAATGAGACTACATTGCTTGGCAGTCAAGATAACAGACACCTTGTATTGTTAGGGAGGACTTACTACTACAGTGTAAAAAGAGAAAACAGGACAGAACAAGAAAACCTCATCTTGATTCTGTTTTGCCAGAAGGCTGGCAAATTCATGCCAGGGTCTAGTGTTTATGACATATAAACATAAACACAACTGCCAAAGTCTCCTCTCAAGAGAGTAAATGTGACACTGACTTCCCACATCCAAAGAAAAGAAATTCTCCTACTATCTTCCCTCCTCTCTGGAGGAATACAATCCAAACACGGTGTAAATCTCCTGGCACATGAGTGGCCCCCACTCTTTCTTAATAAAACGGCACATTTCACTTTTCTCCAAGCAAATTTCATGTTCTTGTATTCCCTGTTGTCCCAGACACCTTTTCTGGGTGTCTTGCATCCCTAGGAAAACTCCTGTATCAAAGGTGAAGGTGAAGTCGCTCAGCTGTGTCTGACTCTTTGCGACCCCATGGACTGTAGACTACCAGGTTCCTCCGTCCATGGGATTCTCCAGGCAAGAATACTGGAGTGGGTTGCCAGGCAAGTGTTATTACCTCCTGGTGAAGAATTCCTTGAGCATATTAATCTTGACTCAAAGAAGAACTTTATCCTTAATCTCCATATGTGTTCCACCAGACAATCACTTTAGAGTTCCATTTTAGAATTTGTAATCCCTTGATATTTGCTATCATCTGACATCTGACATGTTTTTGTCCTCAAAGTTTTTCATTACTTCAATTTATAAATTTTCCAATCTATTGTCTACTGCACTAATTCATTAGCAGTAGAAACTCGTCTTTCTGCCACTTTGTTCCTCATAGTAATGGAACATATGTCCAGCCTTCCACATCGGGCTATTGTTCCTCTATTCTTTTTAATCAAGCCCAAGTGAAATTTGAGTATTTCAATATAATCCTTAGGTTGTTGTTCTCTTTCTACCACAAGAAGTAATAACAATACTGCTCTTTATGTGTGTTGTTTTTTTTTTTTTTTTTGGTTTGCTTCCCCATCCTCAAATTTGCTTTCTTAACTCTAGATTCTGTCTTTTAAAGTCCTCCACAGTGAGAGATAAGAAATCAAAGTCCGAGATCTGCCACAAATATCTATTGTTTAAACAAATTCTGCCCTCTTTCAAATCCTGGACAGGGTTAAGAGTTAGTCCACACAAGGAAATCTTCCATCAGTCCAGTTTGTAATCTGAGCTTTATTTGTCTGTAATTAGTCCCATTTGATTCATTTTTACTCTGTTTCATATTTAATGCACATTCTCATGGAGGTAATATCTCAAGCTCATAAATTTTGGCCATATTTCCCCAAGGGATCTACCACGTATGTGTTTCCCCTACCTACGATAACTGTGGTCACCCTGAAATTCATCTAACAATGTTCACAATGATCAGTAGTGAAATTTCCAGTTTAAATAGCTCAAGTCTGTACAAATATTCTATAATCACTAGTGCAGCTTTTCCAGTCATCCAAAAAGCTCTCAATATTGACTCCCTGTCTACAACTTTCAGAAGGCATTCTTTAATGTTTCATAGTCCTGGATAAACTCTAGATCAGTTTGTTGAATTTTCTCTCTGAGATCTCACTCCTTATTGTTTTAGTTCTCAGTCACTAGGAATAGTTAAATTAATCCTCTCTTTAGACAGAGTTAAGAATGTATGTGTTTTCTTTACCCTTTCACATGTATGTACCCTGACATCTAATGTCTTCAACTCTCTCCCCAAAATAATTTCTCTCTTTCTCCAGCTAAAGGCAATCTCACCCTTCCTGTGCCTTCCACTGCCCCACTGTTCTTCTTATCACTGCCATACCTAGAACTATTTTGTGGCTGAGTCTATTCTTCCCAAGTTTCTAAGCAAATCTGAGTGCTGGAGGCAATGTGCTCCATACATATTTCAAGTGTCCTTTTTAGGTCTCAGTTTGTAATTCCATAGAATTTTTTTCTTCTATCTCAACCTAAGAAAATGACCTAGACACTATATAATAAAGGCTAATATTCTTCTTTTTATGTTCTTTGATTTATCACCCTCGGGTATTGATGAAATGCCCAATGATTAAGTCCACAGGAGCAACCCTGGTAACAAATAACCCCTTTTGAAAGAAAACGTAGAAACAAACATGTCAATTTTCTTATTTTTATGGAAATATTTGATATTGCTATTTTAATTTTGTCTTAAGATAGAATCAAACAAAACATGAAAAGCAATTTATTTTTTAAGGTGGGAACTTTTTAAATAACTTCTCCATTCATCTGGCAAATCTTTATTTGCATGCCCCCTAAAGTTTACCAAGCACAGCATTAAATATTTGAAATATATATATGTGCAAGTCACTGGCCCACCCCTTGAGACACAGAGAAATAAACAAGTAGTGGCAATTTACAGTGATGAATGTTATGTTGGGTGAAGATGCCTTAGAAGCACTGAAGAAGGACATTTTACTTAGATGGAGCTAATATTTTTGGAAGAAAAGTGAGCACTGATTGGGAAAGTATTCATAGAGAAGCTGGAATTTTTAAGAGCTATTAGGATAGATGAAGTAGCAGGATAACAGGATAACAGTCCAACAAAATGTTCCACAGAGATAGAAGAACACATGCAAAATAGAATAATAGAGACAAAGGAAACAATAGCAAAAAGCAATGAAACTAAAAGTTGGTTCTTTGAGAAGATAAACAAAATTGATAAAGCTTTAGCCAGACTCATCAAGAAGAAAATAGAGGACTCAAATCAATAAAATAAGAAATAAAAATGAGAAGTCGCAACTGACACCACAGAGATGCAAAGGATCTTAAGAGACTATTACAAGCAACTGTATGTAAATAAAATGGACAACATAGAAGAAATGGACAATTTCTCAGAGAGGTACAACCTTCTAAGACCAAACCAGGAAGAAATAGAAAATATTAACAGACAAATCATAAGTACTTAAACTGAAGCCGTGATTTAAAAACTTCCAACAAACAAAAGCCAAGGGCCAGACAGCTTCACAGGCAAATTCTATCAAAGAGTTAACACCTATCCTGCTCAAACTACACCAAAAAATTGTAGAGGAAGGGACACTCCCAAGCTCATTCTATGAGGTCACTATCACCCAGAAAACAAAACCAGACAAAGCTATCACTCACACAAAAAAAGAAAACTACAGGCCAGTATCACTGATGAACATAGACATAAAAATCCTAACAAAATCATAGCAAACTGAATCCAACAACCCATTAAAAGAATCATACACCATGATCAAGTGGGATTTACCCCAGGAATTGCAGGGATTCTTCAACATACATAAATCAATCAATGTGATATACTATATTAATAAAATAAAGAATAAAAACCATATGGTCACCTCAATCCCTGGAGAAGGAAATGGCAGCATACTTCAGTATCCTTGCCTGGATAAATGCAGAAAAATCTTTTGACAAAATTCAATACCTATTTATGAAAAAAACTCTCCACACAGTGAGCATAGAGGGAACCTACCCGAACATAATAAAGGCCATATGCGACAAACCCATAGCAAGCATCATTCTCAACAGTGAAACTGAAAACATTTCCTTTAAGATCAGGAACAAGACAAGGATGTCCACTCCCACCACTTTTATTCATCATAGTTTTGGAAGTCCTAGCTATGGCAATCAGAGAAGAGAAATAAATAAAAGAAATACAAACTGGAAAAGAAGAAGTAAAACTATCACTGTTGGCAGATGACATAATACTATATATAGAAAATTCTAAAAAGCCTCCCAGAAAACTACTAAGCTCACCAATGAATTTAACAAAGTTGCAGGATACAAAATTAATACCAGAAATCTCCTGCGTTATTATACACTAACACAAAAGATCAGAAAAAGAAGATAAGGAAATAATCCCATTTACCATAGCATCAAAGAGAACAAAATACCTCAGAATGAATCCACCAAGGAGGCAAAAGACCTGTACTCTGAAAACTATAAGATACAAATGAAAGAAGTCAAAGACGATACAGATAGATATATCTATCATGTTCTTGGATTGGGAGCATCAGTATTGTCAAAATGACTATACTACCCAAAACAATCTGCAGATTCAATGCAATCAATCCCTATCAAATCATCAATAGCACTTTTCACAGAATTAGAACAAAAAATTTTACAATTTATATGGCGACACAAAAGACACTGAAGAGCCAAAGCAATTTTGAGAAAAGAAAACAGAGCTTGAGGAACCAAGCTCCCTGACTTCAGACTATACTACAAAGCTACAGTAACCAAGACAGTATGATGCTGGCACAAAAACAGAAATATAAATCAATGGAACCATCACCTAATCTATGACAAAGGAGGCAAGAATATACAATGGAGAAAAGACAGCATTAAATAAGTGGCTCTGGGGAAACTAGACAGCTACATGTAAAAGAATGAAATTAGAGCATTCTCTAACACCACATAAAAAATAAATTGAAAATAAAGACCAAAATGCAAGATTGGACACTATAAAACTCTAACAGGAAAAGATAGGCAAAACACTCTGACATAAATCACAGCAATATCTTTTTTGATCCACCTCTCAGAGGAATAAAAATAAAAACAAAATAAACCAATGGGACTGAATTAAACTTTAAAGCTTTTGCACAGCAAAGGAAACCATAAATAAAACAAAAAGACAGCCCATAGAATGGGAGAAAATATTCATAAACAAAGCAACTGACAAAGAATTCATCTCCAAAACATGCAAATAGCTCATACAGCTCAATATCAAAATAAACAATACCAACCTAGAGGGGTGGGATGGGGAGGGAGGTTCAAAAGGGAGGGGATATATGTATACCTATGGCTGATTCATGTTGAGCTTTGACAAAAAACAGCAAAATTCTATAAAGCTACTATTCTTCAATAAAAAATAAATTAACTTAAAAATAAACAAATAAACAACTCAATCAAAAATGGGCAGAAAAATCTAAATAGACATTTCTCTAAAGAAGACATACAGATGGCCAACAGGCACATGAAAAGATGCTCAACATCATCAATTATTAGAGAAATGCAAATCAAAACTACAATGAGATATCACTCCACACTGGTCAGAATGGCCATCATCAAAAAATCTACCAACAATAAATGCTGGAAAGAGTGTGGAGAAAAGGGAACTCTCCTTTACTTAGGGAATGTAAATCAATAAGCAACTATATAGAACAGTATGGAGACTCCTTAAAAAACTAAAAATAGAGCCATCTATTTTATGATCCAGCCATCCCACTCCTGGGCATGTATTCAAAGAAAAATATAATTCAAAAAGATCCATGCGCCGCAATGTTCCCTGAAGCACTATTTGCAATGTCAGGATATAGAAGCAACCTAAATGGACACCAGCAGAGGAACAGGTAAAGGAGATATGGCACACACATACAACAGAAAATTACTCCTCCCTTAAAAACATATCGATAATGCCACTTTCAGCAACATGGATAGACACAGAGATTTCCATACTGAGTGAGGAAAGTCAGACAGAGAGAGACAAATATCACATGATACCATTTATATATGGAAATGACCTCTTTTAAAAGGGTACAAATGAACCTATTTACAAAACTGAAATGGAGTCATAAGTGTGGAAAACACATTTATGCTTGCCAAGGGAGAAAGGAAAGAGAGAAACTGGGAGACTGGGATTGACAAGTATACACCGCTGCTGCTGCTGCTGAGTCGCTTCAGTCGTGTCCGACTCTGTGCAACCCCATAGACGGGCAGCCCACCAGGCTCCCCCGTCCCTGGGATTCTCCAGGCAAGAACACTGGACTGGGTTGCCATTTCCTTCTCCAATGCATGAAAGTGAAAAGTGAAAGTGAAGTCGCTCAGTCCTGTCCAACTCTTAGCGACCCCATGGACTGCAGCCTACCAGGCTCCTCTGTCCATGGGATTTTCCAGGCAAGGGTACTGGAGTGGGGTGCCATCTCCTTCTCGGCATACATATACTACTACATGAAAAAGATGTAAGCCCACTATATAGCACAGGGTACTCAATCCTCTGTTATGACCTATATGAGAATAGAATCTAGGAAAGAGTGGGTATGTGTATAACTGATTCACTTTGCTGTACAGCAGAAACTAATATAACACTGTAAATCAACTATACACTAATAAAAGTTAATTTCAAAAAATCCTAAAAGAAAGAGCAGGAAGAAGCAATTTCCAAGAAATAAGTAAAGCATGCAATCAAAAACATAATAAAATCAACACAACACTTCTTACCAAGGTATCAATAAACACTGAGGATTTTAGGAATGTTTTGAGTATTCAGAGATGACAAAAACTAGACATTTCTACAAATAGTAATATCCTGAAGCAAGGAAAGGACCAATCCCAACTGAGAGGGAACTGGAGATAGAATGAAACATGTGAAGGAGTATTTTGATACTTGGACAAAGCCATTTTAGAGAGAATTCAAACTGGAAGAGCAACTGCTCTCTTGGCATAATAAACAAAAGGATGCTTATCGTTCACTCAGATGCACAGTAAATGGATATTAGTATGCTATTTTTGGTATTCATGGTCTTTATATTTAATGTATGCTTAATTAATCACACAGTAAATATACTATCACTCATTTGTATACAGGGCTGGGGACTGGGCTTTCTCATTTCACCATAAGGCTTCAAATTAAAAATCTCTCAGAGATAATCATAAATATACACAAAAAGACATATATCAAACAGATTATTACTCATAAGTACAGTCACAGTCCTGACATCATGGTCAGCAATTATTTCATGTATTTACTATGTGCTGGCACACTGGAAAGAACTTGGGCAATATACATCAAGAACCTTAAAATGTTTATAAACTTTGACCTAGTTTTTTTTTTCAGACAATATATCCTCAAAACAAATACAATACAACAAAAGCTTAATGTTCATATTATAGAATGATTAGGAAATCATGGTGTCCTCATAAACTGGGATGTATTGAGTAACATGTTAGATGGTACTGATCAAATCTATCAATACTAGAGGAGGGATTGTTAGAAACAAGTATCATTAGAAACAAGTAAGTTCTCAGTAAATTCAGGATAGAATATACTGATAAATGCAAATTTGTGAAAATCAGATGAAAGAGGAAGAGAAATGCTGCAAAATTTTTACATTTTATTAACAGTACCGCAGTGAAGTCCCACAAGACCTCTGCAGGAGCAGATAACCTGGCAGGGCTAAAGTGTCTGCAAAAATCGAATAGAATATGCATCTCTTTCTGTTATCCTAAGATTGGGCCCTCCTTATACTAAAACCATTTTGAAAAGTCCATATGTAAATGAAGTTATTACTAACTAGGAGTGAAGCAGTATTTTCTAGTTATCTCTACTTTAGGGAGAGTTCTGGGAGGAACTTCCTGAACTAGTGAAGTGAAAGGTTCTAAATGACACAGCGAATGAATTGGGGTTTATGTATCAAGGATTCTGCTGTAGCTGAGTGCTCCAGAACGACTCAGGCATGGCAGATCCATTGTTACTAAAGCTGACTTGGTAATAACCCATATAAATAAACAAATAAGAGTTTTGTGCATTCATCCAACGCATTCTATCTGTCTGCATCAATATTAGAAGGAACCTTTAGCTGGAAAAAGGCAAAGCTCACTCTCATGGCAGCCTGGGTAAACTGGCTTAGGAGTGGATCGACTGTGGCTGCCTGCTGTTTAGATTGCTCACCCAATTGCTTGCTAAAACCCAGAAGGGCCGACTCCACTCAAAATCAACACCACCGTTTTCTAGCCATTCTATAATATGAATATTAAGTGGGTATTAGGCACTAAGCCAGGAGCCAACAGAATATTATACAAGCATTAAACATGTTCATGAAGAATTTGTATTAAAACTGGAAAATTATTCTATAAAAAGCAGGATAAATTTATATATTTAATATAACCTCAAAATGCACAAATTAGGAACAGAAAAAAAGTATTACCAAGAGTTCTCTCTGGTGGTGGCAATATAAAGGATATTTATTTTCTTAATTCATATCAGAAAATTTTTTCTATGAAGAGCACACATTCTTTTATAAATAAAGGGTGAGGAGAGTGGATAAGAGGTAAGCAGTTCATTTTAACAAGGTCCATTTCTTTCTGAGTATGCTTCCTACTATTAAAGATCAAATTAATTGAGGTCCACAACAGAGAAAATAATTTAAAAATTTGTGAATTGTGTTTCAGCTTACACTTCAAACTCCAAATGCCTAATCAATGCTATTAAAATTAGGTTTTTATGAAAAGTAAGCAAAAAATTAATTTGAAATTTATATTATTATTTTCCTTGATACAAATGTTTCCTGAGTCATAGGAAACTGAGATGGTGTAAGCTTTTCTTCTTCCTCTATCCTTTCTCAGTGCAAACCTTCATTTTAAATGGAATACATGACATATTAGTAATCTAAGCTTTCATTCATAAACTGGAAAGATGCTGCCACCTACCCTTCCTATGTCCCACTGCTATCCAGCAAATAAAAACACTGAGGAGCTGAGAATGACCACCACGGACCCAAGCACCTAGAATATGGATTTGTGCTCCAGATTCCACACTTTCTCTGACAACTCGGAATGACAAACTACTGAGATTTATATGTTCCTGAAACGTAAGTTGCTGTAGTTCTGCTATTTCTTTCATAAACCAAAAGATGCTTAATAAATAGACCTAATTCACTTTATCTATGAGTAACCAAGTCATCAGATGTAGGACTCTTATCTGTGTAGGAGCACAGGGCATACCATGCCAACCTGTCTCTTTCCACATCCCTAAATTGGAGAGTTAAGCTATTCATCCATTATCACTTTTCCCTGAGGGTTGCTCACTGACTGCTTTCTTTGCAATGTCCTAAAAATCACCTAGTTACAATTGAGATCATTCACCTTTCCCCGTGGCTCAGATGATAAAGAATCCACCTGCAATTCAGGAGACCTGGGTTCAATCCAGGGTTGGGAAGATCCCCTGGAGAAGGGAATGGCAACCCACTCCAGTATTATTACCTGGAGAATCCCCAAGGACAGAGAAGCCTGGTGGGCTCACAGTTCACTGGGTCACAAAGAGTCTGCCACAACTGAAGTGATTAAGCACAGCACTGAGATCATTAACGTATATCACTCCTAACTCCTAAACTCCCTCTAACAAGTTGTGACATACAGATCATGAAAAATCTCTCTGTGCAGGGGGACTGACGAGAAGCAACTTTGGTCAACCACTGCTTCTAACCTGGATCAAAGCTAAGGTTAGCTGGTAAAGTCAAAAACCCTAAAAACATAAGTGATTAATTATTAAATCTCTAATTTTGTATCATATCTCCAGAAAGGTCTGAGTGTGGAAAAAAAAATTATAGGATCAAAAACATTGATTTGAAGACCTGAAATAAGACAATTTCTGAGACAAAACAAATCCTAAGAAGCAGAAACTGAAGAGACATCAGTTTTGCCCAAACCTCTATAGCAACGTAGAATTTTAAATGAGATCTGTACTATTAAACCGGCTAAAAAAGAGAACACTCTTACATAATTAGTTTTGTGCAATGATGTCTCTACTATTTGTTTCTCTGAAGATTTTACTTCTGACATTTCTCTACAGTTACCCATATTCCCTCCATATTCAGTTATCTAATCTAGTGCCAAATTTTCCCTTGCTAGTTTATGCCACTCCCAGGAGATGAAATGGAGAACTTGGAAAATTTTACCCCAATCTTCTACTGCAGATTTCAGCAGCAGTTGAGTAAGACCCAGGAAGAAGGAATAAAATATCACTCTTAGCCTATACGATACTGAGGGAATATCACATTATATCAGGACTGCCCTATCTTCATATCCCTGGAACCTGAAAACCATCCTAGGCAGTTAACTTTAAAATGTTCTTCTGTATTTCCTTAACATCTTCCTAATTCTTTTCGAACTTCCTTTTATTCATTGCAAAGAAACCTCCCGTAAGCTTTCCTTATTGGAATGCAACATTGATTTAGGGAAAATAAAAGCCTCAACTAATTTATAGCAAAGATTTTAGACTTGACTTTTCCCCCAAGAAGCTTTATTAGCCTGTAAAACATAACCAAAAGCCTTAAAAGAATCTAAAACCACCTAATCATAAAAGATTTTGTATTGGCACATTCTGGGAGTCTTGTTTATCCCACAAATAGAGCCATTCATTATGTGCTTTTGTTTCCCAGCATCTCATTAACTCATCTTGCACAGCATATCTAAAATAGTCTCTTCTGCTTTTTCTTTACAATTCAGAATTATCTTTGAAAATGGTTTTCAAATACATCAGGGCTCCACCACATTTCAAGATCAAACAGAAATATTGAAAATGTAAACACAGTCCCAGGGAGTGCCAGGAGAATATTTTCTGTCCTTCATTCATCAATACACTGCGCTACACAAGATAAAATATAGTTTATACTACCACCTACCTGAGGAGAAAGGGCACACACAAAGCAAGAGTAAGCAATACAAATAGCATCTACTAAAGCCCAAAGGTTGACAATGACAGTGTACAATGTATATTATAGTGTCTTTGTTGTGATTCAGTCCTAAGTCATGTCCGACTCTTTGCGACCCCATAAACAGCAGCACGCAGGGCTTCCCTGTCCACTATCTCCCAGGGTTTGCTCAAACTCATGTCCATTGAATCAGTCATGCATTCCAAACATCTCATCTTCTGTTGACCTCTTTGCCTCCTGCCTCAATCTTTCCCACCTTCAGGGTCTTTTCCAATGAGTCAGCTCTTCAAATCAGGTGTCCAAAGTTATTATTGTGTATAATACTATATATTATAGTGTACAATACAAAGTTATTATAGTGTATAACATATAGTATATACTGTATATTATAGTGTACAATATTGGTGTTTGGAGATTAGGAAAAATTAAGTATTGAGTTCTAAAAAGTAGGTTTCCAGAAAATAGATGTACCTCAAGATAGCTAATATGTAGACAGAGTGACTCAAAACATAGAGACCAATGTGTGTTTGTGGAACCCTGAGAGTTTTTTTGATGTGTTTGAACTGTGGTGTTGGAGAAGACTCTTGAGGGTCCCTTAGACTGCAAGGAGATCCAACCAGTCCATTCTGAAGGAGATCAGCCCTGGGATTTCTTTGGAAGGAATGATGATAAAGCTGAAACTCCAGTACTTTGGCCACCTCATGCGAAGAGTTGACTCATTGGAAAAGACTCTGATGGTGGGAGGGATTGGGGGCAGGAGGAGAAGGGGATGACAGAGGATGAGATGGCTGGATGGCATCACGGACTCGATGGACGTGAGTCTGAGTGAACTCCGGGAGATGGTGATGGACAGGGAGGCCTGGCGTGCTGCAGTTTGTGGGGTCGCAAAGAGTCGGACACAACTGAGCGACTGAACTGAACTGAACTGAACTGAGAGGTTTTTGTTCAGAACCAAGGGTACTTGGGAAAGTCTTGGAATACCTTGAAACAGATAAATGCAAAAATGGAAAGCACAGTATACCCATTATATTACTGTATAACAAATTATCCTAAAATTTAATGGCTTAAAACAACCATTTTGTTTTTCTCATGAATTTGGTATATCAAAAATTTAGAAAGAATAAATTAGGAATGTTTATGTCAATATGTGCTCCATATTGACACTAGCCTCACCTGGGAAGACTTGAAGTCTACAAACTATGGCCATAAAAAGGCTCATTCACTCTCATTCTTCTAGGCTAGGATGACTTAAAGATGAGGACTGCTGCCAAGACACCTGCATGTGGCCTCTCCATATGACCTTGCTTCCTCACAATATGGCAGCCCCAGAGTAGTCAGAGCTCTTACATGGCAGCAGCTCAGGGTTCCAAACAGTGGTGTCACAGGAAAGAAGCTACATCATCTATCGGTCCAGTTCTGGAAAACACAGTGTGATTCCCATCATACTCTTTGTCAAAGCAGTCACAAGCCTATATAGATTTAAAGAGTGATATCGTAGAACCCACCTCTCAAAAGGTAAAGTGTTAAAGAATTTTGAGGTCATGTTTCAATATCAACAAAAACAGGTTTCCTGAGTATCTTTTCTGACAGCATCTAAAATACTTTACAATTTCACAAATTCCCATTGATATACAAGAAAGGAAAAAGAGTAGAAATTTTGTGTCCAAGGCTGGGATTACCATATGTCTCAGTTCTCCCAGGAACAGTCTCCGTTTACACACATCCCAAAGTAATGATTAATTGCCCCCCCTTTCACTCTTAAAAGTGCCCAGTTTAATAAGTTACATGATAATCTTATTTGATGTTCAGTTCAGTTCAGTTCAGTCACTCAGTTGTGTCTGACTCTGCAACCCCATGAATCGGAGCACGCCAGGCCTCCCTGTCCATCACCAACTCCCGGAGTACACTCAGATTCACATCCATCGAGTCCATGATGCCATCCATCCATCTCATCCTCTGTCGTCCCCTTCTTCTCCTGCCCCCAATCCCTCCCACCATCAGAGTCTTGTCCAATGAGTCAACTGTTCGCATGAGGTGTCCAAAGCACTGGAGCTTCAGCTTTAGCATCATTCCTTCCAAAGAAATCCCAGGGTTGATCTCCTTCAGAATGGACTGGTTGGATCTCCTTGCAGTCCAAAGGACTCTCAAGAGTCTTCTCCAACACCACAGTTCAAAAGCATCAATTCTTTGGCACAAGTTCCTATAATTCAAAGGCCATGACTATACATACAAAGTAAAATTCACATCCTTGTTTCTCAAAAAAAAACTCTTTAAAATATCCAGGTTATTTACATGACTATTCCAAATGCACTTGCTTTTTGAACAACATGCAAGTTACTTTACCAGTATGTGAGGATACCAACCAGAAGCTGATAAGAATGAGGTCATACCAGGACCACGTAATTCTAAGGCTCTCTGCTAATCCAGGTCCCACAACAGAGAACAAGACAGGGTATACACCCAGTTTTGTTTGTTCATGTAAGCAATCAGTACCTTCTATGCTAATACTTGTAAAATTCTAAATTTTGCAGAGTAGCAGCCTCTCCATGCTTCTATAAAGCTGTAAGTGACAAAAATACTAAAAAGATCCATATGACCAAACTGCACATTATTGATTTCAAAGGAAGGTTTTCTTACTTTACTTTAGAAAATGGGCAAGTCAAAGAACAGTTGAATACTTTTTTAGGTACTCTTTTAAAACACTGAAACTTGTTTATGGTAATTTTAAGCAAGGGGGTTTATTTTCCTAAGTAGAAGACTTTTTTTCTCTTGGACACTATTGAACAAGACAGGCTACCTGCTGACATTAAATTGCAGGTATTTACAATTTCAGTTAGCACTTTCCCATGAATGTAAGGCCATTTTGTTATGGCTTCTAACAGAGTTTGCTATTAGTGAAATCACCATCTTTAACATAAAAACCAATAAAGAAGAAATGTGAAAGAACTTGGTTTACATTAAACTAAGAAAAATGTATTAACTATGGACGTTTAATGTCAGGCCATAAAATTCTTGGCCTTGCCAGCAATGGGGTCTTCTCCCCTGTCTGTGCCTACTCTGGTATAACAAGAGTTTTCACCAAAATGTCCATTTAGAGATCTTCCACTAAGAGGTTGTCATTACTCCTCTAGATTCAATTAACCAGTTTCAGTTCTTCTTGAAAGTTGTGGAGGGCTACATGGACCTAACTCGCCTTAATCTAATCTTACTATGCTTATGTGAAGGATCTCATTTTCAATCACTCAGTCACATCTGACTTTGCAACCCCGCAGACTATAGCCCACCAAACCCCTCTGTCCATGGAATTCTCCAGACAAGAATACTGCAGTGGGTTGCCATTTCCTACTCCAGGGGATCTTCCCAACCCAGGGATCAAACCACATCTCCTGTGTCACCTACATTGCAGGCAAATTCTTTACCAAAAAAAAAACAAAACCCGCAATACTGCTAGCACGTCTCAATCCATAACAATCTCTAGACAAAGCTATTAAGAGTTCAATGCTAATAAAAGACTTATTCCAAACTCATCCCTGGTTTAAGTTCCAGAATTTAGTATACTCCAGAGTACAACTCTCACTTCATCTACAAACCTCTTCTGGTTAAGGCTCTGTGTTGCAGGTCTCCAAATCCACCCCCAGATTCAGTGATTTGTTAGAACTCACAGGACTTACAGGTAAAATTTATTACAGTGAAAGGACACAAAGCAAAATCAGTAAAGGCAAATGGTACATGGGATGAAATCTGAAGGAAAAATCAGACGTAGTTCCCAGGAGTCTCCCTGCATAGTCAGATGGGATCAATTCCTCCAGCACCAGACTGTGTGATATGTGTGAAATGTTGTCTACCAGAGAATCTCATTAGAAACTCAGACCCCAGTGTTTTTACTGAGAGCTGCTGAACATATACCAAAACTCCAGATTCTCAGAATGAAAGCAGGTGTTAAACACAAGCCATATTGCTTAAATAAACATTTTAGGCACAGTAAACCATAAGTTAGAAAATGGTGAAAACATTCTCCAAATCTGAGAACCCAGATGCCAGACAAGGGCTAACTTTGCAAGCAGACTTCCCTGATAGCTCAGTTGGTAAAGAATCTTCCTGCAATGCAGGAGACCCCAGTTCAATTCCTGGATCAGAAAGATCCCCTGGAGAAGGGATAGGCTACCCACTCCAGTATTCTTGGGTTCCCCTTGTGGCTCAGCTGGTAAAGAATCCACCTGCAATGTGGGAGACCTGGGTTTGAAATCTGTGTTGGGATGATCCCCTGGAGAAGGGAAAGGCTGCTGCTGCTGCTGCTGCTGCTGCTGCTGCTGCTGCTGCTGCTGCTGCGTCGCTTCAGTCGTGTCCAACTCTGTGCGACCCCATAGACGGCAGCCCACCAGGCTCCCCTGTCCCTGGAATTCTCCAGGCAAGAACACTGGAGTGGGTTGCCATTTCCTTCTCCAATGAGTGAGAGTGAAAAGTGAAAGTGAAGTCTCTCAGTCGTGTCCGACTCTTTGCGACCCCATGGACTGTAGCCTACCAGGCTCCTCTGTCCATGGGATTTTTCAGGCAAGAGTACTGGAGTGGGGTGCCATTGCCTTCTCCCACTCAAGTATTCTGATCTGGAGAATTCCATGAACAGTATAGTCCATAGGGTCTCAAAGAGTTGGAAGCAACTTAGCAGCAGCAGCAGCAAGCAATTTTCACTTTCTGAAGATAGCGGTCCCAGGACAGTTGTGTTAACTTTTCTATACAAGTTCCCTGGCCACTGAAATCTAGGACCCCTTTCTTGATACCAGGCTCCCTGAAAGACTAAAGCCTCCCAAATTTTTGCACACTGCCTGCAGCCTTTTCTTAAGGCCTTCAGGTGGATTTTTCAGGTTTTGTTTTGCCCCAGCTGCCTGATTATTTGCACAACAGTCAAAACCAAGACAGTCTTGTGCTCCTTCTGATGCCAGTGTTCAAAGTACAATGATAGTAGAGAGCCAGTCAAAAGACTCCACCCACATTTGTGACAGTCATGTTTATTACTCCTAGCTCTTCCCCTAGGAGAAGGCAATGGCAACTCACTCCAGTACTCTTGCCTGGAAAATCCCATGGACGGAAGAGCCTGGTAGGCTACAGTCCATGGGGTTGCGAAGAGTCAGACACGACTGAGCGACTTCACTTTCACTTTTCACTCTCATGCATTGGAAAGGGAAATGGCAACCCACTCCAGTGTTCTTGCCTGGAGAATCCCAGGGACAGCAAAGCCTGGTGGGCTGCTGTCTATGGGAGTCGCACAGAGTCAGACATGACTGAAGCGACTTAGCAGCAGCAGCAGCTCTTCCCTAGAGCTGTCCCTCTCACCACTGCTGTCTCTCATTTCTAGCAGTGCTTTCCCTATCAAAATATATGGCAAACCAGACAGGAGGATTTTAAGAATTAAACCATGCCTGGACAGTTCCAACGAGGGAATATATCAACATATTTGTTTACTTATGCAATTCTCCAATAACACATTTCTAAAACAAAGGGACTGCTTTGGCAACTATTTCATGTTACTTAGCAAGCCCTTATGTAATCTCTTCCCCTAGGAGTTCTGTTCAGCCACCTGGAAGGTGAGCGAAGATTGGAACATTTTAATATATTCTACATAAAATTATCCTTCAGGGAATTTCCTAGATGCTTCTAAATTTGAAAGCAAGAAATGAACCTTTGATAGAGCTCTGTGGCCGCAGGAAAGAAACCTTAGACAGAAGCTTTTCTGCCCCTCTGGAGTATCATTTGACTTTGCAATTTTGTACCAATCTAATATTCAGGCATATCTGCAACAGTGAGGCTCAAAATTCCATTCTCCCAATATTAGCTCTTTGCAACACAACATCTCTTACTCCTCCCATTTCCATGAAGCCCAAGTTGCACTTTAGAAACTGTTTCTCCCAAAGATCATTTTTAATTCAATTTAAATTAAGCAAATGTTCACTTGAGCAGCTAAAGCTCTCTTAAGGACACTTAAATTAACGATAATTATTTAAACATTCATATACTAGTATGAAGTTCTCCTGATTTATCCTCCAATCAACATAATTCAAAATTATATCCATGGAGAGAAACCTAATTTATATCCTTTATAGGAATAAAAACTATTTATTTTGAGGGTTATTTTAAAGAAATTGAAATGATTGAAGTTCAGTTCAGTTCAGTCGCTCAGTCGTGTCCGACTCTTTGTGACCCCATGAACTGCAGCACACCAGGCCTCCCTATCCATCACCAACTCCCGGAGTCCACCCAAACCCATATCCATTGTGTTGGTGATGCCATCCAACCATCTCATCCTCTGTTGTCCCCTTCTCATCCTGCCCTCAGTCTTTCCCAGCATCAGGGTCTTTTCAAATGAGTCAGCTCTCTGCATCAGGTGGCCAAAGTATTGGAGTTTCAGCTTCAATATCAGTCCTTTCAATGAACACCCAGGACTGATCTCCTTTAGAATGGACTGGTTGGATACCCTTGCAGTCCAAGGGACTCTCAAGAGTCTTCTCCAACACCATAGTTCAAAAGCATCAATTCTTCAGCGCTCAGCTTTCTTCACAGTCCAACTCTCACATCCATACCTGACTACTGGAAAAACCATAGCCTTAACTAGACAGACCTTTGTTGGCAAAGTAATGTCTCTGCTTTTTAATATGCTGTCTAGCTTGGTCATAACTTTCCTCCCAAGGAGTAAGCATCTTTTAATTTCATGGCTGCAATCATTATTTGCAGTGATTTTGGAGCCCCAAAAAATAAAGTCTGATACTGTTTCCCCATCTATTTCGCATGAAATGATGGGACCAGATGCCATGATCTTTGTTTTCTGAATGTTGAGCTTTAAGCCAAACTTTTTCACTTTCCTCTTTCAGTTTCATCAAGAGGTTTTTTAGTTCCTCTTCACTTTCTGCCATAAGGGTGGTATCTTCTGCATATCTGAGGTTACTGATATTTCTCCCAGCAATCTTGATTCCAGCTTGTGCTTCTTCCAGCCCAGCGTTTTTCATGATGTACTCTGCATAGAAGATAAATAAGCAGGGAGCCTTGACGTACTCCTTTTCCTATTTGGAACCAGTCTGTTGTTCCATGTCCAGTTCTAACTGTTGCTTCCTGACCTGCATATAGGTTTCTCAAGAGGCAGGTCAGGTGGTCTGGTATCCCCACCTCTTTCAGAATTTTCCACAGTTTATTGTGATCCACACAGTCAAAGGCTTTGGAATAGTCAATAAAGCAGAAATAGATGTTTTTCTGGAACTCTCTTGCTTTTTCAATGATCTAGCAGATGTTGGCAATTTGATCTCTGGTTCCTCTGCCTTTTCTAAAACCAGCTTGAACATCTGGAAGTTCACAATTCACGTATTGCTGAAGCCTGGCAATATGTGAAATGATTGAAATTGTCTCCTGAATTCTTCACCTTCACATCACAGTTACAATGCATTCCACACAGTCTTGGGTAGTTTTAAAACTTTAAATTCTTGAAAATTTGCCATTTGCAGCAACATGGATGGACTTGGAGAGTATTACACTAAGTGAAATAAGTCAAAGACAAATACTGTATGACATGATATATGTGGAATTTAAAAATTAAGACTAGTGAATAAAAGAAAAAGAAGCAGATTCACAGAAATAGATAACCAATTAATGGTTACCTGAGGGGAGAGCAAAAGTAGGAGGGTCAATATAGGGGTAAGAGAAGAAAAGAGATTATCATATGTGTGAAACTTCCAAAAATTATAAAGCATTATAGAATTTAAAGAATATTTCATTTAATTTTAAAATAAAAAGAGATTTGCCTCGATTTTCCTGTCTCCTATTTTACAATAGCTTTGAAAGATGGTCCCACTGGGAAAATCAGAGGGAGGTATACATAGGATCTCTCTGCATTATTCCTTACAACAGTATATAAGTCTACAATTATCTTAAAGTAAAACATTTAATTTAAAAAATATTAACCTATTAACATAATTTTGTGTTAGAAATCAGCTTTTAACTGAAAGCAAGGTCACAAATCAAGTAAATATAGAAAGACCATGTAGTCTAGAAAAATGACCTTCAAAATTAGAAAGTTTCCATTCAGTCCCAGAAATCTGGGACTATTACATGCTATTAAAACTCTGTAATCTCTTGGGTACTCAGTTTTCTCATCTTTACAACAGAGACAGTAATGCTTGTTTTGCAGGATTGTTGTAAGGAATAAATTAGATAATCAGTGTCTGGCACCTTGGTTCGCACTCAAGAAATGAGAGCTATTTTGTTAAGAGGTAAGCAGTAAAGGAGTAAAACATTGGAGCTTCCCCCAAGAAGACAGAATTTGGGGATATACTGGGAGAGGTTCTGGAAGCTCAAGGCAGCTTGTAGCAAACAGATGCTGGAGAACTGTGGGGGCCAAATCTTTTACAACAGCTACCTCTTCACCCCACCCTGGAATGCTCTCCCCAGATGTCTATTCGTCCAGTTTTTTCACTTTATCCAGGTCACTGCTAAAATCAGCCTACGGAGAGAATTAATCTGACTATCCCATATAACAAAACTTCATTATTGTTTACAACCTCATTTCATCACAATCTGAAGGTATGTTTATTTGATATCCCTTCTCTTCTTTCTCTTCTTTCTTTTCTCTCCTGTGCTCCAAATAGAATGTAAGCTTCATAAGAGCATAAACATGGATTGTTTATTATTATATTCCTAGGATCTAGAACTGAAGAAGGCAATGGCACCCCTCTCCAGTACTCTTCCCCGGAAAATCCCATGGAAGGAGGAGCTTGGTAGGCTGCAGTCCATGGGGTCCTAAGAGTCAGACACGACTGAGCGACTTCACTTTCGCTTTTCATTTTCATGCATTGGAGAAGGAAATGGCAACCCACTCCGGTGTTCTTGTCTGGAGAATCCCAGAGACGGGGGAGCCTGGTGAGCTGCCGGATATGACGTTGCACAGAGTCGGACACGACTGAAGCGACTTAGCAGCCGCAGCAGCAGCAGGGTCTAGAAAACACTGTGTATAGCATGTGCTTGATAAAGATTCTTTGATTACTGGGTAAATCCTTGCTTACGGAAGCCTAAATATTTCAGGTAGTTGTTTTCCCAAATATATGGAAAGAATAAAGACAGAGGAGAAAAAAAAATCACATTCATTGCTTTCTAAACAAAATAATTCCACGTTCATCTTCTCCTACTAGTCTCTTATTTCTACACATCATTTCATTCACACATCCACTTAGCACCTGTTGCATAAAAGACACTCAGGACATGAAGTGACTTCATAAAAATTGTCAGTGTTTAAAGTTCTGTCTTCTAAAATTAGCTTTTGTCCTCAGTAGAATCAAGGAAGCTAATGTCTATACCCTGGTTCTCAATAAGAGCAAATGAACAAGTCGAACACTGTAAAAAAAAAAAAAAAAAAACTATAAACAGACCCTACTTTCTCTTTGGTATTACTCTACTTCATCAAGATGCATTCCACACTTTATAACTAGAACATAATCATCAAACTAGTCCTTGATTACCTAATCTAGGGCAACATCTTACCCAGGCCCAGGACTTTTCTAAATTCAATGACTCCATTTTAGCATCCTCCAATCCCACCAAAAAGGAGATCATATAGTCATATATCTCCCCTTTTTATAAAACACTATGACTGTCACTGGATATTTTCTACCTAACCTTTTCCAAGGACAGCACAAGTATTCTGGCTGAAAGTAAGTCACTCAGTATAATCTAAGACAAGAATGCATGAAATTACAATACCAACTTCAGGTTTACTTCCATTCTGGTGATTTGCAAAACAATCACTTCTCTACTAGGAGATAGTAATTTTTAATACTTTTCACTATTACTTTTATACTACAGTCTGTCTTGCAAAAGGCCAAATTTCACATGAAACTTTCAACTCCAGTGAAATACTATATCATCATCTTTGGAAAATCATACATTGTTTCATCTCAAATAGCAAAGTATTAGAGAAGTAACATCAAGTTGTAAATTGTCTATAGCCATGGAAACAATTCTCAATGCAAATAACCCTGCCAATACAAATTTTCAATGCTAACTAAAGCTTTTAATCAGACCAGGCAGCTTCCACTAAAACAAAACCCTAAGCTGGTTGAAAAGGGAAACAAATATAGGCATGTAACAGGAGGGAGATGACTGTGCCCAAACACTTATTTTTTAAACATTTCTAAGAAAGCAAAAGCTCTTATATAAATTTACAAAGAACAGGGGTTTGGACAGTCAGTAAGTTCTTTATTATATACTGCCGATTGAAATTTGGCATGCTAAGGAAACAAGAAATATCAAGGTGGGTGATAGTAGGGGGGAAAGCTATCAGGCTATGATTTGATTTTAAAATTTATTTCTTATACAACTGTATTCTTAAAAGCAGGCAAATGGGTTAGTCAGAAGCCCAAAAGAGACAATTAGAGTTCTTGATATCTGAGTTATTTTATAGAAATATTATATACCAACAGATTAGGCTAGAGATGTTCTACAAGTACACACGTAGCATAAAGCATCACAGATTACCAAAAGAATGCAGAAGCAGAAGAACCTCTCAGCTAGCTCACCTATAAACCAGAACATTCCATCTTCCTGTGATTGTTTTCACAGTTAACTTTTAAGAGACTTAGAAGATGGAGGATGAATCTAAATCACTTTCTCCTCTAAGCGAATTAAGTGCCTGATTGATAAATGCTTCTGTGATGCTGCCTTTCTTTTTGTTTACTTAAACATGTCTATATTGTCAGCCTGCTGTATGAACAGGTTGTCTGATGATATACTGGGAGTTCAACAACAGTCCATATGTTATGACTCCACTTATGAATAGTATTGAATATGGAAGTATAAGTGTAAAAGATTACATTAAGTGATGGTATGAGAGGTCAGACTGATGGATTTTTCCTATGATCTATATTTTCAAATGGTCCATAATAAACATTATTGCTCTTAAAAGGGTTATTTTAATATCTCCAGTTCAGTTCAGTCGCTCAGTCATGTCCGACTCTTTGCAACCTGATGAATCGCAGCACGCCAGGCCTCCCTGTCCATCACCAACTCCCGGAGTTCACTCAGACTCATGTCCATCTAGTCAGTGATGCCATCCAGCCATCTCATCCTCTGTCGTCCCCTTCTCCGGCCCCCAATCCCTCCCAGCATCAGAGTCTTTTCCAATGAGTCAACTCTTCGCATGAGGTGGCCAACGTACTGGAGCTTCAGCTTTAGCATCATTCCTTCCAAAGAAATCCCAGGGCTGATCTCCAGAATGGACTGGCTGGATCTCCTTGCAGTCCAAGGGACTCTCAAGAGCCTTCTCCAACACCACAGTTCAAACGCATCAATTCTCCAGCGCTCAGCCTTCTTCACAGTCCAACTTTCACATCCATACATGACCACTGGAAAAATCATAGCCTGAACTAGATGGACCTTTGTTGGCAAAGTAATGTCTCTGCTTTTGAATATGCTATCTAGGTTGGTCATAACTTTTCTTCCAAGGAGTAAGCGTCTTTTAATTTCATGGCTGTAATCACCATCTGCACTGATTTTGGAGCCCCCAAAAATAAAGTCTGACACTGTTTCCACTGTTTCCCCATCTATTTGCCATGAAGTGATGGGACCAAATGCCATGATCTTCATTTTCTGAATGTTGAGCTTTAAGCCAACTTTTTCACTCTCCTCCTTCACTTTCATCAAGAGGCTTTTTAGTTCCTCTTCACTTTCTGCCGTAAGGGTGGTGTCATCTGCATATCTGAGGTTATTGATATTTCTCCCGGCAATCTTGATTCCAGCTTGTGTTTAATATCTTAAGACCCTCTGAAAGTGAAGTCACTCAGTTGTGTCCAACTCTTTGCGATCCCATGAACTGTAACCTACCAGGATCCTCTGTCCATGGGATTTTCCAGGCAAGAGTACTGGAGTGGGTTGCCATTTCCTTCTCCAGGGGATCTTCCCGACCAAGAGATTGAACCCCAGTCTCCCTCATTCTAGGCAGATGCTTTACCATCTGAGCCACTAGGGAAGTCTAACTGTGGCTCAGATCATGAACTCCTGACTGCCAAATTCAGACTTAAATTGAAGAAAGTAGGGAAAACCGCTAGACCATTCAGGTATGACCTAAATCCAATCCCTTATGATTACACAGTGGAAGTGAGAAATAGATTTAAGGGACTAGATCTGATAGATAGAGTGCCTGATGAACTATGGACGGAGGTTCATGACATTGTACAGGAGACAGGGATCAAGACCATCCCCAAGGAAAAGAAATGCAAAAAACCAAAATGGCTGTCTGGGGAGGCCTTACAAATAGCTGTGAAAAGAAGAGAAGTGAAAAGCAAAGGAGAAAAGGAAAGATATAAGATTCTGAATGCAGAGTTCCAAAGAATAGCAGGGAGAGATAAGAAAGCCTTCTTCAGCGATCAATGCAAAGAAATACAGTAAAACAACAAAATGGGAAAGACTAGAGATCTCTTCTAGAAAATTAGAATTATTGACTATGCCAAGGCCTTTGACTGTGTGGATCACAATAAACTGTGGAATTCTTCAAGAGATGGGAATACCAGACCACCTGACCTGCCTCTTGAGAAACCTGTATGCAGGTCAGGAAGCAACAGTTAGAACTGGACATGGAACAACAGACTGGTTCCAAATAGGAAAAGGAGTACGTCAAGGCTCCCTGCTTATTTAACTTCTATGCAGAGTACATCATGAGTAACGCTGGGCTGGAAGAAGCACAAGCTGGAATCAGGATTGCCAGGAGAAATATCAATAACCTCAGATATGCAGATGACACCACCCTTATAGCAGAAAATGAAGAGGAACTAAAGAGCCTCTTGACGAAACTGAAAGAGGAAAGTGAAAAAGTTGGCTTAAAGCTCAACATTCAGAAAACGAAGATCATGGCATCTAGTTCCATCATTTCATGGGAAATAGATGGGGAAACTGTGGAAACAGTGTCAGACTTTATTTTTGTGGCTCCAAAATCACTGCAGATGGTGATTGCAGCCAGGAAATTAAAAGATGTTTACTCCTTGGAAGAAAAGTTATGACCAACCTAGATAGCATATTCAAAAGCAGAGACATTACTTTGCCAACAAAGGTCCATCTAGTCAAGGCTATGGTTTTTCCAGTGGTCATGTATGGATGTGAGAGTTGGACTGTGAAGAAAGCTGAGTGCCGAAGAACTGATGCTTTTGAACTGTGGTGTTGGAGAAGACTCTTGAGAGTCCCTTACACTACAAGGAGATCCAACCAGTCCATTCTGAAGCAGATCAGTCCTGGGTGTTCATTGGAAGGACTGATGCTAAAGCTGAAACTCCAATACTTTGGCCACCTCATGCGAAGAGCTGATTCATTGGAAAAAACTCTGATGCTTGGTGGGATTGGGGGCAGGAGGTGAAGGGGACGACCCAGGATGAGATGGCTGGATGGCATCACTGACTCAATGGACATGAGTCTGAGTGAACTCTGGGAGTTGGTGATGGACAGGGAGGCCTGGCATGCTGCGATTCATGGGGTCACAAAGAGTTGGACACGACTGAGCGACTGAACTGAACTGAACTGAAAGCAACAAGATCAAACTCTAAACTTGACAGGGGGTGGGCGGGTGCATTCAATTCCATGTTAGACACATCCATCTACTTTAATATATCCAAATCCCTTGCAAAGACTTCCAGAACTTTGACCCTTTAGAATGGAGACAACCACAAATGTCCAAGCACATGAAAGAGCTTGGCATCAGGACTTCAAAGAAATCTATCCACATGCCTTTTAGAGTTTCATTTACAATACAAGAATTGACTCAGGTAACTAAGTTGCATATTTGGGCAAAGGATATAGAGTTAATGAGGTAAATGTTAAATTATTTAAATATAACCATACCCTAAAATATGATAAAATTTTCATTAAGTATTTACCAAAGAGAAAAATTGATCTTTATCCAATAAAACCAAAGTTTTGAGAACAATGCAAATATTACAGACTTCTCAATATTAATTACTTCTAACCAGTCATTTATTTTTAAGGGTTTTACATAAAGAAAACTATTTAAAATATTTTTAACATGTATTTACAGATTCAGTTCAGTTCATTTGCTCAGTCATGTCCAAATCTTTGCAACCCCATGGACTGCAGCATGCCAGGCTTCCCTGTCCATCACCAAATCCCAGAGCTTGCTCAAACTCATGTCCATCAAGTCACTGATGCCATCCAACCATCTCATCCTCTGTTGTCCCTTTCTCCTCCTACCTTCGATCTGTCCCAGCATCAGAGTCTTCCAGTAAGTCAGTTCCTCGCATGAGGTGGCCAAAGTATTGGAACTTCAGCTTCAGCATCAGTCCTTCCAATGAATATTCAAGACTGATTTCCTTTAGGATTGACTGGTTTGATCTCCTTGCAGTCCAAGGGACGCTCAAGAATCTTCTCCAACACCACAGTTTAAAAGCATCAATTCTTAACTGACATCCATACACGACTACTGGAAAAACCATAGCTTTGACTAGACAGAACTTTGTTGGCAAAGTAATGTCTCTTCTTTGTTAATATGCTGTGTAGGTTGGTCATAGCTTTTCTTTTCCAAGGAGCAAGCATCTTTTAATTTCATGGCTGCAGTCACCATCTGCAGTGATTTTGGAGTCCAAGAAAATAAAATCTCTCACTGTTTCCATTGTTTTCCCATCTATTTGCCATGAAGTAATGGGACTGGATGCCATGATATTGGTTTTTTGAATGCGGAGTCGTAAGCCAGCTTTTTCACTCTCCTCTTTCACTTTCATCAAGAGGCTCTTTAGTTCCTTTTCACTCTATGCCATAAGAATGGTGTCTTCTGCATATCTGAGCTTATTAATATTTCTCCTGGAAATCTTGATTCCTGGAAATCTTGTGCTTCATCCAGCCTGGCATTTCGCATGAGGTATTCTGAAAATAAGTTAAATAAGCAGGGTGACAGTATACAGCCTTGGTGTACTCCTTTCCCAATGTGGAACCAGTCCGTTGTTCCATGTCCATTTCTAACTGTTGCTTCCTGACCTGCATGCAGATTTCTCAGGGAGCAGGTAAAGTGGTCTGGTATTCCCATCTCTTGAAGAATTTTCCACAGTTTGTTGTGATCCACACAGTCAAAGGCTTTGGTGTAATCAATAAAGCAGAAATAGGTGTTTTTCTGGAACTCTCTTGCTTTTTCTATGATCCAGTAGATGCTGGCAATTTGATCTCTGACTCCTCTGCCTTTTCTAAACCCAGCTTGAACATCTGAAAGTTCTCGGTCACTTACTGTTGAAGCCTGGCTTGGAGAATTTTGAGCATTACTTTGCTACCGTGTGAGATGAGTGTTCAAACTACCACACAATTTACAGATTATCTTTTTAAACTTTGCAATTTTTAAGCTGAAAAGACATTTCAAAATGTTAGCTAAGAGTGGCTATCTCTGAAGGGTGATTTTTTTTCTTAATGGCTTTCTCTAGTTTCCAAGTTCTTTTCATTGAGCATTTATCAAATTTTATAATCAGAATTTATAAGCTTGGGGTGAGGTGTACTCTAAGAAAATAAAAGCATACATTCAAAGGCCTGCACTTTAATTCTTCCCATTCTCTTACCTGCTTCTTCATCATTAGATCACATTAGCACTTCAATGTTGTTAAATTTAAGAGCATAAACAGAATCTCCAGATTTGTGATTCAAAGATTTCTAAATCACAGGATTTCCTGCTCACAGGAAAAAAAGATGCACAAGAAAAGAATTATACGCAGGTTCATATTATGCCAAAATGTAGAATACTTTCTCATAACTCACATTAAGCCATGCTGAATCTGTTCAGCCTTATGTATTTCAGGCTTGTATTTTTTAGTTACATAAGACATATTTTATTCTTAAGAAAAGCAAAAAAAAAAGCAGTAAAGCTACTTTTAACAAGGCAATGCTCTGAACTCAGTGAAAGCTTTATTATCACACTTAGTATATTATTCTGGAGATCAAAGTTCGTTATTATCTCTAAGATGACACCTATCTGTCCCATACTCCTCTTGTTCAATAACTTCCATTTTAAAATTTCTCTGCTTCCAAATCAAAGGAAATATTAAGGTACCTGATATGTCTCTGAAGATCTAAGTCTCCAAATGTTTTGGTCCTTTAGAAGTGCAACTAGAGAGAAACCACAAAGGACTACAAAGCAATAAGAAATATTAGCCATGGCCCTTGTATAGAATATAGCCCAAGGAGAGTATTTGGCTTGAAGGACTCAATGATTTATTACTGTTCAACTAACCTTCAATGATAATACTGCAGTGTCTCTGTCTCAGACTTTAGAAACATCTCTATATGTCAACCATGAGAAAGAGAAAATGAGAGGGGGGACTGGCTTAGCATATAGACTGAGTCTGTCACTGTCAGTAATACTATAAAAGCATAATATAAAGTATTTCCAAGTCCCCTCTGGCTAGTAAGAGAGACTAGGATCTAAGCTCATAAGCTCATAGGTCCTGACTTACTGCCTCAGTTTTCAACACATTGGCTCACTTGCTCATAACAGAATTAAAATCATGATATCTCTTTTATGTTTAGAAACAGTCCTTCTATTTCATGCTTCCTCATTCAAGAATCAAAAAATAGCTGGAGAAACATGGTGTCAGGTATACGACTGTACAGTAGGAATATACATGTAAGGACTATGGCAGTGATAAATTGTTGATACATCAAACCTTGCTACTGATAGAATGGGAGCTGCCTTTACACTGGTTATTATCTAGGAATGAAAATTCCAACCACTCTGTCATGATAAAGAAGGAAATCCTGCCATTTGTGATAACATGGATGGACCGTGAGTGCATTATGCTAAGTGAAATAAGTCAGATAAATATAGACAAATGCTGCATGATATCACTTACCTGTGTGTGCAATATTTTTTTTAAAAAATTAAACTTATAGAAACAGTATAATGGTAGTTACTAGAGAGTCAGGAATAAGGAAAAATGGGGAGATGAAAATGGGAAAAGTACAAACTTTCAGTTATAAGATAAATAAGTTCTGGGGATCAAATGTATAGCATCATGATTGTATTTAATAATACTGTACCCATACATTACTATTTACCAGTGAGAGTTGGACCATAATGAAGGCTGAGCATTCAAGAATTGATGCTTTAAAACTGTAGTGTTGGAGAAAATTCTTGAGAGTCTCTTGTACTGCAAGGAGATCAAACCAGTCAATCCTAAAGGAAATCAGTCCTGAATATTCATTGGAAGGACTGATGCTGAAGCTGAAGCTCCAGTACTTTGGCTTCTTGGTGCGAAGAGCCAACCCATTAGAAAAGACCCTGATGTTGGGAAAGATTGAAGGCAGGAGGAGAAGGGGATGACAGAGGACAAGATGACTGGATGGCAGCACTGACTCAATGGACATGAGTTTGAGCAAACTCCAGGTGATGGTTAAGGATAGGGAAGCCTGGTGTGCTGCAGTCAATGGGGTCACAAAGAGTCAGACATGACTGAGCAACTGAACCACAACGAATACTGTATTATATGCTTGAAAGTTGCTAAGAGAGTAGATCTTAAATGTTCTCACCAAATAAAAGAAATGATAATTATGTGATATGATGGAGGTGTTAACTAACACTATGGTGATAATCATTGTGCAATATGTAAGTATATCAAATCAACATATTATGTATCTTAAATCTATACAGTGCTATATGTGAATCATATTTCAATAAAAACTTGAAATCTCAACCACTGGTGATTAAATCACAACAACTCCTTTAGGAACATATGGTTCATTGTTACTAATAAGACTTAACCATTACTTTCTACTTCTTCATGGGCACTTTGTGTTGTTTAGTTTTTGGACATTACGCTAATAATTAAAATCTTCCAGACTCATTGGAGGGAAAGCTAATGAATAGGACTTAAGGGACTGATTTTTACTTCTCATGATAATTCTGTTTAAGTGTATATTACCAAGACTATTGTACTGCATCACTAAACAGTCTTCATTTAGCCACATCTATCTATAACATATTTGTAGAATATATATTATCTGTTCTTGATCTGGAAATGCAAGATATAAGAGGATAAGAAGGGAATTCTGGATTTAGATTCCAGTAGTAAGACAGAATTTGGGACAATACCTTAAAATCTTAAGATTATTATTATAATCTTTAAAACTATTGAGATTTTTTTAATAATCCCATTAAGTCAAGATTTTTTTAATTCTTAAACTGAAAAAAAATCACCCTCAGTCAAAACTAAATAAAATGCATTGCCTCATGTCACTGCACGTTAAATTCACAGAGAACTTTAAACACACACACACACAAAAATCACTGCTCTGAATTTAAGGTATAAAGTTTTCTCCTGCTAGGTAACCATAAAAATATCAGAAGTAATGTTATCATAAGCAAAAGCTTTCCCCAAAAAAGTCATGATTTGTTACCACTTCATAAAAATATTCTCTACATAAACCATGGGCCACAGAGGTAATTTATTCCCATCAACACCTTCACTTCTATCCCTCGGAACAGAAAACAACTGCTAAAACTATATGAATGAAAACAAACATTAATTTGCAAAAAGCTGTTTATTACATTCACAGCTGGAAACTAATAAATTTTGGAAAGATATTTTCTACTCTAGTCCATCTCAAATGATAGTGTCTACATCTTCATTTAACAGAAAATATCTTAGAGAAAGATATTAATCTCTAAATCTCTGCCATTCATCATCAAGGGCAAATTAGGTAACTGCTTGCTTCTTGTTTCACCATTTCAATAATTCATAAGATTCTTCTACAAAGACTGCATCAGTTAAATCTCTGAAAGTGTCTTTACAGCTGAATTTATGTGGGATGGTTTAAATAACTGGCTTTGACTTTTCATAAACTAAGTAATAGCAAATCCAAATGAGTTGAAACATCATTCACCTATCAAGCTCAGCCCTGGAGAAAACTGAGAAAAGAGAAACTTTTGCCCTTGAGGGCGATCTTTCATGTTCTTGTCTTTGCCCTTCACTCACTTCCCTACTTTTTTCACTCCAGCCCCCTGATGCCTGAGCCATCATCTGGATGTTCAGTGACTTTGTGCTGTGCTTAGTCACTCAGTCGTGTCCAACTCTTTGAGACTCCATGGACTGTAGCCCACCAGGCTCCTCTGTCCATAGGATTCTCCAGGCAAGAATACTGGAGGGGGTTGCCATGCCCTCCTCCAGGGGATCTTCCCAAACCAGGGATCGAACCCAGGTCTCCCACATTGCAGGCGGATTCTTTATTGTCTGAGCCAAGTTAAGTCCTGTTTCCTCTATTCTGCTGAGGGATCATATTATTAGAAGAGAAGCTATTTGAACTGATTCCCCCTAAAATACGACTAGTAGTTTGGTCTGTGTTTACTTTCTCAGAGATATTTGCCTTCTAAGAACAACTAAGAAAAAAGAGAACAAATGGTTGTTAATGCTAATATTAATCAATATATATTGTGGTAATTCAGGAAGTGTAATAAAATAAAGAATTTCAAGCAGTTGTGTAACAAAGAAAATATTGTACTGGAAGACTTAAGCATCCCCTCACTCCAACAGGACTGGTCCTGTTCAAGGTTAATAAATAAGTACAGTTAATCACTGCCTCTATTCCTTTAGTATCTCACAAATATCTCTGATTATCTACTCACTGGTTGTAAACTATATCATTTATACATTCAGTGCTCAATTGTCTGTCAAATGCATCTTGTGTCCCAGGCACTTTAAGTCTAAGGAGTAGTGATAAAAAAAAAGAATAGTGGATCTTCCATCATGGATCTTACCTCATACTGGTAAAAAATCATTCAGTATAAAAGTAAACAAGTAAGTAAACAAGATAATTTCACCCTATGAAAGGTCTATGTGGAAATAAATAAGGTGCTCAGGTAGCATGGGCCTGGAAGGGGCTCCTTGAGGGAAAAAAAGTGACCAGCAAAGCTCTCTCTAAAAATCTGACTTTGACCTGAAACCTGAAGTATGGGAATCAGCCATCCAGGCAAACTGCTGGAGAAAGAGAATTCCAGGCAGAGCAAACAGAATGTGCCAAGGCCCTACTACGGGAAGAGACTTGGCCTGTTCCAGCAAGAGAAGGGAAGCCAGCATGCTGGATCTTCACAAGAGGCTGAATGGTATAAGTGGTTGAAAAACAGGCAGAGGTCTGGATTTTCTTCTGGAAAGTCATGGAAATGAGTAACAAGATGGGAGAGCAGATACAATCTGATTTATATTTTAAAAGACCACTCTAGTGGCTTACCTTCCCAAAACTCAAGTGTCTTTTCTAATCTTAGTGGCTGAGATAGCAGGCTCTGAAACTGAATTGTCTGGGGTCAAATCTTGCCTCTACCACTTACACACCAGTGACTTCTGATGAGTTTCATGACCTCTCTGAACCACCACATGCTCATTTTTTAATGTAAAAAATGACGTACTTATGTCATAAGATTTATACTTAACTAGTATAAAACAGAACTCACTAAAACTGTACCTCTCCCAGTCTTCCTGGTTTCAGTAAACATCTCTGTCACTTACCCAGTTGCTCTGACCAACTCCAGTTCATTGCTTTACCCTTCACTCCATATCTAATTGATCAGTCATTTTTATCTTCAAAAAAGTATAATCTAAATCTTATCACTTGCTATAGACTGAATATTTATGTCCCTTCAAAATTAACATGTTGAGTATATCCCCAATGTGATTGTATTTGGAAATGGGTCCTTTGGAAGGTGATTAGATTATGAAGACAGAGTCCTCATAAATGGGCTTAGCACTTTTATAAAAGAGACTCTGGACAGCTCCCTTATTCTTTTCATGATGTAAAGACACAGAAAGAAGACAGCCATGTATGAACTGAGAAGCAGGTGTCACCAGACGCCAAATCTGCTTATGCTGTGATCTTGGGCTTCCCAGCCTCCAAAACTATGAAAGATAAATTGTTGTTGTTTATAAGCCACCCAGTCAATGGTACTCTGTTACAGCAATGTAAATGGACTAAGACATTTCCTTACTATTTTCATTGCTAAAACACAGTGCATGCCCCTTTTCTCACTCTCCTGCTGCTGCTGCTACTGCTAAGTCGCTTCAGTCGTGTCCGACTCTGTGCGACCCCATAGACTCTGTGCAGCCCACCAGGCTCCTCTGTCCCTGGGATTCTCCAGGCAAGAACACTGGAGTGGGTTGCCATTTCCTTCTCCAATGCATAAAAGTGAAAAGTAAAAGTAAAATCACTCAGTCCTGTCCGACTCTTAACGACCCCATGGACTGCAGCCTACCAGGCTCCTCCATGCATGGGATTTTCCAGGCAAGAGTACTGGAGTGGGGTGCCATTGCCTTCTCTTCTCACTCTCCAAGGCTGCTGCAACTGTCTTCTAACTTAATTCTTTCCTCAACTCTCAGCACATACAGTCTATTCTTCTTTTAAAGGGAAAATGTGGATGATGTCACAACTCTATAACGCCCTGGTGGAATTCCATTATATATAAAATAATATTCAGTCTCCTTACCACAATCTATGAGACCCTAACAATCTGATCCCAACACATCTCTCTGACCTGATCTCATACTAGCTTGTTTCTCCTTGGAAACACCCAAAATTCTTCCCTGTCTTGGAGCTCTTTCATTGGCTGCTCCTCATCATCACTCTTTGCCTGGAATGTTCTTCTCCTAATTTTCACTTGGATGCCTTCTTCTCACTATTCAGTCCTCAACTCAAATGTCATTTCTGCACACAGTCCTCTCTTGATTATCCACCTAATTCTCATCTCTCTCAATCTCAGCTGTTCTCAAGCTGTTAGATCTTGAGGCCCTTTTGCAGTTTACTAATTATTAAGAACCCCAAAGAGTTTTTGTTTATGCAGATTATATCTAATAATATGTAATTTAAAAATTAAAACAGATATTTTAAGTTACATGCTTATCAGGTCATTTTATAATAATAACTTATACAGGTCCAAATTAGTAGCACATTTTTTATTTAAAAAACTCAGTTTTTCAAAATCAAAAAAATACAATAAAAACAGTGGCATTGCTTTACATTTTATAAAATCTTTTTAATATCTGGCTTAATAAAAGAAGCTAGACTCTCATAATTGCTTCTGTATTCAGCTTGATATAAAATGTTAAGTTAAACTGTATTAATAAAATCCAGTCTCACATAGATAAACAGTTAGAAAAAGAATATGCGAATAACTTTTTCAGATAATTATAGATATTTTTTGATACTACCTCAAACTCAAAAAGTGCAAATTTCTTAAAGGTTAATTGCAGTAAGGAATCTGAACTGCTAACTGCTAAGTCACTTCAGTTGTGTCTGACTCTGTGTAACCCCACAGACGGCAGCCCACCAGGCTCCCCCATCCCTGGGAATCTCCAGGCAAGAACACTGGAGTGGGTTGCCATTTCCTTCTCTAATGCATGAAAGTGAAAAGTGGAAATGAAGTCGCTCAGTCATGTCCGACCCTCAGCGACCCCATAGACTGCAGCCTTCCAGGCTCCTCCGTCCATGGGATTTTCCAGGCAAGAGTACTGGAGTGGGGTGCCATTGCCTTCTCCGAATCTGAAACCACATCAATAAACTTTTGTTACATTAATTTATTTGCCTATATTTCACTTTGAATTTGGTATTGTAACAGGCGTTGGTCATTTTGAAAACAATGGCTCACTTCCTGATTTCAAACTATACTGCAAATCTATAGTAATAAAAACAGTGTGGTATTGGCATAAAAAGAGACACATAGATCAAGAAAACAAAATAGAGATCCCAGAAATAAACCCATGCATATATGGCCAATTACTTTATAACAAAGGAGCCAAGAATATACAATTGGGAAAGGATCAGTTCAATTCAGTTCAGTCGCTCAGTCATGTCTGCCTCTCTGCAACCCCATGGACTGCAACACACCAGGCTTTCCTACCCATCACCAACTTCCACAGCTTGCTCAAACTCATGTCCATTGACTCAATGATGCCATCCTACCATCTTATCCTCTGTCATCTCCTTCTCCTCCTCCTGCCTTCAATCTTTCCCAGCATCAGGGTCTTTTCTAAGGACTTAGCCCTTCGTATCAGGTGGCACCAGTTTTGGAGACTCAGCTTCAGCATCAGTCCTTCCAATGAATGTTCAAGGTTCATTTCCTTTAGGATTGACTGGTTGGATCTCCTTGCTGTCCAAGGGACTCTCAAGAGTCTTCTCCAAACCACAGTTCAAAAGCATCAATTCTTCAGTGCTCAGCTTTCTTTATAGTCCAACTCTCACATCTGTACATGACTACTGGAAAAACCATAACTTTGACTAGATGGACCTTTGTTGGCAAAGTAATATCTATGCTTTTTAATATTCTGTCTAGGTTTATCATGGCTTTTCTTCCAAGGAGTAAGCGTCTTTTAATTTCATGGCTGCAATCACCAACTGCAATAATTTTGGAGCCCCAAAAAATAGTCTGATAGTCTCTTCAATAAATAATATTGGGAACACTGGACAGCCACATGCAAAATAATTAAAGTGGACCCTTATCTTTTACCATAAATAAAAATCAACTTGAAATGAATTAAAGACTTGAACATAAAACCTGAAACCATAAAACTCATACAAGAAAATATAGATGATTAGTTCTTTAACATTGGTCTTGATGATGATTTTTTGGATTTGACATCAAAAGCAAATATAAACAAATGGGACTACATCAAACTAAAAAGCTGCTGCACAGCAAAAGAAACTATCAACAAAATTAAAATGCAGACTACTGAATGGGAGAAAATATTTGCAAATTATATGACAAGGATTCAATATCCAAATATATTAAAAACCCATACAACTCAACAGAAGAAAAAGAAAAAATCTAGTTAAAAATGGGCAGAGGATCTGAATAGACATTTTTCCAAAGATTACATACAGATGGCCAGTAGATGAAGCAAAAGACACTCAACATCACTAATCCTCAGGGAAATGGAAATCAAAACCACAGTGAGATATCATCTCACAACTATTAGAATGGCTATTATCAAAAAGACAGGAAATAAGAAGTGTTGATGAGGATGTAGAGAAAATGGAACCCTTGTGCACTGTTGGTGGGAAATTGGTATAACCACTTTGAAAACAGTATGGAGGTCACTCAAAAACTTAAAAAATAGAACTGCCTTCTGATCCAGCAATTCCAACGTAGGGTATTTATCAGAAGAAAACAAAACACTGACTGAAAAAGATACCTGTGCCCTCATGCTCACTGCGGTATTATTTATAATAGCCACGACATAAAATCAGTCTAAATGTCCATCACAGATAAATGGATAAGGAAAATGTGATATATAGACACAATGGAATATTATTCAGCCATTGAAAAGAAGGCAATCCTGCCATTTTTGACAACATGGACAGATCTTGTGGGCATTATGCTAAGTGAAAAAGGTCAGACAAAGAAAGACAAACACCACATGATCTCAATTATAGGTATAATTTTTAAAAAACCTACTAGAAAAGTGTGATTTGTGCTATGGTACAGCAGTTTCACCCACCACTATTCATGTACCACCATCACTGAAATTTTCAACAGAATGAAAAATCAAAATGACATCTGAGTATAATAATAAAAATAACTTTAGCCTCACAGACCTCCTAAAGGCTCTCAGAGAATCTCCAAGGGTCCACAGACTACACTTTTAGAATCACTGTAGAAGACTATAAGAGACTGGAGACACAATTTGGGGTAGGAGATATTTTATAAAATAAAATCTTGAGTCTGTTAAAGAAATTTTCAATATAGTCAGCATATTATATCATTGACATTGTTAATTAGGTGTGATAATGATATTTGGTTATGTAAGCAATTGCCCTTATTTTTAGGAGATATATGCTAAAGTATGCAGGGATATGGTATCATGATGTCCACAAGTTACTTTCTCATGGTGTAGGAAAAAAATTTTCCGTATATGTCTGTGTGTGTGTGTGTGTGTGTGTGTGTGTGTGTGTGAAGAGAAAGAGGCAGACAGAGGGAGAGAAAGAGAAAGAGAGGAAACGAGAAAGGAATGAAGTAAAGGAGTTTAGGACGTGCTACCCCAAAATATGTGGCTTTGCCATACTGATTGTTTGGAGCCAAAGGCACCTGAAAACAGCAGATGCGAAAGGGCATCTGATCTCCCTTTTATTCCTGAAAGCAACAGATGAAACTCTCATGCAAAGGACACCCTCTTCACACCAGGGTGAAAGAAACATTCTTATCCTTAGAGACAGGGACTTGAGACAAGGAGAAATGTTTACAAATAGACTTTGCTAAAATAATTCTTATTTTCCTTTGTCTCCCATATATTTCAGTTAATATTCCAATATTGGCCCTCTGTTCAAGCTAATAAATAAGCACTTAGGTCTAACCATTTTTTTTTATCTCCATTTTCCTGTGAGGATTCCCATGTACACATAATATTTTATTAAATAAAATCTGTATTATTTTTCTCCTGCTAACCTGTTTTATATCAGTTTAAATCCTTAGATCAGCCACAAAATTCTAGAAGGGTGAAAAAAAGTTTCTACCTCCCCTACAGGAGAAGAAAGGAAATGAGGGAGATAGGGAAGGAGGATAGATAGGAGAAAGGAAGGGAAGAAAAAAATGTACAGAAAATGCTACGATTGTTGGGGGTTTTATAGGTGTTCACTGTACTATTCTTTCAACTTTTCTGCATCTTTGACATTTTTGTAATAAAAAATTGGGGAAAACAAATTAATTTCTTGGTTAGGTTTTTAGCATTCATTAAACACTGAAAGGTATTATGTTCCTAAAAAAAAATATTGCTCCATGTAGTCTCTATCTTCTATAGAAAAATATAATATCTGCTTGATCATCATTAGTAATTATTATTACTTTTAATATAATACATTTCTACTCGATTCAATATGTGTGCTATATATTTCAAATTTTAAATTTTTTTAATGTTTTAAGTAATACGTGTGGTTACATATAGAGATCACAAAGAGTGAATGAGTCCTGTAGGTTGGAATAAAATATCCGGCAACTGCTCTATACATTGATTAAAATAGTGTTATAAATTAAACAACTTTGATCTTAAAAAAGTATCATAAGATGCATAGAGCTATGATCAATGACTCAAAACAGGCCCCCAGAAATAGTGATGACACTGATATCAAAGTTGCCAGAGGAGTTTGAATAAAAGTTTTATAAAATTAGGAAAAGGAACATTTTAAATTATTTCAAATTTATGTGTAATTAAATCAATATTTTTAAAACAGACTGTTGAATATTTCACCTGTATCCCTAAAACTTTATATACTCATGCTCTTTCTGAGGTTGCCTATATATGTGTACATAAAGAAAGACTTTATTGGAGAACTCTTGGGATCCACCAATGTAATTGAGTTAGTGTGAGGCTCATGAAAAAGGGATAGTTTAATCAGAGTAAATATATATGATAGAATACTATGCACCCATTAGGAATTATGGATAAATTCTTATTTATTGGTATAAACAGCCATACATTGATGAGTGGGGGGAAATGTAGTACCTCATACTTGTATGACAGGGTCTTATTTATGTAAATGTATTACATACATTAACATATAAGTACAGAGATATTTGGGAGGATTCATAAATTTGTAACAGTAGTTACTTCCTTTATGATATCAGTAGATTTTTACATTTCTTGTACTTTTCTGTATTACAGTTTTTTCAACCCTGTATCATTTTACAAAACTGACAAAGATTTTTTAAAAAGAAAATCACATACCTTCAGATATCATACATATCCCTGTGCACCTATAACGTCTCAATGACAGCAGAGCAAGTTGTTGTTGTTCAGTCGCAAAGTCGTGTGCAATTCTCTGCAACCCCGTGGACTGCAACACCCCACACTTTCCTGTCCTTGACTATCTTCCGGAGTTTGCTCAAATTCATGTCCACTGAGTTGGTGATGCTATTTCATCACCCCATCCTCTGCCACCCTCTCCTTCAATCTTTCCCAGTGTTAGGGTCTTTTCCAATGTGTCAACTCTTTGCATCAGGTGGCCAAAGCATCGGAGCTTCAGCTTCAGTGTCAGTCCTTCCAATGAATATTCAGAGTTGATTTCCTTTAGGATTGACTAGTTTGATCTCCTTGCAGCCCAAGAGACTCTCAGGAGTTTTCTCCAGCACCATAGTTCAAAGCATCAGTTCTTCAGTGCTCAGCCTTCTTTATGGTCCAACTCTCATACCAAGACTACTGGAAAAACCATAGTTTTGAATATACAAACCTTGGTCAACAAAATGATGTTTCTGCTTTTTAATACACTGTCTCGGCAGCATTGTGATGGCAAACGGGCTTGTGTAACTCAGTGAGGCTATGAGCCATGCCATCCAGGGACACCCAAGACAGACAGGTCATAGTGGAGAATTCTGACAAAACGTGGTCCACTGGAGAAGGGAATGGAAAACTACTCCAGTATTTTTGCCATAGGAACCCCATGAACATGAACAGTATGAGAAAGCAGAGCACAACATCATGACAACATGATATCATGCTCTAACCTTAATTTTAGCATCCTTTATATTTGTTTACAACATCAAGCAGAAAAGCTGCTGCTGCTGCTGCCAAGTTGTTTCAGTTGCATCCGACTCTGTGTGACCCCATAGATGGCAGCCCACCAGGCTTCCCTGTCCCGGGGATTTTCCAGGCAAGAACACTGGAGTGGGTTGCCATTTCCTTCTCCAATGCAGGAAAGTAAAAAGTGAAAGTGAAGTCGCTCAGTCGTATCTGACTCTTAGCGACCCCGTGGACTGCAGCCCACCAGGCTCCTCCATCCATGGGATTTTCCAGGCAAGAGTACTGGAGTGGGGTGCCATTGCCTTCTCTGAAGGAGAAGAGAGAAAAAGTAAAATCTCTCAAGTCCTAACAATCTATTGAAAAATCTTTAAATGCATGAGATTTTGATCTAGTGGAGCTCCATGTGAATCTGCTTCTTTGTTTCAAACCACTATTAACAAAGCTATACTTCTGTGCTCACTCTCTGGTTTATTTGGCAAAATATTTATTTCAAAGTAGGATAGGAAAGTGTCTAATGAGGGAATTTACAAAAGCTCCAAAGAGATCACTTCCAAACCCAGTGAGCAAAGGCATTGAAGTGGGTTGTGTTGAGACAGACTGGGAAAGAACAGGAGAATTCTAGGATATGGGTACTCCTGATGGATATACAAAAAAATCCTTCCCAACAGACAAAGAATGAAAAGCCATCCACATATTCAAATGTATAAAATATTTTTATCTTCTACAATATTTTATTCCAAGTCCCCATGCTACAGACTAATATAAAACACTTAAAGTTAGTTTTACCATTTTCTAAAGTGAATTCCCAAGGCACTGAGGGTTGTGAGTATACATGATGGTTAACATGGAGCGGTCCAGTCCGCACAAGTGGGTTGCCACTGTAACATCCATTATCTCTGATGACATAACTCCTTCAGTTTTTATGGCTCTCTGCTATTTCCATTCCACAATTTCAGGAGAAAAAGTTTATGTAATGCTGTAGGATTCTCATCAGCCGAAATGCAACAGGAAGCCACTTCGTAAAGTCTTGAGCCACTCTCATGACGCTGGCAGCCAGCAGGCCCCAGGCCATCTTTTTGCTGGGTTCCATAGACCTCTTCCTATCTTAAGGAAAGTTCTCTCTGGTCTGGGGTAGGTTATAGCCTTGTTCTCTTTCCAATTTCTGGTGAAGTGCTTGTTCTACTCCCATAAGTCCTCTTCCAAAAAATATTAAGGATTTTGAAACACAAAGTTCAAATACATTAACAGCACATGACAATTTCTTGTACAGCTACATCCTTTGCCTCAGTAACCCGAGTAAGGAGAAAAGGGGAAAATTTAGGAAATGTTTCAAATATTATGCAAGCTATCGTATTTTAAAAGACTTTAAGCCAAGTAAAATTAAAGCTTAGCCATAGGTGGCTCAGATGGTAAAGAATCTGCCTGCAATGCAGGAGACCCAGGTTCAATCCCTTGGTCGGGAAGAACCCCTGGAGAAAGGGATAATTACCCATTCTGGTATTCTTGCCTGGAGAATTCCATGGACAGAGGAGCCTGGCAGGCTACAGGCCATGGGATTGCAAAGAGTCAGACATGACTGAGCAACTAATACTTCACTTTCATAGCAAGAAAACCTTCACCTGAGAGTGTCTCTTCTTCTGTGGAGATACTATAGGCAAAGAAAGGATTTTCACAATACTCATCTTTTATCTGAAATTACGCAAAAAGGCAACCTGTTCACATACTGATCTTGACTTAAAGTTACACTGCTATTCTTAGTTATAGGAAAAGTGAGCTCAATAAATCATTGTCACATTCTCTAGGAAGACTCAATAAGTTATTTGCTCCAAGAATGTTGGCTATATCAGTATTAAATCATTTACTTGTGGTACAACCAGGAGGGCTTACAATTAGGATTCCCTTACTGAGGTCCCTGAGCAAATTCAGCAACAGGAAAAAACTCACCTGTGTTGAAAGAAGTGAAGTTTTATATAGTCAATGTATCATTAGTGCCACCTAGTGGTAGCACTGAATAAAATCTGAGGTTTGGGTTTCAGTCTAAGAAATCTGAGAGCAGTTTGGTGAAAAAAAAAAAAAAAACCTGGTTTGGCAATCTGGAAATAGTATTGAGTCTATGAACCTATTTCACCATAAGTTTCCTCTGGCATCTTTTAACTTTGTATAATTTACATTCAATTTCATTACATTCCTGAATTACTAAAATCACTCTGTGTTTTCTTCACTGTTTAAACTTACAACCAGAATCTTCACCAACACGAACAATATCACAGATAAAGAAGTTAACAGACTGGGTACGTGTTCATAAGACTAGACCTCCGCGGCAAAGTTTCCATGAGGTCTTAACCATGCCCCCATCCTTTACCACAAGAACCTGAGGAACTACAGACAATCATCAAAGAATTTTATGGCTGGAAGGACACATCACTTTACTCATGAGGAAACTGAAACCCAAAGAAGGTTTATATGCCTGCTTTGCCAGATTTGAAGCTAGAAGCCAAGCTTTTAAATTTCCCCTCCACTTTCCTCTCCGTGTCATACCGCAGCTAACTTCCCTCAGGAACATTTTCAGCATAAAAAGCAGGCTGGCCTAGCAGAGCGAGAACAGGTTCAGAGAGAATTGTTGTGAGTCTTGGCCCAGGTCCCAAATTTTAGCTTCCAGAATGGGATGCCATTTAATTTGTAATCAACAAAGCTCACCTCCTAATGAAGTTTTTGTCATTAGGCAATGTTTCACACTGCTCTTCAGCCCTGCAGTTACTGGAGCACATACCACCGAAATCATATTTGTTATTGTTGTATTTGTTTTACATAGAGCTCAGTACCCAGACACGTTCCCACACACATTCTTCTTCCTATCCTGCCCCCAGCAACCTGGATCGGTATATTCTATTATGTTATTGTCAAGAGCTTATGATTGCCATCCTAGATGTATTTTTAATAATTATCCAAGCTTCTTGCTTTACAGAAAAAAATTATCTAAACGTAATTATTGATTTTAAGCTTTAGAGAACATAATTACAAATTCTAAGTGGAGAAAGCATCAAAAGAAGAACAAAATTTTGCTAATATCTTTATACTGTACACACGAGCTCAGGCCAAATCTCAGAAATATCTTAACGATATCTATCTCCTGACGCTTATTGCTCATCCTACACTGACAGTCCTCACAGCAAAGGAAAATAATATTTTTATATATTTTTAAACCAACTTCCTATAAATGTAGTTGACTTTTTAACGTATGAGAACAAAATTGATTCTTGTCATTGGTTCAATTAAAAATCATAAATGAAATGTTTAAAATCCAGTTGTCACTCTGCTCTTTCTCTTAATTTATTTTCAGTTTCTAATTCTCTTTTTCTAAAGAGACGTAAAGTTCATCCAAACCTCTATTTATTTTCTGCATCTAGTTACACATTCAGAAGAATAGACAAAGCTCATAATAAAAATACTAAGTCTAACATTCCAGTCACCTAAACTTTCTGGAAAATAAATGCTTTTCTATGTTCTCTTTAACCGTGAGTACATGGCCTTTCACACCAGGATGAAGGGTGAAATTTTAAAAGTCACAATCTTGACAGCCCTAAAGCTAATGAGAGCAAGAGCATTCATGCTGATGTAAGCTAGTTAGCATGGAACTTTCCTATAGGAAAGAGCCAAGAGTCATTATTAAATCTCAAACGTTATAGCTTGAAACTTAATAGCCTCACCCCAAGCCATTTTTATTTCTTTGCCTAAATACAATTTGCTAGAATTCTCTCTACTGTGAAGAGAAATTGCTGATTATCCAAATGGGATTTAAACCTTCCTTCATTGGTCTAGTAAATATGGTTCCCAAGCTAAGTGCCACTCAACCCTTTAAGTGTTTCTGGGTACAATTTCTTTTCACCCAAGGACCCTCAGCATCACCTCTCTAAAGCCTTCACAGCAAAAAAATGACAATGATGATAGATTAAGCCATTAATTTGTAACTCTTCTACTACTGAGGTCACATTCAAGAAGGAGAAAATATTTGGCTGAGAAAATATTTGGCTAAGAAAAATAAACCAGCTCTCTACATGCCTCTTTTTTGCTCCTAGATTAAGCTAAATAAATGCTATTTTCATGAAGCTTCTCCATGGCCTAAAGTAGTTTTAAAAGTTTCCTAGGTACTCTGTGTAACCAAGATGGGTGGAATTGTGAGGAGGTCAGAGAAAGAGGTGGAGAAGGAAACGGCAACCCACTCCAGTACTCTTGCCTGGAGAATCCCAGGGATGGAAGAGCCTGGTAGGCTGCCATCTCTGGGGTCGCACAGAGTCGGACACGACTGAAGTGACTTAGCAGCAGCAGCAGCAGAGAAAGAGGGGGTATATGTATGTATTCCTATAGCTGATTCACTTTGTTGTACAGCAGAAACTAACACAGCATTGGAAAGCAACTATACCCTAATATTTTTATAGTTACTTTGGCCTCCTTTGCCTCACCATCCCCCTGCTCCCACCACCACCAACAACCTTAAATTCTGAAAGATTCCAATTCAGGCCCTTATGACAAATAATTTCATATGATGAACTTACTAAATTTCAACTCCTCTCCAGTTTCCACATGGACAAAAATAACTGCTAGAAGAACCACAAATTTAGAAGTCAATGGTTAGAAATTTCTTAGAAACAAAGGTAAATCATGAAAGGAACTGAAAATGTTTCCAGCATTTCCTATCTGTCTCCATAACAAAATGAATAGTTTCTGATTCAGCCATGAATGGGGAGGAAACTGGGCATGAAATTTCCTGTGCATTTGATTCACCCATGGAGTCAAACATTGAAAATACCAGAAAATAAGAAGCAAGAGAAAGGACACATGTGGTACTAAATTAAGAATGCTTTTTCTAGTTTCCATAATAAGGTAATTACAAGGAATATTTTGACATAGAATCAGAACCCAGGTTGAATGCAAAGTAAAAATGTTCAAAAGAAAGATGCTCTAGGCTATATCTAGGAAGTCTATGCTTCACAGGTAGCATATGTTTGTAGTTAATGTAATCTATCCAAGCAGGAGAGCCCTGTTTCATCAGACAAGTGTCTGTTCTGATGACCCAGGTACTGAGCTAGCAGAGAACATCTTTATTCAAGACAGAAGGAACAAGCTCAGAAAAGATATTCCCCTATGGATAGGAAGGAAAAGAACACGAGACGGAGAAAAGTTATTACTGAGCCAGTTGCCTCCAACTTGCTGCCTTGGCAGAGGTTTCTCCCCTATTTTCCTTTCTTTGTTTCTCACTTACCCTCTGGGTTTCCTCACCCTGCTGTCTCTTCAAACTTTTCATATGTCTCTGTAGTGATTTTCTTCTGAAAAAGGATCCTGTTGGGTAGCAAGTCACACATGTCAGTAAGGGACATTTTATCATGACAGCCAATGAGTAACACTGTAAGGTTAACCTACAGACAGACTCCAAATACCTTATCACAACTGAAGCATCGCCACTTTTTCAGTGTATTCAGGAGATATAGCCAAGTAACAATTCTTCTAACCTTAGAGGCTCATCTGTTTGTCAGCTAATCAGTTGCAGCTATAGATCAAATATTTATCGAGCTGGGCTTTGTACTAGGCTCAAGATAATGGAGAAGGAAATGCCACCCCACTCCAGTACCCTTGCCTGGAAAATCCCATGGACAGAGGTGCCTGTTAGGCTGTAGTCCATGGGGTCGCAAAGAGTCAGACATGACTGAGCAACTTCCCTTTCACTTTTCACTTTCATGCATTGGAGAAGGAAACGGCAACCCACTCCAGTGTTCTTGCCTGGAGAATCCCAGGGACGGGGGAGCCTGGTGGGCTGCCATCTATGGGGTCACACAGAGTCGGACACGACTGAAGTGACTTAGCAGCAAGAAAAAACAGAGGAAAATGCAGGCATGCACATTACACTTAGAACTTAAGAGTCTAAGGCAAGTGCTTTCTGTAGCTACTAAGAAGGACTCTCTTCACAGGTCTTCATTAAAGCATAGGCCACTCAGGTGGTACCTGGGTGAGGAGATGAGTAAGGGCTGAAATCCAGCTTGTACTCTGCTCTCCAAAATTCTGCCCTTCCCAGAGGGAGATACCTTTTAAAAAGTCACACAAAGGCAGCGTCAGAAAGCCGCAGCCCTGCATTAAAGCAGTTTCTCCTTCCACGGGAGTTACTGTACCTTTCCTTGCCTGAGAGTTTCCTAACACTTTAGAGACTACGTTCATTTGCTACACCTCAGCCATGGCCCTACAGGCTAGAGTCAAGGTGAATTAATGCAGACAGGGCTATTCAACTTACAGAACACAAAAATCTACACACTAGTGGCACAATAACAGTGTAGGTGGTCTAGATCTCTTAGAGGTTTTGATCTAGGCTATTGTTTCTTAGCTGTCCCTTTATTTCAAAGTCTCAGTGTGTCTTTCCTCTGCTTTCCAGCATTCTATATACAGAGTTCATCCAAGAGCTTTTCTTCAACTGACTCACTACATCCACAGACCTGTAATTAGTAAATATGAAAAGTCATGAAAGAAACCAAGTTTGAGTGAATGATTTGTACATAAAGATAAAGAATTTCTTTCTACAGCTAACCTGCTGTTAGCTCTGAAGATTATAGGACATGAAAATCGCATTTTTGTCACTCATCTGCTGCTTCTGTTACAAAGATAAACCCTTAATTGGCAAGCCTTTAATATCCAATGGCATTTTATGTTATGTTCTGATAGAAATAATCTGTCCAAGCTTATAACAAAGCTGTTTTGTAAATCCCAACTAATAATTGACAGAGACTTGACAGTGCATATGTTCTTATCTTGGTATTAAAACTTTACACTAGCTTTAGTCCAATCAAATTCTGATTCTGTCACTTGAAAATGTCCCTTGATTGGAAAACATTAGGGGTAAATCTTCTAAAAGGTATCTTTATGCATAGCTCTCTTGTAGCTTACTTATAATGTGGTTCTTCCATGAATTGTTTCAGATCTGTTTAGCCCATAAAAATTTTCTATCCAAAAAAACCCAGAGTATTTTGTATTTTAACCCAAGTTCTGGATTACTTCACATTATCCTGTGATTGAAACACAACTAGGAATTGTGTCTGAACCCAGTTTTTATCTACGATTTAATACCAGTTTCATACAGACAAGCAAGCAGCAGCTAACACAGGATTAAATGATGCCTAATAATCATTAATTTTTTTTCTTATTGTTTCATCAAATGAATACCTCTGTCATTCTTTAAAATCAATTTTCCCTAACTGCCACAACAGATTTTAAATTATATCATATGGAAATTGTTCTGTCTTTTAAGAAGCACACCAAAAAATGAATCCAAGTTATTAGTCTCCCTTTTACAAGGGAGAGATTAGGTCACACTAAATGTATTCCTATTAAGCAGATCACTCAAGGTTGAGACTCCTCCCCCATAAACCAAATAAAAACTCTCCTTATAACTGTTCTTCTGCCCCTACCCAAGTTCCAAGCAGCCACAAAGTAGAAAAAAGCCTGGATCCAAATTCCTGGAATACCTGCTTCCTTTTTTCTCAGCAGACTAGGTGTCACTGCTCCTTTAAAATTTGCCCTGACACATCTTCCCCACGCTTTTATCTGATCCCAACTCCTCCCCCAACCTGGGTTACCAATGGCTCCAACTTGGCACTTACCACAGATTCATAGACATCTGTGTGATTGTCTTTCTCTCCACTAGAATGTGAGTTCCTTAAGATCAAAGACTGATTTGAGCTTCCATATTCCTAGTGCCAGCCATGCTGCCTGAAGCATAATACATGCTCAGTGTTTGTTGAATGTTTAAGAACCAAGAACATAAAAATAGAGCAGTACATTTCTTCCAATGAAAGATTAGCTCAGAACACTTGTTCTATCCACTAACTGCCTGAAAAACTAGATACATCACTACAAAACGTGGGCTTCCCTTCAAAGTTTCAATCATTTCAACAACTTCCATAGCTTGGCTATCTCAGTTTCAAGGATGATCACACGTGGTGAATTCCTTTAGTTCATTCAACAGTAATACTGATCACATGCCTGCTTGGTCAGTCCAGTTGAAAACAAGGTAGAATTCTACCTACAGTTTTTCTTATGGAAGGAGCAAGCAATAGGAATATTACCAATTTACCATTTATCTGCAAATTTCTCAAATCCTCTAAATCATTTTCTTGTCATCTTGGCTTCTAAACTCTTAAAATCCTGAGAACTTTGTGCGTGTAACATGCAGGCAAAATTATTTTTGCTCCTTAGTCATTCTGTTAATTAAAAGAATATGTTTCACAGATATTGTGTCCTGACTATTTCCTCACATTTAAACACATGTACCCTTCTTACTTCATTAAGTTCTTGAAACAGTTTGCAATTCAACCTCTGAGCATGAATCTATGTTCATGAAAACAGACACTCTTTATGCCCATGAAAATTGCATTCTGCTACTTCTTTAAAGAAACAGGATAAGCATATTGTCTTTGAATAAGCTGCCTTTGTATAGATTTAAGAAAAACTGGTAACTCTAAGAAGTTGAATCTCAATGTGTCTGTCTTACAAACCCATGCAGTTCTTTGATCTCCAGCTCGAATCACTAAGGTAAGCTGCTCATGAGCTGAAACAGCAGGCATCATCTCTCCATCTGCTGCACAGCACCCCAGAGACACCACTGGCCCAAGAAAAGCAAAAGGCAGGAAGGAAAAGAACATTTTCTCTTTGTTTTTTAACTTAAATGCCTGGAGCAAATCAAGCCCAAGAGTCTAGCTGCTAAGGGAAAAGACAGAATCCATCAGCATTTCCAAGGGAAGAACTGGGTCAGTTGCCCAGACACAGGAAGATGCTGTGTGACAAAGAGAGGGGAAATAAAATGGAGCACAAAGCAATTCAGTAGAGTGCTGAAAACTGAAAATTATAAGGAAATCATTAAGGAGACCTCTTTTTAAGGGCTTCTCTCTCCCTTGCTTTGCTGTAAAATCATTTTTCCTGAGAGTTTCTGCAAGTGGACCAAGAAAATATACCCCAAAATGGTGAGAAAACATTATATTCAATTTTATGTGATATACACACACTGTTTAATATGTGGTTCTTCAACCAGGTCATCACAGCATGCAAAGTAAAAAGCGAAATCCTAGGTGTCATGTGTCCAAATTAAAAAGAAATCAGTCTGGTGACTCTTAAACAAAGGTTGACAAGCTCTGCAGACTGAAGGCTGTGACCATTAGAACTACAACTGTCCATTATTCCTTCTCTATGTTATTATTCTATTTCTAGCTGGCAGATTTACTCTATCAACATGAAAGCATCAAACTTTGGATTGACCACAAGATCATTGATTAACATGGTCACAAGAGGAATTCTGTTAAAACTGCAGAATCTTCCTCGAAACTGCACAAGTACCCAGAGCCAAACTTGCTACTGGTAAGCAACATACATAGCCTGTTATTTTTAATTAAATCCCCTCCATAGTTAGGTCTCTCCTCTGAAACAGTGGATTATTACTCAGCAAATTCTGAACAAGACAGGCATGCACACAGTTCAGCAGGGAGCCAAGAGAGTTCTTGATGCTTCCCTTGTTAGACTTGCTAATCAATTCTCTGTGTGAAATGAAAGCCAAGATATACAATGGGTATTAGGATCTTAATTTTAGGCAAACAGCATTACACCTAACACATCACATCACAAATCCAAATGCATGAGAACTTTCATCTCAAAACCCATGGACTGTTAACACACTGTACAATTCAGAGTGAAGTCTAAATGTTTTGACATGTTGTTGACTGACATCTGAAGGTGTTGATCAACACCTCTAATCATTTGCTTGTTTGTTTTTAATGTTAGTTTTATGTAGACTCAGAGCAGTGGCTCTCAACAGAGGGTCAGTTTTATCTCCCAGGGGATAGTTGACAGTGTCCAGAGACTGTTTTGGTTGGGGTGAGGTGGAAAGTGTGTTACTGGCAACTGGTGGGTAGAGACCAGGGATGTTGCTAAACATCCTGCAATGTATAAGACAGTCCCCACTGCAAAGAATTATCTGGTCCAAAGTATTAATAGTGTCATGACTGAGAAAATCATGGAAAAGAGAAATAAGAGAAAAAAAGGATTTTTTAATAAATTTACCATTTAATACATATTTTTAGTTTTAGAAGCTAAATAGTACTAGTAAAACTTCTCATGAAATTTAGCAATCCTCTGCACTACTTCTTCTCCTTTTGAGTTTTCTACTCAAAAAAGGAAATTATTATTCATTATCCATCTGGCTACCTTATATTTTTTAAAAAATATACTTAAACCAACAGTTGTTATCTAAGCAAGATTAAATAGTTACTGACATTTTATTTTGCAATAGAAGGATTTAGCACTCTCAACCCTCATTCTTTCGTACTTTATTCATTCTTCTCTAGTTTATTCTTTTTTCTGTTTTCCATTTCTTTTGGAAGGTTTTCCTATCTTTACTTGCAACTTTTTTATTAAACTTCAGTTTCAGCTATTCTACTTTAATTTTCTTGATCTCTTTTTAAATAGCAACCTGTTTTTGTTCCATAGATAAAATACCTCCTCATACTCCCCTAAGGTTATAACTATATATTTTTTTAATTTTCTTCTGCTTACTTCTTTGTTTCTGTTTCCTCTAAGATCAACTTTTTGCTTGTTATGGTCCTTCTTTTTAATACAGGAACATTTACTTAAATATTTGGTGATCTTTTGCTGTTTATATGTTTTAAAGTGAAACACTAAAAGACATACATGCATGGTAGGTCTTGTCCAGGCATGGAGCACAATCTGCTGACAGTTGGCCATATTGAGGAGAGTTCCAGTACTTGGTATCTGCGTTAGTCAGGATTAGCTGTGTCTAAAAATACACCCCAAGTTTCCATGGCTCAACACGCTGGAGCCATGTGTCCACTGCAGGTCAGGTGGTCTCTAGGGCAGCGGTGCTCCTCGTGATAGCTCAGCCATCTAGGCTGCTTCCAGGTTGCTAGTCCTTAATGCCAATTTACAATTTCCATGGTCACCACTGAAGAGTAATCCATACCACTTCCCTTCATAGCCCATAGGCCAAAAACAGTCATCTGACTCCATATAACTGCAAGGAGGTGGGAAACACATAATTATTTCATGAGGGGTCATTCAGCTTCTCCACTGATCTGACTCACATGCGCATTACTTAAAAATTGGTAAAGCATACAGAAATGGGATTTTGAACATTACAAGTGTTTAGAACATTCAAAAGGAATATGTCTGTCTTCACTCCCACTTAATTCGACAATTCTTTGTTTCTTTAGGGTTGGAATTAATCAGGAGAGGGGAGAAAGGATATATTTATTTCTATATCTGTTTGTATCTCTATACATGGAATTGCCTTTAGAAATTCAAATCAATACAGAGATGTAATTAATGTGATTGTTATATCAAATGTATCATTAAGCAGAGGGAAAGAACATTTTTACATTTTAAAACATACATTTTTATGTTTCAATTACAACATTTATAAAACTCACTACATTTAGGATGGAAGAATAAACATCTACTACTGTTGTATATTTCTTAACAAATCATCCTAAATTTAGTGGCTGTGATGGTTAACTTAATGTGTAAACTTAAGAGGGCCATGAGGCACCCAGATATTTGGTTAAACATTATTCTGAGTATGTCTGTGAGAGTGTTTCTCAGTGAGATTAACATTTGAACCTGTAGACTAGATACAGCAGATTGCCCTCCTTAATGTGGGTGGTTAGAATAGAGCAGAAAGGAGAGTAAAGAAAAATTTGCTCTCTCTGCCTGTCTTTGAATTTAGACATCTATCTTCTCCAGCCTTCAGAATCTGACTGGTTCCAAGAGCAAAGATTCTAAGAGAAGGAGACAGAAGTGTGCTATATTTTTATGACCTCATTTCACAGTCATCTAGCCTCACATCTACCATGCTTTATTGGTCAAAGCCAGCAAGGCCAACCCAGCTCCAAAGACATAAGCAAAGGGACAGACATAGAGGACATAATCTCTATCTGTTGATAGGAGAGTGACAACATCCTAGGAAAGCATGTGTGATGAGAGATATTGTTGCCTAAGATAGACAAACAAGGGTTTACCATTATAGTTCTGCCTAACAATTCATACAAGTACTTTATTCATGAACAGACTTTAACATTTACATAGTCTTACCATACCCTGCTGAGTGGAATATTTGAAGACCCTACCCCCAAAAAAATTAAAATTCAGCACTTTAGGGGAAATACAAAGCCAAAACTCAGCCCCAAAAGTGAGCTATAGCATGTAATACACAAAAGATGGCAGTGTTATCTACCATCTCACTCTGGCAGTGTCCAAGAGAGGAAGGAAAGAAGAGACAAATCTGTGTGTATGCCAAGTAGAGATAATGATCCATTTCACCAAAGGAAGGTCTACTTTTTCATTTCCTCCAGTATCTGAAGGTCACCAGGAGAACAAGATGAGGAACAGGATTTCACAAACAGATCTTTGAGTGGAATTTATTTTTCCAAATTCATTCATTAACTTTTTAAAATCTGAGTTTCTACAACATAAGCAAAATTTAACAGAAATAAAAGACTTTTACTCTAGTAGTAAGTTAGCAATTCACTGTAGTAAGAACTATGTGGATAAGCATGGGGGATCCTCAGGACAGGTATTAATATTTAGCTGGCAGCTTGTAATCCTTATCTATTATGACTGGGCTGTTTTCTGTTTTGATTGCTTGGTGTCCATACCACAGCAAGTAATAAATATTTCCAATAGCATCCCTGGTACTTTTATTACAGATGAGAGGGGCACCTAATTGAGTGACCAGCCTGTTCAAGGAAATGCAAGTAATATATTAGAGCTGTAGCCTAGAATGCACAGTGGAGAATGGTGATAAGGAGGATGGGGAAATAAACAATGATCAGTTCCTAGGAGTCTTTTATATTATATGGGGGTAAATAAGGAGCTATCCCATGGCTTTTAATCACGAGAACACAAGCCAATCAGATTGGCCTTTTAGAAATACTCTTCTGCCTGCCTGTGAAAAATGGAAGGGCAAATGGCAAGCAGATACTAGCAGGTGATTTTCAGAATCAAGGGAAAAGCAAAGTTAAACATGATGAGGATGAAGGAAACTAGACAAATTTCAGATATTAAGAAGTGGAATCTAAAGAATTTTGTGATTATTTGATATGAAGGAGAGAGGAATGTGGAGGAGACAGTTTCAAGGATGACCTTTAGATTTCAGATTTGGGGACTAGCATAGCTGCTGCCAGAGGCATAACTGTGATTGGCCAATGACCACCAGCCACTGTGAGGCAGAAAACCAGCAGTGGCAGCTCAGTTCCAGCTGAGACAGCAAAGAATATCGGGACATCAAGAGGACGGTGCTCACATCCAGCTTGGATGGGAAACAGAAACCATAAAGCTTAGGCAGATGGGCAGGATATTATTCCCTCTCCCCCTCCATCTCCTCTGCCACATACACTTCCCAGAACCTGAAGATTCTGTTGTAAGAGGGGTGTGTTGGGTAAAAGACATGGAGGTTTCTTTAGGGGACTTGTGTAGATGAGAACAAAACGTGGAGAGATTGAGCCCAGCTGGAAATAGCACCAAACTCACCAGGAAGAAGAGAATGTAGGTCTTGGGCACTATATCCTCCCCCAAGGAATACTTTGCTAGCCAAGAAAATTGTACTCAATGGAGCAAGATTTAAAGAGAGGCAATAGGCTAACATGTCCTGACCAGGAAATTACAATTTTTATGACTCCATTCCTTTCAGCCACTGAAATCTCCTCAAATTAAAAGTTGTCAGGTGGGGTTAAGGAATTTCAACCGTAACAGTCTTCAGGAAAGAGCTCTCAGAAAAGTATCATTTCTAGTCTTAAGAGAAACATCAATATTGAGGCTCCTGCATGGCAGCTGTTTGTGTAGGAATTGGTTGTTCTGGGTCATCTCTCAGTTTCTAGAGTCATTGAAAATGCACCAAGATCATCATGGAATAGCATCTGATATTCTCCCTAATTCTGAAAGTTTCCCTTAAAATTATCTGATTTGCAATTCTTTTTCTTAAATAAGTCTTGGTTATATTCCAGTTCCAAATCTTTTTATTTAATTTCTAAATGATCTTCCCATGAATTCCACCAGTTTTAGAAGAGGCCATTGTGAAGCATTGTTTCAAAGTCTCTCCAAAATTTCTGCATAATTATTCACCAGATATTTCCTTCCAGTATCACTTTAAATGGCCTATAAAGATTGAGTTTAATGTCTTTTTCATAGCTTTTGGGCAAATACTATTACAACTGATCAAAATATCCCTCTTCAGAGACAACTTCAGAGTTTCATGTATCTTGATTAACTAAGATGTGTCTCAATTTTACACAAGAAAGTTTGATATTTCAAGAGCAAGCCACTCTATGTAAGGTATAAATATAAAGTATATCTATGAACATGTCGTCATTTCATAGAATTGTAAAACCAGCAGTGTCTAGTACCCAACCATTTCTTCTCAACCTCTCCTCTGATTTCAGCTTTTTATGAGGGATTTCCATGAGTAGCTTGGACTTCACACTGACAGTATGTATAGTACCTCAAATATGTGCTATACATTTTGGCTTTCTGCTCCCTGGAAATTCAATTCAAAAAGTTCATGTGTACAGCTCAGAAATGCAGGGGAGGGGAGTTCCCTGGTGATCCAGCAGTTTGGACTCAATGTTTTCAATGCTGTGGCCAGGTTCAATTCCTGGTTGGCAAGTGCACAGCATAGCCAAAAAACAAACCAACAAAAAAAAAAGAAACTAAAAAACAAAAAATCCCAAACTCCCAATCCAGCCCTCCCCACTGCAAACTATTATATAGAGAATGGATAAACAACTAGATCCTAAGTTCTGCTGCATAGCACAGGGAACTATCTTCAATATCCTACAATTAAACAAAATGGGAAAGAATATGAAAAAAGTATATATATATATATAGGAATAACTGAGTCCCTTTGCTATACAGCAGAAATTAACACAAAATTGTAAATCAAGTATACTTCAATATAATATTTTTTAAAAAGGAAAGCAAAGGAGGAAGGGGAAACAAAGAAGTGCAGGAAAGGAAGCACTCCCAAGAGCAACCCGGCCCCAGTGGGAGATGAGACTAATGTGTAAATGCTCCCACCTCCCTTCTTTTGGCAGACAATTCTTGAAGGGAATCCAAACTAAGACAGCTATCCTCTAGTGAAACCTATTCGTTTTACTAATGAGGAAACATCTTGTAAAAATTACAATATTTAGTTACAACAGAAACTAGATCTCAAATCTCCTGGATCTCAGAATGGGACATTTTATTTTACTGCCTACAGCCCCATCAAATGTTGAATAGTATGAGACAGTGAATGCTACTTTATGGTTGAACAGACAGACCTTCAGGGCAGCTGGCACTCAGAAGGGACTGCCATCAGTGAGCGCTGGTACAAACCAGGAAGGCTTCATAGAACAGAGAAATTAAGTTGGGCCTTAAATAACTGCACAGGCATGTGTGGGATGGTTCAAGAAGAGGAAAAGATGAATGATAAAGTAATAAAGTCCAAATGTGTGCATTCTGAGGATCTTTTGTAGCTTTAGCCTCACAAATCACATTGAGGTGTAGAGGAAATGTTGAATAGGTAAGATTGTGCCAGATTATAAAACTCTGCAAGGCAAGCAAAGGAATTTAAAGATCAGCTAATAGAATCCTTTAGTTTCACACATGAAATGGTAAGACATCTGCCCACTACACTTACCTAGAAATAGGTAAAGGTAGAGACTGATCCAGAACCCCTGTCTCTACACTTTGAATCCTGCAGCTCTTCCTTTACTCCATCAAAGTTAGAGTGACACATCCCAAAAGCTAAGGACACTTTTTGATTCCTTTATAATGTGAACTCATGGGATAATCCAAACCCCTAAGCCCAGTTTATTAGATTCTTTGTCAACTGGACACTGTTTATCCTTCTTGCCTTAGCAAACTCACTCAGCCCAAACCCTATATTCCCAAAGTAGTCCTCACGGTCACTTAACACACTCAGAAAAAGTTCCTTCCTCTCTTGTGGTTGTGTCATTCTGTTCTGTCATCCTCGTTCTTGCTTGGATTTATTAAATAAACTTCGGCTTATTCACCCTCATTGACTGAGACCTATGACCAGGGCTCCTACATTCTTTTTAGTTTCAGGCTTATTGAAATCTTAAACAACCTTAATACCCATGGAGAAAACTTTATAATGCCATGACCTCAGATCTTCATGGCCTCCTGGATTTCAACTATCTTCTACCCACTTCAACCCCAGCCTGGACCATGTCATCAACCAGAACTCCATAATTCTGAAATCTTAAAGGACAAACTCATATTCTTCCTTCTCTTTCAGTCTTCATGTACTCGTTTATTCATTCAACAACCTACATGTGCCAGGCATTGAGTGGGACACTGCAGAAACAATGCTGTAATAACAGGAAGCTTAGCTTGTTGTTCTGTGATGATCTAGAGGGGTGGGATTGGGGGTGGGGTGAAACAGACTCAAGAGAGACAGGATACACACACACACACACACACACACACGGCTGATTCACAATATTGTACAGCAGAAACTAACACAACGTTGTAAAGTAATTGTATTCCTACAAAAAATGTAAATAAGAAAAAAAAAGATTGCATTGTGGAATTTAGGTTAGTGAGGGAAGGAAGCAAAACCATGGAGCAGCTATCTACTTTAAACATGGTAGTGTGTGTATGTCAATGCTACCTTCTCAATTTGTCTCCCCCTCCTTCTCTCCCTGTGTTCACAAGCCCACTCTCTACCTCTGCACCTCTATTCCTGCTCTACAAGTAGATTCATCAGTACCATCTTTCTAGATTCCATATATATGCATTAATAGACAAAATTTTTCTCTTTCTGACTTACTTCACACAGTATGACAGGCTCTAGGTTCATCCACATCACTTCCTCTGACTCAATTTCATTCCTTTTTATAGCTGAACAATACAATCTTTTAACTACTCTCTTTCTGGAGCTTTCAATATACTAGTCCCCTAGTATATTTCTCCCATAGCCACTCTGCAAACTCTAGATTTCAGATAAACTCAAATATCCTCCTCTGATCCTATGATCAGAGGATCCAGAGGTCCTCTGATCTCTAGCCATCCTGAGAGGCCTAGGGAAAAGAAAGCGAAAGTGAAAGTCGCTTTGTTTTGTCTGACTCTTTGTGACCCCATAGACTAAACAGTCCATAGAATTCTCCAGGCCAGAACACTGGAGTGGGTAGCTGTTCCCTTCTCCAGGGGATATTCCCAACCCAGAGATCAACCCCAGGTCTCCCACATTGCAGGCAGATTCTTTACCAGCTGAGCCACCAGGGAAGCCCTCTAGAGAAAAACCACATAAATATGCAGAATGATTGCACTGTACTCTGCCTCTGATCTCTGCTGTGTTCCCATTCATATGACCTTTAAGCTACTCAGATCCTCTCTGGTTCAAAAAGTATTTTGGTAATTCACAGTTTAACTAATGCTGCCATGATATACAGGCCAAATCCTAACAACCCACTGCAAACTTTGTCTTCCACGATCTCTTTGGAGCATTTAGACACTTGGGACTTCTTCCATCTTCTTTAAATTCTCTTTTAATTTTATTTCAATGATACCACTCTCTGATGGTTCTCTGACTATGTACTTCACCATTCCACCTTAATATTCTCTTGAGTCTTTACTCTGCTGCTGCTGCTGCTGCTGCCAAGTAGCTTCAGTCATGTCCAACTCTGCGCCACCCCATAGTCAGCAGCCCACCAGGCTCCTCTGTCCCTGGGATTCTCCAGGCAAGAATACTGAAGTGGGTTGCCGTGTCCTACTCTTCTAGCCATTCTTAAAATATTGGTATATTTCACAGTTACATCCTTGACCCTCTTTTCTTCTCCTCTGACATACCACCAGAGAGACTTCATCTACTATTATAGCTGAATGACTACAAATCAAGATCTTCAACCAAAGCATTGTCCTGAATTCTATTTCAACAGATATGTTATCTCTGCCTGACTCAACATGTGTGAAACTAAACTTAACTATCCTTATTATTTCTCCTCAATCCAATATCAACTATTTTCCCTCTCATATCCACTCTCTTTGGATCTGCAATCACCAGCTGCCTGACCAACAAAGACAAATATAAAAATCATTGTATATTTCTCTCTTTCCCTCACTCCCACATTTAATGATAAACCCTATTTATTTGTTGGGGAAATTAAATAAATAGTCTTGTTTAGGCTTCAGAGACAAAGTAGAACAGGCCTCTGACCTTGCTTTTAACCTGCCTGGGCACTGTCCTGACTGCGAGTGACTGTCAGTGACTGCCCGCTATGAGTGCAAGACTAAGATGGGGGAGAAATCTTGAGATTGTTGGGGCTCCTGGAGGGGGTCTGGCCAACCAAGCCCCAGGCTTAACTACATTCCAAGTTTTACACAACAAAATAAACAACATTAACATGAAACCAGAGCTGTAATTTGATCAGATTGATGATGATATCAGTTTGAAACAATCCTGGGATTATAAACGGAACCAGAGCTGCAATCTTTGAAGTCTCACCCACAGAGCTGACATGCTGCCTGGCACCCTTTCCCAATTGGGACTCCAGATGTGCTGTGACGCAGGACTTCCAAGCACTGATTAATTCTGGATGTTGGTCAAAACTTAATTTGGTGATGCATTCTCTGCTCTTTCTAGTTCTCTTTTCTTTTAATGTTAGTATGTTGAAAGTAAGCTAGATAATTCTCTAATAAATATCTATTATTCATTTATATATAATGAGTGGCTTATTTTGTTAAACCCTTTGAACCTGAGACGAAAGTTAAAACTTTTGTCAAAGTATTATTCTACACCCAAAACATTTCTTCTCCATTTCCTCAAAAATGATTATGCCACTCACGCCACATAGCACAACCAAATACAAATACACACACACACACACATACACACACACACCCCCCCCCACACGAATACAAGCCAGGTTTCACCACTTCCCTCCAGAGAAGTTTGCATCACCTCCTTGATATTCTTAGCAGGGTAGGGACTAAACTCACCCACTCCCAGTTCACCTCCCTCACCCCAGGCTGTTCTTCCTCATGCTTTCTGCTGTCAGCCAGGCATAGTAAAGTATCAGGTACCGGGCATCCTGTACCTCACCACTCAGCCCTCTGTGAAAAGATAATTCCAGAACTGCTCTGCCCTGGCTCTTAATCACTTTCTCTGGGAAGATCCCCTCTGGTTCAACATCTCTTCTGCTCATATTCTCTGATTTAAAAACAAAAAGCCTCTAAGTGATTGCAGCCATGAAATTAAAAGACGCTTGCTCCTTGGAAGAAAAGTTATGACCAACCTAGATAGCGTATTCAAAAGCAGAGACATTACTTTGCCGACTAAGGTCTGTCTAGTCAAGGCTATGGTTTTTCCTGTGGTCATGTATGGATGTGAGAGTTGGACTGTGAAGAAGGCTGAGCGCCAAAGAATTGATGCTTTTGAACTGTGGTGTTGGAGAAGACTCTTGAGAGTCCCTTGGACTGCAAGAAGATCCAACCAGTCCATTCTGAAGGAGATCAACCCTGGGATTTCTTTGGAAGGAATGATGCTAAAGCGGAAACTCCAGTACTTTGGCCACCTCATGTGAAGAGTCAACTCATTGGAAAAGACTCTGATGCTGGGAGGGATTGGGGGCAGGAGGAGAAGAGGACAACCGAGGATGAGATGGCTGGATGGCATCACTGACTCGATGGACGTGAGTCTGAGTAAACTCTGGGAGTTGGTGATGGACAGGGAGGCCTGGCATGCTGCGATTCATGGGGTCGCAAAGAGTCGGACACGACTGAGTGACTGAACTGAACTGAACTGAATTCTAGTTATCTATACCAATATCTTTATCTTTGTTGGGCTTCCCAGGTGGCGCTAGTGGTAAAGAACACGCCTGCCAACACAGGAGATGTAAGAGATGCAGGTTTGATCCCTGAGTTAGAAGATCCCCTGGAAGAGGGCATGGAAACCCACTCCAATATTCTTGCCTGGAGAATCATATGGACAGACAAGCCCGGCAAGCTACAGTCCATAGAGTCTCAAAGAGTCAGACGTGACTGAAGAGACTTAGCAACACACCTTAGTCACACAGAATTATTGGATATTACCTCCAAATTCAGGCTACCTTATATCTCAATAGCTTTTCTCAGTTTGTTTTATTATCTGAAATGTCTATTCCTTCTTTTTTCTACACCCAGTTTTTTTCAGGACTCAAAGAGTGTAATCTCCTCAGTTAATCTTCCCTGATAGCTCAGTTGGCAAAGAATCCACCTGCAATGCAGGAAACCCTTGTTGGATACCTGTGTCAGGAATATCCCTGGAAAAGGGATCGGCTACCCACACCAGTATTCTTGGGCTTCCCTCATGGCTCAACTGTTAAAGAATTTGCCTTCAATGTGGGAGACCTGGGTTCCATCCCTGGATTGGGAAGATCCCCTGGAGAAGGGAAAGGCTACCCACTCCAGTATTCTGGCCTGGAGGATTCCATGGACTATATAGAGTTCCATGGACTATATAGAATTCCATGGACTATATGGAGTCAGACATGACTGAGCAACTTTTACTTCACTTCAATCTTTCCTGAAGCATTCACTGACTAACCACACCACCAAAAACTTTATCCTTCTACTGAGTCCAATATATACCCTTAACAAAACACTTATAACCCTTATGCTACTGCTTACAATGCCATAGTAGACACTTCGCTTCAGGGGTGTCTGACTCTTGCCACCCCATGGACTGTAGCCTGCCAGGCTCCTCTGTCCATGGGATTCCCCAGGCAAGAATACTGGAGTGAGTGGCTATTTCCTACTCCAGGGGATTCTTCCCGATCCAGAAATCGAGTCCACGTCTCTTATATCTCCTGCATTGGCAGGCAGGTTCTTTACAACTAGCACCACCTGGAAAGCCCTACAATGCCTTAGGAAGCTCTACAACTATTCTAATAAACCAAAAGCGCCTCTGGAAAGAGACAGTTTCTGAATTTGCTTTGTGTCCCTAGGATCCACCACAATGCCTGACTCAATAAATGTTTGTTGAATGAATGAATGAGTTAATTAATTCAGAACAATGTGCAGTTCCTGTAATAAATCATTTTTGTGCGGCAAAGTAGACATTGAGATCATGGGCTTTGTAGTCACACAAACATAGGATTAAGTCCTCAGTTTAACAACATGTAAGTTGTTTGTTCTTGGCAAGTTAGCCTCTCAAACTTCAGTTTCTTCGTATATAAAACAGGGATAACACTGCTACTTCATCCAGTTCTTGTGAAGATTAGATGGGAAAATGTATGAGAAGAATCCAGGAGTCAACTGACCTATAGCAAGGACTTAATACATGTTAGTCATTCTTCTTATTATCCTATTCTTTTGCCCATACCGTTCCCTCTACCTGATGACTCCCTTCCCCAGGATACCCTTCCTTTATTTTTTAACCTAGCTACCATTTTATCTTGTTTTAAAAGTCAAGTAGGCTATTGTCTATGGTTTTTTCAGTGGTCATGTATGGATGTGAGAGTTGGACTATAAAGAAAGCTGAGTGCCAAAGAATTGATGCTTTTGAACTGTGGTGTTGGAGAAGACTCTTGAGAGTCCCTTGGACTGCAGGAGACCCAACCAGTCCATCCTAAAGGAAATCAGTCCTGAATATTCATTGGTAGGACTGATGCTGAAGCTGAAACTCCAATACTTTGGCCACCTGATGCGAAGAGCTGACTCATTTGAAAAGACTCTGATGCTGGGAAAGTTTGAGGGCAGGAGGAGAAGGGGACGATAGAGGATGAGATGGTTGAATGGCATCACCTACTCAATGAACATGAGTTTGGGTGGACTCCAGGAGTTGATGATGGACAGGGAGGCCTGGCATGCTGCTGTTCATGGGGTCACAAAGAGTCAGACATGACTGAGTGACTCAACTGAACTGAACTGAGGCTCTTGTCTCCTCTGGAAATCTTCCTTAAATTCTCCCACTCTTTGTGAATTAGGCAACATTCTTCTTCTTCTTTCTCAAGCACCCAATTCTGTCTCTCCCACAATACATACTACACATGGCAAGTGTCTGTTTGCTTGCCCAACTCATGCATTAGACTATGGGATTGATAAGAACAGGAACTGTGCATTTTACCCCCAGAACCTAGTAGCATGCATAGAGGTATAAAGTACTTTGTACACAATAAATGATCACCACCAGAAGAAATGCTGTCTATTAAAAATACCATAAACCTGGTGACCACACAAATACTTCTTAATGATTTGATGGAGTCAAATGTGCCCTATTATGCTATTTGGAATGAAAAAGTGTTAATCACTCAGTCATATCTGCCTCTTTGTGACCCCCATGGACTACAATCCACCAGGCTTCTCTGTCCATGGAATTCTCCAGGCAAGAATACTGGAGTGGGTTGACATTTCCTTCTCCAGGGGATCTTCCCCACCCAAGGATCAAACCTGGGTCTCTCCCATTTCAGGCAGACTCTTTACCAACTGACCCATCAGGGAAGTTTATTTGGAATAGATTAAATCAATTCCAGATTAATTTAAATGATGCCATCTATTACAGAAAAAAATTGGATGGTCAGCTATATTTCATTTCAGTCTAAAAGGGGAAGTCATATGTAGCCCATGGTATCAAGACCTCTTATCAGCAAGCTCGTGTTTGGATATATTTTCAGCTCTACCCCATGGTTAAATTCAAAAAGTAACCAGAGAAGCCTAATTTACCATGAAGTAGAAAAAGTTTGATAGGAAACTCTTTAAATACCTAAAGATATTTCTTTTTTTTCTAGGCTTTTCAAAATGTTTAAACATTTATTGCCTTATTGTCTATTCTTCTCAATGCAAGTGAATTAAGACTATGAGCGCTTGTCTTAATTTCCACACATGACCACAATGAAAACTGCAGAAAACAGCAAATTTTAGTTCATGTAATTTAAGGTCTGATTTCTATTTGATGAAGAAGAATCCTTTCCTCAAAACAGCATGGAATCCTAAGATAATGGTTTAAAATATTTATTTATAATTGAGAAGCCAGACAGACTCTTAATCATGGCATGGCCTAATTATAGCAGCATAAGTATAATTAGCACTGTTGTAATATATTACTAATTTGTAAGATGAATTACCTTCCTTCAGTTTTCAAAATAGAATAAGTTATATATATTATCATATGAATACTTAGTTTAAATTGTTTTTCTTCTGTATCTTGTCTACTAAACATCAAAAACTTTACTCTTTATATATTAATCTAATATCTCAAAGTCGAGAGTAGAAAAGCCAAAAATACCAACCTATTATCCATTTTAATTTGCCACTATTCATTGGGCATCAACTATTCAGTGATTTTTTTTTATTTCAAATAGTTATTAATACTTGTTATCCTTGTCATTTATATATGAGCAGAAATCAGCATTACGGATTATGCCTAAGGTAAGGTGAGGTGTAATGGGAGGGGCAGAGAAATGCCTTGGAGATTATATTGGGTTCACCAAAAAGTTAGTTCTAGTTTTTCCATAAGATGTTATGGAAAAACTCAATTGAACTTCTTAGCCATCCCAATACGAGTTAATGACTGAAAAGGTAGTTCAGAGTTACTAATTCTTCAGAAGAAAGCATCATTTGGTATTACTATAACAATGCCTTGCTTTCATTTTTAGGCTTAATGTTTAAAATTTATTTTCAAAGTGGCATAATTTTCTATGCTTTAGAAAAGAGATCATGAAAGCAAAATATCACTATTTTTTTTTAATTTTTAATTTTATTTTTTTCCATTCATTAGGTTTTCCTTTTTTTTTTTTTTAATTTTAAAATCTTTAATTCTTACATGCATTCCCAAACATGAACCCCCCTCCCACCTCCCTCCCCATAACATCTTTCTGGGTCATCCCCATGTACCAGCCCCAAGCATGCTGCATCCTGCGTCAGACATAGACTGGCGATTCAATTCACATGATAGTATACATGTTAGAATGGCATTCTCCCAAATCATCCCACCCTCTCCCTCTCCCTCTGAGTCCAAAAGTCCGTTATACACATCTGTGTCTCTTTCCCTGTCTTGCATACAGGGTCGTCATTGCCATCTTCCTACATTCCATATATATGTGTTAGTATACTGTATTGGTGTTTTTCTTTCTGGCTTACTTCACTCTGTATAATCGGCTCCAGTTTCATCCATCTCAACAGAACTGATTCAAATGTTACTTACTGCTATAGTTTTTTCTCTTTATTACTTACTGCCATAGTTTTTCCTCTTTATTACTTTGCCTTCACTGTAGAATGCATTCCAATAATAAGCTCTAGGCCTGACATACATTGTTGGAGAAAGAGAGCTATTTTAAATTCCTTTTTTAATATGATATTTAGCCACAAATCTTAAGCATTCTTTTCTTTTTAAAAAACAGAGCTTGGGGAAGAAGATTTGCCAATGTTATATCAGAGAATGGAAAGGCTTTACAAAATAAGGATTTATTTACAAATAAAGGTCAGGAAGCAACAGTTAGAACTGGACATGGGACAACACACTGGTTCCAAATAGGAAAAGGAGGACGTCAAGGCTGTATATTGTCACCCTGCTTATTTAATTTATATGCAGAGTACATCATGAGAAACGCTGGGCTGGAAGAAACACAAGCTGGAATCAAGATTGCCGGGAGAAATATCAGTATGCTCAGATATGCAGATGACACCACCCTTATGGCAGAAAGTGAAGAGGAACTAAAAAGCCTCTTGATGAAAGAGAAAGTGGAGAGTGAAAAAGTTGGCTTAAAGGTCAACATTCAGAAAATGAAGATCATGGCATCTGGTCCCATCATTTCATGGGAAATAGATGGGGAAACAGTGGAAACAGTGGCAGACTTTATTTTTTGTGGCTCCAAAATCACTGCAGATGGTGATTGCAGCTATGAAATTCAAAGACGCTTACTCCTGGGAAGGAAAGTTATAACCAATCTAGACAGCATATTCAAAAGCAGAGACATTACTTTGCCAACAAAGGTCTGTCTAGTCAAGGCTATGGTTTTTCCAGTGGTCATGTATGGATGTGCGAGTTGGACTGTGAAGAAGGCTGAGCACTGAAGAATTGATGCTTTTGAACTGTAGTCCCTTGGACTGCAAGGAGATCCAACCAGTCCATTCTAAAGGAGATTAGTCCTGGGTGTTCTTTGGAAGGACTGATGCTGAAGCTGAAACTCCAATACTTTGGCCACCTCATGCGAAGAGTTGACTCATTGGAAAAGACTCTGATGCTGGGAGGGATTGAGGGCAGGAGGAGAAAGGGATGACCAAGGATGAGATGGCTAGATGGCATCACCAACTTGATGGACAACAGTTTGAGTGAACTCCGGGAGTTGGTGATGGACAGGGAGGCCTGGCGTGCTGCAATTCATGGGGTCACAAAGAGTCAGACACGACTGAGCAACTGAACTGAACTGAAAACAATTTCAGGATTATCTATATTCAAGTATATCCAAGCAAAGTGGATCTAAGGAGCTTGAATTCGCCTGAAAGTTAACTCAGTCTTCCAACTTACTTTCAAATTGTAGAGATGAATCTATAATGGAAGAGTTTATATATTTGAACATTGAGAAATTAAGCATGTAAGTATGGGGCTATAAGTTTATTTTCTGAAAACAAAAATGTGATCACCTCATTCTGATGAAGTCTTCATTGCCAGTCTGCCTCACTTCAGAGCTCTGCTCATCAGCTTCAGATCAGCTCTGCAGATAAATCTGATGTACAGGCTCATCACAGATATCTCTCAGATCAGCATTAATGAGATATTTGCCTCTGCTAGGAATTCAAGAATCCAATCTCCATGACTCAGTGCAGAAATAATTTACTACATGTAGTTCCCTGGAGAATCAAAGGGGAAAAAAATGATTAAGAAATACCATTTGAAATTAATTATAGAAATTATAAAATTAATAGAGATGAACCCAATTAGTTTCTTTGATTTTTTTCTAGAGTAATATACCATGATCTAGCCTAATTCTTCTGCATATTCTCCATGATACCCATTATTTACTGTAAAAAAAAATGTCATTGCATCTTGAGGTATACATATCAATTAAATATTTTCATTTGAAATGAAATGTATATTACTATTGGTCTTTTACTTATTCTCCTCCTAGACAATCTCAGGGCTTCTTGACAGTACCACTCTGAGCATCAGTTATAACAATGGAAGTTTAGCTTACAAGTTTAAGGGAGAACATCACTTAAAGCTGACATAGTCATATCACTGACCTTGAGCTGCTCCTAAAAAAAATGAATTGGCTTACTGAGGCAGTCAAGTAGAAAGCAAAAATCATCATTTTCTAAAGGTTTTCTAGGTAGAAATCTTTAGGGACAATCTTTTGTCAGTGTGTAAGTCTTGGATAAATGTCTTAATTCATTATGATTAATGATTTTTAAAACTCTGGGGCACCAAGTTTCTTATACATTGTATTATATGAACCTTGTAAGTGGGGATGTTCTTTGAATGAACACCTTAATCTAGACACAAACCACATCAAAAACTGTAACAGATAATTATGCATTATGCCACTCTGTTAGTATGAATGACATTTCCAGGTGAGGGCCCTCATTCATTTAAATAGAGATGTCAATTTCTCACCCGAAATATATACCACATTACAAAGAGAATTTTCTTTGACAACAAATGACACTCCATTCTTCCTGTTTCCACAACTGAAGTGACTATGTCCCTCAGAAAGCCCACTAATGATTCATTTTTGTCAAACTCAGATTCAAATCATATCATTTAAAAACCTCTTTAATTCTTAACTGATAGTGACTAGAAAATATGAGGTTGAAGAAATGAATATGAATGCATATTGAATGTCAAATTCTGCATATTCTTAAAGGTAGTAAAGTTCAAGTTCCAACATCCAATGCAAATTATATACAATTTGATGGATTGCTATTATCTAAAGTGGATAGGACAAAGTCTTCTGTCTTTAACCAAAAGCAGGATTAATCACAAACTTTTGCCATGAAACTGGAAGAAAAGCTGTATTAAAATATCGTCTTTCTCTGTGGGATGAGGAGAATGAGAACCTAAAACTTTCTTCAGACCCACAGTCTTCAAAGAGACGCCAACGGTGACCACACTATGGTGGACAATTTGGTCTGTGAATTTAAGTCTCATTTACTCTCCAAGTCAACTTATTTTAGGTCCACAAGCACTGAGAAAAGCAGACATGCCTCATGCTTCCGGGTTCTCCTTAACTATGTCAGCAATATATGACTCAAACTCTAGGACTGACGTACTGTCCTATGTTTTAAGATAAAGTCATATCAAGCAACCAAAACTAGTAGGGCACCAAAGCATTACCCCACTGACACTACTGCCTTAATAAAGGATTTGTTCCAAAAGCATGCACTATCTTTATTTTTGTATTAATTTTTGTTGGAGTATAATTGCCTTCCAATGTTATCTTAGTTTCTGCTGTACAGCAAAGTGAATCAATTGTACAAATACATACATTCATTCTTTTTCAGATTTCCTGGCCATTTAGATCACCCCAGAGCATCAAGAGGAGCTCCCTGCGCTATATAGTAGATCCTCATTAGTTACCTATTTTCTATTTAGTAGTGCGTATATGTCCGTCCCAATCTCCCAGTTCACCCCACTCTTCCCATCCCCCCTTAGTAACCATAAGTTTGTTTTCTACATCTGCAACTCTATTTCTGCTTTGCAAATAAGTTCATCTGTACTATTTTTCTAGATTCTACATATAAGCAATATTACACAATATTTATCTTTTTCTTTGACTTATTTCACTCTGTATGACAATCTCTAGGTACACCCATGTCATTAATGGCATAATTTCATTCCTTTTCATGGCTGAGTAATAGTCCATTGTATATATGCACCACATCTTCTTTACCTATTCCTCTGTTGATGGACATTTAGGTTGCTTCCATGTCCTGGCTATTATAAACAGTGCTGCAATGAAGATTGGGGTACATGCATCTTTTCAAGTTATGGTTTTCTCGGATATATGCCCAGGAGTGAGAGTGTTGTGTCATTTGGTAGCTCTACTTTTAGTTTTTTTTAAGGAACCTCCATATTGTTCTCCTGGAGAAGGCAATGGCACCCCACTCCACTACTCTTGCCTGGAAAATCCCATGGATGGAGGAGCCTGGTAGGCTGCAGTCCATGGGGTTGGTGGGAGTCGGACACGACTGAGCGACTTTACTTTCACTTTTCACTTTCATGCATTGGAGAAGGAAATGGCAACCCACTCCAGTGTTGTTGCCTGGAGAATCCCAGGGACGGGGGAGCCTGGTGGGCTGCCGTCTATGAGGTCGCACAGTCAGACACGACTGAAGCGACTTAGCAGCAGCAGCAGCAGCATGTTGTTCTCCATAGTGGCTGTATCAATTTATATTCCCACCAAGACTATAGGATGGTTTCCTTTTCTCCACATCCTCTCTAGCATTTATTGTTTATAGATTTTTTGATAATGACCATTCTAACTGGTGTGAGGTGATACTTTATTGTAGTTTTGGTTAGCATTTCTCTAATAATTAGTGATGTTGAGCATCTTTTCATATGTTTTTTTGGTCAACTGTATGTCTCTTTGGATAAATGTTTATTTAGGTCCTCTGCCCAGTTTCTGATTTATTGTTGTTGTTGTTCAGTCGCTAATATGTGTCCAACTCTTCATGATCCCACAGACTGCAACACGCCAGGCTTCCCTGTCCTCCACTATCTCCCGGAATTTGCTCAAACTCATGTCTATTGTTTCAGTAATGCCATCCAACCATCTCATCTTCTACTGCACCTTTCTCCTCAATCTTTCCCAGCATCAAGGTCTTTTCCAGTGAGCTGGCTCTTCACACCAGGTGGACAAAGGATTGGAACTTCAGCTTCAGCACCAGTCCTTCCAATGAATATCCAGGGTTGACTTCTTTTAGGATTGACCAATTTTTTTTTTACTTTTTTTTTTTTTTTACTTTTAAAATCTTTAATTCTTACATGCGTTCCCAAACATGAACCCCCCTCCCACCTCCCTCGCCCTAACATCTCTCTGGGTCATCCCCATGCACCAGCCCCAAGCATGCTGCATCCTGCATCAGACATAGACTGGCGATTCAATTCTTACATGATAGTATACATGTTAGAATGCCATTCTCCCAAATCATCCCACCCTCTCCCTCTCCCTCTGAGTCCAAAAGTCCATTATACACATCTGTGTCTTTTTTCCTGTCTTGCATACAGGGTCGTCATTGCCATCTTTCTACATTCCATATATATGTGTTAGTATACTGTATTGGTGTTTTTCTTTCTGGCTTACTTCACTCTGTATAATCGGCTCCAGTTTCATCCATCTCATCAGAACTGATTCAAATGAATTCTTTTTAACGGCTGAGTAATACTCCATCGTGTATATGTACCACTGCTTTCTTATCCATTCATCTGCTGATGGACATCTAGGTTGTTTCCATGCCCTGGCTATTATAAACAGTGCTGTGATGAACATTGGGGTACATGTGTCTCTTTCAATTCTGGTTTCCTCGGTGTGTATGCCCAGCAATGGGATTGCTGGGTCATAAGGTAGTTCTATTTGCAATTTTTTAAGGAATCTCCACACTGTTCTCCATAGTAGCTGTACTAGTTTGCATTCCCACCAACAGTGTAGGAGGGTTCCCTTTTCTCCACACCCTCTCCAGCATTTATTGCTTGCAGATTTTTGGATCGCAGACATTCTGACTGGTGTGAAGTGGTACCTCATTGTGGTTTTGATTTGCATTTCTCTAATAATGAGTGATGTTGAGCATCTTTTCATGTGTTTGTTAGCCATCCGTATGTCTTCTTTGGAGAAATGTCTATTTAGTTCTTTGGCCCATTTTTTGATTGGGTCGTTTATTTTTCTGGGATTGAGCTGCATAAGTTGCTTGTATATTTTTGAGATTAGTTGTTTGTCAGTTGCTTCATTTGCTATTATTTTCTCCCATTCAGAAGGCTGTCTTTTCACCTTGCTTATATTTTCCTTTGTTGTGCAGAAGCTTTTAACTTTAATTAGATCCCATTTGTTTATTTTTGCTTTTATTTCCAGAATCCTGGGAGGGGACTGACCAATTTTATCTCCTTGCTGTCCAAGGGACTTTCAAGAGTCTTCTTCAGGACCACAGTTCAAAAGCATCAATTCTTCAGTGCTCAGCTTTCTTCACAGTCCGACTCTCACATCCATACATGACCACAGGAAAAACCATAGCCTTGACTAGACGGACCTTTTTTGGCAAAGTAATGTCTCTGCTTTTCAATATGCTATCTAGGTTGGTCATAACTTTTCTTCCAAGGAGTAAACGTCTTTTAATTTCATGGCTGCAATCACCATCTGCAGTGATTTTGGAGCCCAAAAAAATAAAGTCTGACACTGTTTCCACTGTTTACCCATCTATTTCCCATGAAATGATGGGACCAGATGCCATGATCTTCGTTTTCTGAATGTTGAGCTTTAAGCCAACTTTTTCACTGTCCTCTTTCACTTTCATCAAGAGGCTTTTTAGTTCCTCTTCACTTTCTGCCATAAGGGTGGTGTCATCTGCATATCGGAGGTTATTGACATTCCTCCCAGCAATCTTGATTCCAGCTTGTGCTTCTTCCAGCCCAGCATTGATAGGTGGTCATAAATCATTCTAGAAGATTAAAACAGTACAACTCCCAGTAAAAAATCTGCAACATTTCCTTCAGCACAAGGTCTGTGACAGATGAAAAATCCATCCTATTCCTGCTATTGTTAATGAAAGGAATGAACTATACCTTTGAAATCTTTATAGCTAAACTGATTTTCTGTGCTATACATAAAGAGAAAATGTATAGTGGAGCCTTAGGAATAGACAACCTTGAGAAGTTTATTCATTGGATTATCTCATTCTTTAAGCATATCATTTTGAAGAAAGTAAAGGTCCATGCTAAATAAATGTCTCTCCTTTTGTGTAAAAACCTGTATAGCAAAAATATGCATGTTAACAAAATAATATAATCCACATACAATACAGATGTAAAGGACAGTTACTTTATATATTTTTCTAGCTGATAAAAGATACAAATGGAGGATTATCATTCTTGAATTTGTTAGCTATCGCTAGGTTAAAAAATAAAAACCTCAATGACTTATAACAGTAGTCATTTATTTTTATAGTTCACATGTCTGTGAGTCTCCTAGAAGTCAGCTCAATTCAGCTGGGCTCACCTACACATCTGCTGTGCAACTGGAGGTTGTCTATGGATTGTGCTTTAGGTTGACATTGTTTAAGGCAAATTAATTAGGGCAACTCTGTTCTAATTGTCTCTCCTTCTCCAAGAACCAGTAAGTGAGTCTGAGCATATTCTTCTCATGGTGGTGGCGAAATTACTAGGGAACAACTGAAATTCTCAAGCACTTTTCCAATCCCTTACTTATATCATGGTTTCCAGTGTCCCACTGACCAAAGCAAGAAATATGTCCAAACACAGATTCAATGGAAAGGGAAATATATTGATATCTGTTGCTTGATGGAAGAAGTGATAAACTCAAGTGGCAAAGGGTATGGCTAAAAAGGAAAGATAAAGAATGAGAGTCATTAAAGCAACCTACCACATAATTGATAAAAGCTATGAACAATAAATAGGATTAATATGAAATATACAAAGCAAACTAATAAACATTTAGAAAATTGTGGAAATAACACAAATTTCTTTTTTGCCTGATTATAAAAGCTACACCAAGACTTATAACCTCCAGAGTATATACTCCTCATTACACTATTTCAGAGAGTAACCAACAACCCCTGGAATGTAAATTCTGATTAGGGCACCTCTGATGTTACCTAAGAGCCCCTTAGCTATAAAATAAAATTAACTTAAACACACCATGTACCTCATACTGTTCGTACAGAAATATTTTAAGGTCAATTACAGGCCACACAAGACATAAGGAACAATCTTTAAAATACAGTCTGGTAGAATAATTATATAATATTCAATAAATCCATCCTAATGCCGCTTTTTTTCATCTTTCAACACTCATATTCTCAGTTCTTAAGACTAGCTCTTATGCTGTTTCTATGATTATATTTATTTTGTTCATTTCACAGACCCTTTGAAATGCTGATTATAAGTGCCATTTTCATTTCTTCAGTGCCCCCTCAGTTTCTTAAAATCTTGCTTCTACAGTCTGAAACTGATACCTAAAATCCATTATTCATTCTCAAACAGAAATCTCTCTGCAGCAATTGATATTGCTGATTGCCATTTCTTTTCCATCACTATCTCCTAACCTGTTCTAATGGTTCTTAAACTAGCTCCTCTATTTTTACCTTCCATTCACCTGTATGCCTATACATTTGTACAGACCTTGGCATCTTTGCATCTCTTTGAGTGAGAATTTTTCTCCAAATTCACTTCCACAGAGAGTTCATCTTTCTCCTCAAAGCTTCAGCTGTCACCACAATATTGACAACCACTAAATTTGTTTTCCCACACCGACTGCAATTAAACTTCAATGCCATGTTTCCAAAACATCTTCTTTTCTCTTGAATTCTTACCACCAAATTGCCTACCATCCAGTGCTTTGTTGTCCTTTCCAACTGTGCCAATTCACATTGCTCTTTACTGTTTTAAGAGTTTTTCTCCTTCTCTGTCAATGAAGCCATTTGACAAATATTTGCTGAATACTCACTGCATGTCAAGTACTGCTCAAGAAGCTAGAGATACAGCAGTCACAATTAATAAGATCAATTAGATAGACAGCTTCTCAGGTTTGAGATTGTCCAGTCTCTACATTTCTTTCCAAGTGACTTCTCATATGCAGAAAGCTACATTATTCTAATTCCACACTCTAGTGGTTTTTTAAACTCATTCCCATTTTTCTTTGTATATAATCTGTGCCTTTCATCTGGTCCTTGAGTTGCATGATTTTTATAGCTGAGGCACACATATATAGTCCATTTGTATATGTATACATATTTAATCTATATATTATATAACATAAAATGTGTAAAGGCATATGGAAAATTTTCTAACTATTTTGTAGCTCCTTAAGAGGTGATATATTTCTAGCTGATGTTCCTAGCACACAATAAGAACATTAAAATATTTAAGGAATGATTATTGAGAGGAAATATCCATTTGTGTATAAATGTAACAGAGGAAAAATGTCAACTTAATTCTCTATGAAAATAATAATAATAGGCAATCCTTATTAAATATTTATATGTGCCAAGCATCACTGTAAGTGCTTTACATACACTTAATCCTCAAAAAAATAATCCTATGAGAGAGATATATTATTATCCCCATGCTTAATATGATAAAACTGAGAAAGAGAAAAGTTAAACAATTCTTCAAGGCCAGTAAATGGTAAAGTCAGATTCAAATCCAAACCAATTTAATTCTGAATTCAGTACTTTCATCTACTCTGTTATACTGTCTTTCAAGATTTCTACCAAGAAGTCTAAGATTTCTTGGCACCAAGAAGTACCAAGATTTCAAGAAGTCTACCAATTTAGATTTTTTGCATTATCAAATGCTTCTGTCCTGATAACCTCTGTGTGTGTGTGTGTGTGTGTGTGTGTGTGTGTGTGTGTTCAATCACTTCAGTTATGTCCGACTTTTTGCAACCCTATGGACTGTAGCCTGCCAGGCTCCTCTGTCCATAGGGATTCTCCAGGCAAGAATACTGAGGTGGGTTGCCATGCCCTCCTCCAGGGGAGCTTCCCAATCCAGGGATCGAACCTAAGTCTCTTATGTCTCCTGCATTGGCAGGCAGGTTCCTTACCACTAGCACCACCTGGGATAACCTTTGTAAGTGTCTGCATACTAATGTCAGAATGTAAGCTCTGTCAACAGAAGAGAAAATCCCTAATAAGTTCATGAATTTGATGTCTGTTCACCTATCAGATTTATATAAGGTGACTTTACAATTTTTCATCCAAACCAACTTTTGGGAGTAGAAGGGTATTATATTTATTATATACTGATACATAACAAATTATCTACAAATTTAGCAGCTTAAAACAACAAATACTAGTTATCTCACATACTTTCTCATGGTCATAAATCCAGGAGAGGCTTAGTTGGGTATTTGTGTCTCAGGATCTCTCAAGCAATTGCAGTCAAGATATAAACCCAGAACATAGTCACCTATAGGCTTGTCTTTACCAACAAAGGTCCATCTAGTCAAACCTATGGTTTTTCCAGTAGTCATGTATGGATGTGAGAGTTGGGCTATAAAGAAAGCTGAGCACCAAAGAATTAATGCTTTTGAACTGTGGTGTTGGAGAAGACTCTCGAGAGTCTCTTGGACTGCAAAGAGATACAACCAGTCCATCTGAAAGGAAATCAGTCCTGAATATTCACTGGAAGGACTGATGCTGAAGCTGAAACTCCAATACTTTGGCCACCTGAAGCAAAGAACTGACTCATTGGAAAAGACCCTGATGCTGGGAAAGATTGAAGGTGGGAGGAGAAGGGGACAACACAGGATGAGATGGTTGAATGGCCTCACCGACTCAAAGGACAAGAGTTTGAGTAAACTCCAGGAGTTGGTGATGGACAGGATGGCCTGGCATGCTGCAGTGCATGGGGTCACAAAGAGTTGGACACACTGAGTGACTGAACTGAACTGACTGACGGCTTGTCTGGGAGGGAGGACAGGCTTCCAAAGCTCCAAATGGCTGTTGGCAGGAAGCTTCAGCTCCTCACATGAGCCTTTCCCTGAAGACTGTTCCTGAGAAGGCATCAGGCTCCCCCAAGGATGAACGATTAGAGAGATGACGAAGGGAAGAGAGAGAGAGAATCTAACCTCAGAAGTAACATACAATCACTTTTGTCTCAATTCTTCTGGTCAGACAGACCAGCTCTGGTGCAATGCAATAGGAGATTACTGAAAGTGTGAATACTTGGAGACAGGTATCATTGGGTACCATCTTAGAGGATGCTAACTACAGGTGTTACTAATAATTAAGCCAGGCCAACAGGCATAAATGAGGATGTGCGTGCGTGCTCAGTGGCGTCATACTCCTTGCAACCTTGTGGACTGTGGCCCACCAGGCTCCTCTGTCCATGGGATTCACCAGGCAAGGGTACTGGAGTGGGTTGCAGGGCTCTCCTCCAGGGGATCTTTCCCACCCAGGGAACAAATCCAGGTCTCCTGTGTCTTCTGCATCGCAGATGGACTTTTTACTGCTGAGCCACTGAGGAAGCCCATAAATGAGAACAGTTCTTGACAAATCAAAGTTTATACTCACCTGAACCTTATGTCTTGATTTACATTAATCATATCAGGAAGAAATTTTCTATCTATAAAATTATTTAGTCATATTATTAAGTCCCTAAAAACCCATGATATAATAACTGCCACAACACTGTTCTCACTCCCACCAGATCTCTCTAATGATATTGCTGGAAGCTATCAGCAGTCAACAACCAATAACTTCTCAACCAGCTCTATTTTCTACTGAAATCTGGATTGTTGCTCCTCTGGGTCCCTCACAATTTCATCAGGCCCTTAAAGATCCATATATGTTCCTTCAACAATCTGATTGGTTCATAAATAGTAAAACATTAGTAATAATGGATCCCCTCCAGAGGGCTTGCAAAACATTAATAATATTGAAAATAAAGAATTTATTAATTTAAATAGGTCTCAGTAAGACTAATCCTGAAATTACAACCATGATATTTTCTATGACAGATCAATCTACTGGGAAAGGAAAGCACTAAAATCAAAACAGAATTTGCTAATAATTATTGGTAATGCCTACCCTGAGCATTTTCCTTCAACAGTTATGTTGGTCATTGTGCTATCTTAATAACCTTCAGTGAACTTGGCCCTGGTGCTTAAGTCAATTTTAAGTCATCTTCTGAGTTTTTAAAACAAGAACTAAAGCAAAGGGAACATAAATATAATAGTAAGTTGCATTGTACTGCTATTCATTAGAACTAAGTTAAGTAAACCAATCTGATCAGAAAAACAATCTTTTCCTTCCAATAGCCATCAGAATAAAGGCAAAAAAAATTGAATTTGTGTACATTAGGATTATTTGGGAGAAGCTCAAATTATTCTTTTTTACCCTGTGCATATTACCTAAGACTATCTGTTCAGAAGTGAGCTCATTAAAGCTGGAGAATGTGGTGGCTATCTCAAACATAGCAATAATTATCATATCAGAGTCACAGCAATAATCTGGGAGTCAAGCTTAAAACCAGAGATTTCCATTCATGATTCAGTGCTGCTGATACACTGAAAAGATTGAAAGAGAGATCAAGCAGAGGATGTATCTCCTTCCTCCTAACTGTTTGTTCAACCTCATGACCAGGCAAGTCAGGAAATGATTCTGTGAAGAATGAAAACGACTATAAACTTCCCATGAAAGTCAAGCAAGAAACAATGAGCCAGGGGGAATGGAAATAAAGCATTTCAGGAATGTCTATCATGATTCATTACTTACTTTCAACCAATTTCCAGACCGTCTTGACAAGCCCTGTTAGTAAGGATAAAGGAAAGTAACTGCTTGACCAGGGTACATTAAATTGCTCTCTTTCTTCCTCCTCAGATGTGTTGGGGAAACAAGTGAGTTGCTATTTTCTGACTTTTTTCCCCTGTTGATAATATATTTCCCATCATTTATAAGCTTAGGTCCTTTTTCTCATTTCAGTTTTAAAACAAACCTCCTGCCAGCTAAAGCTGACTTCGCCTTGCTAGAGGCTGGGTAATTCCTCTAGGCAGTAGAGTATCTCATTAGTTACTTGAATGCTGTTTTCCCTAGTGGAGTCCTGTCAACAAACTTTTTTCTTGCTCATCTATTCCCCTCCAGTTCAGGGACAACTATTGATTTACCCTAAGTTAGGTCAATTTACTCTGAAATTTTTCTAGCTGTGATTTGGGCATATTCATTCAGGTGCACAGAACACTCATCATGAATCCCATCTACATGTCTTTAATCTTAACCCTTTTAGCATCTGCTAAGATTATTTCTGCTTCTCTCTTGTTTGCAATGCACACACATTATTTAATACAAAAATAAGTTACAGACCTTCTCTTTGTCTAGAAGTGGTCATAGATGAGACATTCCCATGCCAAGAACATGTTTTGTTTGTTTATAAACTGTATAAAGGAAAAGAGTATTCAATCCTATTTGAAAGAAACTGGAAACTAACCTTATTCCTTAGACTGTGTTTTCTAATTAAACTAAAAGTGTTACTTTTCTAGACTTTTCTAAATTGCCTAGTTTTTCTGTCAGATTTCTTGGACTTTATAATAATACAGCTTGTTCCTAGACTGAATTTCTGATTACAGGCACAAGTCTGATAAAATTAGCTGCTGCCCATCAAACATAGTCCACATTGCTCCTCACCCCTGGCTATCACCCTTTATATAGAATTGAAACCTGGGCATATAACACAGAAAGGGTGCCTTGTGCCTTTGCATTTCCTTCCCACTTGTACATTACAACTATTAGATTCATATAATGAATACATAAGGAGTACCTGATATGTGCTATACAATTAAAAAAGAGAGAGTCCTTTCTCACCAGGCAAATAAAATTTCAGGAATTTTCAGTTTATTTTCTTTTCAATCTTTGTCCAGTGGTTTCCAAACTTTTTTAGTTTGATTACCATTTTTTTCAAAACTTATATTACTTAATATATGTTGTTGCTTAGTCACTAAGTCACATCTGACTCTTTTGTAACCTCATGATCTATAGCCTGCCAGGCTCCTCTGTCCGTGGGATTTTCCAGGCAATAATACTGGAGTGGATTGCCATTTCTTCTCCAGAGGATCTTCCTGACCTAGGAATCGAGCCACCGGCAGACAAATCCTTTACCACTAAGTCACCAGGGACACCTACTTAATATATAACACAGATAAAAACTGAAAAGCTGGTTTAGCAGCAGGCTTAGTGGAGGGCAGCCATCCAAAATCCCAACACTCAGCCTCCAAAGCAGACACTAAAGTACCTTTGAGAATCCTGGAGCCTCATAGAGCACCTTTAAATCCAGGGACATAGCCAATCATATATTTTGGGGGTTATAAAACGTGACTCAGAGGCACTGTATGACTCACCCATCATCTGCCAACCAGAGGCACACCCAAAACTATCCGTGTCTCCTGATATGCTGGTTCCAGGTTCTTTTCAGGGAACCATAACCACTTCTTGCTTTTAGTAATATAGACAATTTGTCAGAAATATTTCTTCTAAGGCTTGATGAATTCTTAAGATAGGTTTGATTACATTCTAGAAGTAAAAAAGATAAAGCCTTCCAAATTGCTCATCTCTGATATTAGACCTTAAAAGTAGATTTTTTAAAGCCTTATCTCTTCCATAAAGCAAATGGATGAGAAGATATTTCAACAGCCTCTCACAAAGTCAGAGCACTAACTATAGCTCAGAGGAAAGAAAAGGTTTATTCACATTTGAATCACTGTAAGAAATTCCTGCTACTAATACCTCTCCTAGCAAGTAGCAATCCTGTATATCACCAGGAATATAAAAGTGAAATGGTAAACACTGTTGCAAGCCCAAGGCTGCCAGCCATCTCAGCATATTTCTCTTCCATTGTTTTGCCCTTTTGTACCATTGCCCCAGATGCTTCCTCACATCTTCTTTCAATATTTAGAGTGAAGTTATGATGTCACAACCTTTGCCTCCATTTTCCTGTGTGATGTGTCCCACTGCTAATAATATATACTCATTATTAAGAATACAGTGGCTGCTACAGCACAATGGTCAGAACAGGAAAAATGCCTCCTCCTACATCGCAGCTCATTATTGATCACTGCTCTGCATGTATCTAAACCACTCTTAAAAACTAACTTGGGCTGGCTTCATTTCTAGCTCTTAATCACAATAAAACATTTTTTCTTACTTCACCAATTAGTATACATTCATAGCCAGGAGTCTAACACTTAAAAAAAAACAGTTAATTTCAATCCTTCATTTAAAATAAAAACATTAACTGTTCCCATGCTTTGCTGGTAAAACATTAAACCCAAGCTCCCAAGGTACATTGCTTTCATATTACAGATACTAATATGTGACCCTTACCATTATAGACTGATTAAAAGTGAAATTTTATGGTATCCCAGCCTGCAGTCTGCTTTTAAAGATTAAAAAAAAAATGAAGAGTGAAGAATAATGAATTATAAAGGCAGCTGAAACTATCAAAAAGTGCTTAATTTAAAAAGGCACTTCCCGTAGTTGTGGTTCAGATGTTGATGCTCATAGCTAAATTAGTTTACGACTCAACTGCATTAAATCCCCTAATTATTCATTTATTACCATGTGTACTGTTTAAAGAGGCCAAATACCCTAAGGACAATGGCTTTATTTTTGTTTTTAATATACACTAACTCCTTGAAACTGATGATCAAGTATACTGATAGATTTCTTCAGTAAAGAGCTTAGTTTTATGTTAGATAGCCAATACATTTTGGAAATTTTTCCAAGAATATTCAGAAGTCATGTACCAGTAACACCCTATGATTTATTATCCTCATTGCACAATTATCTGATGTAAGGAATAGTGTGTTGGTTTATCATATTTACATAAAATAAGTAAAAACGTCATTTTATTACAAAAGTGTCTGCTATATTAATGACTTGGCTTTTTAACCATATATTTGATTTTTTATTATTTTGCTTCTCCAACTGGTTTAACCTCATATATGTACAAATTAGGTCTCTCTAAATGTTTTTGATGTAGAAAAAGAAGATATGCAATGTCTCACATGAACAATATTAAAACAGACCCAACCTGTGGTATTATGCTAAGTAGCCTTACAATAAAATAAAAAGGACACAGAGTCATCCAAATTTTTGAAAATACTGTAAGCCTTTTTCACACAAGGATATGTCCTGAGACCTTGATGAATCCCAAATTTGTGAATATACTAAAGCATATTATTCCCTCCATAAAATTCAATGAGGTACAACTGAAAAATTTAGGTGATTACTTCAGACTCTTAATGATTCCATAAATAAAAGGCTGGACTCATTTGTCAAACTATTAAAATGAGTTCTGCCTCTAAAATAAACTTACCATTACATTACATCATGTCATTACTGTAATAATGTGACACAAAATTAACTGAGTCTCTATAGTCGTATAGCTTAAATTGGGCTTTGCCCAGGCATGCATAGCCAAGTGCTTGTGTGGGAGCTGAAATCCACTGCCAGGCTGAGAATCAGAGATACAGCTGCATCAGGCCTGCATCAGCTTAGTGGAAAGGGTTACTTTTTTAAGTTCTTGCAAAGGCTCTATAAATTTCATTGATGACTCTTCTTCTCCTAACTCTGAACAAGCCAAAGGTGAGTAATAAATCACACAGTTAGAAACTAGAGTGTTTTTCTCTAGTCTACCTGTTAGCACTACTACTTAAAAGGAAACACCAAGTATCTGGGATCCTAGCCTGAGGGAAGATGTCTGGCTTACTCCTGTACAAGGATTCAGAACACCTGAGACAGAGAGATGCATAGATTGTTCATCCTTCATGCCCCAAGCAAGGATGGGTAAATGAGTCATTCTATATGGTACAAGGTAACACAACTCACTGCCCTGCACTGAAGAGGATGGCAGAACTAGAACAGTGCCTGGTATATTCTCAGAGATGGAATTTCCCAAAAAGATAATGCTCAATATAGGCCATTTTATATTTGATCTATTTCGGAAATCACCAGGAGTGAAGCAGTAGGGAGATAGGAGGTCTCAGGTCCCTGAGGGAACTTTGGGGGAGGTATCCAAATTATGAAACTAAAAGAGTTTTCCCCAGGATAGGAAAAGAAGAAAGATTCAGCATTCACGTGCCCAAAACACAAGGTTCTTCTGCAAGCTTTACCCATGGTAGTAGAAAAAAAGATAAAGACTTGGAAGGCAGAGAACCAGGAGTCCTTTGGCAAGGTTTGGTCATGGAAAGAGCCAGAAGAGCTAGAGAATAACAAGTGTAGAAAACCTGAAATGTAATGAAGCTGGGACAGACAAACCCTGTGCACTCCTGGCCCAAACCATTTTGACAGCAGGAATGAAAAGCAATGGCTAACCCCACTGAAGGCAGAACTGTGCCAAATCTCAAGGAGATCAGGGAGGACAAAATGAGAAGCTTCCCACTTCCCCGCCTATTTCTGCTCATGGGAGAGGATGACTGTTATCACTTTGGTTGTTAAATCACTATTCCAGGAAAAATGATGTAACTCATATTAGAAGGCTAGACAGAAACCTGAGGCAGATTATTCGAGGACTGATTTCTAGGTTCTGGGTCCAGTCCTTGATGAAAGAGGAATGGAAGAAGAGGGAGGCCAAGGATGGCAAGCAAACTTTTCTCCTTTTTTTCAAGTAACTGTGCCCTCATACAAATAGGAGAAATATCTGTAAGCTGTCAGAAATGCAGAGGCCCAAAGAAGCACTGAATAAATGCCAAAAGTTTCCAATGAAAGGAATATAATTAAAGCTAAGAAAAGCTGTATTTCACTGATGCTTTCTAAGCATAAATGAAGTTTCTAAGTAAATGTTTTTGTATTAAAATGCAGGCACCAAATCTTTTTCCCTGAGTCTCTGAGATTGCACTGAAAACCAATTGGTTTACATGTGTCCACAGGCTCTAAAACTTGCTTCAGTAGGAATAAATGTTTTCCTTACTGAAATCAAAAACAAGTTTTTTGAAACTTCTGCTTGGAATAGAGATATGTGGTATATATGGGGCCTGACCAGATGGACTGATTAGGTATTTGGTCTAGGTATATGGCACAGTGGAGATTTCTACATTCAATTATTTCCGGGATGATCCACTTTCCCATATATACTGAACTACAACGGTCTTGAGCATATTAAACTAAATTGTTGGTAAAAACAGGATTGTTTTAAATTACTAACATTTCTATTCCAGGGATAGAGTGTTTTGACTTAGGCCTGAATTACACACACAAGAAAGAGATAAGAAAGGGTTTGACAGTAGTCTGTCCAGAACTAGGATTAGCAAAATGTTCTTCCGTAAACTAAGACACCTGCACAGTCCTACTTTAAAAAAGAGTGATTTGTTAATCCCTCAGTATCCCTCAGTATCAGTGAGGGATTGGTTTACAGGTCCCCCTTGTGGACATCAAAATCTCTGGACACTCGAATCTCTTATATAAAATGATGTAGTCCTTGCATATAACCTTCCTACAACCTCCTGTACACTTTATATCATTTCTAGATTACTTATAATACCTAATACAATGTAAGTGCTATGTAAATAGTTGTAAATGTAATGTAAATGCTATATAAATAGTTGTCTGCAAACTGGGAGGGGGATTGCAAATTCAAGTTTGGCTTTTTGAAACTTTCTGAAATTCTTTTTCTTTCCTGAATGTTTTTGATCTGTGGTTGGCTCAATCAAAGAGTCAACCAGGTTGGCAGAACTCAGAGATATAGAAGGCCAACTGTACAACTGCATACAAAAATTGTTTTCTACTTGGAACTCTTTAGTATGAAATTTTTTTAATATAAATTAAGGGTAAAATATGTAATAAAAGTAAAAAAGCAAAACTTTTTACTGCTGAGACTTTTTTACCCTGTGCTCCAAACTTAAAATGGAATAAAACAATAAACACTATAAATACTGTTGGCTTGACTCTTTCATCCTCTAAATATTATTTTCTTTTTTTCACTGAGTCACTGTGCAATTATCACAGAATATAATGATGAAGATATGACAGTTTTAGTTACAATTACATGCATATATGTATACTTTATATTCCATACCATATGTTTTATAAAGAAAATAAAATAAGTAATGGAGTACAAATAGAAAAAAAGCTTGAAAAGATATTAAAGCAAAACTTGAAGGCCAGTGTTTATCTTATTTTATCTCTCGTTATTATCTTTTATTCAGTGTGCAGGGACTCTGTGAAACTAGGTGGTGAAAGACAATTCTCCCTGGTCTCCTGCTTCTCTTGTGAGCAGTGACACTGACAGCTTTTGCTCTGGACTACCTTTTCAAGGATACTTTTATAGCAAACATGCTGTCCAATAAAATAGAGGTCTCTGTTTAGGACAAAGTCTGGGCATGTTTGCTTATAGCTCCTTACAAAAGATTGGGTTTTCTAAACTCATACTCCTCAGCTCTGATACAAACCACTGTCTATGCAGCATCCATCTACACCCACCTCCATGTAACTCCTGTGTGATCTGGGAGGTAAGGGGAACTGAGGCAAACATGAAGTTCACGATGACAGCTGTGCTGTGACAATGTCCTTTGTATCTGACTCAGGAAACCTGTGCCTTTTGCTAGCTTTGCTAAAACTGTGCAGGCTAACCTGTGAGTTTGCAAACAAGGTAAAACCCTAAAGCCTTCACAGTTCTTGGACACACTGTACTATGGGGGTTCTCTTGTGCTCTTGTCTGGAAAGAAGTCGGCATTTTTTGTTATTATCATTATTTCAGAAAGCTTAGACTTAAATGATGATGACAAAATGCCCTTGGAACCATTTCCAGGATGCTGGAGCCAAAAGTGAAAAAAAAAGAAAAGGAAATGGAGATTTCAGAACTTAAAGAGCAATACAGTCATTTAAACTTATGAGTTGAAGACCCAAGTAGTAAAATACTATATACTAAAATTAGCTGACAGAGGAAAAGGCAGTAGTTCATAAGAGGAAAGAAATAAATAATAAGCTCTTAAACTTAGTAAGAGCTGAGATAAATCGGACTCATTTATCTTCAGTTATATATGTGATCACTTCTCTTTGAACCTCACCCTTTGTCTCACTGGGTACTAGTTTCTTTGTGATCTGACATTCTTTCTAGGCTCACAGCCTCACCTCATCTCAGGACTTGGATTGTCAGCAAGAGATTTTAAGATGCCATGGGGTCAACAGACTTTCTTTGCCTATTTAGTTTATATGTATTTCATTTGTTTTGATATGACCTTGATTTCTGAACCAGCAAAGAAAACAACAGGATGTGATGGCTAAAAAGAGATACACAGAGAGACAGAGAAAGACAGAATTCATCAAGTCTACAACTCTCATTGTAAAGATAAGGAAAGCAAGAGCTAGAGAAATTATATTGTCCAAGCTCATGCTGCTGTATTTGAAACTCATTATGACAATCCCTGAATTTATATCATAGGGCTCTCTGAAATCGGGGAGAGAAAGACATCACTTTGATGTCTTTATTTAACAACATCACTGAAATATTTTTGCAAAATTTTTTTCTTCTAATGTAGTCTTTAGAGTGAAGTTGCTTACATTTGAGCTATGGAAATTCTATTGAAGATCTTTGAGATTTCCAATGTTTTTGAAAGAATGTTTATGAAATTATTTCTTTTAATGATGAACACTGCAAAATGGTAAATTGCAAATATTAATAGTTCTTAAACTGTGCTAATTTTTAAAGGTTGAGAAAACTGAGAAACTGTGAGGAATTTTTGAAGGTTGCCACTGAATTAAGAAGGAACAATCCTATAAAACAGTGCTCTATTATTGTTTGAATCAGCCCCACAATTACTCTCATATCCCAATTTCACTGAACCTTGACAATTTGAGGTGTTTTCTAATTCTCTTCTGGTCTACAATTTTCAGAACATTGCAGCATCTACTCATGATCTTCAAGGTCAGTTTATTATCCCATTCACCATCCTACTTCCAATATCACAAAATAAACCTATCACACATGCAGTAGTTTGCAGGACCGATACCTTGCACCGACAACCATTAACACGACCAGGTCAAATGTCTTCCCTAGCCTCTCTTCCTTCCATTCTTTTCCTGCCAGTCTTTTCGTTTGATGCTTCTGACTACATCTACTAACCATCCAACCTTAGCTCAAAACCTATTCTACTTTTATTCTGCAATAATACCTCCACCTTAACTTGCCCAATCAGTCCTCCTGGCTCAAGAACTAGCGCTAGTGAACTAAGACATCAAGACACCAACAGTAATTTAGCTCTTAGTCCTCTTAAGGTCATTTTGGAGACTTAACTCACTTGAAAACAAGTAGGCTTCCTCTTACAATATCTTAACTTTCTTAGGCCTTTAGATTCCTCCTTCAAATATTTGTTCTGTTCTTACCAGTTATAATGTTATTTTCCTCACAGAGAAGATAGAAGCAAAATTAGATTTGTTAATTCTTTCTCTTTTTCATCCATTGGCTTTTCAATCAATCCTTGGGAAAGACATATCACTTCTTTGACTTTCTTATACCTTAAGTTTTTAAAAAGCTTTTTTAGCTTCACAAATGTTTTTACAAGACTCAACTTATTTGAAGATACAGTCCTTCAAGTTCTATTCTTGAAGGTCTGAGACAGTTTCACATTTATCCTCAGTCATCTGATCTTCTATCTTTTGTTCATGGCTTTTAAAATCTGAGCTCATTACAGAATCCTCAGTATATCAATTCTGATGATCTCTTTGAGTCCTTCTTCCTCATTTGTAATCATGGGGTAAAAATTGCCTTCTTGATAATATTTTAAACCTTTATTTCATTTATTTTTCAGGGATTCATGCCATGAAATTATGCCAACTTTTTTCCTGTCAACTTTATAAAGTCTAACTTACTAAAACCTAGGCTGTTTATCATGCCCCAATCTTCCTCTCACTGGTTATCATGCCCCAATCTTCCTCTCACTAGTTATCATTAACTCTGCAGTCATGTAGTCACAGACAACTGGCTTAGCGAGAGAAAGATCTAGATTATAATCTCATGTTTTATTCATATCATAACTTGACCATGGAGATTGGTTCTAGAACTTCTCTGAGCCACAATTTTGTCATCTGTAAAGTAAAGCTAATATTCAAATATCTACCTCATAAAATTACTGGAAAACTTAGCAAAAAAAAAAAATATATATATATATATATCGGAGGAGGCAATGGCACTCCACTCCAGTACTTTTGCCTGGAAAATCCCATGGATGGAGGAGGCTGGTAGGCTACAGTCCATGGGGTCGCAAAGAGTCAGACACGACTGAGCGACTTCACTTTCACTTTTCACTTTCATGCATTGGAGAAGGAAATGGCAACCCACTCCAGTGTTCTTGCCTGGAGAATCCCAGGGACGGGGAAGCCTGGTGGGCTGCCGTCTATGGGGTCGCACAGAGTTGGACACGACTAAAGCGACTTAGCAGAAGCAGCAGCAGCAGCATATATATATAGTACATATGAAGTGACTACACTGTTGTTTGTTAAATATCCTCCATTACTCATCACCAGAAATTTTCTGTTGTTGGTCAGAATTAAGTTCTCATTAGTAGATCAATTAATTAGCTAGATAAGTTATCAGTAAATGCAGTTAAGAACATGTCAGATATTCTTGGCTTATAAGAGGTTCAGAATATTTTTAAGAGCTGAGGATGCCCATCACTTCCATAGGTTGCCTTTATGGATGTTTTGTGATTTAATCATAGACACTATCTATCTGGCAATGTGATAGATCAATAGTAAAATTCTACTATAATACTATTCCTCTTCTCTTTTTTCCATGGATTTTGTCATGGGTGCATTTGTAATTGCTTGCAGTAATACTCTTCCCTCTCTTCCTAATATGCTTATGCTGGGCATACACACCGAGGAAACCAGAAGTGAAAGAGACACATGTACCCCAATGTTCATCGCAGCACTGTTTATAATAGCCAGGACATGGAAACAACCTAGATGTCCATCAGCAGATGAATGGATAAGAAAGCTGTGGTACATATACACAATGGAGTATTACTCAGCCGTTAAAAAGAATTCATTTGAATCAGTTCTGATGAGATGGATGAAACTGGAGCTGATTATACAGAGTGAAGTAAGCCAGAAAGAAAAACACCAATACAGTATACTAACACATATATATGGAATTTAGAAAGATGGCAATGACGACCCTGTGCGCAAGACAGGAAAAAAGACACAGATGTGTATAACGGACTTTTGGACTCAGAGGGAGAGGGAGAGGGTGGGATGATTTGGGAGAATGACATTCTAACATGTATACTATCATGTAAGAATTGAATCGCCAGTCTATGTCTGACGCAGGATACAGCATGCTTGGGGCTGGTGCATGGGGGTGACCCAGAGAGATGTTATGGGGAGGGAGGTGGGAGGGGGGGTTCATGTTTTGGAAAACATGTAAGAATTAAAGATTTCAAAATTAAAAAAATTAAAAACTAAAAAAAAAAAAATTTAACTACATATTCTGTTACCTGACCAAATATAAGTCCTGAGTTTCAGATCACCAGTGTTTATAATTTATAGCAGGACTTCCATATACATTGCTCTTCTGTATCCCCAGTTCTCTGTGAATTCAATCAACCACAGATTGTATAGTACTGCAGTATTTATTATTGAAAAAAATCAGCTTATAAATGCAGACACATAGTTCAAACCCATGTTTTTCAAGAGTCAACTATACTTTAATCCATAGGGCATATATACAATTCCTAGTCATAATATGCATAGGCAGCTCTTTACCTCCTTGGTCATCTTTTCTCTTCCTATATATTAAGAATAAATATATAAATTAACAGCTAAACTCCTAATTCCTTGTGCTTCTATATGGTTATATATTTTGCAATGGCCGTATTTTACTTTCATGATCAGGAAAATGTACAAATGTATTTAAATTTTAACTCTAAGAACTTTAGAGAAGTAACCCCCTTAGAAAAGCAAAAACCTTTGCTAGAAATCAAAAACAAAACCCTGTCCAGTTGAAAGTTCATGATTTAATCTCTGTGCAACTACTCAAAATTCAGTAAAACATCAATGCCAGCAGAAACAGTTGCTGATTCTCTTTTTACATTAATAGACAAAAGAATAATAAGAATGATCAGTGGTAATATATCTACTATGGATCTCATTATCTCCAATACTCTCTCAACCCTACACAGTAGACACCATTCTTCTTTTTCAACTGAGGAAACTGAGATTGGGGGACATATAGTGTCTTATGTACTGTTGCTCAACTAGTTCTAGGCAGAAGCTGGATTTGAACGAAGTTTGTCTAATTTATACTCTCTCCAGAATCTCACCATGCCTCTCTGTATTTTGAAATGGAATATAAGATCCTCTCTGACTACTATATACCCATCTTTTATGAGGCTTCCAAGAGAAGACATTTCATATTTTTAAAAAATCAAACATCAGAATAGTAGGTAGGAGGGGCAAAATCACGTTTAAAATCAAACCCCATACCCACCAGAGATGCTCAGAGGGCTCAAACTTTGTGCTCACCAAACTTTGTGCTCACCAGGACCCAGGGATCCCACAGAGACTGAGCCAGGACTGTGTTTGAGTGTCTCCTATGGAGGCAGGGGCAGGGGTCTTGGGTGCAGCAGACCTGGGTATGGCATAAGCCCTCTTGGAGAAGGTCACCATTAACCCGACCATAGAGCCACCAGAACTTACACAGGACTGGGGAATCAGACTCTTGGAGGACACAAACAAAACTTTGTGTCACCAAGATGCCAGAGAAAGGAGCAGTGACCCCACAAAAGACTGACCCAGACTTGCCCATGAGTGTCAGGAGTCTTTGGTGGAGCCATGAGTCGGCAGTGGCCTGCTGCTGGCTTGGGGGCTCTGAGCGTGGCAGTGCGGGCATGGGACCTTTTGAAGGAGGTTGCCATTATCTTGCCTGGATGATAGTTTGGTCTCAGGTCAAACAACAGGCAGGGAACACAGCCCCGCCCATAAACAGAAAATTGGATTAAAGATTTACTGAGCATGGTCCCCACCCATCAGAATAAGACCTAGTTGCCCACTCATTCAGTCTCTCCCACCTGGCAGTTTCCATAAGCCTCTCATCCTTCTCCATCACAAGGCAGACAGAATGAAAACCACAATCACAGAAAACTAACCAATCTGATCACATTGACCACAGCCTTATCTAACTCAATGAAACTATGAGCCATGCCATGTGGGGCCACCCAAGAATGACAGGTCATGGTGGAGAGTTCTGACAAAACATGGTCCACTGGAGAAGGGAATGGCAAACCACTTCAATATTCTTGCCTTGAAAATCCCATGAACAGTATGAAAAGGCAAAAAAATAGGACACTGAAAGAAGAATTATCAGGTTGGTAGGTGCCCAATATGCTACTGGAGATCAGTGGAGAAATAACTCCAGAAAGAATGAAATGACAGAGTCAAAGCAAAACAACACCCAGTTGTAGATGTGACTGGTGATAGAAGGAAAGTCCAATGCTATAGAGGACAATATTACATAGGAACCTGGAATGTTAGGTCCATGAATCAAGGCAAATTGGAAGTGGTCAAACAGGAAATGGCAAAAGTGAACATCAACATTTTAGGAATCAGTGAACTAAAATGGACTGGAATGGGTGAATTTAACTCAGACGACCATTATATCTACTACTGTGGACAAGAATCCCTTAGAAGAAACGGAGTAGCCATCTTAATCAACAAGAGACCGAAATACAGTACTTGGATGCATCTCAAAAATGACAGAATGATCTCTGTTCATTGCCATTCAATATCACAGTAATCCAAGGCTATGCCCTGACCAGTAATGCTGAAGAAGCCAAATGAGTCTATGAAGACCTATAAGACCTTCTAGAATGGACATCACCAGATGGTCAATACCAAAATCAAATTGATTATATTCTCTGCAGCCAAAGATGAAGAAGCTCTATACAGTCAGCAAAAAAAGAGACTGGGAGCTGACTGTGGCTCAGATCATAAACTCCCTATTGGCAAATTCAGACTTAAAATGAAGAAAGTAGGGAAAACCACTAGACCATTCAGGTATGACCTACATCAAATCCCTTATGATTATACAGTCAAAGTGACAAATAGATTCAAGGGATTAGATCTGATAGAGTGCCTGAAGAACTATGGATTAAAGTTCATGACACTGTACAGGAGGCCACTGATTAAGACATCCCCAAGGGGAAAAAAATGCAAAAAGCAAAATGGTTGTCTGAGGAGACCTTACAAATAGCTGAGAAAAGAAAAGACATGAAAAGCAAAGAAGAAAAGGAAAGATATACCCATGTGAATGCAGAATAATCCAAAGAATAGCAAGGAGAGATAAGAAAGCCTTCCTCAGCGATCAATGCAAAGAAATAGAGGAAAACAACAGAAGGGGAAAGACTAGAGATCTCTTCAAGAAAATCAGAGATAAGAAGGGAAAATTTCATGCAAAGATGGGCACATAAAAGGACAGAAATGGTATGGACCTAACAGAAGCAGAAGATATTAAGAAGAGGTTGCAAGAATACACAGAAGAACTATACAAAAAAAGATTTTCATGACCCAGATAATCACGATGGTATGCTCACTCACCTATAGCCAGGCATCCTGGAATGTGAAGTCAAGTGGGCCTTAGGAAGCATCATTATGAACAAAGCTAGTGGAGGCGATGGAATTCCAGTTGAGCTATTTCAAATCCTAAAAGATGATGCTGTGAAAGTGCTGCACTCAATATGTCAGCAAATTTGGAAAACTTGGCAGTGGCCACAGGACTGGAAAAGGTCAGTTTTCATTCCAGTCCCAAAGAAAGGCAATGCCAAAGAATACTCAAACTACCACACAATTGCACTCATCTCACACTCTAGCAAAGTAATGCTCAGAATTCTCCAAGCCAAGTTTCAACAGTGTGTGAACCGTGAACTTCCAGATGCTCAAGCTGGATTTTAAAAAGTAAGAGGAGGCAGAGATCAAATTGCCAAATCTGTTGAATCATCAAAAAAGCAAGAGTTCCAGAAAAACATCTACTACTGCTTTAATGACTATGCCAAAGCCTTTGACTATGTGGATCACAACAAACTGTGGAAAATTCGGAGATGGGAATACCAGACCACCTGACCTGCCTCTTGAGAAATCTGCATGCAGGTCAGGAAGCAACAGTTAGAACTGGACATGGAACAACACACTGGTTCCAAATCAGGAAAGGAATACATCAAGGCTTTATATTGTCACCCTGCTTATTTATTTAACTTCTATGCAGAGTACATCATGAGAAATGCTAGACTGAATGAAGCACAACCTAGAATCAAAATTGCCACGAGAAATATCAATAACCTCAGATATGCAGATGACACCACCCTTATGGCAGAAAGTGAAGAACTAAAGAGCCTCTTGATGAAAGTGAAAGAGGAGAGTGAAAAAGTTGCCTTAAAACTCAACAGTCAGAAAGCTAAGATAATGGCATCCAGTCTTATCACTTCACGGCAAATAGATGGGGAAACAGTGGAAACAGTGACAGACTTTATTTTCTGGGGGGAGGGGCTCCAAAATCACTGCAGATGGTGATTGTAGCCATGAAATTAAAAGACGCATGCTCCTTGGAAGAAAAGTTATGACCAACCTAGACAGCGTATTAAAAAACAGAGACATTACTTTGCCAAAAAAGGTCCATCTAGTCAAAGCTATGATTTTTCCAGTAATCATGTATGGATGTAAGAGTTGGACTATAAAGAAAGCTGAATGCTGAAGAATTGATGCTTTTGAACTGTGGTGCTGGAGAAGAGTCTTGAGAGTCCCTTGGACTGCAAGGAGATCCAGCCAGTCCATCCTAAATGAAATCAGACCTGAACATTCACTGGAAGGACTGATGCTGAAGCTGAAACTCCAATACTTTGGCCACCTGATGCAAAGAACTGACTTATTTGAAAAGACCCTGATACTGGGAGAGAGTGAAGGCAGGAGGAAAAGGGGACAACGGAGGATGTGATGGTTGAATGGCATCACTGACTCCATGGACATGAGTTTGAGTAAGCTCTGGGAGTTCGTGATGGACAGAGCAGCCTGATGTGCTACAGTCCATGGGGTCACAGTGAGTCAGACACAACAGAGCAACTGAACTGAACGGAACTGAAACATTCAGATGTGAAGATGGGGTACATTTGTATCCCTTTGTGTGCATCTTCTTAAGAAGATGAAATAGCAGTGTGTTGGTTGGTCTTGTGGATCTCTCTCTTGCTTCAACAGTGTTTGGACAGAACAGACCCAAGAACGGCCCTTTGCTCCAGCCTTGGACCACCCTCCAACGTTTTTTCTAGTTGCAACCTTCAGAATCAGCCAGTCACATATCCTGGGTCAGGGGAACCAGCCAACACCAATTTTTGAATTTAATTCCTTATAACCAATCAACCATGAGCTCCCAGATTAATCAGAATTATTCCACCAAATGGAGGCTGCTGTCAACATACATCTGCAGGCTTCCTACACCTACCTCTCTCCAGGCTTCTATTTCCACGTCAACGATGGGGCTCTGCAGTGAAGCAAAGTGAAAGTCACTCAGTTGTGTCCAACTCTTTGCGACCTCCATGGACTCCTCTGTCCATGGAAGAACACTGGAGTAGGCAGCTGTTCCCTTCTCCAGGGGATCTTCCCAACACACAGGGCATGGGTCATTTTTCCAGCAAACTGGCCAAAGAAGAAGAAGTGAAGTTGCTCAGTCATGTCTGACTCTTTGTGACCCCATGGACACCAGGCTCCCCCGTCCATGGGATTTTCTAGGCAAGAGTACTGGAGTGGGTTGCCTTTTCCTTCTCCAGGGAACTTCCCAACCCAGGGATAGAACCTGGGTCTCCAGATGCTTTACCATCTGAGCCACCAGGGAAGTCGGCCAAGGAGAGGCCCAAAAGCAAGTAGTGTCTCTTAAAATGCAAAACCAGTGTGGAAGCCACACCCTCTTCTAGGATTTGCAGAAGCTGTTTCAAGAATAGTGGATTAAAACTCATGTGGGAAAGCCACCCATCTCATGGAGAAGAACCTGCCCCAGGCCCTTTTGGATCTGGTGCCCTAGGTGCACAGACTCCCAGCTCTGACTTCCTAGAGATTGGCTTCCTAGAGCAGCAGGCAAAATTCATCAGGAAGATATGTGACCACCTGACCAACCTCTACAGGCTAGGCTGTGTGAATATCTTCTCAGAAGTCTCACTCTCAAGCACAACTAGGAGCTTCTGAAGTCCAGTGGCCTTTGAGGAGCCCCTCTGGTATCAAGGCTTCTGCCTGGAGCCTCTCTTTGCAGGCACTAGGGGGCTTCTCTTTTAACCACCCTGGAGCACTCTCCCAAGCCTTGGACCAAAAGGAAACAATAAAGCTTTCTGCCTGGAAAAAAAAAAAAAAGAAAGAGATGGAATACCTGATATGTTTGAACATATTTAGAGGGAATAAATTTATAAGCACAAAGAAAACAAAACAAAAAAAGACAATTATTTACCTCAAGGAAAACAAAAGTTTGTGAAATCATGTCTACTGCATGGCTCATCTTTCAATAGCATGTACAAAGTCATAACAATACCCAATTTTCAACTAATCATAATTACTATAGAGCTCTATGGAGATGAAGAGGGAAAAGAAGTGCATGAAAGTATATGCACACACTAGTGAGTATCTGTGCTAAGGGTAGGGTATATTTTAAAAAGCTAAATCCTTCATTTAAATAGCTATCATCTTTCACAAGAGGGTGTAAATAGATGATGCCTAAAACTGAAAAATGAAGTAATAATGTAAGCTTATTCAGATAAAATGATCAAAATAAAATGGTTAAATTATTTTTTGCCTATGAAAGTGGTTGGGGAATAAGAAGATAGGGGAGTGTGCTCTTTTTTGATGCAAACCTTGATTCACTATTTGACTTTTTTTTTTAATACTAGAGGGCTTTTCTTCAATTAATGTACTTGTTTTAATTGGAGAATAATTACTTTACAATATTGTGATGGTTTTTACCATACAACAACATGAATCGGCCATGGGTATACGTGTGTCCCCTCATCCTGAACCCACCTCCTTCCCCACCTTATGCCTCTGGGTTGTCCCAGAGCATTGGCTTTGGGTTCCCTGCTTCATGCATCGAACTTGCCCTGGTCATCTATGACCATATGGTAATACACATATTTCAATGCTACGTCTGACTTTTAAACTGTGTGATTAAAGACAAAAAAGAAACTAATAGAAAGGGAAAAGAAAGGAAGGAAGAAGGAAAATAGAGAAAGGGAGAAAGAAAGAGAAAGAAAGAAAGGAAGAGGCAGTTGCTCTCAAGGTGTCCATGATTTAATGGAGGACATGAAATGGTAATTGAAATTGAGTAGTACTAGAGACTTGTACAAGATGTCTGGGGAGAATGTAAGTAGAGCTAATAATTCTTCTTGTGCAGAAAGAGGTGGTGAGAAGCTGCATATTTTAGATCTGCTTTGGTTAGAACCTTAAATGTTTTAATTAATCAGAGTAGGAGGGGAAAAGATATTCTAAACTAGCCAGGGAAAAATAGCATTAGCAAAGGCATTGAAACACGAAAGTATTTTCAATTCTCAGAAATTCTGTGTCATTACTATGACTAGGCCGTGCTGTAAACCAAACTAAAGTCTGTTTCTCTTCTTGACTATAAGTTCAAAGTACACAAGAATTATATCTACTAAAAATATTTATTTCATAAATTAATAAATAGCATGCTTACTTAAATCTACCAGCATTTTGTAAAGGCTTTAGAGAACAAAAAATAAACTTTTCCTACACAACAACAATTTCAGGGGAACAAAAATAGCTTTCCAATGCCATGAATGCAAATTAAATGGACAGGTCATTCTGAAATAATGTCAGTATAAGAATGCAAGAAACTATACAAATAAACATAAGATATAATTGGAAGTGAGCTCTGAAATGGCACACTAAAGGTTCTATGCCATCTAAGAAATGCAGCGGAGTTTTACCACATTTTAGGTGACCTACCCTTAATGCTCTCTGATTCTTGTTTTTGTTTTTTAAATATCAGCAACATGCTGAGAACAGACGCTGAGGAGGTTGATAAAAATACAAAATTTATTCAATAAGTAGTTTGCTCTTCTGAGTAAAAAGAAGTGTCATCAACACAAAGCTGTCAGCAGGCCAGATAATCCATTTTGTTTTGTTTTTTTAATTAAACAGAGTGCACATTGCTTCATTTCAATTGGACACTCTCTAATCTTTCTAAAGTTTTTCTATCCACAGAACAGCTTATCTATTAAAAGAAATTCATGAATGATAGATACCTCATTTTTCACTTTACCAAAATTAGACATACTGACTTGCCGATATATTTACTTTCTTAACCCATAGTCAATCAAGAAAAACAATGAATAATGTTTTGATTTAACTAACTATGGATATTTAAGTGCTTTTTTTATTTGAGAAGCAAGAACAAAGTTACAAAGTTATCGGTAAATAGCAAAAATTCCTTTATTTTATTAACAATAAATCACTCCCATAACAGCTGCCATGCTCATAGAGGAATTAATTACCCTTGTTCATTCATTTGTTTGTTCAACAAAGGTATATATTAATGTCAAGCACTCTACTTAACAACCAAAAAAAAAGATGAAATAACTTCCCTGCCTTCAAAGAGCTCAAAGTCCAAGGAGAAAGAAAATTAACACAGCTTGACAGGTGCCAGGGCAGATTTCAGTCATGTCAGGTGGAAAAAAAGAAAGAGCGGTCTTAACAAACGAGGAGATGAGGGCAATTTAGACTGAGGAAGATGCATGATTCTTTGAAAACTAAAAGGCGGTAGAAACTAAAAGATGAAAGAAAAGGCTGGAAAACTAGAAAAGATATACATATAAAACAAAAACCTTGTATGTCATGCTAGAATTTGGATTTTACCCTAAACTTGAAGGATCATAAGAAAACTTGTGACATCAAATTTCTCATTTAGAAAAAAAATATCTTTGCAGTGATATGGAAGATAAAATTGAAGGGAGACAAACTTTCCACACAGTCTAAAAACAGTAGCTCCTAAAACAGGAGAGGGTTTAATATTATCATTAAAGACAAAAAAGGGACTATTCCACATAAGTTCACTATCTACAGAGGTTCAAAATAATCTTCCTTGGAATCAAATGATTTGCCATATAAACCTAATAAGCCCAGCTCTCTAAAGATTGAAAACTTAGTCTGAAAATTATCAACAATTAAAATCTAACAAATTTCAGTGTGACCAAGAAAACCCTAAACCTCCCTTTCAGTTCAGTCAGTTCAGTCACTCAGTCATGTCCGACTCTTTGCGACCCCATGAATCGCAGCACGCCAGGCCTCCCTGTCCATCACCAACTCCCGGAGTTCACTCAGACTCATGTCCATCGAGTCAGTGACGCCATCCAGCCATCTCATCCTCTGTTGTCCCCTCCTCCTCCTGCCCCCAATCTCTCCCAGCATCAGAGTCTTTTCCAATGAGTCAACTCTTCGCATGAGGTGGCCAAAGTACTAGAGTTTCAGCTTCAGCATCAGTCCTTCCAAAGAAATCCCAGGGTTGATATCCTTCAGAATGGACTGGTTGGATCTCCTTGCAGTCCAAGGGACTCTCAAGAGTCTTCTCCAACACCACAGTTCAAAAGCATCAGTTCTTCAGTGCTCAGCTTTCTTCACAGTCCAACTCTCACATCCATACATGACTACTGGAAAAACCATAGCCTTGACTAGACGGACATTAGTCGGCAAAGTAATGTCTCTGCTTTTGAATATGCTATCTAGGTTGGTCATAACTTTTCTTCCAAGGAGTGAGCGTCTTTTAATTTCATGGCTGCAATCACCATCTGCAGTGATTTTGGAGCCCAAAAAAATAAAGTCTGACACTGTTTCCCCGTCTATTTCCCATGAAGTGATGGGACCAGATGCCATGATCTTCGTTTTCTGAATGTTGAGCTTTAAGCCAACTTTTTCACTCTCCTCTTTTACTTTCATCAAGAGGCTTTTTAGTTCCTCTTCACTTTCTGCCATAAGGGTGGTGTCATCTGCATATCTGAGGTTATTGATATTTCTCGCAGCAATCTTGATTCCAGCTTGTGTTTCTTCCAGTCCAGCGTTTCTCATGATGTACTCTGCACAGAAGTTAAATAAGCAGGGTAACAATATACAGCCTTGACATACTCCTTTTCCTATCTGGAACCAGTCTGTTGTTCCATGTCCAGTTCTAACTGTTGCTTCCTTACCTGAATACAGATTTCTCAAGAGGCAGGTCAGGTGGTCTGGTATTCCCATCTCTCTCAGAATTTTCCATAGTTTATTGTGATCCACACAGTCAAAGGCAGCTTGACTCAAAACTTAGATTCCTTCCTGAACGTGGGCCCCTGGCCAAGTTAAATACTCTTAAGAGTACTGTAAGATACTTGAATTTTTTTTTCTCTGCCCCTTTGAGCTATCTTCTCCCAGCCTTTTGCCAGTTTTATAACCCAGGAATGTCTTTCTCAATGATCTGAGAACCACTTGAAATACAATCGTTGAGAAAGATAGCACATGCCTTCTCCGAGACTCTAAGGGAGGGTAGCCTAATTTCAAAAAGTGCCAGTTAATAAACAAAAATGGCCTAATCATAGTAATCAACTTCTACTCAGTTGTCCCCCAAGACTTTTCCACTAGTTCACCTTCAAAGCATAAAAAGCTCTCCTGTTTTTTCTTTCAGTGAAAATGACTCAGTATCTCTCCCAGATTGTTCTGCCAAGAACATTATTCATTTCTTTGTTTTGTTGTTCAGTCACTAAGTCATGTTTAACTCTGCAATCCCATGCACTATAGCAGGCCAGTCTCCATCCTCCACTGTCTCCTGTGCATACGTGCTTTGCATGCTAAGTCCCTTCCGTCATGTCTGACCCTTTGAAACCCCTCCAGGCTCCTCTGTCCATGGAATTTACCAGGCAACAATATTCGAGTGGGTTGCCATTTCCTTCTCCAGGGGATCTTCCTGACCCAGGGATTGAACCCGCATCTCCTACACTGGCAGGCAGTTTCTTTACCACTAGTGCTGCCTGGAAAGCCCACTATCTCCCGGAGTTTGCTCAGATTCATGTCCATTGAGTCAGTGATGCTATACAGCCATCTCATCTTCTGTCACCCCCTTCTCCTTTTGACTTAGATCTTTCCCAGGATCAGGGTTTTTTCCCAATGAGTCAGCTTTTCACATGAGATAGCCAAAGTATTGGAGCTTCAGCATCAGTCCTTCCAATGAATTATTCAGGGTTTATTTCCTTTAGGATTGGCTGGTTTGATCTCCTTGCAGTCCAAAGGACTCTCAAAAGCCTTCTTTAGCACTACAATTCAAAAGCATCAACTCTTCAGTATTCAGTTTTCTTTAGGGCCCAACTTTCACCTCTGTACATGACTACTGGAAAAACCATAGCTTTGACTATATGGACCTTGGTTGGCAAAGTGATGTTTCTGCTCTTTAATATGCTGTCTGGGTTTGTCAGTTTTTCTTTCAAGAAAAAGTGTCTTTTAATCTCATGGCTGCAGTCATCATCCCCAGTAATTGTGGAGCCCCCAAAATAAAATCTGTCACTGCTTCTACTTTTTTCCTTCTATTTGCCATGAAGTGATAGGACTGGATGCCATGATCTTAGTTTTTTGAATATTGAGTTTTAAGCCAAGTTTTTCACTTTGTTTACCTGCCCTAAGAACCATTTAAGGTATCTGTCCTGAAACCTGCTAATTTATGGTCTATCAGCCTTACATTACATGCAGATAGTAATTAACTGGGAATAAAAATGAGAAGTGTGATACAAAGTAGCAAAATGAATGCTTCACTAATGGCAACCCAGAATTGTCCCCTTGACCTGCATCTTGTAGGGAGGAAGAGAGTTTTTTGCTGTTGTGTTTTAAAAGCTGGAACTGAATCATGCCATATTTCCCATCACTGCTGAAACCACTCATAGAAGACCTGCTGGCTAGATGCATTGTCACATATCTTAATGTCAGTCCTTTGCTTTACATGACATAAAATAAGTTGGTGGTTTTGTTTTAGTGTGATAGAGATTTGGGGTTTATTTATGTATTTTTTATTGAAGGATAATTGCTTTACAAAATTTTGCTATTTTCTGTCCAACCTCGACATGAACCAGCCATAGGTATACATATATCCTCACCCTTTTGAACCTCCCTCCCATCTCCCACCCCAAGTTTCCGTGTTACTCTTTCCACACGTCTCACCCTCTCATCCCCTCTCCCCATGTGCATAAGTCTATTCTCTATGTCTGTTTCTTCACTGCTGCCCTGTAAATAAATTCTTCAGTACCATTTTTCTAGATTCTGTATATATGTGTTAGAATACAATATTTATCTTTCTCATTCTGACTCACTTCACTCTGTATAGTTCTAGGTTCATCCATCTCATCAGAACTGACTCAAATGCCTTCCTTTTTATGGCTGAATAATATTCCATTGTGTGTATGTACCATGACTTCTTTATCCGTGCACCTATCAGTGGACATCTAGGTTGCTTCCATGTTGTAGCTATTGTAAATAGTGCTGAAATGAACAATGGGATACATGTGTCTTTTTCAATTTTGGTTTCCTCAGGATATATGCCTAGGAGTGGGATTGCTGGGTCATATGGTGGTTTTATGCCTAGTTTTTTAAGGAATCGCCATACCATCTTCCAAAGTGGCTGAATTAATTTACATTCCCACCAACAGTGCAAGAGCATTCCCTTTTCTCCACACCCTCTCCAGCATTTATTGTTTGTAGAATTTTTGATGATGGCCATTCTGACCAGTGTGTGGTGATATTGTTGGTTTGATTTGCATTTCTCTAATAATGAGTAATGTTGAGCATCTTTTCTTGTGCTTGTTAGCCATCTGTATGTCTTCTTTGGAGAAATGTCTTTTTAGGTTTTTTCCCCATTATTTGATTGGGTTGTTTTTCTTTTATTGAGTTGTATGAGCTGTTTGTATATTTTGGAAATTAATCCTTTGTCAATTGTTTCATTTGCCATTATTTTCTCCCATTCTGAGGGTTGTCTTTTCACTTGGCTTATAGTTTCCTTTGCTGTGCAAAAGCCTTTAAGTTTAATCAAGTCCCACTTGTTTATTTTTGTTTTCATTCCTGTTACTCTAAGAGGTGAGTCATAGAGGATCTTGCTTTCGTTTGTGTCATCGAGTGTTCTGCCTATGTGTTCCTCCACGAGTTTTATAGTTTTTGGTCTTACATTTAGGTTTTTAATCCATTTTGAGTTTATCTTTGTGTGTGGTGTTAGGAAGTGTTCTAATTTCATTCTTTTACATATAGCTGACCAGTTTTCCCAGCACAATTTATTGAAGAGCCTGTCTTTGCCCCATTGTATATTCTTGCCTTCTTTGTCAAAAATAAAGTACCCATAAGTGCATGGGTTTATTTCTGGGCTTTATGTCTTGTTCCATTGGTCTATATTTCTGTTTTTGTGCCAGTACCATACTGTCTTGATGTCTGTAGCTTTGTAGTATAATCTGAAGTCAGGAAGGTTGATTCTTCCAGCTCCATTCTTGTTTCTTAAAACTGCTTTGGCTATTTGGGGTCTTTTGTGTTTCCATATGAATTGTGAAAGTTTTTTGTAGTTCTGTGAAATTTTCCACTGGTAATTTGATAGGCATCACATTGAATCTGTAGATTGCATTTGGTAGTATAGTCATTTTCACAGTATTGATTCTTCCTACCCAGGAACATGGAATATCTCTTTATGTCATCTTTGCTTTCTTTAATTAGTGTCTTATAATTTTCTGTGTACAGTTCTTTTGTCTCCTTGGGTAAGTTTATTCCTAGATATTTAATTCTTTTTGTTGCAAAGAATTGATTGATTCCTTAATTTCTCTTTCTGATATTTCATTGTTAGTATATAGAAATGCAAGTGGTTTCTGTGTATTGATTTTGTATCCTGCAATTTTGCTAAATTCACAGATTAGCTCTAGTAATTTTCTGATACTATCTTTAGGATTTTCTATGTACAGTATCAGGTCATCAGCAAATAGTGAGAGCTTTACTTCTTTTCTGATCTGGATTCCTTTTATTTCTTTTTCTTCTCTGATTGCTGTAGCTATGACTTCTAGAACTATGTGAATAATAGTGGTGAAAGTGGATACCCTTGTCCTGTTCCTGATCTTAGGGGGAATGCTTTCAATTTTTTACCATTGAGAATAATGTTTGCTGTAGGCTTATTATATATGGCCTTTACTATGTTGAGGTAGGTTCCTTATATGCCCATTTTTTGAAGATTTTTAATCATAAATGGGTACTGAATTTTGTCAAAGGCTTTTTCTGCATCTATTGAGATGATCATATGGTTCTCTTTTTTAATATAAATTTATTTTATTTTGGGGGGCTTCTATATCTGTTTATTTTTTTAACATTTTTTTTCTATTTTTTTTTTTTTTACTTTACAATACTGTATTGGTTTTGCCATACATCAACATGAATCCACCACGGGTGTACATAAGTTCCCACTCCTGAACCCCCCTCCCACCTCCCTCCCCATACCATCCTTCTGGATTATCCCAGTGCACCAGCCCCAAGCATCCTGTATCCTGCATCAAACCTAGACTGGCGATTCATTTCTTATATGATATTATACATGTTTCAATGCCATTCTCCCAAATCATCCAGCCCTCTCCCTCTCCCACAGAGTCAAGTCTGTTCTGTACATCTGCATCTCTTTTGCTGTTTCGCATACAGGGTTATCATTACCATCTTTCTAAATTCCATATATATGTGTTAGTATACTCTATTGGTGTTTTTCTTTATAAACTTATTTTAATTGGCAGCTAATTACAATATTGTATTGGTTTTGCCATACATAAACACGAATCTGCCACAGGTATACACGTGTTCCCCATCCTGAACCCCTTTCCCTCCTCCCTCCCCATACCATCCCTCTGGGTCGTCTCAGTGCACCAGCCCCAAGCATCCAGTATCATGCATTGAACCTGGACTGCCAATTTGTTTCATATATGATATTATACATGTTTCAATGCCATTCTCCTAAATCATCCCACCCTCTCCCTCTCCCACAGAGTCCAAAAGACTGTTCTACACATCTGTGTCTCTTTTGCTGTCTCACATACAGGGTTATCATTACCATCTTTCTAAATTCCATATATATGGGTTAGTATACTGTATTGGTGTTTTTCTTTCTGGCTTACTTCACTCTGTATAATTGGCTCCAGTTTCATCCACCTCATTAGAACTGATTCAAATGTATTCTTTTTAATGGCTGAGTAATATTCCATTGTGTATATGTACCACAGCTTTCTTATCCATTCATCTGCTGATGGACATCTAGGTTGTTTCCATGTCCTGGCTATTATAAACAGTGCTGCAATGAACACTGGGGTACACGTGTCTCTTTCAATTCTGGTTTTCTTGGTGTGTATGCCCAGCAGTGGGATTGCTGGGCCATAAGGCAGCACACAGAAATCTCTTGCATTCCTATACACTAATAATGAGAAAATAGAAAGAGAAAATAAGGAAACAATTCCATTCACCATTGCAATGAAAAGAAGAAAATACTTAGGAATATATTTACCTAAAGAAACTAAAGACCCATTTATAGAAAACTATAAAACACTGGTGATCATATGGTTTTCATCTTTCAATTTTGTTAATATGTTGTATTACATTGATTGATTTGTATATATTGAGAATCCTTGCATTCCTGGAATAAACCCAACTTGATCATGGTGTATGAGCTTTGTGATGTGTTGCTGAATTCTGTTTGTTAAAATTTTGATCAGGATTTTTGCATCTATGTTCATCAGTGATATTGGCCTGTAGTTTTCTTTTTTTGTATTGTCTTTGTCTGGTTTTGGTATCAAGGTGGTGGTGGCCTTGTAGGATGAGTTTGGAAGTGTTCCTTCCTCTGAAAATTTTTGAAAGAGTTTTAGAAAGATAGGCATTAGCTTTTCTCTAAATGTTTGATAGAGATCTCCTGTGAAGCCATCTATCTGGTCCTGGGCTTTTGTTTTTTGGGGAGATTTTTGATCACAGCTTCCATTTCAGTGCTTGTAATTGGGTTGTTCATAATTTCTAATTCTTCCTGGTTCAGTCATAGAAGATGGAACTTTTCTAAGAATCTGTATAGTTCCTCCAGGTTATCCATTTTATTGCCATACAGTTGTTCATAATAGACTCTTGTAATTCTTTGTATTTCTGTGTTGTCTGTTGTAATGCCTCCTTTTTCATTTATAATTTTGTTGATTTGAATCTTTTTTTCTTGATGAGTCTGGCTAAAGGCTCATCAATTTTATCTTCTCAAAGAACCAGCTTTTAGTTTTCTTAATTTTTACTATTGTTTCTTTCATTTCTTTTTCATTTATTTCTGCTCCAATCTTTATGATTTCTTTCCTTCTAGTAATTTTGGGGGGTTTTTTTGTTGTTCTTCTTCTTCTTTTTCTTTTTTCAGTTGTCTTAGGTTTGTATTTTTGTCTTGTTTGTTGTTTATTTGAGGTGTCCTGCACAGGGTGCTACTGGTGGTTGGGTGATGCCAGGTCTTGTATTCAAGTGGTTTCCTTTGGGTGAGTACTCACTATTTGATACTCCCTAGGGTTAGTTTGAACACAACTGAGCGACTTCGCTTTCACTTTTCACTTTCATGCACTGGAGAAAGAAATGGCAACCCACTCCAGTGTTCTTGCCTGGAGAATCCCAGGGACAGGGGAGCTTGGTGGGCTGCCATCTCTGGGGTCGCACAGAGTCGGACACGACTGAAGTGACTTAACAGCAGCAGCAGGGTTAGCTTTCTGGTAGTCTAGGGTCTTGGAGTCAGGCTCCCACTCCAAAGGCTCAGGGCTTGATCTCTGGTCAGGAATGAAGATTCTGCAAGCGGTTTGTTATGGCATTAAATGAGATTAAAACAAATATTCAAAAATGAGAAACCAAAGATGAATCCCAGATAAATGGCAGTTACAAAATCAGGCAAATAATAAGTAAAATAATGGAATATATACATATACACCCATGATCAAAGTGAAAACAGTCCAACAAAAATAAAGTATAGTAGATTGATCCAGTGAACAAAGGAAATCAAAAATTATATTTACCAGTTAAGAACAAAACTAACTAAAGCACAAACTGGAAAACAAAACTAAAGCAAGATGCCAAGTGAAGAATTAAGCAATGGAAACAAAATTAACAAATATGGAAAGGAAAGAAAGAAAAGAGAGAAAGAATAGATATGCAAAGTTAAGTAGAGGTAGATAAAGATTTATATATGTTAAATTATATACATTTAAATTTATATATATTAAATTATATTCCTTTAAATTATGTACAACTAAATTTATATACAATAAATTTATACATACAAAACTACAAGAGGAAAAGAACAGTAGGAAAGGCAGACAAAGGAATAACTGTAGAAAAATAATAGATATAAAAAATTAAAATTAGAAAAAGAGAAAAAAAAAAAAGGAAAACTCCACAGAACTGCAAGAGACCAATGTAGAGGCAGAGGTTTATAACAACAATAAAAAAATGTGACAGAAAAATAAAGCTCAAAAGCTTAATTAGACTTCATAGTGCCAATTAAATCAACACTACAGCAGAGGGGTGACAAGGGCAGGGGGCAAAAAAAAATCCAAAAGAATCTACAGAACAAGTCAAAACATAAGAATAATAAATGTTTTTCTTGAGTCACTGCTATCAAAGTTCTTTCCCTCGCTGGGACTCACAGTCCACCTCACCTCCCTAGGATGCCCTCCAACGTTGTGTTGATCTCTGGACCTGCTATGTGGGCAGCTCAGATTCTAATCTGATCCAACTCCTACTTGATCTTGCCTTCAATGTCCACAACTATCAGAACTAGTGTGTTTTCTTTTGTGGGAGCTCTCAATGATCTTTTATATATTCCATAGACACAGAGTCTGCCTAGTTGATCATGTGGATTTAATCTGCAGTTTGTACAGCTGGTGGGAAGGTTTTGGGTCTTCTTCCTTAGCCACACTGCCCCTGGGTTTCAATCGTGGTTTTATTTCCACCTCTGCATGTGGGTCATCCACTGGAGTTTGCTCCTGAGGCTGCCCTGGAGGACTGGGGTTTGCCCCTGTGAGGGCCAGATGTGGAGGTGGTGCAGCTGCCTGGGTTGCAGGGATTCTGGCAGCACCAGGTACTCAGGGGAGTTGGTGGCTAGGACAGAAGGAACTGTAGTGCTCTAGAAGGGTATGGCAACCAGTATTGGTCAATATGCTCCAGCATTCTTGCCTGGAGTACCACCTCCCTGACAGAGAAGCATGGCAGGCCACAGTCTACAGGGTTACAAGAGTCAGACACTACCGAAGCAAGCCTGTGCACATAGACACAAGACATTTTTTGCCTGTGGCAGCTCTGCCTCAGTGAGAGTTGAGTGTGAAGGTGGTGCAGCTGCTTGGCTTGTGGGGACCCTGGCAGCACCAAGTGTGCAGGGACACAGACTGCTTCCACCGCAGGAGTTATGGTCTTTTTTCAAGCCTCTTGTAGCTGGCGATCAGAAGGGTTCTTTGGCCAGTCTTTCTCCTTAGCTCCGCCTCTTCAGGCACATAGAGGGCCCCCCCTGGCTGGGGTCTTACTCTGTAGATTGGTGCATCAGGCACTTAAAGGAGCACCCTGGGTGGAGTCCTGCTCTGTAGTTCAGTGCCTCAGGTGTTTGATGAGCCAGGCTCTCTATTGTTCAGCTGCAAATGCTGGCATGTTGGGGAAGAGAGAGAGAGGCTTTGGTGAAGTCTCCACCCCCTACGTATGACTCAGAAGTATTGCCTTGCTTCCCTGGCTGCCCAGCTTTCCCGCACAGGCATTTCCCACCACAATCTTCTCCCTCACCTCCCCTTGATTGGCCTCTCCATAGTCAATAGCAGCCCTCACCCTGGGGTTCCTCTGCAATCCCTAAACTTCAGTCCCCAGCCACTGTACCTTCCAGGAGACTTGAGTCCCTGTCTGGGGTATGTATGGCTGCAGCAAGGACTGTCTGATTCTCATTCCATTTGGGCTGCCACAGATCAACTGTTTCACTCTCAGCCTTAAATGTTTCTCCTTTGACTTAGAGGGTTACCCCAATGTGGAGATCGGACCCCTGCTTCAGTTTCCTCACTGGCTGAGGGCAGGCCCAGTCCTATTAACACTCCTGTTTTTACCCCTAGTTCTTTCTTCCTACCAAGTTTTGCATGGCTCTATAAAGACCCTGATGCTGGGAGGGATTAGGGGCAGGAGGAGAAGGGGACGACAGAGGATGAGGTGGCTGGATGGCATCAATGACTCAATGGACATGAGTTTGGGTAAACTCTGGGAGTTGGTGATGGAGAGGGAGGCCTGGCGTGCTGTGATTCATGGGGTCACAAAGAGTAGGACACGACTGAATGACTGAACTGAACTGATACATTCTTTTCCTCTGGTCAGGTACTCCTGTCCACTCTCAGCTGATGTTCTTCATGCACTTCTGTGTCTGGAGATGTATTCCTGATGTATCTGTGGAGAGTATCTACTCCACGTCCGTCTACTCCTCCACGATCTTGTTCTCGTTTTGGTTGTTTTTTAGTTTTGCTTTTACAGATGGTAAAAAGTCTGAGTGCAGTACGGGAGATTTGGGTTCAATCCCTAGGTTGGGAAAATCCTCTAGAGAAGGAAATGGCAACCCACTCCAGTATTCTTGCCTGGAAAATCCTATGGACAGAGGAGCCTGGCAGTCTACAGTCCATGGGGTCACAAAGAGTTAGACATGACTAAGCGACTTCACTTTACTTTTCACCTTCATCAGAGGCTCTTTAGTTTCCTTTCACTTTCTGCCATTAGAGTGGTATCATCTGCAGATCTGAGGTAGTTGATATTTCTTCTGGTAATCTTGATTCCAGCTTGTGATTCATCCAGACTAGCATTTCCCATGATGTAATCTGCATAGAAATTAAACAAACAGGGTGACAATATACAGTCTTGTTGTATGACTTTCCCAGTTTTGAAACAGTCCATTGTTCCATGTTGGTTTTTAATTGATGTTTCTTGACTTGCATACAGCTTTCTCAGGAGACAGGTAAGGCAGTGTGGTATTCCCATCTCTTTAAGAATTTTTCACGGTTTGTTGTGATCCACACAGTCAAAGGCCTTAGTGTAGTGAATGAAACAAAAATAGATGTTTTTCTGAAATTATCTTGTTTGCTCCATGATCCAATGAATGTTGGCAATTTGATCTCTGCTTCCTCTGTCTCTTTGAAACCCAGCTTGTACATCTGGAAGTTCTCAGTTCACATATTGCTGAAGCCTAGCTTGAAGGATTTTTGAGCATAACCTTGCTAGCATGCGAAACAAGTGCAGTAATCTGATAGCCTGAACATTCTTTGGCATTGCCCTTCTTTGGGGATGGAATAAAAACTGACCTTTTCCAGCTTTGTGGCCACTGCTGAGATTTCCAAGTTTGCTGACATACTGAGTGAAGCACTTTAACAGGATTATCTTTTAGGATTTTAAATAGCAAATGCATTTCTTCTAAGAGATTCTTACCCACTGTAATAGATATAATGGTCATCTGAATTAAATTTGACCATTCCCATCCATTTTAGTTCACTGATTCCTAAGATGTCAATGTTCAATCTTGCCATCTCCTTCTTGATTATGTCCAATTTACCTTGATTCATGGACCTAATATTCCAGATTCCTATGCAATATTGTTCTTTACAACATTGGACTTTATTTTCACCACCAGACACATCCAGCTGAGCATTGTTCATGCTTTGGCCCAGTCGCTTCATTCTTACTGGAGCTATTAGTAATTGCCCTCTGTTCTTCCCAGTAGCATACTGGGCACTTGACCTGGTGGGCTTATCTTCTGGTGTCATATCCTTTTGCCTTTTCATATGGTTCATAGGGTTCTCCAGGCAATAATACCAAAGTGGTTTGCCATTTACACATTTTGCTAGAACTCTTCACTATGACCCGTCCATCTTGGGTGGCCCTGCACACATGGCTCATAGCTTCATTGTGTTATACAAGCCACTTCACCACAACAAGGCTGTGATCCATGAGGGCCTTCTTTGTTTTACTAATTCTTAATCATCCTTCATATCTCAGCTTGAATGTCACATTCTCTAGGAAGTTCTTCCATACTACCGTCCCTCCAAGTCTATAGCTGGTAGCTTCTTCCACTTTATCTTATATCTAGAGTATTTGTTATGAGTTGAATACTTGTGTCCTTTCAGAATGCATGTGTTGAAATCTTATTCTGTAATATAATGATATTAGGTGAGGTCATAAGAGTAGAGCCCTCATGAAAAGGATTAGTGCTCTTAAAAGACTTATGAGAGAGCCAGCCCCCTCTCTCTGCTTTCTGCCACATGAAGATATAATGAGAAGTCAGCATCCTGGAAGGGAACCCTCACCATAACTGCATTTCTCACACTTCATTGTGCTGGGCTTAGTTGCTCAGTCATGTCCAACTCTTTGAGACCCCATCAACTGTAGCCTGCCAAGCTCCTCTATCCATGGGCATTCTCCAAGAATACTACAGTGGGTTGCCATGCCCTCACACTTCATTAATTGCCCATTTACTTGCTTCTAGCCCTTAATTTTCATCCCAATCTCAAAGAAGGGCTGTTTCAAAGAATATTAAACTACCAGACAGTTGTGTTCATTTCATGTGCTAGTAAGATTATGTTCAAAAATCCTTCAGGCTAGGCTTCGGCAATATGTGAACTGAGAACTTCCAGATGTACAAACTGGGTTTTGAAGAGGCAGAGGAAGGAGAGATCAAATTGCCAGCATTCGTTGGATCACAGTGAAAGTAAGGAAATTCCAGCAAAACATCTACGTCTGCTTTACTGACTACACTAAAACCTTTGACTGTGTGAATCACAACAAACTGTGAAAAATTCTTAAAGAGATGGGACTACCACACTGCCTTACCTGTCTCCTGAGAAAGCTGTATGCAGGTCAAGAAGCAACAGTTAAAAATCAACATGGAACAATGGACTGTTTCAAAATTGGGAAAGTCGTATGACAAGACTGTATATTGTCACCCTGTTTGTTTAATTTCTATGCAGATTACATCATGGGAAATGCTAGTCTGGATGAATCACAAGCTGGAATCAAGATTACCAGAAGAAATATCAATAACCTCAGATCTGCAGATGATACCGCTCTAATGGCAGAAAGTGAAAGGAAACTAAAGAGCCTCTGATGAAGGTGAAAGATGAGAGTGAAAAAGCTGGCTTAAAACTCAGTATTCAAAAAACTGAGATCATGGCATCCAGTCCATGGCAAATAGAAGGGGGAAAAGTGGAAGCAGTGATAGATTTTCTTTTCTTGGGCTCCAAAATCACTGTGGATGGTGACTGCAATCATGAAATTAACAGATGCTTGCTCCTTGGAAGGAAAACTATGACAAACCTAGACAGCATATGAAAAAGCAGAAACATCACTTTGCCAACAAAGGTCCATATATAGTCAAAGCTATGTTTTTTTCAGTAGTCATGTATGAATGTGAGAGCTGGACCCCAAAGAAGGCTGAGTACCAAAGAATTGATGCTTTTGAATTGTGGTGCTGGAGAAGACTCTTGAGAGACCCCTGGACTGCAAGGACATCAAACCAGTCAATTCTAAAGGAAATCAACCCTGAATATTCTTTGGAAAGACTGATGCTAAAGCTGAAGCTCCAATCCTTTGGCCATCTGATTGGAAGAGCTGATTCATGGAAAAGACCCTGATGCTGGGAAAAATTGAAGGCAAAAGTAGAAAGGGGCAATAATGAGATGGTTAGATAACATCATCAACTCAATGGACATGAATTTGAGCAAACTCAGAGAGATAGTAAAGGTCAAGGTTGCTGCAGTTCATGGGGTTACAAAAATTGGACACAACTTAGCGACTGAGCAAGCCCCTACTAAATTAAAAACTCCTTGAGGATAAGGAGCATATACGTTGTGTTCTTTATACCATATGTAATGTTAATGAGTAAATATGTGTTGAATGAAGTAATGAATAATTATGAGAACAGTCCAGCCTTCCTTTCAACCCAGGGCGCTGATGAGACTCCTGAACTCCCAAAACAGAATGTTAACTATGTCTGTCACCTTCTTATCTGTTTTCATGCTATGTGGTCCTGCCTTCAATCTTTAATAGAAAGCAAATTTAAGACAAAGAGCCCTAGGAGCAAGCAATCTACCTTTTCCTTTACATGCCCTAAACTATAAAAAATAGTCTAAGAGGAAAACAGTTTCATATTACTATAAAACTGAAAAGAGGACTCAAGTTGAACCTCCAAAAGTCTGCATATGTGAACCATACTGTTTTAGTCCTTCAAGGATTTGCCTGAGGCCACTCATATCTGAAAACTCCAGGAGCACTAGGCACTTAGAATTCCACCGTGTGAAAGGCACACTCCCTCCTTGCACTCTCCTCCCACACACTTTATAGTTTATTTGAATAGCAACCTGTGGAGTTATATAAAGTGGTGTCCTAGAATCACTCCTATTGAGTTACTCTTTGTGTTAACCCTCTGGCTTTTATGAAAAAGCAGGAAACAAACACAAGAAATTCACTCCTGCATTTTCAGTAAACAGATTGTTAAGACTATTGTCCTCTGCAATAAGCAGCATCCTCCACATGAAGTCCCACAAAGAAGTGTGTTTAATTTGGTGTATGCACAAATCCAAAGCTATCAATAGTTCATTCAAAGAAAAGTAGTTGTGGGAGGGGGGTTCATGTTTGGGAACGCATGTAAGAATTAAAGATTTTAAAATTAAAAAAAAATAAAAAACTAAAAAATTTTAAAAAAAAAGGAAAAAAAAAAACAAAGAAAAGTAGTAAACAGAAAATTGTAAATTCTAAAGTACTAATGAGTTCCCACTCACTATGTACCAAAGGAGGAAGAATCTTGCTCTGAATTGAATTTATATCAATAATCCAAAGTAATCTTTGGGTTATAGTAAGTACAGGTGTCTTTGAGGAGTGTCTAACTTCCCTAATGCCTGGGACATGAAATTTAACTTACTTAGGAAGAAGTACTCTCCCCAACTATACCTCATTGCCTTCTTTCCACTTAGAAATTCAAGTTAGAACTGCAGTGAGCCTGAGGGAAAAGGAGCATACTCTGATCTGCATATTAGAGGAAAAAGAAGTCCTCCAGAACTAAACTAATTCATCAGCACTAGGGACACCATTAGGTTTTTTTATTTTTTTAAGTTTTTATCTTTCTCCTTTTGTAATTTATTTATTTTTATTTTTGACTGTGCTGGGTCCTCATTACTGTGAGGGCTTTCTCTAGTTGTGGCAAGTGGGGGATACTCTTCATTGCAGTGTACAGGCTTCTCATTGCAGCGGCTTCTCATTGTGGAGCACAGGCTCTAGGGCACTGGGGCTTCAGCAGTTGTGGTGCGTGAGCTCAGCAGTTGCAGCTCAAGGGCTCTGTAGTTTGGTCTCAGGAGTTTTGGTGCATGGGCTTAGTTACATGGCACAGCAAAAAAAAAAATAGAATCATCATAATTTGCTAGTTGTAGAGATGATGGAGGTAAGAGAGAGGGAAAGGGGTGATAATGGTGCTGACCTTTCTAAATTCACCAACTGGTAGATGATGGTGCCATGCACAGAGATTAGAAACATAATGGGCTAGAAAGTTGGAAGGAAGATCTTGAACTGTATAGTGGGACATCCCTGGTGACTCAGTGGTAAAAAAACCTGCCTGCCAATGCAGGAGATGTGAGTTCTATATCTGTCAGGAAGCTCCCCTGGAGAAGGAAATGGTAACCCACTCCAGTATTCTTGCCTGGAGAATCCCTTGGACAGAGGAGCACGGCAGGCTACAGTTCATAGGGTCACAGAAGAATGGGACACAACTTAGCAACTAAACAACAACTATAGAATAAACAAATAGAGATAATGTTGTTGTTGGGTCTGAGTTAAAAGAGCATTGTAGCCTAGAAATAAAGGTTTGAGAGTCAGCAACATATAGGTAATTCTTAAAGCTATGACAGTGCTGAACAGCAACCCAGAGAATGTGTAGAATGCGAAAAGATGTATAACAAAACTTTGAGGATTATCTTTTAAAAAAAGATAGCAATTGGTTAAAGGAGACAGAGAAGGAGCAAGACAGAGAAACTAGAGAAAAAATGAGAGTGATGTATCAGAGCAATGGGGAAGAGAGATTTTTCAGAAAGGAGTGAGTATGACAATGGGTCAACAGTGTCAATTGTTACTGATAGGTCAAGCAAAAACAAAAAGAACTGAAAAGTGTCCATTGGATTCAGCAACAAGGAAGTCAGGACCTTGACAAGAGTAGTTTCATGAAATGAAAGTATGCTATCTGGCAAGAGACTGAGAAGTGAATGAAAGTATGAGAAGTGAATTCAAGTGAAGGAACAGCAGCAGGAAATGTAGACAAAAGTTTTTCAAGAGTTTCAAATATAAAGAGGAAAAACAGGAGAAAAAAGGCAAGACCAGAAGTTGTACATTACAGAGAGATTTTATTGGATATGATTGTTTGGTTAGTTTTTTGTTCTTTGTTTAAATTGGGAGAAAATTAAGTGTGTCTGAATGCTTATGGAAAGGTATGGTAGCCAATCAAATAATCCCCACCTCCTGATATTCATGTAATGTCTTACACACACACACTGAATAGTACAGACCTGTGCAAGTAATGGCTTCCTGAAGAGTGTGGAAATAATGGTGTGCAACTCCTATAACTAAATGAGAAAAAACATGGTGACTTTGCCTTGCTCTCTTGAATCTCTAGCTCTGGAGTAAGCCATATATCATGTTTTGAGGACTCTCAAGCAGCCCTTTGCAGAGGTCCATGTGGCAAGGAACACTCATCCTTCTTACAACTAGCAAAGAACAGACACCTCCAGCCAATAGCCATGTATGTAAGCCATCTTAGAATAGATTTTCCAGTCCATTAAACTTTCAGATGAGGCCACCTGAGGCCAACATCTTGATTGCAATCACATGAGAGATTCTGAGTCAGAAGTCATAAAGTTTAGCCACTCCCAGATACCTGACCCACAATAGCAATGTGATAATCACTGTATGTTGTGGGATTTCCCTGGTAGTCCAGTGACTAAGACTCCACACTCCCAATGCAGGGAAACTGATCCCACATGCTGCAACTAAGAGTTCACAAGCTGCAACTAAAAAGATCCTGCATGCTGCAATGAAGACCAGGTACAGCCAAATAAATAAATAAAAATAAATATTTTTTAAAAAGAAGCCATGTCCTGCTGTGTCTGCTGCACATGGTAATGAGTTGCTCTAGGATCTTGCTTCAGACATAGATCAAGCCCTGAGCCTTTGGAGCAGGAGCACTGACTCCAAGACCCTGGACTACCAGAGAACTAACCCTAGGGAGTATCAAATAGTGAGAACTCACGCAAAGAAAACCACTTGAATACAAGACCCAGCATCACCCAAACACTAGTAGCACCCTGTGCAGGACGCCTAATCTAAACAACAAACAAAACAAAAATACAAACCAAATCATCAGCAGACAGGATTACCACCTCAACTCAGCCTTGACAATCAGAGGAAAAACAAACAAACAAAAACACAGCACAAATCTCACTCTATAGGAAGCTCACACTGGACCAACCTTAGGAAGGCAGAAACCATAAGGAAGAAAGAATTCAACCTGCTTCAAGGAAAAAATTCAACCTTTTTCAAGGAAAGAGTTCAACTTTCTTTGAAGGCTGAGAAAAGGAGACCTCAAAAACAATAAGTTTTTAAAAAGTAATGAAAAGGCAGAGAAATACTGCACAAATGAAGGAACAAACTAGAAACACAAAAGTCAAAATAAATGAAGAGGAAATAGGCAAACTACCTGAAAAAGAATTCAGAATAATGATAGTAAAGATGATCAAAAACCTTGAAAACAAAATGGAGAAAATGCAAGAATCAATTAACAAAGACCTAGAAGAATTAAAAATAAATGTATATTACCGAAATTAAAAATACTCTAGAAGGAATCAATAGCAGAATATCCAAAGCAGAACAAGTCAGTGAGTTGGAAGAAAAAATGGTAGAAATAACTTCTGAAGAGCAGAATAAAGTAAAAAGAATGAAAAGAACTGAGGATAGTCTCAGAGACCTCTGGGACAATATCAAATGCACCAACATTTGAATTATAGCAGTCCCAGAAGAAGAAGAGAAAAAGAAAGGGAATGAGAAAATTTGTGGAGAGATTATAGTTGAAAATTTCCCCAACATGGAAAGGAAATAATCAAATCCAAGAGGCACAAAGAGTCCCATACAGGGTAAATCCAAGGAGAAACACGCCAAGACACATACTAATGAAACTAACAAAGACTAAATACAAAGAAAGAATATTAAAAGCAGCAAGGGAGAAGCAACAAGTAACATATAAGGGAAACCCTGTATACTTAACAGCTGATCTTTCAGCAGAAACTGTGCAGGCCAGAAGGGAATGGCAGGATATATTTAAAGTACTGAAAGGGAAAAATCTACAACTAAGATTACTCTACCCAGCAAGGATCTCGTTCAAAACTGATGGAGAAATAAAAAGCTTTTCAGACAAGCAAAAGTTAAGAGAATTCAGTACCACCAAACCAGCTTTACAATAAATGTTAAAGGGACTTATATAGTCAAGAAATACAAGAGAAGAAAAAAGACCTACAAAATCAACCCCAAACAATTAAGAAAATGGCAACAGGAACATATATATTAATAATTACTTTAAATGTAAATGGATTAAATGCTCCAACCAAAAGACACCGACTGGCTGAATGGATACAAAAAATAAATATTAAAAAAATAAATAAAGTTCTTAAAAAATGTATGTTATTTTAAGCTGGTAAACTGTTACAATAGAAAACTAATATAGAACTAATACAGAAGGTTATAGTATTAAACAGGAGAGGCTTAAAATATAAAAGAGGAGAGTATTGATATGCAAGATGTCTGAAGAGGCAGAAGTGTTTCCTCAGGAAATGATCAGCTTCATATAGGAGAAAGGATGCCTCTTTCATGTCACAGGAAGGAAATAAAAGGATGGCTATATAAGGTCAAGCTGTTGGTCAGTGACAGGGAATGAGAAAGCATGCCTCTGATGTTCTCAGTTTTCTCTGATAAGAAGAAAATGAGGTTATCTGTTAAGAGTGATGAAGGTACACCGCACATAAAAATAAACTCAAAATGGATTAAAGATCTAAATGTAAGACCAGAAACTATAAAACTCCTAGAGGAGAACATAGGCAAAACACTCTCAGACATAAATCACAGCAGGATCCTCTATGATCCACCTCCCAGGATTCTGGAAATAAAAGCAAAAATAAACAAATGGGATCTAATTAAAATTAAAAGCTTCTGCACAACAAAGGAAAATATAAGCAAGGTGAAAAGACAGCCTTCCGAATGGGAGAAAATAATAGCAAATGAAGCAACTGACAAACAACTAATCTCAAAAATATACAAGCAACTTATGCAGCTCAATCCCAGAAAAATAAATGACCCAATCAAAAAATGGGCCAAAGAACTAAATAGACATTTCTCCAAAGAAGACATACGGATGGCTAACAAACACATGAAAAGATGCTCAACATCACTCATTATTAGAGAAATGCAAATCAAAACCACAATGAGGTACCACTTCACAACAGTCAGAATGGCTGCGATCCAAAAATCTGCAAGCAATAAATGCTGGAGAGGGTGTGGAGAAAAGGGAACCCTCCTACACTGTTGGTGGGAATGCAAACTAGTACAGCCACTATGGAGAACAGTGTGGAGATTCCTTAAAAAATTGCAAATAGAACTACCTTATGACCCAGCAATCCCACCGCTGGGCATACACACCAAGGAAACCAGAATGGAAAGAGACACATGTACCCCAATGTTCATCGCAGCACTGTTTATAATAGCCAGGACATGGAAACAACCTAGATGTCCATCAGCAGATGAATGGATAAGAAAGCGGTGGTACATATACACAATGGAGTATTACTCAACCGTTAAAAAGAATTCATTTGAATCAGTTCTGATGAGATGGATGAAACTGGAGCCGATTATACAGAGTGAAGTAAGCCAGAAAGAAAAACACCAATACAGTATACTAACACATATATATGGAATTTAGGAAGATGGCAATGACGACCCTGTATGCAAGACAGGAAAAAAGACACAGATGTGTATAACGGACTTTTGGACTCAGAGGGAGAGGGAGAGGGTGGGATGATTTGGGAGAATGGCATTCTAACATGTATACTATCATGTAAGAATTGAATCGCCAGTCTATGTCTGACGCAGGATACAGCATGCTTGGGGCTGGTGCATGGGGATGACCCAGAGAGATGTTATGGGGAGGGAGGTGGGAGGGGGGTTCATGTTTGGGAACGCATGTAAGAATTAAAGATTTTAACATTTAAAAAATAAAAACCTAAAAAAAATTAAAACATATTAAAAAAAAAGAGTGATGAAGGTGGTAGAGAAGTCTAAAGTTTGAAAAGGATAAGGAATTTTATGTAGCTGCTGTGGAGAAGAAGAATGAGGGGACTAGGGAAATATAGAAGGATTTCTCAATAGTATTGAGAGCCCAGTTGATGTCAAAGATCACAAATTATTTCATGTAACTAACCTGTGAATTTTCTCCAAAATAAGGTGAGCTGCAGAAGTACCTGTTGGCAAAGTCTCACAAAGCAACTTTGGATCACACTTCAAATTAAGATAAAGTTGCCTGTACTATGGTCTAATCACAGCTTGATGATTAAAAATGGCAGGTGTGATTAAAGAGAAGCATGGTGCTTTACATCTGAAAGAGATGGGAAAACTGTGTGGCTAAGGAACTTCAGATGAATCCCCGAACCGTTACTGTACAGAGATATGGATATTTAAGTTGCTTTTTTAAAAGGTCAATCAATCTGATAGTAGAGAAATTATTAGAAATATCTTCTGAGCATTATTAATGATTTAATATTCCTTGCTCTTCCATATAAATACCTTTTCCTTCTCTCCCAGTCTTCTCTATTCTTTTAATATGCAATTATTAATAGAGTCTAAAGGATCTATCTAAAATATAAGCCAGAAAGCGGGACGTTCGGCTTGTGAGCGGGAACTTCTCGGTCGCGCACAGAAAAAGAACGATTTAAAAATGGGTGATGTTGAGAAGGGCAAGAAGATTTTTGTTCAGAAGTGTGCCCAGTGCCATACCATGGAAAAGGGAAGGAAGCACAAGACTGGGCCAAACCTCCATGGTCTGTTTGGACGGAAGACAGGTCAGGCTGCTGGATTCTCTTACACAGATGCCAACAAAAACAAACGTTATCACCTGGGGAGAGGAGACGCTGATGGAGTACTTGGAGAATCCCAAGAAGTACATCCCTGGAACCAAGATGATCTTTGCTGGCATTAAGAAGAAGGGAGAGAGGGAGGACTTGATAGCTTATCTCAAAAAAGCTACCACTGAGTAAAAAAGAAAAAAAAAATATATATATATATATACATATATATATATATAAGCCAAAATTACCTCTCTTCATGCATATATGTAATAAACTGTATTCTTCAGAATTGGCCCATCAGATACATTTTACTCCTTGAACACAAAATATATATATATAAACTTTATCTAACAAATAATTTGAGAAGTAATAGCTATGTAAATATTTGCTAAATAATTGCTATAATTACAAAGTAAACTTTTTTCCCTAAAATAAATACCCGTCATTGGAATTCAAATAGCAGAGTTGTGGTACACAAACCTACTACAATCTAACTAGTTTAGTTTGCCTCTTTATATACATTTTTAAATTCCAAGATAAACCAGGCTTAGAAAGATTTCTACAATCCCACCATGCATTAGCCAAACAATAAACAATGATATGCTAAATATGAATACAGCTCTGTATTAATCATATTCAATAAAGGATAAAATATTTCATACAATAAAAGTTTTTAGGCCCCAAAGTATGAAATGCAATATTTTTCAGCAATGACTATTTTTAAAGAGGCATATTTCTGAAAATCCCTTGGGCTTTATTTCAATAAACAATAACACACACTAATGCAAACAGATACACTGCCAAGTCATTATTCCCATACTTATTAAGGCAAATAGTCAGCACCACAGACTAACCTGAAGCACTATAAATAATGAGACTGTTAAACTGAATCTAATGAATGATTCATGAAACCTAATTCCTCCAGTTTCTTTGGCAGTTCTCTCACAGCCAGCTGAAACAATGCAGAATGATTAAAAAGATGTATCATCTATACTGTTGGAGTATATGCCTTATCTATTAAGCCAGCTCATTTATTTAAAAAACCATCATCATCTCATGGCTATTTTGCATTCTAAGTGCTTGTTTTTGTAGGATAATGTGATGCAAATGCAACTTCTGGAGTATAAAAATAAGATTATGTCCAGAGGATGTCTGCTTCACACTTGAGACCTGATTTAGGGGTGAAGTGGAGCACCCAGAGTAAAAATGGCACAGACTATGACTCTCTGAGGCATTATATTACACTCCTGGTCCAGCATTTTACCAACATGAAGGAATACAGTATCATCAAAGGGATCATGGAGTTAAATGAGCTGAAACACTGATTCTGTATCTGAATTTGCCATGACCTGACTTGACCTTAGTCAAGTAACAAAACTTCAGATGTCTAGAGAGAGTTGGACTATAAAGAAAGCTAAGCCCAGAAGAACTGATGCTTTTGAACTATGGTGTTGGAGAAGCCTCTTGAGAGTCTCTTGGACTGCAAGGAGATCCAACCAGTCAATCCTAAAGGAAATCAGTCCTGAATATTCATTGGAAGGACTGATGCTGAAGCTGAAACTCCAATACTTTGGCCAGCTGATGCATAGAACTGACTCATTTGAAAAGACCCTGATGCTGGGAAAGATTGAAGGCAGGATGAGGAGAAGGGGATGACAGAGGACGATATAGTTGGATGGCATCACCAGTTCGATGGACACAAGTTTGAGTAAGTTCCAAGACTTGGTGATGGAGAGGGAAGTCTGGCATGCTGCAGTCCATGGGGTCGCAAAGAGTCAGACATGACTGAGTGACTGAACTGAATGGAATCTGGCAAAATCTGAGATTTTATTGGCAACATAGCATACTTCATAACATGGAGATCAAATAGTCTAACACAGACACAGAAAGAAGCTTTCATGAAGAACTTTTAACTCCCTACATTAGAATAACTTTATAAAGTTTTTCCCTTATAAAGAGAAAATGATCCCTTCTTTCAATATAACACCAACATCCGTGTAACATGGAAAGGGAGGAGGAGGAGAAGAGGGAGTTCTGTCAGGAAAGAAAGCTTACTGCCTTTTCTCCAAGAGGTTTATAAACCTATCTGGCTCAATTGCTTTATCTTATTCTTTTATCTTCAAATGGGCTATGATGAGACCAATGAGACTCCTTGATCTCACAGGAAGTCTCAGAAATCTTAAATGTATAGATAAAGAAGGAAATCAGTCTTTGCCATTCTGACCTTTGTCTTGTTTTCAGTGGAAAACAACTGATCATAAGAAAATGAGCCCCAAGTTCTCAGCTCACCAGTTGTCAATTAATAAAGGTTTTTAAAACTGCTTTGCAACTATTGAGTGGATCATGAAAATCATTTTTAAAGTTATGTTATAGAACTTCCCCAGGGGTCCAGTGATTTAGAGTCTGCCTGCCCATGCAGGCTGGTTCCCTCCATTTCCTGATTTGGGGAAGATTCCACATGCCATGGGAGAAGGCAATGGCAACCCACTCCAGTATTCTTGCCTATAGAATCCCAAGGACAGGGGAGCCTGGTGGGCTGCCGTCTATGGGGTCGCACAGAGTCGGACACGACTGAAGCGATATAGCAGCAGCAGCCACATGCCATGGGGCAACTAAGTCCATGTGCCAACTAACCTGGTGTGCCAACTAAGCCTGTGTGCCTCAACTATTGAACCCCGCACACCCTAAAGCCCATGCCCTGCAACAAGAGAAGCCACCACAAATGAGAAGCCTGCACACTACGACTAGAAAGTAGTCCTTGCTCAATGCAACTAGGGAAAACTCATGTGCAGCAAGGAAACCTCAGTGCAGCAAAAAATAAATAAATAAATAAATTTTTAATAAATAAAATTACATTATGTATTTGTATTTAGGCTTACATGTATTGGGTCATGATACAAAATTCTTTCTATGAATCACAAGTCAAATTATTTGAAAAATACTCTCACTTAGTAAAGAATCCACCTGCAATGCAGGAGCCCCTGGTTCGATTCCTGGGTCAGGAAGATCCACTGGAGAAGGGATAGGATACCCACCCCAGTATTCTTGGGCTTCCCTTGTGACTCAGCTGGTAAAGAGTCCGCCTACAATGCAGGAGACCTGGGTTCAACTCCTGGGTTAGGAAGATCCCCTGGAGAAGGGAAAGGCTACCCACTCCAGCATTCTGGCCTAGAAAATTCCATGGACTTTATAATCCATGGGGTCGCAAAGAGTCAGACACAGTTGAGCAACTTTCACTTTCACTATATAATCTACAACAGGGAACGGGATGAGCAAAGAAAGTCCACCATTTGACACCTAGCCACAGTGATAAAAATTTCAGCACATAAGTAGAGGAGATCATCTGGTCTTCCACACCTCTTTATAATATCAGAACATGGTCAATTATTAATATGACAGTTCAAATTGCCTAGTCTCATAGAAGGGTCTGGAGAGAACTCCAGAATTATATGTTGGGTCCACTCTCCCTCACCATCTCCTAATGTAATGGTTGTCATTTTCCCAGGTCTGTAAATAAAGGTATATGTCTCTGAGTGTTGAAGACTTTATGTGTGTCTATGTACAAAATATGTAAACGTAGAAGTTATATATCTGTTGTTTATATCTGTTATAAACAACAGAACTTGTTGTTGTTTAGTCACTAACTCCTGTCCAACTCTTTGTAACCCCATGAATTGTAACCCACCAGGCTCCTCTGTCTGTGGGATTTCCCAGGTAAGAATACTGGAGTGGGTTTCCATTTCCTTCTCCACGGGCTTTTTCCGACACAGGGATCAAATCCATGTCCCCTACATTGGCAGGTGGATTGTTTACCACTGAGCCACCAGGGAAGCCCCTATGTACAGAATATGTAAGTATAAAATGGTATTTCTTGTTAACATGGGCAATACTGGATCTGTCCATCATGAAGTTTGTTAAGGAGGTTTTATCTGGTGGAACACATGCAGCTTAGGGATGTGGGGGAAGATACCTTAAAGCAAAAAGCTGCAAATTATGATAAGCTGTCTGCAAGCACTAGATAAAAGGCTGGCAGTCACATGCCCAATAGGATAGCTGACAAGGAACACTGACCAATCAATGTATATGTGAAACGGCTTCCTTGTTCATTCCTGTTCTGCTGTTTCTTGCTCACACACCCTAAAAACGCCAACCCCCTGGTGCCAAACTGCCCTGAATATTAATCCAGGAACAGGTAGAGCAGATGTCTTCACTGCCATTTCTGCTCATTACTTTACCTTTTGTCTTTCTCTCCTCTTTTAGATGATGTATATTATATATGTTATATGCATATATGCTTAAACAACAAATTCATAAAATTGATCATTTGCTACATTTTCAGTCTGTATGTATAAAGTTAGTCAAACAGCATCTTCATAAAAAAATCCATTTTCTCATCCACACATTTTTCATCTACACAAACTCTAAATCTGAAGGAAATGGAAACACTAAGGGAAGCATGCAGAACTTCCCACAGAGAAGGATAAATCGATTTCATTTTAGGCTCACTTTTTTATCCCCAAATACGGTCATTACACTATCTAGAACTGACATAAATAGGAGAAAGAAATGCATGAGAGAGGAGAGGCTGGGTGGAAATACTATTACATGTCATTTTCATAGCTCTTAGCAATTTTACAAAAGCACTCACATATACATCATAACATTTAATTCAGACTACATTCTGGTACCATAGACAATATTATTCATCTTTATTTTTCAAATAAGAAATGGAGTCTCAGAAATGTAAAAACAAAGCCAAGACTCAATCACAGGCCATCTGATCTTTCCATCTACAAGACTGCTTCTCTACTGCCTCAAGATATTCAGAGCTTGTTCAAAACAGACGAAGTCCTTAAAAAATAAAAATTAAAAAATATACATCCTCTCGATCCCTTTGACCTCACCTCTAATTCCACATAATATTACAAAGGCCTCGTTAATATCCGCTCTGGTCACAGGTCTCTGCTAACCACTAGTTATCATCTTCCAGAGCCATCCAAATCAGTGGTAATAACTGTCCAGAACAGGGCCAATACTCTACTTTTGCCTGTTCTCCCACTGCAAATCTGATTTCCATATCTGAACCTAACAATTAGCTAGATATAATACTCAAAATTCAGGATCAAAATCAGGAAACCTTTTCATGTTTACTCTATCTGTAAAATATAAATACAAGGTAACCAAAGAAACCAAATTAGGGTTGTCTTAAGACAATCCTCCTAGTTACATGAGTTTAGTTACTGGGAAAATCAGTGTAGATGTGAAAAGAAACAAGCTTCCCCAGCAACTCAATTTTGCCCAAACTCCTATACCCAAGAAGGTGATGGAAAGACATTAAGCTATTTGAAAGATCACTTTGATGAATATTACATTTTACTTAAAAAGTTGTTGAGGGAGGGGGGGTCATGTTTGGGAACGCATGTAAGAATTAAAGATTTTAAAATTAAAGAAAAAAAAAGTTGTTGAACATCTCTAATGTGTGTGCAATCTGTGCCTGTCATACCACCACAAAAATATTGATAGTGGTAGAACATCAGAGATTCTCTTATCTTGGCTCCTGGCAAATGGACAATAACTGTTCTTTGATATCTTGTCCTGATGCTCCCTTTTTTCTTCTCACTCTCTTGCTTTCTTCCCCATAATAACAGACTGCATATCTGAAACAAAATTAAAGTTCCTATTTAGGACCATTCATATCCACACAGTGTCACAAAAAAAGAACAACTCTGAATCATCCCTTACCCTGATTTAATAGGTAACATCTCCAAAGGGTTTTTAAATTATGTTCAGTTATCCCATTTGAGGGGCATGAGAGGTTTGTTTGTGTCTTTGTTGTTGTTGTTACTGTTATTATTTGATTTGATTTGATTTGATTGGTTTTATTATGTTTAGTTTTTTTATAATTAGAATTCTATACAAGAGTTTAGTAATAGAAACAAACTCCCAAGAATGATTTATGAGATTACTTCTACACACACAAATATTGAAAGTTCAGATTCAAAATAATCAAGATCCAAAAGCAAAAAATATAAAAGCAATACCAGGGAGTAAAATGTATTTGTCATTATAATTAACAAAGTCTTTATTTTTTCTTTCTTACTGTATTGATACTTTTTGCCATATAAGGGATTATGCACCCTGTAATGCTGTGTAGTCTTTAACAAACATAAACACTACTGTTTGAAAACAGTTTTTATTGTGCATTCCAAAAACATCTTCTATTTTAATCATTTTAAATGAATCAGGAACACAATACTTAACATACCTTGCGGTAAATATTTTTGTCAAGTTAATATTTGAAGCAATATGTAAAGTTGAAATTTTATATATTGGACTTCGTGTTGATTGTGTTCATAACTGACTTGGGTCATTTTGAAGTTCCATATTCACAACCAATTGCTACACTACATATAGGGTTGACTGTGTGTCCACAGACATTTCATGGTAAAATGGCTGAGAATACCACATAACTGTCTTGATCTATCTCATTATTGTTCATTCAAAATAGCCCAGTAATGTGAAGTAGCCCAGTAATGCATTACAGAAGCAACAAGGACTTCAACAACTCAATATCCGCTTCTTACCAATAGTATTCCTCACAAGAAAAGCATATATAACTCAGCCACTTTGCTATACACCAGAAACTATCATGACACTGTGAATCAACTATACTTCAATTTAAAAATAGGATTAAAAAAATAATAAAATCCTACAAACAATGTAAAAAAACACAACCACGCTGAAACATTACCTCACTGGGCATAGTCCCCGAACCCTCATGCCCAGGCTGGGGAAACCAGCTTCAATAGAATGAATGTGTGCCTGGTTTCACCATGGATTATTCTGGAACTATTCCTGGAAGCCAGTGCTGAAGCTTGGGCTGAATCATAGTTCAGCTGCAGTTCATGCTTGGGGATCCAATCCTCCAGTCTCAAACCCAAGGCTTGAGGCTTAGAGGGCGGCATCCCAGCATGGGCCGTGCGAGTCACTCCTGGTCCCCTGCGCCCTTGATGCTTCTGGAAGGGCCGCTCGGTTTTGGGGGCTGGGATCCCCCCCCTACCAGGGAGACTCACACATACTCTTGTTCTCAGCCCTTTGACGGGGGCCCATCCCCTCAGTCAGGATTCCAGCTCTGGGCACGGCCAGGGTGGGTAGGGGACACTGACTTGCCGTGTCCAGGGCCCGAAGCAGACTGGGTGGCCTTGAGTTGTTGAGACAAGATGGCACTGGGACTGAGGTCCGGGCTCTGCTCTCACAAGACTGGCCAGGCCAGCTGATGCCAGAGACCTTTTGGTGGCAGGCCTGAGCACCACTGTCTCCCCCCACCCGGTTCCACCTCAGATTTTGGAAGTTTAGCTGCCTCAAACATGCTCTTTTTTCTGCATTAAACTGCCCGCTGGGCACCAGGCCTTCCCTAGGAGGGCTTTCAGTGACACTAGGAGGTCTGCTGGAAATCCTGCCAGAATGCGAGCCCCCCATCAGCCACGTGCTGGCCTGCTGGCTGGACTCCTGCAGCATTGCTAGGACCCGGGTGTCAGTCCATAGGAAATGACTTATGGGGAAACTGAGGGGAACAGGCCGGCTTGGTTCCAGCCCTCAACCTTCGGCATTTGGATCCCCCAACAGGTGCATCTAGGGATCGATCTGGAGAGTCTCCACCATTTTCTAGCTGAAACTCCCTAGGCCTTAGGATCCTCTTCTCCAAAATGAGGACGTCACAGCACCCACCTCTGGGACTGCTGACCATGCCCGACAGCACCCCCTTCTGTCCTTCTCACAGGGTCTGACCCCAGAAACTGCCACTGAGAAAAGGGAAGGCCCACAGCCTGGCAATCAGGGAAGTGGGCTTCTGTTAAAATGGATTCTTCCCCTCCTTCTGGTGAAAGTCTCCCCACCCCAACCCCCACCAACATGGATGGCTGCCTTCGACTGTCCCCCCTCACGAAGACCCACCAGCCCCTATTACTCCTCTGTCCCTGTACCCAAGGCCCTCAGCCCTAGGGTCAATTCAGGGTTGCAAACATGCTATATCTGTCTGTCCTGTGAACATTTCAACTCTACGACGAGAAATTGACCAGTCAGCCACACATGAAAGAAACCCTATGACAACAATGGCTTAAACTCAGGGCAGTGGAGAGGGGGAGCCTGGAGGTGTCCACCTCAGCCCGCCACCTGGTCAGCAAGAAGGAGGGTCTTGAGCCTCAGGGTCCCTGAGAGGCACCCAGCCAGATCTGGGACCCTGATGCAGAGCAAAGCCCTGAAACAGCCAGAGGGGGACATGGAGCTGCCAGGATGGGGAGGAAATAAGCCTTTCTAATTTTAATAAAATGGCTTATCCATGACTATCTTCTTTAACTTAGAAGTTTTCTTTATCCCTCATCCTGAAAGAAAGCAGAGTGCAGTGTTCTGAGGCAGCCCTACACATACAGGGATCACAAACCAGGAATCGTTTCCTCATGAGAGTGAACTTCTGTATGGTCAGAACCAGAAAAATAACAGTCCCATGGTTAAGACTCCAGGCTTCCTCTGCAGGGGGCAAGGTTGGATCCCTGGTTAGGGAACTAAGATTCCCACATGACCCCTGGCTCAGCAAAAAAAAGGGAAAAAAAAAGCAGAAGAAGAAAGAAAAAAGAAACTGTTACCTCACACCTATTAGGATGGCTAACCCAGAAAACAGAAAATAGTCTTGATGGGAATGTGGAGAAGTTAGAACACCTGCATTGTTGGAGGGATTGTAAAATGCAATCATTTCAGAAAACAGTCTGATAGTCCACTAAAAAATTAAAATAGAACTACCATATGATCCAGCAATCCCACCTCTGGGTATATATCCTAAAGAATTAAAAGCAAGGTTTTGAAGGGATTTTTGCACACTTACGTTCATAGCACTATTTACAATAGCCAAGAGGTGGAGTGGACCTAAGTGTCTATACAGATGAGTGAATAATCAAAATGGGGTACATAGATACAATGGAATGCTACGCAGCCTTTAGAAAGGAAAGATTCTCTCACATACTGCAACATGGATGAAATTTGAGGGCATTATGCTATGTGAAATAAGCCAGTCATAAAAGGATGGATATAATATAACTTCGCTTATGTGAAGATAAAATATCTAAATTAGTCAAATTAATGATACAGAAAGTAGAGTGATTGTCACCAGAGGCTGAGGGAAGGGAGCAAAGAAGAGTTGGGCTTAATGGGTATAGAGTTTCAGTTTTGCAAGATGAAAATGTTCTGGGGAACTCTTTCACAACAATGTATACTCTTTCACAATGTAAGTATACTAAATACTACTGAACTGTACATTTAAAAATGGTTAAGATGATAAATTTTATGATATATGTTTTCTATCACAATAAAAATTCTTTAAACCAATCTATGCTGCTCCATCATTTAAAACTTTATTAGATAAATAATGATAATAACAGCACCTAATGCAATGTCAGCAGAAACAAAAATTTTCTTTGAATGAGAGCCTAAAAACAATCAAAATCAGGCTTCAGTCTTCGTAAAGTCTTTACCTTTATTCCTGGGGTACAGTTATTCAGGGTTCCTCACTGAAAATCTAGAGTGTTCATTGGGGTCCTTCATCCCAATGGATGGCCCTGGAACTCCAGTTTGTATCCTTCAGCCCTGGAAGACTGCCAGAGAGCTTAACAGATCTCAGGCTGTCGTCTGCCAATTGTGCATTAGCACATGTCCCAAAAGGAAAAGTGGTATTCTGTCAGGCTTACCTCTCTCTGCTTCTCTTCTCCCCAAGGTCTCTCAAATCTTTGCTGCCTTTGATACCTCACACAGAAATTTGAGATAGTTTATTCATATTTCTAGTTATTTTCAACAGGGACAATGGTATCAAGCTATTCTGCTATATTTAGAAGTTAAAATCCTTGAGAGTTTTTTTTTTTTTTAATATTGAATACAGGGACCCTCCTTCTCGAGAAGTGGTGGTTTGGATTGCAGACTGATATGAACTCACATGTATAGGATCTGAGCTGGAAAACCCTAGTGAAATTCCATCTTTATCATAAACTGTGAGACCCTGGGAAAGCCTCAGATCCTGGGAGGCTTAGAGATGAAGTTCTAGTGTGTGGACAGGTAGGTTTGATGTGCATTTTTAGCCTCATCTTTGTTTTGTCTCCATCTCTAACCATCTTTCATCTTTTACACTGTTTTAATATGCTCTTCATGGGAAATAGATGGGGAAACAGTGGAAACAGTATCAGACTTTATTTTGGGGGACTCCAAAATCACTGCAGATGGTGATTGCAGCCATGAAATTAAAAGACGCTTACTCCTTGGAAAAAAAGTTATGACCAACCTAGATAATATATTCAAAAGCAGAGATATTACTTTGCCAACAAAGGACAACAAAGTTGGACACAACTGAGAGACTTCACTTTCTTTTCTGAGTTTACAAGACTGAGGTTCAGATCATATGAGGTGATATCTGTGAAAGTGCTTTGTAAGCAATGAACCAGTATAATTTATTTGAACCTGGTTCATGTTTAATATCTTTTCTTCTTTGCCTTCCATATCCTGTCTATTAGCATATCTTTCCAATTTAACCTCCTACACTTCTGTCAAATCTGTCCACCTCTATCCTACCAACACTCCCCTGATCAGGCCACCATCACCTCTCCCTTGAATCATCACAGTTGTTCCTTATTGGCCCTCTCTCTTCCACCTTTGCCCACTCCCCGCCCCAAATAATTTATCCTCTCTATTGAGCCAATGTGGAATTTTTAAAATGCAAATCTGATTGTTATGCCATTCAGTAGCTCTCCAGTGATCTGAGGATAAAATTAAAAATCCTTAACTCAATTCTGCAAGAGAAGCCCTTCCCTTACTTTTTCCCATTATAATCTGTGCTCCAGTTTCATGGCATTCCTTTAATTGCTCACTGCCTTAGGGCCTTTGCACATGCTGTTCTCCCTCCTCCCACCCCTCCCCTTGTCCAATTGCCTAGCTCACTCCTATTTATCCTTCCAATTTTGGAACTTAAGTATCACTTTCTCAGGAAGCTTTCCCTGACCTCCAAATCCAGGTCCTAGAACTCAAAACTTCTCCTTTATAGCACTTGTCACAACAGCAAATAAATAATTAGTGGTGTATGCACTTAATACTGGTGCAGTGGTGTTTGCCCCTGCTGGAATATAAGCTCCCTGGTAGCAAGAACACGCCCAGCTAATTTATTACTGTATTACCAGTGCCTAAGACAGTTCTGGAATCACAATAGTGCTCAATAAATAAATGTGTCACATATGAATTAGTGAAACCTTCTTGGGTACACACCAGCTGAAGGTTTGTTTTTCTGCCAGAAGATGGGGCATTGAAAGGTGTGGGTGCAGGAGGAAGCAGGAGGGACCTTTATGATCCCTCCTCCCTCCCTCCATCCTCACATTTCCCACTCTCCTTTTCCCAGTTCCACCAAAATACAACGGTATCCATCTCACCACAAGCTCCTCCAAAAGTGGCCCACCTCCACATGGTGGTCCAGTGGCTAAAACTCTGAGTTCCTAATCCCGGAGGCCTGTGTTTGATCCCTGGGCTGGGAACTAGATCCCACATGCCACAACTTTAAGAAAAAAAAGAAAAAATCCTACATGCTGCAAGGAAGATCAAAAATCCCACACGCCATGACTAAGACCCAGTGCAAATAAATTTTAAAAATATTTTTTAAGTGGCCCAACTGAAACACTGCCAGAGAGGGGTATTTGTGAAACTCCATGGGAATTGATTGATGAAAGAGAAGATTCTTTTTGCTAGTGTCAAAAGTGGAATCCCAAAAATGGAGCCCGCCCATGACTGTACTGTTGCCCTCCAGGCAGTGGGCTCACAGTGGTGAAAGGTCTTCCCATCTGCTTGTCTTACTGTTGTAAGTTTTTGTTTTTTTTTTTTTGAATTATTAACATATAATATTTCTGTGGTACAAAGAAACTAAAGAGTATAAAGAAAAAAGCCCTCCTTACTCCCAGGCATTGAATTTTCCTATAAAATCAATAACTTTATAGTTATTAGAAGCAATAACTTTTCAGAAATATTCTATGTAAATACAAGCAAAGTCATATCTATTTGCCACACACACACACACACCCTTTTCTAGAAAGGTAGCCTACTGTTCACACTGTTCTATGCCTTGCTTATTTCACTTAACAGTGTAGCTTGGAGATTGTTCCATATCAGTTTATACAGAGCTGCTTCATTCTTTTTCATGCTTGTATAGTATTCTATTAAATTCATATCCCATAATCTATCTATCCAGTGCCTTATCTGTAAACATTTAGGTAGTTTCTAAAATTTTGCTGTTGTAACTTCCAATGCAATGGATATACTTCTCCAAATTTCATTTTATACATTTGGTTATTTGCATGATAAAATATCTAGAAGTAGAATGGCTAATTCAAAAGTATAAGCATGTAAAGTGTTGGTAGATACTACTTAATTGCCCTCTATAAAGATGCACCAATTTACACTCCTACCAGCACACTGAGACAGCAACTATTTCCCCAAACTGTCACTAACTCGGAGAGTTGTGAAACTATTTTATCTTTGCCAATTTGATAGGTGAAAAAAATATATATCCCAGGGCAGTTTTATTTTGTATTTGTATTAAATGAGGCTGGACATATTTTCACTTTTAAGAGACATTTGAACTTCCTTTTCTGTGAATTACCCATTATACCCTTCATCTATTTTTCTATTGATTTGTTGTCCTTTTATTGTTTAGTTTGTGAGAACCTTTTACATCAAGGAAAGTAACCCTTTGTGATATGAGTTTCAAAGATTTTCCCCAACTTGTTGTATATCTTTTAACTTCGTTTATAAGTTTTCCCATGTAAAAATTGTTATAGAATCAAATTTATCAATCTTTTCTTTATGGCTTCTGGAGTTTGTGTAATATCTTTAAAGGCCCTCTCCATGCTGACTCAAAAATAAGTTTCTCATCTTCTAGTACTTTTAGGATTTAATTTTTTACATTTAGAGTTTTGATCCATCTGGAATTTATTGAAGTGTATTGTGCAAAGTCACAAACAAACTTTATTTTGGGAAGTTAATTATCCCCAAACCATTTACTAATGAATTCTTATCTTTCCTACTTAATTGCCACATTTAGTACATATTTAATACATACATTTTGGTCTACCTACTTTTTAAATTACAGTACTGTCATAATATATTTTAATATCTAGGAAGCCTGGCCATACTACATTTCTAATGAGAGATTTTTTTTTAGATCATTCAACTTTAGATTTTTTTAGATCATATTTTAGATCTTTTAGAAATTTACTTTTGAATATTAGAATCAGTTTTTCAGTTTCAGAGGAAAAATTTGCTAGTACTTTTACTGGGAATGCATTAAACTTAAGATAATCTCACTAAATCGTCTTGTCTCCTATAATCATTTTTCAGTAGATTCACATTTTTCAGGTAAAAATTATATCATCTTCAAATAATAAGAAAAATTCCCTTTTCATTTCTCATGAAGAATCTTTTTTGGTAAGAGTGAGAAGCAATAGCTTCCTTTTTTGCATAACGAGATTCTTCATGGGTAATGGTTCAAAGTTTGAAAGGTATAAACCAGTAAACAGCAGAAAAATCACATTCCTATATCCATTTCTAAGCTCCCCTCCCAATAGGCAAACAGTCCTTGTAGTTTCTTCTATATCCTTCTATAGACATCCCATATATGTGCAGGCCAGTCCAGCTGTGTCTGAGAGAGCTTCTAGAGACACAGTCTCAGAAGCCCAGATAAAACCTGGGAGGCCAAAGAGAACCAAGTAGGAGATCCTCTGCTGTGTTGACAAAACAAATAGTAATAGGAAGAACAACAGAGTGCCAAACCTTCTCTGATCGAGTGTGCCAGACCCAGCCGGCTTGAAAGAGCCACAGTTCTTGCTTCTGCTCTTTGGACATTTATTTTTCACCAACAAATTCTTTCACACGTATGAATCCCAGACACACACACTCTCTATCTTTATATTATCAGAAAGGTCCATGAACATCTAACAACTTAAAGTCCAAGACATGTTTAGGGCCTGAATCTGAAGTTGGATATGGACCTCCTTCCAGAGTCTTCCAGTGTCATCGAGGTAATATCTCTGAGGGTCTCTTGAGCCCCCGGAAGCTAGAGGCTTAGACATGTATCTGGGCTTCTCCAACTGGCAGATTCCCCCCACAATTCACTTCCCACTCAAGCCTGCCAGATATACCCCTGTCTGGGCCTCCTGGTACAAGAGATAAACGAGAACGGGGAACTCCTGCAGCTGGTCCAAGAGATACCAGAGGGGAGGGAGCAGGAAAGACAAACATGTGGGAAAGCACACAGGTGGAGTAGAAGGAAATGCCACTCTTTACAGATTCTTAAGCCAACAAAAGCGCCCATCATCATTTTCTGTCTGGAAGACAGATTCAGAGAGGGAGCTCAGAGAAACAGTTCAAGACAGCATTTCCAGTAGCCAAGTGGATAAGAGCAGCCTGCAGCCATGGGACAAGGTGAGCCAAGCCAGCTCTCCACAGGACTTACTGGGCTCTCAGTAGCTTCTCTATCATTATGCTTTCATTAAAATAAGCAGGATGGTAGCAGAGGTGATGATGAGCAACGATGGTTGCAGGTGTTAGGGGATGCTAATAGTGGTGGAGGTGGTGGTTGTAGGGCTATGTTGGGGGAATAGTAAATGGATAGTGCTAATGATGGAGGAGCTAGTGTGAGAGCTGGTCGCTGGTGCTGGTGGTAGGGGAGGTAGTGTTTGTGTGACTCTGGTGGGAAAGGTAATACTTGGTGCTGGCAGCAGAGGTGATGATAGAGGTGGGTTATGGTGGGAAGTGGTGATGGGTGCAGTGGTGGTGTGGTGCTGGGGGTGTGGCTATGGAGTGACAATCGACTGGGTTGTTGGTGGTAAATTGGTCATAGTTGTGATGACGGTGGTAAGGTGGTGATGGTGGTTAAATAGATTTATACTCTTATCCCAGCATCATCCTAACATGACTATTTTTACTGGGTTGTGGTCCATCTGATAGACAACCCGGGAAAGCATGAGGGTGTCATAGCCTCAAAGCTAAGTAGGAGAGAAGGGAGGCAGGAGTCAGGGAAACCAGGGTTTCCCTGGTAGCTCAGCTGATAAAGAATCCAACTACAATGCAGGAGACCCGGGTTCAATTCCTGGGTCAGAAGCTCCCCTGGAGAAGGGATAGACTACCCACTCCAGTATGCAAGGGCTTCCCTGGCAGCTCAGATGGTAAATAATCCACCTAAATGCCGGAGACCTGGGTTAGATCCCTGGGTTGGGAAGATCCCCTGGAGGAGAGCATACCAACCCACTATTTTATTCTTGCCTAGAGAATCCCCATGGACCCCAGTCCACAGGGTCACAAAGAGTCAGACATGACTGAGCGACTTAGTACAGCAGAGCACAGCACAGTCAGGGAATCCAACTAAAAGGGACAGAGGCAGACACCAAGCAGGGAAACAGGCAGAAGCAGAGGATACAGAAGGCTTAGCCTCTGTTAGCATGTTTACAAATTCTTGTTATAAAGTGAGAATTGCCTGGGAGAATGTCTTAATACTCACAGGCCCCCTCCTTGTAGGGTTTTTCTGGGCTGCATGGTACTCTGGGTTTAATGAGCCTTTAGGTGAAAGCCACACGCAATCTCGAGTGAGCTGCTCTCTGCGCCTCACTCTTCTCACTTGTAAAACAAAAGAATTGGACTCAATCAGTGACTTCAAAATTAGCTCTAAAAATGATCATTGTATTCTTAGACAAAAATGAGTAGGGGTGAGCAAAATTCTGGATTTTATTCATTGCTTTTAAATTGGGACCAGAAAAGGAGGTCAACAATGAGAACAAGCATTGTTCTTATTAATAGTAGTAACAGGGACTTATACTATGTGTCTGACATGGGGCTGAGAATATTATGTACATTACCTCATTTGTTTTTCATAACCCTGCAAGGAGGGTGGTTATTCTGAGGAAGAGGGAACTGAGGATGAGTGGTTAAGCTACTTGCTTGAGACAGCACAGCTAGTAAGTTGAGCCAAGGATTTGAACCCTGCGTCTCTGACTTCAGGGTCTCTGCTTTTACTGACGTTGTCACATTTACCTAGTCTCCAGGATTTCTTTCTCTCCACAGCAGGCCTGGGGATCAAGAGCTGCGACTTCCAGGCAGCGAGAAACAATGCAGAGCACCACACCAATGACATCAGCTCCCAGCGGCTCATTGTGAGGCGGGGACAGCCCTTCACCATCAGCTTGCACTTTCAGGCTCCAGTCCACACATTTCTGCGTGCCCTGAAGAAGGTAGCCTTCGTTGCACAAACTGGTGAGTGGGACTGACCTCAACTCCATTGGCAGTAGGACTAGGGGGTTCTTTCTCCAGCCCCACCTCAGAGAACCAAGGGGCAACTGGCTCACACTGCACCTGGGCCTCAAGAAATCCTGTGAGGATGAGATAATATGCAAGGAAATGAAAGTGAAAGTCACTCATTCGTGTCCAGCTCTCTGTGACCCTATAGACTATAGCCTGCCAGGCTCCTCTGTCCATGGAATTCTCCAGGCCAGAATACTGGAGTGGCTAGCCTATCCCTTCTAGCCATTCCCTTCTCCAGGGCATCTTCCCAACCCAGGGATCAAAACCAGGTCTCCCATATTGCAAGTGAATTCTTTACCATCTGAGCCACCCAAGAATACTGGAGTGGCTAGCCTATCCCTTCTCCAGTGGATCTTCTCAACCCAGGAATCAAATAGGAGTCTCCTGCATTGCAGGCAGATTCTTAACCAGCTGAGCTACCAGGGAAGCCTGATAATATGCATAGTAAGTAGCATTTATCATAATTCAGAAGTTGCTTGGCTGCATTATCACTAAGGAGTTTTTCTGTTAACATATATAATATCAGTTTTGTAGAAAAGCCTGAATGGGATTTAATCTAGGCTAAATAAAACATTTAATTTCTACTACTTGCTGAATCTGTACTACATGTCAGATTTTGAGCCAAGGGCTTTACTTGCAATATCTCATTAAGACCTCACATCGGTCCAGTGAAGGAGATATGACGAGGCCCATATTATACATTATGAACCTTTTCTAGATGTCCATGGGCGCTAAGGACCTGTGCTCTCCCCTCACCCTTTTCTGACCCCCATTCCTTGATGAGTGGCTTTCATTCTCCTCCAAATCTAATTTTCACTTACTTCAGTTTTGTGATACTTCCTTTTGTTACTCTGAGTTGTGGCCAAGGGGTCCAAATTACCAATTCATCTCTGTGTGGCTGCAGGAAAGCAACCTTCCATGGCCAGTGGGACCCAAGTCACGTTCTCGGTTTCCAGTCTGGGGGACCAGAAGTGGTGGAGTGCAATGGTGGAGGAGAGAGATGACCAGTCCTGGACAATCTCTGTGACCACACCTGCAGATGCTATCATTGGCCACTACTCACTCCTGCTGCAGATCTCGGGCAGGAAACAATGCCTAGGCCAGTTCACACTGCTCTTTAACCCCTGGAATCGAGGTGAGTTGGACCTGGGTCAGCCTGGGATGCGCAAGACTCAAGGCCCTGGAGCCGGGGCCCCAGGGGACAGCTCCCTCCAGAACAGCACAGGTACTTAGCCACTGTGGAAACCACTCCCTGGATGAACGGCCTCTCAGACCCTGGGTCCTGACTTGGTGTCACCTGATGGAAGAAGCCCAGAGCTTCCCACTGAGAGCAGAGGTCAGTCTGGTCCTGGCTCAGGCTACTTAGTCACCGGAGCTGAGACTCACTGAGGTGACCCCAGAAGAACTCCCTCTGTGATAACAGGATAGGGGCCAAGAGCTGGAAAGCACTTCAGGATAAGAGGGGGCCTGCGGGACAGGTTTCTCTGATCCCTCCCTGGGCTCCCATAGTCTGTCTCCATGGTGAATCTAGGTTTTGCAGGACCTGAGTTTTTAATTAATTTGGGGAATCCTCTTTAAGAAAAAGAACATAGAATTTTGAATTGCTTAGGCCCCCCTGACTTGAAGGGGGGTTCTGTGCTGGTGAGGGACCCAAAGCTTCAGTTTTAGCTTCACAGTAAATCTTCCTTCTTGCTTCTTTCTATTTGTTAGTTCTGTCCTTACTCTAAACTCTCTCTCTCCACCATGACCCATCCAAATACTTGCCTAGAGCAGCATATTAGCAACCAGTCTCCCTAGCTCAGCGGCCTCTGGATGGACTTTCCTGGGGTCAGGTGGCCTCCTGAGGCCCAGCCGGTGGCCACCTCTGGCAAAGCTCAGCCCTAGCTGTCAGGACTATTTAATCTAGAAAAGTCATTAGACATGGTTGATGTGCCCCAGATGAAAGCCAAGAGAACATCTCCTCTTCCTTCCCATTCTGAAGACTGAGTCTGTTTCCTTTTTGAATCCGCCACACCCCACCTTAATCCTTTGGCTACCTGCAGTTATTGAGAGGACTGGAAAACAGTTTCTTCCTGTTTGCCCATCCCTGCTACCCCCAGACTAGCCTTTTCCTTTCACGAGTTCACTGCCAGCCCAAAGGGGGCCTCCTTATGAGGCAGGGCTGGGAACAAGGGGAAGTAGAAGAAATCTCCCCTGAAGCCCCTGGATCCCAGGGCTTGATGGCCTCCCTAATCAGCACCTGAGTCCCAGTAACTCCCTGTCTCCACTTCACTTGCCCAGCTTGGAGTCCTTGGGTGGCCCCCTCCTTCGGATAGCCCTGTCTGTCCTCAGTCCAGGCCCTTCATTCCTGCTCCAAGGGGGTTGGCAGGTGGAACAATGGAGGAGAACTAGTGTCCACTGAGGTACCCTTGCCCCATGTGGGAGAGTATGGATTCAAGGCCCCTTCAGCTGAGCGAGGGCCCGTGGCTCTCCACATACTGCCCTCAAGCCATTTCCTTCCAAAACTGAGGCTTGACTGTACCTGCCTTGTTGACTGAGTGCACATCCAGAGCCAGGCCCTGACAACCTGAGCAAAGATGCAGAAATACAGATCTGGAACAGGCCTTGGTTCAGAGGGAGCTCACGGTCTTGACTCTACGCCAGGTTTCCTGCCTCCACACCTGGCTTGTTGGGACCGGTGAGGGAAGGCCTCTCTGTAGGGGTGAGGCGTCTGTCTAGCCAGAGGGGAAGTCCTGGCACTGCCCATCCGGGCGGTGAGTTAGAGATTTTCAGAAATTTTCTGGGACTCAGTCTCATCTTACCATACTTGAAGATGGGGCTCTTCTGGATTCAAAAGGAAATTTTACACCCTATAGTGAAAGTCAAGGTCCTATTCATAAGCAGGGAGCTTTATAAAGAGGGGAGGGGATGCACCCAAGCTGAGAAGAAGGGTGATACCTGTGCTCTGATAATGTACTTCCCAAAGTCTGCAGAGCCTGGGGCCAAACACCTCGCTTTGAAGTAATTTCCAAAGAGACGATGTCCAGCTGACCTCACAGATGGTACTCAGGATGGAGGGGCAGGGACCCGGTGCTCCTTGGGCACATGATTCTGTGATTTTCTGTCCAAGGTTTTTCAGGGCTTCCTGATATCTAATATCCCAGCATTCTGCTACTTTGAGTACCCTCATCCTAGTTGGATGCCTGGGAGGATGGTTTGGAAATCCTCTTCTCATTCTAATCTCCAGGAACCAGTCTAACCAGCCCCTAATTCACCCCTGGCAACAGGCAGAGAGAGACACTTGACAAGCATATTAGGTCCGCCAGCTGCTCCCAGCTTCCTAGAGTAGGCGATGGCCTCCTTAAAACCCCCACCCCTTCATGACCCCCAGGCAACCGTTCAATGAAGATAGTAGGAGAGGCAGCAGGAAGAGGTTATAGGAGTCCTAGACCCCCTTGGACACGCCGGGTGGTTCCCACTGTTCGCTCACACACACAGCCCCATTCTCCCTCCAACCCTACTTGTCTTCCCTTCTGCTCACATCTGTCAACCTGTTTGGTTTTTCTGAAACACTTTTTTCTGGTTGAACTTGTGGGAGACACATAGCAGCCCCCCTGGGAAGCCCCCTGGCCTATTGCCAAATGCTCTTGGTTCAGGAGCAGGTTTCTTTGTGAACCAGTAGGCCTTTTAAGGTTGGCTTATTCCTGTCTGCTGGCTGGCCATGAAAGGCACTGTGGCTGACCCAGGGACTCTCATCCCCTTCCCCACTCTCACCAGAGAGGAGGCCTGGTCCCAGTACGGGATGAAAAGAGGGGTTTCCTTCACAGTCTCTACCAGGCCTGGAGCTGAAGGGAGGGCCTGCAGCAGAATCTCCCCTAATCAGGGAGGGCAAAGGCCTGGAGATGGACGGCACACCTAGCATCCCACAGTCCCTCATCCCTGCCTGCTTCTCTCCAGAGGATGCTGTGTTCCTGGGGAATGAAGCTCAGCGCAGGGAGTACTTGCTGAACCAGAATGGCCTCATCTTCCTGGGCACGGCTGACTGCATCCAGGCCGAGCCCTGGGACTTTGGTCAGGTACGGGGCCCTCCAGGGAAGGTGGGGAGACAGTGATCACCCCATAACTTTCAGTGCTCACGTCAAACAGATTGGGCCAGTCCAGAGCCTCTGGTCATGAGGCCATTTCTTCGTGCAAGTTCAGCCACATGGTACCTCAATCCCCTCAGGGTCACACTAGACCACCCTCCCCAGCCACCAGAGTTATCTTCCTAAAGACCATGCAGATGAAGCCTCTGTTATATCCTCACCGTCTACAGGATAGACACCAAATCCCCTGGCTTGACACACAAGACTCTTCACATCCAGGCCACTGCTTCCCTCTCCCCAAGAGCAGCACTCCCCTCACCAACTCCATGCTTCAGCTCCTGGTCATCCCTCGATTGTGCAGGCTGAATGTTCCCTCTGCCAGGAATACCTTCCCTCACTTGCCACCTGGAAAAGGCCTGCCCATCTTTTAAGACCCTCTGAAAGTTTTCGCAGCCCCCAGAGGCAGAGGGACTCTCCACTGTGCTCCCTGGATTGGCATCTCTCCTAGAGCCCCAGCCACATTGCTGAGACCTGTAGCCTAAGTCCCCACGTGTCTCCCTCACTCCTCACTTCTGCTCCTCCAGAGCAGAAGCTGCCATTTTATCCACCCCCACACAGGGACAGCCCTGTTAGGAGCTGTGGGAGCAAATTACGTGAAAAACTGTAGAAATGAAAGGACTCGACAGAGCCCTGGTGCTCAAAAGCCCACACTATCAGCAGTCAGGCAACAGAAGAGGCAAAAGGCTGAGGTGCAGGGCCCTGGGGCAGAGGGAAAAGCGAGAACTTCTTCAGGAATACGGCAGGAAGGAGTGGAGCCTGAGTCAAGAAGGACAAGGGGCAGGGTTGACTTGTGGGAGGAGTGGCTAACCTGCACACCCTCCATCATGGGCGCCCCTGTGTGGTCCTTACAGCTCGAGGAGGATGTGATCGACCTTGGCTTGCGCTTACTGACCGTGGACAAGCAGGTGGAGAAGTGGGGCAACCCCGTGCATGTGGCCCAAGTCTTGGGCTCCTTGGTGAGTGAGGATGGGGTAGGGAGGGAGAGGAGATGAGACAGCAGTCCTCTGCCAGAGCCGCCCCTGTCTAGGGCCCCAGAAGTTTTTTACTCACAAATGGTCCCCTCCTCCCAGAGTGCAGGGGACAGGCCCTGGAGAAGGGTCTGAGTGAGGAGGGGCAGACAGTAGCATCCAGCGGGGAGAGAAATGACCGAAAGGTGTCCTCCTTCAGGTCACAAGCCAGCGAGGACTAAAACTGACCTGGATTTCCTTGAGACCTCCCTCTCCCTGCCTCCCCTCTCCCAGCCCTGACAGGGAGCTTAGGTCCCTGGGAAGAAGGGGGTCAGTTCCATCTTACCCATGGGTTGGTGATAAAGCAGTCAAAGGAACTTGTTTTCATTTCTAAATTATTCCCATGAAGGTGGCTTGGTCCTTTCCTATTGTCCTTAAAAAGTTCTCTCATAGGAGTAATGCGCTCTCTATTTCCTCATGCGGCTCAGTCCTCTCCTCTGAGGAGGTGGTGAGGGACAGGGCTAGCCTGCGAGGAGGAAGAAACGTGGGCCTCAAGGTTCCAGGTGCAAACACTTGAAGAATCAGGGCCAGGCAGACCAAGGAACGGTGAAAGCCTCCAGAGAGGGGCAGCCCTCCTGCTGCTCTCGTGTCCTGAGTGTCGTTTGCCACTATGGGCTTCCCTGGTGGCTCACACGGTACAGAATCCGCCTGCAATGCGGGAGACCTGGGTTTGATCCAGGTTTCAACACCTGGGTCAGGAAGATCCCCTGGAGAAGGGAATGACAACCCACTCCAGTGTTCTTGCCTGGAGAATCCCATGGACAAAGGAGCCTGGTGGGCTACAGTCCATGGGGTCACAAGAATTGGATATGATGGAGCAACTAACACTTTCACTTTCATGGCTCATGAACCCCTGCTTCTGAAGGATTTGTTAAAAAGGAGGATTCCCAGACACCATCCCAGGGGGTGAGGGTGGAGCCCAGGAACATGCAGGTTTAACAAGTTCCAGGTGATTCCCATACAGGTGGTCTGTTCACACCTGGAGAGCTGTAATGAGCCCTCGCTATGGACATGCTAAGTCACTTCAGTTGTGTCTGGCTCTTTGTGACCCCAAGGACTGTAGCCCACCAAGCTCCTCTGTCCGTGGGATTCTTCAGGCAAGAATACTGGAGTGGGTTTCCATGCCCTCCTCCAGGGGATCTTCCCCACCCAGGAATTGAACACATGTCTCTTTCATCTCCTGCACTGGCAGGCAGGATCTTTACTACTAGCGCCACCTGAGAAACCCAAGCCCTCCCTACCCACCCCCATAAACATCCACACATTTCCCCAAACAGCTGCAGATTCTTAAGGAGAAGCTTGTCCTGCCCACTGCGAAGATCCAGACCACGGAGGAAAGGGCCTTGCTGAACAAGCGCCGGGGCAGTGCGCCCATCCTGCGACAGTGGGTCACTGGTCATGGGAGACCCGTGTACGAGGGTCAGGCCTGGGTGTTGGCAGCTGTTGCTTGCACAGGTACACAGCAGACCCTGCCACACTCAGATAAGTCACCTTGGCTACTGCACAGAGTGTCTGCCTTGTGTCTTGGGTTGCCCAGTACCCCCTGCCCCAAAGCAGCCACTGCCTCCACTCTGCAGCATTCCCCCACCTCCACCACACCTGTGATTGCTTCCCATGCACCATCTGGCTAAGATGGCTTTTCCCCAGCCACTCCTCCCAACCAGATTCAGCAAAGTTGGGCCCATCTGGTGAGCTCTGCTCCCAACTCCCCAAAGCTCCTCCCTGCCTCTGCCCCAGAAAAGCCAGTCCCAGCGCTCTGTGGAAGCCTCCCCCTGCTGTGTGCTCCACCCGCTGTGTAACTTGTCTGTTTCTCATTACTTGGCCTTCATATAGCGTAGGTCGGGCAGGTGTCAGTTCCTGTGCCCCTTCTCCTTTCACAATGTCACCTGGCATTAAGACCATGAAACTGCCTAGTGTCCAGAGGAGACACTGAGAATGCTGCCATAGGCCCCATCCCCGCGTCCCAGGCCTCTCTGGTGCCCTGACCCTCTGCCCGCTTCCATGCAGTGCTGCGAGGCCTGGGAATCCCTGCCCGTGTTGTTACCACGTTCACCTCAGCCCAGGGCACCGGCGGGGACCTGCTGGTAGATGAGTACTACAATGAGGAGGGGCTTCAGAACGGAGAAGGCAACAGAGGCAGAGCCTGGTGAGAAGCCCAAAGGGGATGGGTGATGTCCCAGACCTGAAAGGGCTCCAAACCCGCAGCCTGTCATCCATGGGAACCCCCAGCCCAAGTAGCCCTGCTGTGAATAGGCCTTCAGACTCCGGACGGCAGGATTCTGAAGGTCAGGGCGAATGTGAGACGCACACCCCTTCCTGGGAGTGTTGGAACCACTCTTACACAGCGTCCTCCCATCCACTTAGTCTCAGCTCTGTCGTCTCTGGACTGCTTCAGGACTTTTTCCCCCCACTTGTATTGTTCCCTTTGCTTCAGGATCTTCCAGACTTCCACGGAGTGCTGGATGGCCCGGCCTGCTCTGCCTGAGGGTTATGACGGATGGCAGATTCTATACCTAAGTGCTCTTAAAGGAGATGAAGGTAAAGCCTGGGGTGAGCCTAGGACCACCAGGTTACACAGAGCTGCAAGAGTACAAGGAGTCCCTTGGAGAGGAAACAGGGGCAGCAGGTGGTCCATAGCAGGTCTGCAGCCCCTAAAACAGAAGTGGTGCCAGGACTGATAGTGAGCAGTGGGATGCTGGCCCAAGGTCCCCCAGGAACAGAACAGTCACAGAGCCAGGCACGTAGGAAGTGCTCAACAAAGGCAACCTCCTCCTGTCGTGTCTGTGGTCAAGCTGGGTTAGGAACTCCCATGTACTCTGTAACTCTGAGGTCTTGTCCAAGAGAGTGCCGGCCATAGACCCTGACCAAAAAGTTTTGTCACTAAAAGTGAGCTTCACCCCAGCTGTGCCCTCTCAGAAACCCTGCCTAGTGCCCACCTCTGACCTTGATTCCAGTGGAGGGGCAATAGGGCATTAGGATGGGGACAGAGGTTTTGCTGCTCTGACCAAAGCCAAGGTCTGGGTATGATTCCTCTCACCCACTGACATTTCTCTCCCTCAGTCCTGGAGGCCTGTGATCTGGTCCCAGTCAAAGCGGTCAAGGAGGGGACTGTGTGGCTGAGCCCTGCAGTATCAGACATTTTTGCCTCAATTAATGCCTCATGTGTGGTCTGGAGGTGCCGTGAGGACGGGACACTGGAGTTGACTGACTGCAACACTAAATATTTTGGCAATAATATCAGCACCAAGAATGTGGACTGTGACCGCCGTGAGGACATCACACAGAACTACAAGTATCCTGAAGGTACCAGGCAGTGGGGGGCCTCCCAGGTGGCTCAGAGGTAAAGAATCTGCCCACCAGTTCAGGAGATGCCAGTTCGATCCCTGGGTCAGGAAAATGCCCTGGAGTAGGAAATGGCAACCCATTTGTTTTCTTGCCCAGAAAATCCCATGGACAGACTGAGTGCCTATAGTCTGTGGGGTTGCAAAGAGTTGCATACGACTAAAGCAATTTAGCATGCATGCACCAGGCAGAGGAGGGCCCCAAACAGCAACAGAGGAAAAGGAATGGGCCAGACACATGCAGGCCAGGGAGGCGTGCAGTCCATTCCCCATCACATAAAACAGGACTTCTCAACCCTGTTTGACGTTATTCACATTTTGGACCAGATACTTCTGCTATCTGGGAGGCTGTGCAACCTGCGACATTCAGAAGCCTTCCTGGTCTGTACCCTCTAGATGCCAGCCCCTCCTCCAACCACCACCACCAGTTGTGACAACCAGAAATGTCTCCTGACATTTCCAGATGTCCCCTGGGGGCAAAACTGTCCCCAGCTGAGAACCACTGCTATAGAACAGAATACTTAATACCAAGCCCAGGTGATTTCCCTGGTGGTCCAGTGGTTAAGACTCTGCACTTCTACTGCAGGGGGTTAATCCTTGGTTGGGAAGCTAAGATCCCACATGTCACATGTGGCATGGCCAAAGACAAAACAAAAAACGAGCCCAGCTGCCAGGAAATATTCTCTCTCCTGCTGTCCTCCAACACTCCCTAACCTCCCTGTGTATTCCCCTCCATATTAGTTACTAGAGCGCACTGCTGCGCTGTCCACCCATTTGTCCAAACAAGAAGGCCCGCACTTTTCTTGAGCCTCCCAATGGTACCCTCACACCCATCTCCTCATCTCCTTCCCCACTGCCTGCAGGTCACCCAGGGCCTCATCATCTTTTTTCTATAGTATTATAGTAGCCTCCTAATTGGACCTCTGCCTCCAGCCTCCCCATCATTATTCCATCTCTAACTTAGAGTTTCCAGAATGAGCTTCCCAGGACACAAATATATTTATGTTACAGAATGTTCCTGCTCCAGAATATTCCATGGCCTCCATTTCCCTTGGAATAAGTCCAAACTCCTTCATTTAGGAAAATACAAGTTCCTGCAACTTGTACAAAAACTAGCTCTCCCACCATTCAAGGGGCAAATTCATAGTACTTAAAGAACTTGACCCCTGAGTGACTTGGAAGAGACACACTGTGTCTGTGGTGAGTGTGTGTAACACAAACCTTTTTTCAGCTCCATGTGGCACAAGAGGTTTGCAAGGCTCTGGCGGCCTTGGCAGATTTGAGCAGTAGTGGGTCAATGAACCTTAATCCTGAGCTTTTATTAGAAGGGTCTATACCTGCTGGGAGAAGGAAATGGCAACCCACTCCAGTGTTCTTGCCTGGAGAATCCTAGGGACGGGGGCGTTTGGTGGGCTGCCGTCTGCGGGGTCGCACAGAGTCAGACACAACTGAAGCGACTTAGCAGCAGCATACCTGTTGGGTAAGAGGCCTGCTTTGTTTATTCCATTCTTCAGGATCTTCTCAAGAAAAAAAGGTGCTGGAGAAAGTCCAGAAATACAGAATGGAATGCAAGAATAATGGCATCCATCCTCCTAGCTGTGAGACTGATGATCCTCTTCAACTCTTTTTGAAAGCGCCGAGCTCCCTAGCCCTGGGAAAGAATGTAGAGTTCTCTGTGAACTTGTTAAACCCCAGTGACCAGGAGAAGGAAGTGCAGCTGGCAGTTGGGCTACAGGCAGTGTACTACAATGGCGTCCTTGCGGCCAAGCTCTGGAGGAAGAAGTTTGTCCTTACTCTCAGTGCCAACTCAGGTAACTATCTGTGATCCCTTCCCAACACTCTACACACCCAGCTCCCACTCTGAGCAGGCAGCAGCCATACAGCAACCCCTGCAGATTTGATGACATGGTTTCTAGTTCCTGATGTGCTCGCGCGCTCTCTCTCTCATTCAATACATATTTACTGAGCTTCACACAGGAAAAACAAAACCCCCATTTCTGATTGTAGTCATTTGAGTAAACAGACTATGGAGCAGTATTAAGAAGTGTTTGATGAGGTAAACGCAGTACAATGGTGGATTAGCATCTCTCCCAGGCAGGAGCAGGCTGCCCCCAGGTAAATCAGGCTGCCCTGGGTCTTGAAGGATGAGTAAGGCAGTGTCAGAGAAGTGAGTCATGGGCTTTCCAGGCAGAGGGGACATAGGCCCAGGTTCTTCCTCCTCCTTGAGATTCTTATGTAATTGATCTGGAGCCGGATCCAGGCACTGGAATTTTTTCAGAGCTCCCTGTGTTATTCTAGGGTTGAAAATCCCTGGACTAGAGCAGCTGTTCTCCAACTTTGCTGCACGTAAGAACCACCTGGGGGAAGTTTGATGCTCAGCCTGCACCCCAGACCAATTAAGTCAGAAACTCTACAGTTTGACCCAAACATCAAAAATATTGTTAAGTCCTTGGGTGACTCCAATGTGCAGGCAAGAGAATCAGTGGAATAGAGCTTGTTTACATGATTGCAGCAACCTCCTGACTGGTCCCCCTGCCTCCAGTCTTTCCACCCTGTTCCCTTTCCAAGAGTGGGAAGAGTGGAGAGGGGGAGTTGCGTGAAAGCCACACTGGACCAGATCTTGAAGTGGCTTGTAGATGCTGCCCAAGAGTTTGGGTTTTATTCTCTGGGCAATGGGGCGCTGGTAAAAGGTAAAACCAGAGGAGCCAATGGGATTAGAAATTCATTTTTGAAAAGAACTTTTGGTAGAATGGAATGGAAGGGGTCATATTAGAGTCATGTATCTCAACCTTGTATGTTGAATCATCTGGAGAACTTTAAATATACTGATTCCTAGGTCTCGGTCAGAGTCTGTTATAACTGACTTGGGGTGTGGCTTGGCATTGGGAATTTTTTAAGCTTCCCATATGATTCTAATGTGTATCTAATGTGTGTCCAACAACGACAGAGTAGAAGTTGGAAGGTTTTGAAAAAATTGAAGGACAAAGTAAACTAGCAGAACTTTTCAAATGAAGTCATATTATAGAAGTGGGCTAGATTGAACTTGTGTATGTGGCTAGAGGGTGCTTCCAGGTTGGGTGAGCCTCTAAAGTAGGGCCAATGGGAAAGAACAGGTTTGGGGAGAAAGATGATGCGTTCTGCTTGTTGCATGCTGGGTTTGAAATCCCAGAAGACATCTGAGCTGCGATGGCCAGTAGGCAGCTGGAAACCTAAACCTGGTATTCTAGATAAAGTCCTGGATGGGGGCAGGGGAGAGTGGGGAAGGACTGAGAGAAAATGAGAGGGCAAGGAGGAAATCCAAGCAGCGCCAGCGAGTAGGCACCAGACAGGGAGACAGTAGAGTGAGAGATGACGTCAAAGAGAAGCGGGAGCCCAGCATGGCCAGCGGACAGGCTGTGAGAGGCCAAGGCTGGAAAGCCTCTACTGACAGAGAGGTCTGATGGAGAAGCAATAGGTTCCTGGGGCTTAAACTGACTGAGAGTTGAGGTGAGACAGGGTATGCAGTCCTTCCTGGAAGAATGGGTGGAAAAAGAAGAGAGGCTGGGTGGCAGACAGGGACACTCCCGAGAGGGAAGGTGTTCTTTGTTTTCTTTTAAGATGATAGAGAGCAGAACCTGTTTATATGCTGAAGAAGAAATAATAGAAAAAGACGAAGCCTCAGGAGAGAGGGGTTATAATTGATGGTGCAACCTTTGAGGAAATGAGACACAGCTAGAATAATCATAGCTCACATTTATTGAGCACTTCTTTTCGGCAAACATGATGTTAAGTGTTCTGTATGCATTATCTCATTTATCCTCATAATGACCTTATGAGGCAGGAACCATTATCATCCCCACAAAAGATGAGGAGACCAAGACACAGAAAGTTAAATAAATTGCCCACAGTTACACAGCTAAGCAGCGATGGGGTTGGGATGGAGCACTGATTTAAAAAGCAGGGGACAGGATCTGGGCACAGAGGGGGCCTCACCCTGGAGGCAGTGGTGAGGAGGGAAGGGTGGCTTCATTTTCTCTGCAAACGGGAAAGCACAGAAGCAGAGAAGGGGAGGGGACCAAGCAAGCATATATTCAGCCATGACTGGGTGGCAGGTCTGAGGCCAACACCTAACAACTGTCTCATGAACCAGAAGCCGTCCCCGCTAGGTGGTGTTACTAGACGAGTAGATTGAGGCTCCGCTTGCAGTTCACAGGACCCTTCCCAGAGCCCTGTGGAGGCGGTCTACCAAGTGCTGTGCTCACGATGGTGATGTTGGTCTCGGGTGGGTGGGTTGTTTGTTTTTTGCCGCCCCTGGTCTTAGTTGCAGCATTTGGGCGCTTGGTTGTGGAATGTGGGAACTGTTTTCCTGACTGGGGGTTGAACCTGCACCCGCTGCCTTGAGACCATGCAGTCCTAACCACTGGACCGCCAGAGAAGTCCTTTCGGGTGGGTTCTTGAGTGAGTTCATTCTGAAATTGCTCTGAGGAGTCTTTCTGGCTTCAGTGAGGCCCCGACTCTTGGGAGTCATGTGTGTCTCTGGAGCACATGCACTCACTCCTGTGCACTGACTCCACCTGTTACGTGTTTCAGCTGAGAAAATCTCTACCTCCCTGTTCAACTCCAGTTTTGAACAAAACCTGCCGGAGAATAGCTTCCTCAGACTCACTGCCATGGCAACGCACTCCAGCCTTCCCTGCTTCGCCCAGCAAGACATCGCCATTTGCAGACCACACCTTGCCATAGAGGTAGGCACCAGTCCTTCCCCAAATTGCTGTATTTGCTGCTATTCGGTCGCCGTTTCAGAAAGAACAGAGCCCCTCAAGCTTCAGAGCAGGTGACCGTGCTGAAGAAACTATCAGGAAATGCTGGGCTGAGAGCTCCTTCTCTTGAAAGAGATTTCTTATATATGATACTAAATCTTTACAGTTTAAGCAAAGGTTTCTAAAATTGGGAGTCTTCTCAGTGGCTGCCTCCAAACTCACAAAGATACGGTCATTTAGCACGTTATACAACACCAATGCATTTTCACGTTTTACTTCTTTTAATACAACAGCCCTGGGAGGTGAACTCTTCCCATTATTCAGATGAGGAAAGCATCATGCCTACAAATCATAAAAATGGGCTGTCTTAGAGGCTTAGGGCTCTTAGTCCAGTCCTCTTTCCACATGCGTACCCAGACCAAAATGAATGTGACTTGGTCTCTGCCCTGGAGGGGGTTACGGCTGGGCAAGGGTGACACGACGTGTGGTCGTCTATGTAAGAGCTTTCAGAGGAACAAAGTCACTCTGGCACAAGTGAAGTAAAGAGGCCTATTTCCGGCTGGGGGTTTGGGAAAACTTCATGGAGGAGGTGGCATTTGTGTCAGGCTTTGAACAATAGGTAGGCTTTCAGTGCAGAGGAGGGAGAGGGCCATTGCAGATGGAAGACTGAGTAAAGAGGCCCAAAGGAAGGGAGCCTGAGGGATGTGCTGGGGCTGGGAAATTGCCCACAGAGGTTAGGGTGTAGTCAGGGGTAGAACAGATAAGTCTGGGATAGATTGGGGTTAGACTGTGAAGGGCTCTAAAGGCCAACCAAAGCTGAATTCTAAGACAATGGGAAACCTTCCAAGGTTTCCAAGTGAAGAAAAGGCACCATCAGTGTTGTCAGTGATGGATCAAGGGTGAGAGTAAATACAGAAGACCAAGTAGAGGGGTAGGGAAGTCAGCAGTTGAGTTTAGGTGAGGATGGTAGAGATAGGAGAATAACCAAGAAAGGGTTCAGGGAGGGCAGCCAGGAAGGGAAGCAGTGACTACAGCTCCATGCTCTTGGGATCCCCCACAGATGCCAGAGACAGCAGAGCAAAATCAGCCCCTGAAGGCCTTGGTCAGCATCCATAACCCCCTCGATGTTCCCTTGGAAGACTGTGTGATCTCCATCTTTGGAAGGGGGCTCATTCACAGAGAGAAGAGCTACAGGTAAGGGACCACAAACTCATCCCACAGAAGTATCTCAACCTGTCAGAAAGGCAGGAACCTGGGCTTCCCTGGTGGCTCAAATGGTAAGGAATGGCAGGAACCCAAGATGACACTCTGTTTGCTGTGTCCATGAAGACAGAGCAAATACCTGCCAGAGTTGAACTAAAAGATCAGGGCCTCTCTCACCCTGGGGCCACCAGTGTTTACAGGGGTATAGGACAGAGGGAGGCTCTGTGCCCTTTGGGCACCTGATGCTGGTTGAGGCCCTGGCCATGCAGAGAGGGCCTGGGTATTACTAACACAGGTGAGGGGGTTAGGGAACATCACAGGCAAGAGCTGCACTCTACCAGTGACAACACAATACAGACTTCTATTTGCACATTCCCTTTTACTCCTATTCCCTACTCCCATTCCCACCACCACTCTTCATATCCTTGTCTTAATGTGTAAAATGTGTACTGCTGCTTCATGAGCCTGTATTTTTAAACTGTATAAATGTTATGTCTATTTCACTCAGAACTGTTTTTCACTCATCCACGTCAAGTCCACTGCTTCTGCTACAAATTACTCCATCATGTATACCCCTGCTTCCTACCACACCACTCCACAGTGCCTCCAACTCTCAGACACTGCAAATACACATATTCCCTTACATACCTGCTTGAAAATTCATGTGTGTGGGGTAAATGCACAGGAATAGAGTTGCTGAGACATAGGATAAGACCTGGTTTGACCACATGCTATCAGATTGGTTTGCAGACTAGCTGCAGTTCCCTCCAGCTTCTATATTCCTACCATTCCTCTGCTCTTGGCAATACCCAGTTTTCTCTTTTAATCTGGTCTAATGGGAACAAAATAATATCTCATCATTGTTTTAATTTGCAACTCTTCATGTTTGTTAGCCTTTTCCATTTCCTCCTCTGTATAGTTCCTTAACTTTGCCCACTTTTTTTTTTATTTGCTTTTTCTTTTTTCCTTGTTGATCTGTGGGTATATATACACACACATATATTCATACACACAAATCCTGTATAATCTAGGTTATTAGCACCTTGTTGGCTTTAAATGTTGCAAGTATCTTTGTTAATCATTGCTCCTTCTCTCGTGAGCTCCACAGCATCCTCCACTAAACACACACACACAGTTTAGAGTTCACAATGCCCACCTACAAACCCGAGGTCCCTGACAGGTTGTGTGGTTGTTGAGCCACCACCTCAGCCTCAAGAAACTCAGTCACTCTTGGCCATAAGTTGAGAGGACTGCCAGCATTTAACCAGACTTCTGCGGTCGCCCAGACAAACTGTAAGGCAAAGCTTCTCAAAAGAAATCTGCACCAGTTGCTCGGTCACCATAAGAAGGTCCACAGGTAGATAAGAAAGCTGCTGATAGGGCTCCAAACACCTCCTGCTGGCATCCTGACATCTCAGTATGCCCACTACATCCACTGCAGTTAGCAATGAGGCTTCTAAAACCATAGTTTTCATAAGCCTACTATTACCAAGAATGGGACCAGACTGAAGTCACAGATGATAAAACAACAGATGCAACCTGGAAGCCCTTAGAATAGGATGTTTCTCTTCTCAACCATATAGCTGCTCACCAGAGGCTCCTGCCTTCTACCTGCTTCAAACCTCCTTTGTTTTAACAGCTGGGTACTTACATGTTTATTTCTTCAGGGTCCACCTCTGTAAGCAGGTAAGGATCAGATTCACTGGGACCAGCAAAGGAATGGCCCTGAGACAGAACTAGGACTTTTCTTTTCTTCTATTTCAGAGTGAATTCAGTGCAGCCCAGAAACACTTTGCACACCCAACTCAAGTTCGTGCCAGTGAAGGTGGGGTGCCAGAGGCTCACTGTGGAAATGGACTGCAACATGTTCCAGAACCTAACCAACTTCAGAACTGTCACGGTGGTAGCCCCTGAACCTCCAGCTTAAACTTCCAGCTCCAGCGTCACTTTCCCCAACCACCTCCTGAATCTACAATCTAAAACCAAGCATGCTGGGAAGAGAAACTTTGCTTATCACACAAATGATTCTCTGCTCAGGCTGAGCAGGAGAGGACCAAGAACAAAACTAGATTCTGCCCACTGCCCCGCCCACCTCAAAAAAACTTATATTCTCAGAAATCAACAGAAAAAAACACTCATTTCTGTCACCCCAGCTCAAGGCATCTATGAAGACTAGTTGTCTTAGAATAGAAACTATTGGGCTCAAGGAATTTTTTTTTTAAAGCCTTTATAAAGGTATTCAGATAAGTAAATTAAGACTTTTTTCAGTTCAGGGTTTTTCATAACCATTTACTATTCATTAATACATAAATTTATGGTAAGGAAAATAACAATATTTAAAGCACTCGTTATTTCTGATGAAATGGGACAATATTAACTAAAAATATGATTTTTAGACAATCCTAAGATTATATTGATCAATGCCATCCCTGACCATTATCCTTAAAGATCCAAAGATGACTAAAGAAAGTTATAAAATATGCAGCATAAGACCTGAGTGGAGAATGATCTTCAATATTCAGCTATGGTTAAGTCCTTATTAGAGTTGAATATTATGAAAGATTACATAGCCCACAATTAAGTGTGATGTTAACATGAATTTGGTCCAGTAGAGAAATATACAATTATTAAGTATAAAGAAAATAAGACCTATAAAAAAAAACTGGACTCCTTTTGTACAAAGTTAAATTTTTTTTCATTGTTTCCATTTTGTTGCTTTGATACTCTTGGTTTTAGTTCCTTTTCTTTGTAATACTTGTTAACAAGTACAGAATGGCACTTTATGAAAGTAAATTAAAACTCTTGACTCAAAGAACTTCAGCCTCAAGTACATAGTATTCTCTCAAAAGAATGGATGCTGGACTTGCAGGCTACTATGCTAAGTGAAATAAGTTAGAGAAAGATAAACACTGTATGATATCACTTACATGTGGAATCTAAAAAACATAACAAATTAGTGAACATAACAAAAAAGGGGTGGTGGGAATAAAAAGGACAGCTACTGTTGCTGATCGCACCTAAAGAGACCACGGGGATGTCAGACGGGCAGACGTGACGAAGTACATCTATACTAGCCAAAGGACGCCCAGTAGAAGTGTGGAGACCTGTAGGACATGCCTAAGGCCTAGTCAGGTATAGCACTGTATACCCTGCTTTCTAAGATGTTACTTTCCAGGTTTACCTTGCTTTCCAATATGTGACCTTCCAGACTGATGTAAAAATATAATTAACTGGTGATGGTTTTGCAAAAGGATTAACTGAAGAGGCCCTTAATATTATATAAACTCTATAATCTTACACATTCAAATTTTTTTGATTTACAAAAACTTTGTACTTACATTTGGGGACAGGCAATACAAAATAGAAAACAATACAAATATGTATAGGGAAAATAAGTCTGTTCAATACAGTGAACAAACCTAACAACTGAGCTTGTTGACCTAAAAAATGAAACAGCCAGTTATTTTACCAGCAAAATGGGTTTATTTGGGAACAACAAACAACTGCAATTAGGGTCAAGCCAGCTATAGTAAAAGCCACAGCCAAGTCCCACAAACAAAGGAGGGAAAGGGAGGAAGTTGGGGGCAGTTGTTTTGAACAAATTTTCATGGAGAAAAGCGAGAGTTCAGGGTGATGAGGGGTTTTCGTTAGCTTAGTAGCTAGGGTCAATTTCCAATTTCCTGTAGGAGATAAAATGTACACCATTCCTATCTATAATTGACAATCCTTCCTGTTATTTACCTAGAGTAACACTGTGTGAGAGCTCCTCCTTCTGGCCTCTCCATTTTAAATAAGGTTTCACTTTTTTTTAATTTTCCAGCTTCCCAGGTAGCACTAGCAGTAAAGAAACTGCCTACCAATGCAGGAGATATGAGAGTCAGGTTTGATCTCTGGGTTGGGAAGATCCCCTGGAAAAGGAAATGGCAAACCACTCCAGTACTCTTGCCTAGAAAATCGCTAAGACAGAGGAGCCTGGCAGGCTACAGTCTATGGGGTCGCAAAGAATCAGACGTGACTGAGCAACTAACACACTTAGTAATTTTCACAAGCTCTATACCAACAGAACTCTCTTTTGTGTGCTCTGTTGTGAGGCTCCTCTGTCCATGGAACTTTTCAGGCAAGAATACTGGAGTGGGTTGCCATTTCCTTCTCCAGTAGATCTTCCCAACCCAGGGAGTGAACCTTGTCTCCTGCACTGCAGACAGATTCTTTACCGCTGAGCCACTGGGAAAGCCCTTCAACACCAATATAGTAATGGAACAAACTGGAATAACATTCAAAAGAACTTGCTGGTAAGAATAATTATATACAGTAACATGCTGAAATATATCTTTGACAATGACACATTTTATTGAATAGGGAATAAGGCAGCTTCCCCAGGGATCTCTGAGAGGCAACTCAAAAACAAAAACTCGTGTAATTGTCTTTTGTATCTAGCACAGAAAAATATATCATACTCTTATGGTTTATAAATAATTGCCAGTTTGGCCTAATCACCAAACTTTGGTAATTGTGTCTCTTAGCAAGTATAGATAGGAACTCCCTTCCAATCCAGAAAGCATCCTAGCTCCATTCTAAAAGCAGACATCAGAGCTCGGCTGTGACAGTAAGAAAGAGAAGAGAGTTCAAATGAGCCTGAAAATTCATGATTCAACTTCATTCTGAGTGAGTTCTTTGATTCTGTTCATGCAATGATCAACAGCATTAATAAGTAAAGGAATCCAACTATCTTCTGGCTGTGGGGTCACATGACTTGCTCTGCAAATGCAATGGGAAAAACAGAAGTTAAATTTATTATACTGTCAAGGAAAAGACCTATCCTCAAAAGAGAGCACAGGGAAAACTATAGTAAAAGAGGGCAAGTTTCTCTGCAGAAACTCAGCTGCTCCATAAGCAAAGCTGAAAGAAAACACTACACTCACTTTCTACTCTTTGCAATGGGGGTTTGGGAGTTGAGAATGGCTGTACAGGCTTATTCTCAAAAAGCTATTTGGGGATAAGTCTTCATACTCACTTTGTTATTTCGAGTGCCTTCTTTAAAACGGATACAAGTTTTGCAGACTAGATAAAAAAAGAAACAAGAGAAGTTACTCACCCTGAGCCCTACCACAAAAAGGAAAGGAGAGGAGACTTCCCTGGAGGTCCAGTGGCTGGGACTCTGAGCTCCCAGTGCAGGGGTCCTGGATTCAATCCCTGGTCAGGGAAGTAGACCCCACAGGCCACAACTAAAAGATCCTGCATGCCCCAACAAAGACCGAAGATACTTTGGGGCGCAGCTAAAACTCAGCACAGCCAAACAAATAAAACAAATATTTAGGGGAAAAAAAAGGAAAGGAGAAAAAAACGGAAAAGAGGAAAAAAGGGGCGGGGGGAGAAGAGCTAAAATATTTTACTTGAATATTAAAATATTTAATACTTTAGCTCTCTTCCCCCACTTTTTTTTCACATTCACTTTTTAAAAACTGGCTTAAGAAATAAACATCCCTAGCAATTCACCATGTCAGTTACCCCAGAAACAATTTTAAGGAATGCATGGTACACTGGTAGCATTCATACATCCTCATGTTATTTTGTCACTGGTATTCTTAAAATTCGTAAGTAAAAAGAAAAACAACAGTTGTTTCTGCTATACATATCCTGAACTATCAGCAGAGCTGGGACAAGAAGTCAATTTTTAAAAAGTGAAAGTGAGAAAAAAGGAAGGAGGAGAGTTAAAATATTACAGTATTTTAATACTCAAGTAATAAGAAGTCATTAAAAAAAACCTTGGAGTAAACAATCAAAAACAAAAATGTTGATTAGGTGGCAGGATCATGGACTCTTTTCTATTTAGCAAAATCTTATTAATACTGCTGCTATAGCATCTTTATAAGCTTTTCTACATTTAAATTTTTTTTAAAGAAAACAAGAAAAGGAAAAATATAACCTAAATTTGTCCTAACTGCTGAATAGTTCAGGATATATACAGCAGAAACAACTGGGTTTTTGAAAAAAAAACAGTTAAAATTTTAAGAATACCAATAACAAGATAACATGAGGATGTATGTATCCTACCAATATACCATGCATTCCTTAAAACTGCTTTTAGGTAACTGACATGGCGTATTACTAAGGATGTTTATTTCTTCAGAAGTCAATTTTTTTTAAAGTGAATGTGAAAAAAAAGATAATGTCCAAAAGGATCCTAATTGTACTCCAAGGTGTTTCCATATTGTGAAGATATATTTGATGACTCTATTAATAATTTCCACTATCTAATTTACCAAATATTATTAGGACTGATACATCTGATGGTAAAATATAAGCTATCTGCAATTTTACTTCTCTTTCCAATAAAATGAGACACAATAATAACTTAAAGTTTATAAAAAATAAGAGAACAGAATGCTAGCACAGGACCTAGGACTTCAAAGAAAATAATAAAATCAGATTTTTATAAAAAGCTTAACCCTTCATGACCACTCATGGTTAGATCACATGTTGATATTAGAATAGAGAACAGATATAGAATTAGAATAGATATTAAATATATTCTAATATTTTGTATTATAGTATTCTCTATTAGAATAAATAGAGTAGTCACCTTTTGGCCTATACTGGAAATTAGAAACTTATAACTTCATGTTGAAAGAATCCTAAAGCACTGTTCTAATTAAGACTTTCAAGGCATGGTTTTCTAAGGTCTTTGGGTGTGTGCACGCTAAATCACTTCAGCTGTGTCTGACTCTGCACACCTACAGACGGTGGCCCACCAGGCTTCTCCATCCATGGGATTCTTCAAGCAAGAATACTGGTGTGGGTTGCCATGCTCTCCTCAAGAGGATCTTCCTGACCCAGGGATCAGACCATGTCTCTTACGTCTCCCACCCTGGCAGGTGCATTCTTCACCGTAAGCGCCACCAAGGAAGCCCCTCTAAGGTCTTTGGGTTTTTCTAAACAATTACCCAAGTGGTTATGGAAGAGAGAGTACTATCAGAGCTCATTGCTATCAGAATTCAAATTCAACAAATATTTATCAAGCACAAACATGGTGACATTACTATTGTACTTGCATCCAAGTGTAACAGATAAACATATTCCCCACAGTTTAAGGAAATACCAGTGATTACTGAAATCCTACCAATTAGGTCTGCAGCTATTCCCTCAAAGCCAGTACTTACATTGATTCGCACAGTCAAAGGGCACACAGGAGGGTAAATGCTCAGAGCCAAGTCATCCACACTAAAGGGAGAAAGAAAAAATAACCATTAACCAAGAAGGAACAAAGCTCATCTAGGTGGTCTCCAGGACACAACTAAGGATGCAACGAGTGAGGAAATAATTCCCAGAAATGCATCAGTTCCTTACACTGGGCAACCAATAAATAACCAATTCAACTTGTATTTATGGAACACATACCTACTCTGTTTTACTAAGAAGTTGAGGGTGGGGGGAACTCCCTTGGCCAGTAGGATGGAACATTATTAATTAAGTTAAAAGTGTTTGGATCTGAAACCATAAGTTTAATAACTGATATAGGCAGGGTTCATCCCTGAATGCCATTAAAGTAGGCACCACTTTAATCAAGCAATCAAGTTAGTGCTGTACCACCAAAAACACGACAAACTAATACCACGTGCCTCTCTGACATGATGCAATGAAAAGCATGAAACACTCAACTAAGCGATATTCTGGCCGAAATGTTTAATCTGAACATAATTATGAGAAAACAACCACATGAATCCAGATTGCTAGATATTTTACAATGTAACTGACTTGGATTCTTTAAAAATGTCAAGAAAATAAAAAAAATTTTTAAATGTCAATGACAAAAAAAGCTAAAAAAGGACAGGGACTGTTTTAGTTGCAAGATACCAAAGAAAAGACAACCAGATGCAGTATGACCCCTTGACAGAACCCTGAATCAAAAAACAAACAACAAAGCTATAGAAGACGTTTTAGAGACAATTTGGGAAACCTGAATATTAGATAATATTATTATACTCAGTATAATCTTTATCGTCAGGGAATGGCAAACCACTCCAGTATTCTTGCCTGGAGAATTCCATGGACAGAGGAACCTGGCAGGCTATAGTCCATGGGGTTGCAAAGAGTCAAACATGACTAAGTGACTATCACAAACAAACACATATTCAATGTAAATTTCTTAAATGTAATACTAAGAGTAAAACTGTTTTTTCTTAGGAAATACATGCTGAAATATTCAGGGAAAAACATCACTGATGTCTGCAACTTACGAATGGTTCAGGGATGAAAATAGCACATCTATTTCAGTTTTTAAAAAGGTACATCTAATTACAGAGAAATAAACCAATACAGAAAAAAAAAAGTGAACAAGACGTGAACCTAGATGGAAGTACAGGTACTCGCTACAATACTTTTTAACCTTTCCTGCAGGTTTGAAAACTTTCAAAACAAAAAGATGGGGGAAAACCTTGAGGTGACGGCACAAGTTGAGGTCAGAATGCTGCTGCTGGGATGTTTTGAGTGGAGGTCACGCTTACCTAGGGCTGATCTCATCAGAAATGTCCACAATGTCATCCAGCTGGGCCACCTGATCCTTCTTCCCGTTCTCTGCCACTGAGAGCCGAATTTTCTTCAGGCAGGCTTTGGATGCTCTCGCCAGTGCAAGGCATGGGATTATGAGCTCCTGGTCTCCCTCTGACCAATATGAGTCCCGATTGTTTGGACATCCCAATATATCCTCCTCATCAACATGGTTGTCAGAGGTGTCCTCCTCAATGTCATTCAAGAGGCCACAGTAAGGGTCACATTCTTCCACAGCCTAAGATACAACAGGATATATGTGCATGCCAGGAAAAAAAAAAGTAATAATACTTTTAGCATCATGTTGGAGTTGTCCCCAGACTTCAGCCAGCTATTTCTCTAAATGGCTACAGAGCTGAATCACCTCACATATGCTGTTCTAACTCTCCTAGTGCAGCAATGGAACAGAGAGGAATGGTACAAATCACACCCCCACATGGGGCGGGGGGAGATGGGAGATGGAGGGTGGGAGTGAGGGGGGACCCATGTGGTCCACGCTTGACATATCTTCTCTCTTTATAACCAATCCTCATCTACTAGACACAGAGTGGCCTTCCGATGACCATCAAAGAAAGAGGTCCTCTCACCTGCTCCATCTCCTCATGTGCATCCTTCACAAGATCCACACTCTTTGTCAGCACTGAAAGGGCTGCAGCTTTGTTATCTATGAGTGAAGAACGAGAAGCACTGCAGTTAGTGGAGAATCCCAACAATTCTCGAGTCTGCAAAAAGCAACAGTGTTCTCATCTGAAGGGAGTGCCAAGGACAGTAAACAAGGGCAGCAATGAATGTAAAATTCTTCTCATATACATCCTCTGGGTGCCCAGACAGTGGGGCTAAAAAGCTTCCTGTCATTCACCATAGGAAGAAATATAATAGTCACATGATGTTTCTCAGCATGGCACCCTTGGATGACCACTGCTCTTGGCCTAGCAGGCTCTACCCCATAACTGCTTCAGTGTCTCCAAAATACTGCCCCTGGGGCAGGACCAGAAGAGAAAACCACATCTGTTCAACAACAGACAGAGCCACAGCCAGAGGGTGTTTGAATTTAGAAGTTACGTGAACTAAAAAGACTGGCAAAAAGAATTAATACCTATCGTTTCATGTTGGTGATAAACTAGACCTATTTCACTAAGTTCTTTACGTAAGTAAAATACATACTACTACAAAACTGGCAGCTAGACGTGAGGTCTGTCAGCTTTGGCCAGCAGAGTCAATGTCTACTTTCTATTCTCACTCACCTTTTGGGATCTGAGGTATATGTTGGCAAGCATCCCAGACACTGTTGTAGGGAATCAGGTTCTCAGGGTTGCTGAAACGAATCAATAAGGATGTATCAATAACCTGGGTTCCTGTTTCCTACAAAGGTCCTTCCTGCTGGTCATTAATCTCAGTTATCAGTAACTTTGCTGTTAAAATGACTTCCCCCCCCCTCCCAGAAACAAAGAACCCCATTACCCAATAACTCCAGCTGTGGCATCACTACCTCTGAGCTGGACTGATGTAAAGTGCTTCCACAAGCTGAGCCATGTCATCCACGATGTCCAGAGTGGCGCTCCGCACCAGCTTTCGCAGGGTGATGCCTATAGCCAGACCCAAAGACTAATTAAGCAGCCTGTCTGTCTTTCCAGAAGTCTGGAAAGTCTTCCTGAGAATCTAAGCCCTACAGAATTTGAGGTAATGTGCACCCACATGCTTTAATCGGAGTGCCAACACAGAACCCAGGTCTTATGTATATCCCCATGTCATTTGCTTGCTCCTCCCACCATTCCTTAGTGGTATTTTCCAAAAGAGATCTGAAACAAAACTGTTCCATGACAGCATATATTCATTCATTAAAAAGTAGTTTCTTGGGACTTTCCTGGTGGTCCAGTGGCTAAGACTCTACGCTGCCAATGCAGGGGCCAGGGTTCAATCTCTGGTCAGGGAACTAGATCCTACATGCCACAACTCAGAGTTCACATGCTGCAACTAAAGACCCTACATGCCACAACAAGGACTGAAGAGCACGCCTGCCGCAACCAAGACCTGGCACAGCCACATAAATAAAATAATACACATTTTTAAAAATAGTGATTTCCTGGCATTTGTGGATAAAACACTTCAAGTTTAAACCACATGAGTAACCCTGAAGATCCATGAGACATGTATTCATTTCTAATTGTAACCTGATAATAATCAAGACATGAAGATGCAGGCAGAGCTGGAGGCCACTTAACCTATAAGGGAGCTCAGAAACAGCATGCAATGAGGCGAAGAAGCCTGGGGATGGCACTGATAACCAAGCAGTATCTGTGGTGATTATAATGCATTAGAGACGGAGAAGCCAGTGAGAATTAAAAATATTAAGAGTCAAGTAAGGCAGGGGACATGAGAACACAGTATCTGAACTTTAGCACAAAGGCTTACTTATGGAGGTCACTTATATAACTACCTTTGACTGCACTTAATGGGAGAAAGTTACATTACATGATCAAATTGAGGAAAAGGTAAAATTCTCAGGACATAAGCTGTCACAATAGCAAAGATCTACCCCATAAACTGAACACTTATGTGTATGGAGTGGCTTACCCTGATCCTTGGGAAACAAATAGTACACTGCAATAATTGCCTTGATGGCAGCACGCACTTGTTCACAGAACCTCTGCGTTTCCTAGGAGATGATAAGCCAATTTCAGAAAGAAAAAAAGAAATGGATTAGATTGATGTGGTCAAGCCATCTACAGGGGAAAAGAGCAGACATCTGTACAGCATCATCAAACATTTTCTGAAGTCCTATTATGCATCAGGCTGTGCTATTCTCATCACATACCAGGGAGGAGTTAGCTGGATACCAAGTACTGAGCAGAAACTCAGTAAGACAAGAAGAAACTGTAGGAAAAACATCCCTGATACTCTATATCCCACGATATCTGTGATCAGCTTTGAGGTATTCACCATATCTTACACCAGGAGTTGGCAAACTAGAGCCCAAGGGCCCAATCAGGCTCACTGCCCGTTTTTGCAAATAAAATGTTTCTAGGACACAGCCACACTCATGCGTTTACAAACTGTCTATAACAGTATTCACACTACAGAGGCAGAGTGGAGTAGCTGGACTGCAAAGCCTAAAATGTTTACTATTTGGCCTTTTACAGAAAAGTTGTCAGCTCTATCTTAGACCATTAACCAGTTGTCTATCTCTCTGCCTCTGTCTCTAACAGAATTTCAGTATACCTAAAGGAAATTAGCATGGACTCTACAATGCTCAATGCTGACTATTTTCCTTCTAGGCAGTCACTGGCTTTTCCTTATCTTCCTTGTCCTCACTGCTCTGCTAAATTCCAAGCCAGTGCTATGCAAAATGTGGTCTACAGATGGTGCCAGTCCATAAATGATCTGTCACCAGTCTGAGATGGATAGGTACAAAGATTGAGAGTACTCAGAAACTTTTACGCCAATGTGACATTGTTTCAACATCCAAACATATAATTTTGTAAAAATACCACGTTGTAAGGACTGGAATCAAAAAAAAAAAAAATTCTTTGGCAGAATTAATGTGCTGAGATCCTAAGAAAGCAACTGTGATTCAAATATATATAATTCATATAAAGCCATATTTTAATTTTTCATCTACGAATGAAAAAACCACTGTCCTGAGCATGTACAGGGTAATCAAACTGACAAAAATTAAAGACAAAGATAAAATATTAAAAGCAACAAGGGAAAAGTGACAAATAACATACAAGAGAACTCCCATAAGGTTACCAGCTGATTTCTCAACAGAAACTATTATCACTTGTGTAAAAAGCAGCAGCCATATGCACTTAAGTGTGAATATACATAGCATATATATGGAATGATACAAAAGGAACCAAAGACAGGAGATATAAACTTTTTAGCACATTTAACTTTGATATCTTTTGAACCTTATACTGTCTACATTATTATATATAAATAATATATAATATATATAATAGTATAAAAATAATTCAGTACAAAAGAGTATTATGTAGTATAATAGAAAAGGTGGAGCTCAAACATCAGATAGAACCTAATTTAAGTCCTAGCTCCACTACTTATCTACCTTAAACTGAGCCTCTGAGCCTGCCTGTGCATCTGTCAGAAAAGGATCATGTATGTGAAAACACTTAGCAAATAGAAAGTATATTTTTAAATGCCATAAAGGAAATAACCAGGATGGACCTCAGAATGAACCAATATTTAGAAGAGCCATCTACCCCATGACAACTACTGCATTTGACAATTTGATCTTCAGAACAATCCTGTGGTGTGAGAACCTTCACCTTACTCGACAGATGAGGAAATTAAATCCCCAGATTTGAGTGTAAAAGGTGGAAAGAAAATGAGAGGCTTCTTAAGGAATACTGAGCAGCACAAGAATCCTAGAAAAGTGAAGCCCACCTGTGGAGACGGCAGCGGAAGTCGAGAGAAGGCTACGGTCAGAGTCGTGGCTTCCCTTGACACTGTCACAGCTGCCTCATCTGGGGGAGTGACAGAGCAGGCGGCAAGAGCCAATATGTTAGTGCCAAAAGGAAAAGGCTGCAACGGCTGCACGGACCTTGAAGATTATGCGTTCCCTCTCCACCCATGCCCGCTGAGACGTCTCAAAAACACCTCCAAAAATCAGTGTTTTATATTTCAACCTCGGAGGTACCAAGGATAGGTAAGGAGTATCCCCGCAGAGAGGCTGGGGCGGGGGGGAAGCAGGAAGGAAAGGAGTAGGGAAGAGATGAGAGACAGCAGTCTCCAATAGGAGAGGCACTCACTGAGTCTTCTCCAAAAGGCCTCCTGATCAAACTCCTTGGTGGTTTCCTGGGCTTCGCCGACTAGTGGGTGCGGGGTGTGCGCCGGGCGGCGACAAACGAAAGAGCACAGGTAAGCGGAACGACCTCCCGGACCCACCTCCTCTGCCCGGACCCGGCGCCGCGGCCGCCAAGGCCTGGCCCCTTCCCACCCAAGCCCGCCCACCGCGGTCACCCGGCCTCACTAAGTCAGCTCACCCCGCACTCCAGGAAGCAACTGCCGCAGCTCCCCGGCTAGGTGCCGAAGCTGTTCCAGAGGCGGATCCAGGGTGGGGTCTGGGGCTGCAGATACAGCTGCGCTCTCCATCCCAGTACCGCGTTTGGAGCCAGCGGACCAAGCCCCCACAACAGCTTCCGGAGCCGCACTGCTGTCGCAGCTCCTCTTCCAGGCCACGGTTTCGCTTCCGGCAACAACCTGCCCCGCCTCGGAAGCCCAGCCACACCCCTTCTGCTCTCAAAAGCCCCGCCTCGGAAGCCCAGCCACACCCCTTCCGCTCTCAAAAGTCCCGCCTCACTCCCGCTCCTAGCGACACCGGCAAGACCCAGACCGAGTTGTTTCTTATTCATTTATTGGTATTTGATTAGTTGAAAACACCCCCGACTGAGGAAGCAGAGAGCCCATAATCCTGTCGAAAAAAGGACTAGGAACTAAACAAGGGTAGTCAGGGTCAGGTCCAAGTTTGCACGTTCCCTGTCCCTAAAGTGGCCTCCTTACAGGCTGCCAAGTTCCAGACACTGTGCTAGATACTTTACATGAGGTATCTAAAAAACACACTGAGTGGGCCTCAGATACTCCCTTATCCACCAGCCCCTGCCCTGTGGATCTCCTAGATAAAAGCTTTCTCTTCACAAAAGTAAATCAACCCTTTACCTTCTTGAGGAAGGGAGGAATCACGGCATTATATAGTTTTCTGCAGTCCATTCTGCAAGAATCAGTAGTAGGTAATTCCCCCCAACTCCCAGGTGTCCAAGGAACAGCAGCTCCCTGATGTTTGCCCATCAATACTGGCCTTTTACCTGCTGCTGAGGCAGAGGCCTGGGCTACAGAGGTGGATGAGGAGATACAGACTTCAGGAGCTCAAGTGGCTTTTTAACTGCACTATGAAGGTTCCAAGCTTAGCAGAGTTCACTGTCCAAACACAACGAATGAGAACAGGTGTCGCCAGTGTCAACCAGGTCCGTAAAGGGGAGAATAAAAAAGCTAGAGTGCCATATGTCACATGAAGAAAGTAGCAGGAATAAATATGCCAGATGTACAGCAGTAACATAAGTAGGTGAACAGGTATAATTTTCAAGTATTTTCCTTGACAGAGATGAGACCTGAAGCTGTGACCAAAGCACCGCTGCAACAAAATCCAACACAGGTAACCCATCAAGGGGATGTTAAAAAACACCAGCTGGAAAGAACAGAACAGAACCATTAGTTTATTAAGCCCTGGTGGGGTCAGGTCTCACTAACATATTATTGGTGGCTCCTAAAAATATGTTGCTTGCTCTCTTGGGGGTTAACTGATACTTTATGCTTTAATCACACTTGTGTCCTTAGTTGTTTATTTGCCTGCATCCTTTTGTTCATCTTAAAGGCAAGTGTCATTTCATTTCTGTTGAAGCTCTCAAATGTTTAAGGTAGAAATGAATACATATGTCTATGTACAAACACACACACACATACATATATATACAGTACTTTTTTGGGGGGGGTAGAGTGAGGGGGGAACTTGGATATCAATATTTCTTCTTTACTTTGCATTTGTAATTGAAGTAACATAATGAATACTAGAATACAAACTAGAAGATTTAAGATTTATAATTCAACCATAACTACAATATGAATTTTCATTCACCAAATAATTATTGAGCACTCATTATGTGACAGGCACTGTGCAAGGCTGTAGGCAAGGGACACACTGATGAACAAGTCAGAAAAGATGCTTCAGACAGCTTACATTCTAGTACAGAAAAGAGGAAACCCACTCCCCAAAAAAGAGGAGGGGGAAGATAATTACAGATGGTGATAAATTCAATGAAGAAAATAACTGGTTACAGGGCAACGGGAGATGGGCTCTCTGAGGTCTGAAGGACAAAAATGAGTCAGTGGAAGAGCATTCCAGGCAGAAGAACAAATGAAAAGCCCAGAGATGGGCCCATCTCCCGTTACTCTCCTGTTAGCCTGGAACATGATAAGGTAGGTAGAATTTGGGACAGTCAGCAGGACCCAGATCATGTCACTGATCTGCTTTAAGAGTTTTAAGCTGACATTAGGGAGACAAGAGCAACAACAGGAAACCAGTTAGGGGGTACTGCAGTAGCCCAGGCAAGAAATTATTATTGGGGACTTCCCTGGTTCACTGTAAGAATCCAGCATGCAATGCAGGGGATGTGGGTTTGATCCCCAGTTGGGGAAATAAGATCCCATATGCCGTGAAGCAACTAAGCCCATGCTCTGCTACTACTGAGTGCATGTGCTCCAGAGCCCAGGCACCACAACCAGAGAGCCCAAGTACTGCAAGGAAAGATCCCTCATGATGCAACGAAGATCCTGCATGCTGCAATTAAGACCTGACACAGCCAAATAATTTTTTTTAATAAAGAAACATGATTAGGTAAGAATGGTGGTAACAGTGACAGAGAAAAGACATGTACATTGCTACTTGCTGATGAATTAGATAAAAGTGTGAGGGAAGGGGAAGAACTTAAGATGCATCCTAGATAATTTATTGAAACTGCGAAGAACTTGGGAGAAACAGGTTTGGGGATACAAATGAAAGGTCCTGTTAGAGACATACAAGATTCCTGTGAGATATCTAAGGAAGATGCGAAATACTAGTTGTATATACAGGCACCTGAGGTGCAGAGAAGAAGTCTAGGTCAGAAATATAATAGATTTATGAGCTATGGACCTAGATGATACATAAAATCAATTCTTGGTATACTATTTATTAAAATATGACTGTAAACCCACCTTTTGGTAAAGCTCAGATCTTATTTGGAATAAGGATGCTCCTCTCAAAGCTATGGTTTTTCCAGTAGTCATGTATATGTATGTTAGAGTTGGACCATAAAGAAAGCTGAGCACCAAAGAATTGATGCTTGTGAACTGTGGTGTTGGAGAAGACTCTTGAGAGTCCCTTGGACTGCAAGGAGATCAAACCAGTCAATCCTAAAAGAAATCAGTCCTGAATATTCATTGGAAGGACTGATGTGAAAGCTGAAGCTCCAACACTTTGGCCACCTGATGGCAAAGAACTGACTCACTGGAAAAGACCCTGATGCTGGGAAACATTGAAGGCAGGAGGAGAAAGGGACAATAGAGGATGAGATGGTTGGATGGCATCACCAACTGGATGTACATGACTCTGAGCAAGCTCCAGGGATTAGCGATGGATAGGGAACCCTGGCGTGCTGCAGTCCATGGGGTTGCAAAGAGTCAGACATGACTGAGGGACTGAACTGAACTGAAGGATGCTCCTGAGAGACAGCCTCCATCTATATAATAGAAAACTGAACTAGACCTGGATCTCGACACATGAAATGCTGCTAAACAGAATATTCTGACTTGTGGTCAGTGTTCACTAGGCAGAGATCTTCCCTACTTGTCTGTCTCTAACCCTGCAGATCATGCTTTACTGCCCTCTTATGAGGCTGTGAACTTATTTTGAACAATGTTTTTGGATCTCTTATAAAACTTCAGATCATCACCTCAGATTTTGATCCATTAGCCCCATTAGGTAAGAACAATAAATAAATTGTTAGGTAAACAGTTTTCAAACCTGTTTACAGAGATTTGCTACAGGTCTGGGATTTTTGTTTGTGTTTGTTCTAAAGAAATCTCAATCCAAATGTAAACCTAATATATCAGTGTTTTCAAAAACAAATGAACTGCTAAGACAGCTAGAAAGCTTCCAAAAGTGGGTAACTGATCCACTTTTCTTGTGTGTCTATTTTTCCTTTCCTCCCTCTGAAATAGTTTCCTTCTTCATTATCATAACCAATTTTGGTTCACCCTGAAGTCTATCATTTATTCTACCATAAGTCTCTTCTTTCACTGTTTGTAGATGAAAAAGCACAGTGAAACAAACAAACAACAAAAACCTCTCTCACCTCTTATAAACCCTCCTGCCAAAAATGTATTTTAGATGCTTACAAGACTGGTGGAAGAAGGAGCTTAGAAAGCATTTTAAAAACAAATAAAACACCAAATACTAAAGACTGCCCTGCCGGTACGTTAGGACACATGATCTGTGGTATTTAATTTGGGATTTTGGATATAATTCATAATTGTTATGCAATTAGGCCAGCAAAACCAAGATGTTCTTAAATTATATTTCTGAATTCTTACCTGGAGAATTCCAACTATAAACGTTACACTGCCTTGTAGGAAATGTCCATCAACAAAGATCCCAAAGGAAAAGCAGCAGCCCAATTTGCCTTTAGTGATTTCACCAACAAACCATGGGCCTGAAAGAGGCAATGGATAGGAAAGGAATTATATAACTATGATTCTGATTATACACATCACAGGATACATTTTAGGACTAATGAAGAAATATGAAACTAGTCATCTATAAGCATTTACTTGCAAAGCTTTTCTTCTCTGTTAATCTCTGTGTTGTACCCAATATCCCAGCCAACCAATTATTTGCTCTTTTGCTCCCTATTTCTCTAGATTATAAAACTGCCTAAGTGCTATATCTGGAATAGATTCCAGAAACAGACTGGAGTACATTCACAAATTTTAGAAGATTCTATTGCAGTAATGCATTAACTTTCCTTTAAGAAGCAAAAAGTTACTCCATAGACACCATACTTAATCTTCCAGATAACTGAAATTTATTCCTTTAAGCAATAAGACTAATCATTCTAAAATGTACTTCTTATCTTTCTTATTAATATTAGTGAATATATTTTATCCTTTTCTTGCTGACCCACAATCCTTACTTTGTACATCAACTACATACTCAAGGTTAACATGTTCATAGCTTAACTCACTTCTTTATTTTTCATCTGCAATGCCAGAATGACTTTTCTCTACTCCCTGCTATTATTTTCTGCTCCTTCTCAATGTGCAGGCTTCTGGAACTACTATATTGTCAAGAGTGATTAAGGGACAGTCGGATTTCCCTTCTCAAAATGTAATACTATCATTTGCTGGTAAGAGTGGAGTTCAACTTTTAAAAGTCACAGGTAATTTTCTCAGATATATATTATATATACTCTATTAGATACATCTTAGTTTAAGTTTTAACCTTTAAAAATGGAACAACTTCTCCTCTTCTAATGTTTCCCTTTACAGTCAGGAAGCAAATCACTTGCTTTGGTCCTAGTGGAAAACAAGTGTCTGAAACAGCCTCAACCCATCTTCTAACAAGGAAACCAACCTCCAAAGGGGAATCTGCCATAGCTTGTTACACAAAATTGTAAAGAGTCATATTTTTATTTAACTACTTTCTGTTCTCTGGTGGGAGTAACTAATGAGGAAATAAAAGTCCAAAGATGGACTCAAAGTATAAAATATAGACCAAGGATATATTAACTCCTAAATGACTCTTAGTAAGGGACATTCATAAATTCTGACAAAGTAATGAAAGAAATAAGTGTGGTGAAATAGAGGACAAAGCTTTAATGTGATCAAAGGCTGCTCTGAGGAGATGACATTTAAGCTGAACTTCTATCTTCTATTAAGTTTCTACACAAATACTAATTGTCATGGTCCTCTCAGCACCCTTAAGTTAGCCTGGTGTTGATTAAATGTCCTTTAAGTTAGGAAAGGACTGTATTCCCCAAGATCATGCCCCAGGAAAAGAAGCTAATGTTAAATGGCTAATGTTGAAATTCTCAATACATTCTTTGGCAGAATTCTCCACAATCTCAGGTTTCCTAATGACTTACCCAGCACTGTATACAGGGTCAGCAGCAACACAGAATAGTAGGAGATATTTAGTTTGCTCAAGACATGAAGGGAAAATGATGTCAAATTTGTAAATCCTGGTGGTCCTAAACAGAATAAATTTGAAAACTCCAGTAAACACATTCAAAGTTCAGGTTCTTTAAAATATTCTCTAGAAGACTTCCAATGGCTATCTACTACATCTTCAGCAAATCATTTGTAATATGGATGACATTACTTAAATTAGCAGTTGGCAGGAATTCGGGGAAGCTATTTCACTTAGAATTACAGAGGGTAGGAAGTTCAAAGCAATGGTGTAGATGCAAAACACACACACACACATAAATATTCTATGGTCAAAAAATGATCGAGTCTTTGTTTTCCATGAGACTTAGTATCCGAACGTACGAACTTCCAAAAGTTGTATCAAAGTATGTCACAGGTCACCCAGTGTTCTGGGTGCACTGCAGCACTATTTACAATAGCTAAGACATGGAAGCAACCTAAATGTGTGCATGAGTGCATGCTCAGCCATGTCTGACTCTTTGCAACCCCACAGACTATAACCCACAAGGCTCTTCCATCCATGGAATTTTCAAGGCAAGAATACCAGACTGGGTTGTCATTTCCTATTCCAACACACTATGTTTAAGACAAATAATCAACAAGGATGTACTGTATAGCAGTTTTGGTTTCAAATTGGGAAAACAGTACATCAAGGCTATCTACTGTCACCCTGCTTATCTAACTTCTATGCAAAGTACATCATGCAAAATGCCTAGCTGGAAGAAGCACAAGTTAGAATCAGGATTGCAGGGAGAAATATCAATAATCTCAGATATGCAGATGATACCATATTTATGGCAGAAAGCAAAGAAGAACTAAAGAGCCTCTTAATGAAGGTTAAAGAGGAGAGTGAAAAAGTTAGCTTAAAACAACTAAGATCATGGCCCCTGATCACATCACTTCATGGCAAATAGATGGGGAAACAATGGAAACAGTGACAAGACTTTATTTTATTGGTCTCCCAAATCACTGTGAATGGTGACCACAGCCATGAAATTAAAAGACGCTTGCTCCCTGGAAGAAAAGCTATGACCAACCCAGACAGCATGTTAAAAAACAGACATTACTTTGCCAACCAATGTCTGTAGTCAAAGCTATAGTTTTTCCAGTAGTCATGTACGGATGTGAGAGCTGGACAATAAAAAACACTGAGCGCCGAAGAACTGATGCCTTCAAACTGTGGTCCTGGAGAAGACTCTTGAGAGTCCCTTGGCCAGCAAGCAGATCAAACTAGTCAATCCTGAAGAAACTCAGTCCTGAATATTCATCAAAAGGACTAATGCTGAAGATGAAGCCCCAGTACTGGAAACGTGATGTGAAGAGCCGACTCACTGGAAAAGACCCTGATACTGGGAAATATTGAAGGCAGGAGGAGAAGGGGACAACAGAGGATGAGACAGTTGAATGGCCTCACCGACTCAATGGACCTGAGTTTGAGCAAGCTCCAGGAGTTGGTGATGGAGAGGGAAGCCTGGCGTGCTACAATCCATAGTGTCACAAAGAGTCGGACATGAGTGAGTGACTGAACAACAACTGTATAGCACAAGGAACTCTACTCAATCTTCTGTGATAACCTACATGAGGAAAGAATCTGAGAAAGAATGGATACATGCATATGTATAACTGAATCACTTTGCTGTATACCTGAAATACAACATTATAAATCAAATATACTCCAATAAATTTTTTAAAACTATATATATCTCTCAAAGGCAAATATCAAAATTTAATCTTAAGTATGAATATCTAAAGTTAACATGAATTCTGGAAATAAAAGTAAAAATAAACAAATGGGATCTAATTAAAATTAAAAGCTTCTGCACAACAAAGGAAAATATAAGCAAGGTGAAAAGACAGCCTTCCGAATGGGAGAAAATAATAGCAAATGAAGCAACTGACAAACAACTAATCTCAAAAATATACAAGCAACTTATGCAGCTCAATTCCAGAAAAATAAACGACCCAATCAAAAAATGGGCCAAAGAACTAAATAGGCATTTCTCCAAAGAAGACATACGGATGGCTAACAAACACGTGAAAAGATGCTCAACATCACTCATTATTAGAGAAATGCAAATCAAAACCACAATGAGGTACCACCTCACACCAGTCAGAATGTCTGCGATCCAAAAGTCTGCAAGCAATAAATGCTGAAGAGGGTGTGGAGAAAAGGGAACCCTCCTACACTGTTGGTGGGAATGCAAACTAGTACAGCCACTATGGAGAACATTGTGGAGATTCCTTAAAAAATTGCAAATAGAACTGCCTTATGACCCAGCAATCCCACTTCTGGGCATACACACCAAGGAAACCAGAAGTGAAAGAGACACATGTACCCCAATGTTCATCGCAGCACTGTTTATACTAGCCAGGACATGGAAACAACCTAGATGTCCATCAGCAGATGAATGGATAAGAAAGCTGTGGTACATAAACACTATGGAGTATTACTCAGCCATTGGAAAGAATACATTTGAATCAATTCTAATGAGATGGATGAAACTGGAGCCGATTATACAGAGTGAAGTAAGCCAGAAAGAGAAACACCAATACAGTATACTAACACATATATATGGAATTTAGAAAGATGGCAATGATGACCCTGTATGCAAGACAGCAAAAGAGACACAGATGTGTAGAACAGACTTTTGGACTCAGAGGGAGAGGGAGAGGGTGGGATGATTTAGGAGAATGGCATGAAACATGTATACTATCATGTAAGAAACGAATCGCCAGTCTATGTCTGATGCAGGATACAGGATGCTTGGGGCTGGTGCACGGGGATGACCCAGAGAGATGTTATGGGGAGGGAGGTGGGAGGGGGGTTCATGTTTGGGAACGCATGTACACCCGTGGTGGATTCATGTCAATGTATGGCAAAACCAATACAGTATTGTAAAGTAAAATAAAGTAAAAATAAATTTTTTTTTAATTAATAAATAAAGTTAACATGAGTATCTGTCCAAATATTCCCTTCCCATATGTGATGCAGCTCTTAACTCAGTTATCCTCTTACTTCAACTGAAAGGGATCCCTAAAAGATTTCCAAATTGACACCTCTTAAAATACAGTGCCAGAAAGCCAAAGCACCAGGGCTTTATTCTGCAGCCACAGACTAGAGCATCACAGATCCTCAACCCCAGCCAGCCATTTCACTCGTCTGCAGCTGATCAAATACCAGTTATCAGAAGACTATGATGGGAAGCTCAGTACACACTGAGCAACACCTGAGGGGAAACAGTCCTACTTAAAGGACTGGCCTCAGTGAAAGACAGCCTGATGTGAGTTAAATGGCAGGTCTTCCCTAGTAGACCAGCATCTTCATTTTATACTCTGAACACTGTTCAACCCGACAGATAACTACAGACAAAGCCTGACAATGCGTGACCTTTCTCACTTTGTGTGTTGCATACTTACTACTCATTCATCTCTCATTCTAGTCTGGTACTTCTCAAAGTATTGATCTACAAATCCATTCATTATCATTATTTATTTATTTTAAATATATCATTCTTTAGCCTTAGAGGCAGCTATGCTATAAATTGTAAGCAATGACTCTCTACTTTGCCCGTACATTAGAATAACCTGGGGGAACTTTTAGAAAATACTCATGCCCAAGTCTCACCCTCCAGAGATTCTGATTTAGTTGGCCTAGGAAACAGGGGAGTTGAGGCAGCAACCCAGGGGATTCTAGGCAGCAGGACTGAAAAATACAGAGCCGTGCTTCTCAGCCCTACCACACACTGGAATCATCTGAGGAGCTTTAAAAAATACTTATGCTTAGGTCCTACCTACAGACATTCTGTGTAAGCACTGAAAGTACTGTGTAGACACTGCGATTTTTAAAGTTCCCAGGGCATTCTAAGGTGTAGTCAGATTGAGAAGTGTTGTTTACAGAAAAGAACTGACCTGGAGTCAGACTCTTATTAGCTATAAGATACTAGATAACCTACATTAACTCTGAGGTCCTCAGTTTTCTAGTCTTTAAATGGGAAACAATAATACCTACCTCACAGGATTGTTGTAAGATTAAGATAATGTAAGTAAAAATACATTGCGAATTTTAAATAACTCTACAAAAATACTGGTAGTCCCACATGAGGCTGAGGCCTCCCTCAAATATTTATTTATTTACATTTTGTGCAATAATGCTTTTTGAATTTTTTCACAGAATTTTTTAAAAAATACATAAGCAGGAAAACATTCAGTAGGATATGTATACTACCTATGCAGTTAACCATCTTATAATTTAATCTTTACTACAGTCCTCCCCTTCCCCACAATTAGTTCCTGGGATTTTATCCAAGCCAGGAAGGAATAAGGAACACTTACTTCAACAAGTGTCAATATTTATTGTTTGTAATACACAAAATCAGTGCTGGGTGCTGTAGAAAACAGAAGTACTAAACAAGAGCTCCTGTATTGAGGAACTTGAGTCTGATTGAGGAGAAAATATATGCATTTGAAGTTGTGATGTAAACAAGGTGATTGGCTGGTTAAGTACAGAATTAATCCTTAGGAAGGACTCTTGGGATTCAGAGAAGAAAAGTTCATTATGACCTGGAAAGGTTGGAGAAAATGGTACGGAAAAGGGGGTTTGAAGTGAGCAAGATAGTTTGAAGGATGCATCTCACAGAGTTCAGGCAAAGACAGTCTGCACTGATATTTATTTAGTCAGGAGATTATGGGATACACAAACGTAAGGTCTTCTAAGAATAAAAGGAACCCACGGTGACTAACCTTTATGCTCTGGATATGTTTGATACCGAAAAATAATGAGAATGATGAGCTGGATCAGCACAATCATCACAAATATGACCCGGGCCTACAGACAAAGAAATTAACATGAAACAGACATACGGATACATCTTCAGTTTTTATAAACAGCCCCATTAACACAAATGGAAATGACATCATTAGGAGAAATGACTAGATAAGAAAAATATATAATCAAAGAGAATTGAAAATCTGATGCAGCAAAGAAGATAATTATAAGTTGCCTCAGCATTTGTCTTTTAAGATTTGGATACCTGGACCAACGCTGAAACTAAATAATTTCATACAGTTACATAAAATCAAATTAAAACAGTCCACTTTCAGTGTACGAGGTTAAGTATAATTTGTACTGTTTTATTTAAAGTCTTATAAGAGTGTTACAAACTTACAGTTATAGGGGGAGGGCAGAAGCGGGGAAGGGATAGTTAGGTAGTTTGGGATGGACATGTACATACTGCTATATTTAAAGTGGATAATCAACAAAGACCTACTGTATAGCACAGGGAACTCTGCTCAATATTATGTAACAACCTAAATGGAAAAAGAATTTGAAAAAGGATACATGTAAATGTATAACTGAATCACTTGCTGTACACCTGAAACTATCACAACACTGTTAATCAACTATACTCCAATATAAAATAAAAAGTTTTTTTTTTAAGTATAAAAGTGGGAAAAAAAAACAAAACAGTATGCAATACACTACAAGCTGAATAAACAGAGACTGCATTTCTTTATGCTTTCTCCACCAGGAAATCACTCACTTGAAGATTAATTCATAGTAAAGAGACATGTAATCTAGGTTCTTGTTCTCCAAGTATGGGCCCCAGGTCATCTCTGGAATCACCTTGAGCCTCTTAGAAACACAGAATCTCAGGCCCCATTTCAGTTCTACTAATCAGAATCAGCCTCTTATTCACATTTCCAAGTGATTCATAAGTACACCAAAGTTTTCAAAGCCTGATCTAGGTGACTATTAAAAATCCCCAAAAGAAAAATAAATGATTTGCAAAAATGAGATGCAAATACCCATTAGGCATATTTTTTTAACATTCAATCACACAAGTGATAAGCGTACATTAAAATAATAAGGAATGCACATTAAGTCTGTGAGGATATAAGAGGAGACTAAGCTATCTTTGGGAGGTGAAGTGAAGGGGGTTTAAATTTCCTTCTCAACATTTCCCTGGTGGCTCAGACGGTAAAGCATCTGTCTACAATGCGAGAGACCTGGGTTTGCTCCCTGGGTCGGGAAGATCCCCTGGAGAAGGAAATGGCAATCCACTCCAGTACTATTGCCTAGAAAATCCCATGGACAGAGGAGCCTGGTAGGCTCCATGGGGTCCATGGGGTCACAAAGAGTCGAACACGACTGAGCAACTTCACTTTCACTTTTCACTTTCTCAACATTGTAGTGCATTTTATGTTAATATCCAGGAGAGGGAGATCTGAGGAAACTAGACTGTAAATTGCCAAAGATTCTCTGAAATACAGTTTGACAGTGTATATTAAAAACTAAAAAAATATTTATTCATTCAAGAAATCCTTATTTGAGGGTCTACTTGTGTTAGGCATACCAAAAAGACGTTCTTGCCCTCATGGGACTTATCTTTTCATAAGGGAGAACAGACCAAAAACAATGAATGTAACAAATAATTTTAAAATCTGTGTAATTATATAAATTATATAATAAATAAATGAAGCATATAGAATAATGTGTCCATTCTTTGATCCAACAATTCATTTCCAGAAATTTCCAAAAAACTAATAAATGCAGAAACAAGCAATATTTTTACAGTAGAAGGAAAAGTTGGAAACAAATGCTCAACAATAGGGAAATAGTCAAATAAATTAAGGTATATCTATGACAATATAATGCAGCCAACAAGCATCATCTATAAAACAAATTTGATGTAAGAAAACCATCAAAACAAATTCCTCAGTAGAAAAAATCAAATGGAAAAAGAGAATGAAAAGTATATTACCATTTTATAGTAAAAACTTATATCCAAATGTAAATAAGAGAAAAATAAATAGTATTATAACAAGAAATACAATGGTTATAATGGTTAGTGTGATAAAGGAATGATGTGGGGTTCATTATACTTTATTTCTAAATTTTCCAATTTTTCTATATTAAGCATGTATTATTTATATGGGAAGAAATATTATTTTCGAAATATCCTAACTTAGCACAGTTCCTATAATTCCCTTAGTAATCCTTGTTTTATGTCATTACTTAGAACCAGGTTCCAAAACAGGTACTATATGTCCGTGTCTCCTTTCTTTTAATTCAAATCAATTTAAAGTCATTGTATTCTAGACAAACAACTAAACTTTTAATTTGATAAGGTTCTGCTTTCTCATCACATGAGTATATTATTTATGACATTAGACCTACCAAATCTAGTAAAAACACATATAATAGTAAGTTGAATTTACTCACCACAGTACAATGGTCAGTAAGAAGAATAAATGATGCCAGGGGATCAAATCTGAGCTGAATATCCTCTCGAACTGAAAATATGTGGTGAACACTCTTACTTCTTCCAGCAGAATCCTAGGAATAAGCACAGTAGGGAAGCAACCCTCATGTACAAATATGTACAATGTTCCAAGATTAAGTTTCCAATAATTTTCGTCAGTTATCTCAGAATAAGTGACACCTTTTTTTCATTTATTTTTGAGTCTTCCTATGAGAACTTGATTTTTTTTTCAGAGTATCTTCGTACTTTATTTTTTAAAACTTTAAACTTTTTCGTTAGTATAGCTGGGGTATAGCTGATTAACAATGTTGTGGTAGTTTCAGGTGAACATATGAGCACTTTAAAGAAAACTTCTTTTAAACTTCGTAATTCTAATGAATTGGAAATATCAGTATGTATCACAAAGTAGTCTTTTAAAAAAAAATCTGTATTTCCCTTTGTTTATTGAAAAGACCTAAAAACAGTAATGAGCTAGCTGGGCTAGTGCCCAGATTTTGGTCTCAAAATAAAATTCCCCACTACAAGAAGTCAATGCTCTTTAGAGAAATAGCTGATTCCAATTCTTGAGTAAGAAATGCACAAGGGCTTGGAACATCTTTGTACCAGAAAGCAAGAAAACTTAACAAGGACTATTAGGATTGTATCAGAGGGCTTAGTGGCCAACTTAGAGAGGCTCCCACTAGCCAGAGATGGGACAATTGAGTATCAGAAAGAATAAATGCAATGGAGTGAAACATACCAACCACGTTTTTTTAAACTATGAATTCATAATGATACTAAAAGGCTCATTTGGTTAAGTTTGGCAGATGGTAGAGAACTCATTCTGAAAACAGGTTTAGAAAAGGGAAGGTGGAGGATGAATGAAGACTTTATCCTGCCTTTCCTGTACGAACTCTGTATCTGGGTATCAAATAGGTGAGGCAAATTTCTTCTTTATGGGACTCTTCTAATTAATACTCATATAATTAAGAGTGGCAATTTTAATATCACCATTTTATAACTCCAATGAAATAATGTGTCTAGTTTCAGACTATCAGTAGGTGCTAGAATTCCCACAGTGAATGGAGGATAAGCCAGCATTGTGCTGGCACTGGCTTGTCTGACAAGGGCCAACTGCTACATGTTCAGGAACTTTGCACTCCAGTGTTCTTGCCTGGAGAATCCCAGGGATGGGGGAGCCTGGTGGGATGCCGTCTATGGGGTTGCACAGAGTCGGACACGACTGAAGCGACTTAGCAGCAGCAGCAGCAGTAGCAGGAACTTTGCAGACCAGCTAATGTATTGGTAGCTTAAAACCAGCTACAGGAAGAATATTTATACTATGGAAATTGGTATAAATCAACTTCCTCCCTTCAAACATGCCCCAAGTTAGTAGTTAAACATTTACCAGCACACCACTGTATAAGGTCAACAATAGCTACAGACAGTGATCAATTTTAATATTCTTAAAAGAGAGACAACCAGATATTATAAGCTTCTGATAAAAGCATAAAACACCAAAGGAAGTATTCCCGCCAAAAAACAGAGACTCAAATATGATCAAACCTTAAAATCTAACTACCAGTTATAGAAACTATAGGGGGTAGAAAATCATACTACATAATACCACATGGATACAAACAGCAAAAATCCAGAATACAGAAACACTACAGGATAAAAGGTCCAGTTTCCAAAGCAAACAAATTGCAAGGAGGAAAAAAGGAGGATGGAAAGGAAACCTATAGATTAAGAAACTGAAAAGACAAATCAGCTAAATGCAATATTTGAGCCTTGTCTGAATTCTGATTTGGAATTCTGAATTCCAAATGCAATATAAATGACAAAATGGGAAAACTGGAACATTAGCTGGATAGTTTGAAATTAAGGTATAAGTGTTAATTTTTCAGGTGTGATGTGGTATTATCATTACTTTTTAAAAATAGTTATCTTTTAGCAATATATACTGTCATATTAATATTTACACAGATGAAATAACACTGTGGTACAGGGAGAAGTGGATGGGGTATAGATGAAACAAGACTGTTCATAAGTTGATAATCTTTAAAGTTGGGCAATTCATTAAAGTTGGGAATTCATTATAGTATTATCTCTTTCATTTATTTTAAAAATTCCCTATCATGAAAAGCTTTAAAATAGCAAAAAGAACTTGCACGAGTGTTTATCAAACTTTTATTTCTCAAATGTTCTTACTCTGAATTACATATTCTTGGGGTTTTTTTTAAAGTTCTTATTTTAATGCAGCAATTCTCTTTGAGAGATAGCGATTTCTAGAGTTTACTCTTTAAATTGGCAAAGCAGGCACAATAATCTTACATTCTGGTTCTCAAACTTTAATGCACATCAGAATCACCTGGAGGGATTGTCAATACATAGGGTTAGCTTCCATCTCCAGAGTTTCTGATTCATAGGTTTGGGATGGGACTTCTAATGAGTTTCCAGGTGATGTTGATGCTACTACTTCAGGAACCACACTGAGAACTGATTGAAAGGTCTAGTTGGTACTAGGTTGCCTGGAAATGTACAGATATTCAATAAATACATGCATAGATAATAAAATAAATCAGTGTCTTCTCCCATGAAGTTTTCTCTTAGACTAATCTATATGTAAACTATATTTAAAAGGACAGAATTTTCTCATTGATGAATAAGGGGACTAGGTTCCCTATTTTAGTATTCAGTAGACTAATTTCTTAGAATTATATTCATATAGACAGAAAACAGATCAGTGGTTGCCTGAAATGGGGGTGGAAGGAAAGCAGTTGCAAAAGGGCATAAGAAGACTTTTGAGGGAGATAGATGGTATTGATTGTAGTAATGGTTTCAAAGATATGTAAGAAAGTCAAAACTCACCAAACTGTACTCTTAAATATACGGGGTTTTAAATATAAATTACATCTCAAAAATGTTAGAAATATGAAACATATAAAAATATATGTTATTTCACATTTTTACTAAGGATTCAACTAAGCAGGCAGAAATGTTTTGAAGAATGTGAACTATGGTTTCTTCCTTATAAAAAGCAATCCAAAGATTCGGGAGTTCCACCTTCCTACAAGGAGCAGGTCTCCTATGGTTGCTCTCACTTCTTCCCCATGACTGTAAAGACAGGGAACAATTTATTCTACGTGTACTTATACCTTCAAGTCGTTTTAAAATAAGCCAACTTCTAATATGAAAGACATTAAGGAGAGCATCCCCTCCTTCCACATCCTACCCATGAGTTTCTTCTTCCTTCTAAGCAGATGAGTGGCACTGCAAAGTGCCTTCTCCTGTTTCCTCATCTTTGAGATAAAACTTACATCGTGGAAGATTGTTACATGAATTTAGTAAAAAGAAAAAAAATCTAAGTGTCTTAGAAGACGCTCAGTAAATAGCTCCTTCCTGCTCAAAATCCTTCTTTGTGACACACATATAAAAAAGATGAGAATAATTACATGTGTTTTCTGAAGGATTACTTGGCAGTCTTCAAACTAAGACTTAACATTAAAAGATTAGCTTAAAACTGTCATCAAACCATAGTGTGGTAGAGACTGACAGGCCTTTTTCTCCAGAAACTAATTTTTTAGCACAGTCTATCACCTCACGTGTTTCAGTGTATTGATAAAACTGCTCTATTTGGGTAATGATGATCACTTTCTACTCTGGCAGGTCTGCTGAATTAAATGTTCCACAAGCTGAATCAGAAAAGGGATAGGCAGGCAGTCACTGCATACACTATCAATGCCCACTCCCCAGACCAAAAAAAATCTCTTTGATGCTTTGAAAATTCTCTCTCCTAGGCTTTCAAAATAGTAAATACAATTTTCCTATACTTGGAGACAGCAATCAAAGGTGTGGACACATAAATACATGTCTTCTGACTTATTCTATTATCTTTAGGTATATTGGGGAAATTCTGGCCAAAGTTGGAAGAAAGCAAAAGAATGATTCCCTAGGATTAAAAAAGAGGGAACTGCAGTCAATAGTTGCACACTCGTGTTCTCTGCCCACTTTTCAGTCTAACAGCAGAATTGCTCCTGAGTGTCTATGTTCAGAACATATTAAATCCAGTGTATTCAAAATTTTTTACTTAGTTTCATCTATAATCAACTGACTAAAAAAAAAAAAATCAAAGTTCAATGTGGTTACTAATCATTTACACACCAAGTTGAAAATTACTAACTTACCTGAACGATTACTTCTATGTTATGTGTCTTATTACTGTAGTTTCTTGGGTTCCACTTTAGTATGAAAATAGGACCAGACAAATGACTAGCTTGCCCTAAATGAACTCCATCAATCTTAACTGCAACTGAAGTAATGGAGGATAAGGAAAAGGCCAGGACTCTAAAATGAAAGCATAAATGCATGGTTTTAGGTATTTGCCATTGTTTCTATAAAGAAGAATAACCCTGTTATAACCTGAAAAGATGTAAGTACAGTAAACCTTCCATCAGTTGATCTCCAGGTTCCTGAGATGTGGAACCTGTGGATTCAACCAACCATGGATTGAAAATATTCAGAAAAGAAAAATTTGACAAAACTTGCATTTGCCTTGCACCAGCAACTATTTACACAGAAGTTAAATTGTATTAGGTATTATTAAGTAATCTGTTGTTCAGTCACTAAGTTGTATCCAACTCTTTTGCAACCCCATGGAATATAGCCTGTCAGATCCTCTGCCCATGGGATTTTCCAGGCAAGAATACTAGAGTGGGTTGCCATTTCCTTCTCCAGGGGATCTTCCCGACCCAGGGATCAAACACGCATCTCCAGCATTGCATGTGGATTCTTTACCACTGAGCCACTAGAAAAGCCCATAGGTAATCTAGGTAAGATTTGAAGTATAGGTTATAGGCAAATACTATACCACATTACATAAGGGACTTGAGCATCTGAAGACTCTGGTATACGCAGGGGGTCCTGGAACCAATATCCCAGAGATACCAAAGGGCAACTGTAAAATAGACCATTACACTCTGCAACTGTTCATACGACACTGTTTATATGATCTGATTTCTTTGTAAATGGTGGCTTCTGGAGTTGTATAACTCAGCAAACCTGAAAAGGTGAGAAATTAGAAACTATCCTAAATCGAAATCTGATATCCAGCTCCTATCAAGAAACATAACTGAGAGATATATGTTCCACTTACCTAGTAATCAAAAGAAATAAAACAGCTTGGTACTCTTTTTTTCCAGAATAATGAGTAAATATTTTTAAAAGTACAGTAACCAATAATGATAAGAGTTCTGTGAAATTTGCACTCCTATTTCTTCGTAACATTATAAATTAGTACCTGTTTTAAAAAATAATCAGGTTCCTTGTACACTGCTGGTGAGAATCTGAAATGACACAGCCACTATGGAAAACAGTATGGCAGTTTCTCAAAAAATTAAACATAGAATTACTATATGATCCAGCAGTTCCATTTCTGAATATATACCCAAAAGAACTGAAAGCAGTGACTGGAACACATACATTTATACACATATTCATAGCATTATTCACAATAGTGAAACGTTGGAAGCAAAAATGTCTGTCAACAGATGAATAGGCTGGTAGGTTTAGTCGCTCAGTCGTGTCCAACTCTTTTGCAACCCCATGGACTACAGCCTACCAGGCTCCTCTGTCCTTGGGACTCTCCATGCAAGAATACTAGAGTGGGCTGCTATTTCCTTCTCCAGGGAATCTTCCCGATCCAGGGATCAAACCTGGGTCTCCTGCATTGCTGGCAGGCTCTTTGCCAACTGAGCCACCTCAACAGATGAATGGATAAACAAAATATGGTATATACATGCAGTGAAACAATATTCAACCTTAAAAAGGAAGAAGATTCTGACACTTGCTTCAAAACTGGTGAAGACAGAATTCCTTGGTGGTGCAGTGGATAAGAATCTGCCTCCCAATACAGGGAACATGGGTTCGATCCCTGGTCTGGGAACATTCCTCATGCCTCAGAGCAACTAAGCCTGTATACAACTACTAAGCCTGTGCTCTAGACCTTGCAAGCCATAACTACTGAAGCCTGTACACCTAGAGCTTGTGCTCCTCAACAAAAGAAGCCACTGTAATGAGAAACCTGCACATCACCAACCAGAGAGGAGCCCCAGCTCACTGCAACTAGAGAAACCCCGGGAGCAAAAATACAACCAAAAATAAACAAATAAATCTTTTTTTTTAATGGGTGAAGACATTACACTAAATGAAAGAAGCCAGTCACCAAAGGACAGATATATGATTCTCCTATATGAGGTACCTAAAATAGTCAAGTCCATAGAGACGGAAAGTAGAATAATGGTTGCTGGGGGCTGGGGGCAGGGAGAACAGGGAGTTAAGTGTTGAATGGGTACAGAGTTACAGTTTTGGAAGATAAAATAAATGGTGGTGATGGTTGTACAACAATATGAAAGTACTGTACATTAAAAATGGTTAACATGGTAAATTTTATGCATATTTTACCAAAAATTTTTTAAAAGAGTAATGATTTTAGTTGCAAAAAAATAAAGTCATTAGAAAACTTTTACCAACAGTTACAAAGGAATTCAAACTATTTCAGCTAGAATCCCATTTCTAGAACTCTATCTAAAGCAATTATTCAAATGAAGGAAGAATCTACAAGCATCAGATGTTCATCCTCAAGATACGAAAATAGTTACATATACTATGATCCATTCCCTCTGTTGACAGAAAAAAGGTAGGAATTAGAATACACTGTACTCTATGATTATGACTATGTAAATACATGCCTGAAAGAGAATGCCTGAGAAAGAAAACTCATGTTAACAATAGTTCTATTAGGGGGTGGGGGATGGGACAGGAATACACATATAATCCCATTACCCTATTTCCCAAAAGTTATGTCATGCTACTTTTCAAAATAAAATTTTAAAAAGTATATTAAAACAAGTGCCCTTATGTTTGCAAAGGTTATAAGTCTCTTTCCAAAAGGAGTGGTAATGTTTCATTAAGATTCTATTTAGTACTACTCAGCCATAAAAAAGAACAAAATAATGCCATTTTCAGGAACATGGATGCAACTAGAGATTATCATAGTAAGTGAAGCAAGTCAGAAAGAGAAAGACAAATAGACTATGATATCACTTATATGTGGAATCTAAAACATGACACAAATGAATCTATCTATGAAATAGAATCAGGGACATAGGGACAGAATGCCAAGGGGGAGGGGAGTGGGAGAGGGTTGGACTGGTATATATAGAATAGAGAAACAATAAGGTCCTACTGTATAGCACAGGAAACTATACTCAATCTCTTGTGATAAACCATAATGGAAAAGAAAATGAAAAAGAATGTATATAAATGTATAACTGAATCACTTGCCTGTACAGGAGTAATTGACACAACATTATAATTCAACTATAATTCAGTAAAAAATAAGTTGGGACGTCCCTGGACGTCCAGTGGTTAAGACTCCATGCTTTCACTGTAAGAGACATAGGTTCAATCTCTGGTTGGGGAACCAGGATCCCCCATGCTACACAACAGAGCCAGAAAAAATTAAAAAAGAAAAAATATTCCATTGACATATACTGTCAAATTCATATGCCAAATGAATTTTCAATTCTATAAGGTTTATATAGTTTTTGCTTTTTTGAAAGGTTATGCAGCAAAATTTTTAAATATATATTTCTGATATGATATAAATTTGTTAAAGTAGGATACAAATGAATAGATACATTATGATTATGGCAGTGTAAAAACATGCATATACAGAAGCTGAAATGAAAGATAGAAACAATAATGATAGGATTGTGGGTTTCTAAAATTTTTTAAAATTTCAGCAGCTTAAAAACTATGTATTTCTTAACTGAATGGGAATGAAATAGTAGGCAATGTATATAATGTTTAGATTGTTGATAAAACTAAAGTGGGGCATCTCACAACTTTCCCATGAGAATGCAATCACAATGACTTATTCTCTAACAATAACAAACTAAAAGTAAATTCTGAAAAATTGCTACATACCTGATGTGCGTTGAGTGAAGGAGTCTTTCTAGTGGTTCATGTTTAGCAGAACTATAGAGAAGTGACTTAGGATTAGTGATAAGAACCACAGGCCACTCTCCAAAGATCAAATCTGCAAAGCTAAAGAGGTCATGATCAAAAGCAAAGATCCGGTACCTAGAGACCAGAGAAGAGTGAGGTAATTTAGTCATTTCATATTTTAAGAGGGGCTGAAGGATAAAAACAGAACAAAGGTAAAAATATAAAATCATACTTTCTGAGATCACTTGTTGGAATGCAGAGTAAATAACATTGTCCCTCTTTCCTTCCTGCGCCTTTCACTTTCACATTTTCTCATGCACGACATTTGTCACAACTGTAATCTGACTGAAACAATGAGTTTCCACTGTGTCCTCAAATAATGCCTGGTAAATAGCACGTACTCTTAATTTTTAAATAAATGTTTATTGAATTAAATCATTTGATTTCCATGCTCTAAGGCTATTTTGAACCTAAAATATTCATCATAAGCCTAACATCTAACATTCTTCATCCTATCAATGCTACATAAAATATTAAAATGAGCACAATTTGAAACCTTTCATTCTTCTTTAAGACATTTATTTCTATAATTTCAAAGAAAATAGCAAAAGTTAAGTGGTTTTGATTTTCTAAATGCACATTGAAAGGTATAACTATTCATTAAAGAATAAGCAAAGTTCTGTATTTTCTAACTTTTAAAACTGAGGAGAAAACTGATTAGCTATGGCAGAAACAATCAGTTCAGTTCAGTTCGGTTCACCCGCTCAGTCGTGTCTGACTCTTTGCGACCCCATGAATCGCAGCACGCCAGGTCTCCCTGTCCATCACCAACTCCCGGAGTTCACTCAGACTCACGTCCATCGAGTCCGTGATGCCATCCAGCCATCTCATCCTCTGTCATCCCCTTCTCCTCCTGCCCCCACTCCCTCCCAGCGTCAGAGTCTTTTCCAATGAGTCACCAAATATTCTATGTGCTCCCCTGCATTTCCCAGTCTCCCTGGTATTAGGTTGGGACCATGTGACTAGTTCTGGCCAATGGGCTGTGAACAGAAGTGACATGTATCACACTTCTGGTCCAAAGTACTTAAGGGTGGGTATGAGTTCTCCATGCTCTCTTCCCTGCCCTGGAATTGAGGTGTTGAAATAGTCACGTTGTAAGATGGAGGAAGTCTGAATCCCAGAGTTTCCCTGTGGCTGCGAATTTCCCTGGCTCATACTATGAGTCATACTCCCAGTATGAGTTTACAAAACTGAAAAAAAAAAAAAACTAAACATCTGTTGGGTTAAGCCACTGATATTTCTAGATTTATTTGCATACCCAACAAAGCCTAGTCTAACATACTAACTGTTTTAAAAAACTCTTCTAGGGAATCTCCTAGCAGTCCAATAGCTAGGACTCTACACTTTCTTTTGCTGAGGGCATAGGTTCAGTCCCTGGTTGGGAAACTAAGATCCCACAAGCAGCACAGTGAAGCCAGAAAAAAAAAAAAAAACCTCTTCTATTGTACTAATACATAATATTAGGGCAAGACGGTTGGATGGCATCACTGACTCAATGGACATGAATTTGGGCAAGTTCAAGGAGATGGTGAAAGACAGGGAAGCCTGGCATGCTGCAGTCTATAGGGTCACAAAGAGTCAGATACAACTGAGTGACTGAACAATATATAATGAAATTTAAGTATTTATAAGGGCAGATAAAAGTTAGTTTCTTTCAGTAAGACAAACTCTAGATAAAACCCTAGAGTGGAACACAGGAGAGCAGGTGGGAAGAGAAAGAAAGGAAATGGTTTCATAATTAACATGACTTAACTTGTAACTGTAGCATATATAAGAAATCAAGAAGTTGAACAAGGTTTAGGAAGTCTACCTGGTAAAAAGCAATTCTAGTCCAGCCCACAGCCTCACCATCATGAACAGGCAGGTCTTAGTTCAAAGTAATTATAGTTGCTAAATAATTAGAGGCTTCAAGCTTAGCTCTTACACAGTTTCTAGAAAAGCCAACTGAAATGAGTAAGCACTTTCCAAGATATAAAACTGCTTTTTAATTAATGGAGGTACAGTTGACCCTTGAGTGTTGGGGCACCAACACTCAAGCAGTCGAGAATCTGAGTATGACTTCCCAGTCAGACCTCCATAATCTCAGTTCTGCATCCATGGATTCAACTAAACACCGATTGTGAGGTACTGTAGTAGGTACTTCGTGAAAACAATCTGCGTATACGTGGACCTGCACAGTTCAGACTGTGTTGTTCAAAGGTCAACTGTAGTTAAAAATAGCAAGATAACATTCAGCTTAACAAATATTTACTGAGTATCTAACATCTTCATAGCACTGGGTTTAACAAAGTTAAATAGCAATTGATATAAAACAATGAGATGGTAGTTATCTATACTTATACTTGCACTTAAATAGTTACTCTCAAATATGTACTGCATTCTTCTCAATAAATATATATTCAACTATACTGTATGCTTTTGATAAATAAGTTATGTTTTCTCTTCAAAACACTTTAACCCTAGAACTACCACATGATCCAGCACTTCCACTCCTGGGTATATATCCAATTTGAAAAGATACATGCACCCCAAAGTTCATAGCAGAATTATTTACAACTGCCAAGATATGGAAGCAACCTAAGTGTCCATCAACATAAAAATGGATAAAGATAGGATATATATATACACAATGGAAAAATACTCAGCCATAAAAAAGAATGGAATTTTGCCATTTGTAACAATGATGGACTTGGAGGGTAGTATGCTAAGTGAATAAATCAGACAGAAAAACACAAATACTGTACAAGATCACTTATATGTGTAACCTAAAAACTACAACAAACTAGGGAATATAATGAAAAAGAAACAGACTTACAGATAAAGAGAATAAACTAGTAGTTACCATTGGGGAGAGGGAAGAAAGGAGGAGCAAGATAGAAGCAAGAGGTTAAGAGGTACAAACTATTATATATAAAGTAAGCTACCGGGATATTGTGCCACACAGGGAATATGGCCAATAATTTATAATAATAACTGAGTATGACTTTTAAAAACTGTGAATCACAATATTGTATACCTGTAACTTATACAATATTGTACATCAACTATACTACAATTTAAAAAATGCTTAATAATAATAATTTTTAAAAGACTTTAACCTTAATAAAGACCAACTGTAATCTATTTCAAGAACGTAAATCACTAGTATATTGCAGCAGTAACTAGAAAGGCAAATACAAAATTTAGGGAAAGATATGACATATTTCTAGCCCTAATGTTTCTCAAGATAATCACAATGGTGTGATTACTCACCTAGAGCCAGACATCCTGGAATGTGAACTCAAGTGGGCCTTAGAAAGCATCACTACGAACAAAGCTAGTGGAGGTGATGGAATTCCAGTTGAGCTATTTCAAATCCTGGAAGGTGATGCTGTGAAAGTGCTGCACTCAATATGCCAGCAAAATTGGAAAACTCAGCAGTGGACACAGGACTGGAAAAGGTCAGTTTTCATTCCGACCACAAAGAAAGGCAATGCCAAAGAATGCTCAAACTACCACACAATTGCACTCATCTCACACATTAGTAAAGGAATGCTCAAAATTCTCCAAGCCAGGCTTCAGCAATACATGAACTGTGAACTTCCTGATGTTCAAGCTGGTTTTAGAAAAGGCAGAGGAACCAGAGATCAAATTGCCAACATCTGCTGGATCATTGAAAAAGCAAGAGAGTTCCAGAAAAATATCTATTTCTGCTTTATTGACTATGCCAAAGCCTTTGACTGTGTGGATCACAAGAAACTGTGGAAAATTCTGAAAGAAATGGGAATACCAGACCACCTGACCTGCCTCTTGAGAAATTTGTATGCAGGTCAGGAAGCAACAGTTAGAACTGGACATGGAACAACAGACTGGTTCCAAATAGGAAAAGGAGTACGTCAAGGCTGTATATTGTCACCCTGCTTATTTAACTTATAGGCAGAGTACATCATGAGAAATGCTGGGCTGGAAGAAGCACAAGCTAGAATCAAGATTGCTGGGAGAAATATCAATAACCTCAGATATGCAGATCACACCACCCTTATGGCAGAAAGTGAAGACGAACTAAAAAGCCTCTTGATGAAAATGAAAGAGGAGAGTGAAAAAGTTGGCTTAAAGCTCAACATTCAGAAAACGAAGATCATGGCATCTGGTCCCATCACTTCATGGGAAATAGATAGGGAAACAGTGGAAACAGTGTCAGACTTTATTTTTTTGGGCTCCAAAATCACTGCAGATGGTGACTGCAGCCATGAAATTAAAAGACACTTGCTCTTTGGAAGAAAAGTTATGACCAACCTAGATAGCATATTCAAAAGCAGAGACATTACTTTGCCAACAAAGGTCCGTCTAGTCAAGGCTATGGTTTTTCCAGTGGTCATGTATGGATGTGACAGTTGGACTGTGAAGAAGGCTGAGCACCGAAGAATTGATGCTTTTGAACTGTGGTGTTGGAGAAGCCTGTTGAGAGTCCCTTGGACTGTAAGGAGATCCAACCAGTCCATTCTGAAGGAGATCAACCCTGGGATTTCTTTGGAAGGAATGCAGCTAAAGCTGAAACTCCAATACTTTGGCCACCTCATGCGAAGAGTTGACTCATTGGAAAGACTCTGATGCTGGGAGGGATTGGGGGCAGGAGGAGAAGGGGATGACAGAGGATGAGATGGCTGGATGGCATCCCTGACTCGATGGACGTGAATCTGAGTGAACTCCGGGAGTTGGTGATGGACAGGGAGGCCTGGCATGCTGCGATTCATGGGGTCGCAAAGAGTTGGACATGACTGAGCGACTGAACTGAACTGAACTATACTCAAAGTATAGTCTCTTGAGCAACTGGTAGACTTTTTAAAAAAGTAGTTTCTTGTGTCCTAACCCAGACCAACACAACCAAAATCTCTAGAGTGAGGGCCTGGTAATCTTTATTTTTCATAAGCTCCTCTAAGAGCTTATGTACACTGCAGTTTGAAAACTATTTCCTACAGGATGCATTTGAAACTCCAATGTAACACAGCAATGGCAAACATAACTGCTGCAACAAGGTTTCTGCATAAGGATAAAGACTGTCAGATATATATTTCGCTTCAAAAACAGAGAGATATCACAAGTTTTTCCTTAACTGGGATCATTCATGGTAGTGATCAGAAAACTATTATTGCTTTAGCAAAACTTACACATATAAGTTGTATTTTGTGGGGTAGTCCCCTTACCTTCTGTTATTCTTCCAGTCTCCTAGCTCAAGTTCCAAAGGGCCCTGGAAGTGACGAGTGTGCAAAACAGGCATGAGTCCACCAAGGGTATGAAGATGCCCACACAAATAAGCTGTAGCCGAACTAATCAATAAGAAGCAAATGAAATAAATGAACAAAGATAGCTTGTGATGCCAAGTTAATAAAAATACCTCTTTAGAAAAGCAAAATAGGTAGAAAACAGAAAAGATCTAAAAACAATCTTGATTTTGGAAGCCTGTCTCACCTCATTATTGACCGAAGTCCTGGTGATGGAGAAAGGACAGTGGATGTCGTAAAGTGTCCAAACCAAATACTGTGGTTGCTCCAACTACTTTCCTTGGCCAGTAACGAAAGCTCCTCCATCTGTTTCTGAAATCAGAGAAAAATAGAAGGAGCTTTAATTAGGGCTCAGGCTAAAATCTCATGTCAATGGATTATACAACTCTCTTGAGGTTTTATAGTAAGTATATTATGTCTAAGGCTTAAACTTTACTAATCAGTGACCTGTATGGGCCTCTGTCAGTTTCAAACTGTTTAAACATACATTATAATTCGTTTGATCCTAAAAATAAGTCTGCGCTAACTAGGACAGGGATTATTCCCACTTGACAGATAAGGAAACAGAGATAATCTTTAAATTATATAAATTTCTTTCTTTACTTCTAAATTTCTTCGTGGAAATAAAGAAGAACCACTAATCTTCTCAGCCCTGTATACCACAGTGCAATAAATAAAGAGGATATCAAAACTAAGCTTATAAAATAAGATGTACATATATCCAAAGGAAGCTTTGTACCAGAATGTTCACAATATTCTACTCATAATAGACAAAAATTAGAAACCATCAGAAAATTGCAGTATATCCATATGTGTACAATGGAATACTACTCAGCGGTAAAAAAGTACACACACAGTAACATGGATGAATCTTAGAGATATATTAAGCAAAAGAAGCCAGACACAAGAGTTCATACTGTATGATTTCATTTACATAAAATTCTAGAACAAACAGCACTAATCTATACTGACAGAAAACCAATCAGTGGTTCCCCAGAACTGCAGGTGAAGATCAACAATACAACAGAATTTTCTATAGTAATGGAATGTTCTCTTTTGATTGTAGTGAGTTACATCAGTACATACACTTGTCAAAATCCTTCAAATACTCTAAATCAGTGCATTTATTCTATGTAAATCATCACTCATAAAGATAACTTCTGAAATAACTTGTACATATATAAATATACATTAATATTACCTGTGAAGTACTTATAGCAATGAATTCCTGGGTCCTACCTTCAGGTTTTCTAATTTCGTAAGTCTTGGACAAAGTATGAGAATCTGCATTTTACAAGATAGCTGTTTTTCAAGCAGATTATCGAATTATACCTTAAAAAACACTGTTCTACAGGGTAGGCTTTAAAATAATGAGCTAATCAACTCTAGACTGTCTAAAGACACTCGGTAGATAGTCAACAAAATACACTTTCATTTAATAAAATGGCTAATAAACACAATGCATTTAACAATATTTTGTTCAAGTTCCTTTAAACCCTCATACCACTTTGAATCTTCCGGCATTTAACAATTCTGCTTTTCATTATAGTTAATTCTACACAGGTCTTAAGCCCCAACAGTAGATAAATATTCTAAGAGGCCAAGGACTTGATCTTATCACCCTTGCATATGGGCACATATGTCTTACATATGTGCACATAATCATTGACATTTGCTGTACCAAGACATAATTAGAGGTTCTCAGATGTGACTTTCCATACAGTTTCAACCCAGCAACAATTTTCACCAAGCTTACAAAAGATACTTTAAAAGAAACGTATTTACTTCAACGGTTGCCCTTCTCTTACCAAAAAAAAAAAAAAAAAATAGACTATTAGTTAGAAATGGCAACTGTGGGGATATAGGAATATGCCATATTGTAAACAAAGCTGTATGTTCTGCACCTTGCAAATTGTATGCTCTACTTAGTACCTATTCAATAAATGTTAACTGTTGTTGTCCAGTCATTAAGTCATGTCCAGCTCTTTGCAGCCTCATAGACTGCAGCTTGCCAGGCTCCTCTACCGTCCACTGTCTCCTAGAGTTTGCTCAAATTCATGTCTATCAAGACACTGATGCTGTGTAACCATCTTAACCTCTACTGCCCTCTTCTCCTCTTGCCTTCAATCATCTTGCCTTTCTCAGCATCATCTTTTCCAGTGAGGTGGCTGTTCACATCAGGTAGCCAAAACACTGAAGTTTCAACTTCTGCATCAGTCCTTCCAATGAACATTCAGGGTTGATTTCCTTCAGGATTGACTGGTTTTATCTCCTTACAATCCAAAGGACTCTCAAGAGTCATCTCCAGCACCACAATTCAAAAGCATCAATTCTTCTGCGCTCAGCCTTCTTTATGATCCAACTCTTACATTTGTACATGACATGACTACTGGAAAAACCATAGCTTTGACTAGATGGACCTTTGTTGGCAAAGAGATGTCTTTGCTTTTTAATATGCTGTCTAGGTTTGTCATAGTTTTCCTTCCAAGAAGCAAGCACCTTTTAATTTCATGATATAAAATGTGAGTTATTCCTTTCCCAGGTTTTGGGACAAGAATAGGGATAGCAATAATAGGGTTGAAGGGGTCAATAATTTCTTCTAGCCATACCCAAAACCACAGTAGAATTTTTCTCAAGCATTTCTAGATAAGAATTTGTTTACCTAGGATAACTTTTAACTGAGCCACATATATCTGAAGAAAATAAAATAGGTTAGCTGCAAAGGGAAGTGGGATTTTTACTGTACCTGATCTAAAATTCCAAAGAAATTAAAAGGTCTCTTAGGCCCTGGATTAAGGCTGGCATCCAAAGAGATGAAAGAATAGTTGCCAAAGGGAGTACTGTGGACATAACGAAAAGAGCCATCCCTCCGTACGGCAGAATACTTCCTAAAAAATAAAAAGACAAGAAAGCTTTAGTGCAATCATAGGAAGACAAAATGAGTTTAAATTCCTGCCCTACTATCACACTATATTTTGACTCCCTTTGTAAAGGAAATTTCCATGATCTGACAGAGAAATACATAAAACTAGATACCAGACCCACAATGGATGAATCAATTAAAGTTTTTTTTTTCCCTATTGTCTCCAAAGATGCAAGCAAACATATTCTTCAGTAACCAAGCCCAAGGTCACCAAGCAAAGCATAAGAGTAGGTGGCTAACTTAAGCAGTCCACTAAACATTTTTAAAGAGATAAATCAGAATACAAGGAAATGGTTACTTATCAATCATTAAAAATTGTAGTGCATGTGTGCTAAGTGGCTTCAGTTGTGTCTAACTCTTTGAGACCCAACAGACTTGTAGCCTGTCATGCTCCTCTCTCCATGGGATTCTCCAGGCAAAGATCCTGGAGTGGGTTGCCATTCCCTTCTCCAGGGGATCTTCCCAACCCAGGGATCAAACCCTCATTTCTTACATCTCCTGCATTGGCAAGTGAGTTCTTTACCACTAGCACCATCTGGTAAGCCAAAAAATACTGTAGTGAGGGCCTCCTAAGTACCTAGCAGAATTCTTGGTGTAGTGAGATACAAAAGTGTTGAGTTCTTAAAACAGGAGTAAAACGGCTTGAGTCACAATAAAGCCTTGCAAAGAAGAAGTTACTGAGCCAGGAGGAAAATGTTCAGTCAGAACCAGTAAATCTTTTTTTCAGTTTCTAAAAATATATTGAAAACATACACAGGGTCCACATCCAGTAATGAAAGTCCTCATCACCTTAAGTATCAAGAGTATTCAGGTGTCCAGTAAGTTAGAGAGTGAAGAGCAAGGAGAAAGGATGGGTAACAGAGTGTACAGGCTTGGCACTCATTGAGTATTTGTTGAATAAATGTGAAAGAAAGTAGAGATTATATTTGAAGCTGCTGCTGCTGCTGCTGCTAAGTTGCTTCAGTAGTGCCCGACTCTGTGCAACCCCATAGACAGCAGCCTACCAGGCTCTTCTGTCCCTGAGATTCTCCAGGCAAGAATACTGGAGTGGGTTGCCATTTCCTTCTCCAATGCATGCATGCATGCTAAGTCGCTTCAGTCATGTCCAATTCTTTGAGACCCTGTGCACAGCAGCCCACCAGGCTCCTCTGGCCACGGGATTCTCTAGGCAAGAATATTGGAGTGGGTTGCCATTTCCTTCTCCAATATTTGGAGCATACCTTATTCAAATGTCAGAACATTATAAGAAGATATCCGGGGAAAACTGTAAAGATGGCGGAGGAATAGGACGGGAAGACCACTTTCTCCCTCACAAATTCCTCAAAAGAACATTTCAACGCCGAGCAAACTCCACAAAACAACTTCTGTAGGCTGGCAGAGGACATCAGGCAACCAGAAAAGCAGACCATTGTCTTCAAAAACAGGTAGGAAAAAATATGAAAGACGAAAAAGGAGACAAAGAAGGTGGGGAGGGAGCTCCGTCCCGGGAAGGGAATTTTAAGAAGAGAGGTTTCCAAACACCAGGAAACACTCTCCCTGCCGAGTCTGTGGCAAGCCTTGGAAACACAGAGGGCAACATAACAGGAAGGAAAAATAAAGAAATAATTAAAACCAAGAGATTACAAGCCCACCAGTAACTCCCCCAGCGGAAAAGCAGCACAGACGCCTGCATCCGCCATTGGGAAGTGGGGGCAGGGCAGGGACGCGCGGGAGGCGCATGCTGCAGAGCTTTGTAAGAATCCGGCAGGAACACCCCCACGCGCAACCAGAATGATCTAACTTGGGCTAGCAAACCACACTGTGGGATAGCTACTGCACGAAAAACTCGAACATAAGACACCGCCAGGACCGAGCACAGAACAAAGGACGGAACGGAAAAAGCCGGCTGCAGACCATCCCCCGCCGGGGACAGGCAGCCAGAGCCGTAAGGACTGGAAAGGGGCAATTGCAGACCCGGAGAGACTTTACTTACCTAACTGCAAGCAGGCTTCTTTGCTAAGACTTCTGGGGGTGCTGGACAGTCACCATCTGCCTCACGGAGGGCACCAGCAGTCCACCCAGAAAGCTGAGCAGCAGCGGCAGAAAAGGTGACAAGCCGCGGCAATCGCGCTCGCCAAACTCCTGAGCTACTCAGACCTGGGAAGGGCACAAAGCGCAGTCCCAGCCGAATCTGTGCCTCTGAGGGCTACCTAAGCGCCGAACCTGAGCGGCTTGGACCGGGGAAGTGCACGCAGCCTAGGGCCGGCCCCAGACGGTTCCCGGCTGAGCATCGTAGAGCTGGAGCGGTTTGTGCGCCGCGAAAAGGGACAGGTCAAGCGGGGCTGAGACACTCTGTGCACACGACAGTGCTATCTGTTTGCAGCATCCCCCCTCCCCACAGCGCGACTGAACTACTGAGCCTAAAAACCCAGCAAACAGAAGAAGTTAAACAGAGGGAACCACCTTGGAAGTGATACGACACGGCCCACAACATCAGAGAAGGGCCAGAAATATTTTTACTATTTTTAAAATCATTCCTTTTTTTTGTTGGTTTTTTTTTCTTTTCTTGTTTCTTTTTCTAACTTTTTTTTCAATTGTTAAGCCTTCTATTTCTCCTCTAATTTTTATTTCTATAACCTACTATTACTATTTTTTTAAAAAAAAATACTTTTTTTTTTTTTAAGGCAAACACCATATATAGTCTTTGGATGGTTGTTGGTGGTTTTTTGGTTTTTTTTTGTTTTTGTTTTTTTGTTTTTTTGTTGTTGTTCTTGTTGTTGTTGTTGTTTTTAATAATTCTTATTATTTTTTTCTTTCTTCCTTTTTCCTTCTGCTTCTTTTCTTTAATATAGTATTTTTGAAAATCCAACCTCTACTCTAGATTTTTAATCTTTGCTCTTTGGTTTTTGTTGTCAATTTTGTACATTTAAAAACCCAAACTTCACTACCAAAGTTCACCTGAGAGCGAGATTACTGGCTTGACCACTCTCTCCTCCTTTGGACTCTCCTTTTTCTCCATCAGGTGGCCTCTGTCTCTTTTCTCCCCCATCTCTTCTCTATCCAACTCTGCGAATCGCTGTGTGTTCCAGACGGTGGAGAACACCTAAGGAACTGGTTACTGGCAGGATTTGTCTCTCTCCTTCTCATTCCTCTCTCTTATCCTCCTGGTCACCTCTGTCTACTTCCTCCCTCTTCTCTTCCCCATATAACTCCGTAAATACCTCTGAGCGGTCCAGACTATAGAGCGCACATAAGGAAGTGACTACTGGCTAGCTTGCTCTCTCCTCTTTTGATCTCACCGCATCTCATTCCAGTTACCTCTAACTACCCCCTCCATCATCTCTTCTCCTTGTAACTCAGTGAACCTCTCTGAGTGTCCCTCAATGTGGAGAAATTTTTCATCTTTAACCTAGATGTTTTATCATCGGTGCTGTATAGATGGAGAAGTCTAGAGGCTACTGTAAAAATAAAACTGAAAACCAGAAGCAGGAGGCTTAAATCCAAAGCCTGAAAACATTAGAGAACTCTTGAATTCAGGGAACATTAAGCAATAGGAGCTCATCAAATGCCTTCATACCTACACTGAAACCAAGCTCCACCCAAGGGCCAACAAGTTCCAAAACAAGACATACCACTCAAATTCTCCAGCAACACAGGAACACTCCCCTGAGCTTCAATATACAGGCAGCTCAAAATTATTCCAAAACCTTTGATGTCTCATAACCCATTACTGGTCACTCCACTGCACTCCAGAGAGAAGAAACCCAGCTCCACCCACCAGAACTCCAACACAAGCCTCCCTAACCAGGAAACCTTGACAAGCCACTGATAGAACCCCACCCACAGTAAGGAAGCTCCATAATAAAGAGAACTCCACAAATTACCAGAATATAAAAAGGCCACCCCAAACGCAGCAATATAACCAAGATGAAGAGACAGAGGAATACTCAGCAGGTAAAGGAAAAGGAGAGTTGCCCACCAAACCAAACAAAAGAGGGAGAAGTAGGGAATCTACCTGAGAAGGAATTCCGAATATTGATAGTGAAAATGATCCAAAATCTTGAAATCAAAATGGAATCACAGATAAATAGCCTAGAGACAAGGATTGAGAAGATGCAAGAAAGGTTTAACAAGGACCTAGAAGAAATAAAAAAGAGTCAATATATAATGAATAACGCAATAAATGAGATCAGAAACACTCTGGAGGCAACAAACAGTAGAATAACGGAGGCAGAAGATAGGATTAGTGAAACAGAAGATAGAATGGTAGAAATAAATGAATCAGAGAGGAAACAAGAAAAACGAATTAAAAGAAACGAGGACAATCTCAGAGACCTCCAGGACAATATGAAACACTCCAACATTCAAATTATAGGAGTCCCAGAAGAAGAAGACAAAAAGAAAGACCATGAGAAAATCCTTGAGGAGATAATAGTTGAAAACTTCCCTAAAATGGGGAAGGAAATAATCACCCAAGTCCAAGAAACACAGAGAGTTCCAAATAGGATAAACCCAAGGCGAAATACCCCAAGACACTTATTAATCAAATTAACAAAGATCAAACACAAAGAACAAATATTAAAAGCAGCAAGGGAAAAACAACAAATAACACACAAGGGGATTCCCATAAGGATAACAGCTGATCTTTCAATAGAAACTCTTCAGGCCAGGAGGGAATGGCAAGACATACTTAAAGTGATGAAAGACAATAACCTACAGCCCAGATTACTGTACCCAGCAAGGATCTCATTCAAATACGAAGGAGAAATCAAAAGCTTTATAGACAAGCAAAAGCTGAGAGAATTCAGCACCACCAAACCAGCTCTCCAACAAATTCTAAAGGATATTCCCTAGACAGGAAACACGAAAAGGGTGTATAAACCCGAACCCAAAACAATAAAGAAAATGGTAACGGGATCATACTTATCAATAATTACCTTAAACGTAAATGAGTTGAACACCCCAACCAAAAGGCAAAGAGTGGCCGAATGGATACAAAAACAAGACCCCTCTATATGCTGCTTACAAGAGACCCACCTCAAAACAAGGGACACATACAGACTGAAAGTGAAGGGCTGGAAAAAGATATACCATGCAAATAGAGACCAAAAGAAAGCAGGACTGGCAATACTCATATCCGATAAAATAGACTTTAAAACAAAGGCTGTGAAAAGAGACAAAGAAGGCCACTACATAATGATCAAAGGATCAATACAAGAAGAAGACATAACAATTATAAATATATATGCACCCAATATAGGAGCACCGCAATATGTAAGACAAATGCTAACAAGTATGAAAGGGGAAATCAACAATAACACAATAATAGCGGGAGACTTTAATACCCCACTCACACCTATGGACAGATCAACTAAACAGAAAATTAACAAAGAAATGCAAACTTTAAATGATACATTAGATCAGTTAGACCTAATTGATATCTATAGGACATTTCACCCCAAAACAATGAATTTCACCTTTTTTTCAAGTGATCATGGAACCTTCTCCAGGATAGATCACATCCTGGGTCATAAATCTAAACTTGATAAATTCAAAAAAATTGAAATCATTCCAAGCATCTTTTCTGACCATAATGCATTAAGATTAGATCTCAATTACAGCAGAAAAACTATTAAAAATTCCAACATATGGAGGTTGAACAACACACTTCTGAATAACCAACAAATCACAGAAGAAATCAAAAAAGAAATCAAAATATGCAAAGAAACTAATGAAAATGAAAACACAACAACCCAAAACCTGTGGGACACTATAAAAGCAGTGCTAAGAGGAAAGTTCATAGCAATACAGGCATACCTCAAGAAACAAGAAAAAAGTCAAATAAATAACCTAACTCTACAACTAAAGCAATAGAAAAGGAAGAATTGGAGAACCCCAGAGTTAGTAGAAGGAAAGAAATCTTAAAAATTAGGGCAGTAATAAATGCAAAAGAAACAAAAGAGACCATAGCAAAAATCAACAAAGCCGGTTCTTTGAAAGGACAAATAAAATTGACAAACCATTAGCCAGACTCATCAAGAAGCAAAGAGAGAAAAATCAAATCGATAAAATTAGAAATGAAAATGGAGAGATCACGACAGACAACACAGAAATACAAAGGATCATAAGAGACTACTATCAGCAGTTGTATGCCAATAAAATGGACAACGTGGAAGAAATGGACAAATTCGTAGAAAAGTACAATTTTCCAAAACTGAACAAGGAAGAAACAGAAAATCTTAACAGACCCATCACAAGCACGGAAATTGAAACTATAATCAGAAATCTTCCAGCGAACAAAAGCCCAGGTCCAGACGGCTTCACAGCTGAATTCTACCAAAAATCTCGAGAAGAGCTAACACCTATCCTACTCAAACTCTTCCAGAAAATTGCACAGGAAGGTAAACTTCCAAACTCATTCTATGAGGCCACCATCACCCTAATACCAAAACCTGACAAAGATGCCACAACAAAAGAAAACTACAGGCCAATATCACTGATGAACATAGATGCAAAAATCCTCAACAAAATTCTAGCAATCAGAATCCAACAACACATTAAAAAGATCATACACCATGACCAAGTGGGCTTTATCCCAGGGATGCAAGGATTCTTCAATATCCACAAATCAATCAATGTAATTCACCACATTAACAAATTGAAAAATAAAAACCATATGATTATCTCAATAGATGCAGAGAAGGCCTTTGACAAAATTCAACATCCATTTATGATAAAAACTCTCCAGAAAGCAGGAATAGAAGGAACATACCTCAACATAATAAAAGCTATCTATGACAAACCCACAGCAAACATTATCCTCAATGGTGAAAAATTGAAAGCATTTCCCCTAAAGTCAGGAACAAGACAAGGGTGTACACTTTCACCACTACTATTCAACATAGTTCTGGAAGTTTTGGCCACAGCAATCAGAGCAGAAAAAGAAATAAAAGGAATCCAAATTGGAAAAGAAGAAGTAAAACTCTCACTGTTTGCAGATGACATGATCCTCAACATGGAAAACCCTAAAGACTCCACCAGAAAATTACTAGAGCTCATCAATGAATATAGTAAAGTTGCAGGATATAAAATTAACACACAGAAATCCCTTGCATTCCTATACACTAATAATGAGAAAGTAGAAAAAGAAATTAAGGAAACAATTCCATTCACCATTGCAACGAAAAGAATAAAATACTTAGGAATATATCTACCTAAAGAAACTAAAGACCTATATATAGAAAACTATAAAACACTGATGAAAGAAATCAAAGAGGACACTAATAGATGGAGAAATAGACCATGTTCCTGGATCGGCAGAATCAATATAGTGAAAATAAATATACTACCCAAAGCAATTTACAAATTCAATGCAATCCCTATCAAGCTACCAGCCATATTTTTCACAGAACTAGAACAAATAATTTCAAGATTTGTATGGAAATACAAAAAACCTCGAATTGCCAAAGCAATCTTGAGAAAGAAGAATGGAACTGGAGGAATCAACTTGCCTGACTTCAGGCTCTACTACAAAGCCACAGTCATCAAAACAGTATGGTACTGGCACAAAGACAGACATATAGATCAATGGAACAAAATAGAAAGCCCAGAGATAAATCCACACACATATGGACACCTTCTCTTTGACAAAGGAGGCAAGAATATACAATGGAGTAAAGACAGTCTCTTTAACAAGTGGTGCTGGGAAAACTGGTCAACCACTTGTAAAAGAATGAAACTAGATCACTTTCTAACACCGCACACAAAAATAAACTCAAAATGGATTAAAGATCTAAATGTAAGACCAGAAACTATAAAACTCCTAAAGGAGAACATAGGCAAAACACTCTCCGACATAAATCACAGCAGGATTCTCTATGATCCACCTCCCAGAATTCTGGAAATAAAAGCAAAAATAAACAAATGGGATCTAATTAAAATTAAAAGCTTCTGCACAACAAAGGAAAATATAAGCAAGGTGAAAAGACAGCCTTCGGAATGGGAGAAGATAATAGCAAATGAAGCAACTGACAAACAACTAATCTCGAAAATATACAAGCAACTTATGCAGCTCAACTCCAGAAAAATAAACGACCCAATCAAAAAATGGGACAAAGAACTAAATAGACATTTCTCCAAAGAAGACATACGGATGGCTAACAAACACATGAAGAGATGCTCAACATCACTCATTATTAGAGAAATGCAAATCAAAACCACAATGAGGTACCACTTCACACCAGTCAGAATGGCTGCTTTCCAAAAATCTGCAAGCAATAAATGCTGGAGAGGGTGTGGAGAAAAGGGAACCCTCCTACACTGTTGGTGGGAATGCAAACTAGTACAGCCACTATGGAGAACAGTGTGGAGATTCCTTAAAAAATTGCAAATAGAACTACCTTATGACCCAGCAATCCCACTGCTGGGCATACACACTGAGGAAACCAGAATTGAAAGAGACACATGTACCCCAATGTTCATCGCAGCACTGTTTATAATAGCCAGGACATGGAAACAACCTAGATGTCCATCAGCAGATGAATGGATAAGAAAGCAGTGGTACATATACACAATGGAGTATTACTCAGCCGTTAAAAAGAATTCATTTGAATCAGTTCTGATGAGATGGATGAAACTGGAGCCGATTATACAGAGTGAAGTAAGCCAGAAAGAAAAACACCAATACAGTATACTAACACATATATATGGAATGTAGAAAGATGGCAATGACGACCCTGTATGCAAGACAGGAAAAAAGACACAGCTGTGTATAACGGACTTTTGGACTCAGAGGGAGAGGGAGAGGGTAGGATGATTTGGGAGAATGGCATTCTAACATGTATACTATCATGTAAGAATCGAATCGCCAGTCTATGTCTGACGCAGGATACAGCATGCTTGGGGCTGGTGCATGGGGATGACCCACAGAGATGTTATGGGGAGGGAGGTGGGAGGGGGGTTCATGTTTGGGACACATGTAAGAATTAAAGATTTTAAAATTAAAAAAATTAAAAACTAAAAAAAAAAAAAGAAAATATCCGAGTGTCTTATATGATATTTTACCTAACAGTACATGTGAAAGAAATACAAATAAACTTCTGAAATTTAATGTGCCATCAGGGAGCTATTTTTAAGCAACAACAACTATCAAATATATCATAAAATTACTGTCATAGATATTATGATTAATAGTCAATTGGTTCTATTACCTCTCTTCCTGATATTTTAAAAATTCCTATTTCAGGGTTTTTTCCTCATTAAAATTTGTATTGATATTTTTCCTGCTTTTTTTTTCACAGTTATTCTTCAAGATCTTATAATCTCATATATATTATTTCCTTTCCTACATTTTTGACATATTAAAATCTAACTATCTAAAATAAAATTCAGGTACTTGAAAGAGGTTAAAATATATAATAGTCTTTGAATTCTAGATTTTGGCATCTCTGAGGCATTCTAGAGATCATGATTTAACCTCAAGATTTTTTTCCTTCCTTTCATGTGATACTTCCTAATGCCTGTATCTCTAGCTAAATGTCATTTATTAAATGCAGATAAAGTTTAATGGTTAGAAACAAAAATATAAAGGCAAGAAACTTTAAAGTGATTAATAATTTGACTTTTCCCAATTACTAATCAGACCCTAAATCCTGTTAATTCTTTGAAAATGTCTCTTAAGCCCATTCCCATAATCACCATCAAAGATACAAATAGCTAATAAGAAGTGGGCGATTTTCATCTCTGTCCTTCTCTTTTCTCACTTTAACAAAAGAGGACAACCCCCTCTTCCATGTTATGGTGACTCTATCTGTTAACCAGTTATCATCCTCAAATTCATGTCACCATCCCCATATCCACGATCCTCATTCAGACAGGTCTTCTACTCATTTCCAGCCTTTTCCTTATGATGGTTAAACTACTGTAGGATTTTCCTACTTGGTCTATACAACTCCAGTCTCTCCCTTTTCCTTTTTATTATCCCTATCTCTAGTTTGTTATGTATCTGCCCTTTATAAAATACTATTTTCCTATGTTGCTTATCTCCTTAGGAACCTATACTGGATTATAAACTATTATTACCCATCACATCTAAATTTCTATGCTTGTCACTTGACATCACCATGAACTGGCTCTACACTCTCTATCCAACGTTGTTTCAATCCTCAAAATGAACCTTTATTCTGATTATAACAATTTCCTTACTGCACTCAAAACCTCATTCTAGTTTTTAAAGCTCTGTTTATACTCATCCTTTTGCCTAAAATATACCCCTCAAAATTTCTTACTCCTCCAAAGGCTACCCATCTTTTAAGACTGGACGCAATTTTCACTACTTTTACAAAGTCTTTTCTAACTTGCAACTAGTAGATAAATAGATCTAATGCACAGTGTAGTAACTATAATTTTAAAATACTGTATTATAAACTTCAAAGTTGTTAGCAGACCAGATCTTAATTGTTTACTCCACAAAAAAGAAACAATAGCTATGTGAAGTGATAGAGATATTAGCTAATCTTATGTGATAATCATATTGCAATATATAAATGAATCATACTAACACACTGCACACCTTAAGCTTACATAATGTTATATGTCAGTTATATCTCAATGAAAAACAAAAATGAAAAATAAAGTCTGCTATATGTCTACCCCATGCTGACGTGTGCCTTTTCTGATTTCTCATAGTGATAATTAAGTGTAACAAATAATCTAGCATTTCATCAGCCATTCCTTCGTGTTCTTTTCTAACCATTTCCTAAACAAATTTCATCTACCTTAACTAGACTCACTTGAAGATAGAGGGCATATTTGTTTCTCTCATACTATCCACCTAATGATAGACTCTTAATACTTGCTACTTGACTAATTGACAATGTAGAACAAAGCTACTGAAACAATGGAGAACAAAGCTACAGGAACAAAAAGTGAAATTACAGCCAAAAGAAGAATTCCAATACACTGAAACTAGACAATTGGTTTTCTGATTCAAAGATCCTTTCATATTCATTGCCTTTTTCATATTTATGCACATAAATCTGGAGAAGGCAATGGCACCCCACTCTAGTACTCTTGCCTGGGAACTCCCATGGGTGGAGGAACCTGGTAGGCTGCAGTCCATGGGGTCATGAAGAGTCAGACATGACCGAGCGACTTCACTTTCATTTTTCACTTTCAGGCATTGGAGAAGGAAATGGCAACCCATTCCAGCGTTCTTGCCTGGAGAAACCCAGGGACGGAGGAGCCTGGTAGGCTGCTGTCTATGGGGTCGCACAGAGTCAGACATGACTGAAGTGACTTAGCAGCAGCAGCACATTAATTTAAAAAAAATATTTGTATGACATATTGGACAAAGCACCCAGAAGTGACCAACTGGGCTCTTCAGCCACCCCAGAGGCTAACAGAATCAGTAGGTTAGTATTCTTAAAGTCCACAGTACTCTGATTGACAAGCTCTGATCTAAATGACTTTTGCTGTATATCAACAGCAAAAAAACAAACAGTCTGTATAAAATATTAAAAGTACCATTAGCCAAAAAAAAGCATTAAATTATATGAAATGAAAAGAACAAAGGGCTGTCTAAGCAAACAAACAAAAATGAATCACCAAAATAATAATGATAAACAACTAAAAGGCTCCATTTTTTAATTACCAGAGGTTCTTTTCTCCGTTAAAAAATGTTATCACCCATTAAGTGAATTGACTGTACCCCCTTTGTAACACAAACTCTACATTGTTGTCTATCTTCTGTTCATTACAGTACCTGTAATAATTCTCAACACTCTCCCGACTTGGAATGTTGAATGCATCTAATTAAAAAGAAAAGAGCAAATATCATCTATACTAAAAAGAAAAATGCAAACATGTTAATGACTGAAGAAAAATGACAATTCTTTCAATAATACTTTAGATGACAGATGCCAATTAATTAGACTAGCATTTGATTTTAATTTTTAAAACTTAGTAACTTAATAGAATTCAGATTATCTGGAAACTTATCTAAGGCATCTATTATATTGAAGAAGAATAAGTACTTTGAATTATGCATTAGTCAGAATAAATCAATTTGATGTTGTAAGACTGGATGACTGCTGCTACTATTTTAATCATGTGCCTCTGGGAGTCAAGAAGGACTGGATTCATGGCTGATATACGGATCCATGTCAAGGACTTCTATATAGTAGATGACTTTGATAATAGGGCCAAAGCCCCTCTCTTCTTAAATCTTAAAAAAGACTCAGTAATAAAGAAGTTATATAATGGTAAGGAAAAAGGTTAAGGACATCATAGAATACTTATCTGGAAATAGAATTTCATAGAGCTTGATTGCTTGATTGCAATAGCTAAAATTGTCTATCAGTTTTGACTTCCAAGAATCCACTACATTTCTAATAAACTTAAGAGAATAAGCTGTAAATTCAATTTAGGCCAAAAGAAACATTATCACATATATAATCCTCTTGCTTAAGAGAACAACTCTGTTATAGTTAATTTTTTTTTTTTTTTGCCACATGGCATGGCCTACAGGATCTGTTTCCAGACCAGGGATTGAACTCAGTTCACAGAAGTGAAAGCACTGAGTCATAACCATGAGACCACCAAGGAACTCCCTGTTACAGTTAAATGTTAATAAAGATTCATGTATGTATATATACACATGTGTGTGTATACATGCATACACATACATATATATACCATTAGCATTTATGCCTATACAAATCAAATGATTATGAACTCCAAAAGACTATCCAAATTATTTAATCACAAAACTCCATTTGATACCTGTTACTTAAAATACGTCAGTAGTTTGCCTTAGAAAACTTTTAATATACGCAGATTTGCTTTTTCTTGAAAAAGAATTTGACCAGTACCCCTAATTAAGGTCAGGGAAAAAAAGGGAATGTAAACATGCCAGAGAAAGTTGTAAGCCAGAACCCTACCTTTAATTATAATTTGTAGCTAATTTGTAAGAACTATAGTTGACACTTGAACAACACGGATTTGAACTATGTAAAGCCACTTCCATGTGAATTTTGTTCTATAAATATATATTACAGTACTAGAGATCCTTAGTTGGTTGAATCTGCAGATGCAGAGGGCCAACTGCAAAATTATACCCAAATTTTCAACTGCCTGGTAGTTGGTCCCCTTAACTTCCACATTGTTCAAGGGTTAACTGTTTTGTTTCTTTTTAATATTTATTTGTTCATTATTTTTGGCTGTACTGGGTCTTCTTTGTTGTGTTCATGGGCTTTCTCAGGTTGCAGTGAGCAAAGGAGCAACTGTTTTTTATAGAGAGCATTTTCTGATCTAACTAATAGCTGTGTATTTCACCAGATAGAATTTATAAACATACCTTTTTAAAAAATATATAAATAGGTATTCATCAGCAATGAATAATAAAATGAGGCAGACAAAATGAAATACTTAAATAACCAAAAAGAAAGTCAACTTTTATGAAACAAACAAATTTACCATCAGGACCCTTGGAAAATAGTTCATTTTCTTATTAACGTAAAAATCACAATCTAAAAAATTGGGAAGGGGTTATCCATTTCTCTTTACACATATGCGGATATACTTGTCACTTAAATTTTTAAATATATATAGCAAAATTCAATCTTTGTGATGTACAGTTCTAAAGATATCGACAAGCACATAGTCATGTATCTACCAGCACACTCAAGACACAGAACAGTATCTTCACCACCCCAAAATTATCTCACGATGGCTCTTTGTAGTCAGCCTCTTTATCTCCAACCCTTGGCAACGACAATCTGTTCTCTGTCTATAGTTTTGCCTTTTCTTGAATATCATATAAATGAAATTATACAGTATATAGACTTATGGATTTTGCTTCTTTCACTTAGCAAAAGTATATCTTTTTAAACATCCTCTTCCATAGATTTTGCTATATGCTTTTCTTCCATGTAAAGAAGAAAGAAATCATACCAACTTCCCCCTCAAGGCCTAATAGTGACATCTGAAGTTTTAAAATCACATATTGCAGTTGTATTTCTTAGTTGTGGTCTTCAGTGTATGTAAACTTATGCTACAATGTCCCATTTTATAATTTTACAATTTAAATTGGAGAATCTGGGCTCCTATAAAGATCTAGTCTTAATTACAGGCGGGACTTCACTCTTACCATGATTTCCTTTGATATCGAGCCACTTGGTTTTTTCCATGACTTTTGTCTTCTTTAGAATACTATGGTAAGTTTGCCATTCCACCTCTTGCTGCATGGATCCCAAATTTTCCTTTGTTTTCGCATCTGTCAGGTCTCCTGTAGGTATATAAAGAAGGTAAAGAAGGTAATCACAATGCAAAGTAAAGCTGGACTGGGTTTCAACTTTTTTTTTAATGCACACTGAAGAATGAAGATATTCAAAGTACTCAACATGTTTAAGGATAACCACTGTGAATCCACCTGCATCCAAAGCAAGTCATCTAAATTAAGATTCTCAGAAAAAATAATAATAAGATTCTTAGGACTTCCCTGGCAGTTCAGTGGTTAAGACTCCGTACTCCCAACGGAGGGGGCACAGGTTCCGTCCCTGGTTGGAGACCTAAGATCTCATATGCCACATAGTGCAGCCTAAAAAAAATAAAACAAGATTCTCAGCATGGATTTTTTGTTTCTTATAGGTCAACAAGTGCCTTTATAACCCCCTGTTACATTAGAAATGGGTTGTGAAAACTATACCTTTAAAGAGAGCCATAAAAATGCATCTTGAAACTCTGACAAATTGAAAACTCTTTAATAATAAATTCCAACACTTTGGGCAGTTGCCTAGTATCTATGGCAACCTAATTTTCCAAACCCCAAATCAGGAAATGTGATCTAACAAAGTATTAATTTTACAGCAAGAAAATCTGGAAGGTGTAGCTTGGAAAATGAAATAGAAAATTTCTAGGAAATTAAGCATTTGAAACTGAGATCATCCATAAAATGAGGACTTCATCCTATCAGCAGAGATGTTTCTGTAAGGTGGGTGGAAGATGAATTTCCCAAGAGCCAGGATAGACGCTCCTTTAGCTTCTTCTTCAACACAGTTGGGAGCAAAGGGTTTGGGGTTTGAACATTCCAGGGAACCAAGCCACTGAAGTAGGAAGGGATGAAAAACAACAGTCCGTCAAACAACTGACGGTATAAGAACGATTAATACTGCAAAGAAAATCGAAAAGTTTAATTAAAAAAATAAAAAGAAGAGTATAAGGAGGAGGATGAGAACTTTTCATTCCTGGTTAAAGGTCTTTCCTTAATTCTCTCTCAAATCTAGAAGTACAACAACAAAACAGACACAGATACAGCAGACAGGGCACTAACATGAGAATCACGTGCCTTGCTTCTACCGCTAGGACGAAACCTTGCTATGGCCAAGTCATTTAGACCGGATCTTGACTCAGTTATCCACAGGCAAAGAAAATTGCAATATCCCATCTCCTCTACAGGAGGAGGGCTCACCTGAGGCTGCAGCTAAAGTTTTCCTAACGTCCCTTAGTTCAAAGGTTGCAGCACTGGTTGTATTCTACCACTGGGACCACAGGACCACAGGACAGCACGGCAATCGTCCCTACCTGTTGCTAGGACGAGAGCTGGTTGAATGATGTCAACAGTTTCAGAACAGAACTTCTCTAAGTCTACAGCTCTGCCTGGATCGCGAAACCTGCTCAGGTGAATGTCGGATATCTGCCGAAAGCGAGTATTGAACAGAGATCCGAGTCAGGAAGAGGCGGCACAGACCGAGACGACCCAGGGGCTCTCTCCGGCGGAAGAAAAAGGCAAAGACTCAGAGCATTCACGATCCCCCGGGGGGGAACAAGCACGAGCAGCAGCAGCAGCACCACCACCACCACCACCACCATCACCACCACCCCACCCCCAGCGCAGAGATTGGGCCGGAACAGGAGCGGGTCGCGCCCCAGTGGAAACTGCCGGCGTCTCATACTGCTTGGTGCCCGCTCTGAAACCCCATGAGCCCCACCACCACCACCACCTCCCCGGCCTGGGCGCCCGCTGCGTCACCTGCAGACCCCAGAAGACGTTGCTGGCTCCGGGACCCGGCGCAGGGTGCGGGCTCCGGGGAGTGCGGGGCTGAGGCAGTGGTGAAGACCAGCCGGCCAGGCCGTAGTGTTCCAAGAACACTGCAGCCAAGGCCGCGGCCGCCAGTCCCGCGACCACCCTGACGGCCAGCCCTGCAGCCATTCAGCCCGCCGAAGCGCGGCCCTTGTGTGCGTGGCCGGAGCTAGGACCAAGCGGCGCCCGCAGGGAACTGCTGTGGCTGCACTTCCGGACTCTATGGTCGCGCGGCCTAGGGCGCCGGGCTGGTCGGCCGCCACCTGCACCTGCACCTGGCCGTGCACCTGCCGGCGGGCCGCGCCTTTAGGATCGGTTTGCAAATGTGATACAGGGGAAGAAAAGGAATCCGAGTCCCCCAGCGCCACTCGCGGCTGCCTAGGCGCGGCAGGGAAGGATCCTAGGTCAGGGAGGCGGAAGCAAGCGTCCCGGCTCCGCCTTAGTCAATCACGCCTGACAGGTGGTCGGTTTCCTCGTAAACGGGAGTTAATAATACCTCCAGAGCGTCCTTTGCAGGGTTGTTGTGAAAATCAAAGTTTGTATGAGGACGCTTTTAAAATCGCTGTACAAATGTGGCAGGTGGCTTCCTCTGGTCCCTTCTGATTATCAACAACGTCGCTGTAAATTTTCTATAGATTTCATCCATATACTTTGTGAGAGAATTTTTTTCTTAAACCTGATTTCACGTGCACTTGGTTACATAATGCTCTAAAACAGTGGTGTGCCATTCGTTTAATACATTTAAAAATACTTCGTATGGGCTAGGTATTGTTGCTTAGGCGCCAAGTAGTGTCTGACTCGTTTACAACGCCATGGACTGTAGCCCACCAGGATCCTGTCTGTGGGATTTCCTAAGCAGGAATACTGGAGTAGGTTGCCATTTCCTTCTCCAGGGGAACTTCCAAACCCTGGGACTGAACCATCTCCGACAGTGGAGGTGGATTCTTTACTACTGAACCAACAGGGAAACTCCACACGTAGGAGGAACTGGAGGTAAACCAAATATGGACTCAAAGCCAGATAAAGCAAGATGATTGGCCAGAGGAAACTGGGAAGAAATGCCCCATATAAGTGATTCAAACTACCAGGAGGGCATGACTCTCTGAGACCACTCGTGTGTGTCTATCCACATGTAATTTTTCCTCTCTAAACACTTTACTTGCTTCACTACTTTCCAACTCTTTGTGGAAATTCATTTCTACAAAGCCGACTGGCCAAGGCTTTTTTACTGGCCACTGGTTCTGCTGGTCTGGTGGGCGAGGATTCAGGGCTCTCGCTGCCAGACCTGACTTTAACTCCTGGCTAAGGAACCAAAGTCCTGCTTCAAGCCACTGTGGACTGCGGCCACCCAAGTTTAAGGACACAGCAAGAAGACAGCAGTCTGCAACCTGGAAGACTGTCTTCACCAGAACATGACCAAGCTGGCACCCTGATCTTAAATTTCCAGCCCACAGAACAGTGAGAAATAAATTTGTTCATTAAAAACGACTCAGTCTGTGATACTGTTATAGCAGCCTGAATGGACAAAGACAACAGTGGTGTGTGTGTGTGTGTGTGCATACGCGCAAAGTCATGTCCAACTCTTTTTCAACTCCATGGACTGTAGATAGCCAGGCTCCTCTGTCCATTGGATTGTCCAGGCAAGAATACTGGAATGAGTTGCCATTTCCTCCTCCCGAAGATCTTCCCACCCAGAGATGGAACCTGTGTCTCCTGCATTGCAGGCAAATTCTTTACTGCTGAGTCACTGGAGAAGGGATCAAGACATTGAGGTAGTGGGTAATTACAAAGCGCTCACATAGAAAGAGTGGGACACTGAGATTAGAAAAGAACTATTGTAAAGATAGAAACTACAGAATTTGACTGATTGTGAAACAAGGAAGTGGATAGGAACAACCTTTACAAGTATTGACGTAGCCCCAAGACATGACATAAACTGATTAGAAACAACTAGGTCCAAGGAGATACTAAAAGATGCTGTTAAAAGGCTGCACTCAATATGCCAGCAAATGTGGAAAACTCAGCAGTGGCCACAGGACTGGAAAAATTCATTTTCAGTCCAATCCCAAAGAAAGGCAATGCCAAAGAATGCTCAAACTACTGCACAATTGCACTCATCTCATATGTCAGCAAAGTAATGCTCAAAATTCTCCAAGCCAAGCTTCAATAGTACTTGAACCATGAACTTCCAAATGCTCAAACTGGATTTTCAAAAGGCAGAGGAACTAGAGATAAAATTGCCAACATCCATTGGATCATTGGAAAAGCAAGAGAGTTACAGAAAAACATCCATTTCTGCTTTATTGATTACGCCAAAGCCTTTGACTGTGTGGATCACAACAAACTGTGGGAAATTCTCAAAGAGATGGGAATACCAAACCACCTGACCTGCCTCCTGAGAAATCTGTATGCAGGACAAGAAGCAACTGTTACAACTGGACATGGAACAATAGGCTAGTTCCAAATTGGGAAAAGAATACATCAAAGCTGTATATTGTCACCCTGCTTATTTAATGCAGAGTACATCATGACTAATGACGCAGAGTACATCATGAGAAATGCTGGACTGAATGAACCACAAGCTGGACTCAAGATTGCCGGGAGAAATAACAATAACTTCAGATATGCAGATGACACCACCTTTATGGCAGAAAGTGAAGAACTAAAGAGCCTCTTGATGAAAGTGAAAGAGAAGAGTGAAAAAGTTGGCTTAAAGCTCAATGTTCAGAAAACTAAGATCATGGCATCTGGTCCCATCAGTTCATGGGAAATAGATGGGGAAATAGTGGAAACAGTGACAGACTTTATTTTGGGGAGCTCCAAAATCACTGCAGATGGTGACTGCAGCCATGAAATTAAAAGACGCTTGCTCCTTGGAAGAAAAGTTATGACCAACCTAGACAGCATATTAAAAAGCAGAGACATTACTTTGCCAACAAAGGTCCATCTAGTCAAAGCTATGGTTTTTCCAGTAGGCATGTATGCATGTGAGAGTTCAGTTCAGTCCAGTTCAGTTGCTCAGTCATGTCCAGCTCTTTGCGACCCCATGGACCACAGCACACCAGGCCTCCCTGTCCATCACCAACTCCCGGAGTTCACTCAGACTCATGTCCATCGAGTCAGTGACGCCATCCAACCATCTCCTCCCATCTTCAATCTTTCCCAGCATCAGGGTCTTTTCATGAGAACTGGACTATAAATAAAGCTGAGCACTGAAGAATTGATGCTTTTGAACTGTGGTGTTGGAGAAGACTCTTGAGAATCCCTTGGATGGCAAGGAGATCCAGCCAGTCTATCCTGAAGGAAATTAGTCCTGAATATTCATTGGAAAGACTGATGCTGAAGCTGAAACTCCAATACTTTGGCCACTTGATGTGAAGAACTGACTCAATGGAAAAGACCCTAATGCTAGGAAAGATTGAAGGCATGAGGAGAAGGGGACGATAGAGGATGATATGATTGGATGGCATCACTGACTCAACGGACATGAGTTTGAGTAAACTCTGGGAGTTGGTAATGGACAGGGAGGCCTGGCCTCCCAGATTAATATCCTTACCAGTATTAATCTGTACATTTTTGGTTGGCTCTTTTTTGTGCTTAAAATACATCAATTTTAACCAATCAGTTTAAAGGTCACAATGTTTAGCTTAACATCTTTATGGCTTCTCCTGCTCCTAGTATTAAGTTGCCTCTCTTTTTCATGCCCCCTAGCCATTTTACGGGCTTCCCTGATAACTCAATTGGTAAAGAATCCGCCTGCAATGCAGGAGACCCCTGGTTTGATTCCTGGGTTAGGAAGATCTGCTGGAGAAAGGATAGGCTGCCCACTCCAATATTCTTGGACTTCTCTTGTAACTCAGCTGGTAAAGAATCCACCTGCAATGCAGGAGACCTGGGTTTGATCCCTGGGTTGGAAAGATCCCTTGGAGAAGGGAAAGGCTACCCACTCCAGTATTCTGGCCCGGAGAATTCCATGAACTACATACTCGGTGCAGTCGCAGAGTCAGACATGACTGAGTGACTTTCACTTTCACTTTCAGCCACTTTACAATGGACCAGATGTATGGGCTAAACATTAATGATCACTAGTTGTTTTTCCCTCAGGTATATGGGAAGTTAATTCAGTTCAGTTCAGTCGCTCAGTCGTGTCCGACTCTTTGCGACCCCATGAATCGCAACATGCCAGGCCTCCCTGTTCATCACCATCTCCCGGAGTTCACTCAGACTCATGTCCATCAAGTCAGTGATGCCATCCAGCCATCTCATCCTCGGTTGTCCCTTTCTCCTCCTGCCCCCAATCCCTCCCAGCATCAGAGTCTTTTCCAATAAGTCAACTCTTCACATGAGGTAGCCGAAGTACTGGAGTTTCAGCTTTAGCATCATTCCTTCCAAAGAAATCCCAGGGTTGATCTCCTTCAGAATGGACTGGTTGGATCTCCTTGCAGTCCAAGGGACTCTCAAGAGTCTTCTCCAACACCACAGTTCAAAAGCATCAATTCTTCGGCGTTCAGCCTTCTTCACAGTCCAACTCTCACATCCATACATGACCACAGGAAAAACCATAGCCTTGACTAGACAGACCTTAGTCAGCAAAGTAATGTCCCTGCTTTTGAATATGCTATCTAGGTTGGTCATAACTTTTCTTCCAAGGAGTAAGCGTCTTTTAATTTCATGGCTGCAGTCACCACCTGCGGTGATTTTGGAGCCCCCAAAAATAAAGTCTGACACTGTTTCCACTGTTTACCCATCTATTTCCCATGAAGTGATGGGACCAGATGCCATGATCTTAGTTTTCTGAATGTTGAGCTTTAAGCCAACTTTTTCACTCTCCACTTTCACTTTCATCAAGAGGCTTTTTAGTTCCTCTTCACTTTCTGCCATAAGGGTGGTGTCATCTGCATATCTGAGGTTATTGATATTTCTCCCAGCAATCTTGATTCCAGTTTGTGTTTCTTCCAGTCTAGTGTTTCTCATGATGTACTCTGCATAGAAGTTAAATAAGCAGGGTGACAATATACAGCCTTGACGTACACCTTTTCCTATTACTGCCCTTCCCTGGATCTGAGTGCTGATAATTTAGCAGACCAAGGACACATTCCAGGAATTCAGGACATAGGGTATAGCTTTAGGTTAATGGAGCAAGATGTTTATTGAAAACAAGAATGAGGTCTCAGAGTCCTACAATGACTGCCTAGCAATTTCTACCTATTCCTGTGTCTCTCACTGAATTATTTCTGCCATGAGACATCAAGAAGCCTGAGCTTCTTTAAGTCCTAAGACCAGGTGTGTGATCTCAGTCATAAGAACGTGGGTTCAAGTCCCAATCTGAGTTGCACAGTTTCAGTTGGACATTTGAAGGAAGAATACAGCTAATGAAGACAGTTAAAAGTTAGTGCTAAAATTTGGAACTTTAGTGATGAAAAAAAGCTAGGGCTATACTGTATGTATAGAGACATATATGAATAAAATTTTTGTTTTGTCTAACACTGCACTCAGTGGTAAAGAATCAACCTGCAATGCAGGAGACAGAGGAGATGCAGGTTTAATCCCTGTGTCAGGAAGATCCCCTGGAGAAGGAAACAGTAACCCACTCCATTATTCTCGCTTGGAGAATCCCACTGACAGAGAAGCCTAGCAGGCTACAGTCCATGGGGTCTCAAAGAGTCGAACACAGCTGAGCACACACATACACAACATGGACGTCTTAGTCCATTCAAGCTGCTATAACAGAATATCATAGACTGTGCGACTTTTAACAGAATTTAGGGGATTCCCAAGTGGTGCAGTGGTAAAAATGTGCCTGCCAATGCAGGAGACAGGAGACATGGGTTTGATCCCTAGGTAGGGAATATCTCCTGGAGTAGGAAATGGCAACCCACTCCAATATTCTTTGCCTGGAAAACCTCATGCACAGAGGAGCCTGGTGGGGTACAGTTCATGGGGTTGCAAAGAGTCAGACGTGACTAAGCATCCACACACTCAACACTGCTCTACTGAAAAACATCTAGATGGACATCTTTAAAGCAAATTTGGAAAACATGATTCTGATAATCTGGTTTAAAATACAGGCAATATAGCATATTTAAAAAAGCATTTGGAGAGGTTTTACAGTCCATAGGGTTGCAACAACAACCAGACCTCAAAGATATGAAAATCATTTTCGAGAAATGGAATACAACAAGTTATATGATGGATAAAAACAGACATTTTGGACAGAGAAACATGGTTTAAAGTTACAAAGGCCAGAAGTTTGAATTTCAGGTACTGAATTACACTGAGTGAAGCTGCTTCACTCAAGGTGTTTAAAGTGAAACAGAGCAGGACCTTATGGGGCTCTCTGGGATACAAAAGCATTCTGTGTCTGTTTCTGGTTTTAGGAAACAGACTCCATTCGCCCTCCTTGACTTCCACCGAGTTCCAAGGTCGTGGTTCCTCATGAAGAAACATATACATAACAATACCTTTGAGTTCCTCTGCAGGAACTAAGGCTCCCACCCAGGTGGAGGATGGTAAATTCAGATGGGAGCTCAAGATTCCTGGAATAGTGCCCTGATACTTCACCACCAACCAATCAGAAGGAACCCACACATCCTACAGCCCTCATCCCAAATTTTGCCTATAAGAACTCTTCCCCCCAAACCAACAGGGAGTTCAGGGGATTTGAGCATGAGTCACCCATTCTCCTTGCTTGACCCTGCAATAATCCTTTCTCTGCTCCGAGTCCTAATATTTCGATTAACTTGGCCTCACTGTGCATCAGGGAATACGAAATTTGTTCAGTAGGAGATGGTGGAGCAGAAGGATGTGCACTCATATCCTCCTGCAAGGGCATCAAAATCACAAACTGTTGAACTACCATCAAGAGGAGGACACTGGAACCTACCAAAAAAAGCTACCCCATCTAGAAAGACAAAGAAGCTGAAACAAGATGTTAGGAGGGGCACAACAACAATAAAATCAAATCCCATACCCACCAAGTGGGTGACCTACAAACTGGATAACAATAATACCAGAGAAGTTCTCCCACTGTTATGAAGGTTCTGAAACCAATGTCAGGCTTCCCAGCCTGGGATCCAACAAAGGGACTAGGAATCCCCAGGGAATTTGACCTTGAAGGCCAGTGGGATTTGATTACAAGACTTCCAAGGGACTGGAGGAAAGAGAGAATTCAATCTTGGAGGGCACAAACAAAACCTTATACCCACTAAAACTCAGGAAAGGGGCAGTGACTCCACAGGAGACTGAACCAAAACTACCTGCTAGTGTTAGAGGGTCTCCTGTGGAGGTGTTGGTCAGCAGGGGTTCACCGCAGGGACAAGGGCACTGGCAGCAGCATTCTGGGAAGGCTCCCCCTTGGCATAACTCAACCTTGCTGACCATGGGGGCTGGGTCACCTCAGGCCAAAAAAACTACCAGGGAAGGAGTGCAGTGCAACCTCTGGATTAAATAAATCCAGAGATAATCGGATTAAAGCTTTACTGAGCCAGGCCCTGCCAACCAGAGCAGTTCAGTTTAGTTCAGTCGCTCAGTCGTGTCCGACTCTTTGCGACCCCATGAATTGCAGCATGCCAGGCCTCCCTGTTCATCACCAACTCCCGGAGTTCACTCAGATTCACATCCACCGAGTCAGTGATGCCATCCAGCCATCTCATCCTCTGTCACTCCCTTCTTCTCCTGCCCCCAATCTCTCTAAATATCAAAGTTTTTCCAATGAGTCAACTCTTCTCATGAGGTGGCCAAAGTACTGGAATTTCAGCTTTAGCATCATTCCTTCCAATGAACACCCAGGACTGATCTCCTTCAGAATGGACTGGTTGGATCTCCTTGCAGTCCAAGGGACTCTCAACAGGCTTCTCCAACACCACAGTTCAAAAGCATCAATTCTTCGGTGCTCAGCCTTCTTCACAGTCCAGCTCTCACATCCATACATGACTACTGGAAAAACCATAGCCTTGACTAGACGAACCTTTGTTGGCAAAGTAACGTCTCTGCTTTTTAATATGCTACCTAGATTGGTCATAACTTTCCTTCCAAGGAGTAAACGTCTTTTAATTTCATGGCTGCAGTCACCATCTGCAGTGATTTTGGAGCCCAGATAAATAAAGTCTGACACTGTTTCCACTGTTTACCCATCTATTTCCCATGAAGTAATGGGACTGGATGCCATGATCTTCATTTTCTGAATGTTGAGCTTTAAGCCAACTTTTTCACTCTCCACTTTCACTTTCATCAAGAGGCTTTTTAGTTCCTCTTCACTTTCTGCCATAAGGGTGGTGTCATCTGCATATCTGAGGTTATTGATATTTCTCCTGGCAATCCTGATTCCAGCTTGTGTTTCTTCCAGTCCAGCATTTCTCATGCTGTACTCTGCATAAAAGTTAAATAAGCAGGGTGACAACATACAGCCTTGACGTACTCCTTTTCCTATTTGGAACAAGTTTGTTGTTCCATGTCCAGTTCTAACTGTTGCTTCCTGACCTGCATACAGATTTCTCAAGAGGCAGGTCAGGTGATCTGGTATTCCCATCTCTTTCAGAATTTTCCACAGTTGATTGTGATCCACACAGTCAAAGGCTTTGGCATAGTCAATAAAGCAGAAATAGATGTTTTTCTGGAACTCTCTTGCTTTTTCCATGATCCAGCGGATGTTGGCAATTTGATCTCTGGTTCTTCTGCCTTTTCTAAAACCAACTTGAACATCAGGAAGTTCACGGTTCACATATTGCTGAAGCCTGGCTTGGAAAATCTTGAGCATTACTTTACTAGCATGTGAGATGAGTGCAATTGTGTGGTAGTTTGAGCATTCTTTGGCATTGCCTTTCTTTGGGATTGGAATGAAAACTGACCTTTTCCAGTCCTGTGGCCACTGCTGAGTTTTCCAAATTTGCTGGCATATTGAGTGCAGCACTTTCACAGCATCACCTTCCAGGATTTGAAATAGCTCAACTGGAATTCCATCCCCTCCACTAGCTTTGTTCGTAGTGATGCTTTCTAAGCCCCACTTGACTTCACATTCCAGGATGTCTGGCTCTAGATGAGTGACCACACCATCATGATTATCCAGGTCATGAAGATCTTTTTTATACAGTTCTTCTGTGTATTCTTGCCACCTCTTCTTAATATCTTCTGGTTCTGTTAGGTTCCTACCATTTCTGTCCTTTATCGAGCCCATCTTTGCATAAAATGTTCCCTTGGTATCTCTAATTTTCTTGAAGAGATCTGTAGTCTTTCCCATTCTGTTGTTTTCCTCTAATTTTTTTGCATTGATCGCTGAAGAAGGCTTTCTTATCTTTTTGCTATTCTCTGAAACTCTGCATTCAGATGCTTATATCTTTCCTTTTCTTCTTTGCTTTTCACTTCTCTTCTTTTCACAGCTATTTGTAAGGCCTCCCCAGACAGCCATTTTGCTTTTTTGCATTTCTTTTCCATGGGGATGGTCTTGATCCCTGTCTCCTGTACAATGTCATGAACCTCATTCCATAGTTCATCAGGCACTCCATCTATCAGATCTAGGCCCTTAAATCTATTTCTCACTTCCACTGTATAATCATAAGGGATTTGATTTAGGTCATACCTGAATGGTCTAGCGGTTTTCCCTACTTTCTTCAATTTAAGTCTGAATTTGGCAATAAGGAGTTCATGATTTGAGCCACAGTCAGCTCCTGGTCTTGTTTTTGTTGACTGCATAGATAGAGCTTCTCCATCTTTGGCTGCAAAGAATATAATCAATCTGATTTCGGTGTTGACCATCTGGTGATGTCCATGTGTAGAGTCTTCTCTTGTGCTGTTCGAAGAGGGTGTTTGCTATCCAGTGCATTTTCTTGGCAAAACTCTTTGCCCTGCTTCATTCCACATTCCAAGGCCAAATTTTCCTGTTACTCTAGGTGTTTCTTGACTTCCTACTTTTGCATTCCAGTCCCCTAATAATGAAAAGGACATCTTTTTTGGGTGTTAGTTCTAAAAGGTCTTGTAGGTCTCCATAGAACCGTTCAACTTCAGCTTCTTCAGCATTACTGGTTGGGGCATAGACTTAGATTACCATGATATTGAATGGTTTGCCTTGGAGACGAACAGAGATCATTCTATCATTTTTGAGATTGCATCCAAGTACTGCATTTCAGACTCTTTCGTTGACCATGATGGCTACTCCATTTCTTCTGAGGGATTCCTGCCCGCAGTAGTAGATATAATGGTCATCTGAGTTAAATTCACCCATTCCAGTCCATTTTAGTTCGCTGATTCCTAGAATGTTGACGTTCACTCTTGCCATGTCTTGTTTGACCACTTTCAATTTGCCTTGATTCATGGACCTGACATTCCAGGTTCCTATGCAATATTGCTCTTTACAGCATTGGACCTTGCTTCTAGCACCAGTCACAGGTCCACTGGAGAAGGGAATGGCAAACCACTTCAGTATTCTTGCTTTGAGAACCCCATGAACAGCATGAACAGTATGAAAAGGCAAAATGATAGGATACTGAAAGAGGAACTCCCCAGGTCAGTAGGTGCCCAATATGCTACTGGAGATGAGTGGAGAAATAACTCCACCAGAGCAAGACCCAGTTTTTTTCACCACCAGTCCCTCCCATCAGGAAGCTTACAAACCTCTTAGCCTCCTCCATCAGAGGACAGACAGAAGAAGCAAAAAGAAACACAGTCCCACAGCAACTAAAATGGAAGCCATAGTACAGAAAGTTAATCAGCATGAAAAAGCAGAAAGTTATGTCCCAGATGAAGGGACAAGATAAAACCCCAGAAGAACAACTAAATGAGGTGGAAATATGCAACATTCCAGAAAAAGAATTCAGAATAAGGATAGTGAAGATGATTCAGGGTCTTGGAAAAAGAATGGAGGCAAAGATTGAGAAGATGCAAGAAATGTTTACCAAAGACCTAGAAGAAGTAAAGAACAAACAAACAGAGATGAATAATACACTAGAAGGAATCAACAGCAGAATAACTGAGGCAGAAAAAAGAATAAATTACCTGGAGGACAGAATGGTGGAAATCACTGCTGCAGAGCAGAAAATAGAAAAAAGAATGAAAAAAATGAAGACAGCCTAAGAGACCTCTGGGACAACATTAAACACACAAACATTCACATTATAGGGGCCCCAGAAGGAGAAGAGAGAAAGGACCTGAGAAAATATCTGAAGAGATAATAGCTGAAAACTTCCCTAACACGGGGAAGGAAATAGTTGACCAAGTCCAGGAAGCACAGAGAGTCCCAGGCAGGACAAACCCAAGGAGGGACACACCGAGAAACATAGAAATCAAACTGATAAAAAATTAAAGACAGAGATAAAATATTAAAAGCAATAAGGGAAAAATGACAAAAAACATACAAGGAAACTCCCATCAGGCTACCAGCTGATTTCTCAACAGAAACTCTACAAGCAAGAAGAGAATGGCATGATATATTTAAAGTGATGAAAGAGAAGAAACTACAAGCAAGAATACTCTACCCAGCAAGATTCTCCTTCATATTTGATGGAGAAATCAAAAGCTTTCCAGACAAGCAAAAGTTAAGAGAACCCAGCACTACCAAACCAGCTTTACAACAAATGCTAAAGGAACTTCTCTACACAGGAAACGAGAACGAAAAGACCAAACTACAGAAAATAAACCCAAAACAATTCAGAAAACAGTAATAAAATTGTTACCAGGGGGCTTTCCTGGTAGCTCAGATGGTACAGAATCTGCCTGCAATGGGGACCCAGGTTCAGTCACTGGCTGGGGAAGACAATCTGGAGAAGGGAATGGCAACCCACTCCAGTATGCTTGCCTAGAGAATTTCCATGGACAGACTATGTGGTCGCAGTTGGATACGACTGAGTGACTAACACTTTCACTAGGATTATACATATTGACATTATCTTAAATGTAAATAGATTAAATGCACCCACCAAAAGACATAGACTGACTTAGACTGAACATGTGCACATATGCACTGACACTTACCACATCACTCTGCTTGACCCCTCCAAATTGTATGTGATTATTTTATATTGTTAGGTTAATCATGTTCCCATTATGCTTGCAATTGTAATTATCTTTTATTTTTTGTCTGTTGATTGTGAAAACTCATAAACATATTTTACTATTGTGATTATGTAACTATTACTCACTTAATACCATTGTATCATGATTGGTCAACAGAAAAATAAGAGAATTCTATTATCACCAAAACTACCATTTAATAGAAAAACCTGTACTCACTTTTTAAAATCCAGATGCATATAAGAATTATCTTGGAATTTTTTGAAAAATACTAATGCCCAGGTATTGCTTTTGTTTTTTTCCCAGAGCTCCAGATATGTTTCTAATGAACAGCCATGTTTAAAAACAACTGGACTATATGAGAATCTTTTACTTTTATCTAGTTTGTTTCACTTTTTCTATTTCATATTCAGTGCTCCCATTTCACTTAGTTTATGTGTTCCAATTTCTCCATTTCTTTTTCTATTTGATGTTCTTTCTCAAGCCTTTATCAATCATAGTAGAAAAGCTTTTGTATACACATATATAATATGTATAGTATATATATTTTAGAAAACTTAAGAATTTTTGCCTAACTCAAAAATTTATGACATTTTTATTTTACTTGTTTGACTCAGTATGAACAGAATGCTAGATTTCTAATTTTAAAAAAATTGATATGCAACAAACAACAGAGGTTTACTGTATAACAGTGGGAACTATAGTCAATATCTTGTAATAACCTATAATGGAAAATAATTTCAAATATATGTGTATATGTAACTGAATCACACACACAAAAAAGAATTCTACTTTTCAAAATTTAGTAATGTTTATCTTTTTACCAGTTTTTCTAAATGTCCTAGGGACATCTAATAACAACATATAAGATACAAAATTTTAAATATATTTGTGTTGAATATGATTCATATAAGTAGAAATCTATATTTAAATTATTAATGATATCACTCAAGATGCTCCTATTCTTATTTTTTCTGCACTTGATAAAATATTCTCAGAGAAATGTTAATGAGTCTCACTATGATTATATATTTTTTTCTTTTCCCTTACATTTCTTCTGATTTTTGCCTTATGTAGCTTTGCTTCTTTGTTGTTAGGTGTCTAATTGCTTAGGATGTCTATCTTCTCTGTGAAGTGTACCTTTTATCATTAAAAGTCTTCATCTTTGCTTCATTCTTTAAAAATTAATTAATTTTAACAAGTGAAGTTAATTTTAAGAAGAAACAGGAATTTATTTATTTAATGATGATAAATGATTCTCCAGAGACATACTGATTTGACCAGCTAATCGCTACAAATTAGTATAAAAGTTGGTTCTCAGTTCCTGATAGCCAAAGGAGAAAGCTAGATTTCTTGTAATCTCATAAATTAGCAAGCAGCAATTCACCATGAAAACAAAATTTCCTAGAACTAAAGTCAAGGGAAAATTTATCACTTGGGTATTTGACAATACAATATACATTGTCAACAATACTCATGTTGAACTATGTGACTCATAAACATGAGTTGTAAAAATTATCATCAGATCACTATTTCTTAAACTAACCTTATTTTAAAATATGAAATTGTATTAAGTCATTGTTCTTTGAAGTCATCTTATTACTCAGTGAGATCCATTTGCTTGACACACAGTAAACCAAACACTGAGACTCTGAGGTTTATGACTAAGAAAGAGTTTGTTCACAAGGCAGCCAAGTGAGGAAATGGGAGAACAAGTCTCAGATCTGCCTCACAAAGGTGGGGGTGGAAGGAGGGGTGATACTATGGGATTAGCAGGGTGGTCTTAAGCATGAGGAAAGGTGGTTGGAGGTAGGAGGAAAGGTGAGGTAATATTCATTCTGTGCAGCTGCATCTGGGTTACATGTTTCTGCATATTGAAAATGGAACTGCTTTGCATGAGTGGAAGGTGGAGTTTTCCAGCCCTCTGATATCAAGAGGCTATTTATCGGACACTTGCCCACCCTGAGTTTTAAAGGCCAATGGACCTAACCAGTCCAGGGCTAGCTTGCACTGGGCAAGAGGTAATTCCAAATTCCTGTGAAACAACTGGGCTGTGTGAAGCTAGGAGAGTGTGCAATTAACAAGAAAGAAAGTGACTTTAATCAATGAAGGCCATTTACAAGCAGAGCAGTTTCAACAAACTCTTACCCCATCCACTGTTCCATAAGACAAGCTCAACAATTTTTATTAGTTATCCACTTCTGTTAACTCTATTGAAACTGTGCATCTCTGACTGGGACTCAAACCCAGTCTAAACCCAGACTGGGACTTGAACCCATGGGCTTTTAATTAAAATCACTCACCTCGTGTCTGGACTTACTGAGACTCAGGTTCTTTGATTCTCAGTGCAGAAGGACTTTAGCAAGAGGCAAAGAGATTGCAAGTAGATTTATTAATATACGAAGCTTGTAAGAGATTCAAGTGGGCAGGCAAGGGGCTCTATCCAGTGAAAGTGAAAGTGAACTCGCTCAGCCCTGTCCAACTCTTTGTAACCACATGGACTGTAGCCTACCAGGCTCCTCTGCCCATGGGATTTTCCAGGCAAGCGCTACAGTTTTATAACCAAAGGAAAGTAGGGTAGGGGGAAAGACTGCCTTCTTCCTCATTCTTCAGATAGACATCAGGTTTACATCACTAGCTCCTCCTTCATATTGAGCATGAGAGTGTCTGACCCTATGAAGTCAAACTAGGACTATCATCATGCAGATTCAAATCAGTAAAAGGGTTGTAACATTTTTTTCTTTCACCTAATGACCTGAGATCTCTCTCATGCTTTTATTTATGGATTTACAGTTAGTCAAGCCTGCTTCACTCCACAATGTTCCAATAACTTTCTTGAGCTCTCATTAACTTACAGTGGTCTCCCAAAGTTCCCTAGGTTTTCCTCTCTACCTATAGACCCCTACTGGGACTTCTATAACTATCTGTATAACTACATTATTCTATTCCTGTCACTGTGGGGCATGGTTTCAATTTCCATAGAGAGTTAAAGTAGTATAATCAAGAGGTTTGTGTTTATAAAGATTTTTTTTTATAAAAATGTGATAAAATACATGTTAACTGCTCAGTCATGTCCAACTCTTTGTGACCCCATGGACTATAGCCCACCAGGCTCCTCTGTCCACGGAATTTCCCAGGCAAAAATACTAGAGTGGGGAGCCATTCTCTTTTCTATGGGATCTTCCCCACCCTGGGATCGAACCCAGGACGCCTGAACACATTATATATCTGCTGACTGAAAAACTCAAACAACCTAAGAGCAGTAAGTTTCAGTTTTATTCACAGACATTACTGAGAACCATAGCCCAGGAGACAGCATCTCAGACAGCTCTAAGAAACTTCTGTGAAGAAGCAAGGAAGTAGTCAGTATATATATGAATGTTTTGCTGTAAAAAGCATGTAGTCAGACATATAAAGATCACTGCTAATCTCAAAGAACAGATATTTCAAGGGAGTGATTTTAGTGCTTTTCTACATGTGGGAAGATGCAAGAATCTGGGGTCATTGAAAGCTTTCCTTAGATATGCATCTTAACTATCTAGGTGTCCTTATATCCAAAGCACAGAATGCTTCCTATTTTTCTCCATTTTAAATTCCCTTCAGGGTTGGAAACTGCAGTGGATTGCAACTTAATCCTTGTCAAACTGGAATGGTTGGTAACATTCCTTGTTTTACACACCTTAACAATATTTAAGGGCTTTCCAGGGTAGTGCTAGTGATAAAGAATATGCCTGCCAATGCAGGAGACACAAGTGACACAGGTTCGATCCCTGGGTTGGGAAGATTCCCTGGAGGAAGATCCCCTGAAGTGGCACCCCACTCCAGTATTTCTGCCTAGAAAATTCCATGGGCAGAGGAGCCTGGCAGGCTACAGACTATGGGGACACAAAGAGTAGGACATGACTGATTGACTGAGCTCACACCTGAACAATGTTTAAGTGTACAATTCAGTGGCATTGAATACATTCACTTTGTTGTGCAACCATCACCTCCTTCCTTCTTCAGAACTCTTCAGCATTTCAACCTGAAAATGTGTAGCCATTAAACATTAATTCCTCCTTCTTCCCTCCCTACCCCTGAGCCACTAATAGCCACTATCCTACTTTATGTCTTTATGAGTTTGTTAAGAGCTTATCTTCTCTATCTCCACTAATTTTCTTTCATCCCCCTTTTCCTTTCACTCATCTGCTCACTTGACCTTCTTGTCTGCTCATTTTGCCTTGTGCCCAGAAGGTCACTAGACTCTTCTGTAATCCAACTCCATTTGCCTTCAACGCAGGTCACAAGTCCTTGCTTTCTTCATGCCTCACCTCCACTTCTTTCACTCAATTCTTCCTTTCTTCTTTTTTCTCCCCCCTAAAGAAACAGTATTGTGTTCTCATCTTTTTCATCCTCTATCTTCAGTTGTAGCCTTACTGAAACAATAAAGCAGTTTCAGAAAATTCTCAGTAAAGATAACACATTCATTTAAATCCTGTGCAGCCTTTTTTGGGTCTCCCTGGTTTTTTATCCACACGATTCACCCCATCTACCCAGGTCTTTTAAGTCACTGTCCTTTCTTTTATTACTTTATTCACAGAGTTATTTTCCACTATCGCCTTTCATTTGTCACAATCTCTTCTCCAGGAGTACCTGTTGGTTTCAGGCTGAAGTCACACTTTTCAGGCAATACAGTCTTGTAGCTAAGAAACTCAGAGAAATCTGTGTTGAAGTCAGCTCTGTCACTTTTTATTGACTAGACAAATCTAATAACCCATTGTTATCTCTAACAGAAAAGATACAGGTGTTGATCTCCCTAATAAACCTCTATACTAATCTCTGCTTCAGAGTCAGTGTCTTTTGAAACCCAACCTCTAACGCCATGTACAATTCATAGAAGCTGAATTTCAGGCATCTGTTAAACTGAGCCCTACCAAAAGGTAAACTGATAGGAAATCATCTTTCTCAAAGATAACTTGCATTTTAAGAAGGTCTCAGGCTGAAAACTCTAAGATTCCTAGAAAGAAGCCTTTAATGATTAAATAAATATAGTAAGTGCTAGTTTCTAAGCTGGATTTGGAAATTATTGTGGACCACTGCATGTTTTATGAGTTGATTTTTTAATTGAAGGATAATTGCTTTAGAGAATTTTGTTTTTTTCTGTCAAACCTCAACATGAATCAGCCATAGGTATACATATATCCCCTCCCTTTTGAACCTCCCTCCCACCCCTCTAGGTTGATACAGAGGCTCTGTTTGAGTTTCCTGAGACATACAGCAAATTCCCATTGGCTATCTATTTTACATATGGTAATGTAAGTTTCCATGTTACCCTCTCCATACATCTCACCCTCTCTTCCCCTCCCCACGTCTGTAAGTCTATTCTCTGTTTCTCCACTGCTGTCCTGCAAATAAATTCTTAAGTACCATTTTTCTAGATTCCATATATATGCATTAGTAAATGATATTTATCTTTCTCTTTCTGACTTACTTCACTCTGTATAATAGGCTTTAAGTTCATCAGTCTCATCAGAACTGACTTAAATGCATTCCTTTTCATGGCTGAGTAATATCCCGTTGTGTATATGTACCACAACTTCTTTATCCATTCATCTGTCAATGGATATGGGTTGATTTTTAAGACTATATTTTAAGAACAATTTATAAATCACAGTAATTTGCATCATGTAGTATTTTCATCTTTTCTGAGATTTTTCCATAAGTTTTGACCATCCACGATATGGCAGGCAGCCACTGTGTGCTAATGAATACAAAGCTGAGAGAGAATTCCTGTTCTCAAGAATCTCACAGTCTAGCAGGGTCAACCGGCATCTAAATAACTGTCACACGGTAAGTGCTACAGCAGAGCCATTTAAAGTGCAATGAAAACACAGAGGGGGAATTATGTCTGCTGGAGAATGACTGAATCAGAAAACGTCTCAGATGGAGTCTTATATAAGCTGATCCCTAAAGAATTAACCAAAATCTCTTTATAGCAAGAATTGTGGTGAAGGAGGTGGGCACTCTAGGCCAAGGAACTAACCTCTGCAAAACCACAGAAAGCATGAGACTGGATAGTGTGTGGGAAACACAGTGCAGATAGTTTAAGATGAGTGGTGCCAGGGAAGCAAGACTAGCAAAAGTCATTTCAAGCCAGTTTGAGACGGACTTTGAATGTCATGCTTAAGTGTTAGGCTTTAGCCTACAGAGCAGTTGCCTAATACACTGAGGTAAGTCACATGATCAGATTTATATTTAAGAATATGAATTTGAGCAAAGAGGAAGTAAGGAGACCAACTAGGAAGGCTGCTCTTCCCTAATCTCACTGAGGAATAGCAAGGGTTTGTACCGGCAGGAAGAATTATGCAGGTGCTACTATCATCCTATATAAGAAAATGTCCCAGAGAATGAGGTCATTAAAACAGAATCACCCTGCATTGCTGGAGGATTCTTTACCTCTGAGCTGGAAGGGAACAGAAGAATGGGTAAAGAAGATGTGGTACATATATACAATGGAATATTACTCAGCCATTAAAAAGAATGAAATAATGCCATTTGCAGCCACATGGATGGATCTGCTGCTGCTGCTGCTGCTGCTGCTAAGTCGCTTCAGGTGTGTCCGACTCTGTGCAACCCCAGAGATGGCAGCCCGCCAGGCTCCTCCGTCCCTGGGATTCTCCAGGCAAAAATACTGGAGTGGGTTGCCATTTCCTTCTCCAATGCAGGAAAGTGAAAAGTGAAAGTGAAGTCACTCAGTGGTGTCTGACTCTTCGAGACCCCATAGACTGCAGCCCACCAGGCTCCTCCATCCATGGGGTTTTCCAGGCAAGAGTACTGGAGGGGGTGCCATTGCCTTCTCCAACAGATGGACCTAGAGAGTGTCATAATGAATGAAGTAAGTCATACAGAGAAGGAGAAATATCATATGACATCCCTTGTAACTGGAATCTAAAAAAAAAAAAGAATGATACAAATGAACTTACAAAATAGACTCTCAGACTCATAAAACGAACTTATGGGGAAAGGGATAGTTAGGGACTTTGGGAAGGTCACGTACACACTGCTATATTTTATGCATAACCAACTTATTGTATAGCACATGGAACTCTGCTCAATGTTGTGCCAGCCTGGATGGGAGGTGGGGTTTGGGAGAGAATGGATACGTGTGTATACATGGCTGAGTCCTTTTGTTATTCACCTGAAACAACTACCACAGCGTTGTTAATCGACTATACCCCAATACAAAATGTCTAAAGTTTAAAAAATGCATACATATATAATGGAATCACCTAAGGGTTCCTGATTGCTCCTTAAGATCACTTGAGAGAGGTTTTAAAAAATGAACACTCCAGTCTCACCCCTAATTAAATCAAAATCACTAGAATGAAGCCTGGCATTAGGAAGATCCTAATGTGTAATCAATTCTGACTCACTGGAAAAGACTCTGATGCTGGGCAAGATTGAAGGCAGGAGGACAAGGGGACAATAGAGGATGAGATGGTTGGATGGCATCACTGACTCAATGGACATGAGTTTGAGTACGCTCCAAGAGTCCATGGGGTTGCAAAGAGTAGGACAAGACTGAGTGACTGAACTGAACTGAATGTGTAACCAGGGTTGAAAACCTCTAGTACAACCAATAAATGAGAAGTCTAAGGAAAACCATTCTGAGCATGGCTGTCCCAACTATGTCATCCCGGAGAATCCAGAAAGTATCCATTGTTGCTAACACTTCAAACAGTAAAATGGGACCTGAAAAATGATTGTGTAGCTTATTTATTCACAAAAGTTACTGTGAACTGGCATTAATTTAAAAAAGAAGTATGCCTCTATATAAGAATCAAATAAATTCATAATCCTATTCAGAACTAGGCCAAACCACACCTTTGTCTAGATCAGAAAAAGCAATGATAAATCTGTTTATATAACTTGCGATTTAATATGCCCTGTAAAATGTCTAATATAAATGCACTAGGATGTTAAATGTGTGCCAGATACCTAATGAAGACATTTCTAACATATAAAGTGGTAAAAGAGACTTAAATTTCTTTGTTCTGCCCTCTTTCTGTCTTTCCTTCTTCTTGTCTCTTTCTTAAATAGAAGGTAGGAGACTGACGTGCTCAAAGGCACAATTTTTGAAGCCAGTCAGATCTAGGTTTTGGCTCTTTGTTTTCTTTTTTGGCTGTGCTGGATCTTCATTGCTTTGCAAGGGCTTTCTCTAGTTGTGGAGAGCAGGGCTACTCTTCATTGCAGTACGCGGGCTTCTCTTTGCAGTGGCTTCTCGTTGTGGAGCACAGGCTCTAGGTGTACAGGCTTCAGATGTGGCTCATGAGCTTAGCTGCTTCTCAGTATGTGAAATCTTCCTGGACCAAGGATTGAACCTGTGTCCCCTGCATTGGCAGGCTGAGTCTTACCCACTGTACCACCAGGGAAGCCCCCAGACCTAGGTTTTGAATCTACATTTTGTTACTTACTATTTCAGGTTTGAACAACATCATAGGATTCTTTTGAGAGTTTGTATATAATTTTCAAATATTTATTTATGTATTTATTTGGCTGCATTGGGTCTTAGTTGTGGCATACAGGATCCTTAGTTGCGGTATGCAAACTTATTTGTGGCGTGTGGGATCTAGTTCCCTGACAAGGGATCGAACCCTGGCCCTTGGCTTTGGGTGCACAAAGTCTTAGCCACTGGACCACCAAGGACGTCCTGAGAGTTAAACTTTAACATACATCAAAATCTTTAACATAGTAGTTGACGTTTCTATGTATATGGCTTGGTTCCTGCACTTAAGGAACTAACAAATTAGAGCTGTAGAGCTACTAGTTCCTCCAAGAGGAGGCAAAGACCCCAACACAATGGGCTAGATCAGGAAAGACATTAGCAAGGGAGATCTGTGATCTGGATAGATTGGGTGTCTATATCTACTATCTAGTTAGCTAGCTGGGTATTCAGTAATTTTTTTAACTTAAAAAAAGGTATATTTAAATTTTAAACAAATAATAAATATTTATTGCAAGAAAAATAAGAAAATACACAAAGTTGAAAAATAAAATTTCCACAATTCTCAACTCAGGGTAACTGAGATTAATACTTTGGTGATTAGCATTCATTAAATATCTAGGTGCCTTTGTCTTACCAAGATAGAATCATACTGTTTTAGCAACTTGGTTTTTCCACACAACAATATGTTGGGCCGATATCATCCCAAGTCAATAAGAATGCCTCTCTGACAGTGGCTCTCAAATTGTGGACTCAAGATCTTTTTATACTCTTAAAATTTAGGTAACTCAAAATTTTTCTATTTATGTTGATCTGTTGACATCTACTGTATTAGAAACTAAAACTGAGTAAAATTTACAAATAACAATTTGTTTAAAATAAACTGCCAATCTATGTTAAAATAAATAACATTTGTAAATGAAAAACAGGTTTTCCAAAACAAACAAAAAGTGTGGCCATGTTTTACATTTTTGCAAATCTTTTTAATAGAAGACAACTGGGTTCTCATATCTGTTTCTTCAATCTACTGTAATATGTTGTTTTAGTTCAAAGATATGAAGACACTCTGGCCTCAAACAAATACATAGTTGGAAAAAGGAGTGTGTTTTCAAATAACTGTGGATATTACTCTTTGAAGCTACACCAGAACTGGTCCAACAGCAAAATCTTAAAGATTAATTTAATGGAAATTTTTATACTCCATAACATTGAATTCTACTAGTCTCTTTAGCAATTTGAACAGATCTTTTACCCATGCTGGATTTCATAACATCCTGTTATTTGTCATTTAGAAAATATTGGTTCATTGACTTATATGGATCTTCCAAATGTCAATACTTTTCATTATACAGTACTACACAATATTGTTTTAATATCCCACCAAATTCACTAAGACTTTGTCAAATTCACAGCAGCAGACACAAGTTCTCCACAAAACATTCACTTGAAAGCTAGAATTTTATTGCAGACAAAAAATATCTTCCTTGAAGAGAAAGGCTTATTTTTCATATCTGAGAAAATGCCTGCCAAATACCTAAGTCTGAATAACTGTAGATTATCTGTCAGCTGTTTTAAATAAATATAGTGTTCCATGATAAAGGTGGCTGGTTCAGCTAGCAACTCTATCACAGAAGTGCTTTTCTTCAAGTCAATCACAACACTTTGGATATAGCAGAAAAGCTTTAGGTATACTTCCCTGTTCATTATACAGAATATTAGAAGACTATTAGATTGAGATTTAATAAAATTAGTAATTTTTACTGTTGCATCAAGAACATTGTTAAGGGAAACAGGCTCCTCACCCTCCCCACCCCCATCCTTTTTAAGCAAAAGAAAGAAAGGTGATGAGGAAATAACTAGTGACTTCGGTGACTAGTTGCTGTTGGTATCACTGCCTTTATTTTGTGCTGTGGCCAACAGTTTCACCCACCATTGCTTCTGCAACAGTAATTACAAATACAAACATGTTTTTCTAAAAAAAAGCACATAACTTCTTCACCATTACCACAAAAAGTTTTTACCTCACAAACTTTCCCAGTCTTAGGAACCCTCATGGGGTCTGTGGACCACACTTTAAGAACCAACATTCTATAGTACCTTTAAACGCTGCAGTGTATTACATTGTATGTGTGACCATAGTTTAGCCAGTATCCTTTATTGAGGGCATCCAAGTTGTTTGTAATTTTTCTCCATTGCCAGTAATGACTGGAGAAGGCACTGGCATCCCACTCCAATACTGTTGCCTGGAAAATCCCATGGATGGAGGAGCCTGGTGGGCTGCAGTCCATGGGGTCGCTAAGAGTTGGACACGACCGAGTGACTTCACTTTCACTTTCATGCATTGGAGCAGGAAATGGCAACCCACTCCAGTGTTTTTGCCTGGAGAATCCCAGGGATGGGGGAGCCTGATGGGCTGCCGTCTATGGGGTTGCACAGAGTCAGACACGACTGAAATGACTTAGCAGCAGCAGCAACTTACTAGTTAGGTTTTTTCATATATTTATAAAAATTGATGAGTATTTATGTATGTTGTCCAATTTCAAAATTAGAAGCCTTCTTGGGATTGTATCCTTTGGTCTGAGTGTGTAGGAATTTCTACCCCCCCCCCTTTTTTTTTTCACTTTTAAAATTTATTTTTATGTGTAAATTTTTAATTTTGATGAAATTGCCTATCTTTTTTGAAATTACCCACCCAGTCTTTTTGGAGAAGGAAATGGCATTCTTGCCTGGGAAACCCCATGGACAGAAGGCCCTAGTGGGCTATGGTCCATGGGGTTCCAAAGAGTTAGACGTGACAGCGATTAAATCCGAGAGGGAAATGGCAACCCACTCCAGTATTCTTGCCTAGAGAATCCTGTGGACAGAGGAGCCTGGTGGGCTGCTGTCCATGGGGTCGCACAGAGTAGGACATGACTGAAGCCACTTAGCAGGCATGCATGCACCCAGTCTTTTTATATTGTCTCTATTTTCTGCCTTGTAATATTTTCTATATTGTATATTTTCTGGCTTTTCTGTCATGCTTTAAAAAGCCTTCTCCATCCCAATACTATAAAATGTATTTACTTCTTACTTTCTTAAAGCAGTTAACACCTCAATTCTTTACTTTTATATACTATTTGAGATAAAGATCTAATTTAATCTTTTCCCAAACAGTTAACTACTATTCATTCTTTCCAGAGCGTTAGGAGCTTTATTTTTTCCTTTTGTTAAAAAATACATTTTAAAATTACTTAATTTGTCAACAATTTAGTACACTACAGAAGACTCTCCTGTTTCTCAGAATCGTTGATAGTTTGCTCTGTTCCCTTCCAACAGTTTCTTTCGCATTTAAAATATAGCTACTTAGAAAGCAATGGCAACCCACTCCAGTACTCTTGCCTGGAAAATCCCATGGACTGAGGAGCCTGGTAGGCTGCAGTCCATGGGGTCGCTACGAGTCAGGACACGACTGAGCGATTTCACTTTCACTTCTCACTTTCACGCATTGGAGAAGGAAGTGGCAGCCCATTCCAGCGTTCTTGCCTGGAGAATCCCGGGGCGGGGGAGCCTAGTGGGCTGCCGTCTATGGGGTCGCACAGAGTCGGACACGACTGAAGCGACTTAGCAGCAGCAGCAACAAAATGTAGCTAAGCGCCAAAACATGGTTTGCGGCAACTTGATTGCTTTCCCCTCCCATTTATCTTTACTGTATCACATAGAGCTACTCTGTTCTTTTCAAGAGCTACGGGATGTTCCATAATGCGGACATACCACGTTTATTTCATCTTTCCTCTACCGATGAATGACTACGTTTCCAAGTTTTATTTCTTCCATCTCTCCCAAGAACTGCTGGGGTACAAGCTTTCTTGCGCGCATGTGGAAGTGCCCACAGGTTACATTCCTAAAGAGAGCTTAACTTTTTAGTTGGTTTTTTTTTTTTTCCCATTTTTGTGGGCTCTGGAGAACCAGTGCACGTACTTCGGGAAGCAAAACACACCCACAACAAACCGCCTAGAAAGAGACCCATGGCGGGTTCTCACTTAGCTTCTAGTGTTTTTTTTTTTTCTTTCATAATGGACGTTGAATCTGCTTTTTACCTCGTAGGTGCAACAGTTCCCACCATCGAAACCAGCAGTACACTCATTCACTCAGCCAACAAGCCCAGTAACTAAAAAAACAGGAGAAGCATCCAGCCGCACAAGCCGTGACGCCTGCTTCCGGGAAGCGGACCGGAAGTCGCTCTTTGATTCTGCGTCAAACCCAACTTCAGGGGCCGTCGTAAAAGTGTCGCCCCTTGTTTCTGAGACCGGCCACAGGTTTCCGCTCGCCTTTGGCTAGGGGTCTGGAACTGCGGGCGTCAGTTTCCCTCAAGATGGCGGACGAGGAGGCTGGGGACACAGAGAGGATGGAAGTCAGCACGGAGTTGCCGCAGACCCCTCAGCAACTGGCGTCTGTAAGTCCCTGAAGGCCAGTTCCTTTTGTAACCTCCCCCCCACCCCCGCCCCAGTCCCTTCCTACCGCGCTCACGAGGCTGTGGGGCTTCACCCGTTATGGTAGCTACGGGAATGGGGAGTCGTATGGATTGATCTGGATGGAAGCCACAGAATAAAAAGTTAGTCATCACTCACCTTCCTGCCGGCCAGGTCTCTGGAATATAATGACTTCGTAATTTGTTAGCCTTGACAAGTTCAAGCATGTCTCTCCTGACGGGGAAAGAAATAGTAATGTTATTAGATGATCTGGTATGGGGACGAGCCATTTTCCGATAGACGCAGTGTTAACCCCTCCAGACGATAGGAGTCCAGGACGCTGCACCTAGTGTTGTATTGCATAGCTGCCTGGGTGGGGCCTGATAGTGGCAGGGAATGCTGCCACTGTCAACTCATGTCAAGATACGGTGGGTAGCACATCGTTGTAGTATCTTTAGAACCCAGGCCCAGTCCTCAGTGGAGAAACCCGTCTTCTGCCGTTGTTTTTTAAGGTGAAAAAGAGATGTTCAGACATTTCAGGTCAGAGCGATACCATTAATTAATATCGGCATCTACACTTTTCCCTTATATTTGGGGGTGGGGAGGATGAGAAGGCAGAGATAGTAAATTTGAGTCAATAGTCTGACTACCGGGAGAAAGCTGACTAAGGAGGATAAGAGGTAGGGGGCAACACTTGGGAATGTTCTGGATGTCCCCAGGCACCTAGTGGGGAAATAACATAGAAAATACTCAAATATTGGTCACCGCTTGATGTTGTTTTATTGATTGGCCTTTATTAGTGCATGTAGAAAAGTGGGATGTGCTCTTCTTTCTGATGTTTCTTTGGTTTGCAGTTTTAATAAAAGCACTTTTTAAAGTATTTTACCCCTGCAGACACTTGAGTTTTGTTTTATGAGAGAACAGAGTGAGCTCCAGAAATAAGAGTCCACTTCAGGGACTGAAGAGACTGGCTGGAAGATAAAAATCAGGTGGGGAAGAAGTTGGAATAAGGGTTTGGCTATCAGCTAGGGCAGTGCAACCATCCTCTAACCTAAGTAGCAGTTCAACCTCATTTCACCCTATTAAAGGAGGAGGCATATGCTTGGGGTGATAAGAAGTAAGAAGATAGGGAAACTTTAGAAGCAGCTGAAACATCTGATCATAATGTAAACCTGTGCATTTTACATCTTCGAAGGAGTGGAGAACCTGTGCTGTGGTCAGAAGTGTTACTGTAGTTTTGTGTTGCTAAAGATGACAAGCGTTTATTTAAAGCTTTGAGATGTTAATTCCTTGCAGGTGATGCATTAAACCTCATCAGTCTAGACTGGATTTACTTAGAACAGTAGATAATGGTACAGGAGTCCAGCTGGAATTATGTTGCAAACTCTTCAAGATACATTAAATTTCTTTGGGGAAGACTTTAAGTTTTGTAAGATAGTAGGTAGATGACTGGAAAAGGCAGTGGCACCCCACTCCAGTACTCTTGCCTGGAAAATCCCATGGATGGGGGAGCCTGGTGAGCTGCAGTTCATGGGGTCGCTAAGAGTCAGACACGACTGAGCGATTTCACTTTCACTTTTCACTTTCATGCATTGGAGAAGGAAATGGCAACCCACTCCAGTATTCTTGCCTAGAGAATCCCAGGGATGGGGGAGCCTGGTGGGCTGCCGTCTATGGGGTCACACAGAGTCGGACAGGACTGAAGCAACTTAGCAGCAGCAGAGACACTAGTAAGTGCTCAAATTTTAGTACAAGAGACAGTGAATGAAGACCTGTGACTGGTTAGCTTCTGGATTACTTTTTTGGCTTGGATCTGTCCACCTACTTTAGGATGCCAGACATCTTCCTACTTTCCTGTTCTTTTAAAAAATTCCATCTTCAATTTTATCCTGACTGTGGAGTAAGATACAAGCTTTCCAGTTTACTTATTCTTTTTCATTAAGCAAAGCAGGCACAGAGATTCTTTAACATTTAAATAATTTGAATTTAAATCGCCATTGGGAGGCAGGGGAAAACAAAAATAGTAAATATGTGACAGTTACAAAGGTTTAAGAAATCGTACCAATTCCATTAGAGTCCTGTCCCTGTGTATTATTATGTCTGTTTTTCTTATATCAAACTTCCTTCTTAGAAAGTTTTTTTTTTTGTCATATTGCTATCAACAGGCATGAAGTTTCTCAAATTTCTGATGTCACATAACATGCAATTAGAATGTTCAGTTCAGTTCAATAGCTCAGTCATATCCGACTCTCCAACCCCATGGACTGTAGCCCGCCAGGCCTCCCTGTCCATCACCAACTCCCGGAGTTTACCCAAACTCATGTCCATTGAGTCGGTGATGCCATCCAACCATCTCATCCTCTGTCATCCCCTTCTCCTCCTGCCCTCAATCTTTCCCAGCATCAGGGTCTTTTCAAATGAGTCAGCTCTTCACATTAGGTGACCAAAGTATTGGAGTTTGAGCTTCAACATCAGTCCTTGCAGTGAACACCCAAGACTGATCTCCTTTAGGATAGGCTGGTTGGATCTCCTTGCAGTGCAAGGGACTCTCAAGAGTCTTCTCCAACACCACAGTTCAAAAGCATCAATTCTTCAGCACTCAGCTTTCTTTACAGTCCAATTCTCATACCCATACATAACTACTGGAAAAACCATAGGCTTGATTAGATGGACCTTTGTGGGCAAAGTAATGTCTCTGTTTTTTAATATACTGTCTAGGTTGGTCATAACTTTCCTTCCAAGGAATAAGCATCTTTTAGTTTCATGGCTGCAGTCACCATCTGCAGTGATTTTGGAGCCCCAAAAAATAAAGTCAGCTACTGTTTCTCCATCTATTTGCCATGAAGTGATGGGACCAGATGCCGTGATCTTACTTTTCTGAATGTTGAGCTTTAAGCCAACTTTTTCACTCTCCTCTTTCACTTTCATCAAGAGGGTCTTTATTTCCTCTTCACTCTCTGCCATAACGGTGGTGTCATCTGCATATCTGAGGCTATTGATATTTCTCCCAGCAATCTTGATTCCAGCTAGTGCTTCCTCCAGCCCAGTGTTTCTCATGATATACTCTGCATATAAGTTAAATAAGCAGGGTGACAACATACAGCCTTGACGTACTCCTTTCCCAATTTGGGACCAGTCTGCTGTTCCATGTCCAGTTCTAACTGCTGCTTCCTGGCCTGCATACAGATTTCTCAAGAGACAGGTCAGGTGATCTGGTATTCCCATCTCTTTCAGAATTTTCCACAGTTTGTTGTGATTCACACAGACAAAGGCTTTGGCATAATCAATAAAGCAGAAATAGATGTTTTTCTGGAACTCTCTTGCTTTTTCAATGATCCAGTGGATGTTGGCAATTTGATCTCTGGTTCCTCTGCCTTTTCGAAAACCAGCTTGAACATCTGGAAGTTCACGGTTCACGTATTGCTGAAGCCTGGCTTGGAGAATTTTGAGCATTACTTTGCTAGCATGTGAGATGAGTGCAATTGTGCAGTAGTTTGAGCATTCTTTGGCATTGCCTTTCTTTGGGATCGGAATGAAAACTGACCTTTTCCAGTCCTGTGGCCACTGCTGAGTTTTCCAAATTTGCTGGCATATTGAGTGCAGCACTTTTCACAGCATCATCTTTTAGGATTTGAAATAGGTCAGCTGGAATTCCATCACCTCCACTAGATTTGTTTGTAGTGATGCTTCCTGAGGCCCACTTGACTTGCCATTCCAGGATGTCTGGCTCTCGGTGAGTGAGCACTCCATCGTGATTATCTGGATCGTGAAGATCTTTTTTGTACAGTTCTTCTGTGTATTCTTGCCACCTCTTCTTAATATCTTCTGCTTCTGTTAGGTCCATACCATTTCTGTCCTTTATTGAGCCTGTCTTTGCATGAAATGTTCCCTTGGTATCTCTAGTTTTCTTGAGGAGATCTCTAGTCTTTCCCATTCTATTATTTTCCTTTATTTCTTTGCATTGATTGCTGAGGGAGGCTTTCTTATCTCTCCTTGCTATTCTTTGGAACTCTGCATTCAAATGGGTATATCTTTCCTTTTCTCCTTTGCTTTTCGTTTCTCTTCTTACCACAGCTATTTGTAAGGCCTCAGTGTTAGAATATTAGAAATAATGGCTATGAATTATTGGATGTTTATTAGGTTAGCCATTGCTTAAGAATCATTAGGGGACTTGATTCTATAGGTCTGGGTTGGAGTCTGAGAATTTTCATTTTCCCAAGAATGCCCTTTGAATGTAGTCCTGGTCTGTGGGCCACACTTAAAGTTAAGGCTTAGCCAGAAAAATTTGGAAATTCTCAGTGTAGAGTTGACAGTTGAGGTTGTGGGGATGGATAAGATCTTTGAGAAGGAGGGTGTGTGTGTGTGTGTGTATGTCTAGATACACAGAGACAGACAGTTGAAGAGAGAGGGAGGAAGCGAGGGAGAAGAGGAGGGAGACAGGAATGATTAAATTTCAGGGATAGTCGGTGGAGAAGGACGTAGAAAGGATGCAGCCAAGCAGGTAGGAGATGAGAGTAGTGCAGTGTCATAGGCAGTAGTTTCTGAGAGAAGGTGCTTTACTGGGTCTAGGAAGTGAAGACTGACAGCGGTTGGGAATGTGTAGTATGTGGAGTGGTCTGACAGAACGTCTGCCTTCTGTCTTCATTAACTGGATTTTTTTTTTTATTAAGTCCATCTCAAAGGATGCCTCCTGATACAGTACTAAACTCTGTTCTTTTCCCTGTGTTCATCCTCTGTCCATGTGATTTCATTCAGTTCTGTGGCTTTAAATACCATCTGTATTCATTCAGTTCCCAAATTTATATCTCTGGGTCATCTCACTTCTGAGCAGCACAATCACAGATCCAGCTGCCTTCCTGATATATCCACTTGGATGTCTGAAAAGTGTTTCAAATGGAGGAGCAATTAGGAAGCAACTACAGTAACCAAGCCATAGCTGATGGTGGCTTGTGCTAGAGCAGTGTCACTGGAGATGAAGAGAAGTGGGTGGATTGGAGAGAGGTTTTGGAAGTATGCTAGAAGTAGAAAGATTTGTTTATGGATTAGGCAAGACAGAGAAGGGAAGAAACATGACATCTGGATCCCCAGTTTTTGACTTAAGCATTCATGGCCATGTCTTTGTCATATACTGTGAGGAAAGACCAGGTTTGGGGAGGGCAACGAGGGGAGGCAGATTAAGTTTTGTTATCCCTGTCTCAGTAGGTGACACGTCCCTGATAGCTCATGAAGGCAGACCATCTTTCCCCACTCTACCTCTCTAGTCCTAGCCACCATCTGTTGCCTGGGCAACTGCAGTGGTCTCTTAGCTTCTGTTTTTGCCCTCTTCCAGTCCATCCTCCACAGAGCAATCAGAGTAATCTTTTAAAGACTAAATCAGATCATGTCAATCTCCTGCCTAAATCCTTGGTTTCCTGTCTACTTGGAATAAAATCTAAACTCATTACAAGTTCTTCCGGATCCTGCCTGATCCAGTCCGTTCATCTCCCCTCATCTCTGTTACTTTCTTCATCCACTTTTAGCTATCCTAGTTTCTAAAATAAGTCCAATCTCTTGTCTTACTTCAAGGGCTGTACCTTGCTTGCTGTTCTTTGTAGTATTTTTCCTCTGCCTTTTCTTGATACTTGTCTAAAGATGGGTTCCTCTTACAATTCTCTGTCAAAGCACTCTGTTTATTTCCTTCACTGTACTTATTATGATCTGTAATTACTGTATTGTCTTTATTGTTTAAATGTCTATTTCTGAAAAAAACAAACAAACAAAAAAGTCTGTTTCTTGTACCAGGATGTCTGATTTGTTCACTGATCTGTTCTGGTATATGCTTGATAAAGCAGACATTTATATACTCATAATGAATAAAGCGACTTCACTTTCACTTTTCACTTTCATGCATTGGAGAAGGAAATGGCAACCCACTCCAGTGTTCTTGCCTGGAGAATCCCAGGGACAGGGGAACTTGGTGGGCTGCTGTCTATGGGGTCTCACAGAGTCGGACACGACTGAAGCGACTTAGCAGCAGCAGCAATGAATAAAAGAGAATCCACATAAGTGATTTGTTTAGCAAGATTGTAGTGGTTGGGGGGGGAGATTACGGGTGGAGGATGAGAGGTGAATGAGGGACATATTAGGATAGTGGCTAACCTTGGCGTCTGGGATGAATGGGAGGTAAGGAAAGCCAAAACAGGAGTTCTGGGGGAATTGGTAAGATTTGAGGTGGTAAAGGTTATGGAATTGACATAAGTGGAAGGACTGCAGATTATGGTCATAAAGGGGAATTTGGGAGTTTGAGAAACATTTGGAGGCACACCAGGTTTTTTGTGGTGGGAGAGCCAGGTTTGATGCACCACTGTGCATTCCTTGCATACTCCTTTTGTATGTAGCGTGTCTTGGGCTATACACAACATTCCTGTTTACTGTCTGTCTGTCTTTCTAGACAGTAAACTCCTTAAGGACATGAAATGTTTCTTGTTCACGTCTGTATCTCCGATACCTAGCACAGTGCTTCAGATTTTTTATTGAGTGTGTGAATTTTAATGAATGAATGAGTGAAAGAGTGAAAAGACATAAGTGGAAGAAAAGGTAATAGGAGTTGAAGAGGTTAAGAGATAATGAGGCTTAAAAGTTTAAAATTGAGGAAGGATTTAAAAACTATCAACATTATGGAGGTATGATTTATGTACATAAAATGCATCCATTTTAGGTCTTTTTTGTTTGGCCTTAGTTCCCCAACCAGAGATTGAACCCAGGCGGTTGGCAGTGAAAGCATGAAGTCCTAACCACTGGACTACCAGGGAATTTTCCATTTGAAGTGTTTGATTGATGAGTTTTGACAAATGTATATACTTGTGTGACTACCACCACGTTAGAATGAAGGACATTTCTATTGCTGCTGAAGTTATTTTGTGCCCAAATGGGGAGATTTGGGTTTGTTTGATTTTTTTTTTCTCCAAGTTTATTATTGTTATGTTTGTGCAGTAATCATTATGAAAAATCAAAGAAAAGTTATCTACACTCTCATGTGTGTAGGGGATCTTTAAAAGATAACATAGTCTTTTGTTGATAGTTGACTCTAAAATGTTGAGAGAAGGAGTGAGAAGTTATATACCATTTTCAGTGTGGAGACATTTTTCCTTAGACATTTGTATATATTGTTTTAGGCCGGAGCACAGCTTTCTGTAGTAAGAGCAAACTTAGAGTAAGAAGACAAAGATGAAAACGAAAGTCTATTGAGTCCAGACTTAAGCCCTTTCCCACCAGATCATAGCAGGGCCTAGTGCCTGTTGCTTTTTTTCCATAAACATCTCCTAATTTCTGTTGTAGACAGCTAGGGAAAATTCTGATTTTCAGTACCAAATTCTGTAGAGTCATAAATGAAATTCTAAAACTACAAGTCAAGAGTGACAGCTTCAGTCCCTCTAGTAACTTACTATAGATGAACTGGTGCTTGAGAGTGACTGCTTATGTTTAATAACAGACATTGTCCTGCAAATAAAGAGGTTTTTATTCTCAGCAGTGCATAGAGAGTCTGTCTGGCTAGATGTGTATATAAATCAGTGACACAGAATAAACCAATGTAGTATCTGTCCATCCTTTATGTGTGCTGGCTTTGAGGGTTACCTTAGATTTCTTTGAAAGCGTTAATCATATGTTGGGCTCTGTGAAACAATTTTCTCTAAGCTTTTAACTCAGATGGCTTAAAACAGACTATTAAGGCCTCTTTAGTCCCAAATGATTCCTGTGATCTCCTTCCTACGTGTTCTTCCAAGATAATGTGATTAACATACCTCCTATTGAAGAACCAATAGTTATTTGGTGAGTCTGTTATTTAAAAGCATTTGGTACAGTCCTTTTTTTTTTTTTTAATTGTTGTTACACTCTGTAGTAAGCTCAGTGCTTGTGGAAATACAGTGTACTGAATAAATGCTACTGAAAGACCTCAGAAGAGTTATTGTGCTTCTCTAAGTGCCTGCTTGCTGTTCAGGAATGACAGACCCTGTCCAGAATGGAGTCTGCTGTTCATCACTTAAATATAATTCTCCTTCAAATAATTTACTTAATCTGTTCTTCAGAATGAAGTCTCTGACTTGTTTGGAGGAGTAGAGCTATAAACACTTACTGTGTCTTTATGAACTGCCTTTTACAAATCCTTTGAACCTTTGGTATGGTTGGACAAGAAATGACTTTAGACACAGGAGGAAAAATCTGTTAATTTATCCATGTATGTTTTTATATACACATACTCTGAGAAAGAATTTTCGTTTATTTAAACATAAATTCAACACAGTGGAAAGAGAATATGAGATCTGTACCCCATAGTGTAGAAAACCAGATTTCACTCATCCAGAGACTTTAAGGAGAGCTTTGAAAATTGGAGCATGAACCTATGGTCAGAGAAAAAAGGGAAGAGAATGGCTTAGGAGGGATGGAATGCTTTCAAAGACTGAATTCTGACAGCATGCATATATGTAAATTATTTCAACAGGGAAGAAGAGAGAGGGGCCTTATTTATCATACTTACTGTACATTTGATTCTGGCTAATGGCTTAGTGGTAAAGAATCCTCCTGCCAATGCAGGAGACCTGGGTTTGATCCCTGGATCAGGAAGATCCTCTGGAAAAGGAAATGGCAACCCACTCCAGTATTCTTGTCTGGGAAATCCCATGGACAGAGAAGCCTGGTGGGCTACAGTCCATGGGCTCACAAAAGAATTGAACATGACTTAGCAACTAAACAACAACAACAAAACAACAATTTTATCCATGCCTTGAAGACATAGTAGACATACCATATGTACAAACAATATAAGGCTTAACAGATATGATAATATTATAGGACACACACGCATACACAATCTCCTTAGGCTAGATTTTATATTAAAACTAACAAGGTGAGATTTAATTGCCATGAAAATAAAGCCTTATGTCTAGGACTGGGTATTTGTGTGTAGGACTAAATCTCTTGTATGTGACTGGTTTGAGGGTTTTAGGTTTTTTGCAGACTCACTAAGTCATAACATGATATGACTCAGAAAACAAAGCAAGCAAAAAAAAAAAAAAAAAAACCTCTTTAAGCAGCTTAGTGTCCAGGATAAGGGAAATACAGAAGCATATTTTACATGTTCTGTGAAAGAGTAATCAACATGGAATGTGGTCTGGATACCATGTCTTTATGGATGGCTAAATTTCATTTCTAGGAATGAGCAAGTTTTCTTTAGTTTCTACATTCCTGTTTTTAGCCCTGGAATAAAGAGATTAATGGGAGTTTTTATTTATTATCTTCATTTATTTGATAGGTTGTTGGGTGAAAGAGCAGAGTAATTTGTATTGGATTATTTCAGGCAGCATAACTTAAAAGTTATAGGAAGGTAAATTTTTGTTTAATTTGGGCTGTAAGAGAGTGGAAGCTGGCTGAGAGAAAGTCTTCAGACAGGCTTAGGGAGCTGATTATCAGATACAGACAATTTCCCTTTGGGATAAGTGAGTGAACTAGGGTTTTTGTTGTTTGCTTGTTTTTAAACTTCACAAATCTTTCAGATAGTATTACAAAAAATTTTAGTGTAACCAAAAATTTTCTTGGTTCCTAGAGGTGTTCCAGTTACAAATCCAGTACTTGCTATGAACAATTCTGCAAGCTCCAGATTTTGTTATGCCTTTAAATCAAGGGAATTAGAATTACAGGCCTTCTGAAGACTGTTGATGTCCATCAGTTATCTCAGGAAGCGTAAGTTGTGATTTGAACAAAAGGGAACTAGTATACTTATAGTAAGTTCCGTTTTCAGACTGATGTTCCCAAATAGGCATCCCAGTCCCTGGGTCAGAGTTGAAAGAATATCTTTAATCTCCTTGGGGACAAGGAAAATATTTGGAATGTTTGAGAATTTAAGCGTGTGAGAACTTGTTTTCACAGAACAGCCGATTAGGAAAGTCTTCCCTTATCTAAATATTGAAAAAAAAAGTTTTTTCCCCTGAATATGAAAATGTAAAATTCTTAATCATGTCTCAAATTGGAGAAAATGCTAAAAGCAACCAACCAAAGAACAAAATCAAACCTACTCCAGTCACCAGTAATTCCTGAACATGTCACTCAGGAAAGTACACCCTGAATAGTTTTTCTTATTGAGGAAAAAAAAAGAAAGAAACCTTATCTGAAAAAAGATTTTCATAGTCGTGGCAGTCATCTAGGAGAGAATTTTTTGTGAAACAGTATAATTGTACTTTGTCTTCTTTAAGAATTTTGTAAACAGTTTTGGAAGGTTTAATGTTATTTGCTTTGTTCTCTCTAGCAAGAAGTCCGTAACTTTCAGCAATGACTGAGAACTTGTACTTGAGATAGGCTTGTGGGGATACAAGGATTTGGAAGGAAAGTACCTTCCCTCAAAGAGCTAACAGTCTGGTTGAAGGGGCTTGATGTCCACATTTAAAGGTAACTACCCACTCCAGTATTCTTGCCTGGAGAATCCCAGGGACAGGGGAGCCTGGTGGGCTGCCGTCTGTGGGGTCACACAGAGTCAGACACGACTGAAGCGACTTAGTAGCAGCAGGAGCAGCAATGTTATCTAGCCGGAGAAGGCAATGGCAACGCACTCCAGTACTCTTGCCTGGAAAATCCCATGGACGGAGGAGCCTGGTAGGCTGCAGTCCATGGAGTCACTGAGTCGGACACGACTGAGCGACTTCACTTTCACTTTTCACTTTCATGCATTGGAGAGGGAAATGGCAACCCACTCCAGTGTTCTTGCCTGGAGAATCCCAGGGACGGGGGAGCCTGCTGGGCTGCCGTCTGTGGGGTCACACAGAGTCAGACACGACTGAAGCGACTTAGTAGCAGCAGGAGCAGCAATGTTATCTAGCCGGAGAAGGCAATGGCAACGCACTCCAGTACTCTTGCCTGGAAAATCCCATGGACGGAGGAGCCTGGTAGGCTGCAGTCCATGGAGTCACTGAGTCGGACACGACTGAGCGACTTCACTTTCCCTTTTCACTTTCATGCATTGGAGAGGGAAATGGCAACCCACTCCAGTGTTCTTGCCTGGAGAATCCCAGGGACGGGGGAGCTTAGTGGGCTGCCATCTATGGAGTCGCACAGAGTTGGACATGACTGACATGACTTAGCAAACAAAAACAAAAACAAAATGTTATCTAGCAAAGATGTAGATTCTGAATGTGTACCTCCTTTAGTATTGGACTTATGGGAGAGAGAAATTTCCTTAGGTTGGTTAGTGAAGTATTCATGGAGGTGAGTTTAGAGCTAAATGGACTTTAAGGAAGAGGTGAGGTAGAAGGGTAGAGAGCTAGTGGTAGAGTCAGTGAAGAAGGTGTTGAAGGCATCAACACCTAGAGATTCTATCCAAATCAAATCCAAAATTCTATAAAGATAGCATTTTACAGTGTTAGTTCCTCAGACTGAGATGTGTAATGACAGAGATAAAATTTAAGAACATTTAGTGGCACCCATGAATATTAGGCATTTGTTAGCTAAAGAGGCTTTATTTAGAGGGAGATTTAAAAAAGAAGGCAAAGCTTTTTTTTTGTTTTACTATTAAAGTGAAATTGATCAAGTCTTATGGGTAAACTTAAATGAGTTATATATTTATATTTGATTAAGTGGAATGAGCACTGAACTCTTGAGAGTCAGGATACCTAAGTTCTGCTCCTGACCCTGATAATTAGTATTCAGTCTTGGACAAGCCAGTTTACTTTTTCCTTATAACTCGGTTTTAAATGAAGGAATTGAACCAGAATAGATCCCTGAGGTTTTGGGTGATTCTCAAGTTTCTCATGTTCTTAAAAACATTCTTGGAAACTAGATTAGAAACTAGTTCTGTGCCTTCCATAATTAGATAGGACAGAAAAGGGGTTTTGGTGTATAGTACTGAATATATAGAGAATTTTTTTTTTTTAATGCTCTTTGAAGAAAAGAATTTCAGGTACAACATAGAATGTTAAATCTTCTAGTTACAGTTATTGTCAGGTATGCAAACGTGAGTTGTTTGTTTGTGAGTACCCTATAAATATTAAAGTTAGAATATTGGAAGGTACGGTTGGTTTTTTTTTTTTTAAGGTTTTAGTAAAATATTTTAAATTTTATAATTAAAAAATTGCTCCCAAAATATGGAATCGCCATAAAGATATTATTGTTATTAGGTAAGCAAACTTACAAATTCCATGAAAATAGGCTAAAATCCCACTACTCACTACTGTTAACATTTTGGTATATATTCCTGCTAAATTTTCCCCATGTTAATATATATAGTATATAACCAAATGAGATTTTATACATGCTTCTTTGTAACCTACTTTAATGTACTGTATATCTTTACTGCCTTTCCACTAGGTAGAAATAGACATCTTCAATATCATCTCCCTTTTTCAAACTTATTTTGAACTCATTTTAGACTTTTAAGAAAACTTACAAAAATAGCACAGGCAGTTCCATTATATCCCTAACCCCTGCATCCCCTAATGTTAGCATCTCACATAAAGTAGTACAGTTATTAGGGTTAGGAAGTTAATATTTCTATGAACTAAACAACAGTCCTTATTCAAATTTTACCAGTTTTCCTACTAATGTCCTTCTTCTGTTTCAGGAGCCTGTCAAGGTTCCCATCTTACCTCCCACCTGTTTGTTTCATCCAGTATGTAACGGTGTCTCAGTTTCTCCATAGTCTCCTTTCAGTTTTTAACAGTGTCTTGATTTTTCCTTATTTTTAATGACCTCAGCAAGACTGCTCAAGAATATTGAGCAGTTACTTTGCACAATGTTCCCAGTTTGGGTAGGACATTCTCTTACATTTGGAAGGAGGGTATATGTTTTTGGCAAGAATAACAAAAATGGTACCATATCCTTCTCAGTATATCATATTAAGGGATTCTTGATATCAGTATTTCTTATTACTAGTGATATTTATCTTAATCACTTGGTTAAGTTGGTATCTGCAAGGTTTCTCTATAGTTACTACCTTTTCCCTTTGTTCTTAATAAGTATCTTAAAGGGAGACACTTTGAGACTTTTTGGCATCATTTTAATAGATGTATCTCCTGTGTTTTTTTTAGAGTTTTTTTCCCCCCCTCTTGATTGCATTATTGACACTTATCAAACAAGGTCAAACAGTGTAACATCATTTACAGTAAAAAGTGAAAATTCTGAGACCTTTCCCTCAGTTCTTTTTCCCATATAACCACTGCTAACTATTTGATGTTTCTCTTGCTAGACATTCTGTGTTTAGGAAACATAATGATACATGTATCTATACAGATATATATGTATATCTCTACATTGATGTACATGTTGAATTAGGAAACTCAAATGTGTAGAAATGTATAAATATCATCTAGAGGTTTGTTTTTGCTTTTACAAAAATGAAGTTATATTATTTTAAATTTGCTTTTTTCAGTCTACAGTATTTTATGACCTTCTGACTGCATATAATACTGTGGATGTACCCTTTAATGATAAACATTTAGGTGGACTTTGTTTTTTCACAGTTACAAGTGGTATAGTGGACACAATGGAATATATATATATATATATTTACAGTTAAGTAGGTCTGATTAAATGATAAATTCCACCATTTCTTTAAACTATTCCCTTATTGATGGACATTCAGATTTTTTTTCCTGTTATGAATAACTTTGTATATGAAATGTATAGATTGAAAAAACTTTAAAATGATTTTTGATAGATAATACATATGGTAAAAAAAAAGAAATAGTAAAAATGTTTATACAGTGAAAAATAGAGGCCTATTTCTGCTGTTAACAGTGTATTTTGAACCCTTTCAAAGATTGTCTACTCTTACGTAAGCATATACTGATATATCTCCTCTCTTCGCGTTGAAAGACGTGAAGAGGAGATATATCAGTATTCACTGTTTTGTATTGTTTGCTTTTTATTTAACCATATAGCTTGAAGAATGTCTTATATTAGTACATTTAAACCTGTGCCCCCTCTCTTTTATACAATGACTGCATTGAATTTATGTGCCATGATTTATTCAGCTTTTGTTATGGGACATTTAAGTTGTTTCTAGCCTTTTATTATTATAATAATCCTGCAAATAAAATACTTGTATATATTTCTTTTTACATATTTGAGTTTATCTGTGAGGAACAGATTCCTCGAAGTGGGAATTTCTCAGTCAAAGTTTATATAAATTAAAAATTTTAATAATTATTAAAATTGTCCTTCTGAGAGGACAGGCTAATTTAATTTCTACAATAATACCTAATTTTAATATAATATGTTTTATATAAAGTTTTATAGAGTTGAACTTATGGAGGCATATTGAGCTTCAGGAGAGCAAACTCAGCCTTATATATAATCAAATATATGTAACTTAGTTACTTATGATGGAATTTTATGTAAATTCTTTAAAAAAATTTTTTTTATTGGAGTCTAGTTGATTTATAATGCGTTAGTTTCAGGTGTACACAAAGTGAATCAGTTTTATGTGTATATACACACACACACACACACACAAGCACATATATCCACTCTTTCTTTAGATTCTTTTCCCATATAGGCATTACAGAGTATTGAGTAGAGTTCCTTGTGCTATTACAGGAGGTTCTTATTTGTTACCTATTTTATGTATATAGTACTGTGCATATGTCAGTTGCAGTCTCTCGATTTATGCCTTTCCCCTGTTAATGATTAATTCTAATTGTATGTCAGCTTATAAAACTCCTTAGACAAGTTTTATGAGTTTATCATAGTTGAATAGATTTCTGATTCCTTTTCTTTGTCCTGAAAACTGGTTTTTAACACTTCAAACGGGCACCTATTATTTGTTCTTTTTTTTTTTTTTAGTTTTTAATTTTTTTAAATTTTAAAATCTTTAATTCTTACATGCGTTCCCAAACATGAACCCCCCTCCCACCTTATTTATTCTTAAGATATAGTGAACAAGTATGTGTTCACCTTGTCAGAACTCTTAATGATTTTATAAACGTTATCTAGCCTTTATTTTTAAAGACTGAAGAGTCCTAGTTTTCCACCCCTATTATTTTTTCTAGGATTCTTTCATTTCCCTTGATGGTTTTTGCTTCAGGCAGAAAGTGAAGAGGAACTAAAAAGCCTCTTGATGAAAGTGAAAGTGGAGAGTGAAAAAGTTGGCTTAAAGCTCAACATTCAGAAAACGAAGATCATGGCATCCGGTCCTATCACTTCATGGGAAATAGATGAGGAAACAGTGGAAACAGTGTCAGAGTTTATTTTTGGGGGCTCCAAAATCACTGCAGATGGTGACTGCAGCCATGAAATTAAAAGACGCTTACTCCTTGGAAGGAAAGTTATGACCAACCTAGATAGTATATTGAAAAGCAGAGACATTACTTTGCCGACTAAGGTCCATCTAGTCAAGGCTATGATTTTTCCTGTGGTCGTGTATGGATGTGAGAGTTGGACTGTGAAGAAGGCTGAACGCCGAAGAATTGATGCTTTTGAACTGTGGTGTTGGAGAAGACTCTTGAGAGTCCCTTGGACTGCAAGGAGATCCAGCCAGTCCATTCTGAAGGAGATCAGCCCTGGGATTTCTTTGGAAGGAATGATGCTAAAGCTGAAACTCCAGTACTTTGGCCACCTCATGTGAAAAGTTGACTCATTGGAAAAGACTCTGATGCTGGGAGGGATTGGGGGCAGGAGGAGAAGGGGATGACAGAGGATGAGATGGCTGGATGGCATCACTGACTCGATGGACATGAGTCTGAGTGAACTCTGGGAGTTGGTGATGGACAGGGAGGCCTGGTGTGCTGTGATTCATGGGGTCGCAAAGAGTCGGACATGACTGAGTGACCGAACTGAACTGAACACTACCCAATGGCCTGAACAGCCAGTCTTACTTCTTGGGATCAGGGTATTCCTGTGCTAAGAGGGCCAGGACTTTAGCTATGTAGATAGCTGTGGGTGGGTGCTCTATCCTCTGTTGGCAAATTGGGTTAGTATATGATAAATATACCTCATAGTTGCCTCCTATTTCTGTGTAATTTCATAGAAGCAATAGCTCAATTTAAGAAGTAGGGACATGTTCATTTTAATATATATCTGTTCTAAAATTTATCTTTCACAGTTTGATTGTATGAAAATTTGAAAAATGCACAGTGAGTAGCAGAACTGGATATCAGTTACTCATGTTTATTTTGAGGAACAGAAAGTTTTAATTTAGATTAATTCTGTTTTATCCATTTTTTTTCATGGTTAGCTGTTTTTGTGCCCTGTTCAAGAAATCTTTGCCCTCCCAGAGGATGTCAAAGTGTTTTCTTCTATGTGTTTGTCAAGTAATTCTACAGTTTTAGTTATTACATTTAAATCTGTGATCCATTTCAAATTAATTTTTGTGTATGGTATGAAGTATGGGTTGAAGTTAATTTTTTTCCATTAGGATATCTAATTTCTCCTGCACCAATTTTTGAAAATGGCTGTCTTTTTTGAACTACGTTGTTTCCTTTTTTAAAAAATGAATTGACACTGCACTCCAGTATTCTTGGGCTTCCCTTGTGGCTCAGCTGATAAAGAATCTGCCTGCAACGTGGGAGACCTGGGTTTGATCCCTGGGTTGGGAATATCCCCTGGAGAAGGGAAAGGCTACCCACTCTAGTATTCTGGCCTGGAGAATTCCATGGACTATGGGGTTGCAAAGAGTCAGACACGACTGAGCAACTTTTGCCTTCACTTTACATACGTATGTGGATTCATTTTTAAACTGTCTTAGTTCCATTGATAAATGTATATATACACCAGTGCTAATTTCATACTATTAGTATACCTTTATAGTAGGTCCTAAAATCAGGTACTGTTAAGTCTCCAAGTCCTTTACATTTCCTCTTTTTTTTGGCTACCATGCACAGCTTGTAGGATTTTAGTTCCTCAACAAGGGATTGAACCTGGATCATGATAGTGAAAGTGCCAAGTTCTAACCACTGGACTGCGAGGGAATTCCCTCCATATTAGTTTTAGAATTAGCTTGTTAATTTTTACAAGAAAGCTTGCTTGGATTGTGTAGAATTTGTAGCTCAGTTAGGATGTATAAACCTTTTAAAAATATTGAATCCTATAAACAATGAACATGATGCAACTCTTCATTTTTTAAGATATTTTATAAATTTCTCTCAATAATGTTTTGTAGTGTTCAATGTGAACTAATTGCCAAGTATTTTTTGATGCTACTGTAAATGCTATTTTTTAAAATTTCATTTTCCAGTTATTTGTTGCTAGTATATAGAAATATAGTTGATTTTTATGTATTGATCTTACATCTAATGAGCTTGCTTAGTTCACTTAGTATTCTTACTTGTTTTTTTTTGTTTTTTTTTTTTTTGTTGTTTTTGCTACACTGGGTCTTTGTTGCTGTGCACAGGCTCTCTCTAGTTGCGGCCACGGGGGCTACTCTCTTTGCAGTTTGTGGGCTTCTCATTGTGGTGGCTTCTCTTGTTGTGGAGCATGGGCTCAGTATTTGGGTGCACAGGCTTAGTTGCCCCACAGCATGTGGAATCTTCCCTCAAACCTGTGTCCCCTCCACTGGCAGGTAGATTCTTAATCTCTGTACCACCATGGAAGTCTGTGTGTGTGTCTGTTTTAATAGTTTATGTATTATTTTGTTTTTGGCTGTGCTGGATATTTGTTGCCACACGGGCTTTTCTCTAGTTGTGGGGAGAGGGTGCTACCCTCTAGTTGTGGTGTGCCAGTGTCTCATTGTGGTGGCGGCTTCTGTGGTTCCTCGGCTCTAGGGCATGGGCTCAGTTGCTCCGCGCCATGTGGGATCTTCCCAGATTGGGGATCAAACCCATGTCTCCTGCACTGGCAGGCGGATTCTTTACCACTGAGCCACCAGGGAAACTTGTGTGTGATTTTTAATTGATTTCTCAGAATTTCTTTGTGAAGAGTAATCATATTGTATGTGACTAGAGACAGTTTTATTTCTTGCTTTCCAGTCACCATGCCTTTTATTTATTTTTCTTGTTTTATTTCACTAGCTATGACCTCTAGTACTGTAGTAAATAGAAGAGAACAGATATCTTTGCCTCATCCTTGATCTTTGGGAGAGAATTATTTAGTGTATTATTGCAGATATTTGTCTCAATCTGTGGTTCTCCTTTTCATCTTTCAAACCATATTATTTTTTATTCACTATGAAAATTTCCATAAATAACTTTTTATTGTACAGTTCTGTGAGTTTTGAGAGTTGCCAACAGTTGTGTAATCATCACCATAATACCGATGCTACAGAACTGTTCCACTGCCCTCAAAATTTATGTTGCTGCTACTTTGTTGTCAGCCTCTTGCAACCACTGTGCTATCCTCTATCTCTGGTAGTTTTGCCTTTTCTGGAATGTTATATAAATGGAATTATATAGTACATAGCCTTAAATTTTTTTTTTAATTTAGAATATTGTTGTTGTTTAGTCTTTCTAAGTCATGTCCAGTTCTTGGCAACCCCTTTGACTGCAGCACTCCAGGCCTCCCTGTCCCTTACTATCTCCCAAAGTTTGTCCAAGGTCATGTCCGTTGAATCAGTGATGCTATCCAGCCATATCATTCTCTGCCACCCTCTTCTCCTTTTGCCTTCAATCTTTCCCAGCATCAGAGTCTTTTCCAGTGAGCCGGCTCTTCACCAAAGTGTTGGCGCTTCACCTTCAACATCAGTCCTTTCAATAACTATTCAGGGTTGATTTCCTTTAAGATTGACTGGTTTGATCTTGCTGTCCAAAGGACTCTTCAAGAGTCTTCTCCAACACCACAGTTTGCAAGCATCATTTCTTTGGTACCCATCCTTCCTTATGGTCCAGCTCTTACATTCATACAAGACTACTGGAAAAACCACAGCTTAGACTATACAGACCTTTATCAGCAAATATGAAGCTAGTATAAATGCCTTATATGGTTCTTATGTAAATATAAAACAAACATGAAATACTAATAAAACCAGAAAGCCAACCCATTTCAAATGAACAGAATTAATTTAATTCAGTTCAGTTCAGTCACTCAGTCGTGTCCAACTCTTTGCGACTCCATGGACTGCAGCACACCAGGGCTCCCTGTCCATCACCAACTCCTGGAGTCTATTCAGACTCAGGTCCATTGAGTCAGTGATGCCATCCAACCATCTCATCCTCTGTCGTTCCTTTCTCCTCCCACCTTCAGTCTTTCCCAGCATAAGGGTCTTATTCAGATGTGTCAGTTCTTCGCATCAGGTGGCCAAAGTATTGGAGTTTCAGCTTCAGCATCAGTCCTTCCAGTGAATATTCAGGATTGATTTCCTTTAGCATGGCCTGGTTGGATCTTGCTATCCAAGAGACTCTCAAGAGTCTTCTCCAACATCACAGTTCAAAAGCATCAATTCTTCAGTGCTCAGCTTTCTTTATAGTTCAACTCTCACATCCGTACATGACTACTGGAAAAACCATAGCTTTGACTAGACGGACCTTTTTTGGTAAAGTAATGTCTCTGCTTTTTAATATACTGCCTAGGTTGGTCATAACTTTCCTTCCAAGGAGCAAGCATCTTTTAATTTCATGGCTGTAGTCACCATCGGCAGTGATTTTGGAGCCCAAAAAAATAGTCTGCCATTGTGTCGTGTCCACTGTTTCCCCATCTATTTGCCATGAAGTGATGGGACCGGATGCCATGATCTTAGTTTTCTGAATGTTGGGTTTTAAGCCAACTTTTTCACTCTCTTTCACCTTCATCAAGAGGCTCTTTAGTTCCTCCTCACTTTCTGCCATAAGGGTGGTGTCATCTGCATATCTGAGGTTATTGATATTTCTCCCTTTATTCCAGCTTGTGCTTCATCTAGTCTAGCATTTCTCATGATGTACTCTGCATAGAAGTTAAATAAGCAGGGTCACAATATACAGCCTTGACGTACCCTGTTCCCAATTTGGAACCAGTCTGTTGTTCCATGTCCCGTTCTAACTGTTGATTCTTGACCTGCATACAGATTTCTCAGGAGGCAGGTCAGGTGGTCTGGTATTCCCATCTCTTTCAGAATTTTCCACAGTTTGTTGTGATTTACACAGTCAAAGGCTTTGGCATAGTCAGTAAAGCAGAAGTAGATGTCTTTCTGGACCTCTCTTGCTTTTTCGATGAACCAGTGGATGTTCGCAAATTGATCTCTGGTTCCTCTGCCTTTTCTAAATCCAGCTTGAACATCTGGACGTTCACGGTTCACGTACTGTTGAAGCCTGGCTTGGAGAATTTTCAGCATTACTTGCTGACATGTGTGATGAGTACAATTGTGCAGTAGTTTGAGCATTCTTTGGCATTGCCTTTCTTTAGGATTGGAATGAAAAAACTGACCTTTTCCAGTCCTGTGGCCAGTGCTGAGTTTTCCAAATTTGCTGGTATATTAAGTGCAGCACTTTCACAGCATTATCTTTTAGGATTTGAAATAGGTCAGCTGGAATTCCATCACTTCCACTAGCTTTGTTCATAGTGGCCCACTTGACTTCACATTCCTGGATGTCTGGCTCTAGATGAGTGATTATCTGGGTCGTGAAGATCTTTTTTGTACAGTTCTCCTGTGTATTTTTGCCACCTCTTCTTCTGCTTCTGTTAGATCCATACCATTTCTGTCCTTTATTGTGCCCATCTTTGCATGAAATGTTCCCTTGGTATCTCTAATTTTCTTGAGGAGGTCTGTAGTCTTTCCCATTCCATTGTTTTCCTCTATTTCTTTGCATTGATCACTGAGGAAGGCTTTCTTATCTCTCCTTGCTATTCTTTGAAACTATGCATTCAAATGGGTTTATCTTTTCCGTTTCTCCTTTGCCTTTTGCTTCTCTTCTTTTCATAGCCATTTGTAAGGCCTCATCAGACAACCATTTTGCTTTTTGCATTTCTTTTTCTTGGGGATGGTCTTGATCACTGCCTCCTGTACAGTGTCACGAACCTCCATCCATAGTTCTTCAGGTACTCTGTCTATCATATCTGATCCCTCGAATCTGTTTGTCACTCCACTGTATAATCATAAGGGATTTGATTTAGGTCATACCTGAATGGTCTAGTGGTTTTCCCTACTTTCTTCAATTTAAGTCTGAATTTGGCAATAAGGAGTTCATGATCTGAGCCACAGTCAGCTCCCGGTCTTGTTTTTGCTGACTTTATAGAGGTTCTCCATCTTTGGCTGCAAAGACTATAGTCAGTTTGATTTTGGTGTTGACCATCTGGTCATGTCCATTAACTGCAACTCGATTGCCAATGTTGGTTTGAGAGTAGAGAGTTCTATCTTTCCTGCCTCTATTTAAAGACTGCTGTTACTTAATGGCATTAAAAATGTTGGGCTGGCTGGGTGGTTTGAGGTAATTGCCTCACATTTAAGGCCAAATTGCCAATGAGTAATCCATGAATGTCTTTTAACAGGGCGTTTCTGGGTACTTAGAAAGCTCTCTTGCTTGATTGAAGACAAAGGTGGCGTTATTGGAATCTACATATAGTATCTGTTAAAACCACTTATAATGGGAGTCAGGAATTTGGTCCAGAGATGTGCTTTGCTCAGTTCACATATATGCTGTCAATATGAACAAGGTCCCAACTACTAAGAGGCAGTAGTACATAATCTTTTTGAGTTTGACTTCTTTTGATGTTGCATGTGTTGATAATTCAGTCCTTTTATTGCTGAGCAATAAAGGAGTATGCTGAATATTCTGTGCTTTGGATGTACAAACTGTTCATAATTTGCCAGTTGAAGGACAAATGAGTCATTTCTAGTTTGGGGCAATTATGAATAAAGCTGCTCTAACTTTCAAGTATAAGTGTTTTGTGAATGTAAGTTTTTATTTCTTGATTAGATAACTAGGAGTTTGATTGCTGGGTCATATGGTAAGTATATATTTAACTGTGTGAGAAACTGCTGAACTCTTTTGTAAAGTGTGTGCATAACATTTTGAGTCCCTTTCCTTTCCAAGTTTTCTACATTTGTGTTGATACTTGGTATTGCCAAATTTTTATTTTATTTTTTTACCTACACTCTGATAGGTTTTATAGGGATATCTCACTGCCACTTTAATTTGCATTTCTCTAATGATTTAATGATGTTGAGCATGTTTTCCTGTGCAAATAAGCATGGCAAAAAGCCACCTGTAACTTTCTTTTGAAGAGCAGAAGGTTGTTTGTTTGTTTTTGCTGGTGTTCATTTATCTTTTCTTTTTGTTTTATGGTGAGTGCTTTTTGCGTTCTAAAACTCTGACACTCATTCATTTTCATCTCATTAAATGCTATGGTTCCTTTAAATAATTAAATTAATAGTAAATCCTTAGAGTTCTCATCACAAGGAAAAAATCATTTTTTCCCCATTCATTTAATTTTATATCTGTGTGAGATGATGGATATTCACTAAAACTCTTATGGTAATCATTTCATGATGTATGTAAGTCAGATAATTATGTTGTACACCTTAAACTCATTAAGTGCTGTATGTCAATTATATCTCAATAAAACTGGAAGAAAAAAATAAAATTTAATTAAACTACTGGTATGAGGAATACTTTATCACTGCAGCCTCTGACTGATAATGGAATCACCTTCACACACCAGGAGTTGGCCACGTCAGCAGGGAAGAGTAATTCTCATCTGCTATAGTTGCACTTCTTTTTTCTATATGTGAACGACCACTTATTTCTAAGTCCTTTAAAAAAAAAAAAATCACCTACATTCCTTTTGTATTTGCTACTGTTCAGTCGCTCAGTCCTGTCCATCTCTTTGCAACCCCATGGACTGCAGCATGCCAGGCTTCCCTGTCCCTCACTGTCTTCTGGAGTTTGCTCAGTCTTATGTCCATTGAATAGATGATGCCATCCAACCATTTCATCCTCTGTAGCCCCCTTCTTATTCTGCCATCAATCTTTCCCAGCATCAGGGTCTTTTCCAATGAGTCGGCTCTTCACATCAGGTGGCCAGAGTATCAAAGCCTCAGCATCAGTCTTTCTAATGAATATTCAGGGTTGATTTCCTTTAGGATTGACTGGTTTGATCTCCTTGCTGTCCAGGGGACTCTCAAGAGTCTTTTCCAGCACTAAAGCTCCTTTTGTATTGGGCTTCCCTGGTGGCTCAGAGGTTAAAGCGTCGGCCTTCAACGCAGGAGACCCGGGTTTCAATCCCTGGGTCAGGAAGATCCTCTGGAGAAGGAAATGGCAATCCACTCCAGTATTCTTGCCTTTTGTATTGGTGAAGGGTAAAATAAGAGTATACTGTAAATCACTTTCTCTGAAACTACAGAATTATGCCATTATCTGTGCCATTACTTGTGCTCCTAGATCTTTAAGAAGGAACTTGTAAGAAAGTTTAATTTTTGTTTTGTTTTGTTTTTCAGTGGTGGGATCAGCAGATTGATTTTTATACTACTTTCTTGAACTATTTGGCACAAGTGGTGCCTGAAATTTATTTTGCTGAAATGGACCCAGATTTGGAAAAGCAGGAGGAGAGCATACAGAGGTCAATATTCACTCCACTGGAATGGTACTTATTTGGAGAAGATCCGGATATTTGCTTAGAGAAACTGAAGCACAGTGGAGCGTTTCAACTTTGTGGGAAGGTTTTCAAAAGTGGAGAGACAACATATTCTTGTAGGTAAGATTTAGAAATGTACAGGATTGGTTGTAATTACACCTTGATATTCTGTGCCTATTTTATGATATACCTTTCTTGGTGTATTGCTAGTTGTATTTAATTCTTCTTAATTAACTTCCTATTATTATGCATTTATTTATGTTTGTTTTTGCTAGTACAGCTTACTTTTGAATATATGACTTACACAATTCTCTCATTTTTCTTCTTGTTCTCTGAAAGTATATAAGTGATTGATTTTTGCCTTGTTTATAATGTAGTCCATACACCCTTATCTGAAACTCTTGGTGCCACATGTATTTCAGAATTCTGAATACTTCCCCAGTAGAGTTAGGGCAGGATCCTACAATCAAACACAGCATTTCTATAAGAAACCTATGACTGTTCACAGCAAGTGATATAAATAAAGTCTGTAGTCCCTTGTCATTTCAAGTTGTTTTTTTGCCACCAAGTGACATTTGGTATCAAAGAACCTGTTGGAGCATTTGTAACTTAATTGGATAGAAGAGGTCAGTGGTAGGGAAACTGGAAATGGCTTTAGGTTTTTTGCCTTTTGGGAAAGGACTTAAGCAGCATGGTAACACAGAGAACTTTTTTATTCTCTACTCTTGCCTGAAACTTTTTAACTTTTAGATCTTAATTGCACTTTTAGGGGTTGTTTTTTTTTTCTTTTATTAGAAGTTGTTTAGGTTAGGAATGTGACTCTTTAGATTTTATAAATACAGAGAATTACTTTTTGCTTCACTGTAATTCTAGATTTGACTGATTTGTGTTCAGCTGGTAAAGAATCACCTGCAATGTGGGAGACCTGGGGTCGATCCCTGGGTTGGGAAGATCCCCTGGAATATGGCATGACAACCCCCTCCAATATTCTTGCCTGGCGAATCCCCATGGACAGGGAGCCTAGCAGTCCATGGGGTCACAAAGAGTCAGACACAACTGAGTGACTAAGCACACACAGCAGTTGTTTAGAACATACTACATTTCTTTATTCTCTTTTTTTCTTGGGGAAAATTCACCTTTTGTATTTTGTATACCATTTTGCTATATAGCAGTTTCATTTATCTTGTTAAGTACTTTAGTGGAAGCCCGGTCAGTTTCAACTAAAGCATAGTAGAAGACATTTGTAGACCTCATTTCTCCAAAAGGGTCCCAGAGGCATTTTTAATTGTCACAACTAGGGGAATGGTACTAACATCTAGTGGATAGAGGCCGGGTTGCTGCTTAACCATCCTGTGGTACACAGGACAGTCTCCTGTATCACCAGCAAATAATTATTCAGTTTAAAATGTCAGTACTGCTGAGATTTGGAAATCCTGCTGTGAGTAGGTTAGTAGAACATATATATTTTAGAAACTGCTATTAGTCAGTCTTTACTTATTAACATTTAAAAGTTCAGTTTTAACATTGTGCAATTCCATCGCTTCAAATTTTCTAAATAAATATTCTAAAAATTAATTTTGCACTTTGCACTTGTTTATATTATTGTCAATGTTTCCCTGAAAGTATTAAATAAAATTTTACATTTTAAAAGTTTTTATTAAGGAAAATATTAAGAATTTAATTTAAATTTAAATTTAATTTAATTTATTCAATAAATATTCATTGAATATTTAACATGTGCCAGGCACTGCTCTACATGCTTGGGACATATTATACAAAATAAATTAAAATCCTTTCCCTTATGTTGCTTACATTCTAAGGAATTTTGTCTTTAACCAAGCCTCATTTACCAGTGAACAATCAGTGCCTGTAAAATACATTTGTAACTGTAATAGGATAAGATGATGCAGAAAGTGAAGAAAAACTGATGAGTTTTTCAGAAAACTAATTTTGGCGTACGTGCTGCCAAATCATGCACCAGAAAACTAATTTTGAAGTGGAATTTAATAGTAGTAGTTTGAAACCAGGTGAAAGGTCAAAGTAATGAGGATAATTTAGGAAACAAAACCAAACATCCAACCATATACATTCAAATATGGCCAGAAAGAGGCCAACATTATTTGGAATTCAATTTTTAAAGCATTTTCATAAATAGTTTGTGTATCATATAGGAAATTGATTCACATTATATCATTGTTATACTTTGAGTATCAATGGGAATCATCTAAATTTTGGCACCTGATTTTTAATCTTTTGCAGGGACTGTGCAATTGATCCAACATGTGTACTCTGTATGGACTGCTTCCAGAATAGTGTTCATAAAAATCATCGTTATAAGGTATGGAAATAAATGCATAAAATTTCTTCATTGGCAGGAGACTGATGGTCAGCTAATCCAAATTCCTGATGAGTACTTGAGTTTCTGCTGTAACACATCTGATATGTGAACCTTTAGCTCTGCTTAAACATATGTGATGGAGCATCTGCTACCTCAAGAGACAGCCCCTTACAATTTTTTTTTTAAGTACATCACTTTTATACAAAAGATTGTAGAAAGCATATTAACAGCTTAAACAATAACTATAAAGTGTTCACTTTTCTAACCACCCCTTAGATCAAGAAATGAGACATTGCCAGCTCTCAGGGGCCTCCTTCTGGATCACCATCCTTCTCTCCCACTTTATGATATAACCTCTCGTCTGTGTTTTGTGATAACAGTTTCCTTCATTTTCCTTTTAGCTTATCACTCAAATCATATTGAATAGTTCCATCTGTTTTTGAATTCTGTATAGATGGAGTCATTCTGTACGTTTCTCTTGTTGAGTAGCTTTCACTCAGCATTATGTGTATGTATGTGTGTGTGTGTGTGTGCATATTTATATATGTATATGTTTTGTCCATTTACCTTGTAGTGTTTGATAACCCGCATTGTTTTTATTCATTGTACTGTATATGGATATTAAATTGTTTCCAATTTTGGACTATTACTGTATAAAACAATTTTTCTGTGAATATTCTTATTTGTGTATTTTGGTACCCATGTACAGGAGTTTGTCCAGGGTATATATCTGGAATAAAATTGCTGAGTTCTAGAGTATATCTTAAGTCATAGTGGATAATGTCAGACTGTTTTCCAAAGTGGTTATACCAGTTTGTAAGTTCTTCAGCAGTATATGGGAGTCCCTATGGCTCCACATTCTTGCAAGATTTGATGTTGCCAACTTTTTAAGTTTTAGCCAATCTGGTAGGTATAGAATAGTATTATATTGTGGTCATAGTGAGGTTGCCAAGCTTTGGGATTCTGTGGGCCAGTACAATTTCAGAAGACTTTGGGTAAGACACAGGGTTTTCAAATTTTTATTTGGCTAAATAAGTTCAATTTTAACTTTAAAAAGAGCGCATGAACAGCAACCAAAAAATTCTTACCATCTCCTATAGTTTTATGAAGAAAAGGAAAATTTAATTCCAAGGAAGTAGGATAATCTCAGGCTAAAAAGCAGGTCTTTAAATTGCATACATGTACCTCTGTGGAAGAGCTCATCACATTCCTTCCTTTTCTGATTTTTTCTGCTGACTGGTAAAACTTGTCTATTAAATTTAGGAACCTCTTCACTAAGCTATCTTTCAGTATTGAAAGCTTACAGTCCACATTGCACCACGAAGCACTCTTTTGTGAAACATCCTTAAGTTTATCATCTTTAGGTATTTGCAAAGCTCTTCTTATAGAAGATGCATGTACAGCTTACTCAGGAATCTTTGTGTTATTAGGAGGATGGACTATTGTGTAACTAATAAAAAATTATAAGCTTTAAAATATACTATCCTTCAAAAGTGTGTGTAAAGAACAGAAGACTTTTGGTCGGGGAATAAGTGATAGAATCTCTCTGAAATACCTGCTAGATGTAGTGAAATTTTTAAAGAAAAGCAGGGGAATGACTAACAAATACAATTCAGGTAATAATAACCTCTATGTCAAATGGAGGATCACACAGGGAACTTGGCAACAGTATTAATATTTTCCTGGGTTAAATGCTGAATCAGTGGTGTTCACTTCATTATTCTGCTTTGTAACTCACCTACATATTGTGTATATTCTTTTTAAATAAAACACAATAAAAGAAAAAAATGAAGCCATTAAAAAAAAAGATTAGAAGAAATAAGAAGGAATATGTTTTGCTGCAGAGAAGGGGAAGAAGAGGGTAATGATGGGGATGCAGACCCAAGATCTGATACTGTGTAAAGAAAGCACCAAGAAAAACCTTTAGGCACAGAATAGTGCAGAACAACTTTTGCTGTCCCCAGTACTGTGGAGGGAGTGGGGCTGTTTCACAGAGATGGTTTGGGGTCTCTGTCCAGACCTGCTCGGCCATGTTGAAGATTCATTTCAAATCACGCTAATGGCTTCCTTATGGAGTACTCAGTGTTCCCCAAAGTACATCTTTCATAGCAGTCTTAAAGTTCACAGCAGAAGAATTTAAAGTTCCTGTAGAGATCTATGCAGTATTACCTGTGATGGAGTAGGAATAAATCCTGGACTGCTGCAAATTTTTTTCTGAAGTATGGTTCAGAACTGTGAATTAGGAAGTTCCTTGGTGGTCTACTGGTTAGGATTCAGCCCTTTCACTGCCGTGACCTGGGTTCAATCCCTGGTTGGGGACCTGAGATCCTACAAGCCATGAAGTGCACCCCATACCTCCCCCTGCCCCCACAAAAAAAGAACTGCAAATTATTCCTAGAGAACGTGTTGGAAGTTCTGCTACTTGGAACATGTGATTACCTTTCAGAATAAATATTGGTATAGTTGTAAAATTGAAATCAGGCATTTAAAATACTGTGAAAACACCAGTAGTTGATGAAATAATGAAAGGTGACTCTCCATCCCTTATTCACACTCTTCACACACTGTGAAGAGGGAAGGCTTCTGCATTGAGTGTGTTATCACCATAGAAGATCATAGTCTTTCATTGCTACCTCACAACATACATAGGTAATTCATTTGGGGTAAATAGATTATCCAACTGTGTTTTATAACTCTTTCTGAGAAAATCTGGAAAGTTAAAATTTACTGAATTTTCCTATTTGTCTTTGGGTTAAAAATTTTAAAGGATTGTGGATCAGACATGGCAGTTTGCTTGATAGTATCTAACCTGCAGGCACAAAAATAGTTGAAAAAAAAGAAAGTGAAGTTGCTCAGTCATGTCCGACTCTTGCTTGGCAACCCCATGGACTATAGCTTGCCAGGCTCCTCCATCCATGAGATTTTCCAGGCAAGAATACTGGAGTGGGTTGTCATTTCCTTCTCTAGGGGATCTTCCCAACCCAGAGATCAAACCCTGGTCTCCAGCACTGCAGACAGACTCTACTATCTGACCTACCAGGGAAGCCCCCCCAAAATGTGTTCATGTATTCATATAAATTTTAATTTAATATCAAAGAATCCCATATTGAGTTTTTGATCTATCTCTTTTGTGTAAAATTGCTCTCCCACACCAAAGACTTTTTGCTATGATCTTGCAGAATCTAAGATGAGAATTGAAAATAAAGTAGAAGCATAAAAACAAACACAAACTTTTTGAGAACAGAGATAAAAATTTGAGCTTGATCTACTGTGTGTAATGTGTGCCTTCTTTGTGATATCCAGCTTTTCAGTAGTTTATCCCTTAAAAATAAAAACTACAGTAAAGGAACTTTCCTGGTGGTACAGTAGATAAGAATCTGGCTGCCAACACAGGTAATGTGGTTTTGATCCCTGGTCCAGGAAGATTCCATATGCTGTGGTGCAAATAAGCCTCCACACTGCAGCTACTGAGCCCATGTGCTGCAACTACTGAGCCCGTGCACTTAGAGCTTGTGCTCCGCAGCAACAAGCAGCTGCAATGAGAAAGCCCATGCTGCGCAACTGGAGAGCTGCTGCTGCTGAGTCACTACAGTCGGGTCTGACTCTGTGAGACCCCATAGACGGCAGCCCACCAGGCTCTACTGTCCCTGGGGTTCCCCAGGCAAGAACACTGGAGTGGGTCGCCATTTCCTTCTCCAGTGCATGAAAGTGAAAAGTGAAAGTGAAGTCACTCAGTCGTGGCCAACTCTGTGCGACCCCATGGACTGCAGCCCACCAGGCTCCTCCATCCATGGGATTTTCCAGGCAAGAGTACTGGAGTGGGGTGCCATTGCCTTCTCCAACTGGAGAGTAGTCCCCGCTTATTACCACATAGAAAGCCTAAGTGCAGCAACAAAGACCCAGCATAACTAAAAATAAATTAATTTAAAAAACACAGTAAGATAAATAAGGTCTGAGAATCTAAGGTATTTAACATGATGACTGTAGTTGATAACACTGTTATTCTATAATTGGAATTTGTTTAGAGAGTAGCACGTAAACATTCTTAGATACATACAAAAAGGTAAATATGAAAAACAGAATATACTGAAGCACATTCTTTAAAAAAATTTTTCAGTAAACTTTGTGTTTTTATCCTCAAAATAAAAACACCCACTATTAAAGATTATTACTATTTTTTTCTTTTTTGGCCACTCCATGCAGCATGTGGGATCTTAGTTGTCTGACCTGTACCCCCTGCACTAGAAGCTCAGAGTCTTGACCACTGGACCACCATGGAAGTCCTTCAACATACATTTGTTGAAATCAAGTGTTAGGATCAAAAGGGCAGATCATAGGAAGTATTAGGATCATAGGCAGGCCTGATATCTAAGATTTAATTACAGAAGTAACAATCAGGGTCTATCTTAAGATCAGTTCTACGTAATGAGAATTTATATATTGTCTTCGAAATGCAACAGCATTAAAAAAATTATTTACTTAGGCAATGCAATAAAACTTATTTTTTCAAAATTCAAATAATACAGAAGAATACAAATATTATTGTTGCCTTTCTGTCCCATCATACTTTCTTTGTTAAACTAAACACGATTTAGTACACATCCCTACAGATCTTTATTTAAGTATTTATAAACATATATATGTTTAGGAGGTGTGTGTGTGTGTGTGTGTGTGTGTGTGTGTATAAATGGGATCCTACTATGTACTCTGTTTTGCAACTTTTTTTTTTGCCACATTCTGCAGCTTGCAGGATCTCAGTTCCCTGATCAAGGACTGAACCCAGGCCATGGCAGTGAAAGCCCAGAATCCTAACCACTAGGCGAACAGGGAATTCCCTGCAACTTGTTTTTAATTTAATGTATCATGGAGATAGTTCTGTGTTGTTACATATAATAACTCTTTTTTTTTTAGAGATAATCCACATCTTTATTGAGAGACAATTCACATTTAAAAAGTATAATTCACATTTAAAAAGTACAATTCAGTGTTTTTTTAGTAGATTCACAGAGTAGCACAATCATCACTATAATAAATTTTGGAACATTTTTATCACCCACAAAAGAAACCTCGTAACCCTTTTTACAAACCCAACTCTTCCTGCAGCCTGAGACAACCATTAATCTACTTTCTGTCACTACAGATTTGCCTTTTCTGGACAATTCATGTAAATGGCGTCATACAACATGTGGTCCTATGTAATTGGCTTAGCATGATGTTTCACTTTCACTTAGCATGATGTTTCAGTGATTATCCAGGTTGTAGCATGTATCTGTGTTTATTCCTTTTTATTTTCAAATAATATGCCACTGTATGGCTATACCACATTTTATTTATGCATGCATCAGCTGATGGACATTTGGGTTGTTTCTGTTTTGGGGTGATTATGAATAGTGCTATGATGAACATTGTAGCCTCCAAGCAATCACTGATCTGGTTCCTGTCACTGTAGTTTGGTATTCCCTTTTCTAGAACTTTATGTAATGAAATCATATAGTACATATGCTTTTGTGTCTGGCTTTTATCACTGAGTGTATTGTTTTTATGATTCACTCATATTACTGTGAAGTGAAGTTGCTCAGTTGTGTCAGACTCTTTGCGACCCGTGGACTGTAGCCCACCAAGCTCCTCTGTCCATGGAATTCTCCAGGCAAGAATACTGGAGTGGGTTGCCATTACCTGTTATTTAATTGCTAGTAGCTCACACACTTTTTTGCTGAATAGCATTCTATTGTGTAGATACATTCCCCAAATTTTAAATTCTCATGAAATCTAATTTACCAATTTTTCACCGTTTATACTTTAAAAAAAAAATACTGAAGCCTATTATACAGAGTGAAGTAAGCCAGAAAGAAAAACACCAATACAGTATACTAATGCATAAATATGGAATTTAGAAAGATGGTAACGATAACCCTGTATAAGAGACATCAAAAGAGACCCAGATGTATAGAACAGTCTTTTGGACTCTGTGGGAGAGGGCGAGGGTGGGATGATTTGGGAGAATAACATTGAAACATGTATAATATCATATGTGAAACAAATCGCCTGTCTAGGTTCGATGCATGATACAGGATGCTCGGGGATGGTACACTGGGATGACCCAGATGGATGGTATGGGGAAGGATGTGGGAGGGGGGTTCAGGATGGGGAACACGTGTACACCCGTGGTGGATTCATGTTGATGTATGGCAAAACCAATACAATATTGTAAAGTAATTAGCCTCCAATTAAAATAAATAAATTTATATTTTTTTTAAAAAAGAAAGCTTGACAATTTGATCTGTATTTAGAACTGGGCATTCTAATGCCTGGACAGAGACTGTCATGACCATGAGAACTTTTATTATCTAAGGGTCATGTGTATGCCCAAAATTTCTTGGAACAGAGAGGAAAGATTCCCCAATGAATAAAATTTAAAGGCACATTGTGAATCAGATCCATACAATAACTCTTGCCTTGCTTAACTGCTACATGTATTCCTTTGTGGGAGTATGTCATTATATACTTAAACCATCCCTTTTTCCCTAGATAATTACATTGCTTCCAGTTTTACAGGAATCAACCAATAATGCAACATATACATATACCTTTGTTATACACCAATGTATATATTCAAGAGTGCTTGAGACTAGATTCTTAGAAGTGTTTTCTGGCTTTTGTGTGCATAAATTTTGATAGATTTTTCCAGATTTTTTCTGAATTGCTATGTCAGTTTACAGTCACATTAAAAAGCTATGAGAATGGTCTTTCTCTATATCTGTCCCCAAGTTTATTTAATCAGTCTTTTTACTTTTTGCCAATCCATTAGTAGTCAAATTATCTGATTATTTTAATTTGCACTTCTATTACTAGTATTACAAACATCTTTTCATCTTTTAATTATATGTTTAATTTCTTCTGTGTAATGCCTATTTCTGTCCTTTACTTATTTTTCTGTTGCTTTTTTCTTACTGCTATGTTATATACTTAACAGATATTATCTTAATATGATTGTCTTTAATAATTTTTCATTTTAAGTTAGATTTTTAAAGATATAATTGATATACAATAAAATCTACCTTTCTAAGTATACAGTTCCATGAGTTTTCATAGATACATACAGTTCGGTAACCACCACAGTGTGAAAGTGTTAGTTGCTCCATTGTGTCCGACTCTTTGTGACCCCATGGATTGTAGCCTGCCAGGCTCCTCTGTCCATGGAATTCTCCAGGAAAGAAAACTGGAGTGGGTAGCCACTTCCTTCCCCAGAGGATCTTCCCAATCCAGGGATCGAAACCAGGTCTCCTGCACCACAGGCAGATTCTTTACCATCTGAGCAACCAGGAAAGCCTACAATGCTATTAAAGTTCAGCACTCAGTATGTCAGCAAATTTGGAAAACTCAGCAGTGGCCACAGGACTAGAAAAGGTCAGTTTTCATCACAATCCCAAAGAAGGCCAATGCCAAAGAATGTTCAAACTACTGCATAATTGCACTCATTTCACATGCTAGCAAGGTAATGCTCAAAATCCTTCAATCTAGGCTTCAACAGTACGTGAACCTATAATTTACAGATGTACAATCTGGATTTAGAAAAGGCAATGGACAGACAGATCAAATTGCCAACATCTGTTGGATCACAGAAAAAGCAAGGGAATAACAGAAAAACATCTGCTTCATTGACTACGCTAAAACCTTTGACTGCGTAGATTACAACAAACTGGAAAATTCTTAAAGAGATGGGAATACCAGACTACCTTACCTGCCTCCTGAGAAACCTGTATAGAGCTCAAGAAGCAACAGTTAGAACCGGACATGGAACAATTGATTGGTTCAAAATTGGGAAAGGAGTATGTCAAGGCTGTATATTGTCACCCAGCTTATTTAATATATGTAGAGTATGTCATGCAAAATGAAGGGCTGAATAAATCACAAACTGGAATCAAATTGCAGGGAGAAATATCAGTAACCTCAGCTGTGCAGATGATACCACTCTAAATGGCAGAAAGTGAAAAGGAACTAAAGAGCCTCTTGATGAGGGTGAAAGAGAAGAGTGAAAAAACTGGCTTAAAGCTTAGCATTCAAAAAACTAAGAATCATGGCATCTGGTCCCATCACTTCATGGCAAATAGATGGGAAAAAAGTAGAAACTGTCAGATTTTATGTTCTTGGGCTCCAAAGTCACTGTGGACTGTGACTGTAGCCATGAAATTAAAAGACGCTTGGCTCCTTGGAAGAAAAGCTATGACAAACCTAGACAGTGTATTAAAAAAGCAGAGACATCACTTTGCTGAGAAAGGTCCAGTCCATATAGTGAAAGCTATGGTTTTTCCAGTAGTCATGTATGGATGTGAGAGTTGGACTGTGAAGAAGGCTGAGTGCTGATGAATTGATGCTTTTGAACTGTGGTGCTGAAAAAGACTCTTGAGAGTCCCTTGGACAGCAGGAAGGTCAAACCAGCCAATCCTAAAAGAATCCAACCCTGAATATTTGTTGGAAGGAGTGATGCTGAAGCTCCAATACTTTGGCCACTTGATACAAAGAACCGACCCATTAGAAAAGACCCTGATGCTGGAAAAGACTGAGGGCAGGAGAAGAAGGGGGCAACAGAGGATGAGATGGTTGGAGGGCATCACTGATTCAACGGACATCAACTTGGGTGAACTCTGGGAGATAGTGAAAGACAGGGAAGTCTGGCATGCTCACGCAGTCCATGGAGTTGCAGAGTTGGACACGACTTAGTGACTGAACAACAACAAACCCCCACAATAATAAAGATATATCATTTCCGGAAGTTCTCTAGTGCCGTTTTGCAGGCAATCCTCTTGCTCACATACCCCTAGGTCCTGGCATTCACTGATCTGTTTTCTGTCCCTATAGTTTTGGCCTTTCAGAATGTCGTATAAGTGAAATCATATTCTGTGTAGTGTTTGCTGTCTGTTTATTTTCACTTAGTGTAATGCCTTTGAGCGCCTCTCATGTATCAGCAATTTGTTACTTTTTATTGCCTGGTAGTATGCCATTTGGTGGAAATGCCACAATATAGTACCTGTTCATCATTTGATGAATACTTGACTTATTTCTAGCTTTTAAATAAAGCTACCATGAACATTCAAATACAAGTCTATGTATGGGCATTTGTTTTCATTGCTCTTGGTAACCTCAGAATGATATTGCTGGATCATAAATTAAGTGTATGAAATCTATATTCTGTCTTTTAAACTTGATTTATGCTGTCATTTGCCTTAATGACATTTTAATTTATATGTAGTTATATTTGCCAGAATTTTTTTTAATGCTTCTGTAGTTTATGTCTTGCTTCCATGGCATTCCCTATAATAAAGTTTATACATTTACTTTGATTTGAAACTATATTTTTAGTAATTATGTATGAGTTTAGCATTCCTCAGTATATAAAATTGATTTGTATATTCTAATTTCTTTTGTTACCTTTGTTCTAGTAGCAACATTTGTAGTAATAATTTTTATAGTGCCTTTAGTTCCTTTTTACTCCCTTACTTAACTTTTTATTGTCTAGTTTGTCAGTTTTAATGGTGTCTTTGCTGTCTTCCTATTACCTACTCAGTAGCTGATAATCTAATGCTTTCTCTTTCCCTTTTCCCATTGTTTTAGTTGTCTTTCTGATTGTGAGGTTGTATAAAGTTTACATTCTTCTATCCATGTATCTTTCAACACCTTTGGTTTGTCCTTTTTCAAAAAATTTATTTATTTATAATTGAAAGATAATTGCTTAACAGTATTGTGTTGATTTCTCCCAAACATCAACATGGTTGATTCGTTCTTAGTTGTTTTTCAGTCGCTAAGTCATGTCCAGCTCTTTTTCAACCCCATGGACTGTAGCCTTCCAAGTTCCTCTGTCCATGGGATTTTCCAGGCAAGAATACTGGAGTGAGTTGCCATTCCCTCTCCAGGGGATCTTCCTGACCCAGGGATTGAACCCATGTCTCATGCATTGCAGGAGGATTCTTTCCCACTTAGGCAATGGGGAAGCCCTTTGATTTGTTCTTAGCACTACATACAATTACATACATAAAATATTTACCAACTATCCTTTCTCTGAAGTTTCCCCAGTCACTGCTTGGTCAGCTGAGGCTGATCCTCTAGGGTTCAGCAAATTACAGTTTGTGGGTCCAATGCAGTTCACCATCTATTTTTGTATATGGTCTGCAAGCTAAGTTTGGTTTTTATTCTTTTTTTTTTCTTTTGGCCACACCACAAGCCGCGTGGGATCTCAGTTCCCTAACCAAGGATTGATCCATGCCCCCTGAAGTGAAAGTGCAGAGTCTTAACTCTGGACTGCCAAGGAAGCCCCTAAGCTGGTTTTTATATTGTGAAAAAGAATAAGAAGAATAATCAGTTCTCAGTTCAGTCGCTCAGTTGTGTCCGACTCTTTGCGACCCCATAGACTGCGGCACGCCAGGCTTCCCTTTCCATCGCCAACTCCTGGAGCTTTCTCAAGCTCATGTCCATCAAGTTGGTGATGCCATCCAACCGTCTCATCCTCTGTCGTCCCCTCCTCCTGCCTTTAATCTTTCCCAGCGTCAGGGTCTTTTCCAGTGAGTCAGTTCTTCACATCAGGTGGCCAAAGTATTGGAGTTTCAGCTTCAGCATCAGTCCTTCCAATGAGTATTCAGGACTGATTTCCTTTAGGATTGACTGGTTTGATCTCCTTGCAGTCTAAGGGACTCTCAATAATATTTCATGATAAATGAAAATTATATGAAATTTAAAATTTTAGTGCCTATGAATTCTCATTGGAACATAGCTATGTTTATTCATTTATTTATTGTCTGTGGCTGCTGCTTCACTGCAAAAGTAGAACTGAGTAATTCAAAAGAGATTCCATGGCCTGCAAAGCCTAAAATATTTACTGTCTATTCCTTTATACAGAAAGTTTGCTGATCACTGCTCAGACATGAGCAGTGTCATATGGATATGGTGACCTCTGGAAGGTCATGTGTATACAGTGTTCCTTTAGTTCTGACATGTTTAAAATTGTATTTTTATAGCTTAGCTGTAGATAATACCCTTGGTTTACTGTTTCTTTCCTTGAAATGCTGCTCTGCTGTTGTCTTGTTTCATGTATTGTTATTGAGAAGTCTGGTGCCAGTCTAATTTTCTTGTGATTATGTTATTTCTTCTTTTTGCCCCAGACCTCAGGACTTTTATCTTTAAAGTCTAATAGTTTTAGGAGGTTATATTCTGGAGTTGATCGTACTTTTTTCTCAGTCACTCATGGCCCTTTCGCTGTGTAGATTAAGGCCATTTGTTTTCAGGAAGTTTTCTTAGATTGTTATCCCTGTTCCATTGTTTTGATTTTTCTTTGGTGACTCCAGTTAAGCTCATCTACCTTTCTTAGGCCTATCTTCTATTTCAACCATTTTTCCTCTGACCCTGTATTTCTTTGCTTCATCTTACTTTCATTCTCTTATTTCCCTGCTTTGTTTCAATGCTATTTACTTCTGATATATCATTTTCTTCTGTTTTTTCCCCTGAGTTCATTCAGGTCTCATTTATTTCTTCTTTTTTGTCCGTTTCTGTTTTTAATTTTTGTGTTTGTGGTTAAAGATGTCTTAATCTGATTAGGGGTTTTTAATGCTTGTTCGAGGATGGGTAATTCAGTTTAGAGCATTATATTTTCTTCCAGCTTCATAATTGAGTTTTGGCTCTTATTTACATTTTGGGGCTTTTTTTTTTTTGCAACAGTGTCATATGGATATGGTGTACTTTTTTCTACTTCATTTCATGAATAATGTCACAAGTGCTCTCTTCTGTCAGTTTTACCCTCTTCTGTGTAATTTATTTTATAGATGATATTGATGATGGTGGTGAAGTGAGGGGAGGGTTTGGCATGTCTTGTTCCTCTCTTGTTTCTATAGGATTCTTAAGCTTGCTTTCTTCTTTCTTTTATTTACTGTCACATTCTATAAGGGGTTACCCCCTTTTTAAATGTATTTGATTTTCCTCCAAAAGGAATGCTTCTCGAGGGTGGCCATTCTGGTCCTGCTACTTTCAGTCTCTTTCCCTGTGAACCACCAAGCCCCAATCTGTGTTCGGTATTTGTTCCTTAACATTGAGCTTTCTCTTCTGGGATGTGATTTTGTCTGTGCTTGATTTAAGTCCTTTATACCCCTCTGTTCTCTTTAATGGAGTCTCTTTAGCTTCCCTCTCCTATTGTCTGTATCCACATGCTTGAAGTGATAGGCAACAGAAACTCTGATAAAAGAAGTCATTTGAAGGTTGTGGTATTTGTTTTTTTGACTCCCAGTAATCCTGCAGATATGGGTCATATGTGGCTTTATTTGTTCTCCTTGTTAGTTGTATGACTTGGAGAGGGGAGATTGGGGAAGATCAAATTCAGGTCATTGTCATCCTTCTCTATCTAAGCTACTATGTTTTAGATAATTTTTTTTTACAGGAACCCTCAAAGAAAAAAATGTTGTAATAAGTTTTAGTTGCTGAAGGATATTAATATAGATAAAAATATACATTTCTTAAGTACTTATGCTAGTATCATTGTAATGATTTAAAATCTGTTTAATCATAAAATCTACTCAAGCATTCTGGGTGTCATATAGATTTTTTTCTTTTTCTTTTCTTTTTTTGCACATGACACAATCTGTTTTAAAAACTGTTTAAAAACTGAGTATGTTTCCAAAATGTATCAATTTTGAAGGTCCATTTTTGTTGTGATTGAGTATTGAGAATTTTTTTGTTATCAAAATATTTTTAGATATTTATCTATAACATTTAAGGCAATCAAGGTTGAAATAGCAGGAAACAGGTATTATTTGAGTTCTCTTTATCATTCTTCTTTGCTTTGTAAATGTTTTGAAATTAAGACACACATTTTTCATTTGTCAGATGCATACTTCTACTGGAGGAGGATTTTGTGACTGTGGGGACACAGAAGCATGGAAAACTGGTCCTTTTTGTATAAGTCATGAACCTGGAAGAGCAGGTACCACAAAAGAGGTAAGAATATTACTATTTTTTAATTGCTATTTTAAGCTTGATGAAATTAAATAGAAATAAATGTTATTTGTATGGGTTAAGCTGAAGTCCATCGAGAATCCTGATTTTATGTTCTAATATTTAAATGTAAGGAGTTGTATTTGATTCTAGAGGATTTAAAGATTTGATAAATTGATAAAAGTTTGATTCCATATTTCTCTAAAGAAATGAATTTACACTGAAAAGATGAACTCAGAATGCTTGTTTGTTAAGCAGTCAATTTGATAAGTAAGAATAAACAATATATTATCCTAAAAGAGTGAATGGAAGTAGTTATTATGAATATTGAATTAGAAAACAGTAGAACTGACACATAGATTCTGTAATTGCTATTCTTAAAGGAAAAAAAATCAACTAACATATTATCCACTATGCCTCCTAATCAAGAAAAAAACTATGAGTAAGCCCAGATAGCGACAATTAAAAAGAATGGGAAAATGACCATAGAACCACAGATACAGGAGGATTATAAAAGTGACTCTGTGCAAAGACAATTGAAAATAGATTCTTTTATCCAACAGTATAGTCATAATTTATTCAAAAACAGAAAAAACTTTAACAGTTAATAACCATTGAAGAAATTTTAAAAGTTGTTACAAGAAAGTACTTCCTAAAAAATACCATGCTCAAATAGTTTCACAGAAGAATCCTTTTTAAAACCTAAGGAATAAATAGTTTTTGTATTCTTTAAACTGTTCCTGATAACTCTATAACACTGAATATTCCTATAGGGTCTATATTTTGATCTCTTAAGTACCATTTTCCACTAAAAGAAACCAGGGCTTGTTGTAAAAATACCTGATTCCAGATATGAGTTAGGGAATAGGTGAAGTAGGCTGGTGAGGATGGATTTGTGTCAAAAGAACCTAAAACTCAATTTTAGGATACTTTTGGATACTTTCCCCCTAAGATGGAGAGTAAGGCATATTCTGCTTTGCCACAGTGAGTATCCATTTATTAGTATAATGGACATTCCAGCTGTGGCAGTTAGACAAAAAAAAAAAGAAATAAAAAGCAGCCCCCAAAAAAGAATAAATAAATAAATAAAAATAAAAAGCACCCAAATTGGAAAGGAAGAAGTAAAACTCTGTTTGCAGATGATGTGATTGTCTGTATAGAAAATCTGAAGGAATCCATTAAAACATTGTTAGAACTAATAAACAGGTTCAGCACAGTTGCAGGATATGAGATACAAAAATTACTTGTATTTTATACATTAGTAATGAACAATCCAAAGATAAAATTAAGAAAAAAGAAGCACAAAGTTTATTTAATTTGAAAAGATACATGCACCCTTATGTTTATGCAGCATTATTTACAGTAGCCAAGATACTGAAGCAACCTAAGTGCTCATCAAGTTTACAAAACTAGCCTCCTTCTTCCTACCTCATGGGGTTCCAGTCTGTTTGTGGTTTGCCCGAGCCATATGGCCTCAGAACACTGAACTGAGTCCTGAACTAACCTGGTCTTCTTGGATTTCTTTGGATTTATAATTAGATTCAAAAAGAAATAGATCATTCAGGCTTGTTATGTCAGCAAATCTGTATACTCAGGAACAGATTCATGAGCTGAATGTGAGAGCATACTTAGAGCTAGCATATAACTAGTCAGTTGCCCCCCAAGAGTCCTCTGTGCTTCACCTTTGTTTTGTCTCTGCCTTGGTAAATGTGAAATCTGTACTCTGCCAGGTGTGTGGCATTGTGCCAGCCATAATAGGGATTTACCAAGGGTAATTAGACCTGGTCAATACCAATCAGCCTATAGTCCAGCATTTGGCATTATCTCTAAAAGTATGTTTAAGGGAAATTTCTTTCTAGTTCTGTAGTACATTTCTGGGTTTATTATTAAGGGTTTTTAAAAATCAACTTTGATTATCACTCTGTTGTTTCCTCTAATGGAGCTTCTTATTTTCTAAGCTATAAATGAGTTATTTTTTCTCTACTTACCAGAACTCTTCTGAAGAACTTAGCTTCTGATATAGTATGGAAGTAGTAAGTAGATTCTTCTAACTTTTCATTTCAGACTACTTTGATTAAGAATTGAAAGGAAATATTTCTAAAGCTAAAGAAGATAAGAAATAGGAACATAGTGGATTAATGTTGCTCTTAGTACCTTTGGCACTCTTTTTCTCTCTTTCTAGCAAAAGCTTCTGAGTAAAATCTCCAGAGAAAAGGTGACATATTGAAGAGATGGTAGAAATGAAAATAATAAAGCATTGGGGAGTGAGGAAGAATAGGTGCAGAAGAGTAAATGTGTAGATTAATGTTTTGGTCACCACAGAATAAAATACAGTTCATTAGTATGGTGTATAGCAGGTAGGTTAAAAAATTGAATATTAAAGCCTTCTACTGAATTTCTGTTGGATTTTTATGTGTGTGTGTATGTGTGTGTGTCTTATTAAAGAGCTACTATATTTGTTTTCCTACTTACTGCTTTGTTTAAACAATGTAATGAGTTGTAATTTGCATACTATGTTAAAAAACTCACCCATTTAAAGAGTATACTTTAGTACTTTTTTAGCATGTAGTTTACTTTTTTGGCCAAATAATATTCCTTTGTATGGATAATGCATCATTTTATTTATCCATTCATCAGTCTATGGAAATCTAGGTTGTTTCCACTTTTTGGCTATTATAAGTAATGCTGCTATGAGCATTTGTGTACAAGTTTTTTGTGTGTATATATGTTTTCATTTTTCTTGGGTAGATATCTCAGAGTGGAACTGGTGGATCATAAGGTCACTATACTTAACATTTTGAGCTTCTCTCAGACTTTTCCAAATTGTACCATCTTACATTTCCATCAGCAGTGTATAGGATTCAGGTTTCTCCACATTCTGGCCAACACTTGTTATCTGCCTTTTTGATAATGGTCACCTTAGCAGGTATGAAGAGGCATCTCACTATGGTTTTGACTTGCATTTCACTAATGGTTTATGATGCAGAGCAGTTAAATGCTTTTTTTTTTTTTTAGCTAATTGGTTTGAACAAACCTATTAAGGAAGTGGTATTCTTTAATGAAATGAACATTTTTTTTCCATGAAAGTAAAAAAACTCGGATGTTAGTCTTGCTTTTTATATCTGTTTAGATGCTCTGATGTTGAATGGGATTTTTCAGAAATATATATTTTTTAAATATTTATTTATATTTGACTGTGCTGGGTCTTTGTTGCTACAAGCAGGTGTTCTCTAGTTGTGGCAAGCAGGGACAACTCTCTAGCTGCAGTGCACAGGATTCTCGCGGTGGCTTCTCTTGTTGCTGTGTGTGGGCTCTAGAGGACATAGGGTTCCATAGTTGTGGCACATGGGTTTAGTTGCCTCAGGACATGTGGAATCTTCCCATACTAGGGATCAAACCCATGTCCCCTGCGTTGGCAGGCAGATCCTTAACCATTGGACTACCCAGGAAGTCCTTAGACGGAATCTTTATCTCTTAAATGCCATAAATTTTCTGCCTTAACAGAGTGGATGTACGGATTGGTTGGAATAAATTAAATGAGAAATGTTTTTGTAAACTGTAGGGAAAAACCAAACCCCATAACTCGTTGTTCTCTGATATGATTAGTTTACTCAGGCAGAGAACATTCATAAGAAAGAGCGTCATAAGGGAGGCTTCCATGATTTTGCCTCCTTTCCTTTCTGTCATCTGTAGCACCAACTTGGCCACAAGGAATTCAGCTAAACAATGTGATCAGCAACCTCTTGGGCTGAAGTTAAATTCATTCTGGAGGATGGTGTAAATGAACTCATTAATATTGTTCTTATAAATTAATAACATTATCATTCTCATCCACTTACTTATATACAACATTGAGAATATGTTTTTCTATACTTTTCTTGCAGAACTTACGCTGTCCGTTGAATGAAGAGGTAATTGCCCAAGCCAGGAAAATATTCCCTTCGGTGATAAAATACATTGTAGAAATGACTATATGGGAAGAAGAAAAAGAACTGCCTCCTGAACTCCAGAAAAGGTGGGGGATTTTTTTTAAAGGGGGAAGTTTTCATGATGGTTATTTATATTGCAGAATGAGTATTTGAAAAATGTCTTCTGTTTTCATCTACTGCTTTAACTTATAACTATCATTGTGAAAATTTTATATAGAGAATTTTTCCAAAATGTCCATTTATATGAGATGCTCTGCTAAGACATCATACAGAAGTTAAGGCAAAAGAGGGGCTTAATCAGGAGCTTCTGATTTTTAAGAAAAAACATTTTTGGGGTATTGTTATAAATGATTTACAAGGACTTAGCAGCCATTCATCCCAGCAAGGAAGTAAATTGCCCAGTTTGATACTGGCCTCAACCAACTTCCAGGTTCCCTGAGAGGTTCGTGAACTAAGGTGGGGACTTCAGAACAGTGTTTCCCTTTAGTCCAGATCTTTAGTACTTTTCTTGATCAAAAATTTTGATGGTCAGAATAAGGAGATAACCCTTTGTCCTGTGCTTTGGGATCTGGGATTATTTCACGTACAGGAATTTAAGAGGTTTTTTGTTTTTGTTTTTAGCTAAAACCCAGCAATTTCTAACAACCTTAAGTCTTTTAGTGACAGCAATATTGGTTCTTAATTTACAAAAGGCGAAAGAGAATTCAAGACCTGATATGTAATACAGCTTGGGCCTTGTGGGAATTTTTCTACCTGTGTAATATTAGGAGTTTCACAAATCTAAATATAGTTTTTTGAGTCTACTAAGTTTATTTGTATTATTTTAGGAGAAAGACTTAAGAATTTCAATTTTTAAAGACATTAAATGATAGAACTGCCTTATGACCCAGCAATCCCACTTCTGGGCATACACACCGAGGGAACCAGAATTGAAAGAGATGCATGTACAGCAATGTTCATTGCAGCACTGTTTATAATAGCCAGGACATGGAAACAACCTAGATGTCCATCAGCAGATGAATGGATAAGAAAGCTGTGGTGTATCTACACAATGGAGTATTACTCAGCCATTAAAAAGAATACATTTGAATCAGCTCTTATGAGGTGGATGAAACTGGAGCCTATTATACAGAGTGAAGTAAGCCAGAAAGAAAAACACCAATACAGTATACTAACACATGTATATGGAATTTAGAACGATGGTAATGATAACCCTGTATGCGAGACAGCAAAAAAGACACAGATGTATAGAACAGTCTTTTAGACTCTGTGGGAGAGGGAGAGGGTAGGATGATTTCGGAGAATGGCATTGAAACTGTATAATATCATATAAGAAATGAATCACCAGTCCAGGTTCGATGCAGGATACAGGATGCTTGGGGCTGGTGCACTGGGATGACCCAGAGGGATGGTATGAGGAGGGAGGTGGGAAGGGGGTTCAGGATTGGGAACATGTGTACACCCGTGGTAGATTCATGTTGATGTATGGCAAAACCAATACAATATTGTAAAGTAATTAGCCTCCAATTAAAATAAATAAATTTTTTAAAAAAGACATTAAATGTATCATTTTGACTTTTACGGGACCATAAACTGCTTGGAAAAATAAGGGTCATCAGAATTATGTCCAAAAAAGTTTTAATGTCAAATACATCGATAGCGTCAGTTAAATGCTTTAAGAAATTTTGTGTTGGTAAGCATAATTCGAGTGGTCTGCCTGTCTAAAAAGGGTGGGTTGCTTGAATGTGCTCATGTATGTAGACAGCACTGTATTTCAGATTCACAGATCTGATTTCTAATTCTCTTTGTTTCTTAGCTTTGGGACAAAAGAGAAGTCTTTTTGAGTCTCTTATTTCCTAAGCTACAAGAGGCTTGAGAAAAGCTTCCTCTTAGAGTTATGAGGATCAATTGACTATTTAGTAGAAGATTATTATAAAGTGTTTAAAACTGGTAGTAATTTCTGACATTTGTGTAACTGTAGCCCACAACCATTTTCACGTATTTTATAAGGTCCTCACACTCAAATGGAGATATTATACATCTCTTCTTACAGATGTAAAAGATACCGTCATCTCAGCAAGATTAAATGCTTAAGTGATTTGTCTGAAGTTTCACAGTCAAATGGTAGTGCTGGCACTTAAAATCTATATACCTTAAAAAAAAACCTTAAATGTACTATAAAACCAGTATTACTTAAAATAAATAGAAGGTAGAAACAAAAATAAATAAAAACTAAATGTTAGTGAAATCTTGACTATTTGTCATTCCCTGCCTGAAAGTTCTGAGCCTGAGGCTTGTCTCCCTTTGTTAGAGTGGGAGATTAGCAAGAGTTATGAATAGTATTAAAGACATACTGCCCTTTAATGAGAATAACATTTTACTTCTGGAAGTAAGAAAAATTCGGGGATAAACGTGAAAAAATTGATACTTTTATCAGAGTTTTAAAGTTTTATGTCACTGTACCACTTAAAATCGTCTCCTATACTAGTATTAGAGTGGTACTTTGGAGAAGGAAATAGCAGCCCACTCTAGTATTCTTGCCTGGAAAATCCCATGGATGGAGGAGCCTCTTAGATTGCAATCCATGGGGTAGCAAAGAGTCCAACATGACTTCACTTTCACTTTTCTCATACATAGGAAACTACATGGTGCTACCCATCACAGGGCATTTTTTATTTTAGCCTGGTCTTCATGTTTTCCTTTGCTTATTTGTTACAGTATCTGAATATATATCTTTTTGTTTTAAACAGGGAGAAAAATGATAGATACTACTGTGTCCTTTTCAATGATGAACACCATTCATATGACCATGTTATATACAGTCTACAAAGAGCTCTTGACTGTGAGCTTGCAGAGGCCCAGTTGCACACCACCGCCATAGACAAAGAGGTTTGTGAGTTTCATTTGAATTATTATACTGTCTTCATCAGCTTCCTGGAAATTGGGTGTTGCCAAGTAGCTCTGTAGCCCTTGCCAAGTGCTTTAATAGTATGTTAGGTACAACCATGCTCTTCATTTATTCCTTATAGCCCAAGTAAATTGGTTGAAACTTGGTTTTTCTGTGTGTGTATATTACAGTTTTAGATGACTATTATTTTCCTTTTTCAGTCTAAACAGAAAGTTACTGAATATATTTGGCAAAGAGCAGTTAAGAATGTCAGCTCAACCTTAGTTCTGTTTCTGTAAATTATTGAATAAATGACTAAATACATGAATCCTGAAAAGTTGGTGAGCTTAACAGTATTTATTAAAACTATTTATAGAATAATGTTGATAACATGGCTCAGCTTTTATTTAACACCCATCCAAAGCAAAATGTGTTCTTCAGATAGGCAGAAGAAATATTAACCTAATCCCTACCCTCAAGAGGAATGGAAGACAGTGGAAGAAGCATCACGACCCTAGTTACTGGTGCTGTGATTCTAGGACTTGAGAATTAAGTATCCGTTAGGCCACACCTCTAACCCACTAGTGGACTGCATGTGTGCTATGTAACACATGTTAAAGAATTTCAGTTTCACTCACAAAAAGTATCTAAGGCATGTATTAATAATAGTAGTTTATTAAACCTAATTTATTGTTATCTAATAGAGTACAACAAGTAAATAATGACATTCTTGTGAAGCAAGAAATCTGAGACTCTAAAGTATAGAAATTCTCTACTACTGGCATTGAAAGTTCTGAAGCTGCATGAAGGTAGCTAATGCTAAACATTTCTGTTTATCTTATAGGTGTTATCAATCTTAGGATTTTTAGGTGGTCAAAAATGATTAATAATTAAGAGCTTGTTGGGTCTTTGGGTTTTATATTACTTATTGATTGGGATTGTCAATCTACTACTTAATTTCTTGTTTGTCTATAATTAGGGCCGTCGGGCTGTTAAAGCAGGTGCTTTTGCTGCTTGCCAGGAAGCAAAGGAAGATATAAAGGTAATTTTCTGAATTAGCGTCAAAAGGAAAATGTTAAGAGGAATGTACAAGAGCCCAAGTAAAACAGTTACATTGTTGAAGTGGTTTGACATCCTAAGTAAACATAAGTTTGGAGCATTTAGACCTGGAGATTTGAAAATGTAACAGTTATATGATTTGTTTTTTTTTGAGGAATAGATAATTTTTAAAACAAAAATTTAAAAACTAGTTTGTTTCTAATATTCCTTTCATTTGTAGAGTCATTCAGAAAATGTCTCTCAACATCCACTTCATGTAGAAGTATTACACTCTGAGGTTATGGCTCATCAGAAATTTGCTTTGCGTCTGGGGTCCTGGATGAATAAAATTATGAGCTACTCAAGTAAGCATATAGCCTGTTTGTCTTATTTTTCATAAAATATTGTCTTTTTAAATAGCCACAGATTTTAAAATGTTGTTGAGTATAAAGTAAAATGGTTGTTGTTTGTTTTAAATGCTATGAATAATGTTTTGTTGGCTCTTGATTCTTTGATGTTGACAGAATTATTCTTGACATCAAGTATGAGAGGATTTACTGTTAGTTTTTTCATACGTTCTTATAGGAAATGTATTTTTGGGAGAAATACTTTAAGAATAAAAACTATGTAACTTCTTTTGTTTGCAGGTGACTTCAGACAGATCTTTTGCCAAGCTTGCCTTAGAGAAGAACCTGGCTCTGAGAATCCCTGTCTCATAAGCAGGTTAATGCTTTGGGATGCAAAGCTTTATAAAGGTAGGTAGATCTTTACTTATGCTTCTTGCTTTGAAGCAAAGGAATATTATAGCTATAGTGGAGTTGTGATCTCTTTTATTTATTAAATAAGTTACCTTGATAAGATATTATATTTTCAGGGTGAGATTAACCAGTCAATATGTATTCGTCTGTGATAAAACCCAGGGAGATTGCCTTTTAATTGTAGTGCCTTTTCATTTAGTCAGAACCAGTAAAAAAGAATATGTATGTATTCATGTAGTAATGCCATTGTAAAAGCCATGTTAATTTTCATTTTTAAAATCTAAACGAAGACCCAAAAGTAAAAAGTTAGAGAAAGGCTAAAGGGGATGGAGAAGGGAAGGAACGTAGGGTAGCTTTTAATGAGACAGAATGAAAAGAAATGGAGAAAGGTTGGGCAAAGTAGGATGAAGTAAGTTACAACAGTGAGAGGGGTACAGAAAATAAGGGAAAAGGCATTATATGTATGTATTTTAAATTCTAGCTCTTAAATATTAGCGTAATAAGTGCCACTAATATTTGAGTCCTTGAAGTCTTATTAGCATGTGAAATATTTTTATAGTGTTCTGCCACTACTAATAGCTAAAATGTTTTCTTTGCCTTGGCAATGCTCCTCCCACTTCTCCCCAAAATGATTTATAGGTGCCCGTAAGATCCTTCACGAGTTGATCTTCAGCAGTTTTTTTATGGAGATGGAGTACAAGAAATTCTTTGCTATGGAATTTGTGAAGGTAATTGCTCTTTATAAATAGATGTCAACAAATGAAAATAGAAAACCATTTTGTAAGTGAAATAATGGAAACAAAGGGGATAATTACAGAGCAGGAATTTAATTTTACAGCTTATTTGTTTTTAAAAAAGTTCATCATTTAACTTCACATTTGGTAGTATGGAAACAGTAGTCTAAGAGGAGATAGATAGTTGGAAAATGACCTGGAATTTGCTTGGACAAAGCAATAGGAAGATGTCACAATTATGAGTACATTTATCTTTTCTAATCATCTGTCTGTTAGTTAAAATTGTAACAAGAGCAGTGACTAGTTGAAAGAAGAGCAGGGAAAAGGAACAGATATATATACATGCTAAAAGGAGGCAGAAATTTGATGGGTAAGAGTTATACTTAACTATCTGAGGCTAGAATATACAAATTTATAGCTTTTTAAAAAAATTTATTTTAATTGGAGGATTTGCTTTACAGTATTATAGTGGTTTTTGCCATACATTGACATGAATCAGTCACAGGTGTACATGTGTCCCCCATCCCGAAGCCCCCTCCCACTTCCCTCCTCATCCCATCCCTCTGGGTTGTCCCAGTGCACCGGCTTTGAGTGCCCTGTTTCATGCATCAAACTTAGACTGGTCATCTGTTTCATGTATGGTAACATACATGTTTCAGTGCTAGTCTCTCAAATTATCCCACGCTCGCCTTCTCCCACAGAGTCCAAAAGTCTGTGCTTTACATCTCTATATCTTTTGTTGTCTCATGTATAGGGTCATCATTACTGTCTTTCTAAATTCCATATATATATGTTAATATACTGCATTGGTCTTTTTCTTTCTGACTTCACTCTGGATAATAGACTCCAGTTTCATCCATATCATTAGAACTGATTCAAATGTGTTCTTTTTAATAGCTGAGTAATATTCCATTGTGTATATGTACCACAACTTTCTTATCCATTCATCTGCCAATGGACATCTAGGTTGCCTCCATGTCCTAGCTATTGTTAACAGTGCTGCAGTGAACATTGGAGTACACGTGTCTCTTTCAATTCTGGTTTCCTCAGTGTGTATGCCCAGCAGTGGAATTGCTGGATCGTATGGCAGTTCTACTTCCAGTTTTTTAAGGAATCTCCACAATGTCCTCCATAGTGGCTGTACTAGTTTGCATTCCTACCAACAGTGTAAGAGTGTTCCCTTTTCTCCACACCCTCTCCAGCATTTATTGTTTGTAGACTCTTTTGATAGCAGCCATTCTGACCAGCGAGAGATGGTACTTCATTGTGATTTTTATTTGCATTTCTGTGATCATGAGTGATGTTGAGCATCTTTTCATGTGTTTGTTAGCCATCTGTATGTCTTCTTTGGAGAAATGTCTGTTTAGTTCTTTGGCCCATTTTTTGATAGGGTCGTTTATTTTTCTGGAATTCAGATGCTTGTATATTTTTGAGATAATTCTTTATTAGTTGCTTCATTTCTATTATTTTCTCCCATTCAGAAGGCTGTCTTTTCACCTTGCTTATAGTTTCCTTTGTTGTGCAAAAAAGCATTTAATTGTAATTAGGTCCCATTTGTTTGTTTTTGCTTTTGTTTCCATTTCTCTGGGAGGTGAGTCATAGAGGATTTTGCTGTGATTTATATCAGATAGTGTTTTTCCTATGTTTTCCTCTATGAGTTTTATAGTTTCTGGTCTTACATTTAGAGCCTTAATCCATTTTGAGTTTATTTTTGTGTATGGTGTTACAAAGTGTTCTAGTTTCATTCTTTCACAGGTGGTTGAGCAGTTTTTCCAGCACCACTTGTTAAAGAGATTGTCTTTTCTCCATTGTATTTTTTTGCCTCCTTTGTCAAAGACAAGGTGTCCAGAGGTGCATGGATTTATCTCTGGGCTTTCTATTTTGTTCCAATGATCTGTATTTCTGTCTTTGTGCCAATACCAATACTGTCTTCTTGATGACTATAGCTTTGTAGTATAGTCTGAAGTCAGGCAGGTTGATTCCTCCACTTCTATTCTGCTTTCTCAAGATTGCTTTGGTATTAAAGGCTTTTTGTATTTCCATACAAATTGTGGAATTATTTGTTTTAGTTCTCTGAAAAATACTGTTGGTAGCTTGATCGGGATTGCATTGAATCTGTAGATTGCTCTAGGTAGTATAGTCATTTTCACTATATTGATTCTTCCGATCCATGAACATGGTATATTTCTCCATCTATTTGTGTCATCTTTGATTTCTTTCATCAGTGTTTTATAGTTTTCTATATATAGGTCTTTTGTTTCTTTAGGTAGATTTATTCCTAAGTATTTTATTCTTTTTTTTTTTTGCTATGTTGAATGGGATTGTTTTCTTAATTTCTCTTTCTCTTTTCTCATTGTTAGTATATAGGAATGCAAGGGATTTCTGTGTATTAATTTTATTTTATTTGTTATTATTTTTTTTTAATTGGTTTTGCCATACATTGACATGAATCCACCACAGGTGTACAGGCGTTCCCAAACATGAACCCCCCTCCCACCTCCCTCCCCATAACATCTCTCTGGGTCATCACCATGCACCAGCCCCAAGCATGCTGTATCCTGCGTCGGACATAGACTGGCGATTAGATTCTTACATGATAGTATACCTGTTACAATGCCATTCTCCCATTTCATCCCACCCTCTTCCTCTCCCTCTGAGTCCAAAAGTCCGTTATACACATCTGTGTCTTTTTTGCTGTCTTGCATACAGGATCGTCATTGCCATCTTTCTAAATTCCATATGTATGTGTTAGTATACTGTATTGGTGTTTTTCTTTCTGGCTTACTTCACTCTGTATAATCGGCTCCAGTTTCATCCAACTCATCAGAACTGATTCAAATGAATTCTTTTTAACAGCTGAGTAATACTCCATTGTGTATATGTACCACCGCTTTCTTATCCATTCATCTGCTGATGGACATCTAGGTTGTTTCCATGTCCTGGCTATTATAAACAGTGCTGCGATGAACATTGGGGTACATGTGTCTCTTTCAATTCTGGTTTCCTCGGTGTGTATGCCCAGAAGTGGGATTGCTGGGTCATAAGGCAGTTCTCTTTGCAATTTTTTAAGGAATCTCCACACTGTTCTCCATAGTGGCTGTACTAGTTTGCATTCCCACCAACAGTGTAGGAGGGTTCCCTTTTCTCCACACCCTCTCCAGCATTTATTGCTTACAGATTTTTGGATCGCCGCCATTCTGACTGGTGTGAAGTGGTACCTCATTGTGGTTTTGATTTGCATTTCTCTAATAATGAGTGATGTTGAGCATCTTTTCATGTGTTTGTTAGCCATCCGTATGTCTTCTTTGGAGAAATGTCTATTTAGTTCTTTGGCCCATTTTTTGATTGGGTCGTTTATTTTTCTGGAGTTGAGCTGCATAAGTTGCTTGTATATTTTTGAGATTAGTTGTTTGTCAGTTGCTTCATTTGCTATTATTTTCTCCCATTCAGAAGGCTGTCTTTTCACCTTGCTTATATTTTCCTTTGTTGTGCAGAAGCTTTTAATTTTAATTAGATCCCATTTGTTTATTTTTGCTTTTATTTCCAGAATTCTGGGAGGTGGGTCATAGAGGATCCTGCTGTGATTTATGTCTGAGAGTGTTTTGCCTACATTCTCCTCTAGGAGTTTTATAGTTTCTGGTCTTACATTTAGATCTTTAATCCATTTTGAGTTTATTTTTGTGTGCGGTGTTACAAAGTGATCTAGTTTCATTCTTTTACAAGTGGTTGACCAGTTTTCCCAGCACCACTTGTTAAAGAGATTGTCTTTACTCCATTGTATATTCTTGCCTCCTTTGTCAAAGATAAGGTGTCCTATGTGTGTGGATTTATCTCTGGGCTTTCTATTTTGTTCCATTGATCTATATGTCTGTCTTTGTGCCAGTACCATACTGTCTTGATGACTGTGGCTTTGTAGTAGAGCCTGAAGTCAGGCAAGTTGATTCCTCCAGTTCCATTCTTCTTTCTCAAGATTGCTTTGGCTATTCGAGGTTTTTTGTATTTTCATACAAATTTTGAAATTATTTGTTCTAGTTCTGTGAAAAATATGGCTGGTAGCTTGATAGGGATTGCATTGATTTGTAACTTGCTTTGGGTAGTATACTCATTTTCACTATACTGATTCTTCTGATCCATGAACATGGTATATTTCTCCATCTATTAGTGTCCTCTTTGATTTCTTTCATCAGTGTTTTATAGTTTTCTATATATAGGTCTTTAGTTGCTTTAGGTAGATATATTCCTAAGTATTTTATTCTTTTCATTGCAATGGTGAATGGAATTGTTTCCTTAATTTCTTTTTCTACTTTCTCATTATTAGTGTATAGGAATGCAAGGGATTTCTGTGTGTTAATTTTATATCCTGCAAATTTACTATATTCATTGATGAGCTCTAGTAATTTTCTGGTGGAGTCTGTAGGGTTTTTCATGTAGAGGATCATGTCATCTGCAAACAGTGAAAGTGTTACTTCTTCTTTTCCAATTTGGATTCCTTTTATTTCTTTTTCTGCTCTGATTGCTGTGGCCAAAACTTCCAGAACTGTTGAATACAAGCGGTGAAAGTGGACACCCTTGTCTTGTTCCTGTCTTTAGGGGAAATGCTTTCAATTTTTCACCATTGAGGATAATGTTTGCTGTGGGTTTGTCATATATAGCTTTTATTATGTTGAGGTCTGTTCCTTCTATTCCTGCTTTCTGGAGAGTTTTTATCATAAATGGATGTTGAATTTTGTCAAAGGCCTTCTCTGCATCTATTGAGATAATCATATGGCTTTTATTTTTCAATTTGTTAATGTGGTGAATTACATTGCTTGATTTGCGGATATTGAAGAATCCTTGCATCCCTGGGATAAAGCCCACTTGGTCATGGTGTATGATCTTTTTAATGTGTTGTTGGATTCTGATTGCTAGAATTTTGTTGAGGATTTTTGCATCTATGTTCATCAGTGATATTGGCCTGTAGTTTCCTTTTTTTGTGGCATCTTTGTCAGGTTTTGGTATTAGGGTGATGGTGGCCTCATAGAATGAGTTTGGAAGGTTACCTTCCTGTGCAATTTTCTGGAAGAGTTTGAGTAGGATAGGTGTTAGCTCTTCTCGAGATTTTTGGTAGAATTCAGCTGTGAAGCCGTCTGGACCTGGGCTTTTGTTTGCTGGAAGATTTCTGATTACAGTTTCAATTTCCGTGCTTGTGATGGGTCTGTTAAGATTTTCTATTTCTTCCTGGTTCAGTTTTGGAAAGTTGTACTTTTCTAAGAATTTGTCCATTTCTTCCACGTTGTCCATTTTATTGGCATACAACTGCTGATAGTAGTCTCTTATGATCCTTTGTATTTCTGTGTTGTCTGTCGTGATCTCTCCATTTTCATTTCTAATTTTATTGATTTGATTTTTCTGTCTTTGCTTCTTGATGAGTCTGGCTAATGGTTTGTCAATTTTATTTATATCCTTTCAAAGAACCAGCTTTTGGCTTTGTTAATTTTGCTATGGTCTCTTTGGTTTCTTTTGCATTTATTTCTGCCCTAATTTTTAAGATTTCTTTCCTTCTACTAATTCTGGGGTTCTCCAACTCTTCCTTTTCTAGTTGCTTTATTTGTAGAGTTAGGTTATTTATTTGACTTTTTTCTTGTTTCTTGAGGTATGCCTGTATTGCTATGAACTTTCCTCTTAGCACTGCTTTTATAGTGTCCCACAGGTTTTGGGTTGTTGTGTTTTCATTTTCATTAGTTTCTATGCATATTTTGATTTCTTTTTTGATTTCTTCTGTGATTTGTTGGTTATTCAGAAGTGTGTTGTTCAACCTCCATATGTTGGAATTTTTAATAGTTTTTCTGCTGTAATTGAGATCTAATCTTACTGCATTATGGTCAGAAAAGATGCTTGGAATGATTTCGATGTTTTTGAATTTATCAAGTTTAGATTTATGACCCAGGATGTGATCTATCCTGGAGAAGGTTCCATGATCACTTGAAAAAAAGGTGAAATTCATTGTTTTGGGGTGAAATGTCCTATAGATATCAATTAGGTCTAACTGATCTAATGTATCATTTAAAGTTTGTGTTTCTTTGTTAATTTTCTGTTTAGTTGATCTGTCCATAGGTGTGAGTGGGGTATTAAAGTCTCCCACTATTATTGTGTTATTGTTGATTTCCCCTTTCATACTTGTTAGCATTTGTCTTACATATTGTGGTGCTCCTATATTGGGTGCATATATATTTATAATTGTTATGTCTTCTTCTTGGATTGATCCTTTGATCATTATGTAGTGGCCTTCTTTGTCTCTTTTCACAGCCTTTGTTTTAAAGTCTATTTTATTGGATATGAGTATTGCCACTCCTGCTTTCTTTTGGTCTCTATTTGCATGGTATATCTTTTTCCAGCCCTTCACTTTCAGTCTGTATGTGTCCCTTGTTTTGAGGTGGGTCTCTTGTAAGCAGCATATAGAGGGGTCTTGTTTTTGTATCCATTCGGCCAGTCTTTGTCTTTTGGTTGGGGCGTTCAACCCATTTACGTTTAAGGTAATTATTGATAAGTATGATCCCGTTACCATTTTCTTTATTGTTTTGGGTTCGGGTTTATACACCCTTTTCGTGTTTCCTGTCTAGGGAATATCCTTTAGAATTTGTTGGAGAGCTGGTTTGGTGGTGCTGAATTCTCTCAGCTTTTGCTTGTCTGTAAAGCTTTTGATTTCTCCTTCGTATTTGAATGAGATCCTTGCTGGGTACAGTAATCTGGGCTGTAGGTTATTGTCTTTCATCACTTTAAGTATGTCTTGCCATTCCCTCCTGGCCTGAAGAGTTTCTATTGAAAGATCAGCTGTTATCCTTATGGGAATCCCCTTGTGTGTTATTTGTTGTTTTTCCCTTGCTGCTTTTAATATTTGTTCTTTGTGTTTGATCTTTGTTAATTTGATTAATATGTGTCTTGGGGTGTTTCGCCTTGGGTTTATCCTATTTGGAACTCTCTGTGTTTCTTGGACTTGGGTGATTATTTCCTTCCCCATTTTAGGGAAGTTTTCAACTATTATCTCCTCGAGGATTTTCTCATGGTCTTTCTTTTTGTCTTCTTCTTCTGGGACTCCTATAATTCAAATGTTGGAGCAATTCATATTGTCCTGGAGGTCTCTGAGATTGTCCTCATTTCTTTTAATTCGTTTTTCTTGTTTCCTCTCTGATTTATTTATTTCTACCATTCTATCTTCTATTTCACTAATCCTATCTTCTGCCTCCGTTATTCTACTATTTGTTGCCTCCAGAGTGTTTCTGATCTCGTTTATTGCGTTATTCATTATATTTTGACTCTTTTTTATTTCTTCTAGGTCCTTGTTAAACCTTTCTTGCATCTTCTCAATCCTTGTCTCTAGGCTATTTATCTGTGATTCCATTTTGATTTCAAGATTTTGGATCATTTTCACTATCAATATTTGGAATTCTTTCTCAGGTAGATTCGCTACCTCCTCCTCTTTTGTTTGGTTTGGTGGTCAACTCTCCTGTTCCTTTACCTGCTGAGTATTCCTCTGTCTCTTCATCTTGGTTATATTGCTGCGTTTGGGGTAGCCTTTTTATATGCTGGTAATTTGTGGAGTTCTCTTTATTATGGAGCTTCCTCATTGTGGGTGGGGTTCTATCAGTGGCTTGTCAAGGTTTCCTGGTTAGGAAGGCTTGTGTTGGAGTTCTGGTGGGTGGAGCTGGATTTCTGCTCTCTGGAGTGCAGTGGAGTGACCCGTAATGGGTTATGAGACATCAAAGGTTTTGGAATAACTTTGAGCTGCCTGTGTATTGAAGCTCAGGGGAGTGTTCCTGTGTTGCTGGAGAATTTGCGTGGTATGTCTTGTTCTGGAACTTGTTGGCCCTTGGGTGGAGCTTGGTTTCAGTGTAGGTATGGAGGCATTTGATGAGCTCCTATTGCTTAATGTTCCCTGAATTCAAGAGTTCTCTAATGTTTTCAGGCTTTGGATTTAAGCCTCCTGCTTCTGGTTTTCAGTTTTATTTTTACAGTAGCCTCTAGACTTCTCCATCTATACAGCACTGATGATAAAACATCTAGGTTAAAGATGAAAAGTTTCTCCACATTGAGGGACACTCAGAGAGGTTCACTGAGTTACAAGGAGAAGAGAAGAGGGAGGGGGTAGTTAGAGGTGACTGGAATGAGATGCGGTGAGATCAAAAGAGGAGCGAGCAAGCTAGCCAGTAGTCACTTCCTTATGTGCGCTCTATAGTCTGGACCGCCCTGAGGTATTTACAGAGTTATACAGGGAAGAGGAGAGGGAGGAAGTAGACAGAGGTGACCAGGAGGATAAGAGAGAGAATGAGAAGGAGAGAGACAAATCCTGCCAGTAACCAGTTCCTTAGGTGTTCTCCACTGTCTGGAGCACACAGAGATTCACAGAGTTGGATAGAGAGGAGATGGGGGAGAAAAGAGACAGAGGCCACCTGGTGGAGAAAAAGGAGAGTCCAAAGGAGGAGAGAGTGGTCAAGCCACTAATCTCGCTCTCAGGTAAACTTGGGTAGTGAAGTTTGGGTTTTTAAATGTACAAAATTGACAACAAAAACCAAAGAGCAAAGATTAAAAATCTAGAGTAGAGGTTGGATTTTCAAAAATACAATATTAAAGAAAAGAAGCAGAAGTAAAAAGGAAGAAAGAAAGGAAAAAAAAAGAGTAAATTTTAAAAAAAAGCAAGAATTATTAAAAAAAAAAAAAAAAAAAAACACCAACAACCACCCAAAGACTATATATGGTGTTTGCCTTAAAAAAAAAAAGGGTCTTTTTCTTTTTTTTTAAATAGTAATAGTAGGTTATAGAAATAAAAATTAGAAGCAAAATAAAAGACTTAACAATTAAAAAAAAAGTTAGAAAAAAAAAAAGGAATGATTTTAAAAATAGTAAAAATATTTCTGGCCCTTCTCTCATGTTGTGGGCAGTGTGGGGTCACTTCCAAGGTGGTTCCCTCTGTTTAACTTCTGTTTGCTGGTTTTTTAGACTCACTAGTTCAGTTGCGCTGTGGGGAGGGGGGATGCTGCAAACAAATAGCACTGTCGTGTGCACACAGTGTTTCAGCCCCGCTTGACCTGTCCCTTCTCGCGGCGCACAAACCGCTCCGGCTCTACGATGCTCAGCCGGGAACCGTCTGAGGCCAGCCCTAGGCTGTGTGCACTTCCCCGGTCTAAGCCGCTCAGGTTCGGCGCTCAGGTAGCCCTCAGAGGCACAGATGCGGTTGGGACTGCGTTTTGTGCCCTTCGCAGGTCCGAGTAGCTCAGGAGTTTGGCGAGCGCGATCGCTGCGACTTGTCACCTTTTCTGCCTCTGCTGCTCAGTTTTCTGGGTGGACCGCTGGTGCCCCTTGACAGATGGTGACTGTCCAGCACCCCCAGAAGTCTTAGCAAAGAAGCCTGCTTGCAGTTAGGTAAGTAAAGTCTCTCCGGGTCTGCAATTGCTCCTTTCCAGCCTTCAAGGCTCTGGCTGCCTGTCCCCGGCGGGGGATGGTCTGCAGCCGGCTTATTCCGTTCCGTCCTTTGTTCTGTGCTCGGTCCTGGCGGTGTTTTATGTTCGAGCTTTTCGCATGGTAGCTATCCCACAGTCTGGTTTGCTAGCCCAAGTTAGATCGTTCTGGTTGCGCGTGGGGCGTTCCTGCATGATTCTTACAAAGCACTGCAGCCCGTGCCTCCTGTGCTTCCCTGCCCTGCCCCCACTTGCTTGTGGCAGATGCAGGCGTCTGTGCTGCTTTTCCACTGGGGGAGTTACTGTTGGGCTTGTAATCTGTTGGTTTTAATTATTTATTTATTTTTCCCTTCCTGTTATGTTGCCCTCTGTGTTTCCAAGGCTCGCCACAGACTCGGCAGGGAAAGTGTTTCCTGGTGTTTGGAAACGTCTCTTAAAATTCCCTTCCTGGGACGGGCTTCCCTTCCTGGGTCGGGCTTCCCTTCCTGGGTCGGAGCTCCCTCCCCACCTCCTTTGTCTCCTTTTTCGTCTTTTATATTTTTTCCTACCTGTTTTTGAAGACAATGGTCTGCTTTTCTGGTTGCCTGATGTCCTCTGCCAGCCTACAGAAGTTGTTTTGTGGAGTTTGCTCGGCGTTGAAATGTTCTTTTGAGGAATTTGTGAGGGAGAAAGTGGTCTTCCCGTCCTATTCCTCCGCCATCTTTGATTCTCTCCGATTTCTGTGTATTAATTTTATATCCTGCAACTTTACTATATTCATTTATTAGCTCTAGTAATTTTCTGGTGGTGTCTTTAGAGTTTTCTATGTAGAGGATCATGCCATCTACAAACAGTGAGAGTTTTACTTCTTCTTTTCCAGTTTGGGTTCCTTTTATTTCTTTTTCTGCTCTGATTGCTGTGGCTAAAACTTCCAAAACTATATTGAATAGTAGAGGTGAGAGTGGGCACCCTTGTCTTGTTCCTGATTTTAGGGGAAATGCTTTCAGTTTTTCACCATTAAGGGTAATGTTTGCTGTGGGTTTATCATACATGGCTTTTATTATGTTGAGGTATATGCCTTCTGTGCCTGCTTTCTGGAGAGTTTTTATCATAAATGGGTGTTTGATTTTGTCAAAGGCTTTCTCTGCATCTGTTGAGATAATCATATGGTTTTTATCTTTCAATTTGTTCATGTGTCATATGACATTGATTGATTTGCAGATATTGAAGAATCCTTGCATCCTTGGGATAAAGCCCACTTGGTCATGATGTATGATCTTTTTAATAGGTTGTTGGATTCTGTTTGCTAGAATTTTGTTGAGAATGTTTGCATCTATGTTTATCATGAGATTGGCGTATAGTTTTCTTTTTTTGTGGCATCTTTGGTTTTGGTATTAGGGTGATGGTGGCCTCATAGAATGCGTTTGGAAATTTACCTTTCCGCTGCAATTTTCTGAAAGAGTTTGAGTAGGATAGGTGTTAGCTCTTCTCTAAATTTTTGGTAGAATTCAGCTGTGAAGCCATCTGGTCCTGGACTTTTGTTTGTTGGAAGATTTTTTATTACAGTTTCGATTTCAATGCTTGTGATAAATCTGTTAAGATTTTCTGTTTCTTCCTGGTTCAGTTTTGGAAGGTTATACTTTTCTAAGAATTCATCTGTTTCTTCCAAGTATTCCATTTTATTGGCATATAGTTGCTGATAGTAGTCTCTTATGATCCTTTGTATTTCTGTGTTGTCTGTTGTGATTTCTTCATTTTCATTTCTAATTTTGTTGATTTGATTCATCTCCCTTTTTTTTCTTGAGTTAGGTAATGGTTTGTCTATTTTATTTTATTTATCATCTCAAAGAACCAGCTTTTAGTTTTGTTTTTTTACTGTAGTCTCTATTGTTTCTTTTTCATTTATTTCTGCTCTAATTTTTATGATTTCTTTCCTTCTACTAACCCTGGGGTTCTTCGTTTCTTCTTTTCCTAGTTGCTTTAGGTGTAAAGTTACATTATTTATTTATTTTTTATCTTGTTTTCTGGAGGTTAGCTTGTGTTGCTATGAACCTTCCACTCAGCACTGCTTTTACTGAATCTCATAGGTTTTAGGTTGTTGTGTTTTCATTTTCATTCATTTCAATGCATATTTTGATTTCCTTTTTCTTCCGTGATTCAGAAGCATGTTGTTTAGCCTCCATATGTTGTACTTTAATAGCTTTTTCCCTGTAGTTGAAATCTAATCTTACTGCATTGTGATTAGAAAAGATGCTTGAAATGATTTCAATTTTCTTGAATTTACCAAGGCTAGATTTATGGCCCAGGATGTGTTCTGTCCTGCAGAATGTTCTATGTGCACTTGAGAAAATGGTGAACGTCATTGTTTTGGGGTAAATGTCCTATAGATATCAATTAGGTCTAACCAGTTCATTGTATCATTAAAAGTTTGTGTTTCCTCACTAATTTTCTGTTTGGTTGAGCTATCCATAGGTGTGAGTAGGGTATTAAAGTCTCTCACTATTATTGTGTGACTGTTAATTTCCTCCTTCATACTTGTTAGCGTTTGCCTTATGTATTGAGGTGCTCCTATGTTTGGTGCATTTATATTTATAATTATTATATCTTCTTGGATTGATCCTTTGATCATTATGTAAAGTCCTTCTTTGTCCCTTTTCACAGTCTTTATTTCGAAGTCTATTTTATCTGATATGAGTATTGTTATTCCTGCTTTCTTTTGGTCTACATTTGCATGAAATATCTTTTGCCAGCTCTTCACTTTCAGTCTGTATGTGTCCCTTGGCTTGACGTGGGTCTCTTGTAGACAGCATATATAGGGGTCTTATTTTTGTATCCATCCAGCCAGTCTGTCTTTTCAACCCATTTACATTTAAGATAATTATTGATAGCTATGATCCCGTTGCCATTTACTTTGTTGTTTTGGGTTTGAGTTTATAAACCTTTTCTGTGTTTCCTCTCTAGAGAAGATCCTATAGCATTTGTTGATGAGCTGGTTTGGTGGTGTAAATTCTCCCAGCTTTTGCTTGTCTGTAAAGCTTTTGATTTCTCCTTCATATTTGAATGAGATCCTTGCTGGTTATAGTAATCTGGCTTGTAGGTTTTTCTCTTTCAGCACTGTAAGTATGTCCTGCCTTTCCCTTCTGGCCTGAAGAGTTTCTGTTGAAGGATCAGCTGTTATCCTTATGGGGATCCCTTTGTGTGTTATTTATTGCTTTTCCCTTGCTGCTTTTGATATTTGCTCTTCATTAGTTTGATTAATATGTGTCTTGGGGTGTTTTTCCTTGGGTTTATCCTGTTTGCAACTCTCTTCGTTTCTTGGACTTGAGTGTCTATTTTCTTCCCCATTTTAGGGAAGTTTTCAACTATTATCTCCTCAGGTATTTTCTCATGCCTTGACTTTTTGTCTTGTTCTTCTGGGACACCTGTTATTCGAATGTTGGGGTGTTTAACATTGTCCCAGAGGTCTCTGAGGTTGTCCCCATTTCTTTCTATTCTTTTCTCTTTTTTCCTCTCTGCTTCATTTATTTCCACCATTCTGTCTTCCACCTTACTTATCCTATCTTCTGCCTCAGTTATTCTACTGTTGGTTCCCTCCAGAGTGTTTTTGATCTCATTTATTGCATTATTCATTACTGATTGACTCTTTATTTCTTATAGGTCCTTGTTAAACATTTCTTGCATCTTCTCAATCCTTGTCTCTAGTCTATTTATCTGTAACTCCATTTTGTTTTCAAGATTTTGGATCAGCTGTATTATCATTATTCTGAATTCTTTTTCAGGTAGACTCCATATCTCCTCCTCTTTTGTTTGGTTTAGTGAGCATTTATGTTCCCCTACCTGCTGAATATTTCTGTCTTTTCATTTTGTTTCTATTGCTGTGTTTGGGGTGCCCTTTCTGTAGGCTGGAAGTTTGTGTTTCCTCTTTATTGTGGAGCCTGCTTCCTGTGGGTGGGATTGGACTAGTGGCTTGTCAAGGTTTCCTGGTTAAGGGAGCTTGCATGTGTGTTCTGGCGGATGGAGCTGTATCTCTTCTCTCTGGAGTGCAGTGAAGTGTCCAGTAGTGAGTTTGGAGGTGTCTATGAGTTTGACATGACTTTGGACAGCTTGTCTTTTAATGTTCAGGGTTGTGCTCCTGCTTTGCTGGAGAATTAGCATAGTATGTCTTGCCCTGGAACTTGTCCCTTGGGTGGAGCTTGGTTTCAGTGTAGGTATGGAGGCTTTTGAGTGAGCTCTTGTCTATTAATATTCCCTGGAATCAGGAGTTCTCTGATGTTCTCAAGTTTTAGAGCTAAGCCACCTGCCTCTGGCTTTCTGCCCTTCTCTTACAGTAGCCTCAAGACTTCTCCATCCATACAGTACAGATGAGAAAATACCTAGGTTAATGGTGAAGCAATTCTCCACAGCAGCGGACACCCAGAGAGATTCACAGAGTTACATAGAGAAGAGAAGAGGGAGGAGGGAGATAGAGGTGACCAGGAGGAGAAGAGGGGCAGTCAAAAGGGGAGAGACCAGTCTAGCCAGTAATCAGTTCCCTAAGTGTTCTCCACAGCCCAGAACACCCCGAGAGATTCACAGAGTTAAGTCAAGAAGAGAAGGGGGAGGGAGGAGATAGAGATGACCTGGGGGAAGAAAGGGAGATTCAAAAGGGGAGAGAGCAATCAAGCCAGTAATCACACCCCTGAGTGAAAATGAATACTGAAGATTAGATTCTTAAAGGTACAAAATTGATAACAAATACTAAAAAGCAGAGATTAAAAATCTAGAGTAGAGGTTAGACTTTCAAAAAAAACAATATTGAAAATACAAAACAAAATCAGTCACAAAAATTATAAAATATATATATGTGAAATTTGCTTTAAAAATAGGGTCTTTTTTTCTGCAACATAATAATAGGTTATAAAAATGAAAATTAAAGGAGTAATAAAGAGGTTAAAGTTTAAAAAAATGGAAAAGTGATAATAGTAAAAATATATCTAGGAATTTCTCTGAAGCTGTTGTGGGCAGTGTGGGGTCGGTTTAGTTTCAGATAGTTCCTTGTTCCAGCTTGTACTTGTTCTCAAGGTCTATAGGCCCCTCCAGTGCTTAGTCAATGTTAACTACAGGGGTTTAATCTGTTGCGCCTGTTACTTCCAGAGCTGTTCCCTCTTCTTTATTTTGGCTTCCTCTGTTTGCAAGTCTCTTCAGTGTCTAATTTCTGCCCTGACACAAGGGGCCGAAGGTGGTCACTTATTTAGGCCTGCTTGTTCAGTTTTGTTGTGGGGAGGGAGGGACACTGCAAGCAAATATTGCTGGTGTGTGAGGGGAGTGCTCGCAGTGTATGGACCACACTGAGTTTGCCCCAGCTCACGGCAGCATGTGCTTCCTGAGTCCACACTGCTCAGGCTCCAGGGTGCTCTGCAGGGGCACTGTCCAAAGCAGGCCCTGCAGTTTGTGCACTTCCCAGGTCTCAGCTGCTCAGGTTCTCAGGTACTCCGCAGGGCACAGACTCGGTTGGGCATGCATTTTGTACCCTTCCCAGGCCTGAGCAGCTCAGGCCACCAGGTGTTTGGCAGATGCACTGTCCCAGGTGGGCCATGCATCTTAATCACCTCCCTAGTCCCAGCCACGTGGTTTCCCAGGTACCCTGCATGTCTCTTCTGGTGAGCTGATCTCAGGCTGCGACCCTCCTGGCAGATGTCAACCATCCAGGATCCCAGGAAGACATGGTTAGCAACTGGAAGCCTGCTCACAGTTTAGTGGAGGATGCCATCTCTGGGACCAAGATTGGAGCAGCCACTTGCCTTCCAACTCTGGCTGTCACTCACCTGCTTCTCTGCCTCCAACAGAGGGGAGAGAGCAGAGGGCTGTACACAGCCGGCTAGCTCTCCTTTGGTATTGTCTCAGTCCTTTGTTCTGTGAGCAACACAGGCTGTGCTTTAAAGCCTTTTGCGGGAAAGTTCTCTTTTTCTTTTTTCCCCCTCTCTGGCTATCCCACACTTTGGGTTGCTCTCTCACTTTAGCTCCCTCAGATTGTCCTCAGGGCATTCAGGCCCAGTCCTTACCCTATGCACCGATTATGCAGCCTACCCCTCCCTGTCCAGCCCCTGCTGGCTGGTGGCAAACGCAAGCGTTTGGGCTACTTTTCCACTGGCAGTTGTGTTTAGCTGAGTATTCTGTGGGTTTTGTGTTTGTTTTTTTTTTTCTTTTTTTCTCCTGGTTATGTTGCCCACTGAAATTGCGAAACTACACACAGACCCACCTGAGAGAGGGTTTCCTACTGTTTGGAAACTTTTCCTCAGTCACAACTCCCTCCCCAGGACCAGTCTCTGTCCCTAACTGTTTTGCGTCTCCCTTTGTCTTTTATGTTTTGTCCTACCTTCTTGCAAGGAGAATGAGCTGCCTTTCTGGGTACTTGGTGTCTTCCGCCAGTGTTCAGAAATTGTTTTGTGGAAGCTGCTCAGCATTCAAATGATCTTTTGATGAATTTGTGGGAGGAAAAGTGTCCTAGTTCTCCTATTCCTCCGCCTTCTTAGGACTGCTTCTATAGCTTTTTAATATTGTTTTGTTGATCTATTGTATATCCCTTACATTGTTGTATTTTCTTGTGTGTCTCTCAAGTTAAATTAGTTAGAACATGTACTTCTTTAAATCTTCTACTTTGTCTTATACAGAGGTATGCAAGAAATACTTGTTAGTTTATTCTGATTTTGAGTTGCACAAAATTCTGCAAAACTTAGGTCAGAGGTAGAATCAGAATGGAATTGGAAGCAGAATGTGAAATAATGGTTATCACAGGTAAATGATACTGTGGGATAAGATACTTGCACTTCCTGGATTTTATAATTAGATTGATAAAAGCAGCTAAGATATTTGGTTTCTTGAAAGGTGATGACAACTCAAATTATCAACTCTATTCTTCAAAAACTCTTTAGAGGTAGAATAAAGGACCATGTATGTGATCTGAAATGAATTTTTTCTTTATACAACAGCAGTTTACCCTCCTTAGGATTACCTATTAAACTTCGTGTGAATTCTAATGGATGGAATAAAATATGTAGGTTAAGGATCTAATACTGTGCTTACATATAATAGCTGCTTGAGGCATGACTGGATGTATTATTTTTTTTGTTCTCGCAAGATATCAGGGTTGATTTTCATCTGGTATGCATTAGTATGGATAAGAAGTTATGCATAGCCAGCATCCATTCTGTTTAAGGCTGGATTGAATCTGATGATTGATTTTCTGGGTCATATCAGTTTTTAAATACATTTAATATAGTCCCTGCTGTATTTCATTGGGAAGAAAATCTGCTAAAGATTGCCCCAGATTCTGTTTGCAAAGGATACATTGCACCTTTGCAGTGCTCTGTGATTTTTACCTCTGTGTGTATGTATGTGTGTTTTGTTTTTTAAAAATCATTATTTCTTACTATACTAGATTGGATAGCTGAATTCTTATTCAATCTTTTGTTACTTGCTGTTTTAGTAAATTTTTGTTGACTGTACTATCTCCCTTTAGTAAATAGGTATTACAATACTTGCCATCTTATACATAGAAACAAATATAGCAGCTGTTAAAATTGGGATTTTAAAAGTTTTCAGTAGTCATTTATAATTGCTTCTCTACTTATTGTTGTATCTTTCAGTATTACAAGCAGCTCCAGAAAGACTATATCAGTGATGATCATGACAGAAGTATCTCTATAACTGCACTCTCAGTTCAGATGTTTACTGTTCCTACTTTGGTATGTATTAATTAGTCTTGACAATCTTTATAAGTAACATTTGTTTTGTTTTTAAAGAATTTTATTTAATGTTGAATTAAAACAATTTCTGAGTCACTGTGTTCTATTCCACTTGGAAAATTGAATAATTCTTCAGTGGTATCAGTATGTGAATACTTTAATGGTTCCCAAGGTCTAGGTAACTCATGGAGTGGGAGTGGTGGCTCTGAGTTGGTTTGAAAGTCCTCATCTCTGCAGGGGAACGCCAGAGCTGGTTTCTTGGTGTCTAGAGTAACTTAGGAGCAGTGCCTTATTAATACCTTTACTCTTATTGTTGTTGGGAGTGAGAGGAGAGCCTAAGATACAGCAAAACTGGGGGAGAGTATGACTGTCAGGCATTTGCAGGAGATGGTGCTGCAAGGCTTGGGAGGAGAGTGAAGGATTCTGCTTCCTTTTTGTACTATTACCATTGCTGTTTCTTATGGACAGTTTGGTTTCTACTTTCTCTTTTCAAAGCCCAGAGAAAAGGATATGAAAGAGAAATTGAATTGTGAGTGAGGGGGAAATGTCAGAATACATAATGTATGTGATAGAAGCCTGAAGTATATGTGTTTGTTCTACTTCGCTCACTGTATAATTAATAGTGGTAAACATTCATGTCAGTAACATGTGTGATGGGCTTGGGGTGTTCAGACAGGTTTTTTCCAGTTCCTGAGAAGTAGAGAACTTTTAGAAAATAATTTCTCAGAATTGCTATTCTGTGAGAATACGGACTGTGTTTGATGCTCAGCAAACATTTATTCAAAATGACTTACCAACCAAATGAATAGATAAAATCCATACTATAATGAGTTTATACTAATGACAATATTCTTGACATATTCTACAGGCTCGACATCTTATTGAAGAGCAGAATGTTATCTCTGTCATTACTGAAACTCTCCTGGAAGTTTTGCCTGAGTATTTGGATAGGAACAATAAATTCAACTTCCAGGGTTATAGCCAAGACAAATTGGGAAGAGTATATGCAGTAATTTGTGATCTAAAGTAAGTTGTTCAAGGCAAAAGGTGAGGGTACCTATTAAACACAGTTGGATTTATTCTATCCTATAAATAAACATCTGATCTTTTTGGTTATCTAGTGATGACGAGTACAAAGAACTGTGACTGTCATGTCAGTAAATCTCTTAAGTGAAGGCTTCTTATAGAGTTAAAATCAGGTCAATAAAGAAGGTACTGAGGAAGGGCCTCTCATAGGATGTAGGGTCTTTGGGGATCATTAAATGAATCTCCATTGTAGTCACCATGTCTTCCACTCACTTCCACTCATGCATTTTGCTTCTGCCCCTCTTGCATAGTCTCTTTGTGGTTAGTTTCAAAGGATCTTGTTGATGTGAATATTTTTAATTCCCTTTTTCCTAGGTATGATCAAGTTATATATGTTCATCCAAGGTTTCTTAAGACATTCTCTCTGAAGAGAATAGAGTTTCCTTTTAAACTGAAGTTGAAATCACATGATAGATCATATTTGGGATCATTGAACCTAAAAGGAAATAAATTTCTATTTTTTTAAAATAGATGGTGACTACTGTAAGGATTATGCTATATAAAGGATTCAATAAATCATAAACTTCAAAAAATTATTTTGAGAATATATTGACAAAATATGTTTCATTTACTTTGCTGTTTAAAAAAAGAGCTCTGAGATATATATGATTATTTATTCTTGTCCCTTGGGGAATAAAATCACTCTAATTTTTTCCATTTCCTCTAGTGACCATGTAAGGTATAAAGGGATACAAACAAGTTTCCAAACCAACCTAGAAATAGTTTAATTAGAAAAATACATTTGACAAAATTTCTGAAACTATTCATTGGATCCTTGGTAATACTGAGAAAAATGCTTCCAGACCTTTTCCAATTCCTCAGTTTCTAAACATGATTATAACATTCATTCTTTAAAGTTCCTTAAATTATTATGTTATCATATCTTCAGTACAAGTTGAGATGGCAATGAGTTCAGTAGTGAATTACCATTTAGCTAGTGTGATTTGCAAATTATGCATAATTTATATCACACAAAACAAACAAAAAATATACAAAAAACTCCAAATAGCAGTACTTAATGCTTAGTGTTAAATTACTCTATTTGTCATTCCTTTGGTCTGCTGTGTAGGAAAAATCTCTTTACTGTAGTTCTCATTACTCTGAAGTATTCTTATAACAGAGTTATTTTTCTATCCAGAGAAGTAGTGCATAATCACTCATTATTTTACCATATTTTATTTTATTTTGTGGATCTCTGACTATAATTATTCTCTGTAGTAAATAATTTAGAGTTACTTCAACTCTTTGCGACCCCATAGACTATAGCCTGCCAGGCTTCCCTGTCCATGGAGTTCTCCAGGCTAGAATACTGGAGTGGGTTGCCATTTCCTCCTCCAGGCTGCATCTCCTTGTCTCCTGCATTAGCAGGTGGGATTCTTTCACCGTTGTACCACCTGGGAGGCCTACCCCTGTGGTAAACCTTTAGGGTCCTTGGTTGGGAAGGTAATTTTAAAGTTTTCCCACTCTTCTAATGCTCACAACTTCTTTTCTACATCCTTATATAAATAGACATATCTCTAATGACAAGGAGAAGGGAAAATTAATGTCTTTTGAGGACTTATTTAATTCCCTCTCACAAGGGTCCTGTGTTATTAGTAACCATTGTGTGTTGAGGAGCTTTACTTATTTTACTTCATTTTATTCTTGCAATGTTCTCATAAGGCAGGTGATATAATCTTTATTTGTAGATTATAATTAATTGCGTAAGGTCATAAAGCTAGTAAGTGGCAGGATTTGACCCTAGCACTATTTGTCTGTAATGCTCATGTTCCTTTCACTACATCAAGTAGCCTCACAGACTACATAAACAGCAGTAAAGCCTTCTCTGAAACCTGGCCTAAAACACCAATCAGATATGCCCTTCATTTTACAAGTAATTATTGATCCCCACTTCTCAGTCTCTCATTGTAGAAATTTTGTAGTCATTCTTATTATTTCCCCATAGCCTTATTCATTCACTACTTCTTGAAACCCTTCTAAATCAGAAATAGCCACAAATACTTTTAATGCCTTTTAGTTGTTTCTTTTCTTCTTTACTCTTTCTTTTCTTCCTGTCTCTTGCATCTTCTTTACTTCCTAGGTCTCCTACAGGAGTCAGGCATAAATTATGTGAAGTCACTAGAAACATAAATTCTTGTCTCTAGATCTCTAGTGCTTCTCAAATATTAATATGACTGCAGATCATTGTGGGAGCTTGTTAAAACACAGACTGAGTAGATCTGACTAGAACCCAAGATTCTGCATTTCTAAAGATTTACTTGATGCTGATACTTCTGGTGTGTGAACCAACCTTTTGAGGAGCACTGTATATCACGATGGTGTGATCACTCACCTAGAGCCAGACATTCTGGAATGGGAAGTCAGGTGGACCTTAGAAAGCATCAGTACGAACAAAGCTAGTGGAGGTGATGGAATTCCAGTTGAGCTATTTCAAATCCTGAAAGATGATGCTGTGAAAGTGTTGCACTCAATATGCCAGCACATTTGGAAAACTCAGCAGTGGCCACAGGACTGGAAAAGGTCAGTTTTCATTCCAATCCCAAAGAAAGGCAATGCCAAAGAATGCTCAAACTACCACACAATTGCACTCATCTCACACACTAGTAAAGTAATGCTCAAAATTCTCCAAGTCAGGCTTCAGCAATAAGTGAAACCGTGAACTTCCAGATGTTCAAGCTGGTTTTTGAAAACACAGAAGAACCAGAGAGATGATTCGCTGGATCATGGAAAAAGCAAGAAGAGTTCCAGAAAAACATCTATTTCTGCTTTATTGACTATGCCAAAGCCTTTGACTGTGTGGATCACAATAAACTGTGGAAAATTCTGAAAGAGATGGGAATACCAGATCACCTGACCTGCCTCTTGAGAAATCTGTATGCAGGTCAGGAAGCAGCAGTTAGAACTGGATATGGAACAACCGACTTGTTCCAAATAGGAAAAGGAGTATGTCAAGGCAGTATATTGTCACCCTGCTTATTTAGCTTCTATGCAGAGTACATCATGAGAAATGCTGGCCTGGAAGAAGCACAAGCTAGAATCAGGATTGCCAGGAGAAATCTCAATAACCTCAGATATGCAGATGACACCACCCTTATGGCAGAAAGTGAAGAGGAACTAAAAAGCCTCTTGATGAAAGTGAAAGTGGAGAGTGAAAAAGTTGGCTTAAAGCTCAACATTCAGAAAACGAAGATCATGGCATCTGATCCCATTACTTCATGGGAAATAGATGGGGAAACATTGGAAACAGTGTCAGACTTTATTTTGGGGGGCTCCAAAATCACTGCAGATGGTGACTACAGCCATGAAATTAAAAGACGCTTACTCCTTAGAAGAAAAGTTATGACCAACCTAGATAGCATATTCAAAAGCAGAGACATTACTTTGCCAACCAAGATCCGTCTAGTCAAGGCTATGGATTTTCCAGTGGTCATGTATGGATGTGAGAGCTGGACTGTGAAGAAGGCTGAGTGCTGAAGAATTGATGCTTTTGAACTGTGGTGTTGGAGAAGACTCTTGAGAGTCCCTTGGACTGCAAGGAGATCCAACCAGTCCATTCTGAAGGAGATCAGCCCTGGGATTTCTTTGGAAGGAATGATGCTAAAGCTGAAACTCCAGTACTTTGGCCACCTCATGTGAAGAGTTGACTTATTGGAAAAGACTCTGATGCTGGGAGAGATTGGGGGCAGGAGGAGAAGGGGTCGACAGAGGATGAGATGGCTGGATGGCATCACTGACTCGATGGACATGAGTCTGAGTGGACTCCGGGAGTTGGTGATGGACAGGGAGGCCTGGCATGTTGCGATTCATGGGGTCGCAAAGAGTCGGACACGACTGAGCAACTGAACTGAACTGTGCTCTAGAAAACAGCCAATCTTTGATGCCATTTATTCATTGTGATAGAATTTAAACTTTAGTCTTTTTTTACTTTTACTTTAAAGGAAAAGTTTAGAATGTAATTAACATACTTTAAAGTTATTTCTTTGATAAAGTCCAGATGATTGTATTTTAACTTTGGACATATTAATGAATATTTAAAGAAAGGGAAAAATTAAGCTGTAATCCTTATTATCTTTACAAATAAAACTTAATTTTTCCTCCATCTTTTTGCCTTGTCTTTTATGTTCTGCATTACTTCCTTTGTGTCATTTTTTGGGGAGCTTAATTTTGGATTACAGTGTCCAGCATACATATCTGTTTTTTCCCTCTACACTGTGAACCTCAAGGGTTGGGTATCTCATCTGTGTTTCTGTTTCTGATACCTTTGTGTAATAGGAATTGATTTGGGTTGACTGAGTGCAAAATCATTTCATCAATTATTAATTATTCCTTCCTGAGAAGTTATTTCATGGTAAACCTTGTTCCCATTGGATGTGAAACCAGTCATTTTCTTTGCAGCCTAAAGAAGTATTGTTCTTATAAATTGTAGGCTACATTGGGTCTGTTTATCTTTTGAAACAAATATATTCTGATATGTAAGCCAGGATGACAGAGGTGTTTATATCCTTCTTCTGGATCAGGGCAAAGAATGCCTGGAGGTAGGAAGTCTTTTATAAATTTCCTGACCCACCAGCAGTAGTTTATCTATGGTACTGAAATCAGATAACAGGACTGAATGGCTCTGGTAACCAGTACCAGATATTCACACCAAATTACAAATCTCTAGTCATACTGAGCAGCAGCAATAAAGGTATTGAACCCTCAGGCCAAACTACTATATGCGTTGCAATTTTTCTGTAATTCTTATGACTACATGCTTCAGGGGTAAAAGCGTGTCATTTTAATGAATAAGATTAGTTGTTAACTTACAGAATATACTGAAACAGTTTGCACAGACAACAGACATCCTGCACAGGTAGTTTTAACATGTATTTTGAGACTGAGGGGATTTCATCTGGTCCTTTGGGTAAAGGATATGAATGCTTCTAGAAAATTTGTATTGTGATTATCCATCTGTGACCAGCTAGTTTCCTTCTAGGTTCACTTAATCAGCCTAATTTTTGAGTGGAGAAGTCAGGCTTTAGCCTTGACATCTGCCTTTGGCAGAGCATTCACATTTTGCTGGCATAATTCTAGTGCTGCCTAGAATTGTAAGAAATTAGAATACATAATTTTGATGAATCAACATTGTGTATAGCCCTGAGAACCTTAAAATTATCTCAAAATAGGAAAGTGAAATGTTTCTTTGTCTCTTGAAATATTAGATATATCCTGATCAGCAAGCCCACAGTATGGACAGAAAGATTAAGAATGCAGTTCCTTGAAGGCTTTCGATCTTTTTTGAAGATTCTTACCTGTATGCAGGTATGATAGTTCTTCTGTACATCAGTAAGATAAATTTATTTAAAAAATTTAATCCCAATTTTTCATGTTTTGTTTTGAGCAAATTACGGTTTTGAGAAAGAATAATTGTAGTAAAGTAAAAGTAAAATTTAAACACTGCCTCACTGATCCTGCTTTCATAGACCTTAGTTAACCGCTAGTGTTACTATTAATGTTTATTAATGTATAGTATGTGATAACTGTTGTAAATATCTTCACGCATTATTTCTTTTGAGCCTCATAGCAATCTTATGAGGTAGTTACTATTATTATCCCCATTTTACATACAAGGGAATCATAGCTTAGAAATAATTTGACCAGGATCATACAGCTAGAGAGTGACAAGAGTAAGAGTTTGAATCCATGCATTCTGACTTAGATAGCCATGTTTTAAAAAAAATACTTAAGCATACATGAGTATGAACCTTGATAATTTTATATTTTGCCAATGGAGGAGCAAAGAAAGAGGGCCCATGTATGTATGTTAATTACTCTTTTCTTGTAGGGAATGGAAGAAATCAGAAGGCAAGTTGGGCAACACATAGAAGTAGATCCTGACTGGGAGGCTGCCATTGCTATACAGATGCAGTTGAAGAATATTTTACTAATGTTCCAAGAATGGTGTGCTTGTGATGTAAGTAAAGCTTGTTAGGAGGATCAGTGCCTTTTTAAGTGTTCTAATGGTTAATATTAATAGCACAGTTTTATGTTGCAACTTCTTTGATGTAAAGTTTTATTACTTCTGATATTTTCTTATATATTTGAATCATCTTATTAAATTTGTAGTTTTTTACACTTAGAAAATGTGCTCCATGGCATTCCATTTACTGTTGGGAAGAGTGGAATTTAAAAATTACAACACACACTAATCAATTAATAAGTTAATTAAATTTATTTCCTTGGACATGAATATTAATAATATGAAAATTAGGATTAGACCTTTAAATAATCCAACAGTGGAAGTGGGTGGCTATTTATTCAATCAAGAGTCTTGTTGTGTGCATTCAACCACTAAAAATATTACTCTTAAAATATAGAACTAATGTTTTTCCGTAAGCAATAATTTTAGACCATAACCCTCTTTATTTATTTATTTTTTTCCTCATGCTGGAAACTTTTTTTTTTATGCTATCATACTGGTTTTTTTTTTTTTACTTTACAATACTGTATTGGTTTTGCCATACATCAACATGAATCCGCCATGGGTGTACACGTGTTCCCAATCCTGAACCCCCCTCCCACCTCCCTCCCCATACCATCTCTCTGGTAGACCATAACCCTCTTTAAACACATAATCCTAATCAGATTCCCTTTTGAGAAGATGACCTCATTTATTTCTGCTCTAAGAAAATTAACATTATCTCAAATTTTTTCATCTTCTCCAGTTTTTCTGTACCACTCACTATAGTCTATTCACTGAGTTTCTGCATATATCTTCACTATTGGTCTCTTTCTTTTTACCTCTTTCTTTCTTGAAGTGTTGTCTCTACCTAGGCCCTTGGTCTCAATCTATGTTACTTCTTCCTGGAGTTTCCTTCCTCTGGTATTTCCCACTCTTTCATTCATCTGCCTCAAACACCAGGACTGTCCTTAAAAACAATGAGACTAAAAGACCCCTTGTCACTGCTACTTCATAAACTGTTTTCGGTCTTCCTTTTTTCCTTTTCTGTTGCACCACCAGCAGTTGGTCACAGGTTCAGAGTGGCAGCTACATTCACAGACACAATAGACTTCAATCGAACGCAGTAGCTGTATAGAACAGTAAGGACAGGAAATATTGTCCAGTTGTCTGTCACAGCACATGTTTTTTGGCTCTCCTCACCTTTGTGGAGGGCATGGTTAATCATTGGAGATGAGGTCAGTGTGTAGTGTTCATCTTTTCACCTGCAGATGTCTACATTTACTATCATCTGAAGTCATCTACATATGCTATTACCACTCTTTAGCTTCTAAAACTGCTTTAGAGCCAGGCTTCTGTCCTTAGGAATTAATAGGAACTGTGTCTTGAAAAAATTTCAAAGGATCTATTTAGTAACCAAATTCAGGTCTTTTCCCTCTTCCTTAAATACCTGTAGCATTGTGTTCTTTTGAGAATCTTAATCATTTTGAAATTCTCTTTCCCTCTGATTTTCACAAGCCTTCTTATCCTGATATTTCTATTATTGATGACCCATTTCAATCAGTGATTGCCTTTTCCCCCTCAGTTCTTTCTGCCTAGGAAACGAGACATTCCCCAATATTTTCTTCTCTTTCTTACAGATCTTTTATTTCTCCCACCTCAGTTAAAACTTCATAAGATAACTTTCCCAAGCTATAGTATCACTTGTGTTTGTATGTTGCACATGACTGCTTAGATCCTAATTTCTATTCCAAACTCAATATTAGTAAATTGATTTGTCATCATTTCATTCTATTTCCAGCTTGCATTTTCTCTTCTTGACTTTCTTGTTCTGTTCATGACACCATGATTCATGCATTCATCCATACAGGAAATCTGAGAGCTACTGTGTTCTGTGTATTAGATGTTAACAGACCTTTGAGGGAAAAAAATGTTTTGTGTTCAGGGAAGATTGAAAAATGTTAGGGTGAACAAAATCAAACATTTTTTTAAACCACTGAACTTCTCAAACCTTTTGATAAATCAATGGGTTAATCAATCATTTCTAAGAGGACTAGTCCCAAAATTTAACTATAGAATTCTTTTGTAAAAATAAAATCCATGTGAGAAATGCTCTTAAAAAGTGACCTTTGACTCATCTCCTTCCCATACTCACCCAGATTTGAGTCTTCCTCCTTCTAAATTTGTTTTATAATCCTAACGTATTTCCTGTAAGTTTATTCTTTTTTGCCATGACTGGCCCCACCCTTGTTGAGTCCCTTATCACCTTACACTTAACTTAGTAGTGAAACTTTCTGTTGGTTTCCTTGTCTCCTAACATTGCCCCCTCCAATCCATCATCTTCAGTGACACCCACTAATTCTTCTTGAAACAATAAGTTGACTACATTATTACACATCAGATACTCTTCAAGTCTATTCAGATTCACATGGCTGTGCCAAGGCGTGTTTCCAGTTTACTGGCTCATTAATTCTATCCATAAGCCTCTGATTTATCCAGATTTTATTCTTTTCCACTCCCTGAACAGGAGTTGTACTTCCCCTTATTTCTGTTTGTTTTTTCTGTATCTCTGCTTACATTGCTACCATCTCTCCATCTTCTCCCCATGCTTAAGCTGCGTATTCTTTCAGACCCCACTCAAAAGCTATGTTTACAAATGTGTGTTCCCAATTGTTTGTGATTTTTTTTCTTTTTTTGCCCTATTAGAGTTATTAGTTTATACCACTTACATGGCTTACAATTTTTTACTTTGATTGTGTATCTGTATCTGTCTGACTGTCTTAATGTTTCCTACAGGTTTGCAGATCCTGTTGAGGTAGCTCTAATAACACATAGAACAATTTTGTGCTTGTATTTATTTAATAGTAAATTTTTATTGAATGATATATTAATAATAAAGTAGGTAACTTATCAGTTTATTTGCATTCTTACTTTCCTTTTAGGAAGAACTCTTACTAGTGGCTTATAAAGAATGTCACAAAGCTGTGATGAGGTGCAGTACAGGTTTCAAATCTAGTAGCAAAACAGTAATACAATTGTGTGGTCATACTTTGGAAACTAAGTCCTACAAAGTATCTGAAGATCTTGTAAGCATACATCTGCCACTGTCTAGGACTCTTGCTGGTGAGTGTTTATTTGGTTCTTGCGTGTTTGTATTAGCTTTGTTTTCTGTAGATAGTCATATTAGAATCAGTACTGCTTTTGTGAGCACATACGTAGGTCAGATACTACAGTTAAGAACTGTCTCTGTCCTTCAAAGAGCTGTGACCAGACATGTCAGGGTGTTTGTTTACCTGGATCTTTTGTTATCTGGGTCAGCTCATGGATCCTCATAGTATATACTTTAGGACCAACTTGGTAACTTATTGCCTATCCAAGCATATAGGAAAATCTTGTTGCAGTTTTTTCACCCTCTTCTCTGTCTGATTGCACCAGTGTGTTGACTCTGTCACTATTCCTTTCACCACTGAAAGAAAGAAATCATAGATTTTCTTCAATCATCCTTTGATTTGCTTTTCCATGTAAATTGGCCCTGTCAGGTTTTTTTTTTCTTTTAACACCTTTGTAGAAGTGTTTGTATTTATATTTCTGTGGTAAAGTATACATAAAATTTACCATTTTAATCATGCTTAAGTATATAGTTCAGTGGTGTTAAGTATATTCACATTGTTGTGCAACCATCACCACCATCCACATCCAAAATTTTTTCATCTTCCCAATCTGAAATTTTGTACCCATTCAACATAGCTTCTCATTCCTTGTTCACTACAGAGATTTTCTGTCTCTATGACTTGACTATAGGTATCTCATATAAGTGAAATCATACTTGTATCCTTTTATAACTGGCTTATTTCACTTAGCATAATGTTCTCAAAGTTCATCCATGTTGTGATGTGTGTAAGATTTCCTTCACCTTTAAGGCTGGATAATATTCCATAGTGGGCTTCCCTGGTAGCTCAACTGGTAAAGAATCCACTTGCAATGCAGGAGACCCCAGTTCCTGGGTCAGGAAGCTCCCCTGGAGAAGGGATAAGCTACCCACTCCAGTATTCTTGGGCTTCCCTGTGGCTCAACTGGTAAAGAATGCGCCTGCAATGCAGGAGACCTGGGTTCAATCCCTGGGTCGGGAAGATCCCCTGGAGGAGGACATGGCAACCCACTCCAATATTCTTGCCTGCAGAATCCCCATGGACAGAGGAGCCTGGCGGCTACAGTCCATGGCATCTCAAAGAGTCGAACATGACTGAACAACTAAGCACAGCACAATATTCTGTAGTATGCATACCACATTCTGTTTATCTATTCATCTTCCAGTAGATGCTTAGATTGCTTACAACTTTTGACTGTTGTTGAATAATGTTGCCATGAACACAAGTCTCCAAATATACATTTGAATCCTTGTTTTCAGTTCTGGAGTTATACACCCGTAGAGTGGTATTGCCGGATCATAACATAATTCTAGTTTGTAATTTTTTGAGGAGCCACCATACTGTTTTTGATGGCAGCTGCGCCATTTTACATTCCCAACAACAGTGCACAAGGATTCCAGTTTCTTTACATCCTCATCAACATTTGTTATTTTTTCTTTTAAATAACCATCCTAATGAGTGTGAACTGGCATCTCCTGTGGTTTTGATTTGCATTTTCTTAAAGATTAGTGATATTGAGCATTGTTTCCTGTGCTTTCTAGCCATATGTATTTCTTCTTTGGAGAAATGTCTGATCAAGTCCATTGTCTGTTTTTTAATCAGATTTTATTGTTGAGTTATTGGAATTCTTTGTATATTCTGGATATTAACTACTTATGAGGTATATGATTTCCTGATATTTTCTTCCATTCTGCGGGTTGCCTTTTCACTCTGTTGTTCGTGTCCTTTGATGCACAAAAGTTTTTAATTTGGTATAGTCTAATTTATTTTTCCTTTGATTTGCTATGTTTTTGATATCCTATCCAAGAAATTGCTGTCAAATCCAGTGTTGCAAAGTCTTTTTCCGATGTTATTTTCTAAGAGTTTTATAGATTTAGCATCTGTGTTCAGATGGCTGATATCATTTTTAGGTAATTTTTGTGTGTGGTATAATTGACATGTGATTTTATGTCACTTCTATTTTTACAAAAAGAAATACATAGATTAGTTATTATTTCTTTTTGTTTTATTGAGGTATAGTTGATTTACAATGCTGTGTTTAATTTCTGTTGGACAATAAAATGACTAAGTTATATATATATACACACACATATTCTTTTTTCATAATGGTTTATCACAGGACATTTATTTATTTATTTATATTTTTTTTTGAATCTTTTTTTTTTTAATTTTTAGTTTTTTATTTTTTAAATTTTAAAATCTTTAATTCTTACATGCATTCCCAAACATGAACCCCCCTCCCACCTCCCTCCCCATAACAACTTTCTGGGTCATCCCCATGCACCAGCCCCAAGCATGCTGCATCCTGCGTCAGACATAGACTGGCGATTCAATCCACATGATAGTACACATGTTAGAATGTCATTCTCCCAAATCATCCCACCCCCTCCCTCTCCCTCTGAGTCCAAAAGTCCGTTATACACATCTGTGTCTCCTTCCCTGTCTTGCATACAGGGTCGTCATTGCCATCTTCCTAAATTCCATATATATGTGTTAGTATACTGTATTGGTGTTTTTCTTTCTGGCTTACTTCACTCTGTATAATCGGCTCCAGTTTCATCCATCTCATCAGAACTGATTCAAATGAATTCTTTTTAACGGCTGAGTAATACTCCATTGTGTATATGTACCACAGCTTTCTTATCCATTCATCTGCTGATGGACATCTAGGTTGTTTCCATGTCCTGGCTATTATAAACAGTGCTGCGATGAACATTGGGGTACATGTGTCTCTTTCAATTCTGGTTTCCTCGGTGTGTATGCCCAGAAGTGGGATTGCTGGGTCATAAGGCAGTTCTATTTGCAATTTTTTAAGGAATCTCCACACTGTTCTCCATAGTGGCTGTACTAGTTTGCATTCCCACCAACAGTGTAGAAGGGTTCCCTTTTCTCCACACCCTCTCCAGTATTTATTGCTTGCAGATTTTTGGATCGCAGCCATTCTGACTGGTGTGAAGTGGTACCTCATTGTGGTTTTGATTTGCATTTCTCTAATAATGAGTGATGTTGAGCATCTTTTCATGTGTTTGTTAGCCATCCGTATGTCTTCTTTAGAGAAATGTCTATTTAGTTCTTTGGCCCATTTTTTGATTGGGTCGTTTATTTTTCTGGAGTTGAGCTGCATAAGTTGCTTGTATATTTTTGAGATTAGTTGTTTGTCAGTTGCTTCATTTGCTATTATTTTCTCCCATTCAGAAGGCTGTCTTTTCACCTTGCTTATATTTTCCTTTGTTGTGCAGAAGCTTTTAATTTTAATTAGATCCCATTTGTTTATTTTTGCTTTTATTTCCAGAATTCTGGGAGGTGGATCATAGAGGATCCTGCTGTGATTTATGTCAGAGGGTGTTTGGCCTATGTTCTCCTCTAGGAGTTTTATAGTTTCTGATCTTACATTTAGATCTTTAATCCATTTTGAGTTTATTTTTGTGTGCGGTGTTACAAAGTGATCTAGTTTCATTCTTTTACAAGTGGTTGACCAGTTTTCCCAGCACCACTTGTTAAAGAGATTGTCTTTACTCCATTGTATATTCTTGCCTCCTTTGTCAAAGATAAGGTGTCCATATGTGTGTGGATTTATCTCTGGGCTTTCTATTTTGTTCCATTGATCTATATGTCTGTCTTTGTGCCAGTACCATACTGTCTTGATGACTGTGGCTTTGTAGTAGAGCCTGAAGTCAGGCAAGTTGATTCCTCCAGTTCCATTCTTCTTTCTCAAGATTGCTTTGGCAATTCGAGGTGTTTTGTATTTCCATACAAATCTTGAAATTATTTGTTCTAGTTCTGTGAAAAATGTGGCTGGTAGCTTGATAGGGATTGCATTGAATTTGTAAATTGCTTTGGGTAGTATACTCATTTTCACTATATTGATTCTGCCGATCCAGGAACATGGTATATTTCTCCATCTATTAGTGTCCTCTTTGATTTCTTTCATCAGTGTTTTATAGTTTTCTATATATAGGTCTTTAGTTTCTTTAGGTAGATATATTCCTAAGTATTTTATTCTTTTTGTTGCAATGGTGAATGGAATTGTTTCCTTAATTTCTTTTTCTACTTTCTCATTATTCATGTATAGGAATGCAAGGGATTTCTGTGTGTTGATTTTATATCCTGCAACTTTACTATATTCATTGATGAGCTCTAGTAATTTTCTGGTGGAGTCTTTAGGGTTTTCCATGTAGAGGATCATGTCATCTGCAAACAGTGAGAGTTTTACTTCTTCTTTTCCAATTTGGATTCCTTTTATTTCTTTTTCTGCTCTGATTGCTGTGGCCAAAACTTCCAGAACTATGTTGAATAGTAGCGGTGAAAGTGGACACCCTTGTCTTGTTCCTGACTTTAGGGGAAATGCTTTCAATTTTTCACCATTGAGGATAATGTTTGCTGTGGGTTTGTCATAGATAGCTTTTATTATGTTGAGGTATGTTCCTTCTATTCCTGCTTTCTGGAGAGTTTTTATCATAAATGGATGTTGAATTTTGTCAAAGGCCTTCTCTGCATCTATTGAGATAATCATATGGTTTTTATTTTTCAATTTGTTAATGTGGTGAATTACATTGATTGATTTGCGGATATTGAAGAATCCTTGCATCCCTGGGATAAAGCCCACTTGGTCATGGTGTATGATCTTTTTAATGTGTTGTTGGATTCTGATTGCTAGAATTTTGTTGAGGATTTTTGCATCTATGTTCATCAGTGATATTGGCCTGTAGTTTTCTTTTTTTGTGACATCTTTGTCAGGTTTTGGTATTAGGGTGATGGTGGCCTCATAGAATGAGTTTGGAAGTTTACCTTCCTGTGCAATTTTCTGGAAGAGTTTGAGTAGGATAGGTGTTAGCTCTTCTCGAGATTTTTGGTAGAATTCAGCTGTATCACAGGATATTTAATACAATTCCCTGTGCTATACAGTTTTTATTTCTTCTGGTACTTGGTTTGTGAGGAAAATCATTTCTTAGGAAGAAGCATAGTATTTATATATATAAAAATAATACAGTGTAGGATCTTAAATATGTTAGTAATACTGTGTTTCATTATTAGAAATCAAAACTTTGCATTCTGAGGCATCATATCTAAGCTCAGTTAATGTATATTTAAATTTCACAAGTTTTCAAACTTGATGAATTAACTGGGAAACAAATCAACTGGGTTTATTGCTTTCTCATCTTTTTCATTTTTTAACTTTTAGGTCTTCATGTGCGTTTGAGCAGGCTGGGTGCTGTTTCAAGACTGCATGAATTTGTGCCTTTTGTAAGTGACTATTAAATTCTGACTTGCTTATATTCTATTTCTAAATACCTCTTGGTAGAGTCGGAAGAAAAAGATATTTTGAACTCTACCTGAATAATTCCCAGTTAATAATTTTATGTCTGTGTCATAGAACATTGAAACCTGAATCATGGTGACTTGGAGTCCTCTAGTTCAAGCCCTTCCATTTTACAGATGAGAATATGGAGCGATGTATAGTGCCATAGCATCCAAACCTCTGAGAAATATTGAAATTGATCTCACTCTGTTTCAGGAGGATTTTCAAGTAGAGGTACTGGTTGAATATCCTTTGCGTTGTCTGGTATTGGTTGCCCAAGTTGTTGCTGAGATGTGGCGAAGAAATGGGCTCTCTCTCATTAGCCAGGTATGGCAAGGTGTAGTATTCATATTGTGTGTTCATTTTCTGCTTGCTTTTTCCTTTATTAATAAATATTTTACTTTGTATCCCTGGATTCTGCTCAGTATTTTTGTTTTCTAGCTCTTTTGTAAACTCAAGGAAGTTCTAGTGACCATGTGGACATTTTCCTTAATCCTGTTAAGCAGATAGGTCAGGTGAAAGCTGGTAGTACCACCAGAATCTTTCCCACTAATATATATCTTGTCTGAAGATTACCTTACTTGGGAACTGTAAACTTCTTACCACCAGTCTTAATTGAATGGCGTCTTACAATTTTTCCCTCTGTTTTAGAGTAAATAAGGAGAAGTGCTTTTCCTGAAAGATGGGGAAATGAATTGTAAAGATACTGCTTGGGAGAAAAATGGCATTGATTGATTGTAGGAATTTGGTTTACTTTTATTGAAGTGGGTGTTTTAAACTTAGTATGCTTTTCTCTGCTCAGTTATGTCCGACTCTGTGACTCCATGGGCTATAGCCCGCCAGACTCTGTCCATGGAATTTCCCAGGCAAGAATGCTGGAGTGGGTTGCCATTTCCTCCTCCAGGGGATCTTCCCAACCCAGGGATCGAACCTGGGTCTCCTGCATTGCAAGCAGATTCTTTACCGTTAAGCTACAGAGGAAATTCTCGCAATTGAACTTGGTGGGGGAGTCAATTATTTTGTTACACATGTTGAGAATAATAACTAGTATAGAGCATTTTAAACTCTGAAGTATTTTCATGCCATATTTTCTCACATCATCCTCCCAAATCCCTTAAAATGATTCATAAATTTACAGCTTCTTTTTTCTCTGCTACAAAGTAGTTCTTGGGGTTTCTAGTTTAGTAAAAATTTAAATAGGTTTTACTGAGAATTTTGTTTGAAATAAAATGATTCTTTTAGCTTCTGTTCTACCTTCTATTTTATAGGTGTTTTATTACCAAGATGTTAAATGCAGAGAAGAAATGTATGATAAAGATATCATTATGCTTCAGGTACCTATTTAAATTTGTTCTGATATGTGTCATAACCTTCCTTCCTATATTCCTTGTAGTAGGAGAAGATATTATAATGTAATAACCTTTTTATAACTTATTATTGTATTATACTTTTATTTACTTAAGTATTTCTCACTGTTGAGATGAATATAGAATCATAGAAGCAGAAGGGACTGCTACATTATCTTCTGCAGATTTACCTTATTCTCATAGCCCTACTACTAGAGACAAAATGTTTCTCCATTTAATACATAGAACTATGGGACTTGATTTCTTTCACAGATTGGTGCATCTCTAATGGATCCCAACAAGTTCTTATTACTGGTACTTCACAGGTATGAACTTGCTGATGCTTTTAACAAGACCATATCCATAAAAGACCAGGTAAGTGATAGAAACTGATATGTAAATTAATCCAAAGAAAATTTTATTGTTAACTATTTTAATCATATATAAGATTATTTATTTATATATGTATATCTCCAAACACCACACACATACATAAAACATACATCTACTTCTGCATGTACACACATATATTCTTTTCACTCTATAAGAATTACAATGTACATGGATGCAGAATCCCGACCTACTAGTCAGTATATATAAGGGACTTAAACATCTGTGGATTTTGGTATCTGCAAGGGTCCTGGAGTAATCCCCTGAGGATACTGAGTGATGACTGTATATAGATTAACAAAAAGGAGAAGAAAATCACATGAAACTGCCTCTTAGGAATGATCACTTTTAAAGTTTTGGTGTCGTTTGTTTTTAAAGGAAAAATTGAGTCTTTCATATGTGCTATTTTGCAATTTGCTTCCTGTGCTTAGTGAAATACTGTGATAGGTTTTTTTTCTTGGCATTAAAGAAGTATATAACTGCATCATCTTTTTTAACATAATTTTTAATGGCTGTGTAATATTGCACTTTATGATTGCATTATACTTTAGTCTCCTATTGCTGAAGGGGTTTTTTGATTTTTTTTGCTCTTATAAACATCTCTGCACCTCAAGGTTTAAATGCTTGCCTACTTATTTTGTTAAAATAAATTCTTAGGAGTAGATTTGCTGGAGAATGCAGCATAACCTTTCTTCTGTTTCTTGAATAGATATTGTCAAACTGACTCTCTCTAGCAGTATATACATCTGTAAATGGCACTGGTATTTTGTTGATCTAATATATGAAAGATGGTGTTTAATTTTCATTTGCAGTTTTTTAGTTATCAGTGAGGTTGACTTTATTTTCATGATTATTGACTTTGTTTTTTTCCCTTTTTGGTAGTGAATTATCTGTTTCTGTCCTTCACCTTTTTCCTGTTTCTATAAAAGTTCCTTATTTAGTACAGATATTCTTTATTTGTATTTATTGCCTTTTTTCAGTTTATAGTTTGTCTTTGGAGTTTTATCACCTCTTCATTGTTTTAATATTTCCTACCAGTTTATAAAGTAGGCTTTGTAATTTATGAATTGCATTATTTTATTCTTCAAATTAGAAGTCACTTACAAAGGCCCAAAGAATAGGATAAAAAATACAAAGCTAATTTTTAGTCATGTTTTTATACTCAGTGAAAATGAGTTTCTAATTTACTATAGTATTTAAGTAACAGGTGTTTTGGAGGGGGTGCACTCACCATAGCTGTTGGTTACATATTTGTAGCCTCTGTCCCACCAACCCTGATAAGAAGGAAGCCATAGTACAGGGAAAGTTAAAGGTTAGAATTCTTTTTCTGACTGAAGGCTTGATGGGTAATAAGGATAATAAAAACAGTAATAATATTTAGCAATTGTTATTGAGTTCTTCGGAGAAGGCAATGGCAACCCACTTCAGTACTCTTGCCTGGAAAATCCCATGCATGGAGGAGCCTGGTAGGCTGTAGTCCATGGGGTCGCTAAGAGTCAGAGTCGAATGAGCGACTTCACTTTCACTTTTTCACTTTCATGCATTGGAGAAGGCAGTGGCAGCCCACTCCAGTGTTCTTGCCTGGAAAATCCCAGGGACAGCAGAGCCTGGTGGGCTGCCGTCTATGGGGTCCCACAGATTTCGACACAACTGAAGCAGCTTAGCAGCAGCAGCAGCAGCAGCATTGAGTTCTTATTAGATGCCGAGTATTGTGACCTTATAGAATTTGAAGTCAACAAAAGGGAATTATTCATCTCATAATTCTCTGTTGAAAATACTGAAAGAAAATACTGGATTGGCTGGACTGTCAGTCTGATCCTGAAAAAAATGTGTGTTTTATGGTGGCTTTTGGTTCTTATGTAACTAATTTTTTCTTTTATAATTCTACAGGATTTGGTTAAGCAGTATAATACCTTAATAGAAGAAATGCTTCAAGTCCTCATCTATATTGTGGGTAAGAGTAAAATATGTTTTGAAACAGAGCATGAGTTACTTTATAGAGAGAACATTAGTAAGAACTCTAACTTACTTTGTTCTCCAGATATAGCAGAGAATATTAGAGATTGATGTGACTAATGTGATTGATATGTTTAGAAATTCACCTTTAGAAAAGCACAGCTATTACATCTTCACTTTCCAATATCTGATTTGTTAATTGTTTGGACTTGTGTGTAGAGGTCTGGAAAATAATTATCCTAGTTAGAAACATAGATGTAAAATAAGTATATGCTAGGTGCTAAAAATTTTATATATATATGTAAATTTTCAATGTAACATGCATCTAAGTAAGATGTATTTTCATCCAGTTCTATTAAATTACTTTGTGCCCATATTGGCCTTATTTCTGCTTTTATATATTATATATTATAGTCTCTTGATTTTACCAGCTGTATAAAAGTTCTTATTCTGGCTCTTGTTTCTTACTTTACTGTAGGAGACACTGCTTTGTATTAATAGTTCCTGGTAAGGATTCTAGCCATTAACCATATCTGAAAACATGGGTATATTTTACTTGTTGTTTTAGCCAAATCTGAAAACATGGGTATATTTTACTTGCTGTTTGTCAGGAGCTAGTTGCTGGACTAGCTGCTTGTCTCAGCAGAAAGTGTGGTAAACCTTCATTGCCACGTGAGATGTAAATCTTCCAGGCACCAACTCTTCTGAAATAATTCCAGAGTATTCTGTAGGAAAACTTCTGGAAAAAATGGACAAGTTAAAAATGTGCGAAATATTTTTAAGTTGATGATATACTTTATTAGATTACAAAAACTTGGGAATTTTTGTGTTTGTTCTTGGAATACTATGAAGAATTTCTGCTACTGCATATTAATACCATATATTAGAATTGTCAATAGGTTTTGGTATTTTATATTTTCACTATTTTACTATTGCTATTATATTGCTGTTATTTTGTTTACCTAAATTCATTGGATATTTCCTTCTATGTCATTTTATTTTTAGTTAATACTTGCTACATTTCTAAGTTTATTACTTTTAAGAGCCATCATTTTTTAAAAAATGTATGTATGTGTAAAATCTCTGATAATATTACAGAGAAAACATCAATAAGTGTAAAAGATTTGATTAGGAATCATAAGATCTAGTCTTGACCTTGCTATAAACTACCAAGAGCGTGCCATTTACATTTTCAGGGGCTCAAATTCTTGATTTGTAAAGTGTAAAAGTAATCTATGTGATCTCTAAGATTCTTTCTAGCATGAAACTTACAGAGGGTACTGTTATGGTGAAAAAATGAAAATTACAATGTATTTAAATAGTAATGAATCTGTTGTGAGTGAATTAAATTAACAAAATGTCATTGTTTTGCTGATTTGTAGAATTCAGATCTCTTAGACCAAAAAAAAAAAATTCCTGTCCTTGTACTCTAATTACCCTCTTATAGATATCACAAGACTTTGTACACATTGATTTTCAATAAGTACTATTGAATACTGTGACATAAGATCAAATATATCAAGCCTTCTTGAGGCATTGGGAATTAAATGCTGCTGACACCAGTAACATTCCCATAGTTAAAATTAGCTATTTTCTCTCTCCATCTGGCAGTTTATTGAGATAAAAAATAGAAATCTGATCATGTGGGCATGCTGGCAATAGCATCCATTCCTGACACACATTACTGTTTTGTCATTTAGCCTATAGAGACATTTTTAAGTATTTTGTCTTTTAGTTTTCACTTTGTTCTTCCATAAATAACAAGCAGAGACAAACTTGAGGAAGACCTTGAAAGAAAAGCTGTTGTTTCAGGATTCTTTGTTGCTGTTGTTCAGTTGCTTAGTTGTGTCTGACTCTTTGTGACCCCATGGACTGCAGCAAGCCAACTTCGCTGTCCTTCACCATCTCTTGGAGCTTGCTCAAACTCATGTCCATTGAGTCAGTGATGCCATCCAACCATCTTGTCCTCTGTCATCCCCTTCTCCTCCTGCCTTCAGTACTTCCCAGCATTAGAGTCTTTTCCAATGAGTGAGTTCTTTGTATCAGGTGGCCAAAGTATTGGAGCTTCAGCTTCAGCCTCAGGCCTTCCAATGAATATTCAAGGTTGATTTCCTTTAGGATTGACTGGTTGGATCTCCTTGCTGTCCTAGGGACTCTCAAGAGTCTTCTCCAACACCACAGTTAGAAAGCATCAATTCTTCAGTGCTCAGCCTTCTTTATGGTCCATCTCTCACATCCATAGCTTTGACTATACAGATATTTGTTGGCAAATTGATATCTTTGCTCTTTAATATGCTCTCTGGGTTTGTTATAGCTTTTCTTCCAAGGAGTAAGCATCTTTTAATTTCATGTTGTCCCATGATGGCCTCTACCCTCTTTTTTGTTTTTTTGATTAATAATACATGCTTATTTAATTGAGGGGCTTTATTTATAATATTTGAGTGTGTGTATTTAAGTTAAGATAAGCCCTGTGTTACTTAGATCTCTGTATTTTTCTTCCTCTTTCAGCATATAGAGTGTTGTTCAGGTTTAGAAACATGTTCAAATAATTTCTGGTCACTCTCTCATAGATTTGATTTAATGCAGTGTTCTTGATTTACATGGAAAGCAATTAACTCTTACTTTTTCTTTTCATTTTTGTATTAGGAGAGCGTTACGTACCTGGAGTGGGAAATGTGACCAAAGAAGAGGTCACAATGAGAGAAATTATTCACTTGCTTTGTATTGAACCCATGCCACACAGTGCCATTGCCAAAAATTTACCTGAGAATGTAAGTCCAGTTTTGTTTTTTTAACTCCATTCGCATCAAGATGGGATAGTTTTTCTTTTTCTCTAATTGGAAGCTCTTGAAGTTTTAGGAAAATCTGTTTTGATTTTCAGGTATAAAACTCTCACCATTAATTTTTTAGTGGTATAAACCTTAATTCTGGGCTTTGGGGCTTTAGGAAACATTTTAAAGATAGTCTGGCTATTTAGAAAACACCGTAGAGCAATAAACTCTTTAATTTTTTTACTTTAACGAAAATTTTCTCCAGAGAAAAAGAACTTTGTGAAATACTGAAACTATTTGGGTGGTGTGTTAGTCTGGGTCTTCTGAGAAGCAGATGTCAAGACAAAACATTTAAGGTTTTAGTAGGAATAGTGACTGTGAGAGGATTGATGAGGGAGCTGGGAAAGGCTGGGGGAGCCATCAAACTGTAGTGCAAGTCTGATCCCAGATGAAGAAAGAAGGAAAGAAGGTAGGAATGTCCTGGACTGCTGGGTAGTCTAATCAAGGTTTGGTGCCTTCCCATGCCTCCCTGAGTGAGCCTGCATTAGTGTCTCTGTTCCTCTAACTAGAGGTCTGCAGGGTGCATTCTCATAGCCGTCCCAGGTGATATTTACATTCAGTATTGTTGACATTTAGGCAGTAATCCTAAAGATTATGAGTCATATTTTTTAACACATATTTTTAAATTATGCATTAGAACAATGATTCTTATAAGAGGTTAAACTTACCTTTACTATCAAGGCTTTCCAGAGAAGTAGAATAGAAATAAGCCTTGACTCTTGGTCATTTTTCTTCTTAAATATCCATAGTGCTTTTCTAGTTTCACTGTTAACTGATTCTCAGACTTTAACCATGTCACCTTCATAATTTCTGCACATCTGTCTACCAATTTTAGAAATTACTAATACATTTAAAAATTAACTTACATTTTTCCTTAGCATCTTCCTAAGCAACAATACAATGAAATAGTAGGTTTGACATTCTAGATTAATTTTTTCTTAATACATGTTAAGATGAATGAATAACTGTTCAAAACTTTAAGGATATATAACTGTGCCACCTAAAAACAATTTCACATACCATCAGTTCAGTCACTCAGTCGTGTCCAACTCTTTGGGACCCCATGGACTGCAGCATGCCAGGCCTCCCTGTCCATCACCAACTCCCGGAGCTTACCCAAACTCATGTTCATTGAGTCAGTGATGCCATCCAACCATCTCATCCTCTGTTGTCCCTTTCTCCTGCCTTCAGTCTTTCCCAGCATCAGGGTCTTTTCCAATGAGTCAACTCTTCGCATCAGGTACCAAAGTATTGGAGTTTCAACTTCAACATCAGTCCTTCCAATGAATATCCAGGACTGATTTCCTTTAGGATAGACTGGTTGGATCTCCTTGCAGTCCAAGGGACTCTCAAGAGTCTTCTCCAATACCACAGTTCAAAAGCATCAGTTCTTCGGTGCTCAGCTTTCTTTATAGTCCAATTCTCACATCCATACATGACTGCTGGAAAAACCATAGCTTTTACTAGATGGACCCTTGTTGGCAAAGTAATGTCTCTGCGTTTGAATATGCTATCTAGGTTGGTCATAACTTTTCTTCCAAGGAACAAGCGTCTTTTAATTTCATGGCTGCAGTCACCATGTGCAGTGATTTGGGATACAAAAAAAAAAAAAAATACATATCATATTTAAATAAATACATACAAAAAATAAATAAATACCAAAAGAGTACGTACCATATTTTGCAAAAAAATAGCAAGCTTTAATGTATACCCTTACTTTTCACTGCTTTCAAGTACTTTTTAAAAGGAGGCTAAATTTCTTAATTTTTGCAGGACTATAGGAACCTATGAGCTTGCTTTAGTATATTGACTAAGTCCTTATCCTGATTTTAAATGACTTCATTTAAAAAAAAAAAAAGATTCCTTGTTGGGACTTCCTGGTAGTCCAATGTTTAGGACTCTGCCTTTCCACTGGAGGGGACGTGGGTTCAATTCCTGGTTGAGGAACTAAGATCCCACGTGGGATGTAGCTTGACCAAAAAGAAAAAGAAAAATTTTTTGTTAAAGGAAAAATTCAAGCCAATTAAAAAAAAATTATAATTGCAGAAGCCAGAATATATTTGGACATCTATATATGTGTTTTACTATAGATCCTATTTATTTTGTTACCTTGGTTTTAAGGATTAGTTCAACATGGACGTTTGCTTAAATGATGTGGGTGAATAACATACTAGATTTAAAAAATAACAGTTTCTTTGAATTATTTGTTGTATGTGTATACATATATGAGGACAAATTTAGATTAAATTTCTTCTTTAAGCAATTTATACAGGCGTCTTACCTCTGCTAAGAAACCCATCCCTCAACACTAATAGGTTTTAGACCTAATTTTTAAATATTGGAAATTGATCTTATTTTGAATTATTTTTAAAATACTCAGAAATGCTTTGAAAGGGTATTTTGGTTCACAGTAAAAGAAAACAAAGTCATTATGTGAAGGTAAAAATGACAAAAATATTGTTTCAACAGGAAAATAATGAAACTGGCTTAGAGAGTGTCATAAACAAAGTGGCCACATTTAAGTAAGTACTTAATATTTATGCTTATTCTGAAAGGTACGTCAGTCTTTGTCTTTGTCTTTGTCTTTGTAATTTGAATTATTGTAGAAGTTCTGAAGTTCTTTCCTGAACTCCTAAAAACAAAATTCAAGTATAGACAGAAAGGGTGAGATCTAGGGGTACACTATAGGCACTTAGTACCTGTATGCTGAAGAAGTGAGTATTTTTTGGCAAATCAATGAGAAATATCCACTTTTTATGTTAGGTGACTTAATAACTAAACAAACCTTTCTGATAGTCTCCCATCAATTTTAAGCCATGACTTCATTTATTCTATTAAGTTTTCATTTTGTATACTAATTTAAAATTTTTCTCTGCTAGGATTAAAATATTTTGCAATCGTTTGATTCTTTGAGATGTGTAAAATGGAAATAAGATTTTAAAAGGTTAATTCTTGAAATTAAAATAATTGATACTAGTAGTGAATTTCTACTTGTTATTGTCATGAATTCATAGATAAATTGCTAGTGTCAAATACCTTTAAAAATAGAATATAGCTTTTTAATGCTCTAATATATTCAGTAAGATATTTCACTTACTTTGATAGAGAGCAAAAGCTGTTTAATGTGCAGTATACGCCTTTTGGCTTTAGTATTTTTCCTTATAGTTCTCTATAGAGTAGTCACTATTTTATTTGCATTTACAATTTCCTAAGGACATGATATCTTAACTACTATTTTAGATTTTGCCTTAGACAATGCAGGTTTTAGTTGAATAAGCAATGTTAGGTTTCAGAGGCTAAAAACAAAGTCTTAGGAATTTAAGTAGGGCATGGGATCAGATCAAACTTTTTCATATTTGTTTAAATTTCATAATTATGAGACACAACTATTACCAGGACTTTGAGCTTATAGTGTTAAATTTGTTAGTTTATTTTCATGAAATGAAATTTGTCAGTCAGTTTAAGCAAGCTGAATGAGATATGATTGTTTTCTTTCTCTTGATTTTAAGAGTAATTTTTAGATTCTTACTTTATGTTACTCTATACTTCAAGGGCAGTGCAGTTCACCTCTGTATAATCTGTCTTTTTAGGAAACCAGGTGTATCAGGCCATGGAGTTTATGAACTGAAGGATGAATCACTGAAAGACTTTAATATGTACTTTTATCATTACTCCAAAACACAGCATAGCAAGGTATGAAAAGTTACTCTTTTCAGTAAATAAACTGAAAGGCTTTCCAGCTCCATAGACAATTCCCTGGTTTTTCTGTAGTTTCATACTGGTTTTCATTACTAGAGGGCATTATCTTACCCAGTAAATTAAAATTGAATCAATGATATTATCTAGTATGTAGTCACTGTTCAAATTTTTCTGATTATACCAGAAATATTCTTTATAATTATGTTGGGGTAAGAGGATTCAATCAAAGATCATGCACTTCATTTGCTGTCATGTTTCTATAATCTCCTTTAATTGGGAATACTCTTTTTGCCTTTTTTTGTTTTTCATAACATTCACATTTCTGTTAATGTCAACTAGTATAGGCTAGTAGTTTTTTAGAATATCCAATATTCTGAAGTGAAGTGAAGTCGCTCAGTCATGTCCGACTCTTTGCGACCCCATGGACTGTAGCCTACCAGGCTCCTCTGTCCATGGAGTTTTCCAGGCAATAGTACTGGAGTGGATTGCCATTTCCTTCTCCAGCAGATCTTCCCGACCCAGGGATCGAACCCAGGTCTCCCGCACTGTAGACAGACGCTTTACCATCTGAGCCACTCTGGATATGTCTAATTTTATTCCCATGAGTAGATTCAAATTAAGCATTTTGGAGCAAGAATACTACATAGGTGACATATTGTATCTCATCAGTAGATGCATAATGTCTGTTTGTCCTATTAAGGATGGTGTTAAGTTAGATCACTTAGTTAAAGTGATGAGTGATGTTAAGTTAGATCATTCAGTTAAGTTTGATGTCTGGCTTTGTTGTTATAAAATGAATAAGTTCCAGTTTTTAGTACAATGCCCTGTATGTAATAGACACTTGGTAAATATTGTTGACTGAAAGAAATGGGGAACTAAATTAATGATGAGGATTATTACCATCTATTTTGCAGTGACCTTCCCTAGGACGATGATTTTGTTTCTGGAATAAGGTAGCATTTGAATACATATTTCAGTATATAAAGTATTTTGGTAGGTTTCCTGCCTCCTTCAGAGTACTCCATTTGTTTCATGCTTGTCAGGTGTTATATTTTAAGATAGGCCTTTTTTTTTTAATATATTTAGGCTGAACATATGCAGAAGAAAAGGAGAAAACAGGAAAACAAAGATGAAGGTAAAAAGTGAGATTCTAAGTTGACTGACTTTGTATTCTGATTTTGTAGCAGCAAAGCATATAGTGTTTTGCTTTTGTTGTTTTTTTAAGTGAGCAACTAATGGAATGCAAAGAACCCTTTGTTTCTTGTTGACACATTAAGACATAGCATACATCAGTGGTGATAGAATTTTAAATTTTAACAAACGAAGTTTATTTTGGGGGACTTACATAGTGACTCATATTTCCCGTAGTATGGATGTTTTCAGTGCTTTAAAGATAACAAAGATCCTATGCTGTTTTGCATGTAGTATATGATACTGATATTTGAAATTTAACATCTGATAACCCAAATAAAATAGTAACTGTTTATCTCTTCTGACATTGATCTCCTACCCACCTTAGCATTACCACCACCACCACCTCCTGAATTCTGCCCTGCTTTCAGCAAAGCAGTTAACCTTCTCAATTGTGATATCATGATGTACATTCTCAGGACCATATTTGAGCGGGCAGTAGATCCAGATTCTAACTTGTGGACTGAAGGAATGCTCCAGATGGTATGTATACTGAAAATATTTTTTCTCTTTCAGATACTTTCTCTACTTCATAGAGGTCTTGAGGGCCTGGAGAAGATCCCTAGTCTACCTTTCTGACCTTCAGTTAGAACCACAGCTAGAGCACCTGAGACCTAAAAGCCATTGAGAACAGCTCAGATGTCTTGGAGATTTCCTTGTGACACAGTCTCAGGCTTTTAGGATCCTTACTCTTGGGAATAATTTACATTAAAAAAAAAAGCAGAGGAGAAATGGAAAAGGCCTATTCCTGCTAATAATAAATTAGCATGTCATTATCATATCACAGTTAGTTTCCTATATTTTTTATTTCACGTGTACTGTTTCATAGAGTTGTTTGAGACTTAGCTCATTAAATGGAAGCAACTATTTTTTTCTCCATACTGTTATAGATAAGTTACTTAATAATGTCACCTTTGGTAGCTGTTATTGGATATTTGTTTAGCACCTGCCTGACTGAATTTCCTTGACTGTTACTGATCTAGAGGCTATAAATGATGTCATACTCTATGTGTGTCTCACATTTTTTCAATAACAGTGGTAAATAAATGCAGTAAAACTTTGAACCCATAGAGACATATTTGAAATCAAAAATTAAAATTTTTCTGTCTGCCTCCTAGCACCCTATCTGAAAGGTTTGTGTCTTTTGGAAGTCATTCCACATTAGTGCATATAGGCCTAACACATGCTCAGTAGCTGCATATTCCATTATGGACCTCTATGATGCATTTAACTATCTCCTGTTAATAGGCTTCTAGGTTGTTTTTAGGTCTTTGTATAACAAAGAACTGGAGAAGGAAATGGCAGCCCACTCTAGTGTTCTTGCCTGGAGAATCCCATGGACAGAGGAGTCTGGCGGGCTACAGTCCATGGGTCACAAGAGTCAGACACGATTTAGTGACTAAACCACCACCACCCATAACAAAGAACACTTCCCAGGTGTCAGTGGTAAAGAATCTGCCTGCCAGTGCAGGAGATGTAGCTTTAGTCCCTGGAGGAGGAAATGGCAACCCACTCTAATATTCTTGCTGAGAAGATTCCACTGGCAGAGGAGCCTGGCAGGCTACAGTCCATGGGGTTTCCAAAGAGCTGGAGATGACTTAGCAACTAAACAACAGAATCCTACTCATGAGGGCACACACACACATAATAAAGAACACTAAAATGAATGTTGTACAAATACCTTTGTATACTTAAGTAAGTGAATCTATCTCACTGATTCCTAGTTCTGGGTCTATACATTTACATTATACTGATAGATACTGTCTAATTGGCTTCCAAAAACATACTGGTTTACTTTCCCATTATCAGCATGATGAGAAATGCCTGCTTCCTAACACTTTTGTCACTCCTGTAATATAATAAGCTCTAAAATTTGCCATTTTAATAGGTGAAAAATAGATGATCTTGTTTGTTTCACTTACATTTCTTTAAGTGAGGTTGAATGTTTTTTGTTTGTTTGTTTTTTTTACTGTGCCATGCAGCTTGCAGGAACTTCCCTGACCAGGGATTTAACCCAGGCCAAGGCATTGGAAGCCTAGAATCTTAACCACTAGGCCGCCAGGGAACTCCCAAGGTTGAACATTTTTCATATGTGTGTATATCATTTCTTTCTCTGTGAACTGCTTGTTCATAAACTTTGCACATTTTTTACCTATCAGATTGCTTACTTTTATACCTCTATTTAAAATACACTTACCTGAAGAAGCACAATTTTAAAGATCTTGTCCTATTTTCCTCTTTCAGGCATTTCACATTCTAGCATTGGGCTTACTAGAAGAAAAGCAACAGCTTCAAAAATGTCCTGAAGAAGAAGTGATGTTTGACTTTTACCATAAGGCCTCAAGTATGTTTTAGTATCATTTTCAGCAGTTTCAGCTAATTGCCAATTTGTAATAGAAAGCTGAATTCTAATGGAGTTCTTTTCCCTCTTATTTATTTTTTTAATCTATTTTTTAATTGGAGGAAAATTGCTTTACAAAGTTGTATTGGTTTCTGCCCTATAGCAATGCAAATTAGCCATAATTATACATATATCACCTCCCTCTTTAGTTTCTCTCCCCTCCTCCCATCCCACTGCTCTAGATCATCCCAGAGTGCTGGTTGGGCAGCTTCTCACCAGCTTTCTGTATTACACATGGTGATGTACATATGTCTGTGCTACTTTCTTCATTTGCCTCACTCTCTCCTTTCCCCACTGTGGCCACACGTCTGTTCTCTGTGTGCATCTCCGTTCCTTCCCTGAAAATAGACTCGTCAATACCATTTTTGTAGATTCCATATATATATATTAATATATGGTCTTTGTTTTTCTCTTTCTGACTTACTTCATTCTATATAATAGGCTCTAGGTTCATCCACCTCACTAGAACTGACTCAGATGTGTTCTTTTTTGTGGCTGAGTAATATTCCATTTTATATATGCACCACATCTTCCTTATCCATTCATCTGTCAATGAACATCTGGTGCTTACGTGTCCCACTGTAAATAGTGCTACTGTGAACATTAGGATGCATGTGTCTTTTTCAGTTATGGTTTTCTCAGGGTATATGCCCAGTGGTGGGGTTATTGGATCATATGGTAGTTTTATTCCTAGTTTTCACTGTTCTCCATAGTGGCTCTATCAATTTACATTCCCACCAACAGTGCAAGAGGGTTTCTGATAAAGTTTAGTTAGTCCTTAAGACAAAAAACTCTGAAATTGCTGTAATCTTTTCCTAGCATCTTTAGTCTTTAAAATTTTCAGTAGTGCAAATCATGTTTTTTAATCCTCACAACAATCCTTTTACTGCACCATCTCATCCCCCTTTTGTGGGGGCTGCGTACATTGAAGGTTTCTTACTTTCATTCCTTGTCACAGTATTATCAAATATATGCTGCTATATCAACCATAATATTCACAGTACCCATCTGTGAACGTTTTGATGTTTCTGAATTTAAAATGATTGCGGAAGTCTGAGTGAATGATAATGTGTTTTGCATTGTTTTCAACCTGGAAGAACAGGATAGGTTTAGATTAGATTTTTATTAAATGCTACGTCATTAAGACAGTTTTTTCAGAGCACATTCTAGGAACATTTGATTTAGAAAATCAATAAGAGAAAAGCATCTCATTTTCTATTTAAACACTTTTTTTTTTTAGATTCTTGCATACAGCCTAAACCTATTCAGTTTATGGGTATGACAGCTGTCACTTCCATATTTTTGGGAGCTTTGGTTCTCAGTAAGTATTTTTACCAGACAGTGAGCAAAGTAGAGGAAAGGCAAGAGACAGATCACTAAGGGTAGTTTTCACTTTGCAGACCCAGTAGAAAATATACAAGAGAGAACTAAAGTAATTCCAGTTTTTCAAGTTATTTAATTTAGTATTTGGTACTTTCTGTGATTGTAGATTCTTCCATCGAAAAATTAATGTAGTTAAGGGATTGAGTCCAAACTTTATCAATTTGAATAACATTAACTATAAATTAAAATTTATATGTAATTATGAAGTATATGTTTATGATGTAGAATTTTTGTGTTTTAAAAAAGGATTGGGAAGTTCAGCCATGAATGCTCAGAATATACAAATGCTTTTGGAAAAACTCAAGGGGATTCCACAGTTAGAAGGGCAGAAGGACATGATTATGTGGATACTCCAGGTAAACCTAAAACTAAATGAATCATATCTTGGTTTAAATATTTAAGAATCCTCTGCATGCCTCTAAGATTAAATCATAGTATTTGCTAATTGTAAAATTATTTATTACTGATCTTCATGGTCACCTGTAATTTTTCATGTTAGTAATACTAATTTCCCTATGTTTTAGTGGAGGGGTCTTTTTAATAAATGAAAATTTATTTTATTAGTTAGTAAATATGTATAGTAAACCTGCTATGTGCCATGCTCATTTCTAGGCTCTGAAAAAGACAGATAAGGTGCTTGTTATGGAGTATACATTGAGGTACAGACAATAAGCAAGAAATATCGGGATCATTCAGTAGATGAGTGGGGGTAACTATACGGGTAATCAGAAAGGCTGGCTTTAGGTAGTAACTTGGCACTGCAGGACAGGGAGCCAGTCTTAGAGTAATCTGGGAAGGTACTCCAGATTGAGGAGAAAGCAATGCAAAAGCCCGAGGTGACCAAAGAGAAGGCTACGGTGACTAGGAACATAATGGGGGAGGTAGAGAAAGGTAGGCAGCAAAGTCGGAGGCGTTGCCAGGGGCCATGTCATATAGGATCTTAGAGGTCAAGGGTAAATGGATTGTAGGGACAGGAATAAAAACAGGAACACCTTTAAAAGATGACTGCAGTAAACCTGGTGAGAAATGAGCCATGACATAGTCTAGGGGGCAGATGGCAAGAAGCTGGACTGATTGAGGTATAATGTGACAGAAGGAGCTATAGAACTTGCTGATAGATTTGATAGGAGGAATGAGAGAAATCAAAGATGACTTAATTTGGAGCTTGAACTGTCGAGTGGATGGCAGTACCTTTGGGGAGAAGTTGATGAGGCTTAGAGAGGTCAGGAATGTTACTTTAATGGAAAACCCTCCAAATGGAAACATGAAACCAAGGTTATGAAGTTTGTGCTCACTGTATTTATTAAAATATTTTTATGTTATCAGCTAGATATTATTTTGATAATTAGAATATATAGTGGTTTTTGCCACATTTATATCAATTGGAGATCTTTGACTGCTTTGTAATTCAAGCAGTCTGTCCTTTTGATTACTTAATCAGAAATACTTCTTAAATAAGTGTGATGTAATTTGATATGTAACTCTAAGATAATGTTATTACCAAGATTTTTCTTGAAGTAGATTTCATGATAATTTAGTATTTTTCTTAAACTTACCAATATGATCATTTTAAAATATAAAACAAAAACAAAAGAGGTGAAGTAAATAACTATTTTATAATTTCATTCATATGTGGAATATTAAATTTGATGAAATTAAATAAATAAATGAATAGATCAAACCAAAACCAGTCACATATGTACAGAGAACAGAGTAGTGATTACCAGAAGGAAGGGAGTAAGGGGAGAGTGACATGGGCAAAGGGAGTCAAACTGTATCATAATGGATGGAAACTAAGCTTTTGATGTGAGCATGCTGTAGTGTTCAGAGATGTAGAAATACAACATTATGAACATGAAACTTATAGAATGTTATAAGCCAATGATAATCTCAATTAAAAGTGAACTGAACTATCATTTAGTCCAATATTTATATCCTATGTAAATGGTATTATAAATTAGAGATCTGGCCCTGAAAGTTTATTTTTCTATTTATTTTTTCTATTTTTTATATTAATTTTTCTATTACATACCAAAGTTCATTGCCAAACTATATGAAAAGCACAAATGTCTGACCTTATAAACATTGGCTATTTTATTCAAATGGCTAATATAAAGTTTTGTTGTAAGTTCCTTGTGGGAGGTTTTCCCTCATGAAACTGAGGCTCTTTCAAAATATAAATACTGTAAGTTTTATGGACATGCTGTCTTATCTCTGAAATCTTAATATTTATTAATAAAAAGAATGAGATATCTCTGCCTGGGCACTGACTGTGGAGGTAGCCATCTCCTACTTGGCCTCATGGCCACTCTCATAAAGCCCAAGATTGTCAGAAAGAGGACCTGAGGGCCAAGAAGTTCATCTGGCACCAGTCTGGCCAATATGTCAAAATTAAATGTAACTGGAGAAAACCAGAGGCATTGACAGTGGGATGCCAGAAGACTCAAGGGCCAGATAATGTTGGGAGCAACAGGGAAACAAAGCACTTGCTACCCAGTGGCTTCTGAAAGTTCCTGGTCCATAACATTGAGGAGCTTGAGGTGCCACTGGTACGCAACAAATCTTACTGTACACCAAATCTCATTGTACAAACAAATCTGTCTCCTCCAATAAGTGCAAAGCAGTTGTGGAGAGAACAGCCCAGCCGGCCACCTGAGTCACCAATCCCTGTGCCAGGCTGTGCAGTGAAGACGAGTGCACAACACATGTGCATGTTGTGTCAATAAAACCGTAAAACTCAGACATGAAAAGAGCAAGATAGATCTGTATAAGCTACTTGCAAACACCCCTAAAGATAAATGAGTCAGTGAAAATGGAAAGTAGAAAACAACATATAATAGTAGGATCAGTTTTTATGAGACTATATATAAAGAAATATATATTCTAATTTTTCTTCCTGCAAAGAAATGCTAATATCTTTAAATTTAGTTGATTTGGGCGAGAAGGACTGGCATCAAGAAGAAAAGATTTCACTTTCCATATTATATCTTTGTCTTTATGTCTTTGCACTAGCAATGTTACTTGAAATTAAAAAAAAAAAATTTCCCTAGAAAATAGAGGTATGCTTATCCTGCAGACTGATTCTGCTGATTTTTGCTATCTTCAAACTTCTTAGCTGAATTGCTACTTATTATGTATTTATATGTATGTGTGTATGCATGTGTGTGTGTGAGTATGTGCATAAACAGCTTAAGTCAGAGACATTTGGAAATGTGACAAAATCAGATGAGTGAATTTTTCTGTTCTGCTCAGTTTAACCAAACTTTAACCAAACTTTTTTTTTTAACATTTTATCTGTTTTTCACAGATGTTTGACACCGTGAAGCGATTAAGAGAAAAATCTTGTTTAATTGTAGCAACTACATCAGGATCAGATTCTATTAAGAATGATGAGGTAATAACATTATAATGACGGAAATATTCATCTCTGTCTTTGAACCTCACTGGCATGAGGGAGCTGCTTCTGTTAGTTACAAGGAACCTATTTATTGAAAGGTATATAGGAAGAGCAGAGGAAATTGCTTTTCAGTGGAGCTCTGTTGAAAAATACCATATTTTATTAATTTTTGAAGTATTTTAATATCAGAAGTTGGAATGTCTTACATCCATGCCTTCTTATTATCTAATCAGCAGCATTTGTAGTGGAACACAGGATTATGGTGTGTCTTAGATTCAATAAAATGCAGCAATATTTAGGTTATGAATTTTTCCATAGTATAATGAATCAGGTTTTGAGGATTCCAGTCTTAAAATTGTTGAAATATTTTTACTTGTGGTTATTAACTATCTTTTCTAAAAGAAAAACACTGGTCTTAAGTTAAAATAAGTAAAAAGACGCCAATATATCTCAGTAATGTTGTTAAAATTCTCATTCTTAGCAGTGGGTCTAGGAGTAACACTTAGACATCACCAAGTTGATTTTAAATTGATTAAATGTCAGTCGTTAAATGGTTGACAGGTGATTCAGAATTACTATTTAACTTTGTTTTTTAATATACCTGTATTGAATATGAAAGGCAGTTTGTTAGATATTTAAGGTACTTGGCCTTTTAAGTTAAAATTTTTTTTAATGAGTTAAATTATTGAAGTAAACAAAAGAGCAGTTAGTTGTAGGATGTGATGAAGCCTGTATGTTGATTTTAAGACATCAGATTGAATCTAGGTTTACTATAGGAAATTTTTCCTAAGTGAACAGTATATGTAAATTTCAACAATGGATTTTACCTAATTTTTGTGATCTCTTAATACTCAGATTACTCATGATAAAGAAAAAGCAGAACGAAAAAGAAAAGCTGAAGCTGCTAGGCTGCATCGCCAGAAGATCATGGCTCAGATGTCTGCCTTACAGAAAAACTTCATTGAAACTCACAAACTCATGTATGACAGTACATCAGAGATGTCTGGGAAAGAAGACTCCATTATGGAAGAAGAGAGGTAAAACAAAGCAAAACCAAAAATTAGCAGTTCACTTTTTCTTGGAGGAAAAATTACATATTCACTTTTAAATAATGTCTTTTCAAAATATATTTTAAAGTAAGCGCAATTACACTACTTTAAGCTAGCAAAGACACAGTGAAACCTCTTAGTGGATGTAATTTTATGTTGATACACAGTTAAAGTATTCAGTAAAGTTTGTCAGGAACCTTTACACACAAAAAGATATGAAGATGGAAATAGCAAAGATCAGCTCCTGTTATCTTGTATACGAGGGCTTTTTTAGGTGCATTTTCTAGTTCATATATTCCACCTTATTTTTATATGAGTTCCAATAAAAATGACTGCTGTTACTATAGAATGGGAAAAAACAAAAACAGCTCTTCACCATGTTAATTTTTCCTTTTTTCTAAAAAAGAAGACAGTGCTTAGAGTTATAGTCATGGAGAGCACATTGGAATATGTGTGCATGTGTGTGCTCAGCTGCATCTGACTCTTTACAACCCCGTGGACTGTAGCCTGCCAGGCTCCTCTGTCCATGGGATTCTCCAGGCAAGAATACTGGACTGGGTTGCCATTTCCTCCTCCAGTGGATCTTCCCGACCAAGGAATGGAACCCACGTCTCTTGTATCGTCTGCATTGACAGGCGGATTCTTTACCATTGCACCACCTGGAAAGCACATTGGAATGAGAATTAGTAAACCTCGTTTTCTGACTGTATGACAATGGTGTGCTCTTAGGGAAATGAATTAACTTTCTGAGAGCAGTGCTTTGTGGGCTGTTACTTATATACAGTAAGAAAAGGGAGGAGGCAAAATAATGGTACTTTGAAAGCATTCTAATTTAAAATATTGAAAATACCTTCAAGTTGTGGATACTTTTAGGAAATTGTACTTTTACAATAACAGGAACATTATGCTATACATAATACATCTGTAATCCTGAAGCTGAGCACCCTGGCAAAGAATCACAAAGATTATTGACTCAATATTTTAAAGATTAAAATATGCATATATGATGGTAAACTATCCTGGGATGACAACAGTAGTAAAACTAAAAACTAATACAAAATTTAAAGCAAGTAAAAGTCCCAGCCCCCTCAATATTACATATTAACAATATAATATTTATAAAATAATGAACAAGAGACTATTGTATATTTATTTAAATGAGAGGTTTAAGCAGAAATGTACTCAGAATTAATTAGTGGCCCTAATGCTTTAAGAATCTTTTTATTGCCTGATTGATTGTACACATAATATATGTGTTCTCATTGAGAACAATTCACAGTAACACAGTAAGTTCCCTTTAACCATCCTCTACATTCCTGGTCCTTCACCTATAGCCATTGTTATAAATAACTGTTGTTCTAGGTGTCTTTCTACACATTAGTAAGCACGTGTATGTGAATAATAATGAATCTTGTTTTGTGTGTTTTAGTGGCTTTTTAAAATTTTATCATACTTTGTCTGCAGCTTGCTTTTTCACTCTGTCTTTTAAATCTTTTTATGTCAACACTGATAGATCTAGAGTGTAATTCTGCGTCATTCTTCACAACTGCTGCATAGTATTCCATATTATAGATATCCATTATTTATCAGATTTTGGACACAAGGTGTTTTTCCTCTTATTTCCCAATTTTCCCATATTACAATGTGTCAGAACATTTTTATTTGTCCCCTTTTGCAATTCTACAAGTTCTTCTCTAGGGTGGAATCTATTAAATGAAAGGACTGGGTTATAAGTATTTAAAATTTTAATAGATACTACCATATTGCCCTCCAAAGTAGTTTCACCAGTTGTCTACTCCCAGCAGTGTATGAGGAGTTCCTATTTCTTTCATTCTCACCAATACTTAAAATTATCAGCACTTGAAAATATTTGATATAATCAAGATTATAAATTTGTGCTATTCTGAAATTCCCTGATTAGTTAGTACTAGGTTGAGCATCTTTTCTTACGATTATTCACTAGCCTGTTACATTTTGTCTTCCAAGTATCCTTTGCCCATCTATTTTGGGTACTTTACTTTTGTCTTACTGATTTCTAGAAGTCCTTTAAAATTATAGATATTAAAATTTGTTCCGTGTTTCCCATATTTTTCCCTGTTTATTTAAAATTAATTATGAAATTTTAGCTATAGCAAATTTTCAGTGTTAATGAAGAGAGATTTGTTGGTTTTTTAGAGTTTTAACTGTTTATATCTTGTTTAAGCAGGCTTTTCCTATCCCAGGATAACAAATATATTTTCTTGAGTACTGAATGAAATCCTGCACTCCTTTCTGCCCTCCTTCAGAGATACTCTGGTTATCTTATAAGAATTTTCACTGTGCTGTTACATACAAATATATGTAGCCATGGAATGTGTCATTCAGCCTTTTGTTTTATTTGCATAAATGGCATTATGTACATATCATTCTTCAGTTTCCCATTTTAATTTAATATTATGTCTTAGAAATCTATATATGTATGTTCACACATATAAAACGAGCTCAGTGGCATTTGGGCAGCAGTTCTTTTCATAAATTGCAGCACGTTTAGCATCTCTGGCCCTTCATCCTTTAACGTCTATTAGTGTACCCTAGGCCTTCAGTAACCAAAAGGTTAACTTTACCCACATGTTGCTGGATGCCTCCTAGAATGTAGGACCACACCTAGATGAGACCCACTTTTTAAAAACTGCATAGTATTCTGTATTACATAATTTCACTTACATTGATGACCATTTCATTTATTTCCAGTTTGTTCGATGATACATAATATTTCAGGGAGCTTCTTGTGCAGATAGATAGGCAGTATTATGCAGCATGGCCTGTGAAATCAGATCATCTAGGTTAAATCCTAGCCCAGTTACTTCCTAGATGAATCATTAAGTAAGCCATCTCTAGGCTTCAGTTTCTTCATCTGAAAAACAGAGATAATAACAGTACCTACCGTATAGAATTGTTGGAAGGATTCAATGAAGTAGCATAACTTTTAAAGTATTTGAAACAATGCCTCATTATAATTCGTGCTTTGTAAATATTTGCTCTTGCTTATTTTATTATTATTATTGTACACACTGAGTGCATCTTATGAATTGCTAAATCATTAAGATGTATGTTTTTAATTTTAATAGCTACCAAAGTAGAATAGAAACTTAAATGCCTAATAAGTGGGAAAGAATAAAACTGTTATGGCACATAGAGTGAGGGTGCTGTACAGCCATTTAGAAATAATGTTTCTGAAGCAATTTTTATGATATGAAAAAACAACTAAGATATAAGTAAATAAAGCAGGACACAGACTCTATATAATGTGATCTTAATTATGTAAAAAATATTGTAACTGGAAAGCAGACTGGAAGGAAATATACAAGTGGTTATTTCTAGGTTGTGAGGGTATAATGCTTTTTGTTTTCTTCTTTATACTTTTCTAGACTTTCCAAAATTTCTTAATAAGCATGCATTACTTTTTTAATATCAGTTAAGTATAATGTATGTTCTACTGTGTGATCTGCATTTTTTTTTTTTTTGCACTTTGCAACACAGAATGTATTTTCTAGTAAGCAAATTAACTGATGAAAGTCAGAAAAATGGGGGAGGGGTGGATTTTAAGCTAATATTTCTAAGTATAATTTTTATTTTATTATTTTTGTTCTTAAAGTTCTTGCCCTACAGTTACTTAAAATCTACCAGAATATAAAGACAGGTGACCAAAACATGTGTCCTCATTTCTGGTCGTTTCTCTTGGTAGCACCCCAGCAGTCAATGACTACTCTAAAATTGCTTTGGGTCCTAAACGGGGTCCATCAATTACTGAAAAGGAGGTGCTGACATGCATCCTCTGCCAAGAAGAACAAGAGGTGAAAATAGAAAATAATGCCATGGTATTATCAGCCTGTGTCCAGAAATCCACCGCCTTAACCCAGCACAGGGGAAAACCCATAGAACTCTCAGGGGGTATGTATTTATTAAAATGTCTTTTTGACCATTTCTTTTCTTTCCTGTGTAATTTGAAAAATTACTGTCTGAAAGAAGTTTGGGAGTGAGGTTGTATTTAGCCTTATTTGGTCAGATCACAATTTACCCATTTGTAAAATTCTTAAGTTTTTACATACCAAGTTGGCTCCTTTGTCTATTTTTTAAATTTTTGGTTAGCATAGGGCCACATTGCTCATTCTGTCTGTCTGTCTAATCCTTCCATCTCCATTTGGTTTTGCTGAACCATTGAAAGTAGGAATTCATGGCATTTCATCCCTAAATGTTTCCACATGCATTTTCTAAAACTAATCTATCTAATATTTTTTGTCTACCATACTGGGTATAACATTTAAGAAAATTAATAATTTGGGAATATCTTTTAATATAAAATCCATATTCAAATTTCCCCCAACTGTCCTCAGAAAGTCTTTTGTATGTATAGCTAGACTTTTTTTTTCATTTAGGATTCAGACATGTTTCATATGTTGCTTTTGTTATGTCTGTTTTAATCTAGAAATCACTTGCCTTTCCTTTTTTTTTTTTTGGTGATAATAAGTTTTTTGAAGAATGCAAACTAGTTAGTTGTCCTGTACAGTGTTTTACATTGAGGATTTGTCTGATTGTTGCCATGTGATTAGGATCTTGTTAAACATTTTCTTGGCTGGAGTACTAATTAGGTAATGTGCTGTATTAAATAACTCTTACATCACATTAGGAGTTATCTGCTTTAATTTTTAAATACCTTTGAAATAATAAAAATGATAAAAAAGGCTAATGTTTTCTTTAAATTAAAAGGATCTTTTATTATTATGAAGCCATTGGAAAATACAAGGAAGCAAACATTTTACTGTATTACCATATTTATACCACAGTTGTGAAAAAAGGCTAACATTTAATGAATACTCACTGTGTGCCACTGATTAATACTCACTGATTAAGTGCTTTCTGTGTATTCACTCACTCCTCACAACAGCACTATGATCTAGGTATCAATATTTGCTTCTTTTACAGATGAAGAAATTGTACTTGAATCATAGAATATCACTTCAACAACCAAGATAATGCAACTTGAAATCTAATGAAACCAAAATAATGCAACTTGAAACTTATTGTTAAGATAAAAATGTACATTATGAATAGTAGTTGTCGTTAATCCACACTAATCATACCTGAAGTCTAGCTTTATGTTTTCCTCTTTTTACTTAACTATTATGAATATGTATCCTACTACCCTGATATTCTCGAACATTCTTAAGAAAGTTTATGGTTAGAATGTTAGAAGTGATAACCTCTTTTTTGTTTGGTTTCTTTTTATCATTGTGGAACAGATGAATATATACCTTATATTTTGTCTTTTTGTATCAGAAACCATGGACCCACTTTTCATGGATGCAGACTTGGCATATGGAACTTACACAGGGAGCTGTGGTCACGTAATGCATGCAGTGTGCTGGCAGAAGTAAGTTGTCCTTCTGACATTTTCTTGAAAGAAGCTAGGAATATTGAAGTTCTCTAAAGGCCACAAAAAGGCATGTTTTCTCATGTCTTCTTTTCTTCTTATTTGAGTAATTGAAGCAGTTTTAATTATTAATTTTGTTTGCATGATACTCATTATAGTATCACCCTTTGAAATTAGTGTATAAATATTATCAACTTAAATTTTTCACTGTACTTTCTTTCCCAAAGGAATTAGTCTTTCTTTACCATTATTTGGATAAAAAGTAGTTATCTTTATAAAAATCTGATTCCCCTCAAAACATACAGTGAAAAATATCTCTGAGATAGAATAGGACATGAAATTCTAGTTATATGTCTGGAAGAGATAAAAATACAGAAGTATTTTTCTTGGGAAATATTTTATATCAGGTTTACCTTTTTGGCATCAGATTAAAATACATGATTTTCCTATAATTGCACTTACTAGTTTGCTTGGTCATTGGAAACAGAGGGACATAGTGTCTGTATTGTATATCCCCATGCTGTTGAGGCAAGAGACAGGTTTATCAATATAATTCAGTAAAACTATTTTAAATTTGTTTCTGCCCTGATGTGTCCTCCAGTTTACTCCCAAAAGAATGGGCATGCTATTTCTTCTGTAATTTGTGTATTTTTGCATGTAGATTCTAAAGATGTTTATTTGGGCAAAAATTCCACATGTTTTCACTTGGATTAGAGCAAAGATACATGTGTAGTTTCAAATGGACCTGTGTCTTGGAATTTTGCAGGTATTTTGAAGCTGTACAGCTGAGCTCTCAGCAGCGCATACATGTTGATCTTTTCGACTTGGAGAGTGGAGAGTATCTTTGCCCTCTATGCAAGTCTCTGTGCAATACTGTGATCCCCATTATTCCTTTGCAACATCAAAAGATAAGCAGGTATATTTAAATTAATGTTTTGGTTAATTTTAAGTTGTCTTTAATCTTTTTCATTGTAACTGTTTTGATTAGATTATGAGTTTTTCTTTCTTTTTTCTTTGCAATTTAAAGTAATATACTAAATCAATTTTATTACTTGGATTCAACTTTTAAAATATGATAAAAGCCCCAATTTTTGATTTCTAAAAGAACTGGAATGTTTATTGCATCTTTCTTTTAAGAGCGATTAAAGCAATAGAACTTTGCTTCTCTATCTTAGCTGTCACAGAAGGAAAAAAGTTGCAAAGAATATCTATTCCTTTCTTAGAGTACTTTGCCAGCATTAGAGTTGCTATTTGGGGTTTGGTTACTCTTCAGATCTTTGTATTATTATTTTTATTCTATTTTCTAAAGATCCAAATGCTGTAGTTGTAGAGATATGGACAAAATGTTAACTATAAATGTAAATGAAAACAATATGTTCATCTATGAATAGTTCTTTAGTTTTCAGAACAAGTTTTTAAACTTTTGTATTCTGACCATCTGTGAATGGAATTTAACAGCAAATATCTATTAGTTTTTTATGACAGGTAGAACACTTAATTGTTTATTTCAAAATTCTCATGATTCTACATGATGATAACAGTACTATTAATATTTATTATTGTTGCTATTAGTTTTTTTTAACTCAGTGAATTTGTAGTGATAGATATTAGTTTTTCTCAAGAAAATTATTTTATTGATAAAACACTTAACGTGGTTTCCCCAACAAAAGGTGGTAGGATTGGAAGTCAGGTCCAGTAAGTAGTTGCTCTGTCTCTACTATTCCATGTCATTAGAAAACATAATTTTGAATTGTCTTCTACTTAGTGTACTAGGACATAGAATGTCATCTTTTAGGAAGAAGGTGTCATCAGAAAGATTTATCTTTTATTTGTTGACTAACATGTAAGCATTCTATGCTATATGTTTTTTTTTATTCTTAATATAGTCTAATGAAGTAGGTATTGTTATTCCCATTTAAAAATGAGGAATTGGAGACTGTGAGTGGTTTTTACTTGTCCCAAGACAGACCAAAGATTTGAACCTAGACCTGACTCTAAAGCCTCACCTAACTACACACAGGTTGGCTAGTGGTAAAGAACTCACCTGTCAATGCAGGAGACCTGGGTCCAATCCCTGGGTCAGAAACATCTCCTGGAGAAGGAAATGGCAACCCACTCCAGTATTCTTGCCTACAGAGTCCCATGGACAAAGGAGTCTGGTGGGCTACAGTCCATGGGGAGTTGGACATGACTTAGTGACTAAACAGCAGCAATAACCACAACCATAAACAAAAATAAATCATAGTAAAATAAAGTCACAACTTCTTGTTAGCCTGTGCAAGCCTATTTTACACAGTGGTTTCCCAAGTAAGAATTATTAATATGTAAATTATTCTCTAAAGAATATTCAGCACTTTCTTTCCTTGTATCTTTAAGAATAGGATGTCTCAGGGCAGTCCTTTCTAAAGTTAGACTGATCCTTATAGGTAGGTCTCTTCAAGCCCTGGGACACTTGTAGTAACAATTTAAATCTGTAGTAACAATTTTGTTACTTAGGATCTGAAAAAAAAATAATTATACATAACATTTTTATTAGGCATTTGAACTTACCTGTATAGTAGGAATATATTTGCCTCTTTTGTTAGAAAGTCCTTGTGAGTATAACCTGAATCCCATGGACAGAGGAGCCTGGCAGGCTATAGTCCATGGGATCACAAGAGTTGGACATGACTTAGCAACTAAACCACCACCAAGATACTGAAGTTAAGGGCATATAAAAAACCTTATCAAAGCTAATAAGCTAGCATTTTTAAAGAAAATTGATTATAACAAATCCGAGTATACTTTCATTTCTGAAAACTGAAAAAATTCTTAGGTCAAATTTGTGCCCAGAGATAAGAATTTTGGCACAGTTCGTTGTATATTTTGACTTCACTTAAAACTATCCTTTAAGTAAACAAATTTCTACTTTATAGTTCTTTTTAATAACTCCATTTCTGGTCTGCCTTTGTTGTTAGTTTGGATCAAGCTCCTGTGCAATGGAATTTGTATTACAGAGAAGAGAGACCAACGATAAACATATAAATATGGAGTATTGAGTACTGAGAAATAGTGTGAAAGACTAAACTAGAATCATAAAGAGCCAGAGGACAGACCAGTGCATGAGGTTCTTTATAGACCAAGTCAGCAGGGAGCTCCTCTCTGAGATAGTAACACTTGTTCTATGTCACCGGTTCTATTCTCTGAGAGAGACACCAGTTCTGTTCTCTGAAAGAAGAGAATTCTAAGCACAGGCAACACTGAGAGCAAAGACCCTGAAGTAGGAACATATCAGCATGATGGAGACATAGCAAGAAGGCAGCAAGTTCAAGGCACAGTAAGAAGGCAGTATGCTTGGGATGCAGCAAGCAAAGAACCAGATCCTAAAAGGTCTTATGAGCCAAGATTGGAAATTAGAACTGTGTTTTATGTGTAATGGAAAACCATTGGAATGTTTTGGATAGGGAAGTGATATGATATGATTTACATTTTTAAAATCGTCCTGGCTGTTGTTTGATGAATACATAGATAATAAAGAAACACCATCGTGGAAGCAGGAAGAACAGCCTACTGAAGCAGTCCAGGTGAGGAATAACGTAACTTGGATTAGGGTAATCATGAAGGAGATAGAAAGAAGTGATCAATTGGGGATATATTTAGCAAGTAAAACCTAAGACTAGCTGATAGATTAGAATGTGGGGTTTGAGGGAATCATATACATCAGTGATGACACCTAGTTTTTGACTTGAGCAGCTGAAAGGGTGATTTCACTTACTGACATTTTTCTGTTGCTTCCAGGAAATGGGTATAAGGGTGTTATCTTATTCTTTGTACTTTAAAATTTCTTCTCCCTCCCAAAACTGCATTTTTAGACACGTGTGTTTCTATGACCTAGGAAGCTAATCTGGAGGAGTTTTACTTTTTCATACAATTATTTATCCACAGAAAGACCCTACAAATTCAGCTTTTCAGTTTGACCTGTGCCAATGGCTTTAATAACTTTCAAATATCAATTTTCAGTGAGAATACAGAACCTCTTGCTCAAGTTTTGACCCTGGAACGATGGATACAGACTGTTCTGGCCAGAATAACAGGTTATAATATGAAACATGCTAAAGGTTTGCTTAAAATTATTTTATATTTAGCTGCGTGAGATTTAAGTGTCAGAATCTTTTTTTTTTTAAGTACTTTTTGCTCTAAAATACGGTTTGCAAATACAGATTCATTAAATATTAGAAAATAGAGATTTCCTTAGGCCAAGGGGAGGAAGTACAAAGCTGAGGACTGTTTAGTATAAGCAGTGAGTTTCCTGGGGGTTTTTGTTCCTCCTTTATTCCCCAGTTCTGACCCTGGCATAGCCTGAGACACAGAACTATGCAGTAGACATGAACAGTAAAAAACCCAGACGAGATGCCATCTTTCTAGCCAGAGAACTTGAGAAAAAGCTCCTCAGAAGCTGGAGAGTGTACAGGGAATTCCTGTTGCATGTGTTTTTGTTTTGTTTTTTTCTGTTTTGGCTCTTTCCCAAGGCCATCTCCAGTCATGGAACTGCACTGCCGTGGTGGCCACATAGACATCTAAAATCCCAACAGAAAATCAGTCTTACTTGCCAAAAGAACTGGGAGAAATGGGACCACTGTGTTCCAAAAACTGCAGGGTGAATCCTCTTTTCTTTTTTTAATTCCCAGTTAGGTGTTTTTGTTTCATTTTATTTTAATTTATTTTTTTGGCCATACTACTCAGCATGTGGGATCCTAGTTTCTTGACCAGAGATCAAACCTGTGCCCCCTGCATTGGAAGTGTGGAGTCTTAGCCATTTCTTTGCCTCACAGCTCCATCCCAAGGTTAACTCTAGTCATGTGAATCTGCATGACAGCACAGGGGACTATAAAGCTGAAAGAAATTGATCATTTTGACTAAAGGAAATGGGAAACAGGGCCCCTTGCAGCTAGAGAGAATAGGGGGAAATCCCAGAGAGGAGAGCACTATGAAAAGGAATCTCCTCCTTTTGAGACCAACACAGGTCCAGAGCTCACCTCCAGCCTACACAGGTACAGAACAGGCCCAAAGAAACAGCTTTGAGACTGAAACTACATTAAACCACCACTCAAGTCCCAATCTAAGTTCTGAGTAGTACATGTACTGGCAGACCCAAACAGCTTAACAAAGGCTCTGAAAACTAACATTGGAACCACCACTCACAGAGTGAAACAAAACTTATGGAACCTAATTGGGTTGGTTGCCTACTAGAACAACAACAAAAAAGGTACATTTTTCCAGAGAATTTTAATGCAAGCCTTTTTTTTTAATGGATATTCAAAATATCCAAGACCCTGATGCTGGGAAAGATTGAAGGCAGAAGAAGAAGGGGACAGCAGAGGATGAGATGGTTGGATGGCATCACCACCTTGATGGACATGAGTTTGAGCAGGCTCCTGGAGCTGGTGATGGACAGGGAAGCCTGGCATGCTATATTCCGTGGGGTCGCAAAGAGTTGGACACGACTGAGAGGCTGAACTGAACTGAACTGAATCCAAAATTACTCAAGGTACAGAGAACCAGGAGGATCTGACCAACTCTCAAGGAAGAAACAATCAACCAAGTTCCAATCCTGAGATGTTTAAATGTTGAACTTTTCAGACAAAAAGTTTAAAGCAGGTTTATAATGATGAAACATGAATTAAAGATGAACACTCATGGAAGTGAATGGAAAGACAGAGGTTCTCGGCAGAGGGGGAAAAAAACATATATATGTAGAAAAAGGACCAAACGGAGATAACAGAATTGAAAGAATACTATATGAAAAAAAATTTTTAACTGAACGGGCTCAGTAGTAGAATGGGAGGTGGTGAGATAAGAATCAGTGAATTTGAAATTAGATAAGGGAAATTATGCAATGAAGAATTGACAGCAAAGTGATGGAGAAAAACACGTAGCCTTAGGGACATAGGGAGCCTTCTTTTGTTCCCTTTAACCCAATGTTTTGTGTCATTGAAGTCCTGAAAAGAAAAATGATGATACTGAAAAAATATTTGAAGGATTTATAGCTGGAAACTTTACAAATTGGTGAAAGACTTAGATTTATAAATTTAAGCTCAGTGAACCTCCAACAGATAAAATTAAAAGCATACCTAGATAGGTCATACCCAAACTTCTGGAAACCAAAGATGAAGAATCTCAAGAACCACCAGAAGAAAACTAACTCATTGCACTTGTGGGAATGACAGACTTCATTTTGTTTAGGCTTAGTATTCACCCAAGGTCTTAGTAATAGTCACTAGCAGAGCTGGGATTCAGACCCAGGCAACTTGTCTCCTGATCTGTGCTCTTATTCACTAAAGTATGCTGCCTTACTAACAGAGTACTATGCATTCACTAAAAATAGAAATAAAGAGGGACAGTCACTGATGTGGAAGATATATATGGTCTTTTAATGAAAAATCAAGATACACAATGGTGCTAGAATTATCCTTTTAAGAAACAAAAATCTACATGTGTAACATTTATATGGAGAATAGAAAAATATCACCCTCATGCTGTCTGATTATCTGGGTGGAAATATTTTGAATGATTATTTATTGCTTATTAGCATTATCCAAATTTTCTAAAGTGATTGTATGTAATTTACAAAAGCTTTAAAAAGTATGTGTCACACTAAACTCCCATGATTTTTTTTCTTTTTCCTTTTAATTTGTAAGGAGAAAACCCAACAATTCCAGTCCTGTTTGATCAAGGAATGGGTGATTCTACTCTTGAGTTCCATTCAATTTTGAGTTACGGAGTTCAGTCTTCGTAAGTATCTAAACAAGAGAAGTTTGTAAATGGTTGTGAAAATAATAGTGAAGAACAATTCTTCCTTCCTTCCTTCTTGCTTTATTTGTGAAAGTGTTTTGTTAATCCCATTTTTATCTTGTTGCCATCTCCCTAGAGTTTTATTTGTGCTGATATTAAGTGATTTGAGATAGAGTAATATGTATTTAATATGTGTTAAGACAAACCATGACTATAATTAACTATTTTTAACCAACAAAAATGCTATCTTTATATATTTCCACCTATAGGAAGAGCAGAATTTAAGAGACTTAAGTTAAAGTCGCATCTGACTTGCCCTGTGACTTCTAAAAAGTTTCAGGTCACTCCACCCCCACTGCAATTCCTTTTCTTGTTTGTAAGATTGAGACAGTGGTCTCCTAATTTACCTCATACAGTTATTGAGAAGATATTGATGTGAAGACACTGTGAAAAATACAATGTATCCAAACCAGATACTATTATTTAATGAATAATATCTCAGGTTCATTTTTCTAGTTGTGATCCTTATTTACATTGTATATCCCATCACTACTGAAAATACTTGTTACTTGTTACAAATAGAAGTTCACGAAATCAGGAATTATCATTGCTAATATATGAATTATTATATATAAACACAGACACACATACACCCCTATCAGCACAAAAGTACTTCTTGGTCCCTTTTCATATACTGAAATTTATGTCAGATATGTTTCCTCTGATTTTTAATCCTGTCTCTAACCTGTTCTTAATTTGGACCTCGACCCTTTCTGCTGTGATCATTTACTGCATCTTTTACAAGAAATTATCTAGGTCATTACCATTTTGTCAGATACATTTTTCTACCCATAGGAGCTACAGTTCTGCTTTCACCATTTTTTTCTTAATGAATAAACCTTCAAAAGAAGTTAAATTCTTGCTTCAGTATCTAAGTGGACTTCTCAGTAGGTAGCCCCTTTACTAAATCCTTATTTAAATTTTTCTTGTTTTATTTTTAGGTTAAATTATTCTAATAGCATCAAGGAAATGGTCCTTCTCTTTGCCACAACAATTTTTAGAATTGGATTGAAAGTGCCTCCTGATGAAACAGATCCTCGAATCCCCATGATGACCTGGAGCACATGTGCTTTTACTATCCAGGCAATTGGTAAAGCCTATAAGAAAACTGGTTTGGAGCTTTTATAGAAACAGAATTAACATTGGCTGATCAAATATTGTTCCTTTTCTCCTACCCTAATGGTCTGGAATACTTTGACTTGTTTAAGGACGCTTGGTATATCGGTAGATTAGGTGGCATGATGCCATTTAGTTATAGGATATTTTGTTTTGATCTCTTTTAACTACAAAAATGGGCATACGTAACAGAAAACTAAATATACTTGAACAGCGTGAAGCAAGCTGTATTTAAAAGGTGGCAATATAACAATGAAAGATACGAGAAAAAGCAAAGGAAGGAGAATCAGCCCAGAAATATCCAGTGATTTTTATTTCTTTTACACTTTGAGAGGAAAAAGAAAGGTAAACCAAACTACCTAAAAAATTACCAGGAGAGAGAAAGGAAGACTGAGGTGGTCAGGAGAAAGATTAACAGCAAGAAACCTCCCAAATCTGAAGGGAAGCCTACTGTTAGATTCTCTGCCGTGGTGAAAGCTTCTTAGAGAAAAGTGTATCAAATCAACAGGTTATACACCTTACATTTACATGGTCTTAGGTCTCATTAAAGCTAGGGGAAATGAAGCAGTGAAGAATCACTCAGATTTTTAAAATAATATATTTGCTTATGACAGTCAGAAGATAAGAGTACTACATGAAAAACATTTAAGAATTGTAATTCTTTCATATTGTCTTTAAGCCAGTTTCAGACCTATTTTCCAGTATTTTTGGAAGTTGTTTTTAATGGTTCTACCACATTTTCCTCATTTAAGTAAAGTTTTGTAAAATGACCCTGTCTCATGATTTGAAGTAAGTAGCACAAAGCTACTTCTTTCACAGACCCTTTCTGCATGCCAGCATTAGTCTCTGTGAACAGATTTTAGGAGTCATTTCCAAACCTGTCAGACTTCAATTGTGGGTAAAAAATAAATACACAAGTTTATATTTACTGTCATTAAGTAAAAGGAGAAAAGGGGAAAATGAGGTTTAAATAGAATCTGAACAATTTGATATGAAATATTAAGCATTCTTTTGGAGTCATGATCTATTAATTATCTGCAGATTGCCAGTAAAGGTACCTTTACACTTGACTATTTGGGGAACACAAGCATTAGGAATTGGAGATTTTTACTTAGGCCTTGAACATTTTTAGAAGTGACAGTTTTGTCATAGAATGGATGAGGAGTTCATTGGAGAATAGGATTGATTCTTCATATGTGTTTCTGTAACAAAGTAATTGGAAATTATTTGATTAATAGAGTGTTATATTGCTTTTGCTATAGGGCTTTTTCCATCCAGTGGATATAAGGCTGTGCTTTATTCCTAGCACATAAACAGCTAACTTATCTCACTCCCTATGGGTGTGGAGAGGCATATGCAGGATGTGTTGGCATAGTTAAGAAAAATAGTTGAGGGTCTATTAGAGGGTCTATTCAAGACCCTCTAATCAAGACAGAGGGTCTTTTATTACTGTCCATTCAAAAATGGAAAAGGATAATAGGAAATAAGCTTTCCAGCCTCATAGATGTGTTTGCTGCCAAAGATGAGTGAAAATAAGTGATTCAGTAATATACCCTAGCCAACAAGGCAAAATATATTTCTGAGCTCATGGGTTTTTTGTATTTTCAACTTCACCTTGTTCTATCCTATAACTCTAATTCTTTTTTAATAGTACTTAACAATAAAGCTACTTACATTTGTTTTATGTATTTTTTTAACAAAATAGGTTGCAGCTATACTTTTAAAATTAGGGGGGTTTTTGCAGAGAAAGACAAATACTGTATGTTTTCATTTATATGTGCTATCTAAAATATGAAACAAATAAACCAATATAGTGAAACAGACTCACAAAGGACAAACTAGTGGTTACCAGAGGGGAGAGCGGTAAGGGTAGGAGCAAAATAGGTGAAGGAGATTAAGAGGTAAAGACTACTAGATATAACATTATTATAAGGAAGTAATATAATACTTACAAGGAAGTATATTTAAAGTTACAAGGAAGTAATATAAAGCATAGGAATATAGTCAATATTTTATAATAACTTTGTATGGAGTATAATCTGTAAAAGCATCCAATTACTATAAACCTGAAACTAATATTGTAAGTCAACTATACTTCAATTGAAATTGTTTTTTCTTTTTGCATAGAAGAGATGTTAAAAGGAGGCTAAGTAAAGCAGAATGCTTTGTTTTTCCCAGGTGTTCTTTATAGATTGCTCCACGGGTTTTATTATTTATAAAAGCAATTTGTCCATGATCTACATTGCCTCTGTAGTATCCTCTCACTCAAAAATGTGGAAATCTTGGCATAGACTTAAACATGAAATTTTGAAGGGGAAAAGTACAACGCACTTTTCTGTTTGGTCAAAAATAGAATTAAGGAACATCTGATAGCTAGAAACCAAGTATACAGTTGTAGCAGTATTCAAAATTTATTACTTTTCTTATTCTTGCTCTTTGAGAAAACCTGTTGGGAGATGAAGGAAAACCTTTGTTTGGAGCACTTCAAAATAGACAGGTATGTAGTCCAACAGGGTATACGTGGTGTATTTTTTTAGGGAGTCCTCAGTACATTTACCATTTAAAAAAATCTTTATTCACTTCTTTTTCTGTAAAAGCAGAATTCTGTTTTGGTTTTTTTAAAGCTACTTCAAACTCAGGAGATGGAAAGGCCAACAATTATGCACTTTGGAGAGTTTATTCAGTCTTGGTGGTTAAATGTAATTCACAGATTTCTGGTGATGCTTGGTTACTTTTTATCCCCCTCTCCATTTATTTCCAAATCAGAACCCTAATGTCTCCTATATTTTCCTTCTCACTAATTTTGCATCATCATGTAACATCAAGTATTAATGCTGGCTTAACTCCAAATAAATCTTCATACTGAACTCCAGAATAAAACTAAGCCATAACTCCTTCATGGGCAGATTCTGATTCTATGTAACTATACTCCTGCCTCAGGCCTAAGCCTTATAACTTTGCTGCTACTGCTGCTAAGTCACTTCAGTCGTGTCCGACTCTGTGCGACCCCATAGACGGCAGCCCACCAGGCTCCCCCGTCCCTGGGATTTTCCAGGCAAGAACACTGGAGTGGGTTGCCATTTCCTTCTCCAATGCATGAAAGTGAAAAGTGAAAGTGAAGTCGCTCAGTCGTGTCTGACTCTTAGCGACCCCATGGGCTGCAGCCTACCAGGCTCCTGCGTCCATGAGATTTTCCAGGCAAGAGTACTGGAGTGGAGTGCCATTGAACTTTGGGGACCCTGCAAACAATACTTAAGAAGTATGCTCAGTAGCCTACTTTGAAAACAAACTGGGCAACTGAGGATTCCCTAGACCACTCACCTAGCCATTTTCCTCTTATTTTCTGACAGCTGGCCCAGGGGATTTGGAGTCCACAACGTGCTTCCCTAGAGTTCCCATCCTTCCATCCGGGAAGCAGATTTGTTCCCTGAATTCAGTGATTTTCTGCCATCATTTTAGAATTTCTACAAAGACATGTATTTGCACAGGCCTGAATAGAATGATGTAGGCCAGACATTTAAGAGAATGACTCTGGGGAAAATGACTCCTTAAATGAGATTGAGATGATTGTATCTTTAATACTTCTTTGTCATGGGAAAATCTATTACAGAATTCAGTGAGATTATAAAACTTCTTAGAAGTATTAAAAATATCATAACTAACTTTGCAGTAATGTAAAGTATATAGTAAGTCTACACTAGTTCTTACAGAGTAGGATTGGTTTATACAGTGAATGTCTTAGGTCTTTCATCTTCACTTATCTTTTTATCTTCCCTTCTCTTACAATCTAGCATAATGGTCTGAAAGCATTAATGCAGTTTGCCATTGCACAAAGGATTACCTGTTCTCAAGTCCTGATACAGAAACATCTGATTCGTCTTCTATCAGGTAGAGTCTTTTCTGAATTACATTATTTGCATGTCTTTTCCCATTGCATTTCTGGCAGTGTATTAGGAAACAACAACACATTACACTAATGTCAGACACTCATTACCACAACCTTACAAAAGAAAAAAACAAAATACATGGTTGCCCTCTAATACCTACAATCTTATTTTTAAAACCAAGTGTTTTCCAAATGTTGTCAACTTGTATCCCTTATACCCACCCAAGGGCTCTTCACACCAACATCCACAATCACTGATATCCTTAGTATTGATTACTAGTCTCTTGAGAAACCTGTATGCAGGTCAGGAAGCAACAGTTAGAACTGAACATGGAACAACAGACTGGTTCCAAATAGGAAAAGGAGTACGTCAAGGCTGTATATTGTCACCCTGCTTATTTAAGTTCTATGCAGAGTACATGATGAGAAACGCTGGACTGGAAGAAACACAAGCTGGAATCAAGATTGCCGGGAGAAATATCAATAAGCTCAGATATGCAGATGACACCACCCTTATGGCAGAAAGTGAAGAGGAACTAAAAAGCCTCTTGATGAAAGTGAAAAAGGAGAGTGAAAAAGTTGGCTTAAAGCTCAACATTCAGAAAATGAAGATCATGGCATCTGGTCCCATCGCTTCATGGGAAATAGATGGGGAAACAGTGTCAGACTTTATTTTTTTGGGCTCCAAAATCACTGCAGATGGTGATTGCAGCCATGAAATTAAAAGACGCTTACTCCTTGGAAGGAAAGTTATGACCAACCTAGATAGCATATTGAAAAGCAGAGACATTACTTTGCCAACCAAGGTCCGTCTAGTCAAGGCAATGGTTTTTCCAGTGGTCATGTATGGATGTGAGAGTTGGACTGTGAAGAAAGCTGAGCACCGAAGAATTGATGCTTTTGAACTGGGGTGTTGAGAAGACTCTTGAGAGTCCCTTGGACTGCAAGGAGATCCAACCAGTCCATCCTAAAGGAGATCAGTCCTGGGTGTTCATTGGAAGGAATGATGCTAAAGCTGAAACTCCAGTACTTCGGCTACCTCATGCAAAGAGCTGGCTCATTGGAAAAGACTCTGATGCTGGGAGGGATTGGGGGCAGGAGGAGAAGAGGACGACAGAGGATGAGATGGCTGGATGGCATCACCAACTCAATGGACATTAATCTGCGTGAACTCCGGGAGTTGGTGATGGAGAGGGAGTCCTGGCGTGCTGCAATTCATGGGGTCGCAGAGTCAGACACGACTGAGCGATTGAACTGAACTGAACTGATGTCAGTCTGGCTAGAAAAGGGAGCAGTAATGTGGATAGATCATTTTAAAATGTCATTTTTCTGGTGTGTATCAAAGTCATGTAAAAATGATAGAAGTGTTAATTATGGTAATCCTAGACTGTGGTTCCATGTATGCCTTTTTCTTTGAGAGACAGGCTATAACAGCTGAGTTGGGTTTTGTTTTTTTTTTCTTTTTAGATTCTGATAAGCTAGAAATTAGCTAAGCTCATGTGATGGTCTCACTGTAAAAATAAAAAGAAAAATTAGAGGTTATGCATAGTAGAATGATTTGACTTTCATTTTGATTATCTGCATTTCCATTTAGGTATTTGCACCACAGCAGCTCCTTTGCATTTAAAATAGGTCAAGCTTTAAAAACCCTCGTTACATCTTTTGTTCATAAATTACATATGTCACAGGTAAAGAGGTTTAAGCTTACAATTCAATTCCTCAGTATGTTTCTACCAAATAAGAGAGCCATTCTCTCTTTTTAAGGTTTAAAAGAATGCATAGTTTTCTAGCTAGAAAACAGGCTTTGTTTCCCCAAATTGACCAACTATTCTACCCTGAAAGTCTGCCTTGAAACAGGTCACCTTCCTCCTTGTTGAATCTCACAAACTTCTTAGGGAACTTTTCCTGGGCAGCTTTCAGTTATTCTAATGACATGGGGGTTCCATGGCTCCATTCAAAGCTGTCACCTAAGTTTCATTAGAATTTCCACTGTGCTAACCTTTTATATTTTCAAGTTAATTTCCAGCTATCTCCTGAATTAACCTCATGCTAGTAGTAATCTAACATTAATGCTGTTCCCTAACTACACACTTAATTTTTTTTTTTCCTTTTTTCATTTACTGTTTTTTCTTACCGATCAGTTGTACAGGCCCAGAATTTTGCACATATTACACATGCTTCTAGTTCTTAGGACCTTTTCCTGTTGTTAACAGTTTATGCTGTTTGTATAGTAGTATTTTGGTTTTGCTTTTTAAAAATTTTTGTTATCTCTTTTCATTTCAGTTATAATTTGGAAACCTTGTTTTACCAACACTTCCAAATAGTCTTCTTGCTTTTACATTCATCACAGATTATGGGATTTGTAACTGTTGATTGTTGTTCAATCACTAAATCATGTCCAACAATTTGCGACCCCATAGACTGCAACATGCCAGGTTTCCACATGCCTTCACTGTCTCCCAGAGGATGCTCAAATTCACGTCTGTTGAGTTGGGGAATGCTGTCTAACCATCTCAATGTTTTAAACACCTCAAAACAAATACCAAGCAAGGAGACTAACATCATCACAGATGGCAGAAACTGAAATAATATTGCATAATGTCTAATTGACAGTAACTAATAAACTTGATGTTCTTTTGCTCTGTAATATATCTTTGTGCCTTTATGTAAAAGTTTGTCATGTGAAAATTTATTAGTGAGAACATCTTTATTTGCAAAGTGTTAGGACTGTTAACTCTGTGTAGAGGTACAAGATATGGTCCCTGCCATTGTAATACTTATGATTGAATTAAAGAAGCAGAACCTCTGTGAAAACTCACACTATAAAATAGACAAATGGTAGATGTATTGTACAAATATGTGCTTTATGAATTGAGACAGAAAGAGACCAATCTGGGGGCTCTGCTGTTTTTTGCTCTAACAGGGTATATAAAGATACATTGAGAGAAACAGAGATAGCATTCCAAGCCGGGAGCACAATTTTAACAGAGATTGAGGATGTAGGAAACCATGTGGTATGTTCAAATAGACAGGTTTGATAGGAATAGTGGCACCTATAGATAGAGAAGCATGAAGTTGTTTTCATAAATAGGTCTTAAATGCCCCAGTGAGAAGTTTGAACTTTAGGTTATTGGGAATTTTTGAAACATTTTGAACAATATTATTCTAAGGCTAGATATTGTATAGACTGGGCTGGGAAAAGGAAAAATTAGAAGTAACATATGTATCTGTATATAGTAGCATACTGGAGGAGGGCATGGCAACCCACTCCAGTATTCTTCCCTTGAGAATCCCAGGGACAGAGGAAACTGACAGGCTACAGTCCAAAGGGTCGCAGAGAGTCAGGCACAACTGAAGCGACTTAACACACACACATAGTAGCATAAATTAGGGAGGCAATTGGGATGGGTAGAAACAAGGTTTTGAATTAAAAGAAATAACTAGACTATGGAAAGAAATAGGGAAGTCCACAGTAGAGACTGTTTTATGTGAAAGATGATGAATATAGTTTTAACATGTTGATTCTCCAGTAATAATAGGACATACAATGTTCATTGCCATGTATGTGCCAGGCATTGTGTAATGATGCCTGAACATTGTACAAGGATCTTTTTATATAATTATGTCTTCTAACCACCATTCTTCAACGAAATTATCATTTCCCCAATTTAGAGATGAAGAAGCTGAGGCACAGAGAACTTCTGTGACTTGACCAAGGTCATAAAACCAGTAAACTATATCACTTAAGTTTCCCTGAGATATTTAATTTAGCATAAATGAACGATTTTACCAATGGAGGAAAATATGCATGTCAAAAATGAACTTGATTTCATAGGATTTTTAAAATAGATATAGTAAGCATCTGGGAACAAAAAAGTTTCACAACTGCCTGTGAGCAAAATTTGATGACTGAGTATTCTATTGACTGAAAAGTTAATAAAATCAGGGCAAGGAATTAGGAGTTATTAAAATGTCCTGGAAGCAAAATACTTTAACACTGAGAAAAAAATAAGGTAGGTAGTGTTGGTTGTGCCATGAACATGTTAACTAACGTATTGAAAATATTACTGAAAAAGAACACATAGCTAGTTAATGGCAGAGCCCTGTATTCACTTTAGTTTATTTTATAAAGCCAGTATTAATAGTGTTTATAGTGGTTACTGTATGCAGCACTCAGGTTAAGTACTTTGAATGCACAGGTTAACAAACCTTCCAACAATCCTGTATACACTGGAGGCTTAGAGAAGTCAAATACCTTGCCTGTGACAGATAGTCATAGGAAGTACTGGACCCCATTTCTGTCTGACTCCAAAGCCCATGCTCTTAACTTTTATGCTTTTTGTTTAGAATCTTGGATTTGGGGTTAAGAAATTGACCTAGTCTGTAAAGAATCTTCTCTCCTTAGTTTTAACCAAATGATAGCTTTATTTAAATATAATTCTTGTGGTTATGTATATATAAACACTTATTGTTTTGAATTCTTAATTTCACTTCCTTGTCACTCTTTGCTGACTTCTGAATTTAGAGACTGATCAAAATCAGAAACACAAAGTTTTTGAGCTATCTGCGTTTCCTTCCACTCATCAGTTGTCTAGTTTTGTTCAGGGGGATTGTCTCCATCCTCTTCACTTACACCGATTTGTGTGCTCTCCCTGCTCCCCAACCCCAAACTTGTTCATGTATTTCGTGTATCACAGAGCATTTAGAAATGTGTAGTTGGAGGTAGGAAGTGGTAGAGAACATTGTTTAAAAGTAATTCTTTTTCATTCAGCAAGTTTAATACTTATTGAACAATTTCTTATTTCAGTCATCCTAGCTTATTTACCCTTTCCTCCTATATCTTATCTTTCAACCATTAAATTGCATCCAGAGCTTTTTAGAGCCTTTTCTCAGTTTATGTATCTTTAATTATGGTTCCCGTATCTTAAAGGTGTGATGGACCAGTTTATCAGTCTCTGTATTATAACCCTGTTAAATTTTTGTTTTAGAGGCTAGTATGTTGTGTTACACTTAACTGCATTGCTGTATTACTGGCTGAATTACATTAAGGTTTTTTTGTTTGTTTTTTAGTTGTTCTTCCTAACCTGCAATCAGAAGCTACACCTTGCCTTCTATCGATAGATCTATTTCATGTTTTGGTAAGTGTTCAGTAAATTTTCTTTTTAAGTAACTCAAGTTTATAAGTGTTTTCCTCATTCAAATTTATGCTCTTTGTTCAAGATTATAAGTACTGACATTGAAAGTTTAGTCTCTTTTTTCCATTCCCTTTACAAATAGATACAGATTTGATTGAGAGCATCAAAATCACTTTAAAAATGAAACCATATTTACCCTTTACATTATAATAGATTGTAGTCTAGTTGATTAAATTTAGTTAGTGTCTATACAGGCAGACTTTTTCTAATAATATGTTTTCCCCCTTCCCCTTTTTCTCAACTTGTTTACATTATAAGCAGTGAATAATGGTGTGAGCTGTCTTAAAATTGTTAATTATTCGTGATATGGACCAGGCCATAGGCGCATCTAGGTGTTCCCCCAAACACCTATGGTTAGTGACAACTGTTTTGTGAATTTCTTGTACAGTTTTTCCATCTCTGTGACGATTTCATTCCTTCAAGACAAGTTTTCTAGAGAGCCATAGTAAGGTTAGGATCATAGACTTTGTGGATGCAAGGTTAGCCAGTATCCTCTACCCTGTGGTTGTCACCCCTGTCTTTTGAAATCTCTCATGGAAATCTTGAATGCTGGTAACTGGACCTTACCCCTGATATTATGATTTGGTTGGACTAGGGTGGGGCCTGTGTATCAATGTTATTTTAAGAGCTCCCCAAATGGTTGTAATGTTGAATCCCCTAAAACCACAGGGTTGAGACCATTACCTAGAACTAGAATAAGTAGACTCAGCAAAGGGATAAATCTGTTTGATGATGGCTTTTAGACTCTGTTTATGGTATATGATATTCTAAAATATCCTGTTGAATAATTAGGAAAAATATCGTGGTTATTTAAAAACACACATGGTACAGGATCCTATATTCTTTACATTTAGTTATGAGAGTAACTTGTGTTGGTCCTTTTGCTACCCATGTTGATGTCGATTTTCTCTCATAGGTGGGTACTGTGTTAGCATTCCCGTCCTTGTACTGGGATGATGCTGTTGATCTGCAGCCGTCACCAGTTAGCTCTTCCTATAACCACCTTTATCTCTTCCATTTGATCACCATGGCACACATGCTTCAGATACTTCTTACCATAGACACAGGTAAAGCTCCCATCAGTTCTTAAATGGAAATAACATTTGCCTGTGATTTACTGGGAAAATTAATTGTGCTTGTGGTTAACCATTCTGTATTATGTCTCTTATTGAGTGATCGTTCATTTGTTTCTTTACGAATGCTGTTTAAAGGGAAAGGTAGAACTGTGACAGGAATAATTAGCTAAACCACTTGATTCTCTCCATTGCAGCTATTCTCTAGGTACACAGGGAAGCCATTTGGATCTGCTTTTCCCGCTCTCTCTTTTTTTTAATTTCAATTCCTCAAGGTCAAGGTTGGAGATTAGTCTCTCCAATGGTTGTCCCTGCCTAAATACTCTGAGCCTTTTGATAAGCCTGTCTATAAAACATTGTCGATTCCTCCAGCTGGAATGATAGTACTTGGTTCATTTTATAGCATTTATCACTTGGTGTCTTGTTTTATAGTTATATCATACTGCTCTTCCACTCCTTTCCCTGCTTCTCCTTGCTCCTGCATCCCTACTGTAAGCTTCTTAAATAGGGAACATTCAAATTTCAGAATCTTCCTTCATAAACTTCAAATGTTTAGCAACTTTTGTTACACCCAATAAGAACTCAGTGAATATTTTTTGGAAGAAAAAATATATATATCCTTGTTTGAAGATACATGGGTAATACAACATCATGGAATTGTGGTATAGTTGTCCTTTTAGATTCTGCTCTTAATAGAAAGCAGAATTGAGTTTTGAGTATCAGTGGTCAATAATAGCTAATGAAAGTTCAAATAATTTAGAGGACAGATAATTAAAGTGATCTTAGAATAGTATCTAGCAAAATTAAATACACATCTACCTTTTGACCCACCAGTCCCACTTCTAAGAATCTACCCCGAAGCTCTACTGGCAGAAATATGAAAGAATATAAGCATAAGATTATTCATTGTAGCATTATTTGGAATAACAAAAAACTGGGTGATTGGTTGAATAACCTATGGTGTACCCTTATATTAGAATGATGTGCAGCTATAAAATGGAATGAATAAAAGAAGTGACCTCTAGAATATTAAGTGAAAAAAAGTAGGGTACAGAGCAGAAGTTATAGTATAATACCTTTGTATAAAATATTTTATGTGTATTTATGCATATATATGTTTATATATATTCATATTTGCTCTTTTTAAATAAATGAAATGACAGAAGTATAAATGGAAAACAAAAAATAGTTACCTCTGTTACAAAGTAAAGAGTACGAGAATTTATGCAAAGACTCTTGTGAATTTTTTTTTAATGTAGTTGATGTTAGAACTCTAATTATACTTAACAAAAACAAATCTGAATGGCAAAAATAATTTTTTGACAGTTGAAAATAACAAATGAATGAGAAAATAATTGCTTAGTGACTTTAAAAAACAGTATTTGAACTGTACTTTCCTAGTAGGATATATTCTGATAATGGAGGAACTAAAAAAAAAAATCTTAATTTGAACTCAATTAGTAGTATCAGTGGTACTAATATTATTATTTTGAAATTATCTTAGGTAATTTTTAAATCAAGTAAGTAATTGTGTTAATGCCATTGGGAACTGAATTTTCAGTATGAGAAGGAAGACACACAAAAGTAAATTCGGAAAAATTAAATATAAACCAAATAATCTCCCAGTCAGAATCCCTGCCAGTTGTTCTTTGATTATCAGCAAACTAATTATAAGTTTATTTGGCGAGGCAGAAGACTCAGAATAGCCAAGTCAGTCTTAAAGGAGAAGAACAAAGACAGAGGACTGATACTACCTGACTTTAAGATTTGATAGAAAGCTGTAGGAATGAAGACAGTGTAGTATTACTGAAAGAACAGATAAATGAATCAGTGGAACAAAACAGAGCCCAAAATACACCTACATAAATATAATCAACTGATCCTTGACAAAGGAATGAAGACAAATGGAGGAAAGACAGTCTTTTCAACAAATGGTGCTAGAACAACCAAATACCCACATGTAAGACACAGACACAGATCTTACACATTTCCCAAAAATTAACTAAAAATTGATTTTAGACCTACATGTAAAATACAAAACTATAAAACTTAGGAGATAACATAGGAGAAAATCTAGGTGATTTTGAGGATACAATGACTTTTTAGGTACAACATCAAAGGTACAATCCATGAAAGAAATAATTGACAAGCTGGACTTCTTACAATTCAGAACTTTTGCTTTGCAAAAGATTATTATCAAGAGAATTAGAAAATAAGCCACAAACTGGTTAAACATATTTGCAAAAGATGCATGTGGTAAAGAACTGTTATCCAGAATATACGAAGGACTAAGATTCAGTGGTAAGAAAACAAACAGCCTCATTGAAAATGGACAAAAAACCTGAGCAGACACCTTGCCACTGAAGATATCCCAATGGCAAATATATGGAAAGATGTTCAGTATCAGGTGTCGTTCCGTTCAGTTCCAGGTGTCGTTCCGTTCAGTTCAGTTCAGTTGTTCAGTCGTGTCCAACTCTGTGACCCCATGAATTGCAGCTCACCAGACCTCCCTGTCCATCACCAACTCCCGGAGTTCACTCAGACTCACATCCATCAAGTCAGAGATGCCATCCAGCCATCTCATCCTCTGTCGTCCCCTGATCCTTCTGCCCCCAATCCCTCCCAGCATCAGAGTCTTTTCCAATGAGTCAACTCTTCACATGAGGTGGCCCAAGTACTGCAGTTTCAGCTTTAGCATCATTCCTTCCAATGAACACCCAGGACTGATCTTCAGAATAGACTGGCTGGATCTCCTTGCAATCCAAGGGACTCTCAAGAGTCTTCTCCAACACCACAGTTCAAAAGCATCAATTCTTTGGTGCTCAGCCTTCTTCACAGTCCAACTCTCACATCCATACATGACCACTGGAAAAACCATAGCCTTGACTAGACGGACCTTAGTCGGCAAAGTAATGTCTTTGCTTTTGAATATGCTGTCTAGGTTGGTCATAACTTTTCTTCCAAGGATTAAGCGTCTTTTAATTTCATGGCTGCAGTCACCATCTGCAGTGATTTTGGAGCCCAAAAAATAAAGTCTGACACTGTTTCCACTGTTTCCCCATCTATTTCCCATGAAGTGATGGGACCAAATACCATGATCTTCGTTTTCTGTGTCATTAGAGAATTACAAATTAAAACAACAGCGAGATACCAGTATACATTCATTAGAATGGGAAAAATCCAAAACACTGACAGTGTTTTCATATTAGCAAGGATGTGGAACAACAGGAACGCTCATTCTTTGCTGGCAGGAAGAAAATCAATGCCACTTTGAGATACCATTTGGCAGTTTCTTACAGAACTGTCATACTCCTACCATGCAGTCCAGCAGTCACACTCCTTGATACCTACCCAAATGAACTGAAAACTTATGTCCATACTAAACCTGCACACAGGTCTGTATAGAAGCTTTATTCATAATTGCCAAAACTTGGAAGCAACCCATATGTCCTTGTGAATGGATAAATAAACTGTGGTACATCCAAACAATGGAATATTCTTCAGTCCTAAAAAGAAATGAGCTATTAAGCAATGAAAGGACATGGAGGAATCTTCAGTTCGGTTCAGTTCAGTTGCTCAGTCGTGTCTGACTCTTTGCCACCCCATGAATTGCAGCACGCCAGTCCTCCCTGTTCATCACTAACTCCTGGAGTTCACTCAAACTCATGTCCATCGAGTTGGTGATGCCATCCAGCCATCTCATCCTCCGTCATCCCCTTCTCCTCCTGCCCCCAATCCCTCCCAGCATCAGAGTCTTTTCCAATGAGTCAACTCTGCACGAGGTGGCCAAAGTATTGGAGTTTCAGCTTTACCATCAGTCCTTCCAATGAACACCCAGGACTGATCTCCTTTAGGATGGACTGGTTGGAACTCCTTGCAGTCCAAGGGACTCAAGAGTCTTCTCCAACACCACAGTTCAAAAGCATCAATTCTTCAGCGCTCAGCTTTCTTCACAGTCCAACTCTCACATCCATACATGACTACTGGAAAAACCATAGCCTTGACTAGACAGACCTTTGTTGGCAAAGTAATAACTCTGCTTTTGAATATGCTGTCTAGGTTGGTCATAACTTTCCTTCCAAGGAGTAAGCGTCTTTTAATTTCATGGCTGCAGTCACCATCTGCAGTGATTTTGGAGCCCAGAAAAATAAAGTCTGACACTGTTTCCACTGTTTCCCCATCTATTTCCCATGAAGTGATGAGACCAGATGCCATGATCTTAGTTGTCTGAATGTTGAGCTTTAAGCCAACTTTTTCACTCTCCTCTTTTACTTTGATCAAGAGGCTTTTTAGTTCTTCTTCACTTTCTGCCATAAGGGTGGTGCCATCTGCATATCTGAGGTTATTGAGATTTCTCCCAGCAATCTTGATTCCAGCTTGTGTTTCTTCCAGCCCAGCGTTTCCCATGATGTATTCTGCATAGAAGTTAAATAAGCAGGGTAACAATATACAGCCTTGACATACTCCTTTTCCTATTTGGAACCAGTCTGTTGTTCCATGTCCAGTTCTAACTGTTGCTTCCTGACCTGCATACAGATTTCTCAAGAGGCAGGTCAGGTGGTCTGGTATTCCCATCTCTTTCAGAATTTTCCACAGTTGATTGTGATCCACACAGTCAAAGGTTTTGGCATAGTCAATAAAGCAGAAATAGATGTTTTTCTGGAATTCTGTTGCTTTTCTGATGATCCAGCAGATGTTGGCAATTTGATCTCTGGTTCCTCTGCCTTTTCTAAAACCAGCTTGAATATCTGGAAGTTCACGGTTCACGTACTGCTGAAGCCTGGCTTGCAGAATTTTGAGCATTCCTTTACTAGCGTGTAAGATGAGTGCAATTGTGCAGTAGTTTGAGCATTCTTTGGCATTGCCTTTCTTTAGGATTGGAATGAAAACTGACCTTTTCCAGTCCTATGGCTGGAATCTTAAGTGTATACAACTTAAGGACTCTTAAGTGTATACAACTAAGTGAAAGAAGCATATTTGAAAAGGCTACATATTGTATGATTCCAACTATATGACATTATGGAAAATGCAAAACTGTGAGATAGTAAAATGACAAGTGGGGATTGGCAAGGGTTAGGGGAGAGAAAGGTGAATAGGTTGTGTGCAGAAGGCTTTCAGGGTAATGAAACTATTCTGCTGGATACAATAATAGTGGGTACAACTTATTATACATTTGTCAAAACCCATAGAATGAACAGGGATTCTCTCGTAGCTCAGTCGTTAAAGAATCTGCCTGCAATGGGAGACTGGGGTTCGATTCCTGGGTGGGAAAAATCCTCTGGAAATGGAAATGGCAATCCACTCCAGTATTCTTGCCTGGAGAGTCCCTTGGACACAGGAGCCTGGAGGGTTACAGTCCATGGGGGTCGCAAGAGTCGGACACGACTTAGAGACTAAACCACCACCATAGAATGTACAATAGCAAGAGTTATCTCTAATGTAAGCTAGGGACTTTGAGTGATAATGATGTATCATTGTAGGCTGTAACAAATATACCAGTGGTGCTAATAATTGGGGAGACTGTAGGTGTTTGGGAACAGTAGGTAGATGGGAAATCTGTGCTTTCCACTCAGTTTTACTGTGAACCTAAAACTGCTTTTAAAAAATAGTTTATTAATTTTAAAAGATATTGTTAACATGTGTGTGTGCATTTGTCAAACTTCATCAAATGGTGCATTTAATATTTATGTATTTTATTGCATTATAAAATTTACCTCAAATCGAAAAATCATATACAAATACTGAACTCCTTATTTATTTATTTTTATTCATTTTGGACTGCGCTAGGTCTTCATTGCTGTGCACAAACTTTGTCTAATTGCAGTGAGTGGAGGGCTACTCTCTAGTTGTGGTGCATGGGCTTCTCATTGTGGTGACTTCTCTTGTGGATCATGACCTCTAGGTGCTTGGGCTTCAGTAGTTGTGGTGCACGGGCCTAGTTGCCCCACGGCATTTGGGATCTTCCTGCACCAGGGATCGAACCCGTGTCCCCTGCATGGGTAGATGGAGTTTTAACCACTGGACCACCAGGGAATTCTGAAATTGAGATTTCACTAATAAATTGAATAGTAAATTCATAGATTTATCTTTCAGAATTTCTTTTTCAGGCGTCCCCCTTGCACAGATACAGGAAGAGAGTGAAGAGGCTCGTTCTGCATCTTCTTTCTTGGCAGAAATTTCTCAGTATACAAGTGGGTGAGTAACAGCCCATTAGTCCAGTCTATTTCAGTATTGTTTTTATAATTCCACATCTTTGTTCAGTTGTTTGACAGTATCTCTTGAACCTTTTTAATTCCAGTTTTTAAAAATCAGTTAAAGGTTTTTGGAATAACAACAAATAAAAATTACCCGTTCATTTGTTTCCGAGACTGAAAACAAGTTTTGACACATCTTTATTCTTATAAACTGTTACAGGAATATAGGCAAAAGATGATAGAATTTTAACAAGATGCAGCAGTTAAACTTTAAATAAATGTAAAAAGTTGAAAATAAGTTGTCCTTTTAAAGCAGTTCATACAGTTAATACACTTACCTACTGAGAAGTTTTTTTTAAGGCTGTTGTGAGTAATATGTGAAATATATTGATAACACAGAGGTTAAAACCAAAAGTGCAATAGAGTGCTCTGCTGAGCATCATCTGCTGCCAAGTTTCCCTCTTTGTTTTCGTCTTCATCAGTCAACTTTTTTTCAGTGTAAGTACTGAATATATGTGTATTTTGGAGAAGGCGATGACACGCCACTCCAGTACTCTTGCCTGGAAAATCCCATGGACGCAGGAGCCTGGTAGGCTGCAGTCCATGGGGGCGCTGGGAGTCAGACACGACTAAGCAACTTCACTTTCACTCTTCACTTTCATGCATTGGAGAAGGAAATGGCAACCTGCTCCAGTGTTCTTGCCTGGAAAATCCCAGGGACGGGGGAGCCTGGTGGGCTGCTGTCTCTGGGGTCGCACAGAGTCAGACACGACTGAAGCGACTTAGCAGCAGCAGCAGCATATGTGTATTCATTGTTATGTTAATAGACTTTATTTTTTAGAGCTGTTTTAGGTTTAGAGAATGCAAAGTAACCAAGAGTTTCCATTTCCTCCCTCCCACCACCAGTTTCTCCATTACATCTTTCATTTGTGTGGTACCTTTGTTAAGGTGATGAACCAGAATTGATACATTGTTATTAACTATGTAGTCCATAGTCTACATTAAGGTTCGCTTTGTGTTATAAGATTAAAGTATCATATAGATTATTAGTTTCACTGCCCTGAAAATCACCAGTTTTAATATAGAAGTCAGGAAAATATTAAATTTTTTAAGCTAATTTAGCTGCTTTGCTTAGTTACTGATAAATGCATTTGCACCACATTTCATTACAAGGGTTAGGAAAAAGAAAAAAGTTGTTCTTTGCCTTAAGAATCTACCTCATAAAATATGCAAGATTTGTGGTTTGCTTTAAGAAACTGTTAGGAGATTTAAAGACTGAAGCTATAGCTAGTTAAATATTTTGTTTTAATGTTTAAATGTTAATGCATAAAACATTATTTAATGCTGAGATGTGTTTTTGAAAGGGGATGTATTTACAATCTGGGTGTTCATCTGATTTGTATTCTGTTCCATTTGGAATTGTTGCCTCTCAGCTGCATTGGGTGTGGTATTCCTGGCTGGTATTTATGGGTCTCCTTGAAGAATGGCATCATCCCGTATCTTCGCTGTGCTGCATTGTTTTTCCACTATTTACTTGGAGTAACTCCACCTGAAGAACTGTTTACCAGTAAGTAGGAAAATGAAATCACAGATTGGTAAATAAGAAACTTTTTTGTTACCTTCAACCTCAAGGGTGAGAACAGGCAAAACAACTTCTTTATTCCTCACGCTTTCATCAGTGTTCATTCCAAACATGTGTGCCCCTGCCCCGGTGTGGGTAAAAGGTGAGCTCAGACACCAGATTAGCCTCATAATCTACAAAACCTATTCATGGCTCCTATCGATGTATAACTTTTGTATTTGAGCTTATAAAATGCCTTCATGCAGTATAGGACAGACAAGAAATTACAAAGATTGATTGGCCTTAAAGAAAGAGAACTGTTTGGCTTTATAATATACTCTGTTTCTTGAAGTTTGAACACTTGACTGTAACTATTATGAAATAAATAAAATGCTCCTGGGAAAGGCCTGTTGTGTTAACCGAGGCCCTGGGTATTTGAGTAACAGAATAATTTCCTTTCTTCTTTACTTGCCTTAAATCTACATCAAGGTAGAGAAGGTTTCCTTGTGGCTTTGTTTGGGTAAAAATCAGAAGGTTTGTATGATTTTGGAAGAGTCATCAAATTTCCTCTGAGATGCTTTCTTTTGTTCTTTTCTCAGGTCAGCCTTAACAGGGTTCTTTATCTTGAACTCTGTTCAGTAGGGCTCATTAGATGTAGGTTTGTTTATTCTGATTCTGTACAAATAGGATACTGCTTTCTTTCCAAGTGGTTGTCAGCACAGATCTGTGTTTTCATTCTTTAAAAAATAATTTGTTACTTTGTTGGTGCTGTCATATGGCAATGGATAAGATAAAGTCCTTTCTTTTGTTGAGAGGAGATGGAATATAAACCAACAGATAAATACATATAGTATAATGTCAAATGGTGGTAATTGCTACAAAGAGAAATATAGCAGGTCATGAGAATAGAGAATGCTGGGGCAGAGTCATGGAAGACTTCTTTGTGAGGAGACTGAGCAGAGAGATCAGAAAAGGACATGGTGTTGAATTGGATAGAGAGTTGAAGGAAGAGTATTGTAAGCAGAAGGAACAGTAAATGCAAAGCGTTTGCTTGATGTCATCAAACAATAGTAGAGATGAGTGACTGAAGCCTAATGAACAGGGGGAGGCAGGTAACAGATGAAATCAGATCAGGTAGGGCCTTTTGCCACGATAAGCACTTTTGTACTTTGTATTTTGGAGGTGGTTTGACATTGGAGAAGTTTGATCAGGACACTGACTCAAATCAGATTTAAAAGGATCACTGTGTCCTATTTGTCACCCACAGTTTTACAGAGTACAAAGTATACTTTGTATAGGCAGAGTATAGAAATGAGCATAAATAATGAAGAAACTCTAGACACAGGATGACCAGGTAAGAATAATGTACTTATTAAATATATTTTTGTTTTCTTGTAGATGCTGCAGAAGGAGAGTACAATGCACTCTGTAGCTATTTATCTTTACCCACAAATTTGTTCCTGCTTTTCCAGAAATACTGGGATACTGTGAGGCCCCTCCTCCAGAGGTACTGTGGGGATAAAATATCATTATTGGATTATTATACAGTTTGGAAATTTTAAATTTAAAATACTTGCTAAGCTTTTAGATTGATTACCATTGATTGAAGGTGGTGGCAAAAATACACAAGATTCATAATTCACACACCCACTCCAGTACCCTTGCCTGGAAAATCTCATGGACAAAGGAGCCTGGTAGGGGTCATTGTGTCCATGGGGTCACAAAGAGTCGGACACGACTGAGTGACTTCACTAATGGGCCACCAGGATTTCTACTTGTTCCACCATGACTGCCAATCGTTGTGCTTAAGTTCCCCACAGCTGCTGTCTCATCCCAGTTTAAATGGGCTGGAGGTGGTGATGAAGTGAGGATAAGTCATGCTGTCAGCAGCCATACAGTCACAGTCAAGCATCAGAAGAACCCAGAGTAGGGCAACAGTAGCAGTGTATCTCATATGGCAGCACGTATCTTAGAAAGGTGACTGAGGAGGAAATAAAAGTCACAGTGTAATATTACTCAGCCCTAAAAAGGAACACCTTTGAGTCAGTTCTAATGAAGTGGATGAACCTAGAACCTATTATACAGAGTGAAGTAAGTCAGAAAGAGAAAGATAAATATCATATTCTAACACATATATACAGAATCTAGAAAAATAGTACTGAAGAATCTATTTACAGGGCAGCAGTGGAGAAATAGAGACAGAGAGAGTAGACTTATGGACATGGGGAGAGGGGAGGAGAGGGTGAGATGTATGGAAAGAGTAATGTGGAAACTTACATTACCATGTGTAAAATAGATAGCCAGTGGGAATTTGCTGTATGTCTCAGGAAACTGAATCAGGGACTCTATCAACCTAGAGGGGTGGGTTGGGGAGGGAGATGGGAGGGAGGTTCAAAAGGGAGGGGATATATGTATACCTATGGCTGGTTCATGTTGAGGTTTGACAGAAAACAACAAAATTCCATAAAGCAATTATCCTTCAATTAAAAAATATTAATTTTTTAAAAAGTCATTTGGTAACTCAAAAATGTATCCATTTAAATTTCCCATGGGGAAGTGTGCTTTTCTTTTATTAAAGATTTCTTTCTACCCCCACACTTAATTGACCCTTCTGCTTGCTTACTCTCTACCCTTCAAAGCTCTAGTTTCCTAACCCTATCTTTGCTACCACCATTTTCCATCTTTTTTTTTTGAGATATAATTGACATACACCATGGTTTTAATAGTCAGTTCTCATCGTGTTACTCTATTTCCCCCATTAAAGATCCTGACATCTATTTCTGACACTTGGGGAGGGTGTTTTTCCCACACATCCAACAAGTAATTCTGCATTAGCTGGGTGTCCTACAATTCAGCTCAGTATCTACCTGGAGATAGTGTCAGATCCCACAGGCTGAGTGCTCAGTCCTGAAAACATGACAACATCACATACTTCAGAAAGAACCAGGCTATCACAAATCCAGGCTGTCTCTTGTGCTGGCCAAAAGGTTATATAGCGTGATTAATTTGTAGAGCAGCTCAGAGAACTCAGAGAAACGTTTTCCCTACTAGGGCATCAGTTTTTTATAAAAGGATATAACTCGGGGCCAGCCAGATAGAAGAGATACACAGGGTAAGGTATGGGGAAAAGGGAGCAGAACTTCCACACTCCCTGAGCACACCACTGTCCCCAAATTGACACGTGTTCACCAACCTGGAAACTCTCCAAATGTGGTGAGTTCTCCTAGCTACCAGCCCTCATACTTGTGTTCAGTCTTGGTTTGATAGACATAGATTTAGCCCAAGTAATTCCATTTGTGGCTTCTCATCTCTTTTTTTAACATTATCAGTCACAGTATCACACTGATGATTTCCTTTAGTCTTTTCAGTTTTCTCCCCTTTTCTTTTCTCCTTTTTCTTTAATTGGTGTCTTGTTCCCTGATGCTCAAGTCAGGATTTGTGTGAATGTCTGCCCATCTCTGGCCACCTTTCTGTGTGTTCTCATCTCTTCTTTTGGGTGCTTTTCCGTGTTTCCTCATTTCTCATGAGGTATTTTGATTTCCAGTGTGATAAAAATGAATCAGATGGATCCAAAAAAATCAGTACCGTGCTCTGTGTCGAGTACAATCACAGTAGGTTATACTAATTTTATTTTTATATTGTTGGAGTTTTAGCTTGCCATTCTAGTTTAATGTTAAAAATTCAAAGTTTGAAATGCAAAGTCTGTACCATTCCTGGCTCTGCTTGCCTCGAAGCCTTTCCTCATCATCTGCTCTGAAGGATGATGAACTGACCTCTCTAGGCCATATTTCCCAGTCTCCTTTGTCAGTTGGCTTCAGCCCATGGGAGGCACTGGCAGGATATTGGAAGCCAGGAGGAAGGGAGAAACCTGTGTTTAGGTCACCTCTCTTTGCCTTTTGGGGCATCCCTGACAGTGGCTATAGCTCTTCTCTGGCTCTAGTTCCCACCCGACAAGTCTACTGTAGTTCCAGCATCCACCTGCTGCAGGAAAGGGGGACCCCATCCAGGGCCCAAGAGTGGGCTCTTGTCTAATACTCAGAAGTGAATTGTCCGAGGAGACACATGTGCTGCCAGAGCAAGAGACTTTATTGGGATGGGGCGCCCAGGTGGAGAGCAGCAGGGTAAGAGAACTCAGGAGAACTGCTCTGCCATGTCTCAGGTTTTATGGTAATTGAGTTAGTTTATGGGGTGTCTCTGGCCTATCACTCTGACTCAGGGTCCTTCCTGGTGACACCTCCATCGCTCAGCCAAGATGGATTCCAGCAAGGATTCTGGTAGGTTGGTGGGATGTATGGACTGGCATCTCCTTTTGATTTTCCTGAATTCTGTTTGGTGGTAGCTTGTTAGTTCTACATTCCTTACCAGGACCTCCTATTATAGGATAACTCATACAGGTGGATACTATAGTGCATAGCCAGTGCAGGTGGTTTTGGTCCTGGTTCATCTGATACACCACTGACCCTTAGCTCCAACAATACCATTCCAAAAATACTGTTTTGTTCCTCCAGCCTGGCAAGGATAGTAGCTTCCTGATATTGGCTGATCTTCTTGTTGCCTTGCTTTTTTGTCTCCTGGTTGGCTTCTCAGCCTTTCTGTCACCTTTATTTCCAATTTCTGGTATTATGTTTTTCTAGTAATAGATAAACCCTTTTTTAAAAAGAAAATAATAGAAGATTTGGGGGAGGATAAATAGGAAGACATTTAAAAAGGGGAGAAAAGAAAAGGAGAAGAAAGAAGAGGCAAGATGCAAGGTAAAAGAAGTCTAGCAGACAGCACATGGAAAGAAGGGGCCGAGAGGTCTAGTGAGGGTGGCTCGATGAATATTGCACTAAGGTTGTGATGACCCATTTGCTTTTCTCTCTGCTTCCCATACAGGTGGTGTACAGATCCTGCCTTACTATACTGTTTGAAGCAAAAAAGCACTGTAGTCAGGTTGGTTTTACTTCTCAGTCCTTCCCTACAAGTTGTGTTTCCAAAAGTAGTTAGCTGATGAGTATGCTTTCTAGTCTGTTTCCATTCTCACTCAGCATACTATTTCTTACATTTCTGTTATGTCTTGCTGAAAATTCGATTCTTCCTACAATTGATTTTTTTCTTGGAGTGACTGTCCTTTCCCCCTTAAATTGTTTGGCACCACCAACTCCTATTTCTTAAGCTAATGCATACCTGTTAAAGGGCAAAGGAAGAGATGGTTTCTTGGAGCTACTACTTATTATAATGAGAGGGTAGTGACAGTATTCATGTAAATCACTTTTTTTTCCTTTTGAGAATGAAAATATAAGTAAAACTATTCCCTCTTCCCCATCTCCTCCTTTCTATATGCTTGGAGACTACTCAACAAAAGTTTTCTTCAGCCCCCCTATCTCCTTTAAGTTTTGGCTTAATCAAAATCCATCTCTCCCTCAAGGACCAATTTAAATATTACCCTCTCCCTGAAACCTATGCTAACATATCCTCTCATATGTATAACCCAATTTTAGCGATTTAGAGATTATAGCTCCACTTCCTGTGCTCAGAGGCAGTAGTATTCACATCACCAAGAAGGGTTTAAAAGATGAGTACATATTTTAGAACTGCTAGTCTCACAAAAGTCATTATGCGTCTGTTAGACATCTGCTGTTTCCCCAGCATGGTACTAAATTAACATTACTCCTGGAGAGTTAAAAGATATATAACACATACAGGTTTTGGTCATAGGTAGTTTATAGTCTTAGTTATATTCATAAATTCAAGAGATAAGATAAAGTGTAATAATATATGGAATATGCTGTTAATACAAATAGAAAGTTAAAGAGTAAATATTCTTAATGATAAAAGTTTAGCTTTAGAGGAGATAATTTTTGCTGCACACAGAAGGAATTACAGAATTTGAATTGATTGAGGTCTAAGGAGAGAATTTCATATTTGTATTATTTCAGATGACCTTTATATGAAATAATAATTTCCTATTATTCAAATGACCTTTCCCAGGGCATACATGCAAGGCTTTTGTTGTGTTAGTATGGTGAGAATGAAAAATAATACTTGCAAACATGAATTAGGTACTAAGTATATTATGTTATGCTTCAATATCTAATTGAGTTCTCAACAGCCCTTTGAGGTTCCTTGATACTGTTATTCATATTTAACATTTTTTCAATCAGCATGAGTATTTAATGTTTCTCTCCTCACCCCACCCCCTAACAAAATGTGTTACTAAATTGATAGTCTACCTTATGACTGAGGGAGCATAATATATTTATTCTCAGTTTACAGACCAGCAAATACAGGATTAGGTTCAATGGCTTGTCGAGTGTCAGAATCTAGGATTTGTAACTGGGCCTGTTTGATTTCAAAGATTGTGTTCTTAACTACTACTTTATATTACTTCCTAGACAGTATAGAAATAATAGAACAATTTAGTCTTAGGAAATTGTAGGAGTTGGATTTGGAAAGGAAACCTGCTGATGAAAGATCTGGAATTCAAGACCGAAAAGTTTGGATAAATCTAGTCAACAGTGGAAATTACTACAGATTGCAAAAATGAATCCCTAAGTTTTTTGTTTTGTTTTTAGCTGTGCCATGTGGCAGGATCTTAGTGCCCTAACCAGGGATTGAACCTGTGCCTCCTGCAGTGGAAGCAGGACCACCAGGGAATTTTTCTCTCATTATTTTTAAAACATTCATCCTTCTATTACTTGGTCTGTTTTTGACCTAGGCTTATTTCCTCACTGCCATTTACATTATATTTCTAGGTACCCTAGAAAAAGAAATAGTTTGATAGAGCTTCCTGATGACTATAGCTGCCTCCTAAATCAAGCTTCTCATTTCAGGTAAGAAGAAATTTTTGTTTTTCCTTGAGCTTGCATTTGGTAAATACCACCACTAGCAAATTTTAATTGATGAAGAAGTCACATAACATACAATTTTGTATACTTCATTGGCATTTCAGTTCAGTCGCTCAGTTATGTCCAACTCATTGCGATCCCATGAATTGCAGCATGCCAGGCCTCCCTGTCCATCACCAACTCCCGGAGTTCACTCAGACTCACGTCCATCGAGTCGGTGATGCCATCCAGCCATCTCATCCTCTGTTGTCCCCTTCTCCTCCTGCCCCCAATCCCTCCCAGCATCAGAGTCTTTTCCAATGAGTCAGTTCTTCGCATGAGGTGGCTAAAGTACTGAAGTTTCAGCTTTAGCATCAGTCCTTCCAAAGAACACCCAGGACTGATCTCCTTTCGAATGGACTGGTTGGATCTCCTTGCAGTCCAAGGGACTCTGAAGAGTCTTCTCCAACACCATAGTTCAAAAGCATCAATTCTTCGGTGCTTAGCTTTCTTCACAGTCTAACTCTCACATCCAAACATGACCACTGGAAAAACCATAGCCTTAACTAGACAGACCTTGGTTGGCAAAGTAATGTCTCTGCTTTTCAATATGCTATCTAGGTTGGTCATAACTTTTCTTCCAAGGAGTAAGCGTCTTTTAATTTCATGGCTGCAGTCACCATCTGCAGTGATTTTGGAGCCCAAAAAAATAATGTCTAACACTGTTTCCACTGTTTCCCCATCTTTCCCATGAAGTGATGGCACCAGATGCCATGATCTTCGTTTTCTGAATGTTGAGCTTTAGGCCAACTTTTTCACTCTCCTCTTTCACTTTGATCAAGAGGCTTTTTAGTTCTTCTTCACTTTCTGCCATAAGGGTGGTGACATCTGCATATCTGAGATTATTGATATTTCTCCCAGCAGTCTGGATTCCAGCTTGTGTTTCTTCCAGCCCAGCGTTTCTCATGATGTATTCTGCATAGAAGTTAAATAAGCAGGGTAACAATATACAGCCTTGACATACTCCTTTTCCTATTTGGAACCAGTCTGTTGTTCCATGTCCAGTTCTAACTGTTGCTTCCTGACCTGCATACAGATTTCTCAAGAGGCAGGTCAGGTGGTCTGGTATTCCCATCTCTTTCAGAATTTTCCACAGTTGATTGTGATCCACACAGTCAAAGGCTTTGGTATATTCAATAAAGCAGAAATAGATGTTTTTCTGGAACTGTCTTGCTTTTTTGATGATCCAGCAGATGTTGGCAATTTGATCTCTGGTTCCTCTGCCTTTTCTAAAACCAGCCTGAACCTCTGGAAGTTCATGGTTCGCGTATTGCTAAAGCCCTGCTTGGAGAATTTTGAGCATTTCTTTACTAGCATGTGAGATGAGTGCAATTGTGCGGTAGTTTGAACATTCTTAGGCATTGGCTTTCTTTGAGATTGGAGTGAAAACTGACCTTTTCCACTCCTGTGGCCACTGCTGAGTTTCCAAATTTGCTGCCATATTGAGTGCAGCACTTTCACAGCATCATCTTTTAGAATTTGAAATAGCTCAACTGGAATTCCATCCCCTCCACTAGTTTTGTTTGTAGTAATGCTTTCTAAGGCCCACTTGACTTTCCATTCCAGGATGTCTGGCTCTAGGTGAGTGATCGCATCATTGGGATTATCTGGGTCATGAACATCTTTTTTGTACAGTTCTTCTGTGTATTCTTGCCACCTCTTCTTAATATCTTCTGCTTCTGTTAGGTCTATACCATTTCTGTCATTTATCGAGCCCATTTTTGCATGAAATGTTCCCTTGGGTTCTCTAATTTTCTTGAAGAGATCTCTAGTCTTTCCCATTCTGTTGTTTTCCTCTATTTCTTTGCATTGATTGCTGAAGAAGGCTTTCTTATCTCTCCTTGCTATTCTTTGGAACTCTGCATTCAGATGCTTATATCTTTCCTTTTCTCCTTTGCTTTTCGCCTCTCTTCTTTTCACAGCTATTTGTAAGGCCTCCTCAGACAGCCATTTTGCTTTTTTGCATTTCTTTTCCATGGGGATGGTCTTTGATCCCTGTCTCCTGTACAATGTCATGAACCTCCATACATAGTTCATCAGGCACTCTGTCTATCAGATCTCGTCCCTTAAATCTATTTCTCACTTCCACTATATAATCATAAAGGATTTGATTTAGGTCATACCTGAATGGTCTAGTGGTTTTCCCCACTTTCTTCAATTTAAGTCTGAATTTGGCAATAAGGAGTTCATGATCTGAGCCACAGTCAGTTCCCGGTATTGTTTTTGCTGACTGTATAGAGCTTCTCCATCTTTGGCTGCAAATAATATAATCAATCTGATTTCAGTGTTGGCCATCTGGTGATGTCCATGTGTAGCGTCTTCTCTTGTGCTGTTCGAAGAGGGTGTTTGCTATGACCAGTGCGTTCTCCTGGCAAAACTCTATTAGCCTTTGCCCTGCTTCATTCCGTATTCCAAGGCCAAATTTGCCTGTTACCCAAGGTGTTTCTTGACTTCCTACTTTTGCATTCCAGTCCCCTATAATGAAAAGGACATCTTTTTTGGGTGTTAGTTCTAAAAGGTCTTCGTAGAACCGTTTCAACTTCAGCTTCTTCAGCGTTACTGGTTGGGGCATAGACTTGGATTACTGTGATATTGAATGGTTTGCCTTGGAAACAAACAGAGATTATTCTGTCATTTTTTAGATTGCATCCAAGTACTGCATTTTGGACTCTTTTGTTAACCATGATGGCTAATCCATTTCTTCTAAGGGATTCCTGCCCACAGTAGTAGATATAATGGTCATCTGAGTTAAATTCACCCATTCCAGTCCATTTTAGTTCGCTGATTCCTAGAATGTTGACATTCATTCTTGCCATCTCTTGTTTGACCACTTCCAATTTGCCTTGATTCATGGACCTAACGTTCCAGGTTCCTATGCAATATTGCTCTTTACAGCATTGGACCTTGCTTCTGTCACCAGTCACATCCATAACTGGGTACTGTTTTTGCTTTGGCTCCATCCCTTCATTCTTTCTGGAGTTATTTCTCCACTGATCTCCAGTAGCATATCGAGCACCTACCGACCTGGGAAGTTCCTCTTTCAGTATCCTATCATTTCGCCTTTTCATACTGTTCATGGGGTTCTCAAGGCAAGAATACTGAAGTGGTTTGCCATTCCCTTCTCCAGTGGACCACATTGTGTCAGACCTTTCCACCATGACCCGCCCATCTTGGGTGGCCCCTCAGGGCATGGCTTAGTTTCATTGAGTTAGACAAGGCTGTGGTCCATGTGATTAGATTGACTAGTTTTCTGTGAGTATGGTTTCAGTGTGTCTGCCCTCTGATGCCCTCTTGCAACACCTACTGTCTTACTTGGGTTTCTCTTACCTTGGGTGTGGAGTATCTCCTCATGGCTGCTCCAGCAAAGCGCAGCCACTGCTCCTTACCTTGACCACCGCCCCTCCTCACCTTGATCATGGAGTAGCTCCTCTCGGCCCTCCTGCGCCCGTGCATTTAGTGTATTACTAATACTGTGCAGTAACTATTTCTCTGTAGTTTCCAAACATTTTTAGCACACCAGAGAAAAACCTTGCATCCACTAAGTAATCATTCCCCATCCCATTCTTTCCCAGTTCCCTAATAACTGATAATCTGCTTTCTATCTCCATGGATTTGCCTATTCTGGATACATTATATAAGAGGAATCATGCAGTCTGTGACCTTTTGTGTCTGGACTTTTTCAATGAACATCCCTTTAAGGTTCATCCAAGTTGTAGGATGTATCAGTATTTCATTTCTTTCTTGGCTAAATAATCCATTGTATGTGTATACCAAAATTTATTAATCCATCCATTGATGAGCATTTAGGTTTTTTCCCTCTTTAGACTGTTATGAACAATGCTACTATAAACATTCATATGCAAGTTTCTGGTTGGACATATATTTTAATTTTTCTAGGGTATAGAAAAATCTCTTTCTTCCTGATAATTTCTCCCCTCTTCATATTGTTGAAATCAGACTTAACATTGTTATACACTGTGTGCCTGTTAACATAGATTTCTAATGATTGTTTTATGTATTTGCCTTTTAAATGATACAGGCAACAAAAAGAAGTTTTATATCAAAAATTACAATAATGTTAGCTTTTATGATAGCTTTTTTTACCTTTACCAGTTATCTGTTTTTTACCTTCAAGTTACCTTTTGTGTTCTTTTGCTTCACCATGAAGAACTCTAGAATTTCCTGTAGGACAGACCTGCTAACAGTGAACTAGTGTGGAAATGTCTTAATTTCTTCCTTATTTTTATTTTTTTAATATAAACTTATTTAATTGGAGGCTAATTACTTTACAATATTGTATTGGTTTTGCCATACATTGACATGAATCCGCCACGAATGTACATGTGTTCCCATTCTGAACCCCCATCCCTCTGGGTCATCTCAGTGCACCAGCCCTGAGCATCCTGTATCATGCATCGAACCTGGACTGGCAATTCGTTTCACATATGATAATATACATTTCAATGCCATTTTCCCAAATCACCCACCCTTGCCCTCTCCCACAGAGTCCAAAAGACTATTCTATACATCTGTGTCTCTTTTGCTGTCTTTTTTTTTTTTTTAGTTTTTTATTTTTTAAATTTTAAAATCTTTAATTCTTACATGCGTTCCCAAACATGAACCCCCCTCCCACATCCCTCCCCATAACATCTCTCTGGGTCATCCCCATGCACCAGCCCCAAGCATGCTGCATCCTGCGTCAGACATAGACTGGCAATTCAATTCTTACATGATAGTATACATGTTAGAATGTCATTCTCCCAAATCATCCCACCCTCTCCCTCTCCCTCTGAGTCCAAAAGTCCGTTATACACATCTGTGTCTCTTTCCCTGTCTTGCATACAGGGTCGTCATTGCCATCTTCCTAAATTCCATATATATGTGTTAGTATACTGTATTGGTGTTTTCCTTTCTGGCTTACTTACTTTCTGGCTCACTCTGTATAATAGGCTGCAGTTTCATCCACCTCATTAGAACTGATTCAAATGTATTCTTTTTAATGGCTGAGTAATACTCCATTGTGTATATGTACCACAGCTTTCTTATCCATTCATCTGCTGATGGGCATCTAGGTTGCTTCCATGTCCTGGCTATTGTAAACAGTGCTGCGATGAACTTTGGAGTACATGTGTCTCTTTCAGTTCTGGTTTCCTCGGTGTGTGCCCAGCAGTAGGATTGCTGGGTCGTATGGCAGTTCTATTTCCAGTTTTTTAAGGAATCTCCACAATGTTCTCCATAGTGGCTGTACTAGTTTGCTTTCCCACCAGCAGTGTAAGAGTGTTCCCTTTTCTCCACACTCTCTCCAGCATTTATTGCTTGTAGACTTTTGGATAACAGCCATTCTGACTGGTGTGAAATGGTAGCTCAATGTGGTTTTGATTTGCATTTTTCTGATAATGAGTGATGTTGAGCATCTTTTCATGTGTTTGTTAGCCATCTGTATGTCTTCTTTGGGGAAAAGTCTGTTTAGTTCTTTGGCCCATTTTTTGATTGGGTCGTTTATTTTTCTGGAATTGAGCTGTAGGCGTTGCTTGTATATTTTTGATATTAGTTGTTTGTTGCTTAGTTGATATTAGTTGCTTCATTTGCTATTATTTTCTCCCATTCTGAAGGCTGTCTTTTCACCTTGCTTATAGTTTCCTTTGTTGTGCAGAAGCTTTGAATTTTAATTAGGTCCCATTTGTTTATTTTTGCTTTTATTTCCAATATTCTGGGAGGTGGGTCATAGAGGATCCTGCTGTGATATATGTTGGAGAGTGTTTTGCTTATGTTCTCCTCTAGTTTTATAGTTTCTGGTCTTGCATTTAGATCTTTAATCCATTTTGAGTTTATTTTTGTGTCTGGTGTTAGAAAGTATTCTAGTTTCATTCTTTTACAAGTGGTTGACCAGTTTTCCCAGCACCACTTGTTAAAGAAATTGTCTTTTCTCCATTGCATATTCTTGCCTCCTTTGTCAAAGATAAGATGTCCACAGGTGCGTGGATTTATCTCTGGCTTTCTATTTTGTTCCATTGATCTATATTTCTGTCTTTGTGCCAGTACCGTACTGTCTTGATGACTATGGCTTTGTAGTGTAGCCTGAAGTCAGACAGGTTGATTCCTCCAGCTCCATTCTTCTTTCTCAAGACTACTTTGGCTATTCAGGGTTTTTTGTATTTCCACACAAATTGTGAAATTATTTGTTCAAGCTCTGTGAAAAATACCGTTGGTAGCTTGATAGGGATTGCACTGAATCTATAGATAGCTTTGGGTAGCATACTCATTTTCACTATATTGATTCTTGCAATTCACGAACACGGTATATTTCTCCATCTATTAGTGTCCTCTTTGATTTCTTTCACCAGTGTTTTATAGTTTTCTGTATGTAGGTCTTTTGTTTCTTTAGGTAGATATATTCCCAAGTATTTTATGCTTTTCATTGCAATGGTGAATGGAATTGTTTCTTAATTTCTCCTTCTCTTTTCTCATTATTAGTGTATAGGAATGCGAGGGATTTCTGTGTGTTGATTTTATATCCTGCAACTTTACTATATTCATTGATTAGCTCTAGCAATTTCCTGGTAGAGTCTTTAGGGTTTTCCATGTAGAGGATCATGTCATCTGCAAACAGTGAGTTTTACCTCTTCTTTTCCAATTTGGATTCCTTTTATTTCTTTTTCTGCTCTGATTGCTGTGGCCAAAACTTCCAAAACTATGTTGAATAGTAGTGGTGAGAGTGGGCACCCTTGTCTTATTCCTGACTTTAAGGGAAATGCCTTCAAATTTTCACCATTGAGGATAATACTTGCTGTGGGTTTGTCATATATAGCTTTTATTATTTTGAGGTATGTTCCTTCTATTCCTGCTTTCTGGAGAGTTTTTATCACAAATGGATGTTGAATTTTGTCAAAGGCTTTCTCTGCATCTATTGATATAATCATATGGCTTTTATTTTTCAGTTTGTTAATGTGGTGTATAACGTTAATTGATTTGCGGATATTGAAGAATCCTTGCATCCCTGGGATAAAGCCCACTTGGTCAAGATGTATGATCTTTTTGATGTGTTGTTAGATTCTGATTGCTAGAATTTTGTTAAGGATTTTTGCATCTATGTTCATCAGTGATATTGGCCTGTAGTTTTCTTTTTTGTGTGGCATCTTTGTCAGGTTTTGGTATTAGGGTGATGGTGGCCTCATAGAATGAGTTTGGAAGTTTACTTTCCTCTGCAATTTTCTGGAAGAGTTTGAGTTGGATAGGTGTTAGCTCTTCTCTAAATTTTTGGTAGAATTCAGCTGTGAAGCCATCTGGTCCTGGGCTTTTGTTTGCTGGAAGATATCTGATTACAGTTTCAATTTCCATGCTTGTGATGGGTCTGTTAAGATTTTCTATTTCTTCCTGGTTCAGTTTTGGAAAGTTCTTCTTTTCTAAGAATTTGTCCATTTCTTCCAAGTTGTCCATTTTATTGGCATATAATTGCTGATAGTAGTCCCTTATGATCCTTTTTATTTCCGTGTTGTCTGTTGTGATCTCTCCATTTTCATTTCTAATTTTATTGATTTAATTTTTCTCCCTTTGTTTCTTGATGAGTCTGGCTAATGGTTTTGTCAATTTTATTTATCCTCTCAAAGAACCAGCTTTTGGCTTTGTTGATTTTTGCTATGGTTTGTTTCTTTTGCATTTATTTCTGCCCTAATTTTTAAGATTTCTTTCCTTCTACTAACCTTGCAAGGAGATCCAACCAGTCCATTCTGAAGGAGATCAACCCTGGGATTTCTTTGTAAGGAATGATGCTAAAGCTGAAACTCCTGTACTTTGGCCACCTCATGCGAAGTTGACTCATTGGAAAAGACTCTGATGCTGGGAGGGATTAGGGACAGGAGGAGAAGGGAACGACAGAGGATGAGATGTCTGGATGGCATCACTGACTCTGTGGACATGAGTCTAAGTGAACTCTGGGAGTTGGTGATGGACAGGGAGGCCTGGCGTGCTGTGATTCACAGGGTTGCAAAGAGTCGGACACAACTGAGCAACTGAACTGAACTCAACTAACCCTGGGGTTCTTCATTTCTTCCTTTTCTAGTTGCTTTAGGTATAGAGTTCGGTTATTTATTTGACTTTTTCCTTGTTTCTTGAGGTTTGCCTGTATTGCTATGAACCTTCCTCTTAGCACTGCTTTTATAGTGTCCCACAGTTTTGGGTGGTTGTGTTTTCATTTTCATTTGTTTCTATGCATATTTTGATTTATTTTTTGATTTCTTCTGTGATTTGTTCGTTATTCAGCAGCGTGTTGTTCAGCCTCCATATATTGGAATTTTTAATAGTTTTTCTCCTGTAATTGAGATCTAATCTTACTGCATTGTGGTCAGAGAAGATGCTTGGCATGATTTCAATCTTTTTGAATTTACCAAGGCTAGATTTATGTCCCAGGATGTGATCTATCCTGGTGAAGGTTCCGTGTGTGCTTGAGAAAAAGGTGAAATTCATTGTTTTGGAGTGAAATGTCCTATAGATATCAATTAGGTCTAACTAGTCTGTTGTATCATTTAAAGTTTGTGTTTCCTTGTTAATTTTCTGTTTAGTTGATCTATCCATAGGTATGAGTGGGGTATTAAAGTCTCCCACTATTATTGTGTTACTGTTAATTTCCCCTTTCATACTTGTTAGCATTTGTCTTACATTTTGCAGTGCTCCTATGTTGGGTGCATTTATATTTATAATTGTTATATCTTCTTCTTGGATTGATCCTTTGATCATTATGTAGTGTCCTTCTTTGTCTCTTTTCACAGCCTTTGTTTTAAAGTCTATTTTATCTGATATGAGTATTGCTACTCCTGCTTTCTTTTGGTCTCTATTTGCATGGAATATCTTTTTCCAGCCCTTCACCTTCAGTCTGTATATGTCCCTTGTTTCTAGGTGGGTCTCTTGTAGACAGCATATATAGGGGTCTTGTTTTTGTATCCATTCAGCCAGTCTTTGTCTTTTGGTTGGCGCATTCAAATCATTTACATTTAAGGTAATTATTGATAAGTATGATCCTGTTGCCATTTACTTTATTGTTTTGGGTTCGAGTTTATACACCCTTTCTGTGTTTCCTGTCTAGAGAAGATCCTTTAGCATTTGTTGGAGAGCTGGTTTGGTGGTGCTGAATTCTCTCAGCTTTTGCTTGTCTGTAAAACTTTTGATTTCTCCTTCATATTTGAATGAGATCCTTGCTGGTTATAGTAATCTGGGCTGTAGGTCATTTTCTTTCATCACTTTAAGTATGTCCTACCATTCCCTCCTGGCCTAGAGTTTGGAGTTTCTATTGAAAGATCAGCTGTTATCCTTATGGGAATCCCCTTGTGTGTTATTTGTTGTTTTTCCCTTGCTGCTTTTAATATTTGTTCTTTGTGTTTGATCTTTGTTAATTTGATTAATATGTGTCTTGGAGTGTTTCACCTTGGGTTTATCCTGTTTGGGACTCTGGGTTTCTTGGACTTGGGTGATTATTTCCTTCCCCATTTTAGGGAAGTTTTCAACTGTTATCTACTCAAGTATTTTCTCATGGTCTTTCTTTTTGTCATCTTCTTCTGGGACTCCTGTGATTCAAATGTTGGGACGTTTAACATTGTCCCAGGGGGTCTCTGAGATTGTCCTCATTTCTTTTAATTTGTTTTTCTTTTTTCCTCTCCGCTTCATTTATTTCTACCATTCTATTTTCTACCTCACTTATCGTATCTTCTGCCTCTGTTATTCTGTTAGTTCCCTCCAGAGTGTTTTTGATCTCATTTATTGCATTATTCATTGTATATTGACTCTTTTTTATTTCTTCTAGTTCCTTGTTAAACCTTTCTTGCATCTTCTCAATCCTTGTCTCCAGGCTATTTATCTGTAACTCCATTTTGTTTTCAAGATTTTAGATCATTTTCACTATCATTATTCGGAATTCTTTATCAGGTAGATTCCCTATCTCTTCCTCTTTTGTTTGGTTTGGTGGGCATTTATCCTGTTCCTTTACCTGCTGGGTATTTCTCTGCCTCTTCGTCTTGTTTATATTGCTGTGTTTGGGGTGGCCTTTCTGTATTCTGGCAGTTTGTGGAGTTCTCTTTATTGTGGAGTTTCCTCGCTGTGGATGGGGTTGGACAGGTGGCTTGTCAAGGTTTCCTGGTTAGGGAAGCTTGTGTTAGTGTTCTGGTGGATGGAGCTGGATTTCTTCTCTCTGGAGTGCAATGAAGTGTCCAGTAATGAGTTATGAGATGTCAGTGGGTTTTGTGTGACTTTGGGCAGCCTGCATATTGAAGCTTAGGGCTATATTCCTGTGTTTCTGGAGAATTTGCATGGTATATCTTGCTCTGGAACTTGTTGGCCCTTGGGTGGTGCTTGGTTTCAGTGTAGGTATGGAGGTGTTTGATGAGCTCCTGTCGATTAATGTTCCCTGGAATCAGGAGTTCTCTGGTGTTCTCAGGACTTGGACTTAAGCCTCCTGCCTCTGGTTTTCAGTCTTATTCTTACAGTAGCCTCAAGACTTCTCCATCTATACAGCACCAATGATAAAACATCTAGGTTAAAGATGAAAAGTTTCTCCACAGTGAGGGACACCCAGAGAGGTTCACAGAGTTACATGGAGAAGAGAAGAGGGAGGAGGGAGATAGAGGTGACCAGGAGGAGAAGAGGGGGCATCAAAGAGGAGAGAGCAAGCTAGCCAGTAATCACTTCCTTATGTGCTCGCTATGTGCTCCTTATGTGCTCGCTATGTGCTCCTTATGTGCTCTGAGTCTGGACCACTCAGAGATGTTCACGGAGTTATACAGAGAAGAGAAGAGGGAGGAAGGAGACAGAGGGGATGAAGTGGGGAATCAAAAAGAGAGAGACAGATCCAGCCAGTAATCAGTTCCCTAAGTATTCTCCACCGTCCAAAACACACAAAGAGATTCACAGAGTTGGGTAGAGAAGAGAAGAGGGAGGGAGGAGATAGAGGCAACCTGGTGGAGAAAAAGGAGAGTCCAAAGAGGGAGAGAGCAGTCAAGCCAGTGATCTCGCTCCCAAGTAAAAATGGGTGCTGAAGATTAGGTTCTTAAAGGTACAAAATTGATAACAAATACCAGAAAGCAAAGATTAAAACTCTAGAGTAGAGGTTGGATTCTCAAAAATATTAAAGAAAAAAACAAAGTCACAAAAATTATAAAATATATATATATGAAGTTTGCTTTAAAAAATAGGGTCTTTTTTTTTTTTTTTTGCAAAGTAATAGTAGGTTATAATGGAGAAAGCAATGGCATCCCACTCCTGTACTCTTGCCTGGAAAATCCCAGGGACAGGGGAGCCTGGTGGGCTGCCATCTATGGGGTCGCACAGAGTCGGACACAACTGAAGTGTCTTAGCAGCAGCAGCAGCAATAGGTGATAAAAATGAAAATTAAAGAAGTAATAGAGGACTTTAAATTTTTTTAAGTTTTTTTTTTTTAATTTAAAGAATGATAATGGTAAAAATATATCTAGGACTTTGGTGTTGTTGTGGACAGTATGGGGTTAGTTCATTTTCAGATAGTTCCTTGATCCAGCTTATAATTCTCAAGATCTATAGGCCCCTTCCTATGTAGTTAGTGCTAACTACAGGGTTTTAATCTATTGCACCTGTTACTTCCAAGGCAGTTCCCTGTTTGTTTTAGCTGCTTCTGTTTGCTGGTCTCGTCAGTGTCTAATTTCCGCCCTGACACAAGGGGGCGGTGGTGGACACTTTTTTAGGCTCACTTGTTCAGTCGTGCTGTGGGGAGGGAGGAACACTGCTAACAAATAACACTGGCGTGTGCTCTGGTGTGTGCTCACAGTATCTCGGCCACACTGGGTTTGCCCCTGCTCATGGTGTGTGTGCTTTCCCTGTCTACACTGCTTAGGTTGGTCTGCTGGGAACTGAGGCCGGCCCTGGGTTGTATGCACTTTCCAGGTCTAAACCGCTCAGGTTCAGATACTCAGGTACTCCACAAGGTGCAGACTCGGTTGGGCCTGTGTTTTGTGCCCTTCCCAGGTCCGAGCAGTTCAGGTGACCAGGTGGCGAGCGTGGTCACTGCGACTTATCTCCTCCCCCGTCCCTGCTGCTCGGTTTTCTGGGTGTACAACCGGTGCACCTTCTCAGGTGTGCTGTGTGTCTCTTCTGGGAGCTGATCTCTGGCTGCGACCCTCCCAGTGGATGTTGACCGTCCAGAATCCCAAGAAGTCTTGGTTAGCAACAAAGCCTACTTGCAGTTTGGTAGATGATGCCTTTTTATGGCCACGATTACCCCTTTCCCCCTCTGGCTGCCCTCGCTTGCCTGTCTCCGGTGGGGGATGGATGGGTCCACAGCCAGCTAGCTCTGCTCAGTCCTTTGTTCTGTGAGCAGGCCTGGCCGTGTCTTAGGTTAGGGCTTTTCATGGGATAGCTATCCCACAGTCTGGTTTTCTATCTCAATTTAGGTCCCTCAGATTGCCCTCAGGGCATTCATGCTCCCCCTCCCCCGCCCCCCCCCCCGCCCCCCGCCGTGCTTACTCTAAGCAATGCAGTCGCCACCTCCCTTCCCAGCCCCCGCTTGCTAGTGGCCAATGCGGGCATCTGCACTGCTTCTCTACTGGTAGTTACCTTTGGGCACATAATCTGTGGGGTTTGATTATTTATTTATTTTTCCTCCCAGTTATGTTGCCCTCTGAGGTTCCGAGGCTCGCCACAGACTCACCAGTGAGAATGTTTCCTGGTGTTTGGAAACCTCTTTCTTAAGACTGCCTTACCCGGATGGATCTCTGTCCCTACCTCTTTGTCTTTCTTTTTATCTTTTATATTTTTTCCTACCTCCTTTTGAAGACAATGGGCTGCTTTTCTGGGTGCCTGATGTCTTCTGCCAGCACTCAGAAGTTGTTTTGTGGAATTTACTCAGCGTTCAAATGCTCTTTTGATGAATTTGTGGAGGAGAAAGTGGTCTCCCCATCCTATTCCTCCACCATCTTAGGACCACCTCTCTTCCTTATTTTTGAAAGACTGTTTTTGCCCAATATCAGATTCTTGGTTGATAGTTTTTTTAGTTTGAGCACATTAAATGTATCATCATACTATTTTCTAGCCTCCATGGTTTCTGATGAGAAACCAGCAGTTTATTTTATTGAGAATCTCTTGTATGGGATAAGTTGCTTCTCTTTAGCTGCTTTCAAACTTCTCTCTTTGTCCTGGCTTTTAACAGTTTGGTTATAACGTGCCTAAGTGTGGATCTCTGAATTTATCCTGCTTATAATTCAGTTTGATTTTTGGATGTGTAGACTCATATATTTCAACCAGTTTGGGAAGTTGTTAGCCATTATTAGTATTTCTTCAAATTTTCTTTCGTGTCTATTTATCTTGGACTTCTGTAATGCATGTGTATATTGGTATGCTTGATGGTGTTCCATTAATGCCTTAGGCTCTGTTCCTTTTTCTTCATCCTTTTTTATTGGTCTGCTCCTCTGACTCCATAATTTCAATTGCCCTGCCTTAAAATTCACTAGGAACCTACAGAGGAACCTGGAATTGGATAGGAACATGGAATGTTAGGGCCATGAATCAAGGCAAATTGGAGGTAGTCAAACAGGAGATGGCAAGAATCAACATCGACATTTGAAGAATCAGTGAAATAAAATGGACTGGAATGGGTGAATTTAACTCAGATAACCATTATATCTATTACTGTGGGGAAGAATCCCTTAGAAAAAAATGGAGTAGCCATCATAGTCAACAAAAGAGTCCAAAACATAGTACTTGGATGCAATCTCAAGAATGACAGAATGATCTCTGTTTGTTTCCAAGGCAAACCATTCAGTATCACAGTAATCCAAGTCTATGCCCCGACCAGTAGTGCTGAAGAAGCTGAAGTTGAAACGGTTCTATGAAGACCTACAAGACCTTCTAGAACTAACACCCCAAAAAGAAGTCCTTTCATGATAGGGGACTAGAATGCAAAAGTAGGAAGTCAAGAAACACCTGCAGTAATGGGCAAGTTTGGCCTTGGAGTACAGAATGAAGCAGGGAAGAGGCTAATAGAGTTTTGCCAGGAGAATGCACTGGTCATAGCAAACACCCTCTTCCAACAACACAAGAGAAGACTCTACACATGGACATCACCTGATGGTCAATACTGAAATCAGACTGATTATATTCATTGCAGCCAAAAATGGAGAAGCTCTATACAGTCAACAAAAACAAGACCAGGAGCTGACTGTGGCTCAGATCATGAACTCCTTATTATCAAATTCAGACTTAAATTGAAGAATGTATGGAAAGCCACTAGACTATTCAGGTATGACCTAAATCAAATCCCTTACAGTTATACAGTGGAAGTGACAAATAGATTCAAGGGATTAGATCTGATATACAGAGTGCCTGATGAACTATGGATGGAGGTTCATGACATGTACAGGAGGCAGGGATCAAGACCATCCCCAAGCAACAAAAATGCAAAAAGGCAAAATGGTTGTCTGAGGAGGCCTTACAAATACCTGTGTAAAAAAGAGAAGTGAAAGGCAAAGGAGAAAAGGAAATATATTCCCATTTGAATGCAGAGTTCCAAAGAATAGCAAGGAGAGAAAGCCTTCCTCAGCAATCAATGCAAAGAAATAGAGGAAAACAATAGAATGGGAAAGACTAGAGATCTCCTCAAGAAAATCAGAGATAACAAAGGGAATATTTCATGCAAAGATGGGCACTATTAAAGGCCAGAATGGTATGGACCTAACAGAAGCAGCAGATATTAAGAAGTGGCAACAATACACAGAAGAAGTGTACAAAAAAGACCTTCACGACCAAGATAATCACGATGGTGTGATCACCAGCCTACAGCCAGACATCCTGGAATGGGAAGTCAAGCGGGCCTTAGAAAGCATCACTACAAACAAAGCTAGTGGAGGTGATGAAATTCCAGTTGAGCTATTTCAAATCCTAAAAGATGAGCTGTGAAAGTGCTGCATTCAATATGCCAGCAAATTTGGAAAACTCAGCAGTAGCCACAGGACTGGAAAAGGTCAGTTTTCATCCCAATCCCAAAGAAAGGCAATGCCTAAGAATGCTCAAACTACTACACAATTGCACTCATCTCACACGTTAGTAAAGGAATGCTCAAAATTCTCCAAGCCAGGCTTCAGCAATACGTGAACTGTAAACTTCCAGATGTTCAAGCTGGTTTTAGAAAAGGCAGAGGAACCAGAGATCAAATTGCCAACATCTGCTGGATCATGGAAAAAAGAAGAGAGTTCCAGAAAAACATCTATTTCTGCTCTATTGACTATGCCAAAGCCTTTGACTGTGGATCACAATAAACTGTGGAAAATTCTGAAAGAGATGGGAATACCAGACCACCTGACCTGCCTCTTGAGAAATCTGTATGCAGGTCAGGAAGCAACAGTTAGAACTGGACATGGAACAATAGACTGGTACTAAACGGGAAAAGGACTCTATCAAAGCTATATTGTCACCCTGCTTATTTAACTTATGTGCAGAGTACATCATGTGAAATGCTGGACTGGATGAAGCATAAGCTGGAATCAAGATTGTCAGGAGAAATACCAATAACCTCAGATATGCAGATGACACCACCCTTATGGCAGAAAGTGAAGAAGAACTAAGGAGCCTCTTGATAAAAGTGAAAGAGGAGAGTGGAAAAGTTGGCTTAAAGCTCAGCATTCAGAAAACTAAGATCATGGCCTCTGGTCCCATTACTTCATGGCAAATAGATGGGTAAACAGTGGAAACAGTGACAGACTTTATTTTGGGGGGCTGCAAAATCTGCAGGTGGTGACTGCAGCCACGAAATTAAAAGACGCTTGCTCCTTGGAAGTAAAGTTATGAACATCCTAGACAGCATATTCGAAAGCAGAGACATTACTTTGCCAACAAAGGTCCATCTAGTCGAAGCTATGGTTTTTCCAGTGGTCATGTATAGATGTGAGAGTTGAACTATAAAGAAAGCTGAGCACCGAAGAATTGATGCTTTTGAACTGTGGTGTTGGAGAAGACTCTTGAAAGTCACTTGGACTGCAAGGAGATCCAACTAGTCCATCCTAAAGGAAATCAGTCCTGAATATTCATTGGAAGGACTGATGTTGAAGCTGAAACTGCAGTACTTTGGCCACCTGATGCAAAGAACTGACTTATTGGAAAAGTCCCTGATGTTGGGAAAGATTGAAGGTGGGAGGAGAAGGGGACAGCAGAGGATGAGGTGGTTGGATGGCATCGCCAACTCAATGGACATGAGTTTGAGTAAATTCCGCGAGTTGGCGATGGACAGGGAGGCCTGGCATGTTGCACTTCATGGGGTCGCAAAGAGTTGGACATGACTGAGTGACTGAACTGAACTGAAAATTTACTCTTTCTTCTGCATGCTTCTATATGCTATTCAACCTCTTTGGAAGCTTTTAATTTCTGCTATTGTACTTTTCCATTTGTTTCCTTTTTATAATTTCTTTTTACTGATATTCCCTATTCTTTCATATATTTTCCTAATTTCCTTAGTTTTTTCTTTTTTTTAATCAATGGTTTCTTTCAAAGAGCATATTTAAGAGAGTTAAAATCTTTGTTTTTAGTGTGTTGGGCTTCCTTAGGGATAATTTTTGTCAATCTCTTTTTTTTCCTATGAGTGGTCCATACTTTTTCATTTCTTTGTAAGTTTTGTTGAGAATGGGACATTTTGAGTATTGTGATGTAATAACTCTGGAAATTAGAGACCCCCACCCATCCTAGGAACTGCCATTGTTGCTTGATAAAGGCTATAGTTATATTTGTTTTAGTCTTTTCCAAGCCTTTTTTGCAAAGACTCTACTCATTGTTGTGTGTTCTGGAACTAGAATCTCTGTTCCATTATCTCTGTGGTCAGCCAGTAACTGACAGAGATTTCCTTAAACGCCTGGATCCAGTAAGGAAAAAAAAAGAGAATGAAAAATATAGACTGTTTTGCCTCTTTAAATCCTCTCTACTATCATCATCACCAAGAAAGCTGCTTCAGCCCATGGGAGTTGAAACAATGGCTAGTCCCTGGGCCAGCCCCTCAGTGAACTGCCAGGCAAAATTAGGCTTACAACCCTAATTTTTTGAGGACAAGGTCCTTCTTGTCCACCTTGGCAGCAACACACTGCACCATAATTGAGGGCAGCCACCCCCATAGCTACCTACTGTGGAGCTTGGGAATAAGGATGGTAATCTCTATCTAAAATGCCAAAATTCACTGAAAGTTACCAGCCTCTTTTCTGTCAGGCACTCCTTTGGACACTGCAAGTGTTTGTCCAGACTCAGTTCCCAAAATAATTGCTTCAGACAGTTATTAAACCAGTGTGGTAGAGGAACCACACTGTTCTCAGCTTTGCAAGCAAGTAACACTCTTGGAAATATCTTTTATACATGTGTTTTTAGACACTGTTTTCCATGTAATACACTGTGGTGACCATACTCATGCACTGAAATAACACTGAAGAACTTTTTTTTTTCCAAACACAATCTTACATGGAAGCTCACTATTATATAGCAGTAATTATAACAGTAAAACAGATAACCCTGTGATTCAGATTTAACCCTGGGTACTGGGAAGAGGAGTACACTCCTTTCTTGGCACCATGTTCCTCCTACCTCAATCAGATTAAACACTATTCTAAAGCAGTGTTTCTCAAACTTTTTTTAATCTTTTTCTTCCATTTCACTGATCACTTCCAAATCAAAAAATACTGTTTGATAAAGACTAGTGAGAAGCAGTATAAACAAGTTACATTATAGTCATTGCTAATACCATATGTGAATTACCTGTTAGTTACTTCTATAAGAGAACAACATGAGCTTAAACCCATATTTCTATATGATAAAATTATGTTCTATAAAGTTAACAGTAATTTTCATTTTGCTGTTACCATCTTTAATATGATGCAAGTTGTTTGACTAGCATAAGATGAAGAACAGCACACCACCAGTGAAATGTCACTGAATGGAGAAATCAAATTCATATCTACTTTAGCCATTGGTGTCTGAATATTTCATAATGCAATCATGGTGCACATCCTGAAAATAATGAGCCAAAGTTACTGTTGTTGCAGTTATGTATCCTTGATGCTCCAGTGGCATTACACACAACACCCATAGCAAATCAAACATGAAACTAGCAGTAACTTATAATTAAAAGGCAAGAATCTCAGTAGCCTGAAAATCAAAGCCTGTTCAAGACTCAGTTGATAATGTACCATTAACAAAGCGTCCTTTCCCCAAATTGCAGAAATTCCAGAGCTCAGTTGGGTGTTTTGTAATATTCCCAAGCATTGTGCAACAACTAAACTTCTTAGTAAACCTAGTTAGGTCTCTCACTAAATATAAATAACTCTCAAATTTAAGGATACCAATTAGTAATTCCAGGTAACTGCCTCTATCTGTAAGGTGACTTATTAGTAGTCTTTAGTTATATGTTAAGTAACTTGCTGTCACTTGAAGGAACCAAAGGGAGAGGTTGCATTTTAAGGTCATCTTAAGGGCTTGAAGAGCCATTCTTTGGCCTGCTCTGAGAATCACAGCCCTACAGGATGACTAATGAAATTGTCTTACTTAGTTATAACCATTGCTTTGAGCCACACAGCCAGGGGATATAACTGGCCCAGCAGGAGCTTGGGCAGCCCATTGCTCAGCCTCTATTCCCAGTTAGAATTTACTTCAATATCAGCTTCCTTGCTGCTTGTCTCATGCAGATTAAAGTCAGCCAACTAAAGAAGTGGTTGTATCACTTACCTCTTAGCCCTTGAAAAATTAGCTGGATGATTTCAAAGATTGCACCCAGATCTAAATTCAGTGATTGTCCTAATCTTAGGGCTGCATTGGTACCACAGAGGTCCAGTGAATAAATGTTGGCTTCATTCAAGAGTGTCATGCAGTTGGCTCTTAGGCAGATCTGAGAAGAATGTTAATCATTAATCCAAGTGAAGATTCTCCTGGGTGATATTAGATATTATTGGTTTCAAGTAAAAATGAAAATAAATATTATGCTCTCTTCCAGTTTTATTTTTACTACCAGTTTTCATTAAAACTGAATCATTTCTAGGTAGAAGTGTGGCTGCTCAGTGACTGTTTTAGGCATCATCCCCATTTTCCTCTATAGGATGGAGTTCAGCCATTCTATGCTAAATGTGAAAGAAAATGCTGGCTTTATCCAAAAAGAGCAACATACTGGAAGTTAAACTAATCCCCACATCTGTAGGAGACAGGAATGGGATACCTGTGCACAGAGTCCCGCTGCTCCTGTGTAGACAATGGTGGTTTTCGTATCTTGCCTAAGACACTGGACTTCAGAGAATAAATTGTTAATACCCTAATAAAAATTTGTGTTGGTGCTCTTTATTCTAACCCAACTGTGGGCATCACTAGATCTCTCCTGGGGTTGCATTTATTTCTTGCTGTGCAAATTGATGTTTGCTTTATATCCATTATATAGCAGATAGGAATATAAAACTCTCCCTTTCAGAGATAGCAATTATCACTTTAATATAGAGTGATAGACCCCTTAGGGGTCATTTATAGCAAACATTTGGCATATCACTGTGTTAAACGGCCAAATCTCATAGTACTACTTACTTAGTTCAAGCAAGTCAACTTTGTTACTTTTTCCTTCCAAAGACTTGACTGTGTTTCTGGGTTGGAAGGTGCCTCAACTCAAAGACTGGGTCTCCCCTTTTCAAGCCTAAAGATCTTAATACTCCAAAGAAGTGGAGGAAATGTGTTCAAACCCTTACTAAAAATTGTGGTTAAAACAACTGCCACAACATTAGGGACACAAACTTGACACAATCCAGAGGGGGGAAATTGGCTATAAATCAGTTGTGTCAAATGAAGACTCAATTCTCTAAATGCATCTCAATCTCAAGGCATATTTAATTGCCAGACTCTATGGGAAATCACCAGAACCCTGCATATTCAAAAGTAAAAATTTCTTACTATGGATTAATCAGAAGACTTTTTGTTGTCTTAAGGAGAAATATTAAAGAAGAATCATCTAATTAAATGTTTCCTTGTCTTTTAGAGCTTGCTTCACTGCAAAGCTGCGAGTGCTGAAAACACTGCTAATACATCTGAAACACTGCTAAATATTATATATCCGTTGCTAACTGATTATCTTGCTTTTATTGTTTCTCCATCATATTAAATGCTTTCTTCCCTTTTGAGGTGCCCACGGTCTGCAGATGATGAGCGAAAGCACCCTGTCCTCTGTCTTTTCTGCGGAGCCATACTGTGTTCTCAGAACATTTGCTGCCAAGAAGTCGTGAATGGGGAAGAGGTGGGAGCTTGCATTTTTCATGCACTTCACTGTGGTGCTGGAGTCTGCATTTTCTTAAAGTAAGTAGGATGCTTCATAATGAACTTAGGGAATTTGAGTCCAGTCTAGAGGCCATTATGGCAGGACAGTATGTTGATAGGATATGATCTGTCAGAAGTTAGAGCACAGACTTGTTATTCACATGCAATTGAAATAGTTTTAAAAATTAGTAGTTAAAAAATAGGAATCTATTCACATTTTTATTATTTGTGGAAAACCTTAAATATGAAACTTTATATTGATTATTCTGCTATTGTGTAAAACTCAGGTAGAATGAAAGAGTTCAGAGTCTTAAAACTTAAATTTTCAAAGGACATGTAAATTGTTACTTTTATTGTTCTTTGAACGTTTTAATTTTCTTCACTTTCTTCTGTCAATCAACCATTTGCCCGGGTGTATTAGCAAATGACTGAGAACAGACGAGTAATCTCTCATATCTATGAAAGAAGAGTGCAAGTTCCTGAGAGAGAGAGAGAATTCAAAGTCTGTGGCATGTGCTTTTTCTCTCCATTCTCTCCATGTAATATAGTTTCTGTTTACATAAACCCAAACATCTCGCACACTGGGGAATATATAATCACTGCTTCTCAGCATCTGTTGGAACAAGGGGAATAAGTGCATGGAAGCCAAGTTCAAACATCTATTTTCTTTTAGGAAATCTACAGCAAGTCACCTACTACCTATTCCAACTGTTTATTTTATCATCTCTCTAGAGAACTTCAGTTCAGTCACTCAGTCATGTCCGACTCTTTGTAACCCCATGAATTGCAGCACGCCAGGCCTCCCTGTCCATCACCAACTCCCGGAGTTCACTCAGACTCGCGTCCCATCGAGGCAGTGATGCCATCCAGCCATCTCATCCTCTGTCATCCCCTGCTTCTCCTGCCCCCAATCCCTACCAGCATCAAAGTCTTTTTCCAGTGAGTCAACTCTTCACATGAGGTGGCCAGAGTACTGGAGTTTCAGCTTTAGCATCATTCCTTCCAAAGAAATCCCAGGGTTGATCTCCTTCAGAATGGACTGGTTGGCTCTCCTTGCAGTCCAAGGGACTCTCAAGAGTCTTCTCCAACACCACAGTTCAAAAGCATCAATTCTTTGGCACTCAGCCTTCGTTATAGTCCAACTCTCACATCCATACATGACTACTGGAAAAACCATAGCCTTGACTAGATGGATCTTAGTTGGCAAAGTAATGTCTCTGCTTTTGAATATGCTATCTACATTGGTCATAACTTTTCTTCCAAGGAGTAAGTGTCTTTTAATTTCATGGCTGCAGTCACCATCTGCAGTGATTTTGGAGCCCCAAAAAATAAAGTCTGACACTTTCCACTGTTTCCCCATCTATTTCCCATGAAGTGATGGGACCAGATGCCATGATCTTCGTTTTCTGAATGTTGAGCTTTAAACCAACTTTTTCACTCTCCTCTTTCACTTTGATCAAGAGGCTTTTTAGTTTCTCTTCACTTTCTGCCATAAGGGTGGTGTCATTTGCATATCTGAGGTTCTTGATATTTCTCCCGGCAGTCTGGATTCCAGCTTGTGTTTCTTCCAGTCCAGCGTTTTTCATGATGTATTCTGCATAGAAGTTAAATAAGCAGAGTGACAATATACAGCCTTGACGTACTCCTTTTCCTATTTGGAACCAGTCTGTTGTTCCATGTCCAGTTCTAACTGCTGCTTCCTGACCTGCATACAGATTTCTCAAGAGGCAGGTCAGGTGGTCTGGTATTCCCATCTCTTTCAGAATTTTCCACAGTTTATTGTGATCCACACAGTCAAAGGCTTTGGTATAGTCAATAAAGCAGAAATAGATGTTTTTCTGGACCTCTCTTGCCTTTTCGATGAACCGGTGGATGTTGACAATTTGATCTCTGGTTCCTCTGCCTTTTCTAAAACCAGCTTGAACATCAGGAAGTTCACGGTTCAAGTATTGCTGAAGCCAGGCTTAGAGAATTTTGAGCATTACTTTCCTAGCGTGTGAGATGAGTGCAATTGTGCAGTAGTTTGAGCATTCTTTGGCATTCCCCTACACAAACATTATTTTTATTTTTCCATTTCTCTGCTCTAAGAGTCCCAGGTATCTTCAAGATTGCAGTGGTTCTTTATAATGTGTACTCTTAGAGGCTGGCTCTAACCAGAAAAGGCATGACACTTCCATAGGTGACCTTCTTTCTGGCCCAGGGTTATCAGACTAGGAGATGTGGTTCTGTTGTTTGGTTAAGTTCCCTCTCCCACCTCCAGGTCATAGATCAGGAAAGAGGGCAGAAACAACCCTAGCCACTATTTTCCAGGGTACCTATGGTTCAAACAGGATACCCTTCTTCCTCTCTTCAGTATATTTAGTCAGTACTACTGGCTGACCCCATTTCCCTAAATCCATGGATCCTTTCCCATAGTATCAACAAAAATAGCAGTGTTCATTTTCTTTTATTTAGACAAACACAACTTAGTCTACTTGTCTATGTTTATGTTATCTTTATACTGAATTCCTAACAAGACACCTGTGGCCATTTCTTTTCTCTAGATTAACTGATGCAATGCCAGTTATTTGCATACATGCCTTTCCTAATATTCCTGTCATTTGTTTTGTCCTTCAGAATCAGAGAGTGTAGAGTGGTCCTGGTTGAAGGTAAAGCCAGAGGCTGTGCCTATCCAGCCCCTTATTTAGATGAATATGGAGAAACAGATCCTGGCCTGAAGTAAGTTTTTTTTTTTTTAATTTTACTCACGTTATTGTACATGGATGGTAGCAGGTCTTTAAACACAAAAGCTAGTGTTACATATTGAGAGAGATTTTAAATAGCAATAAGTTGAAAATGTTAAATATCATGCTATCCTAAATGTAACAAATAATTTTCAACAACTTTGTGCTTCTCCAAAATTTGAGGGTAGGGTCTTCCCTGGTGGTCCAGTGGCTAAGACTCCCCACTTCCACTACAGGGGACACAGGTTTGATCCCTGCTCAGGGAACTAAGATCCTGTATGCCATGTGGAGGCCCAAAAAAAAACACAGAAAACAAATTGAGGGTAATAACTTCTCCAAAATTTTTAGACCCAAGTCATCCTAAAATTTGAATTCTCTATTATTTTTAATCAGCCTTTCTTTAGAATTACCTAAAAGGTTTAATTGATGTTGATATATAAAAGAAAGAAAATCCATGGTGTCCAGTGAAGGAGCTTGGTTTAAAATGGATATTCATAGTTCAATACTTGAAACTTTTTATTAGCCAGCTATGTCAGCCTCCTTTGTTCCCAAGCATTAGCAAAAATACTTAGAATCCTGGAATTTTCTATATCCTTCACTGATGTTAACAACTGGAGTACCACCCATGGGTATGAGAAAAAAAAAAAGTAGATAAAGGTTAGATCCCCTTACCATAAACTGTCTCTCTTTGTTTAACTGGAAGTTTGTTCTTTTGAAGTGTATTACTCAATATGAATTGGCTTTTTAAATGAGGTTTGGAATTTCTTTGTTCATACAGGAAATTGTTTTTATTGTAACAGCTTTTAACCTGTATAGAGAAGGTCTTTGGATTCAGAAAGAAAAATGCTGGGTGGTGAAAGTAGTTAATGATTGAAGATAGGTCTGAGTTGTTCCAGGAAGGTGTGAAGAAGCAGAATTTTTAAATTAGTTAGGTGATATGAAACTACTCAACCAGATGAGACATGTGAGTACCTCAAGGCTGAGAATCTCACAGTTTTCCTTCATTGGCAATAGCCAAACTTCAGTCATTTTGGATTAGTTGTTATACAGTGTTACAAACTGTGTGAATGAGGCCAAAAAGCCATTAAAGACCCACTTAGGCTAGCAACTCAAAATTGAGTAGAACTGCGTCAAGTTATAAACCTTTCTGGTGACTTAAATGAGGTCCCATAATGCCCACGGTATGTGAAAGTATTAGTCACTCAGTAGTGTCCAACTCTTTGTGACCCAGTGAACTGTAGCCCGCCAGGCTCCTCTGTCCCTGGAATTTTCTAGGCATGAATACTGGAGCGGGTAGCCATTCCCTTCTCCAGGGAATATCCCCAACTCAGGGACCCAACCCAGGTCTTCTGCATTGCAGGCAGATTCTTTACCATATAAGCCACCAGGTAAACCCAAATGTATTTGGTCTTTCCTAGCATAGCACAATGCATACATGCTCAGTCATGTCCAACTGTTTGTGACCCCATGGACTGTAGCCTACCAGGCTCTTCTGTCCATGGGATTCTCCAGGCAAGAATACTGGACTGGGTTTCCATTTTCTATTCCAGGGGATCTTCCTGACCCAGGGATCAAACCTGAGTGTCCTGCATCTCCTGCATTGCAGGCAGATTCTTTACCACTGAGTCACCTGGTATATTTGACCTACTTTTCTGAATCAAGGAGTAGGTGTCTGCTTCATTAGCCAAGTGACTGATCCAGGTCATAGTGATCACTGTTGAAGGGAAAATATACTTTTTAAAACCTTGTCCTGGTGATTCCACCCAGCTCCAAGAGTATCTCAAACATTCAGTATAATTTAAACAATAAAGATATGACATTGCTTGATTCAAACTTACATGTTTTGTTATTTTCTCCTAAAGGAGGGGCAACCCCCTTCATTTATCTCATGAGCGGTATCGGAAGCTCCATTTGGTGTGGCAACAGCACTGCATCATTGAAGAGATTGCCAGGAGCCAGGAAACTAATCAGATGTTATTTGGATTCAACTGGCAGTTACTGTGAGCTCCAGCTCCACCTGGGAACAATCACGAATGAAGACAGGAATGAAGACTGATTCAAAATTATGGAGACCTTGCTGAAGGCTGGGGAAGGGTTGGAGGGTCTTTTGCTCCATGTCCAGATTCACATACATCAATAAAATATTCCTTAATGGAGTATTTCTTTCAATTAGCAAACATATGCTTAAAAGGGGGAAAAAAAAACCATAGATTAATCTGTTTTATGTTCCAGAACACTAAAGAATTGCTTCTTTACCCCAAGTGTCTGATTCTGCTAATAGTTCCAGAAAACTCATTTTCCTGTATCATCTGTCCCATTTCACTCCATCCATCTGAAAAGTGAAGTCACATCAAGCAGTTGGCGAGCATTCTTATATATTGTTTAACTCTTCTACAATTTGGTGTTTCCCGCCCCCCCAAATTTGGTTTAGCTAATGGATCACTGACAAGATTTTAATGATCTGTGATAGTCTTCCTTGCAGCTAAAGAGGAATTCAGAAACCATGTGGTATACTTCAGTTGAGAAAATTTTCTTAAAAGTAAACATTTTATTAATATGTCTCTCTTAAGGAAAAGCCCCCCATGTTGCACTTACTGTTTCAGCCAGAAATTAGATTTCTGTATGGAGTTTCCATTTCTATGGCAAATTTCTGCTGGTATGGAAAAGCTTTTTTTCCTTGAGGTCAAATTTCTGTAGACCTCAAGAAGAGTTAGGATAATGTATTCATAATTTATCCCTGATGTGACAAAGCCTGCAGTCCTCACCTCTGATGGTGAAGATTAGCTTTCTTGGGTTTTGAAATTATAGTTTCCATTTTACAAAGGCAAGTTTCTAAAATGAATTCGCTTATCTCTTGATTGTGGCACCACTGTATTTAATTCAGAAACCTGTTGCAGTTCTGTTTAAACTATCTATAGAATGAGAGTAAAAAAATTCCCCCAATGAGTGGAGCATTGGATGTAAATTAGAACAATCAGATTTAAGCCTGTTCTGTAACCTTCTAATGTCTTTGTAAGACAGATCCTTCATTTGTTATCTTTGTGCAAACTTCTCATAAGCTCTGGGTAGATGATGCATACAACCAACCAAAAAAGCCATGTGATCAGTGGTCTGTGTCCTGTTATATATAACATGCTGTGGTTGAGCCATCTTGTTTATAAATAACAGAGCTCTCCTGAATCTGTGCATAGACTTCTTGGCTTTAACTTTTTATATCAAGAACTTGGAATATAAAACAGAAGGCAGAAGAGAAATTGAGATCTTATATTTTAACTTCTGTTGTCTCTGGGATAAAGTTAGAAGTTGGAAAAATGCATTCAGAGACTATCTTATTTTGCCTTTGGTGACCACGGTCATATGTGTTTAAATGTTTTCCTACCTTCTTTTTGCTCAGCAAAAGCAAGCAAATAAAAATATATTTGCAAATTGATGATACACATTTGGGGTTAGGTTTTTTGGTATCTTTATGTAACATAAGAAGGTGAATTTTTCAATAAGGGATTGGCATGAACAAGTATCAGAATCACAATCATGATTTTCTACTTGAATAATTATCATTCAGAAAATATCAGGAAGTATTAATAGATACAACTCTAGTGAACAGTCTATAACTAGTGATGGATGAGGATTAGAAATTTCAGTATTCAGTTTGTCAAATTTACCAGTATGACGAAATGATTACATTTCCCTTTATTATATAATTTGTTGGATGGATTGTCTGGAAAGGTTTGAGCCATTTGCCTGGGAAACAGAAGATTCTTCCCTAATCAGTTGGCCCCAGTTTAGCAAAGATAAACTGCTTTTTCATTTCTAGCCTTTTCCTATCCATTTCATAAATCCTAGAGTTAGGCTCTCAAGCTGCCAGAGGGACTATCCTGCAGTGGCCAGTCAGATCTTTACTGCCAAAGAATCCATTTCCTGTTGAGTTCCCTTTCCTGAGGTTGACTCAGATTTCTGCACTGCCGATGAACTTGTGTTCTCAATGCTGCCCCCAGCCCACAGGATTTCTAATTATGTTCAAATATCCTCGTTGTTTGCCTTCATCATTGTAAACAATTTAAAAGCTTATGAAGTTTGCTCTAAAAATGAGCAAAAAGTCACTTTATTTTCTATAGTGTATTATGTGGAGGAACTGGTTCAACAGATTGGCTCCAAGACTGTGTTTTCCTAATGTTTGGTGAGGGGCTGGAAGGAATTTTAATGATGCAGTGAAGAAGAACATATATCTGTGTAATTAATTTATTATGTTGGTATATGGGCTGTGAGTTCACCCTTTAGTGGTCATTTGTCATTTCGTAACAACTATGCATTTGGTTCACTGTGATGATCATCTATATTTAGTGACTGCAACATGTTTATACCACTGATTCAAATTCCATCCATGATGAAGTTATACAAATAATGCATATATTGATATCTTTTATTGAAAAATGTAAATTTAAAACTTGTATAATGTTCTGTGCTTTTTGAAATAAAATATCTTATATGTGTATATTTAAAAAGAAAGAAAGGGACTTCTCATGTTTGGGGATTTGGGTTTGAAGTATAAAAAACCACACCTAGAATGGAGCTCTAGTTAAAAGTTAATATTTGTCAGCCCCGACAAACTCTTAAAAACACATAGGCATTTTGTGTAATTGTCTCCAAACTTTTTGACCATATACTCTATCAGTAAATTATTTTACCTTCTTTGTTTAGGGGCTTTCTCAGCACATAGCAGATATCATCTTCTTTGGAGAGACTGAAAAGCTTGCAGATTCCACTAGCTTCTTTGGCCCCAGGCAGTGAGGCACAGTAACATCAGTGAGTCCGGGAATATCCTCGTCCTTTTTTTCACGATGACCAGATTGAGAACACTCAGACTGGCTTCCACAATGCAACTTCCTACAGATTTGTTCTGGCTTTCTCTAGTCCTCCTTGGTCTGTAATAGGAGTGTCCCTAACCCAGTAGCAGGTGGACCCAGCCATGGGTCAAGACACCCTGCTTCATGGAGAAACCCTGTTGTCATTCCCACCACTGATTCAGCCCATGTATAACCCTTCCATTCTTCACCCAGAGTGTCAGCAGCAACTTCTGTGGTGACATGCTTCTCATAAGAGGTATGAAGTTTTCATTCATCATCCATTTCAATGAGTTTCTGGCAGCCAGTGGCAGGGAAAGAGATGTTCAGCTTCATTCTGAAGCAGCTGACTGCCTCCGAGTCACTAACACAAAGCTCACCTATTTTTTAAAAAATTGGATGAGCTAACAGAGTCAGATGAACATTAAAGAGATGAACCTAATTTTAAAATGGGCAAGAAATTTGAATAGATTTTTCTCCCCAAAGAAGATGTAAATTGCCAATAAGTTCATGAAAAAAGGTGCATTAGTCAATTCAGTTCAGTCACTCAGTCGTGTCCAACTCTTTGTGACCCCATGAACCGCAGCACGCCAAGCCTCCCTGTCCATCACCAAGTCATTCAGTTCAGTCGCTCAGTCATGTCCGACTCTGTGACACCATGAATCTCAGCACGCCAGGCCTCCCAGTTCATCACCAACTCCCGAAGTTCACTCAGACTCACGTCCATCGAGTCGGTGATGCCATCCAGCCATCTCATCCTCTGTCGTCCCCTTTTCCTCCTCCCCCCAATCCCTCCCAGCATCACAGTCTTTTCCAATGAGTCAACTCTTCACATGAGGTGGCCAAAGTACTGGAGTTTCAGCTTTAGTATCATTCCTTCCAAAGAAATCCCAGGGCTGATCTCCTTCAGAATGGACTGGTTGGATCTCCTTGCAGTCCAAGGGACTCTCAAGAGTCTTTTCCAACACCACAGTTCAAAAGCATCAATTCTTCGGCGCTCAGCCTTCTTCACAGTCCAACTCTCACATCCACACATGACCACAGCAAAAATCATAGCCTTGACTAGACGGACCTTAGTCAGCAAAGTAATGTCTCTGCTTTTGAATATGCCATCTAGGTTGGTCATAACTTTTCTTCCAAGGAGTAAGCGTCTTTTAATTTCATGGCTGCAATCACCATCTGCAGTGATTTTGGAGCCCAAAAAAATAAACTCTGACACTGTTTCCACTGTTTCCCCATCTATTTCCCATGAAGTGATGGGACCAGATGCCATGATCTTCGTTTTCTGAATGTTGAGCTTTAGGCCAACTTTTTCACTCTCCTGTTTCACTTTCATTAAGAGGCTTTTTAGTTCTTCTTCACTTTCTGCCATAAGGGTGGTGTCATCTGCATATTTGAGCTTATTGATATTTCTTCCGGCAGTCTGGATTCCAGCTTGTGTTTCTTCCAGTCCAGCGTTTCTCATGATGCATTCTGCATAGAAGTTAAATAAGCAAGGTGACAATATACAGCCTTGACGTACTCCTTTTCCTATTTGGAACCAGTCTGTTGTTCCATGTCCAGTTCTAACTGCTGCTTCCTGACCTGCATACAGATTTCTCAAGAGGCAGGTCAGGTGGTCTGGTATTCCCATCTCTTTCAGAATTTTCCACAGTTGATTGTGATCCACACAGTCAAAGGTTTTGGCATAGTCAATAAAGCAGAAATAGATGTTTTTCTGGAACTCTCTTGCTTTTTTGATGATCCAGCGGATGTTGGCAATTTGATCTCTGGTTCCTCTGCCTTTTCTAAAACCAGCTTGAACATCAGGAAGTTCACGGTTCACATATTGCTGAAGCCTGGCTTGGAGAATTTTGAGCATTCCTTTACTAGCATGTGAGATGAGTGCAATTATGCAGTAGTTTGAGCATTCTTTGGCATTGCCTTTCTTTGGGATTGGAATGAAAACTGACCTTTTCCAGTCCTGTGGCTACTGCTGAGTTTTCCAAATTTGTTGGCATATTGAGTGCAGCTCTTTCACAGCATCATCTTTCAGGATTTGAAATAGCTCAACTGGAATTCCATCACCTCCACTAGCTTTGTTCGTAGCGATGCTTTCCAAGGCCCACTTGACTTCACATTCCAGGATGTCTGGCTCTAGATGAGTGATCACATCATCATGATTATCTGGGTCGTGAAGATCTTTTTTGTACAGTTCTTCTGTGTACTCTTGCCACCTCTTCTTAATATCTTCTGCTTCTGTTAGGTCCATACCATTTCTGTCCTTTATTGAGCCCATCTTTGCATGAAATGTTCCCTTGATATCTCTAATTTTCTTGAAGAGATCTCTAGTCTTACCCATTCTGTTGTTTTCCTCTATTTCTTTGCATTGATCTCTGAAGAAGGCTTTCTTATCTCTTCTTGCTATTCTCTGGAACTCTGCATTCAGATGCTTATATCTTTCCTTTTCTCCTTTGTTTTTCACCTCTCTTCACAGCTATTTGTAAGGCCTCCTCAGACAGCCATTTTGCTTTTTTGCATTTCTTTTCCATGGGGATGGTCTTGATCCCTGTCTCCTGTACAGTGTCACGAACCTCATTCCATAGTTCATCAGGCACTCTATCTATCAGATCTAGGCCCTTGAATCTATTTCTCACTTCCACTGTATAATCATAAGGAAGTTGATTTAAGTCATACCTGAATGGTCTAGCGTTTTTCCCTACTTTCTTCAATTTGAGTCTGAATTTGGTAATAAGGAGTTCTTGATCTGAGCCACAGTCAGCTCCTGGTCTTGTTTTTGTTGACTGTATAGAGCTTCTCCATCTTGGTACAATGTCACGAACCTCATTCCATAGTTAATTAGGCACTCTATCTATCAGATCTAGGTTCGTGACATTCCACCAAGTCATTAGGGAAACGCAAATCAAAATCACACTGAAGTATTGCTACATACCCACCAGAATGGCTGTCTTTTAAAGACAGATAATGTGTTGGTGAGGATGTGGCGAATTGGGACCAAATACAGGCAGTCCTCACTTTGTACAGTAATGAATTACTGCATATATGGTCATGTAAGCTGAAACCATAGAAAGCAATCTTAGTAATCAATGGGAAAGGTACAATTGTTCTATGGCCTTAAAAATTTTTGGTCAAAACAAACTCTTACTGTCAGTTGTAAAAGAATTGGGAAATGAAAATAGTAAAAATAATATTTATGTAGTACAATATAATTTATAACATTAGAAACATTGAAAATTAAAGTGTTTTTTTTCTAAAAGTTACAAGAAAATAACAAGCATGCCTGCCTTCTCTTTGTATAACTTATGATGATACAAAGTGAGCATCTTTTCTAGGCATTGGCAAATTGTCACCTTTCTAACTTTGGATCAGCTTCCAGAGTTTTACCCTTTTGTGTTCCAAAACTGTGAAATACTTCCAAGAGTTCCTTTAGTGTGAAGATTTTTGGTGTTCCTTCCAGAACATTCATCATAACCATATATATATATATATATATATATATATATATATATATAAAATATATATTTTGAAGTTTGCCTTCACTAGCTTCTGACACCGAGTCTCTCAAATAGCAGTAGTCTCTCAAATTCCATAGTTAATTACTATTCCTATAACTCCAGTATAACTTATAAAACATCTAGATTTGACTCGAATTTCACTTCCAGCATTATCACTTGAGTCTCTTTGCTGCATTTTTTATCTTTGTTGGCCATTCCCTGTTTTGGTTGTCCATGTTTGTAAAATGTCACATAGATTTATTACTGGGAGACAGGGAGACAACACAACTATATGCTTTGCCCTCCATCACTGAGCTGAACAACAGATTTGTAATGTCCAATCACCAGCAAATTCTGAAAGAAGTTACAGAATTGGTCACTGATCATGACACACATCTGTTATTTAATGATTTGTGGATTGAAGAGCTGGCCATGTAATTTGCACTTTATGAAATTACTCAGTTATATACCATCATAAGTGAAATTTGAACTGTTTTGTTGACTAATTTTAATAAAAACATGGTAACTGGAAAATCTTGCATGTAGGAACTGTACAGGCTGAGGATATCTTGTAGTAGAGCAGCAACTTTCCTAAAGCAAATCTACAGGATATAAAAGGATGAGTAGACACATTAATAAAGGAGACTTTAACAAACATCTCACGATCCTAGATAAAGTGGACAAAGAATTAAGAAGAATATGGTAGACCTAAACAACATAATCAGTGTGTTGGTTGGGTCCTACAGTAAGCAGATACTGAGACAGATTTGGGAGCAAAAAAGGTTTAAGTTGTTGCACTAAGCCATTCATTCAGTCACAACTGGGCAAGGGAGTACCCAGAAGTGTCCAAGTAGATCATCTAAATTCCACACATGTTCCTTCCTTAATCCAAGAGCCGCCCTACCTTCTGCTCATCCAGGTCAATTGCCCCTGCCAAAATGGCAACTCCTTTACTCGCTTGCTAGTTGCATGCAGTCCAAAAGACCACAAGCCATAGTTTATAGTTTAGAAGGACCCTTGCTGTGTCCCCTGGCAAGAGTGAACCACTTTGGGGGACCAAGACATCTAACTGTGAAGAGCCCAGAATTGCAAGGACAGAAAGCACAGAATTCTCTAGGGAGTCATTTAAGATGTGAGTTGGAGTGACTGCTTGATTCCTGAATTCTAAGTATTCTTCTTGGTAGAAACACAGTTTCTGATATTCAGTGTGTTCCATGTGTTTTATAAATAAGTTCATTTGTATCACTTTTAATATCATAAATTTTAATATTTTCCATTAGAGGTATTTGATATTTACTGGTAATAAACATTTTTTCTTTTCTCTTCCAGTATCTATACCTTATTTCTTCCTTTACTAAATGGATGGGAGAATAGAGTGTGGTTACTTAATACCAAGAGTGAAAATTGATCATAAAAAAGCTTTGTAAGTGATACTCAGGGCAGTGAGGAAATCACTAATATTGTTTTCATAGATGAAGAATAATGTGATCGGATTTGCAGTTAGCAAGAGCTCTCTGGCTACCCTGTGGAAGAAACAAAAGACACTGCGAGACTGGAAAGAAGACCAGCTAGAAGCCTCAGCTGAAGTAATGAGATAAGAAGTGATGGCCTAAGAAGGAGAGTGGCAACTGGAATGGAGAGGAATTGGTTTTTAAAAGATAAAATATGTCTATCTCCATTTAGCACAATCAACTGTGATTTTAATAAGCTAATCAACACATATTTCAAGTCATTTTGAGGACAGACATTTCCTTTAGGGGAAATTCATCTCCAGAAGACACTAAAAAGAACTTTATAATAAATATCATCACACTGTTAACAAAAATGACTTGAAACAAATGAACCTATCAGGCTCAGTGTAAAATATGAAAATAATGCAATTCAATGAATGAAAAATCAGTTACTGGAATTTATTTTCATATGGACAAGCCTCAGTCAGGGGAGGTCACAAGTTGTCTGTGGCAGCTTCTGGAACTAGTTAGCTAAATTGTAATCGTCGATGTGGTCCTCGATAAACAATATAGATGAACTGAAAAAAGTAAATTATCTCCTGTTGTCATTGTTCAATCACTATGTCGTGTCTGACTCTTTGCGACCCTGTGGACTATAACGTACCAGGCTCCCCTGTCCTTCACTCATCTCCCAGAGTTCGCTCAAATTCATGTCTGTCAAGTTGGTGATGCTATCCAGCAATCTCACCTTCTGTTGCCCTCTCTCCTTTCGCCTTCGATCTTTCCCAGAATCAGGGTCTTTTCCATCAGTCAGCTCTTCCCATCAGGTGGCCAAAGTGTCGGAGCTTCAGCTTCAGCATCAATCCTTCCAATGAATATTCAGGACTGATTTCCTTAGGATTGACCCGTTTGATCTTGCACTTAAACAGATTCTCAGTCTTCTTCACCACAATTCAGAAGCATCAGTTCTTCAGTGCTCAGCCTTCTCTATGGTCCAACTCTCACATCCATACATGCCTACAGCTTTGACTAGATGGACCTTTGTCAGCAAAGTGTTGACTCTGTGTTTTAATATGCTGTCTGAATTTGTCATACCTTTGCTTCCAAGGAGCAAGTGTCTTTTAATTTCATGGTTGCAGTCAACATCTGCAGTGATTTTGGAACCCAGGAAAGTAAAATCTGTGTCTGCTTCCACTTTTTCCCCTTCTATTTGCCATGAAGTGATGGGACCAGATGCCATGACCTTAGTTTTTTAATGTGTTTTAAGTCAGCTTTTACCTTGATGTACTACCTACTAAATTTCTGGAAATTTCACTTGTCATCTGCAGATGTATTTTGTAGAACATTCAATATCCAAGTAACACCACCAGAAAGATATTTTTAAAGATCATATTTATCATCATCTGATTTCTAAAAATTATATAAATCCCTATCCACTGGATAGTCAGCTTTGATTAATAAGACAAAATCGAAGAGCCTGTTCTATTTCAATACAGCTAGCAGTGGAATACTATGGCCACCAGGGTGCGCTATTAGCATTGCCAGTCAGTTATTCTACTTTAAAATCACAGAAAACCATTCAGGTTTTGGAGCTGCTAATCACTGAACGAGATTGAAAATCACTCATTTTTCCAGACTGTTGCAGACACAGATCAGGAATCACATCACCTCACCACTTTCTCATTTGAAAATTGTGAGTATCCAGTAAAAAGCCTCTTGATGAAAGTGAAACAGGAGAGTGAAAAAGTTGGCTTAAAGCTCAACATTCAGAAAACAAAGATCATGGCATCTGGTCCCATCACTTCATGAGAAACAGATGGGGAAACAGTGGAAACAGTGTCAGGCTTTATTTTGGGGGGCTGCAAAATCACTGCAGATGATGTCTGCAGCCATGAAATTAAAAAATGCTTACTCCTTGGAAGGAAAGTTATGACCAACCTAGATAGCATAGTAAAAAGCACAGACATTACTTTGCCAACAAAGGCCCATCTAGCCAAGGCTATGGTTTTTCCTGTGGTCATGTACGGATGTGAGAGTTGGGCTGTGAAGAAAGCTGAGCGCCGAAGAATTGATGCTTTTGAACTGTGGTGTTGGAGAAGACTCTTGAGAGTCCCTTGGACTGCAAGGAGATCCAACCAGTCCTGGGTGTTCATTGGAAGGAATGATGCTAAAGCTGAAACTCCAATACTTTGGCCACCTCATGCAAAGAGTTGACTCATTGGAAAAGACTCTGATGCTGCGAGGGATTAGGGGCAGGAGGAAAAGGGGATGACCGAGGATGAGATGGCTGGATGGCATCACCGACTCGATGGACATGAGTTTGAGTGAACCCCGGGAGTTCAGAGAGGCCTGGTGTGCTGTGATTCATGGGGTCGCAAAGAGTCAGACATGACTGAGCAACTGAACTGAATGATGCTTTGTTAATTGATGACCTTGAAACAAAAAGAAATCCTAAAAGACTGAGCAAATATGTAGAGAATTTACTGTTCTAGTAGAACACAGTTTGTAAAAAGTTAGGTTTTAACATTTAGTGATTTGTTGTATTCCATAAAAGTTAGGCATAAATAGGAAGTCGATCAAGAAATAACTATGATTAGAATTACTTTTGTAATTGCAAATTAACTTTTAGTTTCTTTTCTAACTTTACTAATTTCAATCAATGAGTGTCAGTCTTCCCTAATATTATGGTCTATTTTAATGATCACCGAACACCAAACACCAACAGGTTAAAAGACAGTAGACTAATATATCCAAAACTGAGATTACTTTGCCTACCTATCCTCCCTCCCCTGCCATTTTTTTCTTACTGGTTCCTTTTTCTTTGAAATTTCTTTAATTAGAAATAACCCCTCACAGCAAAATAAAGGATGAAGTTTTCAAAAATGCAAACACTTCAAGAAGTGTATTTAATGTGAATGCATTTCTGTCAAAATGAGCATGCTGCTGAAATTGGCTTAAAGAGGTCAAGCTCTCAGAGGACCCTCCCAAATTTGGCCTGCTGCCTATAGTTTACTGACCCTTATTCTAGAGCATCTTTGTAGCCTACATAATATACCTCTAATAGTTATTATGGTGCATTGTAATAGGATTTGCATATTTGCTAATGCACTTTGAAACTCTTAAGGACAAAGACTGTTTATTCATATGTGTTTTTCCAGTGCATAGCAGAGCAGTTGGCATTGATTGGCTTTAAAATTTTTTAGTTAGTGGATTAAGTAACATTCAAATAGTAACTGGTTAGATTGACGACAAATTTAGAAAACAGGATTGTTTGCTGGTTTGTGGAAATGCTTGAGCACCAGTCCACTACTAGCTTCACATTTCAAAAGACCGTGGAGAGTTTTTAAAAACAGCTTTATTGAGATCCACTGTCAGTGCCTTGAGCCTCTATATCCTTGGGTGCTGCATATATGGATTCAACCAACCATGGACTGAAAATTTCAGAAAGTTCCAAAAGCAAAATTTGAATTTTGTGCATGCCATACAACTGTATTTATATTGTTAGGTATTATAAGTAATCTAGAGATGGTTTAAAGTATATGGGAGGGTGTGCATAGGTTATATGCAAGTACTACGCTATTTGCTTTTCTTCTTCCAGTTTTATTGAAATATAATTGACACACAGCACTTTACAAGTTTAAGGTGCACAGCATAATGATTTGGCTTATTTATACCATGAAAGGATTATCACAAGTTTAATGAACACCCATCATCTCATATAGATATAAAATAGAAAAAAATTATTTTCTTTGTGATGAGAACTCTTAGGATTTACCCCCTTAATGACTTTCATATATAATGCACAGCCTAAAAGACAAGAAAGCAAAAAAAAATTTTTTTTAAGCTGTGTGAATTATATTTATCATGTGTACATTGCATCTCTAGAACTTATTTAACTTATAAATGGAAGTTTGTATTTTTCAACTGCCTTCATTTTCCCCTCCCCACCATCTTGCTTCTGGTAACCACAAATTGATCTCTATGATTTTGTTTGAAGTATAATTTATCTACAATACTGTTAATTCCTACTGTTAGTTCCTACTATGCCACTGTTAGTTCCTACTGTTAGTTCCTACTATGCCATTTTATATAAAGGACTTGAGTATCTGTCCTTGGATTTGGATATCTGTAAGGAGGATCTACAGGAGGGATCCCCTACAGGAGGGGTGGTGGTCTGGAACCATTTCTCCAGGAATCCCAAGAGATGATTGTAATTCACATGCCATACAATCTACTCATTTAAAGTATACAATTCTGAGATTTAAAAAAATCGAGACATAATTCATATATTATTAGTTTCAGGTATACAACATGAGGGGCTTCCCTGATGGCTCAGACATAAAGAATCCGCTTGCAATGCAGGAGACCAGGGCTCGATCCCTGGGTCAGGAAGATCCCTTGGAGAAGAGAATGGCAACCCACCCCTGTATTCTTGCCTGAAGATACCATGGACAGAGGAGCCTAGTGTACCTCTGTCCACGGGGTTACAAAGAGTGGGACACAATTAAGTGACTAAGCATGCATGCATGCATACAATATGAGATTTGTTTTAGAAGAGAGTGGGAAAGCAAAAGCTATGTGGTCTCTTTTCCTTGAATTGCACACTGGTTCACTGTGGTATTGTACAATGTAAATAACTAGACTTATCTCCTGTTTAGATTTAGAGGAAGCTTAAAAAGTAGTAAATCAGTGGATATTTAAATATGGGTAGAGGAAGCCACAAATGAAGGGAAAGAATAAAGTAATTATTTATTCTGTTCAGGAGAAAAGAAGCTGTGTTGAAAGAGATTTTATGTTCTGTGGGGAATTCAGTATAAATCTGAACTTTGCTCATTATCCTAGAATGCATTCTAAGGCTCATCCTAGAATCAGAGTCTCATTGTTTCAGGCTCAGTTATCCAGAGCACACATCTCTAGATTTGAGTCGTTCTTCTTTGCCATATTTTTGTCGGTCTTACTATATTAGTTGGGCTTCCCAGGTGGCATTCGTAATAAAGAACCCACCTGCATGATGAATTGCCCCCAAAACTTAGTGCTTAAAACAACAGCAAACATTTATTGTATCACATCCTTTCTGTGGGTCTGGATTTTGGGTGTGGCTTAGTTGAGTGGTTCTGGCTGAAGTATCTCACAGGGTGGTAATCAAAATGCCAGCTAAGCCTGCCGTCATCTGAAGGCTTGGCTGGGTCTGGAGGATCTGTTTCCAAGAACAGTTCACTAAGATGGTTGGCAAATTGGTGCTGATTATTGGTATAATGCCTGAGTTTCTTGCCAGATAGCGAGCTGCTCCAAGTGGCTGCTTTAGAGTCCTCATATTATAGCACTGGCTTTCCTCTTAAGTGAATGATCCAAGAGAGCATAAAGTGGAAGCTGCAAAGACAGTCAGAAAGAGAAATATAAATACCATATACTGATGCATATATATGGAATATAGAAAGATGGTACTGATGAATTTATCTTCAGGGCAGTAATGGGAAAACAGACAAAGAGCACAGACATATGGACCCCAGGGGAGAGGAGGGAAGGAGAGGGTGAGATGCATGGAGAGGGTAACAAGGAAACTTACAATACCATGTGTAAAATAGATAGCCAATGGGAACTTGCCATATGCCTCAGGGCTTTGTGACAATCTAGAAGAGTGGGATGGGGCAGGAGAGGGAAGGGAAGTTCAGGTGAGAGGGGACATGGGTCCCCTATGGCTAATTCTTATTGATGTATGACAGAAACCATAAAATTCTATAAAGCAAAAATCCTTCAATAAAAAAAAATAAAGTGGCAAAAAAAAAAAAGTGGAAGCTGCAAAGTATTTTATGACCTAGACCTGGAATTTACACAATTTCTGAAAAACCCTATTGGTTACATGAGGCAGCCCAGTTCAGTATGGGAGAGACTATACAAAGGTAAAGATACCAGGAGGCAGTGATCACTGGGGGCCACCTTAGAGGCTGGCTGCATTTATTTACTTTGTAGTATATATATGAGATACATGTATCTCAAAAGGAGATTCTTGAGTTCTTGTACCAGCTCTTGAATAATATATTACCTTGCCATTTATCGTAACTGAACAAATATCTCTTGGAACATACCAATAATTCTCAAATGGAAAAGACCAGAGGGGGAAAAAAAAAGAGGCCTGGGAAGCTGTTTTCCTTGGGAATTCCTATATCTGTGGCATTAACTCTCACTATAATATATACTCTCAGTATAATAATATTCATTGTTATACTTCCTAGTCTGCTATATGGTGTTGGTGCTCAGTTGAGTCTGGCTCCTTGCAACACCTTGGACTGTAGCCCGCCGGGCTCCTCAGTCCATGGAATTCTCCAAGCAAGAATACTGGAGCAGGTTGCCATTCCTACTCCAGGGGATCTTCCAGACCCAGAGATTGAACCCACATCTCTTGTGTCTCCTGCATTGGCAGGTTGATTCTTTACCACTGCAACACCTGGGAAGCTCCACTCTGAAATATACAGTTGTCTTATTCTCAAGAAATTTATCATATAGCACTTCCCTTTGCACTGCACTTTTTTTTTTTTTTTTCCTCTTCAACTCTTTAGATACAGCTGCTGGACTGCTTTCTCACAGACTTTTCTATTTCTCTTATCCTTCATGGATTTGCAAATGAGAGTTGGTCATAAGATAACAATCAGAAGAATAATCATTCCAGCATTTGGAGAACCCAGCTGTATCTACTAACTCGTTCAAAATAAACAATAGTTCTAAGAATAAATTCACTAAAACCCTTATCTATGATAGCAGAGATTATATCTGGGTAGCTTGAAGAGGGCACACTATATTTGCTAAGTGAGTGAAAAATATTCTCTTCAAATGGAGAATAGCTATTTGAAATCCTGCTATCCATAATTTCAATGAATCTGGACTTTGTTTTCCCCTATAAACATCTTTAAAATTAAAGAAAATCATTTACAGAAACACTGATCCTTTCCAATTCAAATTACTTGCCCTGACAATACCCTGAAGTGAACTATATTCTGTGAGACAAAGTAACAGAAAAAGCAACTTGTAGTTTCAATCAGTGGAAAGAAAACAATTTGGCAACTTCTTAAAGTTTGAATAGAAGAGAGCTGCATCATCAATTGCCTTTAATGTATATTTTGTCCTGCTTTTTATCCAAGGATCTAGACATGACAGAAGTGCCTGCTGTTTTTCAAAGAATGTCAAGAGGCTGTGGCATTTCCTGAACAAGAAACAGATTCAATAATAGTTATGAGACTGAATATAGGATTCATATTTAATCATTATATATTCTTAATCAACTTTAATCATAAGGTCACGAGGAAATAAAAAGATTTAGAGTAAAATGAAGCTAAGAATTCATCACAATCTTTTCAATCCATGGGATTTCAGGCTCCTGGGAATCACTGTGATTATTACAGCACCGGACACGGGAGTTTACCAGACTGGAGTTTGGTTCTTCCACTAATTAGTTTTGTAGCTCTAGGAAAGCTGTTAACCTCTTTGAGCTTTTTCTTCGGTAAGTTGGTGGGTAAGGATGGCAGAGGGGTTTTATCATAAGGTTTCCTCTTTACCAAAGAGCTTGATACACCAAAGACAAATTAACCCACACAGCCTCGTTGCTCCGCCCTTCTCGCTTTTCTTTTAAAGTCTTAGTGGGACTCCCGCAGTGTCGCCCAGAAGCCCATACTGGACACCTCACGGGGGCTGCTCATTGAACCCTTCACTGGGGGTGTTTCCCAAAAAGGGAGCGAAATCTTGTTCTTGAAAACCGTAAGGATACGCCGGGCTCCAGGCTGACTCCTTTCTGGCGGTCTTGGTCTCCTTTCTTCCTTACACTTTCAGGCCTGTTCCCAGTACACACCGGTGAATAGCTTCATGTTAGGCTGTTCTGGGGACAGAGCCAGTTTGCCAGATCCTGGCAGCGAGGGTTCTGAGGAGGTGGCAAGGCAGGGCCTCAAGATTCGGGGCCCTTCACGACCGAACACCTCGGTGTGTGTAAATTCGTATCGTGACAAAGCATTTCCGATCTTCCTCCGAAAAGACCAATCCTGGCGTCATAACTGTGTCTCTATAACCAAGATAACTGGTGAGTTAGGACGACGCCACTATGCGCCAAACACCAGTCTCAGAAGCCCTACTTCGCTGCTCGGGACAAGAGGGCAGTTGCGGCTGCGGCTGGAACTACAAGGACCAGAATTCCCGCGCGCACGCGCGCTGCCATTGTGATGCTCCTTTCCCGGTAACTCGCCCTCTCAGGCAAACCTGAAGATAGCGGCAATTCTCCGGTGGGGGGCGGAGACGCTCTTTGCCTGACTCTCCGCCCCTTTCGTGATAGGCAATGGGACCAGCCAACCGACTTGGCGGGCTTGGGACGCGCTCTCCAATCAGCACCTGTGGCGGAGAGGTGGGCGTGCGCACTGGCAGGGCAGGTGGGCTAGGCTGTGCTGGGTTGCGAAGGGGGAGAATAACGTCGGGTCGGGTCAGCGGGCGCTGCAGTAGTCGCCGCAGCGGCGATGGGAGCGGTGGGGACCAGGCGGCGGCGGCGGGGGCAGGAGGAGGAGCAGAGGCTGGCACAAGCACAGCGGCTGGGGGCGTGCAGCAGCCGCAGTAACAGCAGCAGCCGCCGCCGCCGCCAGTAAACGCGGACGGTACCCGAGGGGACTACCCAGCCGGCCGGCCCTCGAAGCCGCGCTCCGGTCCCGCCGCACTTGGCGGTGGGGGATGGGCAGGCGGCGGCCGTCCCGTCTGCTGAGGGTTGACCGCTGCCGGTCCCGGCCCTGAGCTGGACCCGAGCCCTCCTTCCGAAATCCCTGAGACCGCCACGGCCCAGGTAGGACACACCCCCCGCGACCCCCGCAGGAAGCCGCTGGGGGAGCCCCGCCCCCCGCCCTCTCTCGGTCCTGACCCCTTCCTCCGGCCGCACCCCTCTCCCAGTGACGGACCCTGGTGTAGAGGGGAGGGGTACCGGAGACTCCTCGGTCGCTACCCACGCCCTGGGCTTGTGCCAGACTCAATCACTCCAACTCGGAGACCGTCTGCTTCTCCCCGGTTTCCCCGGAGGGTTGTGCCCCGTATCCCCAGAGGCTTTTGGTGTCTTCACTGAACCTGGGAGGGTCACAAAGCTTCGTTCTGTCTCTCTCTCTGTGGGTGACCCACATACCACTTGTATTCATGCTGCTTCGGGTACCAGGACTGAACACAGAGGATTCTCAGGATATACTAAACACTTCTTTCCCACCTCGCTTTCCCAGATCTAATAGAAGAGGGCACGGGACTATAGAATCTGTTTGTTGTGTAGTAACGACCGTGGAAACCGTGACTTTCTGATACTTAGGGTGCGAGGTAGACCTGAGGGATTTGCTCCTCATTTCCTTTGACTAAGATGGTGTTGACACCCTGGAATGTTGCGGGAGGGACAAAAGACTCCACACATACTTACTATCAAATCAGAAGTAAATAATCCAGTGGGATGCCAGGATACTTTATCCACAGTGAACTTATTTCAGTCGTGGTTGCCTTAGAGGTATAAATGACATTGAGTTGTACTTTGCTTTGAATTAAAGTTGATAGGTGGCAGCAATCCGGTATTACTCTTCTCATCCTGCACTTTGGAAATTGTTCTTTTTTTGAACATTAAAGAGGGCAATTTTATAATAACCCATGTATTATGTAAAGATGCTTTGGTATTAAATAAAAATTGAGTTTTTAACACATATGTGAGGATCATGATATTATGAATGTGCACCTGCACACACACGGAGGATCCACTCAGTGTATTTTGTTACAGTGTTTGGTTCTGATCCATTAATAACAGTTGCATTGATTTCTAAATACTGATTTGCTAAGCTAGACTGCAAAGATGTATTTGCTGTTTTCTTTTGGCTGAATGGAATAGAGTAACGTTCATTTGTCAGGGAAAGGATGATGGGCAATTTATTTTAAAGCTGAATGCTGGTTTTTTTTTAATAAAGCAGTAATCATGACAAATATTACTTATATGACTAATCTTGAAAAATTCATCTCAACTCAAAAATTTTTTCAGATAACAAGTGTGTGGACTTGGATGATGTTTTGTGCTCTTTTGAAGTTGAAAACATACTGAAAGGAGGGTCTAATTTAGAAGCTTATGTTTTCCAGGTGATACATTTTGTCTGTACTAAAAGGGATGTTTGAAGCATGGTTATAAAAGAAAGTTTTTGTAGTAACTTTTCCTTTATGTTGCCAAATGATTTTTCTTTTTTTTGTTTTAGACACATAAAAGAAATTGAAGTCCCTAGCATCATTAATTTGTAATATTAAGTTGAAATAAATCTGATCTTCAGTAGGAGAAGGAAATGGCAACCCACTCCAGTGTTCTTGCCTGGAGAATCCCAGGGACAGGGAGCCTGGTGGACTGCCATCTGTGGGGTTGCACAGAGTCGCACAGTCGGATACGACTGAAGCTACTTAGCAGCAACAGCAGGAGGCTAAGAATAGTGTATCTTATACTATAGTTGATACATAAATAGGAAATTCTTTATTGTACTTTATATGACTTCAGATTTTTGTGTCTTTTTTTGACTTCCTTTTGAATACTTATTATTTTAATGCCTCAGGAAATCTTCATGAGTTTAAGGCTCATTTGCTTTAGTGAAGCGAGTATAATACAAAAAACTTTTGAGGGTATTTTACATTTAAAAAAATGTGACAGTGCTAGATTGTGGTTTTCTCATTGTAAATATTACAGAGCTGAGTATGCTATGACACGGAATTTAACTTTGGTGGTGATGGGGGGAGCAGGCAATTCTTTATATAAGTTTTGTATCCTAAAGTAATGATAATTTGCTTGCAATTCAGGACATACTGTGAGCTGGAATCACCCAACTGAGATACTCTCAGATTCCTAATCCTCATGATAAATGTTTGTTGTCTGAGAAAACAAAAAATAGTGTAAAACAAGAGAAAATGTTTGAGCATTACTGAACTAGTGACAGATGAATTGATTAGCAAATGAAAAAGCATTTGAGAACTAATGGACAGTATAGCTTGCTTCCTTTCCCATTAAAAAAAAAACTCTAATAGAAAAATTCTTTTATAGATATGTGGCATTCTTTACAGTTTGAGTGCATGTTACTCAAAATTACTAGAGTCATGTGTTTCTTTCTTTACTATTTTTGAGGTTTTTGAGAAACATTCAAAATATAGCTGGAACTATATCAGTTTATTTGGTTAGTATTTAATATGGCAGGACATTTTTAATATTTATAGGTTTTAAAATATGAAATTAAATGTTTATACTGTTTTACTTCATTGTCATTTTGTTGTTGTTGTTATTATTCAGTATATTGTAAATAATAGTTCTGATGGTGGTAGATTTTCCCCCACAGGCTTCAGTGAATAGAATCTTTGGGTTGAAAATACTTTTTTTTTCTTTTATAGCTTTTGTGCTGTAAATACTCAGCACTTTTAGGTTAAATATATTTCCATATTTGATAAAAGAGCCTTTCAGGAAAAAAGTTTGGGATTTTAGAGCTGAATTTTGAGCATATTTACAACACATATAACCGCTCACAAGTTTCCTCAATATCTTGTGATCCTTGGTTGTAAGTTTAAAATATAGATTGAAATTATATTTTTTTACATAATATCAATGTCAGTTTTTTCAGAAAATTTCTTTTAAACAAGTGATTTTTAAGCAGACTTCTTGGTATATTTTCATTTATGGTATATGACTAAGTTAAGCATAATGAGTCTTGTCTGTGTGGTTAATATTTTATGTGTTCTTAGTATTAATTGAGTCATAATACTTGTCAAGTTTTGTTAGCATTTGGATTTTTTCTGTGATTTTTTTTTCTTTAACATTTGTATATAAGATCCTTGGTGTTTGGAATGTTGGTAGCTGCTTTTTATTGTATTAAGCTATTGAATTTCACTTCAGTTAGAGTAGATCTTCCCAAGGTAAAAAATTAAGTGTTCTTTGAAAAGAACCTCAATAGTCTGTAATTTCCTACATGGGAAAAGATTCTAAAAAGTGGATATATGTATAATTGAGTCACTTTGCTGTACACCTGAAATTAGGGCAACATTGCAAATCAGCTATGTTGTTGTTTAGTCGCTCAGTTGTGTCCGACTCTTCGCAACTGCAAGGACTATAGCTTGCCAGGCTTCTTCGTTCATGGAATTTCCCAGGCAAGAATACTGGAGTGGGTTGACATTTCCTTCTCCCGGGGCTCTTCCCGATCCCAGGATGGAATCTAACTATACGCCAGTAAAAGTTAAAAAAGAAAAAAGAAGTACTGGGTTGTTGTAGTGTCTTCTATTTTTGTTGTTGTTGTTTTAGTGTCTTCTGACAAATGGGAGGTAATAGCTTTGTAGCTCCCTTTGTTAAGCCGTCAAGATTTAACCTAACCATGTTTAAGAATCATTATTATATATAATACATATATACATGTATATGTTAGATATTTATTTTAGAGAATTTGTATCTATTGAAAATAAAAATCAGTATTTTTTAATGTTTGTGTTAGAAAACTTATTTGCCATTATATCTGTTTTTACTGAAATGCTTTTATCATCATTTTTAAACTTTAATTTTTTTATCTTTCTGAAGTTCCATATAATTGCCTTTTTAAAAAAATGATTTTGCATTGTTTCTCTGATCTTATTTGAGCCATGTGATCATCTAAATACTGTATTTTGCTAATATTGGTCTAATATTTAGTTTTCCATGTGTGTTGTGTGTTATGGATTAATTTTGGAAAGCCCTGCCCGCAACTTTTTTCCTTGATCTGCTAGGTACCTCATTTTCTAAAATTTCTCAGAAAAAGTTTTATCAGTATTTTTCAATGGCTAATGCAGAGATGAGAGGAGGAAAATAGAGGGGGAAGTGAATAAAGAGAAAAATATGAGCCTTGCTTCTCATGAAATTTGATTTGAAAACATCATCTGGAAGCTACATTGTATGGTAAATAGTAAGCTAGATTAGGACTTCATTTCTGCTGGACTTGTGTAGCACTTAAAATATTCAACCCGTCCAAGACCGAAGTCAGCTCTGTTTTAACTTCTTTAATTATATAGATGAAGGTGGCACTATTTATTCAATCACCCAGTTTCAAAAATCTCATTAATTTTTTTTTTTCCCCGATTCAACCTGCACAAACCCTCTCCCTTTCATTTCTACTGCTACCACCTTAATTTAGCCTCTCTGATCTTCAGTATCTCTCCAGTTCAGTTCAGTCACTCAACTTGTGTCCAACTCTTTGCACCACCATGGACTGCAGCATGCTAGGCTTTCCTGTCCATCACCAGCTCCAGGAGCTCACTCAAAGTCATGTCCATCGAGTCAGTGATGCCATCCAACCATCTTGCCCTCTGTTGTCCCCTTCTCCTCCCACCTTCAATCTTTCCCAGCATCAGAGTCTTTTCCAATGAGTCAGTTCTTTGCATCAGGTGGCCAAAGTATTGGAGTTTCAGCTTCAGCATCAGTCCTTCCAGTGAATATTCAGTACTGATTTCCTTTAGGATGAACTGATTGGATCTCCTTGCAGTCCAAGGGACTCTCAAGAGTCCTCTCCAACACCACAGTCTCAAAAGCATCAATTCTTCGGTGCTCAGCTTTCTTTATGGTCCAACTCTCACATCCATACATGACTACTGGAAAAACCATAGCTTTGACTAGGTGGACCTTTGTCAGCAAAGTCATGTCTCTGCTTTTTAATACGCTGTCTAGGTTTGTCATAGGTTTTCTTCCAAGAAGCAAGTGTCTTTTAATGTCATGGTTGCAATTACTACCTGCAGTGATTTTGGAGCCCAAGAAAGTTAAGTCTTTCACTGTTTCCATTGTTTCCCCATCTATTTGTCATGAAATGATGGGACTGGATGCCATGATCTTAGTTTTCTGAATGTTGAGTTTTAAGACAGCTTTTTCACTCTCCTCTTTCTCTTTCATCAAGAGGCTCTTTACTGCTTCTTCACTTTCTGCCATTAGGGCGGTGTCATCTGCATATCTGAGGTTATTGATATTTCTCTCAGCAATATTTAAATACTTGTTAAATATCTCCTATGTTTCTGTGGTAGGGGTTAGAGATTTATCACGGAATAAAACCGAAATTATCTCACTTTTAGAATTTGCAGTACAGTTGGAAGAGACAATCGTAGAACAGGGAATTACAAGTGTTCCAAGAATCGTGAAGGGAGAATGTAGACTGCCACATAAACGTATTAACTGACAGACCTACAGTCTGGGAAGTAGCTCAGGAAAGTCTTCTGTTTTATCAACCACAGTTTATTCTGCATAGTCTACCAGTTGCAGAGGTTAGTGGATATTTTATACCTATGAGCAGTTAAATGATTTAAAATAAATGTTTTAAAAATGAAGATATTTAATACAAATTAAATGTTCATACAACTTCTGAAACAGCTTTGGACCAATCCTTTCCGGACACCAGAACACTTTGAAAACTTTTGCCCTGAAGAGGCCACCCTCTCCCTCCAGTGTGGGTTTCAGCTTTTGGTTTTCCCAGGTCTCGATTGCTTAAGTACTGACAGAATTCCTATGTTATGTTTCACACTCTTTGCACATCAGAAGTTAGGAGTAGGCACTTTTCAGTAGGAGAGTGTGTATGGTTACAAGAAAGAGGTCTTACAGGTAGATAGAGTCTCTCTGTAACCAGAGTCAAGAAGCTTATAGCTGAGTTATTAAATGTACAAGTAACTAGGATATAGTTTGAATATCTTTGTAAGTTTTAAAATATATAAATTCATTTGTAAATCAGAAAAAATATCCCTTATCATATGCTGGCTCCTAATTTTTAGTTTATAAAATAAGGTTAGTATAGCCACAAACTTCAGTGCTTACTAAACAAATGAAACTGTTAATTTTGCATCAAGATGAGATCTGAATCCTTTCTAATCTCTGTGAGAACATGTCATAGGACCTTAGATTAACCTCTCTGCCTCAGTACACACACACATACACACATATATATACATATATAGTTTTGCTATTTTTAAAAAGTTAATATACTTTAATTATAATGAAGATCACTACAGAAAAGGTTATTGTGGGTTTTTTTGCTATTTTTAAAAAGAAGTTAGTATACTTTAAATTTAATTGTAATGGAGATCACTACAGAAAAGGTTCTTTATTGATTTTTTTTTTCCCTAGTGGGAGGATCATAGACAATGCATTGTTTGGTTGGTCTGGTTACAGTAGATTTTACCCAAGGAATGGTCTTGTTGAGTGTTTTCCTTACAATCTGGTTATGTAAGTTACACTCTACTTCCTATAAGGCAAGAATTTGTTCATGTGTTGTTAGTATCAGTAGCCAGGGAGAAGAGAACTGGGTTGTTTACACTTTTATTCTGTTGTAGGTAATTGTAACCATAACTGACTTGTAAAGTCTCTTTACTTTTAATAGATATTTTGCTTTCTTGAATGTATGAGCCCAGGGAGAGTCCATATTGCTGGAAGTATAATTTATCTCTTGTGGAAGTTTAGAAGGAACAGTTGAAGTGTGAATGGTGACCAAATTTTCTTTCTCTTTTGCTATTAGCAAATAGGGTTATTCATCTTCATTTCTATTTACCAACCCTTTAGAGAGGCTTTTACTAAAACCTACAGCGTTAAAAAAAATCTCATGGGGTTTATCCTATTCTTGACATTAACTTCTGTTGTTTATGTTAGTATTATTAGATACTTTGAAAAGCTTAGCTCGTGTGTAGTCTTTGTATATTTGTGTCTACACTTTAGTTTTATCTTGAAAGTGTTAGGTTTTTAACTGTAATAATAAGATTTGTTTAGTGTGTTGATAGTTTCCCTCAAATTTGGAAAAATTTCAGACATTTTTTTCTTCAGGTTTTTTTTTTTTTTTAGCTTGTAATCTCTTTGGGCCCAATAAATGTATCCAGAAATTAAAATATTTACTGAAAGTGGAGAGAAACTTCATATACGATAACATGGCTACAATGCTGCTGCTGCTGCTAAGTCGCATCAGTAGTGTCTGACTCTGTGCGACCCCATAGATGGCAGCCCAACAGTCTCCTCTGTCCCTGGGATTCTCCAGGCAAGAATACTGGGGTGGGTTGCCATTTCCTTCTCCAAAGCATGAAAGTGAAAAGTGAAAGTGAAGTCCCTCAGTTGTGTCCAACTCTTCGCGACCCCATGGACTATAGCCTACGAGGCTCCTCCATCCATGGGATTCTCTACAATAACTGACACCAAAATAAAAGTATAAACAACCTCACTATTCTCTCTTTGAGGGATTCCAGTTATATGTATGTAAGGCTTTTTGATGTTATCCTTTTGTACATTGATGCCCTGTTTAGTTTCTGTCTTTTTCTATGTATATTTAATTTTGGATGTTTCATTTTTCTTTATCTTCAGCTTCACTAATCCTTTCTTTCACAGTGGTTAAACTGGTATTAATCCTATCCGCCAGTATATTTTTAAAAAATCTCAGATGTATACTTCTCATGTCTATAAGTTCACTTTAAAAAAAACTCCCCATTTCTCTCCTCATGCTTAATGCTTTTCTCTATTTTCTTGAATATATTTGTATTAGCTGTTTTAAAGTTCTTGTCCACCATTTTATCATCTGCACCATTTCTGAGTCTGTTTTTATTGATTGTTATTTCTCCTTGTTTGTATCCCTGGTAATTTCTCTTTGGATGCCAGACATTATGATTTTACACTGTTGTGTGCTGAATTTATTTTTTAATTTTTGTAAATGTATGGGAATTTGTTCTGGGATACAGTTATTTGAAAATAGTTAGATGCATTCATGGCCCTGGATGTTTTTAAAGATTAAAAAAAAATTTTTTTTCCACTCTGTGACTATACAAACTATTCACAGACCTGTGTGATCATTAGGGATTGCTCTGCCTGCGCCTTTCTAGTTGTTCTTTGCTTTGTTACACATATGCATTCATAAGTACTCAGCCAAAGTTTCAAGAGGAATTGCCTCTAGATATCAAGAGGCATATCTTTGTGCAGCTCTCTTCAGTGTTCTGCCTTGCCTTGGCCTTCTCAAAACTCTTAATTCTGTCTCTTCAACTCAGTGAGACTGCTTAGTTCCATTTGGGTTCCTCATTCCTATGCTGCAGCCTGAAAACTCAGGCGATAAGCTAGGGGCAATCTCAAGGATGACCTCACTTATTTTCTTTTGTGGATCCTTATTCTGTGCTGCCTATTGCCTAGTGTCTAAAATCCTTTGTTTCATTTATTTTGTCTATTTTTCCCATTTAAGATGGGAGGCTAAATCTGGTCCCTGTTAACTGTGGTGGTCAGAAGCTAAAGTGGTCTGGGGGGTATATGAAATCTCAAACAAAGAGGAATCATATTTCAAAGTTATGCTGTCATTAGAAATCTATATTATCGTTATGCCCAAACATAGTTTCAGAAATATTTTCCTTACTCTTTAGACACGTCATAAGCTCTTCTGATGATTAATTCTAGGACTGTTCTCATTGAAATCAAAATTGTAGGTAAAAATAATTTTCCTGTTTTTCTATTAAAGAACAGAATCTTACATAAGCTGTATATGGCAGTTATAGAACCATGCTGTTATCTGTTTAGCTTCCTGCAAATGTAGGAGAATTTTTTGCTCAGCCTGTCTAGGTAATAGTAGTTGAAACTGGACATCCTTTGCTCTTGCGTTATATCCTCCCCTGCTCTGAAGTCCTCGATGGCTCTTGCTTCTCTGTTTAAGTTGAATGAAGTCCGATCTCTTCCTAGCCTGAGTTTTACCATCTGAACTCAGTTTACTTTCAGGTTTATGTGTTCTCTCACTGTGATCAGAGCTCTTTTCCATTTAGGCTCATGTATGCATTCGTTTTCTCCTGTACTTGTATGCTTTGCTCCTTTTCTTTTCTGCTCCTTTGCTTACACCTCACTTAGTTTTTGTCATTAAACAAACCACCCCAAAGCTCAGGGTCCAAAATAATAATTCATAAACTATCCTGTGGGTTGCCAGTTTGACTGGGTTCAGCTGAATGGTTCTTTTGGTCTTGTTTGGGCTCATTTGCTCTCGTCTGTGTGAAGCAATCACCTAGCTTGGGTTTCTTCATTATCTTGGTCCCAAAACCAGACAAAGAGGGGGAAGTCTAGTGCATAAGTGCTTTTCAACCTTCTGGGTCGTATTTGTTGATGTCCCATTGACCAAAGCAAGTCATAGGGCCAACCCTAGTTTCCAGAATGGTGAAGAAACTCTACCTTTCAATGGCAGATGGAGCAAGGTCACATTGTTAAGGCATGTGTATACAGTAATGGGAGAATTTGGGGCTATTTTGCAATCACCAACCCACTATAAATTCTATTTAGCTCCTCTAAGAAACCTAGTATGATTATCTTAGCCCATGTCAATCTCCCTAGTTCCAGCTTATCATATGTGTCGGCCCTTGCAGTTTGATTTTGATTAACATATATTTTGCCTTTTTAATCCAGAAAATTATTAATACTATTAATTTCTGGTTTTATATTATGTGTTCTACTTCAAAAAATAATTTGGAAACAATTGTTTAACTTCTTCCTTTGATTGTAATCTCATTGAGGGCAAAACTATGCATTTATACTTCTTTTGTACTCTTCTATGTGTTTGTAAGAATTATTGAATGACAGTATGTTAAATTGGGCTTCCCAGGTGACGCTAGTGGTAAAGAATCCACCTGCTAATGCAGGAGACATAAGAGATGCAGGTTCAATTCCTGGGTCAGGAAGATTCCTTGGAGGAGGGAATGGCAACCCCCACCAGTGTTCTTGCCAGTATACCCATGGACAGAGGAGCCTGGCAGGTTACAGCCCATGGAGTCACACAGAGTTGGACACGACTGAAGCAACTTGGCACATACATTAAATTCAAAAGTCCACTCTCACTTATTTACTTGAGGACTACTTCTTTTCATTCAACTGTCTAGGTGGTAAAAGACATTTCATTCATTCTTCCATTCATTATTTATTCAATGATTATTCTGTGGTAGGTATTATACTAGGTACTGAGAATACAAAGATGAGACGAATTCTGCTCTTGACCTCAAGAAATTTATAGTTTTGTAGGAAGACTTTGTAAAGTGTCTTAGAAGACACATGATTTTGCAGTTGCTTGTAAGCCTGTTCTTTACTCTGAACCTGGATTTCAGCCTCATGCCCAACTCACAGGTTACCTGACTTGTCACCAGTATACAGATGGGGCAGTCTCTTGCTGTCCCACTGCTAGGTGATTGTTGCCTAATCTAGATTGTGTCTGGCTCTCCCTTCTCTGGTTTATATTACTGTTATTTGTTACTATTCTTTTTAAGAGTCATTAGTTACTCAGTCGTGTCCGACTCCTTCCCACCCCATGGACTGTAGCCCGCCAGGCTCCTCCTTCTATAGAATTTTCCAGGCAGGAATACCAGAGTGGTTGCCATTTCCTTCTGCAGGGGATGTCCGGACCCAGGGATTGAACCCAGGTCTCCAGCATTGCAGGCAGACTCTTTACTGTTTGAGCCCCCGGGGAAGCCCTAATCATAGGGTATGTAAAACGTGTGTGTACAATTTAAAGAGGAAAGCCAAGTGGGCAAGAAATAGAACATTGCCAGTATATTAGAAGCCCTTTCTTTATCTCATCCCCCTTTTCTTGTGGTGGTTTAGTCACTGTCGTGTCCAACTCTTGATCTCATGGACTATAGCCTGCCAGGCTCCTCTGTCCATGGGATTTTCCAGGCAAGAATACTGGAGTGGTTTGCTATTTCCTTCTCTAGTGAATCTTCCCGATCCAGGGATCAAACATGTGTCTCCTGCACTGCAGGCAGATTCTTTACCGACTGAGCTACCAGGGAAGCCCTTTTCTCACTCCAAAGGAATTCATTCTTACACTTTTTATGAAAAATCATTTTCTTGTTTTATTCTTTATAGACTTACTACCTATATTTGCACCCCTATTTATCATAGTTTAGTTTTGCTTATTTTTGAACTTTATGTGGAAGGACTTACATTGTATGTATACTTTTGTATTGCTTGATTTTTTTCAATATCTATTGTCTTACCTAGTGGCTCAGGGTAGAGAATCTGCCTGCCAATGTAGAAGACATCGGTTTGATCCCTGGGTCAGAAAGATCCCCTGGAGAAGGAAATGGCAACCCACTCCAGTGTTCTTGCCTGGAGAATCCCATGGACAGAGGATTCTGGTGGACTACAGTCCACAGGGTCGCAAAAGAGTCTGTTACACCTTAGCAACTAAACAACAAACAACACTTGAGTTTTTTCATGTAGTTTAGAGTAGCAGTAGCTTCTTCATTTTAGTATATTCTTCCAATAATGGTATTATTCGAAAGATATTCACTTCCTAATCCCTGAAACTTCTGAATATGTTACCTTATAGGTGGAATGAACTTTATAGGTATCATTAAATTAAAGCTCTGAGATGGGAAGATTATTCTTCATTATCCGCTTGGGCTTAGTGTACTCACAAGGGGCCTACAAAAAGGCATATATATTTTGTCAGAGGGAAATAAAGAGATGTGATGATGGAAGCACGGGTCAGAGAGTTTTGAAGATGCTGACCAAACCACTCTAGTTTTGAAGATGGTGGATGAGGCCATGAACCTAAGAATGAAGACAACTTCCTGAAGTTGGAAAGGGCAAGGAAAAGGAATCTCCTCTAGATACTCTAGAAGGAGCATAGCCTTGCTGACCCCTTGATTTTAGCCCCAGGGGAAGTCTGGACTTCTGATCTCCAAAACTGTAAGACTGTAAATTTGTGTTGTTTTGCTGCTGAGTTTATGGTGATTTGTTATGTCAGCAGTAGGAAGCTACTACAATTTTTTACTGTATGAGTATAATTTATCCATTCTTCTCTTGCTAGACATTTGGGTTGTTTCCAGGTTTTGGTATTTATGGACAATGTGATTGAAAATTCTTGTACACAGTTCCTGGTACATGTGAGAAAAGAGTGTTTTTAGGATGTATACATAGGAAAAGTGTTGCTGGGTCATAGTTTGTGCATATTTCCAGCTTTACTTTGTAATAAAGAACCATTTTCCAAAGTACATTTCTACTAGCAGTGTATGAGTCTTTACTTTTTATATTTAAGTAAGTTCTTTTTTTATATTCACTATGACAATGCTTTCTTTTTTTAAGTAGGTGCGTACTCAAAATTTGCTTCAAGTCAAAACACATTTGGGAATGAATATATACTTTTTCCATCCTAGAAATAGTTTTATTTCCTTTTTAGTCAACCAATTTTTGTTAACTCTAAGAGCAAAATTATAACAAATCAAATGCTATAATTTAATTTGAATCATAGTTGTAGAGTAATAATTTCTCTTGCTGAAAAAAACATTTTCATATCAATTTGATAAGTAGTAGTTGCATACTAGGTTTAAATTCTAGTCTTCCATGATTATTTCCTTTCATCAACATTCAAGCAATTCAGGGACTGTTTTGGACAGCATTATGTTTGTGATTGTGATTATTTCTTCTTCTGTTGGTTAAGAAGCATGCAAAATGATATATAATAATAAGTAATGTTACCATTTATTGGGTATAGTCAGTGTAGCAGGCACTGGGATGAATAAGCACTTTTACATATACCATATATTATGACTTTTAATCCTTGGACAAGGGAGCCTAGCAGGCTGCAGTCCATAGGGGCACAAAGAGTTGGACAGGATTGAAGCGATTTAGCACTCACTGAAGCTAAAAGACAATAACTGCAGTGTTATGTTAATTTCTCAGATAATACTCTTGTAGGGACTTCTGGTCATTAAGTGTGGTTTGATCCGGTTTATGGTTTTAGAATTCTTGTACACTTTTCATCCACCTGCCTATGTGTCCTATCCTTCTGATTTCCATTCTCCTTTTAGTTCTCATTTTTCCTCTCATCTGTTGTAACTCTATATGTGAGCCTGTGTGACTTTTTTAATTACATGCAGTTTAATGTCTCTTTTTCAGCTGGTTAACTAAATTACTTTACCAAATATCTATTGATTAACTGCAAACTTCATAATCTTTGATTATGGCAGAGGATTTAGTGACTATAATATGATCTTCATCATCACAGAGTTTGTAATCTAGGGGATTGTCAATATTTACTTATTAATTTGTTGGCTATTTTTCTTCTTAATCTTCTTCTACCAAGCAAATGTTTCAAATAATTTTTCACCACATGGTCTTTTACAAGTTGCATCTCCACTTAGTATGTTCTGTTCATATTTTGATCATCTTTGGTTCTGTTTTGGCAACACCTCCAGATTTAGCATCATTGTCTGAATTCATTAGCATGCTATTTACTTGTTATTTTAAGTCTTTGAGAGTATTGCCAAGAAGGAATTATTTCATTTCTCTCTTGCAGTATCTCATTTTCCCTCACCCAGATTATTTTAAGTCTATTAGTGTTACTTAAAAAATGAACCACAATTATTTGACAGCATCGATGCTGCAGCCAAATTACATTAATTTTCTCAGATATAATCTGTGATATGGAATCAAAAAGAACCTGTGGGTTGTGTACAACTTTGAGAAACTATTGTCTTATAACATTGATATACATTGATATACATATACATTGATATACGTAGATAGCATTAGTTATCTATGGCTGCATAACAAATTACCTCAAACTTAGTGTTTTAAAACAGCAACATTTATTATTTCAGAATGTCTGTGGGTAAGGGTTTTGTGTGTTACTCAGCTGACTATTCTGTTTCAAGATCAACCACAGGCTACTACTATTAAGGTAGGCTTTAGTCATCTCAAGGCTCAACTGCTGCTGCCGCTGCTAAGTTGCTTCAGTCGTGTCCGACTCTGTGCGACCCCATAGACGGCAGCCCACTAGGCTCCCCTGTCCCTGGGATTCTCCAGGCAAGAATACTGGAGTGGGTTGCCATTTCCTTCTCCAATACATGAAAGTGAAAAGTGAAAGTGAAGTCGCTTAGTCCTGTCCGACTCTTCGCGACCCCATGGACTGCAGCCTACCAGGCTCCTCCATCCATGGGATTTTCCAGGCAAGAGTACTGGAGTGAGACTGGGGAAGGTTCTATTTCCAAGCTTACTCCAGTAGTTGGCATGATTCCATTCCTTGTGGGTGGTTGGACTGAGGGCTCAGGTACCCTTTATAAATGGAATCATATGTTAGCAGAGGTTGTCCTAGTATATGGGTCTTTCCTTGAGGCACCATGACAGCTTTCCTCATCAGAGCAAGTAGGAAGAGCTATAGAGAGATAATAAGCAAGGTAGATGTCACTTGGTGACATCTAGATGGGAAGAGCATCCTGTCATTTGTGCTGCATTCTATTCATTACAGGCAGGTCACTGGATTCATCTACACTCAAGGGGAAGGGGCAATAGTATGAGATAGGGATTATTATGAGCCATTTTAGAAGCCATACTATACTGCTTCTAAAGTATACCAAGGTATACTATATACCTTGATAGCTTATAGGATTCTGGGCTTTTCCCTTAGGGTTCAATTTCTAGTTGGAACAGGTATATTTTTTAGCTTTATACCAGTCTCTTGAAGGACTCCACCCAGGATACTGGGGGCTTCCCAGGTGGCACAGTGGTGAAGAATCTACCTGCCAGTGCAGGAGAGGTCAGAGATGAGGGTTTAATTCCTGGATTAGGAAGATCCCTTCAAGTAGGAAATGACAACCCGCTCCATTATTCTTGCCTTGAGAATTCCATGGACAGAGGAGCCTGGAGGGCTACAGTCCATAGGTCACAGCTCCCTTCCCATCCAGGCTGCCACATAACATTGAGCAGAGTTCCATGTACTATACAGTAGGTCCTTGTTGGTTTTATGCATTTTAAATATAGCAGTGTGTACATGTCCATCCCAAACACCTTAACTCTGCCTTCCCCCAGCAACCATAAATTAATTCTCTAAGTTTGTGAGTCTGTTTCTGTTCTGTAAGTAACTTCGTGTCATTTTTTAGATGGCCACATATAAGGGATGTCATATGATATTTAACCTTCTCTCTGACTTCACTCAGTATGACAGTCTTTAAGTCTATCCATGTTGCAGCAAAGGCATTATTTCATTCTTTTCAATGGCTGAGTAATATTCCACTCATAATATTCTTTTATAATCATACCTTCATCCTACCTCTAACTCTTGGCAACCACTGATCTGTTCTTTGTCAATCTACTTTTATTTTTTTGAAATTGTCATATAAATATAATCATACAGTATGTAACTTTTGGAGACTGGCCAGTGATGTCAAACATCTTATCATGTATTTATTTCCAGTCAATATAACCTCTTTGGTGAAGTGTCTATTTTTTGCTTCATTTTAAATTGGGTCATTTGTTTTCTTACAGTTGTATTTTAAGTGTTCTGTATGTGTTTGGATACAAGCCCGTGGTTGGATATTATGATTTGCACACATTTTCTTCCAGTATGTAGCTTGTCTTTTCATTTTCTTAACAATGTCTTTCACAGAGTATAAGTTTTCAGTTTTAGTAAAGTTCAATTTATCAGGTTTTTTTTCTTTTATGAAATGTGATTTAGATATCATGTCCAAAACCTTTTGCACAAAGTTTATTTTTAAATGTTTTGTATTTTACATTTAGATCTGTGATACATTTTGAGTTAAGTTTTATATGTAAGGTTTGAGGTTTCAGATTGAGGTTTTTTCCATACAGCTTACAACTGTTCCAACACTTTGTTGGAAATTCTGTCTTATCTGTGTCGAGTGGCCTTTCCGTCTTTGTCAAATATCACTTGGCTTAGAATAGGCAAAGCTATAGAGACAGAAGATAGATTAGCGGTTGCCAGGGACCAGGGAAAGGAATGAGTAGAGTGACAGCTAATAATTATGAAGTTTCTTTTGGGGTTGGTGAAAATGTTCTGGAATTGGATAGTGGTGATGAATACACAACTTTGTGAATATACTACAAACCACTGAATTGTATACTTTAAAATACAGTATGTGGATTATACTTGCATTTTTAAAAAGCTGAAAATTTAATTGAACTATTTGTGTACATCTGTTTTTGCACTCTATTGTATTTCATTTATTTGTGATATGACTGTCCCTTTGCTGATAGCACACTGGCTTGATTATTGTAACTATATAGTATTAAGTCTTAAATTCATGTGCTGTGATTCCTCCAACTTTATTACTGTTTTTCAAAACTATTTTAGATATTTTAGTTCCTTTCAGTTCAGTTCAGTTGCTCAGTCGTGTCCGACTCTTTGCGACCCCATGGATTGCAGCACACCAGGCCTCCCTGTCCATCACCAACTCCCGGAGTTCACCCAAACCCATGTCCCTCGAGTCAGTGATGCCATCCAGCCATCTCATCCTCTGTCGCCCCCTTCTCCTCCTGCCCCCAATTCCTCCCAGCATCAGAGTCTTTTCCAGTGAGTCAACTCTTCGCATGAGGTGGCCAAAGTACTGGAGTTTCAGCTTTAGCATCATTCCTTCCAAAGAACACCCAGGACTGATCTACCTTTCCACATAAATTTTAGAATCAGCATGTCTATGTAATGGCTTTTCCTTGAATTTCAGTTGGAATATTGTTAAATATATTGATCAATTTGAGCAGCTTTTTTTTAATGTCCTTTTTCAGGTTGAGAAAATTCCATTCTACTCGTAGTTTACTAAGAGTTTATATCATGTGACTTGAATTTTGTCAGATGCTTCTCCTGCATTAAATAATAATTATGTTGTTTTCTGTTTTAGACTGTTAATCTAATTAATTTTATGAATTGATTTTTGAATATTAAACAAATCTTACTTCCCCAGAGTAAACCATGTCGCTGAAGTGTAATGCTTATTATGTATTTCTGGATTTAATTTACTAATATTTTATTGAGAATTTTTGTGTCTATGTATATGGACAGGGAGGCCTGGCATGCTGTGGTTCATGGGGTCGCAAAGAGTCGAACACGAGTAACTGAACTGAACTGATAGATGTTCATGGGGAAGATTGGTTTTTCTTGCATTGTCTTTTATTGTTTGTTTTTTTTTTAATCATTTTTATAGTTTCCACACTAGGCATTACTATTTTCTTCTCCAGCTTTATGACTGTTTTCATATCAGGCTAATGCTGTCTTCATAAAATGAATTGGGATATATTTCTTACCCTTCTATTTCTGGAAGAGATTGTATAGATCTTTTTTTTTTTAACATTTGATAGAATTTGGCAGTGGAAAAATCTCTGTATTCTTTTGTGGGAAGGTTTTGAATTATGGGTTCAGTTTTTTTAACAGGACAATTCAGACTTTTCCTTTCGTCTTGGGTGAATTGTTAGGTTTGCAGTTTTTGAGAAATTGGTCCATTGTTGTCCAGGTTATGTGTGCAGTATTGATCTTTTATACTTTTTAATGTTTGTAGAGTCTATAATGATAAGTCCTGTTATACAAGTTTTTAATGTTTTAATTTTCCCTCCAACCAGGGCTTTAGCTACATCCCACCAAATTTTGTTGTGTTTTAATTTTTATTCAAGTAAAATATTTTCTAATTTACCTAAAGACTTTTTCTTTAATCTGTGGATTATTTAGAATAGTCTTTGTCAAACTTTTTTTTTAAAAAGTCCAAGTAGTAAATATGATAAGACCTGAGTCTATACTCAGTTGTAGTTACTTAAATCTGCTCTAGTAGTACAAAAACAGCCGTAGGCAACACAGAAATGAATGGGCATGGCATTATTCCTATAAAATTTTACTTACCACAATCAATCACCCAGCTTTGGTATTTTTGTTTAATTTCCAAATGTTTGTAAGAGTTTTCTATTATCTTGCTGCCATTGATTTTTAGCTTAATTTCATTAATATTCTGTATGTGATTTTATTTAACTTTGTTGAGGTTTATTTTGTGACCTAGGATATGACACATCTGTCTTGGTTCCATGTGCACTTGGAAAGAATGTGTATTCTGATTTTGTTGGAGTGTTATATAAATGTACATTAGTTTCAGTTGGTTGATGGTTACTTTCTGATTCAGTTCTCTTTCATCAAATGAATGTCTTAAAATGCAATTCAATTCTGACACTAACTGCTTGGAGTTAATGACATCATACAGGCTAAGGGGCTCAGTTCCACAAGACTGCCCCCACTTCAGACTCTAGCTTGAAGTATATCTTCTAGTCCTGAGTATCCTCAAGCCATTCATACTTTGCCTGGCTGGCAGTGAATTTGGTGTATCTTACAGGTTCAGTAATTTTCTAGAACAACTCAAAGAACTCTTAAAAGTTCTATACTTAGGATTGTGCCATGTGCTCAGTCATGTCCAACTCTTTGTGACCCCATGGACTGTAGCCCGCCAGGTAGAATATTGGAGTAGGTTGCCATCCTCTAGAGGACCTTCCCGACCCAGGGATCAAACCCAAGTCCCCTGTGTCTCCTGCATTACAGGCAGATTCTTTACCTGCTGGAGCTGTTGGGGAAGCCCCTATACTTAGTATTACCATTATATTATAAAGAATAAAAATGAACAACCAGATGAACAGGTACATAGGGCCAGTTTGTAAGGATTCTAAGCACAAGAACGTCTGTCCTTGTGGAATCAGGGTACACCACCCTCTCGGTACATCAATATGTTCACCAACCAGGAATCTCCCTGAGGCTTGTTTCTCAGTGTTTTTAATATCAAGATTTCATTAGACAGACATGAGAAATGAAATCATTGTCCATGTAATTGAGTTCACATCTCCAGGCCCACTCTCCCTAGAGGTTGGAGATTAGAGATTGGGCCAAACGTTTAAAGCCTCTAATCACGTGTTTGGTCTACCTGATGACCAACCCTAATCTGAATTGATCTAAGAGTCCCTTCAGGAGTCCCCTCATTAGCATAACAGGCATTCTTGTCATTTAGTAAATGCCAAGCTCTGTGAAGGAGCTGGAAATAAAGGTTTATAGACCAAATATAAAGACCCAATATGTTTTTATTATACCATAGTAGTGTTGTTCAGTTCTCTTCACATATCTTGCTGGTTTTTTATCTGTTTTATTTCTTTTGAGGCAGGAGTGATGAAGTCTCTAATTATGAGTTTGTCTGTTTCTTCACCTTGCTCATGTGATTCATGTATTTTGATGCTGTTTTTAGATGCATGCACATTTATAGTTTCTTTGTAAACTGGCCTTCTGTGGTTATGTGATGTCCCTCTTTATCTCTGGGGATTTTCTTTGCTCTGAAGTCTACATTGTCTGATAGTAATATAAACAGTTCTGACTTAATGGTTCAATTTGCAATTTTTCAACTTTACGCTGGTATGAAAGTGATATGGATTGAGTAGAAACCAATCATGATGAACACATTTACAGCCATTCTGTTCCTATAGAGCCATTCTGTTTTTCACTTCCAATAATGCATTCAGCAAATTACATGAGATATTCAACATTTCATTACAAAATAGACTTTTTAGATTATTTTGCTTGATTGTAGGCTAATTTAAGTGTTCTAAGTACTTTTAAGGTAGGTTCGGCTAAGCTTCAATGTTTGGTACATTAGGTGTTTTAAATGCATTTTGACTTACAGTATTTTCAACTTAATGATGGGATACCCCATCTATCATAAATCAAGGAAGATTTGTATAGGTTCTCCAGCTTTATGTGTGGTATATCTTTCCCCATTCTTTTGCCTTTTAAATTCATAAATAACTTTATAATGATACTTATATAATAAAAGCAAAACTCATGAAACTCAAAAGTTCTCAAAGAAATTGAAATATAATAATTTAAAAACCAATATAGACTGACAGAGAAGAATTTTAAAGATGTAGTAAACAGTTGAATATCAAATAGACAGCCTTACTTCTAAATTCTATTTTGTTACATTAAATTATATTTGAACAGGAGGTCCCATACTGGAAATTCTGGAAACTGGTACATTACATTTTTATGTGGTTAAAGTTAGTGATGTATTACCATGTTGTAGCTACTGCTGCCTTAATATGAAGTCATGTTCAATATATTTTGAAGTGAAATAGCTGTAAGTTAATCTATTCTGCCAGGCTACAAAAATGTCACCAAAATTTTGCTGATGGCATGCTAATGTGTCAAGACTGAACTGTTTAGAGGGTAAAGAGAACTGGAGCAAAAATGAGCATATGTTTGCTTTTAGCCTAAGTTTTCTGTTATTTTTGAAGTGAGTTTCTTGTAGAAATCATACTCATCTTCATAATCTCTGTCTTTTCAGTTGTGTGTTTAGGCCATTTCTATTTAAGGTAATTACAGGTATATTTGAGTTTAGCCCTAAGCATTTTATTATTTTTGTCTTATGTTTGTGGTCTCTGTTTTTGTTCTCCTGTTTCTCCTTTCTTAGCTTTTTTTGAATTATCCTAACATGTTTTGGTTTTCCACTGTATATTTCATCTCTTTTACTTTTTGTTATATCTTTTTTAATGGTTCTTCTAGGGTTTCAATATACCTACTTAATTTCCACAATCTACTAGAATTATTATATCACCACTTCAAGTAGAGTACAGAAGCCTAATCACTGTCATATAGGTCTCTTTACTATTCTGTCTTTTCATTGTGATTGTCTCGTTCAGTTCAGTTCAGTCGCTCAGTCATGTCCGACTCTTTGTGAGCCTGTGGACTGCAGCACGCCACGCCTCCCTGTCCATCACCAACTCCCGGAGCCTACCCAATCTCATGTCCATTGAGTCGGTGATGCCATCTAGTGATTCATCCTCTGTCATCCCCTTCTTCTCCTGCCTTCAATCTTTCCCAACATCAGGGTCTTCTCAAATGAGTCAGCTCTTCACATCAGGTGGCCAAAGTATTGGAGTTTCAGCTTCAACATCAGTCCTTCCAGTGAACACCCAGGATTGATCTCCTTTAGGATGGACTGGTTGGATCTCCTTGCAGTCCAAGGGACTCTCAAGAATCTTCTCCAACACCACAGTTCAAAAGCATCAATTCTTCAGCACTCAGCTTTCTTTATAGTCCCAACTCTCACATCCATACATGACTATTGGAAAAACCATAGCCTTGACTAGACGGACCTTTGTTGGCAAAGTAATGTCTCTGCTTTTTAATATGCTCTCTAGGTTGGTCATAACTTTCCTTCAAAAGAGTAAGCACTTTTAATTTCTTGGCTGCAGTCACCATCTGCAGTGATTTTGGAGCCCCCCCAAAATAAAGTCAGCCACTGTTTCCACTGTTTCCCCATATATTTGCCATGAAATGATGGGACCAGATGCGATGATCTTAGTTTTCTGAATCTTGAGCTTAAGTCAACTTTTCACTCTCCTCTTTCACTTTCATTATGAGTCTCTTTAGTTCTTATTCACTTTCTGCCACAAGGGTGGTGGCATCTGCATATCTGAGGTTATTGATATTTCTCCCAGCAGTCTTGATTCCAGCTTGTGCTTCATCCAGCCCAAGCACATCATGTACTCTGCATATAAGTTAAATAAGCAGGGTGACAATATACAGCCTTGACATACTCTTTTTCCTATTTGGAACCAGTCTGTTGTTCCATGTCCAGTTCTAACTGTTGCTTCCTGACCTGCATACAGATTTCTCAAGAGGCAGGTCAGGTGGTCTGGTATTCCCATCTCTTTCAGAATTTTCCACAGTTTATTGTGATCCACACAGTCAAAGGCTTTGGCATAGTCAATAAAGCAGAAATAGATGTTTTTCTGGAACTCTCTTGCTTTTTCCATGATCCAGCGGATGTTGGCAATTTGATCTCTGGTTCCTCTGCCTTTTCTAAAACCAGCTTGAATATCTGGAAGTTCATGGTTCACATGTTGTTGAAGCCTGGCTTGGAGAATTTTGAGTATTACCTTACTAGCGTGTGAGATGAGTGCAATTGTGCAGTAGTTTGAGCATTTGGGGGGATTACCTTTCTTTGGGATTGGAGTGAAAACTGACCTTTTCCAGTCCTATGGCCACTGCTGAGTTTTCCAAATTTGCTGGCATATTGAGTGCAACACTTTCGCAGCATCATCTTTTAGGATTTGAAATAGCTCAACTGGAATTCCATCACTTCCACTAGCATTATCTTGTTAGTTATATCTGTATACATTGAAAATTGTTTTAGATAGTGTTAGAATTTTAGCTCTTAGTTTTCAAGCATGGTTTTTTAAATTAAGAGGAGATTAGTCTATTGTATTTACCTAGATTTCTGTTTTTCTTCATTCATTCCTGTTAGTCCAAGTTCCCCTCTGTCATATATTTTTTTTCTCTGAAGAAATTTCTTTGGTGATCCTTTCACAGCAGCTCTGCTGACAATACATAACCTTAATTTTCATTTATCTAAGAGTGTCCTTATCCCTGAAGGATATTTTCTCTGGGCATAGAATTCTGGTTGACAGTGCTTTTTTACTTTAAGTACTTAAAAAATGTTTTTCTGTTTCTTGTTGACCTCCATGTTTTATTATGAGAAAGTCACAGTCAATTGAATTACTGTTCCCAGTAAGTAATATGTCATTTTTCTTTGGCTGTTTTTAAAAAAACTGTTTGTTTATGGTCACGTGGAGTCTTACTTGCCAGTCAGAATCTTTTGCTGCAGCACACGGATTCTGTGGCTGTGGCACATGGCCTCAGTAGTTGCAGTTGCACGGCCTTAGTTGAGTTGCACAGGCTGAGTAGTTGTGGTGTGCAGGCTTAGTTGCCCTGTGGTATGTGGAATATTAGTTCCCCACCCAGGGATCAAATCCAGGTTCTCTGTACTGGAAGATGGATTCTTAACCACTGGATTATTAGGGAAATAGTTTTTCTTTGTGTTTAACTTTCAGCAGTTTGGTTTTGATGTGTTTGGAAATGGATTATTTTGTGCCTATCCTGTTTAATTAAAGTTCTTCAGTCTATTGTTTTATGTCTTTCATGAAACCTTTGAGAGGTTATTTTAGCCATTATTGTAGATTTTTTTTTTCTGCCTTGCAATATACCTATGAAAAGTGAAAGTCACACGGTTGCATCTGACTCTGTGATCCCATGGACTGTGGCCTGCCAGGCTCCTCTGTCCATGGAATTCTCCAGGCAGGAGTACTTGAGTGGGCTGCCATTTCTTTCTCCAGGGGATCTTCCTGACCCAGGGGTCAAACCTGGGTCTCCTGCATTGCAGGCAGATTCTTTACCAACTAAGCTACTAGGGAAGCTCTATAATACGTTTTAAATAACAGAATTGATATAATTTCTAACAGCAGAACTACTAAATGTAGTTTTAAGATTTCTTTATAATTCTTTTTTTACTTAAGATATATCTGATTAGGAATTATGCAATCAAAATAAAGCCCCTTGAATTTTCTGTGTGATAATGCCACATACTTGATATGCAGAGGGTTCTTGGTTTATTTTTAATTTTTAGAGATTGTACTCCTTTCATTTTTAGTATTTTTTTCTCTTGATTTATCTTTTGTCTTGAACAAAGAAGTCACCACTCAGTGTCTGAACAAAATGCTATATTTATTGCTCTCATTCAGAGGAGATCTGTGAAACTTAGAGTTCAGGGATTGGTGAAGTGGGACTGTTTAGGAAGTGGTTGAACTTTTGATAAATGTGGTTATGAAATGTGGTAAGTTAGTTGACCTTCTGAAGTGTGGTTACTAGTTTGAAGCTGTCATTGATAAGACTGGGATGAGTTTAAAGCAGGTTCTGATGATTACTTTTTGCTCTTGTTCAGTTGCTAAGTCGAGTCCGACTCTTTACAACCCCACGGACTGCAGCACTCCAGGCTTCCCTGTCCTTCACTATCTCCTGGAATTTACTCAGACTCATGTCCGTTGGGTCAGTAATGCTAGCCAACCATTTCACCCTCTGATGCCCTCTTCTCCTCCAGCCCTCAGTCTTTCCCAGCATCAGGGTCTTTTCGCTGAGTTGGCTCTTTGTATCAAGTGGCCAGAGTACTTGTTGCTATGGTACTTTGTTGAATTTGGAGTATAGGAATTTTTTTCTCATATGTAAAACAACGATTTTCATTCCAGAATCTAAACTGTATCACAAAGTACATTCTTAGAAGTCTTAACTTATATCTGTATCCTCTCTATCATATTTTCTCCTTCTGGGAAAGGTTGGCAAACAGTGACCTGCAGGCCACGTTTAACCACCTGTCTCTTTTTGTAAATGAATTTTTGTTGGAACACATAGTGTTTTGTTTATGTATTGTCTATGTCTTCTTTTGTGCTAAAACGGCCAAGCTGAGTAGCTATGACAGAGATTATATGGCTTGTAAAAACTGAAATATTTATTATTTGTCCCTTTACTGAAAAAAATTTACTGATCTCTGCTATCATTTGTATCACTTTTTGGCTTTTCCTTCCTTTAAAAAAAAATGAAAGCAAATATGTTAATATACTTAACATTTACCCTTCTTTTTTACATAAAAGGTAGTATACTGTAAACACATCACTGCATCTTATTTTTTTTTCACTTAACAATTTATCCTGAAAGTCACTCTGTGTCAGTATATCTGTTATTCCTGGGCTAGTACTCCGTTACCTGAGTGAACCATTTTATATTCAACCAATATGGACTGTTAGTTTTCCCCTGGGCTTTTGTAATTGCAAATAATGTTATAGTGAAAAGGCTTATGAAGAATTCATTTCACATATTTTCACCATTGGACCTTGGAAATAAGTTCCCTGAAGTGGAATTGCTGGAGTGCATGCTAAATCGCTTCAGTCGTGTGCGATTCTTTGCTACTCCATGGACTGTAGCCCACTAGGCTACCCTGTCTATGGGATTCTCCAGGCAAGAATACTGGAGTGGGTTGCCATGCTCTCCTCCAGGGGATCTTCCCGACCCAGGGATCAAACCTGCATCACTTATGTCTCCTGCATTGGTAGGTGGGTTCTTTACCACTAGCACCACCTGGGAAGCCCTGCTAGATTGGAGTTTAAATGTAAATTATCTTATTATGCTGAATATTACCGGATTCTCCTCTAGCGGGCCCATAGTTTTGTGTTGTTTTTTTTTTTACTGTGATAAGGAACACACAACAAAATTTACCATCCTCATCATTTTTAAGTATACCCTCGGTTGTGTTAAGTGTATTTATTAGTGTTTCAAAATAGATTTCTAAAAGTTCTTTATCTTGCAAAGCTAAAATTCTTTTTTTTTTTTTCAAAGCTAAAATTCTATACCTATGTAACAACAGTACCCCTTTCCCCCCTCTCTCCACTTGCCCCTAGTAACCACCATTCTTCTATTTTCATGAGTTTGACTACTCTGGATATCTCATATAAATGGAATTATAAAAGTATTTGTCGTTTGGTGACTGGCTTTATCACTCAGCCATGTTGCAGTATGTGATAGGATTTCTTTTTTTAAGACTGAATAGTATTACATTGTATGTTATCAGTTCGGTTCAGTTCAGTCGCTCAGTCGTGTCCGACTCTTTGCGACCCCATGAATCGCAGTGCGCCAGGCCTCCCTGTCCATCACCAACTCCTGGAGTTCACTCAGACTCATGTCCATCGGGTCAGTGATGCCATCCAGCCATCTCATCCTCTGTCGTCCCCTTCTCCTGCCCCCAATCCCTCCCGGCATCAGAGTCTTTTCCAATGAGTCAACTCTTCACATGAGGTGGCCAAAGTACTGGAGTTTCAGCTTTAGCATCATTCCTTCCAAAGAAATCCCAGGGCTGATCCCCTTCAGATTGTATGTATACTACACATTTTCTTTATCCATACATCCGTAGATGGATGTGTGGGCTGCTTCCACCTTATGGCTATTGTGAATAATGCTGCTATGGGCTTGAGTGCACAAATATATTTGTCTGAGTCCTTGCTTTCAATTTTGGGGGTATATACCCTGAAGTGGAATTGCTAAATCATATGGGAATTGACTGCTTAATTTTTTAACAACTCCCAAACTATTTTTCATAGTGGCTGCATCATTTTATATCCTCACTCACAGTGTGCAAGTGTTCCAGTTTCTCCACATCCTTGTCACCACTTGATACTTTACTTTAATGGTAGCCATTGTAGTGGGTATGAGGCAGTTTTTCATGTGGTTTTGATTTGTAGTTTTGTAATGATTATAGATTTTGAGCATTTTTTTTTTCATGTGCTTTTTGGCTATTTGTGTATATTTTTGGAGAGATATTTATTCAGGCCTTTTGCCTGTTTTTAAATTGAATTATTGACTTTCATTTTGTTGAATTATTCTTTATATATTCTGGGTACTAGCCACATATTAGATACATAGTTTGCAGTTATTTCCCACAATTTCATAGGTTGTCTTTTGGCGTATAAAATTTAAAAAATTTTGATGGATTCCAATTTATCTATTTTCTTCAGTTTGTTGTGCTTTAGGTGTCATATCTCAGAAATCATTGCTTAATCCAAGGCCAGTGAAGACTTCTGCCAGTGTTTTCTTCCAAGAGTTTTATAGTGTTAGCATGTATATTTAGGTCTTTGATCCATTTTGAGTTAACTTTTATGTATGATGTTAGGTAGGGGTACAAATTCATTCTTCTTGCACGTGAGTATGTACTTGTCTCAGCTCCATTTGTTAAAATGAATTCTAGATCTTTTTAATCTGTGCATCTTTTGTTTTTTACTTTTAATATATAATATGGCAGATATACTGAGAAATAGTATAATGGATTTACATGTACCCATCATACAAAGTTTATGAAAATGCTGTTATTTTTATGTCATTTGATCCTCTGTCCCCTGTACAACTCCTTTCCCCTTAGAGTGTTTTAAGGCAAATCTAAGAGCTTTTATCACTTTGTTTCCCTCGTGGCTCAGATGGTAAAGAATCTGCATGCCATGCAGGAGACTCAGGTTTGATCCCTGGCTTGAGAAGATCCCCTGGAGAAGGGAAATTGGTACCCACTCAGGTATTCTTGCCTGGAGAATTCCATGGACACAGAGGAGCCTATTGGACTACAGTCCATGGGGTCTCAAAGAGTCGGACTTTTTCACTTTCAAGACCTTTTATCACTTTTTGCACTGGTAGTTTATGTATCTCTTACAGAGAAAGACTTTATAAACATAACTACACTACTATTATTACACCCTACAAAATTACCAATTGTTGCTTACTCAGTACATGCTTCAGTTCAGCTCAGTTAAGTCGCTCAGTTGTGTCCGACTGTTTGCGACCCCATGAATCACAGCACACCAGGCCTCCCTGTCCATCACCAACTCCCGGAGTTCACTCAAACTCATGTCCATCGAGTCAGTGATGCCATCCAGCCATCTCATCCTCTGTCGTCCCCTTCTCCTCCTGCCCCCAATCCCCCCAGCATCAAGGTCTTTTCCATTGAGTCAACTCTTCGCATGAGGTGGTCAAATTGCTAGTTGCTGCTTTAGGTTGATATATATATCTAATTTCTTATAGTGTGCAGTGTAAAGCTTTATTATTTTCCATGCCATTTGTTTTGGGTCATTATGTCATTTATATGGGCCATTTTGTTCTTTAGGATCTCCGTCATCATGGATTTAGCTCATTGTATCTTCATGTTGTCATTTAACATGTACCTCGATCACCCTTATTTTTGTAAACTTATAATCAAATCTAAAAGTTTGACTAGATTTAAGGGTTTTTTGTTTGTTTGTTTGTTTGTTTCAAGGCAAGAGACTTCATAGGTGATACTGAGAAAATTTTGTTGCATCTGTCAGAAAGCACTTCTTGTTTCATTGTCCTGGCTTTTAATGATGTTAAGGTTGACCAGTGAGTTCAACTTGATCCTTCCATATTAAAGTTCTCCATCCACTTTTTACATTATGGCTTTAGCAGCCATTGATGGTCATTGTCTAGATTCATTATGTAACCAGGAATTGGAAAATGGTTATTTTCTAAATCTATACGTTCTCTCGCATTTATTAGCTGTGACTGTTCTCTAAGGAAAAGTCACCCTCATCATCTTTTTGCCTCCCCAAAATACTGTTCATACTAGAAAGGCAGGATAAATGTTTTATTCTGTTTATTTGCCAATTATTAGAATAACGAGTTGTGCCCACACAATCTTGAAAATCGACCTCTAATATTCTTTTTTCTTTTTTGAGTGTCATTGTGAACTCATGGGTGTATGTATATATATATTTATATTTATATTTTTGATGTTTTACAATCATTGTATTCTTGTATATGCTCAAATTGTTTCCTCTTTGACAAATGAGAATTCCTTCCCTTGTCTCTGTTTTCCTTTTGATTTGCTAATACTGGTGGTGTTAACATTTTTGCTTTCTTATTTGATGAGATGCACCAGGTTGATTGTGCATAATTTCCTGTGCCAGACCTAGAATAAGCCATTTTTCCAAGGAGCCCTGATTTCTTTCAGTGGGATATGATGTTTAGAGTTCACACTCTGAAGGCAGGGGTTCTTATTGCTACTGGGTTATCATTGATTTTAGGTCTTCTCAGGTCAATGCTTATGTCAAATCTTCTACCGTAATCTGTCTGATACTTGTTATGTAGTTGATTCCTAGCGGCATTTCTTAGGAACAATATTATTTGGGTTCTCTGTGTTCATAACTGCTTCCCTTAGCCTTGAAGTTTACTTTGGCAGGGTAGACCATGCTTGGCTCACATTTCCTTGGATACTTAAATATGTAATAAGCTGTTTGTGCTGATGTCTGTTCTCAGCCTGATTTTTCCCCCTTATGTGTAATTTGGACTTTCTGCACCTGTGTCCAGTGAATTTTTTTTCCCAATTGAAATTCAGTAGTTTTACTAGACTGTATTTTGGCATTGGGTTTAATAAACAGCCCTTTTCTGTGGCTCATGTTTATTTCCTATGCATTTTAAGTGCATTATTAATATTAAAATTTTATTAGCTCTGGTGATGTTAAGATCTATCTTGCAACTTATTAAACTGTAAGCTGTTGTAAATTAGGCATTTTTTTCTTAGTAAAAGGTTGGACTAAGGGTAGTAGTCTGAGTCAACTGCCATTAACACCATGCTTGCCCTATAGTCTAGCAATCTCAGTTATTGTAAGTTATATTTGTGTAGTAATATTCAGTTCAGTCACTCAGTCATGTCTGACTCTTTGCAACCCCATGGGCTGCAGCACTCCAGGCTTCCCTGTCCATTACCAACTGCCAGGACTTACTCAAACTCATGTCCATCAAGTCAGTGATGCCATCCAACCATCTCATCTTTGTCATCCGCTTCTTCTCCCACCCTCAATCTTTCAGGGTCTTTTCCAGTGAGTCAGCTCTTCACATCAGATGGCCAGAGTATTGGAGCTTCAGATTCAACATCAGTCCTTCCAATGAATATTCAGGATTAATTTCCTGTAGAATTGGCTGATTGGATCTCCTTGCTGTCTAAGGGACTCTCAACAGTATTAGCATGGTGCAAAAGTAATTGCGGTTTTGCATTGTTGATCTTTGTTGTTTGATTTTGAGATGCCTTCTTAAATGTAATTATGCTGTACGTCATTTTAATGTGCATTTCTTACATTATGCTTTTTGCTAATGATTTATTCAGTTCAGTTCAGTAGTTCAGTCCTGTCCAACTCTTAGTGCCTCCATGAGCTGCAGCACGCCAGCCCTCCCTGTCCAACACCAAATCCCAGAGCCCACCCAAACTCATGTCCTTTGAGTCGGTGATGCCATCCAACCATCTCATCCTCTGTCATCCCCTTCTCCTCCTGCCCTCAATCTTTCCCAGCATCAAGGTCTTTTCAAATGAATCAGCTCTTCGCATCATGTGGCCAAAGTATTGGAGTTTCAGGTTCAACATCATACCTTCCAGTAAACACCCAGGACTGATCTCTTTTAGGATGGACTGGTTGGATCTCCTTGCAGTCCAAGGGACTCTCAAGAATCTTCTCCAACACCACAGTTCAAAAGCATCAATTCTTTGGCACTCAGCTTTCTTTATAGTCCCAACTCTCACAGCTATACATGACGACTGGAAAAACCATAGCCTTGACTAGACGGACCTTTGTTGGCAAAGTAATGTCTCTGCTTTTGAATGTGCTATCTACGTTGGTCATAACTTTTCTTCCAAGGAGTAAGTGTCTTTTAATTTCATGGCTACAGTCACCATCTGCAGTGATTTTGGAGCCCTGAAAAATAAAAGTCAGCCACTGTTTCCCCATCTATTTCCCATGAAGTGATGGGACCAGATGCCAGGATCTTACTTTTCTGAATCGAGCTTAAGCCAACTTTTTCACTCTCCTCTTTCACTTTCATCAAGTGACTCTTTAGTTCCTCTTCACTTTCTGCCATAAGGGTGGTGTCATCTGCGTATCTGAGGTTATTGATATTTCTCCCGGAAATCTTGATTCCAGCTTGTGCTTCATCCAGCCCAGTGTTTCTCATGATATACTCTGCATATAAGTTAGATAAGCAGGGTGACAATATACAGCCTTGACGTACTCCTTTTCCTATTTGGAACCAGTCTGTTGTTCCATGTCTAGTTCTAACTGTTGCTTCCTGACCTGTATACAGATTTTTCAAGAGGCAGGTCAGGTGGTCTGGTATTCCCATCTCTTTCAGAATTTTCCACAGTTTCTTGTGATCCATATAGTCAAAGGCTTTGGCATAGTCAATAAAGCAGAAATAGATGTTTTTCTGGAACTCCATTGCATTTTCCATGATCCAATGGATGTTGGCAATTTGATCTCTGGTTCCTCTGCCTTTTCTAAAACCAGCTTGAACATCTGGAAGTTCACGGTTCACATATTGCTGCAGCCTGGCTTGGATAATTTTTAGCATTCCTTTACTGCAATTGTAAGATGAGTGCAATTGTGCAGTAGTTGGAGCATTCTTTGGCATTACATTTCTTTGAGATCGGAATGAAAACTGACCTTTTCCAGTCCTGTGGCCACTGCTGAGTTTTCCAAATTTGCTGGCATATTGAGTGCAGTACTTTCACAGCATCATCTTTTAGAATTTGAAATAGCTCAACTGGGATTCCATCCCCTCCATTAGCTTTGTTCGTAGTGATGCTTCCTAAGGCCCACTTGACTTCACATTCCAGGATGTCTGGCTCTAGATGAGTGATCACACCATCTAGTGACCATGAGTGATTATCTGGGTCGTGAAGATCTTTTTTGTACAGTTCTTATGTGTATTCTTGTCACCTCTTCTTAATATCTTCTGCTTCTGTTAGGTCCATACCATTTCTGTCCTTTATTGTGCCTGTCTTTGCATGAAATGTTCCCTTGATATCTCTAATTTTCTTAAAGAGATCTCTAGTCTTTCCCATTCTGATCTTTTCCTCTATTTCTTTGCATTGATGGCTGAGAAAGGCTTTCTTATCTCTTCTTGCTATTCTTTGAAACTCTTCATTCAAATGGGAATATCTTTCCTTTTCTCCTTTGCTTTTCACTTCTCTTCTTTCCACAGCTATTTGTAAGGCCTCCTCAGACAGCCATTTTGCTTTTTTGCATTTCTTTTTCCTGAGGATGGTCTTGATCCCTGTCTCCTGTACAATGTCATGAACCTCTGTCCATAGTTCATCAGGCACTCTGTCAATCGGATCTAGTCCCTTAAATCTATTTCTCACTTCCACTGTATAATCATAAGGGATTTGATTTAGGTCATTCCTGAATGGTTTAGTGGTTTTCCCCACTTTCTTCAATTTAAGAGAGTTAAATGATTTATTATTTGGTGTTTACTTTATATTTATTTTAGACTCTATAAATGATGTTAGACAAAATGTGAATTTGAGCTCTTTTTTAATTTGTGTTCAAAATAAGTCATAGAGCAGGGTAGACAGCTCACAACATCAACAACACATTTGACCTAGCAACTGCTAATGACTGTACAGTGGTGGTTCAAGAAATTTTGCAAAGGAGACGAGAGCCTTGAAGATGAGGACATAGTGGCTGGCCATCGGAAGTTGACGTCAATAAATTGAGAGCCATCATCAGAACTGATCCTCTTAAAATTAAGCAAGAAGTTGCTGAAGTACTCAGCATTTGACCATTCTATGGTCATTTGGCATTTGAAGCAAATTGGAATGGTGAAAGAGCTCAATGAGTGGGTGTCTCATGTTCATGAGCTGACTGCAAATCAAAAAAATTGTCATTTTACAGTGTCTCTGTTCTTTTATTCTACACAACAACATGAACTGTTTTTCAATTGAATTGTGACGTGTGATGAATAGTGGATTTTATACTACAGCCAGCTTGGTGGTTGGTCCAAGAAACTCCAAAGCACTTCCCAAAGCCAAACTTGCACCACAGAAAGGTCATGGTCATTGTTTGGTGTCTGCTGCTTGTTTCTGATCCACTACAGCTTTCTGAATTCCAGCGAAGCCATTATATCTGAGAAGTATGTTCAACAAACTGAGGAGATGCACCGAAAACTGCAACACCTACAGCCAGTATTGGTCAACAGAATGGGCCCCGTTCTTCTCCACGATGATGCCCGACTGCACGTCGCACAATCAGCGCTCCAAAAGCTGAACAAATTGGGCTACGAAGGCTTGCCTTATCCGCCATCTTCACCTGACCTCTCACCAGTGGCAGCGGACTTCAGCTTCTTCAAAGTTCTCGACAGCTTTTTACAGGGAAAATGCTTCCACAGCCAGTAGGAGGCAGAAAATGCTTTCCAAGAGTTTGTTGATTCCTGAAGCACAGATTTTTACACTACAGGAATAAACCAACCTTTTTCCCATTGACAAAAATGTGTTGATTGTAATGGATCCTATTTTGATTAAGAAAAATGTGTTTGAACCTAGATATAATGATTTAAAATTCATGGTCTGAAATTAGAATTACTTTTGTACCAACAGAGTCTGACAGGACTGAGTGACTTCACTTTCAATATAATGCCTCTTTAATGTTTGGTTATTTCACTGGGCTCTGTAATGGAAAGGTAAGCACTTTTTTATATGCACTAAACAGATTTTAGAAGTGAGATTTGGGATTTCCCCCTTTCCAGCCAAGCAACTGAATTAATATATAGAATTAGTAGTACTTCTGGGTGCTGGAATGTTTGTGTTAATTAGTTAGTCCTGATATGCTGCTCCTGTTTCTTTTGTTTCAGGTTAAATGGAAACCACCCTTGGGAGCCGGATGCCTGTGTAGCCATTCTACCACATCAGTGAATTGCAATGAGTGGAGGAGGAGAGCAGCCGGATATCCTCAGTGTTGGAATCCTGGTCAAAGAAAGATGGAAAGTAGTAAGTATACATCAGGAAAAGAGATGGGTGGGGTAGGGGGAAGGAGGAGGCTTTGGTATCTTGATAAAAGTAACATTTCATTAGGAAATAATACATATATTGCTTATATGCCTAAAGCAGTTACTTTTGTTTCTTTTCCTGTGATTAGGTTTTGTTTATACCCTAATTGTCCTTCTTGCTCCTTCAGTTCAGTTCAGTTCAGTTCAGTCGCTTAGTCGTGTCCGACTCTTTGCGACCCCATGAATCACAGCACACCAGGCCTCCCTGTCCATCACCAACTCCTGGAGTGCACTCAGATTCATGTCCATCGAGTCAGTGATGCCATCCAGCCATCTCATCCTCTGTTGTCCCCTTCTCCTCCTGCCCCCAATCCCTCCCAGCATCTTGCTCCTTATAGTAATAAATTTTCCTAACCTCTAATAGCTACTATTGAGTAAGGTAAATAAAAGTATACTTAGGGAAAGAACAATTGAAAAAACTTCAGTGTAATGCCCTTTTTATTTTTTAACATTTTATTAAGGAAGATTGTTAAGTGTATGTTAAAATAGCATGACTGTTATAAAGAACCTCCAGGTACCCATGCCTCAGCTTAAACAGTTATAGATTGATAGTCAGTTTTGCTTCATCTCTTTAACCTCTCTCCTAAAATATTTTTAAATTGTTCTTTCTTATTTTTTAATTATGAAAATATGATAACACATTTACAGGAGATGTGGAAAATACAGAGCAAAGTTACATATGGTCCCAGTATATATTACAGTCATTTGTTTTAAGTAGATAAATTAAGATTCTTAGTTGGAGTTTCAATATCAAACGCTCAGAAATTAATAGGATGACTGTACAGAGAAGTAGAATATAGTATACCTTAAAAACACTATAAACCAATTCGACACAATTAAGATTTATACAGTTTTCACACAACAGTTGGATACAAATTCTGTTGAAGTTCCCATTGACTGTAAACTAGGAAACACTGGAACATAGCCAGAGACATAAGATCAGGTGCAGAAATTTCATGGTCTTAAAGGTATAGAAATCATACAGAATCTGTTCTTTTATTTCAGTGATCACTATCAAGAGATATTTGAAAATAACCCACATATTTTCAAGTACAGTGTGACATTTACCAAGAGAGCACTTTAACTTAGCCTTTGAAAGCCTCAATAAAGTTAGAAGACTGAAAAACATAGAAGGTGATTGCAGAGAAGAAAGCATTTCAATGAGAAATTAATATCAAAGATACTTTTAAAAATCCCATGTATTTGAAAATTAAATATCCATTTTTAAATGAGGGGTATATCTAAGAACCCATAACATGGAAAATTAGAAATATTTGTAATAGAATAAAAATGAAAAAACAATTTACCAGAATCTGTTGCATGCAGCTGAAGCTGCTAAATGCAGTTAAATATAATGTGGAGTCTTAAATAAGGTATGAAAACAAATAATGGACACGAGCATAAAATTTTGTGAAGATTTGAACAAAATCTGTACTTTAGTTAATAATACTGTATCACTTGTTAACTTCCTGTGTTTTTTTAACAGCATAATATTTCTTAATATTCTCAGAATTAGATTAGAAGTTTCAAGCCTCATTCACATTTTTTTAACACTAAGATAATAAACTTTCTAGACTTCTAGCAGTAATACTAGATGCCAAAATATATGGAACTATATCAAAATTTTGAGTGAATATAAATTAGAAATCTAGCATTCTATCATACTGAGTCAGACAAATGGAATCAAAATGTCATGAATTTTTTAGGTAGGCAAAAATTCATAAGTCTTCTAAAATATATGTATTATACATACTCTATATAGATTTATATATGTATATACAAAAGCTTTTCTACTATACTTTGCTTGAGAAAGAACATCAAAAAAAACGGAGTGATGGAGAAATGGGAAAACATACCAAATGAAATGGGAGCACTGAATATGAAATAGAAAAACTGAGACAAACTAGATAAAAGTAAAAGATCATCATAGAGTCCAGTTTTGGGTTTTTTTTAAAATATTTTTAGTAACTGGGACAGACCTAAAACCGCAGCTTCTGGAAGAACCATTTGTTCTTGCCAGTGTTGTTTGTGTCTCTCCTCAAATTTGACCTTTGCCTCTCATGGAGCCCTGCGTTTGAGAGCGGATCTCTGAAGACATCCTTGTTGACAACAGTTTTGTCCAAGGGGATATTCGGAGAGTACCTTGTCATAATGAGGTGACTATAATTATAAACTTTCACAAAAGACTTGATCTTTGACCTCTTGGTGATTTTCTTCTTGCCCATGGAAGCTCTCACTTTGCAGGGATAGCGATCAATTCCAGCCACCAGAGCATGACTGTAGGGTCAGTCTGAGGTGCCATCATCAATATTCTTCACGACGACCGCTTTGCGTCCAGAGTAGCGACAGGCCAGGACCAGCACTACCTTCCCAGGTTTCATAAACTTGCCCATTTAGGCAGCTACTACTCGGGACTACAGCAGAAAGCAAGAAAGGGCACTTCTGCTAACCTTTCACCCCAGGAAGCATGATCTCACTTCCTAGTTGTTTTTAAACATTAAAAACAGATCTCTCCCAAAATATTTTGAAGGAAATCTTTTACCTTACTTTTCTCTATGCACATAAAATGGAATCATCACATTCAGGAAAGCAGTGTCATTAATATCATTAGATATCCTTCCAACTTTCACATTTTCCTAATTGTTTTGTAAAGTTTTTTTAACAGTTGAATCACATCCAGGTGAAGTCTGGATATTTCAGTTGTTTGATATACTTAAGTTTCCTTTAATTTCTAAGTTCCTTTTTATCTTTCTTTTTTTCTTGCAGTTTATTTTTTGAAGAAACTAGGTTATTTGCCTGTAGAATTTTCCATAGTTTGGGTTTTTTCTATTGTTTCCACATGGTGTTAATATGATTCTCTGTCTTGTGTATTTTATGTAAACTGTTGGTTATATAGAGAGGCTTGATTAGATCTGACTTCAGGTTTGTTTATTGAGGTAGGGGCTTCCCCCCCACCGCCCATAAAGGGTACTGTTAACTTTGGATGGGAGGCACATAATGTCTTATTGCCCATCATTTTGTTAACACTACTGATCATCATTGTCTAGGTCTGTTAATTCAAAGGGATGGCAGATTGGTGATATTCTGTCATTCCTTCATTCATTAGTTGAAGTACATCTATGAAGAGAAATTTTGCATCATTAACTATTTGATGACCCTGAGATACAGTTTGACTAGGAATGCAGGATAAATGCTTGATTCTTTTTTAAATTTACCACTTTTCAAAGTAATAAATTGGTTCCCTAGCATCTTCTGATGCTAATGAGAATCAAACCCCATACCCGCCAGAGATGCTTAGAGGGTGCAAACATACCTTGTGTGTACCAGGACCCAGAGGCCCCACAGAGACTGAGGCATAACTGTGTTTGGATGTCTCCTGAGGAGGTCACAGAAAACTAACCAGTCTGATCACATCAACCACAGCCTTGTCTAATTCAGTGAAACTATGAGCCATACCGTGTAGGGCCACCCATATGGACGGGTCATGGTGGAGAGTTCTGACAAAACACTGTTCACTGGAGAAGGGAATGGCAAACCACTTCAGTATTCTTTCTTTGAGAACCCCAAGAACAGTATGAAAAGGCAAAAAGATAGGACACTGAAAGATGAATTCCCTAGGTTGGTAGGTGCCCAATATGCTACCGGAGATCAGTAGAGAAATAAGTCCAAAAAGAATGAAGAGACAGAGCCAAAGCAAAAACAACACTCAGTTGTGGTTGTGACTGGTGATGGAAGTAAACTCCGATGCTGTAAAGAGTAATATTGTATAGGAACCTGGAATGTTAGGTCCATGAATCAAGGCAAATTGGAAGCGGTCAAACAGGAGATGGCAAGAGTGAACATCGACATTTTAGGAATCAGTGAACTAAAATGGACTGGAATGGGTGAATTTAACTCAGATGACCATTATATCTACTACTGGGGGAAGAATGGAGTAGCCATCATAGTTAGCAAAAGAGTCCAGTCTTTTGGATGCAATCTCAAAAACAGCAGAATGATCTCTGTTCATTTCCAAGGAAAACCATTCAGTGTCACAGTAATCCAAGTCTATGCCCTGACCAGTAATGCTGAGAAAGATGAATTTGAACAGTTCTATGAAGACCTACAAGACCTCCTAAAACTAACACCCAAAAAGGATGTCCTTTTCATTATAGGGGACTGGAGTGCAACAGTAGGAAGTCAAGAAGTAACTGAAGTAATGGGCAAATTTGGGCTTGGAGTACAGAATGAAGCAGGGCAAAAGCTAACAGAGTTTTGCCAAGAGAATGCACTGGTCATAGCAAACACCATCTTCCAACAACACAAGAGAAGACTCTATACATAGACATCATCAGATGGTCAACACTGAAAACAGATTGATTATATTCTTTGCAGCCAAAGAGAGAGAAGCTCTATATAGTCAGCAAAAAGAAGACTGGGAGCTGACTGTGGCTCAGATCATGACTCCTTATTGCCAAATTCAGACTTAAATTGAAGAAAATAAGGAAAACCGCCAAACCATTTAGGTATGACCTAAATCAAATCCCTTATGACATTTGAAGTGACAAGTTGATTAAAGGGATTAGATCTGATAGATAGAGTACTTGAAGAACTATGGATGGAGGTTGGTGATATTGTACAGGAGGCACTGATCAAGACCATCACCAAGGAAAAGAAATGCAAAAAGGCAAAATGGTTGTCTGAGGAGGCCTTGCAAACAGCTATGAAAAGAAAAGCGAAAGGCGTGGGAGAAAAGGAAAGATACACCCATTTGAATGCAGAGTTCCAAAGAATAGCAAGGAGAGATAAGAAAGCCTTCCTCAGTGATCAATGCAAAGAAATAGAGGAAAACAATAGAATGGGAAAGACAAGAGATGTCTTCAAGAAAATTATAGATACCAAGGGAATATTTCATGCAAAGATGGGCTCAGTAAAGGACAGAAATAGTATAGACCTAACAGAAGCAGAAGATATTAAGAAGAGGTGGCAAGAATACACATAAGAACTGTACAAAAAAGATCTTCATGACCCAGATAATCACGATGGTGTGATCACCAGCCTACAGCCAGACATCCTGGAATGGGAAGTCAAGTGGGCCTTACGAAGCATCACTACGAACAAAGCTAGTGGAGGGGATGGAATTCCAGTTGAGCTATTTGAAATCCTAAAGGATGATGCTGTGAAAGTGCTGCACTCAATATGCCAGCAAATTTGGAAAACTCAGCAGTGGCCAAAAGGTCAGCTTTCATTCCAATCCCAAAGAAAGGCAATGCCAAAGAATGCTCAAACTGCTGCACAGTTGCACTTATCGCACATGCTAGTAAAGTAATACTCAAAATTCTCCAAGCCAGGCTGCAGCAGTATGTGAACCATGAACTTCCAGATGGTCAAGCTGGATTTAGAAAAGGGAGGAACCAGAGATCAAGTTGCCAACATCCATCGGATCATGAAAAAAACAAGAGAGTTTCAGAAAAACATCTACTGCTTTATTGACTATGCCAAAGCCTTTGACTGTGTGGATCACAACAAACTGGAAAATTCTGAAAGAGATGGGAATACCAGACCACCTGACCTGCCTCCTGAGAAATCTGTATGCAGGTCAAGAAGCAACAGTTAGAACTGGGCATGGAACAACAGACTGGTTCCAATAGGAAAAGGAAAAGGAGTATGTCAAGGCTGTGTATTGTCGCCCTGCTTATTTAACTTACATGCATAGTACATCATGAGAAATGCTGAGCTGGAAGAAGCAAAGCTGGAATCATGATTGCCGGGAGAAGTATCAATAACTTCAGATACGCAGATGACACTACCCTTATGGTAGATAGCGAAGAGCCTCTTGATGAAAGTGAAAGAGGAGAGTGAAAAAGTTGGCTTAAAACTCAACATTCAGAAAACTAAGATCATGGCATCTGGTCCCATCACTTCATGGCAAATAGATGGGGAAACAATGGAAAAAGTGAAAGACTTTATTTTTCTGGACTCCAAAATTACTGCAGATGGTGACTTCATACGTGAAATTAAAAGACGTTTGCTCCTTGGAAAAAAACCTATGACAAACCTAGACAATGTATTGAAAAGCAGAGACATGACTTTGCTGACAAAGGTCCGTCTAGTCAAAAGCTATGGTTTTTCCAGTAGTCTTGTATGGATGTGAGAGTTGAACTATAAAGAAAGCTGAGCCCCAAAGAAGTGATGCTTTTGAACTGTGGTGTTGGAGAAGACTCTTGAGAGTTCCTTGGACTGTAAGGAGATCCAACCAGTCCGTCCGAAAGGAAATCAGTCCTGAATATTCATTGGAAGGACTGATGCTGAACCTGAAACTCCAATACTTTGGGCACCTGATGTGAAGAACTGACTCATTTGATAAGACCCTGATGCTGGGAAGGATTGAGGGCGGGAGGAGAAGGGGACGACAGAGGAAAAGATGGTTGGATGGCATCACTGACTCAATGGACGTGAGTTTGAGTAAACTCTGGGAGTTGGTGATGGACAAGGAGGCCTGGCGTGTTGTAGTCCAGGGGGTCACAAAGAGTTGGACATGACTGAGTGACTGAACTGAACTGAAAGTGAAAGTGAAGTTGCTGTGGTGTCCGACTCTTTGCGACCCCGTGGACTGTAGCCCACCAGGCTCCTCCATCCATGGGATTCTCCAGGCAAGAATACTGGAGTTGGGTGCCATTTCCTTCTCCAGGGGATCTTCCCCATCCAGGGATCAAACCCAGGTTTCCCGCATTGCACGCAGATGCTCTAACCTCTGAGCCACAAGGGAAACCCTGAAGTGAGCATCTTCTCAAAGTGACTAATGGAATTTAAAAAATTATAATTAAGAATTCATGGATTTAAGCATATTTCATGTGTTTCAGTCTGTTGTAGTTATCATTGCTATTGATGTTCAAATTGTCTCATTTGGCTAAAAGGATTTCCTTCAAGTTGTCTCCTGAGTCTTTTTAACATGATTCTTATAGTCTTTTGATGGCTTCCTTGCCCTGGACTTGGAATCTGCTCTCTTTCTTCCAGTAAAGAAGCTATTTTTCTTTTAGATATATTTAAATATGTTTTATTGCTACCTGGTCTTCTGTTAACCAAAGTTTTGTTCCACTGGCAAGTTTAGCCAAGCTATTCAATTGTTTCCATAGTCTGTCAACAGATTGCAAGAAGAAGATTATTCTTCTAGAAATAAAAATTTTGTTTTTATGGTACGGTGTTTTACTTATTAGGCAAATTAGACTTTGAAATTTTTCTTGAGTAAACAGGAAAGAACCTTGTCATCATCGTGGCTGGTGCAGGGAGATTCCAGCAGTTGGTCATCTTTAAGTCAGGCACGTGTGTGCTTTGGTGAGAGCTTTGTGTTAAGTGCTGTGGTAAAGGTTGGCCGTTCTCCATTAGACATATCAAAAGGTGACAAATGCAGCTATGCCTGGCATAGTTGCTCTGTCCTGACAACGAGAGCCAATATACATGTGGAGCATGTCTGCCAAATTTGAGTGACATAGTGGCCTCTTAGTAAAAAAAAAAAAATTACAGGCTCATTGTTAAGGATGGTGTTTTGATTATCTGTTATTCATTGAGTTGGCCAGAAGATTCATTTGGATTTTTCTGTTACAGCTTATGGAAAACCCAAGTGAAGTTTTTGACCAATCTAGTAACAAACTGCATCAAAATTTAGAGGCTCAAAACAATCATTTATTTTTATCACAGTCTTATGGATTAGGAGTTAACTAGATGGTTTTTATTTCTTACCCATGTGGCAACTAGCAAGCTTGAGCATTCGAGGGGCCACCTCCAAATGACTTCTTTAATGCCTTGGGGTCCCTAGTTCCCTTAACCCCAAGCTGCCGGCCCATTTTCTAGGACCTCTCTTCAGGGCTGTCTTCTGTGTAGCTATTCAGTGCCTCTGAGAGGAAGGTAAATGGTGCTGAGAGAACTGGGCTCTGGTGGCCTGTCCCTCCTCCAGCCTCCTCGCAGACACATTTCAGTCTGGTTCCAGAGGAGATTTCAGTTGGTAAAAAATGTTAAGGATTTAAAACATCTTCAAATGATTGCCTTAGAATTAGAACAGATCTGGTCGTTGAGAGTTATATGTGGGAAGTGAAGCTTCAGATAACTGTGTCTTTTATGATGTTTCTGATGCTGGCTGTAGACCTAATTTTAAAATTGTTTGTGGCTGAAATAAATTCAGTACTTCTTGTGGACAAATCTGTGGGAAAAAATTTTGACATTATTTCTAAGTATTCATTCTTGGCATATACTCAGTTAACAATATTGAGATCTTTTAGCATAAAATAGGGATAGTCAATTATATATTATTTTGTAAATATCAGAGATGAATCAACTTCTAATTTGAATCTTCTATTAATTGTGTGTGTGTGTGTGTGTGTTCCTATTTAATTTTCCATGCAGTTGAGGAAGATTGGGGGTGGGGGCTTTGGAGAAATTTACGATGCCTTGGACATGCTCACCAGGGAAAATGTTGCACTGAAGGTGGAATCAGCTCAACAACCAAAGCAAGTTCTGAAAATGGAGGTTGCTGTATTGAAAAAACTACAAGGTAAGCTGCTTTGTATGATATACCAAACAATTTATTGTCTTTGAACATCAAGTTACATTCTTTATCAGTTGAATATTCTGGTGTCAACTAAGTGTAACCATGCTGAACATTTTTCTCTTGGACATTTTATTGCTAGCTAGTAATTGTAGACATACTGGTTGCTTAGAATAGTTAGATTTTGGGAATTTCTTTTCATGGTGAGTAAGGATAAGAGGGAGTGAATTACCTGAAACATTCTGCATTAGTAAGTGTTTGCATAATGTTTGTTATGGTAAAATTTACCTTTTTAAAAAATAAACATAAACACCTCTGAGTTGTTTCTTCTTGTGTTTTTGGATGTTAAACATGATTTAATCACATTAAGAAAGCTGCCTTCAAATCACACTGAAGGGTGGATAAAAAATAATAATATTTGTTGCATGTTGATTTCATTAGCTTCAATTTCATCAAATAACTCCTTTCTGGCCCTGGCCATCATTTTTGAGGTCCATGTTACTGCTTGAGTCTCTATTATTTTACCACAAGGATAAGTAACTTTTTTTCTAACATCATTCTAGTGATGTAAAACCCTTAATACGTGGCCAGTTTGATTCATCTTTGTATTTTCAGTTTATGACATAATCTGATATTACGGATATTTAAATATTTTTTCTGGATCAAAATTAAATAGAGGTGTGATTAGCACACTGAATGATCTTATTAAACTCTAGAGGGTTGATATTGCTATGGGACATTCATTAGTGTCTAAAGGAATTTAGTATTAACATACAGAGCAAAGGAAGTTGCTGTAATTGGTAGAAATAACTAATTGGTAGAAATAACAAGGACAAAATGCTATGTAGCTTAGGACCCTCAGATTCACAGCTGTGTATTCTCCAGGGTGAATATGCTATCTTTGTGAATCACTGATGTTTGGAATTTTAGTAAATTAGTTTCTGTTAAGTTAATGAAATGTGTATTATGTATTCTGGCAGCATCTATTGTTTTAATCACTGCCCTTTGCCTTAAGCTTTCTCATTGTCCCAAGTTTCTCTACTAATTGACTCATTTTTTTTTTAGAGTATGATGCTAATACAGTTATAGATCTGTTTAATAGTTGTTTCTAGGCCAAACTTAGCTTTCCCAAAACATGGGAAGTCAGGAAGACAGTGGATAGATCAGCACCCATTGTAACTACTTGAAAAAATAGATGATTAGAGAAGGAAGAATAGAGAAAAGGATGGTGCTCTCTTTTCCTCACCTTTTCTGCTCTTCCATGTTTATTTTGAGCTGTTTGCATCTCAGTGATACGAACAAACAGGTGGAGCTAGAGCTATCTCTTCCTGGCTTGCACAGATCCCAAGTGATCTGTTTTACTCTCGGCCAAGTCCATATTATGTTAATATCAGCAAGTATGTTAGTATCAGCTTGGCTTGGACAGTGCTGCTTCACCTGTCTTTCTCCTACTTGGTCCCAAGGAAATGCTTCCAGATGAGGCAGAATACAGCTTTATAGCCCTTTCAGTAAGTTCTCCTGCCTATTTTGGCCATGGTTTACTCAGGATTCTATGCAATAAAGCTTAAAGAACAGTTTAGTACCTTTTAATGGGTGAATTGGAGATCCTTGGATGCTGAGTCTCTCCTTTCCTTCTAATTTCATCTTTTATACTATTACCTAAAATGTTTTTCTTACCTGTTTTTAGTTCCTCAGAACTTTTCTCTTTCCAAAATAAAATAGTTTTTTTTTAATCTTTTGGTCTGTATTTCAATGAACAGCCCTTGGCTTTCTTTTCTTGGCTTTCTAACCATGCCTTCTGGATACTTAAGCCTCATAACTTCTTTTTGTTGAAGGTGCTTCGGAATCTAGACCCTTTGAGAACCTTTTAATGAAGCTGAACTTCTTGTTCCTGCCTGTCTGTTGTCATAATGATTTTCTTACTCAGTGACCCCAATAAAAAGGAGGCTATATGCGTAAGGAAAAGGTATATAACCAGAGGTTAGCCCTTTATAGGACTGGTTGGTTTAAAATTGTTGTTCAGTTTTTGATAACTGGTATAGGATTTATTTCTTTTTAACATAAAATGATACTTTGTGATGAATTTAGCCTGACCCTAAGTTTTGTTCCTTTTAATAAATCAGTCCCCCTTTTCAAAATTCTCATTATTTCTTTTCCTGAATTCCTTCCATTCTCCTTTTTCTCTGTCTTTTCCTGTACTTCACAATTCTAGATTTCCTCAGCTCATGCATAATTCTCATTACTACCATATTGCTTTCTCATTGGCCCTAAAGTGTGAAGGCCTTAGCATTTTGCTGGAAATAATAAAAATTTGCCAGACACTGCTTTGTAAGAACTTTGTTGATGATTAATGGTTTTGTGAGTGCATTAATTTATATTTATTGGAACATAGAAAGTCTTAGTCACTTATTCCCTACGAAAAAAAAAAAAAAGAATGATATGAGAATATATTAGAGGTAGTTTATGTTAAACATTAGGAAAATTTGGGAGAATCCATATTATTGAAAAAGTGAAATAATAACACTGTGGCAACTCTGCAGGTGACCAGTTTTAAAAATGGATTGGAGAAGAAGCTCATGTTCCAGTTTTTCTTTTTTTTTCTCTAATTAGTAGACTTTACTTTTTTAGAACTGCTTCAGGTTTATAGGAAAAACTGAGTGGAAGTTCAGAATCCCCATCTACAGTTTCCTCTGTTATTAACATCTTGCATTAGTGTAGTATGTTTGTTACAGTTGGTGAAACAGTATTGATACATTATTGTTAACTAAAGTCCATAATTTACATTAGGGAATTCCTTTATTAATGACATAAACACTGTAGTCTTAAACACCTAAGAAAATTATTTCTCAATACCATATAAAATCTAGCAGCCAGTATTTAATTTCCCCTATTGTCTTAAAAATACTCTTTTTACATTGAGCTATTCAAATAAAGATTCACGTGCACGGTAAGCACTTTGCATTTAGTTGACATCTCTCTTAAGTATCTCTTAATTTATGTTCCCCCCTCCTCTTTTTTTTTTTTAATTTTGGCATTGCTGTTTGTTGAGAACTGAAGTTCTTAGTTTGCTAGAGCAGTCCACATCTGGATTTGGCTGATTGCATCCTTGTAGTGTTAACATGTTCCTCTATCCTCCACGTTTCTTGTGAACTTGTAGTTAGACCTAGTGGCTCGAAGAAATCCATATTGTTATTGTTGCTGATGGAGTACATTGTCTTCATCCATTGTTTCCATAGTGGTTGTAAAATATTTCTGATTCTTTTATTCCTTCCAAATTTCTGAATTGGAATTATTCTACAGAGTAGAATTTTATTTCATCAGCCATTTGTTTCTCCTGAAATGATAGTTACTACAAGAAGGGCAGGATAAAGACCTGATTTTTTTTCCTGTTTATTTACCAATTTTCAAAATAACAAGTGCCCTTATGTGACTAGTGAGCTGTTTTTCTGTTTTGAGTATCGCTATGAGATCATGGATTTTTCTATGTTTTCTTTCAATCCATTGCAGTTGTTATTCTTTTTACGCTAAAATTTCCACTTCTTTTGACTGGTGGAAGCCCTTTTAAATTGGCTGCTTGTCCTCCTGATGTTACTTTAGTGTTCTTTTATATCACTAGCTTACTGGCACAGTACATGTTCCAGGCTTTCCTTGAACTTTCCCTGCACCAGAGTTGGAATCAGGAACCTTTTTCTCCAAGAAACCTTTATATTGGGAAAAAATTGAGATCATAGTGTGGGGACTAGGACACCAATTGCTATTGGACCAACACACTTCTTTCAGTGGGTTTTAATATTACTAGATATTGCCTAGTTTATTCTTATATGCAGTTTTCAATTTGTTTACATTGTTTATTTTAGGCAAAATGTATTTTGTACATTTAAACTTGACATACTATGCTTAGTAGCAGAATGATAGTAGAAAGTAGCTTTGTATTTTGTGTTACTGTACATTTGTAAATGGAGTTGTGGGAGAATAGGATAGCATTAACTCTTCTATTTCTGGTTATCATTTTAATAAATTATTTTTTTGGTAAGAAAATTATTAAGATTCTGGAATAATTTGTTAAAGAGTGTTATAAATACTAGTTGGTAAAGTCATCTTTGGGTGACTAAGGTTTAGATTCTCAAAACCATGTTATATAGATGTATAGTTCTTCATTGTTACAAGAGACAGTCACTTGGATCTTTCAGAAAATGGTTTATATTTAGTTTTGAAGTTTTTTTTTTTTAATTTTTGCATATAGGTGGTGTGATATGGAAATTCAGAATATTATAAAATGACTAAAATTTATCCTCAGATCTTTTCATTGAAGGAAGTCTTCCTAGGATCTTGAGAAATTTATATTTTGTTTACTTGCTTCCAGTTGAAACAAGTCATCTCTGACTCTTGTGACCCCATGGACTGTAGCCTGCCAGGCTTCTTTGTCCATGGGATTTCCCAAGCAAGAATATTGGAGTGGATTGCCATTTCCTTCTACACACACACACACACACACACACACACACACACACACACCAGTAATCCTTGTGTCTTCCCTCCATGATGTGTTTTATAAAGTTTGTTATACTTCCATTTCCTTCTATACACACACACACCCCCCGCTGATCCTTACGTATCTTCCCTCTACGATGTGTTCAATCTAATGAAGTTTGTTGTACTTCCATTTCCTTCTACACACACACACGCACGCACACATCACTAATCCTTATGTGTCTTACCACTATGATGTGTTCAATCTAATGAAGTTTGTTGAACTTAAAACTAGAAATTTGTTCAGCCTTTCTATCCCATTTTAGCTCTTCATGCTGTAAATGATCAATATCATCTTATCTCTTGTGCCTTTTCAGAGCACTAAATCAAGTAAAACTGAGGTTTTTCTCTTTATATATTACCTTGGATGAGAAAGTAGTTAATTTAAAGCCTCTTTAAATGTTTAAACATTTTTCTCCTCTAGATCCTCTAAAAGCAAGTAAAGATCCTATTGATATCAAGTAAAGTAAATACCACTGTTATAACCAAGTAATTTTTTTTCTCAGTTGAACTAGGAATTTTTCTTGCCCCATGTAAATGCAGGGAAAAACTGTTTTTTCTTACAGCCCAAAAAGAGATTGTGATTTTTGTTTTGACTTGTAGGAACTTTTTTTTAAACCCTGGAATATTGGTCCTGGATTTTATTTTTGCTTTGGAGACTGCAGAGCACAAGCTGGAAGTTGAGATGAAAGGTTACTACTACAGAAGATCAGCTCTGCCTCTTCTGCCTTCCCTGCTTGAAGTCTGTAGCTACTGCTGTAAAATGTGACTCCTTTCTTCCCCCAGTATAAGAATATAAGAAATATGTGATTTCTGGATTAGACCCCCTGCTCTGTTCAGTATAGAATGTCTGTGAAAGTTATTCGAAATTTGCTTGCCCTACTGAGTTTCTGTTCCATCAGTTCAGTTCAGTTCAATCGCTCAGTCGTGTCTGCCTGTTTGCAACACCATGAACTGTAGCATGCCAGGCCTCCCTATCCATCATCAACTCCCGGAGTCCACCCAAACCCATGTCCGTTGAGTTGGTGATGCCATCCAACCATCTCATCCTCTGTCGTCCCCTTCTCCTCCTGCCCTCAATCTTTCCCAACATCAGGGTCTTTTCCAGTGAGTCAGCTCTTTGCATGAAGTGGCAAAAGTATTGGAGTTTCAGCTTCAACATCAGTCCTTCCAATGAACACCCAGGACTGATCTCCTAGGGATGGACTGGTTGGATCTCCTTGCAGTCCAAGGGACTCTCAAGAATCTTCTCCAACACCACAGTTCAAATGCATCAATTCTTCGGCGCTAAGCTTTCTTTATAGTCCAACTCTCACATCCATACATGACTACTGGAAAAACCATAGCCCTGACTAGACGGACCTTTGTTGGCAAAGTAACGTCTCTGCTTTTGAATATGCTGTCTAGGTTGGTCATAACTTTCCTTCCAAGTGTAAGTGTCTTTTAATTTCATGGCTGCTGTCACCATCTGCAGTGATTTTGGAGCCCAGAAAAATAAAGTCAGCCACTGTTTCCCCGTCTGTTTGCCATGAAATGATGGGACCGGATGCCATGATCTTAGTTTTCTGAATGTTGAGCTTTCAGCCAACTTTTTCACTCGCCTGTTTCACTTTCATCAAGAGGCTCTTTGGTTCTTATTCACTTTCTGCCATAAGGGTGGTGTCATCTGCGTATCTGAGGTTATTGAGATTTCTCCCGGCAATCTTGATGCCAGCTTGTGCTTCATCCAGCCCAGTGTTTCTCATGATGTACTCTGCATATAAGTTAAATAAGCAGGGTGACAATGTACAGCTTTGACATACTCCTTTTCCTATTTGGAACCAGTCTATTGTTCCGTGTCCAGTTCTAACTGTTGCTTCCTGACCTGCATACAGATTTCTCAAGAGGCAGGTCAGGTGATCTGGTATTCCCATCTCTTTCAGAATTTTCCACAGTTTCTTGTGATCCACCCAGTCAAAGGCTTTGGCATAGTCAATAAAGCAGAAATAGAATGTTTTTCTGGAACTCTTTTGCTTTTTCCATGATCCAGTGGATGTTGGCAATTTGATCTCTGGTTCCTCTGCCCTTTCTAAAACCAGCTTGAACATCTGGAAGTTCACGGTTCATGTATTGCTGCAGCCTGGCTTGGAGAATTTTGAGCATTCCTTTACTAGCGTGTGAGATGAGTGCAATTGTGCGGTAGTTTGAGCATTCTTTGGCATTGCCTTTCTTTGGGATTGGAATGAAAACTGACCTTTTTCGGTCCTGTGGCCACTGCCAAGTTTTCCAAATTTGCTGACATATTGATTGCAGCACTTTGACAGCATCATCTTTTAGGATTTGAAATAGCTCAACTGGAATTCCATCCCCTCCACTAGTTTTGCTCGTAGTGATGCTTCCTAAGGCCCACTTGACTTGCCATTCCAGGAAGTCTGGCTCTAGGTGAGTGATCACACCATCGTGATTACCTGGGTCGTGAAGATCTTTTTTGTACAGTTCTTGTGCGTATTCTTGCCACCTCTTCTTAATATCTTCTGCTTCTGTAGGTCCCTACCATTTCTGTCCTTTATTGAGCCCATCTTTGCATAAAATATTCCCTTGGTATTTCTAGTTTTCTTGACAAGATCTCTAGTCTTTCCCATTGTGTTGTTTTCCTCTATTTCTTTGCATTGATGGCTGAGGAAGGCTTTCTTATCTCTCCTTGCTGTTCTTTGGAACTCTGCAGTCAAATTGGCTTTTTGCTTCCCTTCTTCTGTGCCATCAGATATGGGTATGTTAGAAGATCTCAAATAACTTCTTTTGTGAGAGAGCATAGTAGTCAGACTCTGGGACCTAAAGATTAGAGATAACAAGTTACCCCTCATTACATCTTTTAATCTCTTAAAAACCTTTCATCTGCCATTTCGTTCATTTTACCTAGTAATTTTTTCCCCTTAAAGTAACTTTTGTTTGCCCTAGTTAAGGTTTATCTTTCCTATCGAGGGGTGTTAGGAGGTCATTGAGAACTTCAGCTGTTCAACCTGTCCATTTAAGTATATCCCAACTTGGAAGATTTAGCTTCATCTGGCATTTTAAGTATTTGTTTATTCATTTACTCTATTCGGGTTTAAGAAATAGAGTAGGTCTAGATTATTTAAAGGAGCAGAAATTAATTTCCTTGAAAGATAATATAATATATAGAAATATACATCTTTATATGTGCTTTATATGCACAAAGAAAGTCTGCAGTTGTATAGAACTCAAGAAGTCATTGAGCCATTGGGAATGGCTATGTTTGTGTATTGGAATTATTATTATTTTTTTTTTTAGTTTTTTTTTTTTTAATTTTATTTTTTATTTATTTATTTTTTTAATTTTAAAATCTTTAATTCTTACATGCGTTCCCAAACATGACCCCCCCTCCCGCCTCCCTCCCCACAACATCTCTCTGGGTCATCCCCATGCACCAGCCCCAAGCATGCTGTATCCTGCGTCAGACATGGACTGGCGATTCAGTTCTTACATGATAGTATACATGTTAGAATTCCCATTCTCCCAAATCATCCCACCCTCTCCCTCTCCCTCTGAGTCCAAAAGTTCGTTATACACATCTGTGTCTTTATTCCTGTCTTGCATACAGGGTCGTCATTGCCATCTTCCTAAATTCCATATATATGTGTTAGTATACTGTATTGGTGTTTTTCTTTCTGGCTTACTTCACTCTGTATAATTGGCTCCAGTTTCATCCATCTCATCAGAACTGATTCAAATGAATTCTTTTTAACGGCTGAGTAATACTCCATTGTGTATATGTACCACCGCTTTCTTATCCATTCATCTGCTGATGGACATCTAGGTTGTTTCCATGTCCTGGCTATTATAAACAGTGCTGCGATGAACATTGGGGTACATGTGTCTCTTTCAATTCTGGTTTCCTCGGTGTGTATGCCCAGCAGTGGGATTGCTGGGTCATAAGGTAGTTCTATTTGCAATTTTTTAAGGAATCTCCACACTGTTCTCCATAGTGGCTGTACTAGTTTGCATTCCCACCAACAGTGTAGGAGGGTTCCCTTTTCTCCACACCCTCTCCAGCATTTATTGCTTGCAGATTTTTGGATCGCAGCCATTCTGACTGGTGTGAAGTGGTACCTCATTGTGGTTTTGATTTGCATTTCTCTAATAATGAGTGATGTTGAGCATCTTTTCATGTGTTTGTTAGCCATCCGTATGTCTTCTTTGGAGAAATGTCTATTTAGTTCTTTGGCCCATTTTTTGATTGGGTCGTTTATTTTTCTGGAGTTGAGCTGCATAAGTTGCTTGTATATTTTTGAGATTAGTTGTTTGTCAGTTGCTTCATTTGCTATTATTTTCTCCCATTCAGAAGGCTGTCTTTTCACCTTGCTTATAGTTTCCTTTGTTGTGCAGAAGCTTTTAACTTTAATTAGATCCCATTTGTTTATTTTTGCTTTTATTTCCAGAATTCTGGGAGGTGGATCATAGAGGATCCTGCTGTGATTTATTTCTGAGAGTGTTTTGCCTATATTCTCCTCTAGGAGTTTTATAGTTTCTGATCTTACATTTAGATCTTTAATCCATTTTGAGTTTATTTTTGTGTACGGTGTTAGAAAGTGATCTAGTTTCATTCTTTTACAAGTGGTTGACCAGTTTTCCCAGCACCACTTGTTAAAGAGATTGTCTTTACTCCATTGTATATTCTTGCCTCCTTTGTCAAAGATAAGGTGTCCATATGTGTGTGGATTTATTTCTGGGCTTTCTATTTTGTTCCATTGATCTATATGTCTGTCTTTGTGCCAGTACCATACTGTCTTGATGACTGTGGCTTTGTAGTAGAGCCTGAAGTCAGGCAAGTTGATTCCTCCCGTTTCATTCTTCTTTTTCAAGATTGCTTTGGCTATTCGAGGTTTTTTGTATTTCCATACAAATCTTGAAATTATTTGTTCTAGTTCTGCAAAAAATGTGGCTGGTAGCTTGACAGGGATTGCATTGAATTTGTAAATTGCTTTGGGTAGTATACTCATTTTCACTATATTAATTCTTCCGATCCATGAACATGGTATATTTCTCCATCTATTAGTGTCCTCTTTGATTTCTTTCATCAGTGTTTTATAGTTTTCTATATATAGGTCTTTAGTTTCTTTAGGTAGATATATTCCTAAGTATACTTTAACATGGCATACAAAACCTTGAATTGATATCTGCCTGCTTTTCTATACTGTTTTCTTGAAACTGTTGGTCTTACACTTAGTGTTGGTCATCCTGAACTATTTTTCAATTTCTTTAACACTTTATAGCTTCTCAAGTGCACTTGGCTTCCTCTGAGTCATACTTTCAATAAATCTTTTTCTTCCCTTCTTTTAAAAATTTTATAACAGTCCTAGTAATCACAAAAATCCACAGGTAAAATAAGATTTAGAGAAGTAAAGCAAAGTATAATTAAGAAGTTCACTTTTTTCCTAATAATTGAATAGCCAAAAGTATATATGCTTAAAATAATGTGATCCTGTTAAGTTGCTTGTCCCCTTTTCCTCAGTAAGATTATTACAGGATTTATTTATTTTAAAATTTTAATTTCTTATGATCAAATTTAACAAGTAGTTGAGTCAATCAGTTCTACAAAGTTTGTTATGAGAAGCAGTAGTCCAGGTTCTGGTTCCAGATAAGATGGAGTAAGCACACTTCACCCTGTCTTTCCCACTGAATGCAGCTGTAAGACCTGGACAGAATGCTTGGAGTGGCTATTTGAGGACTCTGAAAAATAAATAGTAGGAGGCAGATTGGGGAAGAAGACCAGAATTCAAAGTACTACTGAACCGTCGGTGAGTTTACCATTTTTTTTCTTCCAGTATGCCCCAGCCTGAACTTAATGTATCCTGAAACTTGGACGTGAGCATTATTAACATGGACAGAAAAAGCACCAGGAGAATCCCATTAGTTTTGACCCAAGGAAGAGGAAAGACGTCTCCTAATACTCAGAATGTGGCAATCCCACATTCTTCTCTTTCTTTTTTTCCCCCCTTTTTCTTCATTCTCTTGCACCCCAGGCCTCCAGCAACCCTGGGCAGTGGCATCAGTGGGGCAGGCAGGAGCCTGAATCTCAGAAGGATAGGAACCTGCCTCTCAGATTGGAGGAGCTGTGGTCTCAAGAGAGTGGGGCAAGTCCCACTGCTTTCGTTTCCCTTTGCTCTTCTGTTGCTTGGCCCTGATGTGGGCATGGTTATGGGAAGTATATGGAAGAATGGGGCTAATGAAGCCCCAGCTTTCTGCAGGAAGGCTGAAAAAGGGAAACCCCAGGAATCCAGAGAATTGCAGGTGAATGAGAAGCTTGGGAAAGTGACCACTTAAAATTGCTTACAGACTGCTGAGCTGACTTCCAAGCTGTGCGTGCTTGAGTGTGATCCTGAACAGCACATTGAGGACCAAATTATGGGATAGACCACTCCCAAGCCCCAAACTGGACACTGCGTGGGACAGTTATGGAACACACTCAGTATGACGTCAAAGGCTTTGCACACTAAACTGATATTGGAAATGCAGGCTACAGAAGGATGGTCAGAACTTGAAGTGTGAACCCAGCTGGGTCAATTACTGGCTAAAATACAAACACCAGCACTCTTGGTGGGACTTAAATGGGAGCCAGATTCTCATAAGATTATATTCAAAATGTCCAGAATACAATCTTGGATTACTCAGCTTAAAAAGAACCTGTGAAATCTGCACTCACTTGGGAAAAGGCAGAAAAGAGATACCAGTGCCAGGATCACAGATGTTAAAATTATCTCAAAAAAACTTAAAATCAGATATTATGACCATATTCTGGGAATGAGTGGGAAGATAGAAAGTCTCAGCAAAGAAATAGAAGATGTAAAGAAGAACTAAATGGAAATTTTAGAACTGAGAAATATAATAATGGAAATGAAAAGCTCACTGAACGGGCTGAATAGCAGAGAGGACATGACATAATAAGTCAGTGAAGTTAAATAAATAGAAATGATCCAATTTGAAGAACAGAGAAAAAAATAAATAAGCACCTCAGAAATCTTGAAACTCTTATAACATTTGTGTTGTCAGAGACCCAGAATGTGCAGATAATGGTTCTGGTATGGCAAAAATATTTGAAGAAATAATGACATACTGATTAGAAAGGAGGAGATAAAACTCTCTCTATTTATGCAGATAGCATGATTATATATTTATAAAATCCCAAGGAATCCAGAAAAAATTAACTGGAATACATGAGTTTAATAAGTGGTTGAAGGTCAGCTCGCACACAAAAAATCATATTTCTGTGTACTAGCAATAAATAATTTAAAATGGAATATTTAAAAATCCATTTATAGTAGCTCTCCCAAAATGAAATACTTAGGTATCAATATAGCAAAATATGTATGAGAGCTTTATGGTGAAAATGTAAAATCCTTATTTTTAAAACTTCTTTAATTTTTATTTATTTTAAAAATTTATTTATTTTTAATTGAGGATAATTGCTTTATAGTATTGTGTTGGTTTCTGCCAAACATCAACATGAATCAGCTATAGGTATACATATGTCCCCTCCTAATTTATTTTTTAAAAAGAGAATTTAAATAAATAGAAAGACATGTTGTATTCATGAATTGGAGAATTCGCTGTACTTAAGACATCAATTTTCCTCAAGTTGATTTATAGATTTGAAGCAATAACAATAACAACAACACTGGTTGTCATGATAGAGAAACCGATTTTAGAATTTTTATAGAAAGGCAGAGGACCTAGAATATCTAAAACAATTTAAAAAAAGAAAAATGTTGGAAAAATCAAGCTACATGATTTTAAAATTTGGTACAAAGTTACCACAGTCAAGACTGTGGTGAAGGAATAGACATACAGATCACCCAACTAGAATAGATTCCAGCAGTAGACTCACAGAAATGTGGCCAATAATGTTTAACAAAGTTGCAAAGTGGAAAAATAATAGCACTTTTGATAAATGGTGTTAGAGCAGTGGGACATCCAAATACCAAAACAGTGAACCTTGACCTAAACTACACACATTATACATAAATGAACTTGAAAAGCACCACACATCCAAATGTGAAATATAAACCTATACAGTTTTTAGAAGCGAACACAGAAAATCTTTGTGAGCTGGCTATAGGCAAGAAGTTCTTTCACATGACACCAAAATCATGATTGAAAAGAAGAAGCTGATGAATTGGACTGAATCAAATTAAGTAATTTGCTTGTGAAGACACTATTAAGAGAATGAAAAGACAGACTGTAGACCATGAGAAAATACTTGCAAATCACATATCTGCAAAGGACTTATATTCTGAATATTTAAAAACTTCAAAACTCAACAATAAGAAAATAATCCAATTAAAAATCCAATAGGCTTTGGGAGAGGATATAGAGTGGAAAATCAGCTCAGCAAAAGATGCTTAGAATCATTAGCCGTTTTGTTTTTCTTCAGTTGCAAAGTCACATCTGACTCTTTGTGACCCCATGGACTGCAGCATGCCAGGCTTCCCTGTCCTTCACTATCTCCCTGAGTTTGCTCAAACTCATGTCCATTGAGTTGGTTATGCTATTTAAACATCTCATCCTCTGCCACCCTTTTCTCCTTTTGCCTTCAGTCTTTCCCAGCATCAGGAGCTTTTCCCATGAGTGGGCTCTTCTCATGAGGTGACCAAAGTATTAGAGCTTCATCATCGATCCTTCCAGTGAATGTTCAGGGTTGATTTCCTTTAGGATTAACTGGTTTTCATCTCCTTGCTGTCCAAGGAACTCTTAAGATCTTCTCCAGCACCACAGTTCAAAAGCATGAAGTCTTTGATGCTCAGCCTTCTTTATGGTCCAACTCTCACATCCATACATGACTACTGGAAAAACCATAGCTTTGACTATATAGACCTTAATTGGCAAAGTGATGTCTCTGCTTTTTAATATGTTGTCAAGGTTTGTCATAGCTTTCCTTCCAAGGAGCAAGCGTCTTTTGCTGATAGCTCAGTTGGTAAAGAATCTGCCTGCAATGCAGGAGACCCTTTTTCAGTTCCTGGGTCAGGAAGATCTGCTGGAGAAGGGATAGGCTACCAACTCTGGTATTCTTGGGCTTCCCTGTGGCTCAACTGGTAAAGAATCTGCCTGTAATGCAGGAAACCTGGGTTCAATCCCTGGGTTGGGAAGATCCCCTGGAGAAGGGAAAAGCTACCCACTCCAGTATTCTGGCCTAGAGAATTCCATGGACCACTCCACGGGATGGCAAACAGTTGGACACGACTGAACGACTTTCACTTTCACACTTTCTTTCCAAGGAGCAAGTATCTTGTAGTCACTGTCTGCAGGGATTTTGGAGCCCCCCAAAATGAAATCTGTCTCTGCTTCCACTTCTTCCCATCTATTTGCCATTAAGTGATGGGACTTGATGCCATGATCTTAGTTTTCTGAATGTTGAGTTTTAAGCCAGCTTTTTCACTCTCCTCTTTAACCCTTAAGAGGCTCTTTAATTCCTGTTCACTTTCTGTAGTTAGAATGGTATCATCTGCATAACTGAGGTTGTTGATATTTCTCCCAGCAGTCTTGATTCCAGCTTGTGATTCATCCAGCCCAGCATTTTGCATGATGTACTCTGCATATAAGTTAAATAAACAGGGTGACAATATACAGTTTTGTCCTATTCCTTTCCAGTTTTGAAGCAGTCTGTTCCACGTTTGGTTCTAACTGTTGCTTCTTGGCCTGTATACGGCTTTCTCAGGAGACAGGTATGGTGGTCTGGTATTCCCATCTTTTTAAGAATTTTCCACAATTTGTTGTGATCCACACAGTAAAAGGCTTTCAAGTAGTCAATGAAGTAGATGTTTTTCTGGAATTCCCTTCCTTTCTCTATGATCCAGTGATTGTTGGCAATTTGATCTCTGGTTCTTCTGCCTTTTCTAAGCCCAGCTTGTACATCTGAAAGTTCTCGGTTCACATACTTTTGAAGCCTAGCTTGAAGGATTTTAAGCATAGTCTCTTACTAGCATGAGAAATGAGTGCTATTATCCATTAATTTGAACATTCTTTGGCACTACCCTTCTTTGGGATTGGAATGAAAACTGACCTTTTCCTATCCTGTGGCCACTGTTGAGTTTTTCATATTTGCTGACATATTGAGTGCAGCACTTTAACAGCATCATCTTGTAAGATTTGAAATAGCTCAGCTGGAATTCTATCACCTCCACTAGCTTGTAGTAATGCTTCCTAAGGCCCGCTTGACTTCACACTCCAGGATGTCTGACTCTAGGTGAGTGACCACATCATCATGGTTATCCAAGTCATTAAGACCTTTTTTGTATAGTTCTTCTGTGTATTCTTGGCATGTCTTGTTAATGTCTTCTGCCTCTGTTAGGTCCTTACCATTTCTGTCCTTTATCATGTCCATCCTTGCATGAAATGTTCCCTTGATAACTCTAGTTTTCTTGAAGAGATCTATTGTCTTTCCCATTCTGTTGTTTTCCTCTATTTCTTCACACTGTTCAGAAGTCCCTCTTATTTCTCCTTGCTCTTCTCTGGAACTCTGCATTCAATTGTATATCTTCCTTGCTTTTTGCTTCTCTTCTTTCTTTCCTCAGCTATTTGCAAAGTCTCCTCTGACAACCCACTTTGCCTTCTTGAATTTCTTTTTCTTTGAGATGGTTTTGGTCACTGCCTCCTGTATAGTGTTATGAACCTCTGTCCATAGTTCTTCAGATACTTTGTCTAACAGATCTGATCCCTTGAATCTATTTATCACCTCCACTGTATAATCATAAGGGATTTGATTCAGGTCATACTGAATGGCTTATTGGTTTTCCTACTTTCTTCAATTTAAGCCTGGATTTTGCAATAAGGAGTTCATGATCTAAGCCACAGTCAGCCCCAGGTCTTATTTTTGCTGACTCTGTAGAGCTGCTCCATTTTCGGCTGCAAAGAATAGAATCAGTCTGATTTGGATATTGACCATCTGTGACGTCCATGTGTAGAGTCATCTCTTGTGCCGTTGGAAAAGATTGTTTGCTATGACCAATGTGTTCTCTTGACAAAACCATTTTTGCCCTGCATCATTTTGTTCTCCAAGGCCAACTGCTGCATTTCAGACTCTTTGTTGGCTATGAGGCCTACTCCATTTCTTCTAAGGGATTCTTACCCACAGTAGATGTAATGGTTATCTGAATTAGATTCACCCATTCCCGTCCATCTTAGTTCACTGATTCCCAAGATGTCGATGTTCATTCTTGCCATCTCCTGCTTGACTACATCCAGTTTTCCTTGATTCATGGACCTAACATTAAAGGTTCCTATGCAGTGTTACTCTTTACAGCATTGGACTTTAGTTTCACCACTAGACATGTCTGCAACTGAGTTTCATTTCTGCTTTGGCCCAGCTGCTTCATTCTTTTTGAAGCTGTTAGTAATTGCTCTCTGCTCTTCTCCAGTAGCATATCAGACACCTTCCAAGCTGGGTGGCCCATCTTCTGGTGTCATATCTTTTTGCAGTTTCATACTGTTCATGGGGTTCTCGTGGCAAGAATACTGGAGTGAGTTGCTCTTTCCTTCTCCTAGGCATCTTTTCAACCCAGGGGTTGAACCCACATCTCCTGCACTGGCAGGTGGATTCTTTACCACTGAGCCACCTGGGGTAGTGGTCTCCTAATTCTTTATCTTTTCTCTCCTTTTTAAAACATATGTTTGTTTATATATTTTTCTTTTACTTTAGTACATTTAAAAAATAGGATGAAGAAATCATGCTCATTTTTTTTTTCCATTAGAACCATAAAAGCCTGCTAGTTTTAAGTTGGCCATTGTGGTAGGATAGTCTTGTTTAAATGATGAAATTCCCTGTGACGACTATCTGAACTGAAGAGTCTAGAAACTTCTTTTGCCTTTGGCTCCTGATGAGCTACCGAGAACCTAAGGGTTATTAGATGGGCATCCTCATGAACGCTGGTAGGAGCTTTATTCCTTAGACTTCTTGTCTCAGTTATTTTTCTGTGGGACCTGGCTTAGAAGACACCCTCCTGTCTTTTTGTATCACTGTCAAGTTAACTCAGCCAAGCTTCATGCTCTGTGATGCATTCTCATCTAATTTCTTGCTTTCTCTGTAATGCTTATTCTTTGTTTTTATAAGCTATAATTTGATCTTGTACTGCCCATATTGGTCTTACATTTATTGCTTTCAATAAGATTGTAAATTCTTTGAGGATAGGACCTATATCATGTATTTTTCTATCTCCCATTGGTGTGGATATTTCATGAGTTATTATTAGGGTCGATTTGGTTTGTTTTTGGTGAGGAGTGGGTAAATATGAGGAGTAAATGATAGATGGATAAGGAAGGTAATTTTGTTGTACTCTTAGGAGTCTAATTGTCCAGCGTTGCAGAATCCCCTTATTTGCTAATTTGTAACTGACCTGGAATTTGTTCTGTGAATTCCAGAGCATCCCCATTTAGTGGGTTAGGAATACTTTTAGCTCAGCTTTTCACTTTATTACTAAATGGCTTTTTTATTTAAAAAGAAAAATGATTGATGCCCCTTTTGATAGATTTACTTTCCTGTAGTAGCAAGTCATTTAAAATTACTTACTTTTTGCATGATATTAATATTTAACACTAGGATTCACAGGGAGCCCAGCCTGGTGCTCTGTGATGACCTAGAGGGCTGGGATGGGGGGAAGGTAGGGGCACTCAAAAGCGAGATGATATATGTATAATTATAACTGATTTGTGTTGTTGTACAGTAGAAACCAACACAGCATTGTAAAGCAATTTTTCTCCAATTAAAAAATTAAAAAAAAATTTTATTGAGAAGTAGGGAGAAAAGTACAATCTGATGTAGTGAACTGGATGCCATCTACCCTTTAAGATTTCAGATTATTTTTATTGTTAATCCACTGCACCATTTGTGATCTGTTCAGTTTTTAAATTTCTAAAATACGTTAGGACTCCAAAGAAATCTAGTAACTCAAAAAAAAAAAAAAATTAACATTAAGGTGTAGACCACCACACCACCACCTGCTGAAGTTTTAAGCTCTTGAATTGAAACCAAAAGTAGTAGATGATCATCTGAAATCATAAGAACAAAAATATTCTTTAGGTTATGTGCATTTCATTAAGCATATAGCATATCTCTTCCTTTAAGAACAAAAAGTATAGAGTTAAGTTACTACTTCCCTTAGATAAATAGAAATCCTTTCTATATCACAGTTAAAATTTGTGTTTAACTAGTGAGGTCCTACCTTGCCTATAATATCTTTAGATATTACCTGTCTAAATTAAGTTTACTTATGGTCTTTTTTGGCTGGAGATATCACTGATTGTTTCTCTTTTGCACAGGGCTTGGTGACAGACCACAAGCGTTCCCTGTAGGGTTAGAGTAGTCAAGAGCGAGAAGATTAAGAGAAAGCCTTAGTGGTGATGTTTTCAGTGGCTAGTAAAGATCTGGCTTCTATGTTCAGACTTCCTTTTGTGTTTTAGCAGAGGAGACACATAAGCAGAAAGTTAAAATTGGTTTGTTAATGTATTTCCATCCTGTATTTTCTTGTGGTCAACAAGCTATGGTTCCTAGTGATCAGTGCTGACTTGCTGACTTCTCTTCTTCCTCTAGTTCCATCTGTGCACCAGACTCTATGTGTTTATCTCTAGGGCACTCTTATTTTAATTTTCTTGTTTATTTTTTTCCCCCTCAGTGCCTGGCTAGGTGACTGACTTTCTAAATATCTGAAAATCTGATCCTGAGTTATTAATTTGCTGATACTACCTCCTACAGGGATATTTAGATTTTAAGAGTTGCATTTAATTTGAGGAGATGAGATTGAGAGAAATAATGTGAACAAAAAATAAGGTAGAACATTTGTGAGGGAGAATAAAAAAAGAAACAAACTTCATCAGAGTGTATAATGTATGTTAAACTGAAGGAAATGAGGTTTGGTAAGTAACGTAGAATGAATCTTGAAATCCAGGCTCACCATTTTAATCTAATCTCTTCAGGCATTATTGTTTATGGTTTCTTGAGTAGGCAGATGATAAAAACAGTTATTTTAGGGAGATTATCTAATGACTAGTGTGTGGGCAGTGACATTAGAGGACATGCTTGGCCTGGTCCACTGAAGTACAGTCAGATATGACAGAATAGATGGTATCAGAGAGAGGCACATGCTAGGTGAGCCTGGTCAGTAGAGCCAAGATTTGAGTTTATATATATCTCCTTCCAAAATTAGTGGTCAAAATTACTAAGCTTTAGTGATAGTAATAGGGAGCATATATTGAGTATTTATTCTGTACCAGGCAGTATATTAAGTATTAGAAATACCTTATTTAGTTGATTCCACTTGTGCAATAACTCTTTGACATAAGTGCTGTTGTTACTCTTCATGTGGCTTGTAGAGATTAAATAACTACCTGGCAGGTGAAAAAGTTAATATTTAATCAAGCAGTCTTGAGCACATTCAGTTTTCTTCCATGCCAAGCTGAAAGATTCAGAGGTGATATATGATGTAGTTATATTTTAGTGGTTTCCTTTGCTGTGCAGAAACATTTTGATTTAATGTAATCCCACTTGTTTATTTTTGCATTTGCCATCTTTGCCCTTGTTGTCAAGTCCAAAAAAGTCATCTCCAAGGCTGATGTCAAGCAACTTACCCCTTGTGATCTGTTCTATGAGTTTTGTGGTTTCAAGTCTTATGGTCAAGTATTTAATCCACTTTGATGGATAGTTGATTTTTGTATATGGTATAAGATTGAGTCTGCTTTTCATTCCTTTGCATATGACTGTCCATCTGACACTCTTTTTCCCTGCAGTTTTCTCTTCCATATTGTGAACTTTATCCTCATGTTGGTTTCTTTCACGGTTGAGAGACGATTGCCCATAGCAACTGGAAGGGGCCTATTTTGAAATGTAATATCTCGTCTTGTAATTATATGAAGGTATTGAGTTTTGCTCTGATTATAACATCCCAGAAATAATTATACTTATTAGAGTAATATCATGCATTGATTGTCTTCAGTCTTGAATATCTAGTTTTCTTTCCATCATCAAGTGAAGTGAAAGTGCAAGTTGCTCAGTCATGTCCGACTCTTTGTGACCCCGTGGACTACACAGTGCATGGAATTCTCCAGGCTAAAATACTGAAATGGGAGCCGTTCCCTTCTCCAGAGGATCTTCCCAACCCAGGGATTGAACCTAGGTCTCCCACATTGCAGGTGGATTCTTTACCAGCTGAACTTGATCTCAATTTCTAGATTATTCTGTTTGGCTTAGAGCAATTAATGTCCCACCTTGCCTGAGTAAATCAAATCCATTGAGACAGAGGAAGATCATTTCCAAAGGGAAATTTGGGTGCTGTTAGCAGGGAGGAATGAACACTGAATAGTTAATCAAGAAAATGCTTTATAAATATATTATCTCATTTAACTTTTTTCAGTAGCTCTGTTGAGGAAACCAAGATTTGATCAAAGTCCCATAATTATTAAGTGGCAGAGTTGAAATTTGACTTAATGCTTTTTTTCTTTCCAGCAGTATTGTGTCTCCTTCAAAGAAAAATAGTAGGTTGTCCTGCATAATATATGGCATTAATGACTCTACCTTCTGAGATTCAAAACTGGTTCTACCAATTGCTTAGTTAAAACTTCATCATCACAAGATACCTAAAGTTATGAGGTACATCTTGAATAGTACTTAGAAAGAAATTTATAGCAGTGAACACTTACATCATGAAACCAGAAAGATTTTCAGTAAACAGCCTAACCTTCTACCTTATGACACTAGAAAAAGAGCAAATTAAACCTTAAGCAAGCAGAAGGAAGGAAATAAGAAAGATTACAGTGGAATTTAATAAAAGAGAGACCAGAAAAACAATGGGGGAGATTCCACAAAGTCAGAAATTAGTTCTTTTATTTAAAAAATGAACAAATTGACAAGCCTTTGCTAGACAGACAAAGGGAGGAAAAAAAGCAAAAACACTGAAATTACTAAAATCAGGAGTGGAAGAGGGGACATTTCTACAGACATTACAGGAATTTTAAAAGAATTATAATAAGGGAATACTATGGACTACATGACAACAAATTATTTACATGAAATGGACAAATCCCTAGAAAAACCTGCACTGTTGAAACTGACTCATGAAGAAATGGAAAATCTGAACAGATTTCCTTCTCAGCCTTCTCCACTAGTTCCTTCTTCTTTCCCTGACGTGCTGGTGTCCCTCTCTCAAACTGTCCATCTTCTCTGGGCAGTCAACTCCTGCCACACTGACAACACATAGGTCTATTACTTTGCATAGATGTGTGTCTGTGCTCAGTTGTGTCGGACTCTTTGCGACCCTATGGACTGCAGCCCACCTGGTGCCTCTGTCCATGGGATTCTCCAGGCAAGAATACTGGAGTGGGTAGCCATTTCTTTCTCCAGGGAACCTTCCCAACCCAGAGATCAAACCTGTGTCTGCTTGCATTGGCAGGCAGATTCTCTACCACTGAGCCACTGGGAGGCCTTACATGGCTGACCTCTGTTAAACTCTACTCCTAAATTTCTAACACAACTTCCATGTTCTATAGATAAATCAGTGCAAAATCCCCAACCAGAAATCATTATCCTCTCTCATACTTTTGTCTTGGTTTATATTAATACAGTTTACTTTGTCCACTTAACTTAAAAGGCTTCATTGACTTTCTTCTCTTGTATAATCTGTCTATTCTGTTTCTTAAAGCTTAATTGGAAATCCTTCCTCTTTAAATTCTCACTCAGTGCTTTAATTTGAACCTACCTTATCTTTTACCTCATCTGTTGTGGTAACCTCCTAATTGATCTCTCTGCCTTCAGCTCTTCCATAAATCAGCATCTAATGATGAATAGCATTACTTTTCCAAAACACAGGCCAAATTATGTAGCTCTCATGCTTGAAAACATTTGAACTACCTCTCCCCACCGCCAGCTGCCACCCATTATGTGTCAGATCTAAATTCCTTTATGTGGCATACAAGACTTTAGTGTGCTTTTCTTATCTCAGCATGCCCCCCACCTCAGCCTCTTATCTAGCCCTCTAGTCTGTTAACTTTATTAATTATTTAAAATCTAATGATTTAGTTCTAGAATAGCCTCATAAAATTTTCACATCTTCTGTGTATCCACAGCAATTTGTCTATAATGCAGAGCTCATCATACTAATACATATTGTAATTTTTTGTTTATATATCCAGGCTGTGAATTCCTTGAGGGCATGGATCGTATTTAATTTATCTTGTATTCCTAGTGCTTGCTTTAGTACTTGGCACATAGTGGATCTCCTTGTCTGTATTTTATCGTGGTGGTGGTTTAGTCGCTAGGTCGGTCTGACTCATGCGACCCCATGGACTGTAGCCCGCCAGGCTACTTTGTCCATGGGATTTTCCAGGCAAGAATGCTGGAGTGAATTTCCATTTCCTTCTCCAGGGGATCTTCCCAACCCAGGAATCAAACCCAGATCTCCTGCTTTGCAGGCAGATTCTTTACTGACTGAGCTATGAGGGAAACCCATATTTTGTTACAATCTTTATTTACTGCTTAGTTTTAATATTTATTTACCAGGTGTTACTTGACCTTAAAATCTGTTTCAGTTATTCCTGGCATAATGGATAAGAACAAAAACTCTGGGACCAAACTGCTTCATCGTCTTCCAGCTATGGGGTCTTAGACACGGTAGTTAACCTCACCAAGCCTCCATTTTCAAATTGGAAAAATAGAGAAAATAATAATACTTATGCCTTTTAAGTTGTGAGGATTAGGTACATATAAAACACTTAATATAATGCCTAGCACAGTATACTTCATATTATGCATGCTTTATTTTTATTAATATTATTGTCATTATAGTTATTATTTCCATTAGTTTGTTCATTCACAAATATCAGGTGTTTCACTCTTTGCCAGGTACTGTGGGGTACTAACAGAACAACATAGATAGGGCCCCTGTAGTCATGGAATGATACTTCAGTTTGTACTAGTTATTATAATGTTATTTGAAGAACTGCTATAAGTGGTGGTGAAGAGTTACTGTTTCAATTAAATTCTAGTTTCTCCATGCTTCCAAAAATTGGTACATATTTAATGAACTAACTTTAATAAGTAGTTTCATTGATTGCATATATCTAAAATATAAGAGCAGTGGGTACACTATGTTATAAAGTATGAGATAAGAATTCATTATGCTCTTACCTAATGCAGTGAAGATGTACTGGGGAATCCTAGGAAATTTGCTACTGACTTTGTATTTTGGTTACCCAATAAAGGTCTAGTTTATTTGATTTTTATCTTTTTAAAAATAGGGTGGTTTTAATATCAAGAGATAAATAGTATTTTGTATTACTTATTTTAGAAAGAGCATTCCAAAAGGAGTTAAATTTAGTATGACCTTTTGTTATTAGATTACTTAAATGCCTTTGTAATAGAGATACTGCATTTAATTGTTATCTTAATAAGAAGTTGGAGTCTTGAGGAGTGAATAGTAAGAAATACTTTAAAACGATTCTTTCTTTGAAGCTAGAAAAGAGTAAGTTGCCAGCTGACAGTCATTTTATCCTTTCACTCTTACTACAGTTTATTAGATGACTTAGTTTTGCAAACATATGTAAAGTGATATACATACATTGTACACATTGTGAATTATTGTTCCAATTGTACTTTTTCTTGCTTGTTATGACCCCTTTCAACAGAAGCACAGAGAATGAGAGAACAATGTGATAACCCAGATGCAAAACAGAAGTGTGGACTCATCAACTAAATTAAACCTGGATTGTGTTTATATTTTAAATTAGTGGACTAATTCTTTTTGAATGTTGGGATATATTTCTCATCTGTCTATTAAAGTCTGTCCTTCTGGCTCTTGGTCTGTGACTTCCTCACTTTTTGGGACGCTTCTTCAAAGATTGCCCTCATTGTCTCATGTTCCATTTATTCTTTAACCCATTATGGACTGGCTTCTGCCCCTTCCACTCACCAGTAACTTCCTAATTGTTTATATTACTGAGCACTTCTCAGCCTCTGGCCACTTCTACCTTTGAATTCTGTGACCTTTATCTCTCATAGTTTTCTCCTACGATTCAGGCTATTACTCTGTTTCCTTCACGGGCTGTTTTATTTCTATTCATGCTTTTCAGATGGTTCATTTTCTAGAATTCTGTTCTTAGGTTTCTTGTCTTCTCATTCTTTATTCTTTCAACTTGGAAATCTTCCATTTATGTTTGTAGTTCCATCTGCCTTCTATGAACCAGTCATTCCCAAGTAAATTTCTGGAGCTCAGTTTTTTGTCTCAGGCTTGAAATTACAGTTGTCTGCTGAATTCACCTGGTTGTCTTCAAATTCAACATTCTGATATCCCTTAAAATCTATACAACTTACTCTATTCTCTTGTTTCAGTACAAAACAAGAGAATTGTGCCCATTTAATTGTGCCCATTTCTAGTCAGTAACTATATCTTTAGCATCTCTCAGATTTATCCTGTTTCTTTTTTCTATATCTACTGTAATACATTAGATTAAAAAAAGGTTCAAGCCCTGTTCTCTCTTGGGATATTGTAACTGTCCCCAGAATGACCATTCTGCCTCCATAATTGACCTCTCTATAGTCTGTCTTCCTCATTGCTACCATGGCGATGTTCTAAAATGGAATGTTTTAAGTGTTTTTCTTTATGTTAAAATCTTTTAGATGCTTCTCACACTACTCAGCAGTAGTTTTCAAATACATGGGTGTTTCAAAAACGTCCATGGCCTGTCTGCTTTTGGATCAGAGAACTTTTGAAAGCTCATATCCTGTATCTTTCCCCCATAGATTCTGATTCAGTAAAAAAGTTTAGGAATTTTCAAAAAGTTCCCCAGATAATTCTAATAAGCAGCTAGGGTTAGAAAACACTGACCTATATGTGGTTCACATTCCCTATTATGGAGTCCAGGATCCTCCGGGATCTGGTACCTGCCTATTTCTCCAGTATTATCTCATTCTGTTATCCCATCCCTCCCTTCATTCACTGTTCTCCAGCCAGATTCCCTCTTCTGGTCCTGGAAGCCACCAGACCTGATCCTCTCTTAGGACCCTTGTTTGCTATTGCTGAATCAGATGCAGAAGCCTAGTCTCTCTCTGCTCCACCTCTGCTTTGCTCTGGACCCCAGCCACTAGCACCTCCTTGGATTTCGCATGTGAAACTCGGGTTGAAAACCGCTAAGCAAATCCATATCAATGGAGCCCAGAAAGATGAAGTGATTCACTGAGTCTATAATGGTGAATGGCAGGCCATATCTAAAATCCAGGATATATATTCCTAACACAGTTCTTGTTTATAGCTCTTCTTTCTTTTATATGTATCATGTATGAGCAAGTTGATTTGAAATGACCTCTTAATTGTTTCCTTCCTAAATAAATTATCATTTACTAGTCCCCTCATTCGTTTATTCATTTAGTAAACACTTACTTTACTATATAAAGAGCAGTGTAGGATATGAAGAGAGGTGGGTAGAAATTTTACATAATACTAATTTCCTATCGTTAAGATTCTTAAGAGGTTTTTATATTCAATCATTAAAATACTATACAGAAAAATAAATTATTAATTTTTAAGAAGAGAAACTATAGTATAACCTTTTCTACTGTCTTGTATCTTTCTTTCTTTTTATCCAGGGAAAGACCATGTTTGTAGATTTATTGGTTGTGGGAGGAATGATCGATTCAACTACGTGGTCATGCAGTTGCAGGTAGGTTACTTTGAAAATGTGTCTTAAAATTGACCAGTTTTGATCAGAGTACCTAATTACAGTAGATGTGAATAAAATTAACAACATTCTTGGTATCATTGCAGAATGTTTTATACTCTACGGATGGTATATATTTAAACAGACCTGGTGATAATGGATTTTTCCAAAGATGGAAGGGTTGTCTTTATCAACTATTTTCTCTGATGCACATCTTCGTTGATTGTCATCATTGCCAAATTTTTTATCCCCACATGGATTACCAGATATAATGAGTGTTCCTGTCCCTTCCTTCTCCACCATTTATTATGTTAAGGACTTTAGGTTCCCATTTTCACAAATGTCAACCTTGAGTGTTTGAAAATTTTAAAATGAGATGGAGAGAAATGCCGTTGTTCTTTCTCTTTACTATTAACATAGCTGTGTTCTGTCCTTGAGATGGAGAGTGGAGTTGGGTTGGGTAGCAGATGACAGAAATTCAGAAAGGGAGCATTGAAGTAATGACTGCAGCAAAGAGAGGGAAATCAGCCCATTCTCTCTGACACTGACACTGCCTCTGCCCCTGCCCCTGAATGAACACACGCGCGTGCACACACATACGCACACGCAGTACTCACCATCAAAGTTTAAAAGCCATGGTTCACTTTGCTGCCTAACTTAAGAGAACTTAAGAGTTCTCAGGGTTTCCCTTCATCTTTAGCAAAGTTTGTTTTAGGCATTTGGTTCTTTTGTTTGTTTATTTTTTCAGCTTAACTACTTAGTAGTGATTTCAGAGACATAGATCCTCACCTAAATTCTTCCTCTTCTTGTTAGGGCTTCTCTTGTTTCCCTCAGCTATCCTTCAACATGTGATTTACATCTATAGACATTAATTTCCTGCAGACTATTGTCTTGATGTCTCAGAGTCATGTGATTCACTACTCGAGCCAGCATAGTTTTTTTACTTGAAGCAGAATCCCTGTATCTTTTTAGGTCATTAATATGGACCTTGCTGTCTCTCATTTTGGCCTGTAATAATATAACTTTTGTATGCTATTTTATAGTGTTTTTTTCTTCTGGATTTATTATGCATCTTACTTGATCCTTGTCATTTCCCCTGAAGAGGATAGGGCAGGTTTTACCCCCATTTTGCAAATGAAGAGACTTTAGCTCAAGGAGGCTTGAGGTTTTCCTGGGACTGACTAACTTGATGGGTGTTAGGACTTATTCAGTGGAGGCCTTGGGCCAATATTCTTGGCACAATAAGAGAAAACTCTTTATTTTTGTGTATAGGTTACTACTGACTGGAGGATGTGGAGATGCTTTTTAAGTCTGCAGAGTCTCTCTCAGTCCTAGCATATAGTCTTTTTTATTTGATTTACATTCACCTTAATCTCACTTCTGGAAATGAGAAAGCTGCATGTATGGAAAACTAAGGAGGATGGTGTATATCAAGCAGTGATGGCTCCTTTGACCTTTGGCAAGCTTCTGTGGACTTATCTAAGAATGCTTTGTTTTGACTTGCATGCTGTTTTGGGGTTTTTTCCCCCATCATTAAAAACCCCACCATTAACCTTCCACCTCTACAAGTTTGACTTGATTTGACATAAGACTAAAGCTGGTATAACTGTTTGAGGGTTCTTTCTCTTGTTTGACATATTAAAGTTGACTGCTAGGGTTTCCCCATATATTTTGATAAAATTTATATGCTCAGACCCAGTTTCTCACGGACATTTCTGATTTCTTCTAAAAACCCTCATTGTTCTTAAGCTCACTTTAGTCTTTTGCCTCCTGGTGATTCAGTTAAATAGTATCTGCCTTTAAATTTTTAAGGAATAATCCTATTTCTCCTATAGAAATTCTAGCTATTTACCATGAAAATGGGTCTGAAATCTAATAGGATTCAAGCAATCATACACGTTTATTTTCTCATATCTACTAGGAAGACTGTGGCCAGGTCTCATTTGCTATCCTGTCACCATTGAGGCTTTATGTGATCATCCTTAGTATAGCCAAAGGATGGTATTTTGTGATAAGCATATCACCTGCTGCTGCTGCTAAGTCGCTTCAGTCATGTCCAACTCTATGCGACCCCATAGACAGCAGCCCACCAGGCTCCCCTGTCCCTGGGATTCTCCAGGCAAGAACACTGGAGTGGGTTGCCATTTCCTTCTCCAGTGCATGAAAGTGAAAAGTGAAAGTGAAGTCGCTCAGTCGTGTCCGACTCTTAGCAACCCCATGGACTGCAGCCCACCAGGCTCCTCCGCCCATGGGATTTTCCAGGCAAGAGTACTGGAGTGGGGTGCCACTGCCTTCTCCCAAGCATATCACCTAGGAAAGGGCAAAAAATGTTTTGAATCCTGTAACCAGAATAGATATAGATCTAGATTGCCTAACATCAGGGCTGCCATATATTTTTAAGCTTTTTATTATTGTGGAAAAAATTAAATATAAATGAAACTAGAGTTGTATTCTACCTTTCTTCTCCTTCCTCAGATGATTTCAAAGCAAATTGAAGTCATATTTTATCATAAATATATCAGTATATAGTCAAGAATTCTTTTTTTTCCACTAGTAACCATAATACACAATAATATCTTTTCAAGTCAGTCTTTGCATTTTCTTGGTTGTGTCTCTCACTTATTTTTATATTTGTTTTACTTGAACCTGGTTCCAGACAGGGTTTATACATTGTATTTGGTGGATATGTACATCTTAAGCCTCTTATTTTTTTAAACAAAAATTTTAAAAGATTTATGTATGTATGTATGTATTTATTTTTGGCCATGCTGGGTCTTTGTTACCGCAGGCAGGGTTTTTCTAATTGCAGCAAGCCAGGGCTACTCTTCCTTGCTGTGCACAGGCTTCTCCTGGCAATAGCTTCTCTTGTTGCTGAGCATGGGCTCTAGGAGTGTGAGCGCCAGTAGTTGCAGCATGTGGGCTCAGTAGTTGTGGCACACTGGCTTAGTTGATCTGCAGCATGTGTAATTTTCCCAGACTAGGGATCAAACCTGTGTCCCCTGAAATTGCAGGTGGATTCTTAACCATGAGACCACCAGGCAAGCCCCTATTTTTATTTTTTTTAATATTTATTTATTTGGCTGTGCCAGGTCTTAGTTGTGGATGCTTTGATCATCATTGTGGCATGAGGAATTTTTATGCAGGATCTTAGTTGTGGCACGTGCAATCTAGTTCCCTAACCAGGGAGACTAGGGATTGAACCTGGGCCCCCTGCTTTGGGAGCTTGGAGTCTTAGCCACTGGACTACCAGGAAAGTCCCTCTTAAGCCTCTTTTTAAAAGTTCCCTCTCATTTTTTTCCTTAAGTTTTTGTTGTTGTTGTTGTTTGTATTGTCATTGATTTTAAAAATTGTTATGCAGAAGTTTCCATGCTCTGGATTTTGCTAATTGTCTCCATGTGGTAATACTTAACATATCCTTCTTTCCCCTGTATTGTCTATAAATTTGTGATTAGATCAGATTCCAGTTTTATTTTGCTAGAATACTTCAGAGATGGGTTGTGTGCTTCCTATTTATATTATATCAGCAGACAGTGTGTCTGCTTGTCTCTTTTAGTTGTGTTAAGATGGAATCAGTGAGATTCTGAGGCTATCAGCCTCTCCATCCATTTTAAAGTTCCCATAATTTTTCTCATGTGTGTGCTGAGTCACTCAGTCATGTCCAACTCTTTGTGACCCCATGGACTATAGCCCCCCAGGCTCCTCAGTCCATAGGAATTCTCCAGGCAAGAATACTGGAGTGGGTTGCCATGCTGGAGTGGATTGTCATGCCCTCTTCCAGGGGATCATTCCAACTCAGGGATCTAACCCAGGTCTGCCACATTGTAGGCAGATTCTTTACCGTCTGAGCCACTGATTTTTCTCTTAGGTTTTATCAACCTGTTAGTAATCACTGCCAAAATTCTTTACTTCAGTGGGGTTGCAAATGTACAGTTACAGTTTTACAATTCCTCTTTATTACTGGAATTCTTATAAAAGCATTCCATCAATTATTAGGTTATCCTTAGGTACATTTCACACAGAAAGGCAGACTAATATTTGATTCTTTAATTTCAAGTTTTCAGAAAAATGAATTGGCTCCCAGTAGGGAGCTTTGATAACATCCTTACTTTCTGACCCTGGAGGAGGAAATGGCAACCCACTCCACTATCATTGCCTGGAAAATTTCACGGGCAAAGGAGCCTGGCAGGCTACAGTCCATGGGGTCTCACAGAGTCGGACACAACTGAGCGACTTTACGCAGTTTACTTTCTGATTCCTCCTAATGAGAAATGGTATTTAGAGACCAGAATCTAGATGCTGTGGGTCCCTGCAATTGGGTTGGTCATTGTTTCAAATTCTTTTCAAGTGGATAGGTTCAGGGTATATAAATTTTTTTAAAAGAAAAAATATATCATGGCTCATATTGATATTTTCAGTTTCAAATTTTTTGTGATAGAACTGGCATATAATTTCTTTGATTTTATTATATATTTTCATTTCTTTGCCTAATATATGTAGATGAAATTATGGTTAAAATTTACATGAGAGTTATCCAGTATATGTGTGTAGGAAAGGAGACATTGTATGTAACATATGGGGAGAGGAGGGGTGGATAACAGATGAAAAAAGATTGGCCAATAATTGATAATTATTAATTCTGAGTGATGGATAGGTATGTGAGAGTTCATTATATTACTTTCTTTCCTTTTGAGTATGTTTAAAACTTTTAATAATAAAATCCTCTTATATAGTTACTGGATCATGTTAAATTTACAGCATTATTTAGGGAGAAATGAGTTTCCTTTTTTATTTAATAATATTAATTCCATATTACTATGAATATAAATTCTTCATATAAATGCTACAGGTGGAACTACAACATCATAGCCTGCTCTCAATCAGAATGCTAATTTGTTACCTACTCAATAAGGAGTCTTCTGGGTAGATCAGTACTGTAAAATGGAAAAAGAACACTTTCCAGTTAAACAGACTTAGATTTGAAGAACAGCTTTATCTTAACAGGTTGACATTATTTAAACTCTCTGAGCCTTAATATCCTCATCTGAAAAATTGGTGTAACAACTTCTGTTTAGGGTGCTAAGGACTAAATACCGTCATGAATGTAATATATCTGGCACAGACTGGATAAATCCCTTGTTTTTATCTACTGCTGTGATTGAGTGTTTCATACCTTTTTATTTATACTAGTAATTAGCACTTATTGAGTACCTACTGTGTGCCAGACACTACATGGATCTTGTTTAAGCCTTATAAAACAGTATAAGGTAAGTATTATTGTCCCCATTTTATAAGGAAGCTGTGACATAGAAAAGTTAAGTAGTTTGTATAGGAATATATGTTAGGCAGTAATGAGGAATTACTGCCCTGTGTATGTTTATCTTTTTTATGTAATCAAGACTACATTTTGTTATGACATCAGTGACAAAGGGAAACATGACGACTCAGGAACATAATATGTTATAGACACGGAAAAGATAAAGACAAATACTATATGATATAACTTTTATGTGAAACCTAAAAATTATAACAAACTAGTGAGGAAAACAAAAAAGAAGCAGGTTCACAGTGGGGAGAGGGAAGCAGGAGATGGGGCAATATAGGGATAGGAGATTTTTGAAGTGTTTTTATGGCATTATATGAAATCATGTGTGTGAAACTTGCAAACTGTGAAGTACTATTGAATTTAAAGAGTCCTTCATTTTAAAAAAAATTTTTTTTAAAAGGAAACAACTTAAAAAACTTTGGTTATTCTTAAATTTGTCTGAAATGTTCATACATTATCTTAAGAGAATTCTTCTCGAGTGAGAGGATAATGATTCAGATAAAATCCTTGCTATTTCAGTCAAAACATCTTTTAATGGTAAACGAATAATTCTCTGCTCTTCTCCCATGCTTTCAGTAGCACACTTGAAAGCGTTTATTTGGTTTCCACAGGGTCGGAATCTGGCAGATCTACGCCGTAGCCAGTCCCGGGGCACGTTCACCATTAGCACTACTCTTCGCTTGGGTAGACAGATTCTGGAGTCTATTGAGAGCATCCATTCTGTGGGATTCTTGCACCGAGACATCAAACCGGTAGGGGGCCTTTTCCTGCCAGAGCTCAGAATGAGTTTGCTTGGTGCTCTTGGTCTTACCATGTGTGTGTGTGCTCACTCACTCAATAGTGTCAGACTCTTTGCAACTCTGTGGATTGTAGCCTACCAGACTCCTCTGTCCATGAAATCTTCCAGGAAAGAACATTGGAGCAGGTTGCCATTTCCTATTCCAGAGGATCTTCCCAACCCAGGGATCAAACACACATCTCTTGTGTCTCCTGCATTGGCAGGCAGGTTCTTTACCACTGCGCCACCTGGGAAGCCCAGTGTTATGATGGGACACATTAAATTACAAATGTAGGTTTCTATGTTAAATACAAGATAATGTTTCAGTTTCTGTGGCAGAGATGTAAACTTGAAATGTATTGTAACTTGCCTTTTAATTTTTTTAAAATGATAATTATATACTATAACTTATAATCAAGAGCTTTTCTCATACAATGAAAGTTGCTCAGCAGCCGAATTAAAAATTACTAATGTTTGACTTATGTGTTAACACTGATACTTACTTAGCTTTACACCTAAATTGATAGTCATTCTTCAGATTTCTTTTTTCTGATATTGGTTAAAAATACAGATTCATGTTGTTTTTAGATGTTGGCATTGTGTTCTTTGAACTATTTCTCAAGTGACAAATTATACTTGAAAGAAACCATCAATTATAAAAGAGCTTGCTTTTTCTCTTGAGTGCTACCATGCCAATATAGTATTTTTTTTCTATTCTGTTTTCCTAGAAATTGCAATTTCTGTAACTGTTAAATATGCTTTTATTTTCTCCTTGGTTTTTGTGTTACTCACAGGGGAAATGACCCATTTCTGATATGCTGTATTTACTATAAATTTATTGTGTTGCTTGTTGCAGTTGAAAATTATACCCATCTGTTGCTACATGATTTCAGAAATTAAACAGTTTACGTGAAAATGACAGCTAAAGTTAACATAGTTGAGTCAGACTTAATGTAATGTAGATTTTTCCTGCTTTTATTTCCATGTCAAGTTAAATGTCATTATTTGAGAAGCATAGTAATTGAAGAGTTTCCAATATGATTAGAAAGCTCCCTAAGTAGAACAGTATTTTAAAATAAAAGCTAACAATTCTATAACAATTAGACTTTTGCTTTTATACATTCTTTTACTTAATATACCCATTTTTGCAAACCTGTGGTCATTTAATGCTACATTTATCTTTGTTAAGGGAAGGATGGAAAATATATTGTCCTTAAGTCTGTTATGTTTCCTTGAATTGTATTTTCATTTTTGCACTTAGTGAAATTCAGCTTCATGATGCTTATAGGAAATTCATTTCAATTTCTGGACTATATATTCTATTTTGTTCACTTCTAGTTCTTCCCATTTAAAAAAATAAGGGTTGGGTGTTTGTTTAAGTAGTGACTTAGACTAGAATTTCAAGAAACTTATTAGAGTACTGACTCCAATTAAATCAGTGTTGTATTTTATGTAACTTTATAATAGTCACACAAATTTTTTGCTCAAGTTCACCTGATCTTAGGCATTAATAGAACCTGCAGCAAAATAATGTGTTAATATCCAATAAACATTGACCAGAGCAGTATATGTGGGATGTGTATTATATAGAGTTTAAATAGAAGAATTAAAATACAGGAAGGATAAGATATAAGGACTAAGTATAATAATAATAGGTATGTTTTCATTCTTTATTTTCTAGTCAAACTTTGCCATGGGTCGCTTTCCTAGTACGTGTCGGAAATGTTATATGCTTGATTTTGGCCTGGCTCGGCAGTTTACCAATTCCTGTGGTGACGTCAGACCAGTAAGATTTTTTCATACTATTATTAAATATTTGAGGATTAGCTTATTATAGTATCACTCTTTTTAAAGAAATGCCGATTGTGTATCAGAATGGATATCATCCAAGAAGTATCGTATAGAGTTTATGATTACGTTACAGATAGTATTCATTAATTTTATTATTGAGTGTTACAGCTTTTAAAAACATGCACAGAGTTAGAGTGTATCTTGTAAGAACACACATTACCCCTTTAGGATCAAGGGTCTTTTTTGCCGTCTGAGCTTCTTTCTACATCATATACTACTTTTGTTTCAGTTACTGTGTTTGTCATACCCAAAATTTACATTTAGTTCTGTTTTAAAATTTCTCTTTATTAAAATTTCTGTTTGATATGGCATTGCCGTTATACTTTCCTTTCTTTAATCAAGCTTTCCTTTAGTTCTGTGAACATATTTATAACACCCACTTTGAAATCCTTTTATGTCCAGCATCTAGTCATTCTCATAAGTGGGTTTTGTTGCCTACTTTTTTTTTTTTACATATATGGGTCACACTTTCTTGTTTCTTTGCATGTCTTGTAACTTTTTGTTGTTGTTGGAAACTGGGCATTTTAAGATAATGCTTGCATGCTGCTTCTGCTTAGTTGCTTCAGTTGTGTCTGACTCTTTGCGACCCTACGTACCATAGCCTGCCAGGCTCCTCTGTTCTTAATGTTTAGTTCCTTAACATTTAGTTCCTTAACATATTCTTTCTGAAGTTCATAATGTGTGTACAATAAGTACAAATGTGTACTCTTATTTTTTCCTTTTGATTCAAAAGGTAGCATAATGTACACTTCCCTTTTTCTTTCACTTTACAGTGTGTCAGGAGATCTTTCCGTGTCAGAATATAGAGCAGCTGCAAAGTGCATATCTGTAAGACAAATCTCCAGAAGTGTAATTGCTGGGTCAAAGAGAACGTATGCATTTGCAACTTTGATGGTTAATAGTGAAAGTCACTCAGTCGTGTCCCACTCTTGGCAATCTCATGGATGGTAGCCTGCCAGGCTCCTTTGTCCATGGAATTCTCCAGGCAAGAATACTGGAGTGGGTTGCCATTTCCTTCTCCAGGGGATCTTCCTGACCTGGGCTTGAACCCAGGTCTCCTGTGTTGCAGGCAGATCTTTACCATCTGAAATAGCTATTGCCAAATTACCATCAATTGAGGCAGTTTCTGGAGATCATCTATTTTAAGGCTCGGTTACGTGTTGCCTTATTCTTAAGACATCCTTCCTCCACAGGACTTCTCCTTTCTTCTCACCAAGTAAAACTAATTCTTACCACTCCTAGACTTTCATAGCTCATTGTACTTTGCTAATGGTGTTTATTATAATCTACTTTCAATTACAGTTACCTGCATTTATAGCTGCTTTCCCCAGTTAGGTTGAATTGTTTTTTCTGCATCATTTAAGGTGGCTGAATTTCTTTGACCTGGTATTATTTCTTGGAGGGATCACATCAAAATCTCCCTAGGCAGCTGATCTCTTTACCTCTGTCTCAACCTTTCCATGGCAAAAGTAAGGTCAGAGTCAGAACAAAGGACTCTTAATTGTTTTCCTTCTAGAAGGAGAAATCTCCAACCTCAGAGTTACATCAACCAAATTGAGAATATTAGATATTCCTGTTAGTCATGATGTCTTAGGAAAATATTGCGATCTACTGACTGTGATTGTCAGTGAATGGCAGCTAAGGGAAAAAAGGGAGCTTAAATAGATTGCAGAAATTTTTGATTCCTGAGACTTGACATTAAATACAAAGAACATTTTAAAAATAGTTAAGTCTTGAAACTAAAAAGGAATAACTGAAGGAGAAAAGATAAGTTGATGAAAGAAGAAATAAGTAGATAATTAATATGAACAGATTAAACACAGGTTGCAGAAATGAACAAATGGAGGAAGAACACATAGAATGTTTATCTGTGTAGCATATGGCTGAGACGACTCTGATAACTGAAGACTCTTAAAATAACATTCATTGTAATCTCTTCAGACTACCACATTAGTACATGTTAATTGAGGATAATTTGACATTACTGAAAAAGAGAGCAAAAAATTCTACTAATGAAAATTATTGGCCATGATCATTTTAAAGGACGGCAGTTTTCCTGTTGAGCTATAGCATCATCCATGAATCTTAAAGGCACTGACTTGATATTTGTGAAACAGTAAAGTAGAAACATGGAGAACGAAATGGCAGCCCACTCCAGCATTCTTGCCTGGAGAATCCCATGGGCAGAGGAGCCTGGTGGGCTACAGTCCATAGAGTTGCACAGAGTTGGACACGACTGAAGTGATTTAGCATGAAATAGAGTGTATGATTTCAAGTCAGAAGACCTTGGTTGATGCCTGGTTTTATCACCTACTAATTCTGTGTCCTCAAATAAGTTTACTTTTTGGAACTTGTTTCTGTGTCTGTAAAGTGGGCAAAACAAAGACTTTGCCATCACAGGGTTTATATTCCATTGAAAGAAGCAGGGAAAAACCAAATAAGTAAAAATATGAATAAAATCAATTTTAGGTAGCAAAAGATGTTTTGTGAAAAAAAATAAAGCAGAGTAAAAGAACAGAGTGGCATTGCAAGGGCAGATATTATTTTAAATTATGATGATTAAAGAATATTTCTCTGAGGAGGTGACATTCAAGCAGAGGGCTGAATTTGGGATAGAAGAGCCTGCCATTGGAGGTGTGTAGAGAGATGGTGTTCCAGCTAGAGAGAATAACAAGTACAAATTCTTGCGCTAGAAACAAACTTGATCGGAGGGGAAACCTCAAGTAAATCCATTTTGGCATGAGGCAAGTGCCAGAATCATGGAAGGTGTTATAGGCCAAATAACTAGAATTTAGACTTTATTCCAAGTTGAGCTCTCTGGGACTGGGATTCACATATTATGTAGACTTTATTCCCAGTACCTGGCACATAATAAGTGTGCAATAACTTGAGTTTATAAATACGTGAATTACACGTACAGGGAGAGGTTCAAGTTGCCACTGTCTCTGAATTGAGTTTGAGTGATATAGCCAAGACAAAGAGGTTGGTATCTTAGTTTGCTTAGACCTCATGTTTTTAATGTACTTATTTGTAACCAGAGTCTGAATATTAATGTATATACTGTGATGCTTGGCATGATTCTGGGTACATGAAAGCATTTATGTTTTCTCATGGATAGAGTTTATTTATCATAAATCCTACTTTATTTAGGTATAAATGTAGGTATAAAAAATGAGATTCATTGATAATTAAAATAGGACTCATTAATAGCTGTTATATTTTAAACGTATGATTTAGAGATATTCTCCTCTAATTATTATAATTTCAGTTATTAAAAAAAGTTAGAAATTTAAGTCATGTTTTCTTGAGTATAATACATGTTTCTCCCTTCTACTTCATGAGCTCACCTGTGCTGAATCTTATGCTATTTAAAGCTCATTTATTACCCTTTGCTTGGTTTTGTAGCCTCGAGCTGTGGCAGGCTTTCGAGGGACAGTTCGTTATGCATCAGTCAATGCTCATCGGAACAGGGTAGGTGTCTGAACTCGAGTCATAGCTGTATGAGCATGCTGATGCTCGAATCAGATTGACTTCTTTACATTAGAGTGCAGAGGTGTTAGTAATACTAATGCATGGTAAGGTGTATAGTGGATATATAATAGATGTGTACAGCTACAGAGAAAATAAAATTGAATTTGGCAGAAAATCTAATAGCTAATTATATACACATCTATGGGGACTCTTATGTCCTTAATTAGATATAAGTAAGTATTAATACATTTATTAAAGAATTTTGCATAAATAAGACATCTGTGTTCTATTTCAAGAATTTATTTGGGAATTCATATTATCAATACGTAATGAAATGTAGGTCATCATTTTATCCGTAAGATACGTCTAATCTATTATATCCTCTCTCCATCAAACATTTGTTTTTATGAAGATTTAAAATATAGAAGCTTAAATTTTTCTTTCATCTTTAGTGAATTGTTCATCTCTTTTTGGGTTAAATTTTAAAAACCTCTCTTTTTTTTCTTACTTTTATCCTTTTGTTTTGCTCTTAATACTTTTTTTCCTTACCCTGAACTTTAGTTATGAGTAGGAAAGGTGAGTACTTTATGGATTCTCAATCCTTGAACTTGTTTGGACAGAGTTGGGAAATTTAACATGTGATTCCTTGATAAAGAGAAATCTCTTGATTTTTGTTACCTTATTCTTGTACAGCCAAAACTGCTTTGATTAAAACTTGACTGATGCTAAATGTAATAGGACGAGAATGCTGTGGTTTTACACACAATGCTTCAGTTAACTTGGTTTCTTAGGATGTGATTATAAATTGAAAATAGTTAAAGTATTTTTTTGTCTGTGTGAAATACTCTGCTAAGCATTTGTAACTCATTTGATTTGATTCAGTGTGCTTTATTTTGTGGTATTTAGTTAATTATTCTATCTTGAAAAGAAAGTATTCATTCTCTAGATAGATTCTTGCAAAATTTTAGGAGTACTATACTTTCTAATTCTGTAAAAGAATATGTTCACATTGGAATCTTTGAAATATGACATTCATTTTGAGATAAGCATAAACATGTTCAGGGATCATAATATAAGCATTTCCAAAATAACTACTAGAAAGAGATTATGTGTTTTTTTTTTTAAATTTGAAGAGTACAGATTTCTTCTAAAAGCCTTTCCAGCATAGAGTGATCTATCAGCTGTTCTGTTAACCTACTTATTTAATGTTGATAGGGAAATTTGATCACATATTGCAGTGGTTCTTACCCTTCTTTTCTGGTCCCAACACATCTGAGGAATAGAATGCTTTATACGTTAGCTCAGCTTCACAATACTGATCATCAATGTATATGGTGGCAGAGGAATACAACTAGCAGAACCTTGAGAGATTGTTGTCTAGTTTAAAAATAATTCCCAGGTAATTCTAATATACTTCTTTCTTCCATGCTCTGTGACCTTGATTTGATAATTTTTAAACTTAATGCACTGCGTTTCTATTTTGGGGGTACCTAAATCTTAACCATTTTTGTTTGTTTTTTGTTTTCTTTTAAGTGAAAGCAGGTTTATTTAGAGAATCTGAAACTTTTAACATGAATAATTTCCAAACAATACAAGGACTTTTCAAAATACTTGAATGCTGTTTACTTCATCTCATTGTTTTCCTGCATTTTTGTTAATACTTGTTTTATCACAATGTATGTGCGCTCCGTCACTCAATCATGGCTGACTCTTTCCAACCCCACGGATTGTAGCCCACTAGGTTCCTCTATACATGGAATTTTCTAGGCACTATTACTGAAGTGGGTTGTCATTTCCTACTCCAGGGGATCTTCCTGACCCAGGGATCAAACCCATGTCTCCTGCTTTGGCAGGAGGATTCTTTACCACTGCACCACCTGGGAAGCCCATTTATCACAATACTTTGAAGAAATTATTTTACTTCTGGTTCTGTGGTTCTTACTGAGATCTTTGTCCATTCTTGCTGAAAGTGAAAAGTGAAAGTGAAATCACTCAGTTGTGTCCAACTCTTTGGGACCCCATGGACTGTAGCCTCTGAGGCTCCTCCATCCATGGAATTTTCCAGGCAAGAGTACTGGAGTGGGTTGCCATTTCCTTCTCCAGGAGATCTTCCCCACCCAGGGATAGAACCTGGGTCTTCCACGTTTTAAGCAGATGCTTTTACCGTCTGAGCCACCAGGGAAACTTGCATTTAATCGTCTTTTTTTTTCTTGACTACTTTTGGTATCTTTTCTTTGTCTTCGGTGTCCTGTAGAAATTTTCAAATCTGCTTTGGTGTGGATTTCTTTATATTTATTCTTTTTGAGATTTGTAATGCTTCCTAAGGGCTTCCCTGGTCACTCAGTGGCAAAGAATTTGCCTACCAATGCAGGAGATGTGGGTTTGATCCCTGAGTCAGAAAGATCCCCTGGAGAAGAAAATGGCAACCCACTCCAGTATTCTTGCCTGGAGAATCCTGTGGACAGAGGAACCTGGGCTATTTTAAATAATGATCTGGTGGGGTTTTATCTATAAGACTTTAAAGAGGCCTAAATTTAAGGGTACTTTTTTACCTTGAGAGGATTTTCATTTGCATCTGTCATTACTGCAGAATAGGATTACCCAGAAAACACCATTTCTGGACTTCGTTTCCTGTACCACATAGACAATATAAATTTAAACCCCAAAGCTGACTGAGGGGTAGGCCCATGGTAACAGATTCTCAGGATGTTATTTTTTGTTTGTTTGTTTTTGTTTTAAAATAACACTATCTCTTTGATAGTGGTCAAATTTTACCAGGCATAAAATTATTGTAGCAATAACGTACATACCAAATATTGCATTAAAGATAGCCCTTTGAGGGTCCTAGGTATATGGTGGGGGTAGAGGTGGGGCAGTGTCTCAGTTACAACTCCTGTCTTGTGTAGGCTTAATGTTTTTACACCTGTCCCCTACATGACTGATAAAACCCTGGTTGATAAACCTATGACAGATGCCTCCAAACAGCCAAAACCAAAGCTTCAGTCTTAGGTTGCTTTTCATGTTTCCAGCTTTCTTTTCATTTTGGTTCTAAAGATTTTCTTTGCTGCTACTTCATCTTTTTTATATATTGTAGTAAAGAACACATAACATTCAATTTGCCACCTTAAACATTTTGATATATACAATTAAGTAGTGTTAAGTATATCCACATTATTTTGCACCAGATTTCTACAGCTTTTTCATTTTGCAACATTGAAACTCTGTACCCACTTAGCACTGACTCCCCTTTCCCCCTTCTCTGAATTCCTTGGCAGCCACCTTCCTTTACTAATTAATTAACTCATTTATTAATTAATGGGTTCTTAAATACATTATTTCCAGTATTTCTGGGTTTTGGGGTGTTCTTTATATCGAAAGTTTTTCAGTAAATCTGTTCTACCATGTAGATTGCTTTATAGCTATAACGGATACATAGATATACCTGCCAGATAGTTTTATGGGAAAATGAAAACTCAATGATTAGGCCTTAAACAATGTAATGTACTCACAGGAGCAGTAATGTAATGTGACTGAATTCTCTTTTGCTTATGAAGGAAATGGGAAGACATGATGACCTTTGGTCCTTGTTCTACATGTTGGTGGAATTTGTGGTTGGTCAGCTCCCTTGGAGAAAAATAAAGGACAAGGTAATTTTCAAAATAGAAGCGTCAGTTTTGGTAGGGGAAGGAGTAAAAATTTCTCCTGGGTAGGCATTTTTTGTTGAAAGTATACTTATGTATAAGAGTTAACATTTTCCAACCCTTTCACTATATCCTAATATGTATATTTTTCTTTCTGTGAGCTGATATTATAACTTTTTCTATGAAAATGCTAATTTAAGTACAGCTATCATTTGTGATTAGATTTCAAGCTATCTTAGCTTTATTTTCACTAGTTCTCTTTTTTAAAGTCAATTAGGTCTTTTAAGTGAAGTAAGTTAGAAAAAGACACATAACCATGTGATATCGCTTACAGTGTAGAATCTAAAATATGACACAAATGAATATCTACAAAACAGAGAAAACACTGATGGTTGCCAAGAAAAGAAATGTCAATTAGGCTTTTAATTTTTAATTGTCACATTATATTGTTCAATTTTACATACCCTTGAGACTGTTACTGAGAAGCTCTTAATATGTAGCTTCCAAGAGAAATTGACTTTGGTTCCTTTTCTCTTTACTTCCCAGGAACAAGTGGGCTCTATTAAGGAAAGGTATGACCACAGGCTTATGTTAAAACATCTCCCTCCAGAATTCAGCATCTTTCTGGAGCACATTTCCTCTTTGGATTATTTTACAAAACCAGACTACCAGGTAATCATCTTTGTGAGTTCTGTAGATTAATTCTTCTCTCTCTTTTAGTATTTATTCTTACCAAGCATTGTACCATTGAGGGTGTTGTAAATGAGTATAAGTGGTTCCTAGAATAATACTTTTTAAAAAAAATAATACTGTTTTAATACGTCATGAGAAATGTCATTAAATTAACTGATGATGACATTATCCATGTCCGCACATGTGTGTGTTTTCTCCCTTCTGGATGAACATATGTCATTAAGAGTTTTAGATTTGTTAATCGTGTAGCATTCTAACTGCTCCTGCTGTGATTCTTTTGGTAGTTTTGAATTGCTGATAGTTCAGATTATGGAAATCCAGTATCTAATTTGTTGACCAGAAGGAAATGTCCAGCTCAGGAATGTATCTGTTGAGGGCTTGAGAGTTACATGTCATGTGTTAACATGCTGTGGGACAGTAGTCAGTAAAAATTACTGGCTCCATTTTGTCTGTGGTCGGCGAAACATTTCCTAAGAGCATCAGTTAGTGAGGCCTGTTAAGGGTGACTAGGCTTACCATAAATTGCATATCAAACCCCAACCAGCTAAATTTCAGAAGATTCTGTTGCTCTCAAGGGAAACTTGGTCAGAGCTTAATGCAAGATAATCACTACTACTGAAAACATAAATTCAAGGCACACATTGATTAATAATAATAATGTCAGTGTATAAGTTTTATCTACAAAGGACAACACTTGGGCTTTACTGCCTGTTAATGAAAGTTTTAAAAAATTATTTATTTTTGGCTGTGCTGAGTCTTTGTTGCTGCATGGGCTTTCTCTTATTGTGGTGAGCAGGGGCTACTCTCTAGGTGCTGTGCCCAGGCTTCTCGTTGCAGTGGTTTCTCTTGTTCCAGAGCACTGGCTCTAGGGCTCACGAGCTTCAGTAGTTGCAGCACGTGGGCTCAAAAGTTGAAGTTCACAGGCTCTAGATCACAGGCTTAATAGTTGTGGTGTATGGGCTTCGTTGCACGGCAGCATGTGGTATCTTCCCCGACCAGGGATTGAACCCATGTCTCCTGCGTCAGCAGGTGGATTGTTTACCGCTGAGATACCAGGGAAGCCCTAGTGGAGGGTTCATATTCTAAAGTGTTGTCAGTGTCGAAGACTAAAAGACTGTCTACTGCACAGTGAACTTATTTGCATATAATGAATATTTCTTTGTGAAAAATGCAGTTTTGGTATAATACATAAGTAGAACATAAAGCAGAGAAGCAACATACAGCCTTGAGTCCTTAGAGATCTTAAGTAGGTGAGCCTGTGTTGTTCTTTTCTATGTGGCTATTTGGGTTATAACATATAGGCTAACAAATGGCAAAATTACATTGTATATGAGTCGCTTTGGAATATGTTCTCATATTTATATTTTATATCTGGATTTTTTTAAATGTGTAGAGTTCACATTACTTGCAATGAAATAATGAAGTTTTACTTGTAAGACTAGAATCAGGAGGAGCTAGGAATTGTTCCAACTTTCTCATCTTGGGTGGTAATAATTTTTTTATTGACAAAGTTTAATGTATTAATTACACAGCAAGAAAAGTTTTTAATTACATTCTCTGCTTAGTTATGCCTACATTCCAAAGAAGACTATAATGTTCACCAGCTAAAGTTTGAAACTTACACCTACAACTTGAATTAACAAAATATTGTGCTCTGGTGTTTCATTTGGACATTCTTTTAGAGGCTTCACTGTTATTCTGTCACCTGATAACAACAGAAAGTATAGTAATTTCCCTATTTTAGAAGAGAGAGAGCAGGCATAACATTTTCATAACATTTTCTGATTCTTCTTTGCTCTTTGATCTTCCGTAAGCAGTGAGTAGGAGCAGAGGGCAGTAGATGGGAGAAGGATAATTGGGAAAAAGATGTCGGGGACTAAAAGATGCTCTGATGACTAGTATCAGTGTGATGTCAGGTTCCAGAAAGATCTGACCTTTGCAGTTTCTGTATCCTGCTTTCCTCACAATACCCTGCTACGGTCTTCATTTTCATAAAAATTGCTCTACTTTGAATCCGAATGTTCTTGTGAATTAATACTGTCCAATGGTTAATTTTATAATTTGGAATTCATTCCTAAATTCGAGTTTAATTACTGTTCTTTCAAAATTTTAAATTCCTTACTGAACAACCAGTATAGTTAAGAACAGCAACAAACTTTCTCTAGCAGCAATCCAAAACCATACCAGTACTTAGTGTGACTGCTTCCCTAGCTGTATCAGAGGTCAGATAAACAGTATGTCTCCAACTTTATATGTTCTGACATAGGACCAAAGGGAATATATTTCATAATCAAGGTGTTAAATGATGTTGTTTTCCAAAGCCACTTTTACTGTGAATGTCTGTGGTTTGTGAATTCTTAAAAAATCGTAGTTTCTTGCCAGAGAACATTATTATCTTAACAAGTTGCACGTTGTCAGCACCCTACCAGTAACCTGCTAGTGCTCGCCCTTGTAGCATGGGCATACCGAGAGTTGATGCTGTCTACTGGGAATTTTATGCACGTCTCAGTTTGAATAAAGGCTGACATTCACTTTTAGAAAGCACTATGGTGTTTGGGGAAATTACATCCAAATTTATATTTAGTCCGTCCCTACTGGCTTTTATATCCTGGAGGTACAGCTGTGTCTTACTTTGTTTTTATTATCCCACACTATCCTGACACTGTGCCTGGCACCTAAATTTTCAACAAATGTTAAGAAAATTGAATTGTACTTTGCCTAATAATCTCCTATCCTGTTTTCTGTCTGTTAAACTGAAGGTGAAGATGTTAAAATTGTAGTCAAATTAAAGCAAATGTATCTTATTATGAGTACAGTCAACCCTTGATATCTGCAGGGGATTGGTTCCAGGCCCCTGGGGATTACTGGTCCTCAACTCCCTCATATAAAACAGCATAATACTTGTGTATAACTTTCGCACATCCCTGACATATACTTTAACTCATCTCTAGATTGCTTGCAAAACCTCAGTTCAGTTCAGTCTCTCAGTCGTGTCCAACTCTTTGCGACCCCATGAATCGCAGCACGCCAGGCCTCCCTGTCCATCATCAACTCCCGGGGTTCACTCAGACTCACATCCATCGAGTCAGTGATGCCATCCAGCCATCTCATCCCGGGTCGTCCCCTTCTCCTCCTGCCCCCAATCCCTCCCAGCATCAGAGTCTTTTCCAATGAGTCAACTCTTTGCATGAGGTGGCCAAAGTACTGGAGTTTCAGCTTTAGCATCATTCCTTCCAAAGAAATCCCAGGGCTGATCTCTTTCAGAATGGATTGGTTGGGTCTCCTTTCAGTCCAAGGGACTCTCAAGAGTCTTCTCCAACACCACAGTTCAAGAGCATCAATTCTTCGGCGCTCAGCCTTCTTCACAGTCCAACTCTCACATCCATACATGACTACTGGAAAAACCATAGTCTTGACTAGACAGACCTTAGTCGGCAAAGTAATAGCTCTGCTTTTGAATATGCTGTCTAGGTTGGTCATAACTTTTCTTCCAAGGAGTAAGCATCTTTTAATTTCATGACTGCAGTCACCGTCTGCAGTGATTTTGGAGCCCCCCAAAATAAAGTCTGACACTGTTTCCACTCTTTCCCCATCTATTTCCCATGAAGTGATAGGACCGGATGCCATGATCTTCATTTTCTGAATGTTGAGCTTTAAGCCAGCTTTTTCACTCTCCTCTTTCACTTTCATCAAGAGGCTTTTTAGTTCCTTTTCACTTTCTGCCCTAAGGGTGGTGTTATCTGCATATCTGTTATTGATATTTCTCCTGGCAATCTTGATTCCAGCTTGTGCTTCTTCCAGCCCAGCATTTCTCATGATGTACTCTGCACATAAGTTAAATAAGCAGGTGACAATATACAGCCTTGATGTACTCCTTTTCCTATTTGGAACCAGTCTGTTGTTCCATGTCCAGTTCTAACTGTTGCTTCCTGACCTGCATATAGGTTTCTCAAGAGGCAGGTCAGGTGGTCTGGTATTCCCATCTCTTTCAGAATTTTCCACAGTTTACTGTGATCCACACAGTCAAAGGCTTTGGCATAGTCAATAAAGCAGAAATAGATGTTTTTCTGGAACTCTCTTGCTTTTTCCATGATCCAGTGGATGTTGGCAATTTGATCTCTGGTTCCTCTTCCTTTTCTAAAACCAGCTTGAACATCTGGAAGTTCACGGTTCACGTATTGCTGAAGCCTGGCTTGGAGAATTTTGAGCATTCCTTTACTAGCGTGTGAGATGAGTGCAATTGTGTGGTAGTTTGAGCATTCTTTGGCATTGCCTTTCTTTGGGATTGGGATGAAAACTGACCTTTTCCAGTCCTGTGGCCACTGCTGAGTTTTCCAAATTTGCTGGCATATTGAGTGCAGCACTTTCACAGCATCATCTTTCAGGATTTGAAATAGCTCAACTGGAATTCCATCACCTCCACTAGCTTTGTTCGTAGTGATGCTTTCTAAGGCCCACTTGACTTCGCATTCCAGGAAGTCTGGCTCTAGGTGAGTGATCACACTATCGTGGTTATCTGGGTCATGAAGATCTTTTTTGTACAGTTCTTCTGTGTGTTCTTGTCACCTCTTCTTAATATCTTCTGCTTCTGTTAGGTCCATACCATTTCTGTCCTTTATCTAGCCCACCTTTTCATGAAATGTTCTCTTGTAATTTTCTTGACGAGATCTCTAGTCTTTCCTATTCTGTTGTTTTCCTCTATTTCTTTGCATTGATCGCTGAAGAAGGCTTTCTTATCTCTCCTTGCTGTTCTTTGGAACTCTGCATTCAGATGCTTATATCTTTCCTTTTCTCCTTTGCTTTTCGCTTCTCTTTTCACAGCTATTTGTAAGGCCTCCCCAGACAGCCATTTTGCTTTTTAATGTTTCTTTTCTATGGGGATCCCTGTCTCCTATGCAATGTCAGGAACCTCCATCCATAGTTCATCAAGCACTCTTATCTATCAGATCTAGTCCCTTAAATCTATTTCTCACTTCCACTGTATAATCATAAGGGATTTGATTTAGGTCATACCTGAATGGTCTAGTGGTTTCCTTACTTTCTTCAATTTAAGTCTGAATTTGGCAATAAGGAGTTCATGATCTGAGCCATAGTCAGCTCCTGGTCTTGTTTTTGCTGATAGTATAGAGCTTCTCCATCTTTGGCTGCAAAGAATATAATCAGTCTGATTCTAGTGTTGACCATCTGGTCATGACCATGTGTAGAGTCTTCTCTTTTGTTGTTGGAAGAGGGTGTTGGCTATGACCAGTGCATTCTCTTGGCAAAACTCTATTAGCCTTTGCCCTGCTTCATTCCGCATTCCAAGGCCAAATTTGCCTGTTGCCCCAGGTGTTTTCTTGACTTCCTACTTTTGCATTCCAGTCCCCTATAATGAAAAGGACATCTTCTTTGGGTGTTAGTTCTAAAAGGTCTTGTAGGTCTTCATAGAACCATTCAAATTCAGCTTCTTCAGCGTTACTGGTTGGGGCATAGACTTGGATTACTGTGACATTGAACAGTTTGCCTTGGAAACGAACAGAGATCATTCTGTCATTTTTGAGACTGCATCCAAGTACTCCATTTCAGACTCTTTTGTTGACCATGATGGCTAATCCATTTCTTCTAAGGAATTCTTGCCCACAGTAGTAGATATAATGGTCATCTGAGTTAAATTCACCCATTCCAGTGCAATATAAATGCTTGAAACTAGTTGCTGGTAAATTTAAGTTTTGCTTCTGGGAACTTTCTGGATTTTTTAATATTTTTAATTTGGTTGGTTAAATCCTGAGATACAGAACCTGTGGATTGTTTTTATTAGCTTTCGAAAGTATAGCAACTATAAGAGACAAATGCTAGGCCAAGAATCTCCTCTGCTGATAAAATTGTATAGAACCATAAAATCACACAGTTTAGTTCAGTTCAGTCGCTCAGTTGTGTCTGACTCTGCGACCCCATGAACCACAGCATGCCGTGCCTCCCTGTCCATCACCAACTCCCGGAGTTCACCCAAACCCATGTCCATTGAGTGGTGATGCCATTTAACTGTCTCATCCTCTGTCATCCCCTTCTTCTCCTCCCCTCAATCTTTCCCATCATGAGGGGCTTTTCAAATGAGTCAGCTCTTCACACAAGTATACCTAAAAGTGGTGAAATTTGATAAACTCTCTGGATTGCAACAATGTTATTCTCCTGTTTTAGACATTGTACTCTAGTTATTTAAGATATTACCATCAGGCAAACTGGGTAAAGGGTACTATTTTGACTGTTTTTATGATTTCCTGTGAATTTATATTTCAAATTTTAAGTTTTTTTTAAAACGTGCTAGGTGAACTTTTTCAGAAATGTAGATAGTGATAAAAATATTCAATCTTGCTGTTGCCATCTTATGATTTAAATAAATCCTTTTAAAGTGTTTTGAGAAAGAGAGCTATTTCTGAGGGTTGCCTGGGGCAATTTTATCTATCTTGAATTCCTCCACATCAATGAGCAAATTGAGAAGACTAATGAAACCCATAAATATACACATCATTGGTGAGCCTGAAACTAAAATGTGTAGATGAGCCATTTCATACATTGCCAGAGTATTGCTAACATCAAAAGACATGAGAGAGGAAGCTATCCAAGTGTCCTTAATCTTAATATAATTTCCAGGTTTAGAAACAGGGCTATTTATACAGTGCTTCCATCAAAGTTTAGCAGGCTTGCCTTTTGCTTTGCGGGACTTAGAGGTGTTTTAGGCTCCCCTGACTCTAATAACAATAGTAACATTTTTCAGAAGGTACAGATGGGCTGCTTTTGAAGCAAACAGGAGGCTGATCTAGAGATTAACAAGGGGGAACGTCCCATAAAATAAGGTGTTGGAAGGTTTCTCTCTCGTTCTCTCTTAAACTGCCCACGTAAGCTGAGCTCTAAAAAATGGGACTATAATGGCCACATGGAGAACAAAAACAGGAGGAAGAAGGTTATAAGCAAGAAGAAGAACATGTGCATATAGAATGTGGTAAATGAGGGGAGAGAGTATCTTGAGATGAGATTGCAAAGGAGGGCAGAAGCCAGGTGATACAGGGCCTTGCCAATCTTGTTAGGCATTTCAGTTTATTCTGGTGCAACAGGAAGCCCTGGAAGTCTAATAAACAGGAACATGGTGATCCAGTTTGTGTTTGAAGAGGATTGCTTTTGTAGTTGTGTGCGTTCAAATGAGGCAGAGAATTAGAGACTACTTAGGAAGGTATTGAGACAGACTGAGCTGTACCTTGGAAAGAAATATTTTAAAAATCAGTGTTTTAACACCACAGGTTTGTTTGTTTGTTTGTTTTTTGTCTTTGCTCACAAAACAGTGTAGTTAGTTGGGCCTCTCTCTTGGGCAACTCTAGTGGTACCTTGAACAGCCAGGCTCCACCCATATTTTAACTCTGCTATCTTTAATCCATGGCCTTTACAGTCATCAGGAAAGGGAAGAGCAAGTATAGATAACGGTTTGGGGGTTTAAGAACAGACCTGGAAGTGATGTGAACACTTTGGCTGGTACCCTGTTACCAGAACTACATCACATTGGCTCAGTTCTAATTGTAAGAGAGGCTGGGAGGTAGCGCCTTCCTGGGCAGGAGGCAAGGGACCCATGATGGTCTTGACCTGGGTGTAAGCAGTGGAGGTAGAGAGAAGTGGGTGAATTCTTGCTTTCCCTCTTCTAATTATCTCCTTCATTCTTAGTTGTACTTAATGTGTATCAGCTCTATTGGACCCCTCAGTGCAGTCAGATGGGACTCCTAGCCCTTCTTCCAGCTTGTCCTGCCTGGAATGCCTGTGTTTTTTAATGCTGCTTGCTTGTCTTATGAAGTTGAAGGCCTGACTCAGATGCAGCAGACATTCCTTTCAGACAGGAATGGTTTCTTACACTAAACTCTGAGAACAGTATTTTGTTGTGTCACCTTTCTAAATAAACTCCATTAGAGCCAGGACCTTGCACATTTAGCTCAGTTTTCTCAAGAAATTAGTACAGTGACAGTCATTTAATGAAAGTTTGCCAAATTGAACAAACTCTGCTTAATCTGATTATTGCTTCTGTTAAATGCAGACACTCTGGAGACAAGACTGCTTTGTTCATTCTTGCATTCCTAGCACCCAGCATCTTAGGCATTCAGTGTCTGTCTGAGCCAATGAATGGGTATTTGCTATAACTATAGAGTACAGTAGAGTCACAGAATACCCATGTTTACTAGACTCACGTAACTTCAGCTGCGCATTCAGGAGATGGAGCAGTTTCATCGTGTCCGTGATTCTCTTGTGCTTTGGCTCAGCCAGCCATGCTCTGTGGTGACGGTGAGGGTGTAGTGCCCTTGTGAATTTGCTCTTGCCTCACTGTCAACTCATTAACAGCAATCAGGCTGTACTGAGTGTGATTCTTATGTTTAAAAGAATAGTAGTTTGGGGGTACAGTATAGCCCCTAAACGTAGGTAGCTTCATTCACATTCATCTGAAGAAATAGAAGTCTTTCCCAATGCTGAGGGGAAAACGAGCTATTTTGCATTGAGTACAACTACTGTCCTGTACTTTGTGGACATCTTAAGAAGCTTTCAAGGATAATTGCAATTTTATGCTGTTTTTGCCTTGCCTGTTATATGGTCACACCAGTTAACATGGCTCTTCACTTGCTCTCTGCACATCCCCTGTTCAACCAGTTCCTGCTTCCCACCTATACCCTTCTCACAGGAACATCCTTGCCCCCTGCCCCAGCTAGTGATTGTTCTAGTCCTTAGCCAAGAATGATTCTGCCTCCTTGTTTATGAAAGAGAAGCATCAGCCCTTGTGATGGTTGTAAATCTGAGGGCTCTGAGGGATTTGCCCCAGTTGCTGGTTTCCCTGGTAACTGCTGAACCAATCTGATGTCAATTTCCCCTGCAAGTGGTAGCCTCCTTCATCCCCTAGGGGTGACGATTGCTGCTGTGGTCTGCCTGCTGCACTGCGAAGTGTTGCTCCAGGACCATTTTGCTGCGGATGTGTAAGATATCCTATCCAGTAAACCAGTGATGTCTCTGTCAGTGTCTCTTGGATCTTTCTTCAGTCTTGAAGTATGGCAGCTACAGGGTTTGCAGGTTTGCAGGGTACAGCCCAACACCTGCTGACCAGCTATAACTCTTACATGGTGGAAATGACACTGAGTTTATAAGATCTATTTCAGTTGGAGCTTTGCTACACACCATTTGTATGGCTTTTCTAAGCCTGTTTTCTTTTTCACCTGTGAAATGGTGAAAATTCCTATCCCACAGTGTTGTTAGGATATAAATGAGATAATTGTGAGACTGTTTTATGAATTGTAAAGCATCATGTTAACCTGAAGAGGTTTTACATGTCCCTCAGGGACACTGCATTTACTTACAATTATCTTACTTTTCATTCTTCTATTCTACTCAGCATTACTTCTGTGTTATTAATATTAATAAGAGAACTTCTATTTCTTTTATGCTGCTTTGTCCTGTTAAGGAGAAAAGGAAATGTTGCTTATCTTTTTCACTGGGCTTTTTAGGAGACACCTTAAAGCTTAGACATTGCCAGTTTACCTCGTGGGCTGATGAGCACCTGAAAAATGACCTTGGTAACAGGCAGCACAGTGGCTGAGGCTGCCTCATGCTGGCTCAGCTGCCCTGGGGCAGCCAACCAGGGGTTACTCCTGAGTTGTTCTAGTATCTTATAAGTGGTGAAAACAGCCTAAAACTCTGCAGCTTCTTCAACTCATTCTCTTTATTTGATCTCTCTTCTTTTTTTGGTTCTTTTCTCCAAAGGTTGCAGTTTGTTTTTTTTTTTCCTTCTACCAGTGCTGCTAAAAAATTCCTGAAAGAGAGAAATGTAGAACCTTTCTTTTCCTCTATTGCATCTGCTTATCACTGAAGTAAGGCAGTTTCTTTTGCTGTAAATAATCTATCTTTGAAACAGCCAAGACAGCATTGCCATTGTGCTCTACTGGTTAAGTGCTTTATTGGTCCATTAATTTACCATTTATTAACTGAGAATTCAGGAATCAGACTTCTCAGTCCCCAGTATCACATTGCAAATAGTTCTTGTTTTTACAATAATTGGACTTTATCTGCATTTTCTTTGAAAGGGCAAACTAGGGTTTCATATGGAGGTAAATATGATAAAGCTGTTGATTGCATTTGTGCTAAGGATAAGAAGAGGGGACGGAATGCTTCCCTCAGGCACTATGTCTTTGTCAGATGACTGATTACTGAGAAGAATAAGGGTATTCCATGTGGCAGGAGCTTTACCATGCATTTTTGTGGACTACACCTGCTTATATATACAATTAACTTATTTTAGATAATGCATTTCTGTTAATTTTTTTCTTGTTATTGAAAGCAGTACATGTCATAAAAGAAGTTTGGAAATTACAGAAAAGTAGAAAATCAAAATTATTCAGAATCTAATTGCCCAATGTACTTTATTTTTATGTACTTTGTATCTTGAATAATTTGCTTTAGAAAAAACATTTTATTGTATATCCCATTAGAATTAGGATTAAGAAAAACAACTACCTCTTATCTGTAAGTGCAGCTGGATAGACAGTTGACACAAATAATCAACAACGGTAACCACATAAAAAGTAACTCTGCACTGTTGTCTGTCTAGACCTTGCTCAGGCCCTCCCTCTTCTTTTCTCCACATCCCCCACACCAGTCTCCTTCCCCCAACCTCCCTCCTGTCCCTACTTCCATTCAAGGAAGAGTCACCTTCCTAATGATGTTAATACTTCTAGAGTTTCTCACACTATTTCACCAATTTCTCCTATTGCAGCAAAGTATGAGCATGTTCTCAAGAGGTCTGGGACCAGTCTTAAAATGTCAGCCATGAGTCCACAACTTCTCTGCATTCTCTTGATTTATCCTAAAGATTCCTATGAATATTGCTTTCTAACTTCCTTGTGTTCATTGTATTATAAAATGTATTAAGTGTCTTACCTCTGAGTAAAATTCTCTAGGAAACTGTGCCACAGTTATCAAATGACTTTTAAACTCTCTGGTATGTGGTTGCATCCCCTGAGGGTATACAGTACCCTAATTTGAGAAACCAGGACTCTGTAGATGTTTGTATTTTCTAAGAATATATTATTAAATAAAAGAAGTAAAGGAATCAGATGTATACTAGATTCCAGTAATTCTCAATGGAGAGATACAGATCATGCCTTCCTAGAGGGAAGTGTCAGAATCACCTGGAAGGTTTCTTCAGATTTTGCTTGGCTTCCTTTTCAGTTTGAGAAAAAGGAAACAGGAGCACAATGAGCTCCTGTTCTGATTGGAAAAAGTCCTTGACCTGTCCTGTTTATCCCATCCCAATCTGTTGAAGTTTAGGATTTGGAGCAACCACAGTCCTGAATTAGAAAAGTATTCTGCTGCATTTGAAATGTTTTGCTCTTTAAGGTGTCTGCAGAGCTCTAATCATCTGACCATTTGTTCTCAGTAGGGTGCCTTCAGTGCTTCAGTGCTTTTAGCTCTCCTTCTATTTCCTTTGTTCTGTGCCCTGCATCCTTCCTGCAGGTTTCCAGTATCATCATCATAGTAACGAGCTCTTTCTTATTTGAGGCCCAGTGGTGTAAATGCTACATTTCTAAAACATTCAATACTATGATAAATGTAAGGAATTCAATGATAAAAGGACATCTGGCAATAAAAACTGTTTAGAGCTGTCCCTGTCACCACCCAATACCAGCACAACACTGAGCAGTAGCAGGCTGAGTACTCAGGCAGCAAGGCAGATGCTGACCCCGCGACCAGCGACTCCGCTTTTCAGGAAAGAAGCGTCTCACTCTATGGGACCTATGAGAATATCAGGTTCCAGAGTTAGGAAAGGGGTCCAAAGTCTGCCTCTTCAGTTCTTATATATGTGTAGGGTTTCAGTCCATTTCCCTTTCATCCTTTGTTTTCTGAAGTCTCTACCTCTGACAATTTGTGAAAAGTCTGAGCTGTAACATAGTTTATGCCAAGAAAAACAGGGCCAAAGTAAAAATTCCCAGGTTTTATAACTAGGCCTTTCCCAAGTCATTTTAGCTTTTAGTTTTCTTTTCTGCATTTATTATTTTTTTCTTTGAGACTTAGACAAAAAGATCAAGTGAATCTTATAGTAAATATTATTATAAATAACCGCTTATTCTTCAACAGTTTTTAGATACTGTTTAAGGGATCTTCACCCACAATTCCAACATGGTTTTTATCCTCCATACCATCAAGCAATTCTCTGACACCAGCTGAATTCCTAAAATTCAACTCAGTTCTGACACCATCTACCCAGAGAAAAGTAGTATCAGTTTCCACAGGTTAATGACTTGTTTCCATGAGGCTGCCCTCCACTTCAGAGACTTAATTGCAAGTCCTAGCTGTCACATGTATTTCTGACTTGAATGGCTGTAAGTTATGAGGGTCCCATGACTCCCTCCTTGAGTTTGATTAACTTGCTGGAGTGGCTCACAGGTTGTGAGAAACCAGTTTTCCGCTAGATTACCATTTCATTACAAAGGATATAACTTAAGCAGCCAGATAGAAGAGCTGCATATAACAAGTTATGAGGAAAGGGTGTGGAGCTTTCCTGCCCTCTCTAAGGGCACCATTCTCCCAGCACCTCCACGTATTAACCAACCCAGAAGGTCTCTGAACCCCATACTTTGGGTTTTTCTGGAGGCTTCATTACAAAGGTATGATTGATTAAATCATTGACCATTGGTCATTTTTTAAAGTTTTTTGTTTTTGTTTTTTAACTTTTTAGTTTATTTTGGAGTATAGTTTGATCAACAATGTGTTGTACAGCAGCGATTCAGAAATACATGTACTTGTATCTATTCTTTTTGAAATTATTTCTCCCGTTAGATTGTTATGTACTATTGAGCAGAGTTCCCTGACCCTTGGTAATTTATTCAACCTCCAGCCCTTCCTTCCCCTGGAGGACACAAGTGTGGGACAAAAAGTTCCAACCCTTTAATCATATGGTTGATTCCTCTGATGAGCAGCCTCCATCTTTTGGTGCTTTCCAAAAGTCACCTTAGTAACATAAACCCAGTTGTGGTAGAAAGGAGCTTGCTATGAATAAGAAGACACCCATTTCCCCTTTATGGCTCTAAAGTGATTTCAGGAACTGAGGACAGAGATCAAATACTATAACAAAAAGTGCTCCCATTGCTCTTATCTCTAAAAAAATTTCAAGAGTTTGGGGAGCTGTGAGTCAGGAACTGTGGACAGAGACCAAATATATATGAGAAATATATTTTTGGTCTTCTAAATGGCCAGATATATATTTCATACAAATCACAATATGACACTCTTTGATAGAAGGCATTATGTTCATACGGCAATGAACAAGATGAGCCATGTACCAGCTTCTTGGAGCCTACAGTCTGGGTGAAATCAATTAAATAAGCAGAAATAACTGTTAAGTTTATAATTGATAGCGTTTGACTGTCTCCTTGTTGAGGTGGTGTCTTCACTTGGCCAACACCACATACCCATTTCTTGCCTCACTGGCTACTCCTTGGTTTCATTTGCTGAGTCCACCTCATCTTTCCATCTAAGTGTTGCAGTGCCCTTGGCCTTAGCCCTTGCAGCCTGCTCTACTTAGATCGTATCATCTAGTCTATGGTTTTAAGTAATACCTAGAAGGCAATGGCACCCCGCTCCAGTACTTGCCTAGAAAATCCTATGGACAGAGGAGCCTGGTAGGCTGCAGTCCATGGGGTCGCTAAGAGTCGGACACGACTGAGCGACTTCACTTTCATCTTTCACTTTCATGCACTGGAGAAGGAAATGGCAACCCACTCCAGTGTTCTTGCCTGGAGAATCTCAGGGACCAGGGAGCCTGGTGGGCTGCTGTCTCTGGGGTCACACAGAGTTGGACACAACTGAAGTGACTTAGCAGCAGCAGCAGTAGTAATATCAATACACTGATGACTCTCAAATTTGTATCTGTATTCCCTATTCCTCCCTAAACTCCATAAAACTTTAAACATCCCAATCCTCAGATTCACTACTTTCCATCTCATTAAATGGTACCACCATTTATCCAGTAGCTCAGGTCAGAAATATAAAATTTTCTTTATTCTTTCTTTACTTTCACAGCTTTCATCTACTCTAGCAGTAAGTTCTGTTGGCTCTACATACTAGGTCCTAATCCTACCACTTCTTATCACCTCCACTGTTCCCACTCAGGTTCAGTTGACAGTAGCCTCCTAACTGGTCATCTGATCCTGGCACCCTCATCCCCCTCCTTATTTATGGCATCTGTTCTCCACTTCTTAGTCAGAGCAATATTTTTGAAGCCTGAAACAGACCTTTGTAAAAATCCTCCAGTGAAGAAGTACTGATTTCAGGTCTGGGGCAGGCAATGTGCAAGGTGAATCTATGAGGGTAGGATACTAACAGTAAGAGAAATGATGAGAGCTTAATCCAGTTTTAACTATAAAATTGAAAGTGTTGCATACTGTCAAACAGTAAAGGAAGATCTTTATGCAATTTTTCTCAATATTACACCAGACCTTTGGAATTTAAAGACAAAAAGTAAAAGAATGTACAATATAAAGTAATACCAGATTTTCTTTTTGATAGTTTGTGTGCACATACACATAGTTTAAGAATTTTTCAAACCAGCATAAACATTCTAAGAAAGCACAGTGAAGTTTTATATACCTCTTAACCTAGATATACCAACTGTTAACCTTGGTCACTTAAGTTGAAGCATATAAAAATGTTCTCCCCCCCAAAAAATTGATCGCTTAGATGATTGAAACTGAATGCACACATACGCATATAATACATATTTCCCTTTGCCACATCATCACAAAGTAGTATGATGCTTCATTGTTTATCTTCCTACATAAAATACATTATCCTTCATAACTAAAAATCAGTATCTCAACTGAGAAAAATCAATGCTAATTGAACATCATCATCCTTATGTAGTCCTTACTCAAATTCCCCTATTTGTATCATCAGGCTTTTTAAAAAAGTGATACTACCAAACTAATTTAAGAGTCTGGGGTACTTTCTCTTATAGAATAAAGTGACTGTGTTTACTGTTGGCTTACTCCAGTTTTTTCCTTTTGTGATTTAGCTTCTTACATCCGTGTTTGACAACAGCATCAAGGCCTTTGGAGTAATTGAAAGTGACCCTTTTGACTGGGAGAAGACTGGAACTGATGGCTCCCTCACCACAACCACTACTTCCGCGACTCCTCAGCTGCACACCCGGTTGACCCCTGCGGCAATTGGGTATGTCCCAAACAGGTGGTTCAGCAGTGTCTTTCCTAGACGCATTCTATTAGCAGAAATGTCTTTTATTTTATCCAGGTTGCCTCAGATAACCAAATGGGAAGATATAGGGATGCCTTTGGGTTTCCTGGAATTAACATTGCTCTTATACATGACTTTGTTCACATTTACTTTTCTTAGAAAGTACTTACAGGTTATACCGTGAAATGGCAGCTTAGAGCTTGTGTTGCTTGTTAATGTACAGAAGGTTTTCTTCAAAATGCAAAGGGGCATTTGTTGCATTTACTACTAAAGAATATATGAGATCTTGGAAACAACAGCCACAGTTATTTCTAACTATCTTCTGCTTAAGTTTAGTGGGAACAAAACATGTAGCTATTCCTCTTATGAAAGTGATTAATTTTCAGAGTGTATTAGAAAGAGGTTAGTATTTTTTTTGTTATTTAATGTCTTTTTCTCTACATATGCATTCATATAATTGCTTTTGTTATTTTTTATTTGGGGGAAGTTGTCTCTCTTTCTGATCTCCCCTTTTTTTTAAAACCTGTTCTCTAATTGCTTTAAACTGATTTAAAAGAAAGAGCAAATAGGGAAAAACCATACAGTGACCTAATTGGGATTCTCTATCACTAATCCATTGCTTTCCTTTTATATTGAGATGAGATACTAGAGCTTATTGACTTAGAAAAGCTTACATGGACCCATAGAACTCGAGATGATATCCCTTATTAGTCTGTGTGTTAGTTGCTCAATTGTGTCCAACTCTTTGTGACCCCTTGCACTGTAGCTGCCAGGCTCTTCTGTTCATGGAAATTCTCCAGGCAAGAATACTAGAGTGGGTTGCCATGCCCTCCTCCAGGGGATCTTCCTGACCCAGGAATTGAACCCGGTCTCCTACATTGCAGGCAAATTCTTTACCGTCTGAGCCACCAGGGAAGCCCAGATAGTTAGTCTAAGAGTTCTTAAATGTGAGACCCTGACTAGCTACAATAGAACCACCGTAGATGTTTGTTTAAAATACCTATTTGTAGGACTCAGAGTAGACCAACTAAATCAGAATGTCTAGGCATGTGGAACAGTTCATACACATCAGATGTTTCTCATGCTTGTCTGGTTTTTGAATCCATCACTCTGTTGCAGCCACTTTACTTTACAAGTAAGAAACTAAATAGCAAAAGATTAAACAAGAAAATGGGACTAAGAGCATTTAAAAGGTAAACGTCCAAAGGTGACCATTAAAACAAAAACGTAAACCTTCTAAAATATATAATTTTTAAAGTTTTAAAATACAGAGAGTGCCTATCTTATAGCGAATATAGCAAAATACACATAATTATAAAATACTATAACAGGATTAAAACCAAACTTAGCAGTCATCTAGATAAATATGCATGGGCACATCTATTAAAAGAAAAAGATTTTTAGTTCCGTTTACATTGCTATATACAAGAGATACACTAAGAAAAACACGTTTCAGAAAGGGATCAGTTCAGTTCAGTTCAGTTCAGTCACTCAGTCGTGTCCAACTCTTTGCGACCCCATGAATCGCAGCACTCCAGGCCTCCCTGTCCATCACCATCTCCTGGAGTTCACTCAGTCTCACGTCCATCGAGTCAGTGATGCCAACCAGCCATCTCATCCTCTGTCGTCCCCTTCTCCTCCTGTCCCCAATCCCTCCCAGCATCAGAGTCTTTTCCAAGGAGTCAACTCTTTGCATGAGGTGGCCAAAGTACTGGAGCTTCAGCTTTAGCATCATTCCTTCCAAAGAAATCCCAGGGCTGATCTCCTTCAGAATGGACTGGTTGGATCTCCTTGCAGTCCAAGGGACTCTCAAGAGTCTTCTCCAACACCACAGTTCAAAAGCATCAATTCTTCGGCACTCAGCCTTCTTCACAGTCCAACTGTCACATCCATACATGACCACAGGAGAAACCATAGCCTTGACTAGAAAGGGATAGACAAAAATAAATCAGGAAAATGGAAATAGAAAATAGCAATCCTGATATCAAACAATGTAGCATTCAAGTAAAAAACCGCACAAAACATTAAAAGTTACAGAGATGGAGGGGTACTTTTAAGGCTAAGTGTCACAAGTCACAAATGGGACATAGTATTTATTAATATTTAGTCGCCAGAATCATAGCAGTAATCTTTCAAAAGCTACAAATAACAGATATTCAAAGATACAAAGAAACATGCTAGTAACTGGAGATTGTAATACAGTTCAGTCTGTGTTCACAATTGAGTTCAAGGTTAAATTCAGCTGAATGAAGAATAAGAACTAGAAGACGACAACACAGGTAGACTTTAGGCATATTTTTCAACTCCTATACCCTGATAATAGAGATAGTACCATCCACTCAGGTGCCCCTGGTATATTCATAAAAATTGATCAGTTATCAGGTCACCAAACAGAGGTAGTTCCACAAAGTAGAAGTGTTACCTTATCTGATCACACTGTAATAGAAACAAATATTATTTACTAACAAAATAGTGTCAAAGGCCCTTCTACCTGGAAACGTAAAAACCTTCTATCAAACTACTCTAGGGTAAAAGGGGAAATGGAAACTGAAATTATAGGAAAAATATTGATAACTAAAACAGTATGTATCAGAATCTGTGGGATACATTTAAAGCCAAGATAAGGGGAAACTTGATAGCATTGAATAAGGAGATACGTAATGTCAAGATGTCTTATTACTGATGATATTAATGTTGGTAATCTGGTTAAGGTGGTGTTAAGTTTTTTTACCATAAAGTTGCTGTTTTTCCCTTTGTGTTTTACTACTCAGGATACTTTGAGGCTATTTGAATATACTTACTTTTCATTGTCTACTCATTTTAGTATCCATCTTGCCTGCAAAGTATTAGACCCGTAAGCCTACTGTTTACTATCTGGCTCTTTGAAAAAAAAGTTCAATCACCTCTGAGTTTTCTCTCTTTGCAAATGATATGGTCGAATGCCTGAAAAACCCTAGAGAATCAGTGTTAAAGAGAAAAAAACGGTAATTTATGTCCCACAACTCTTAGCTGTTCGTAGAGGGAGAAAGTGTAGAAGATAGAAGTGAAGTGAAGTGAAGTTGCTCAGTCGTGTCCGACTCTTTGCGGCCCCATGGGCTGTAGCCTACCAGGCTCCTCTGTCCATGGGATTTTCCAGGCAATAGTACTGGAGTGGATTGCCATTTCCTTCTCCAGGGGATCTTCCCGACCCAGGGATCGAACCCGGGTCTCCCGCATTGTAGACAGATGCTTTACTGTCTGAGCCACCAGGGAAGCTAAGAGAATGCTTTAGATCAGGAGTCATCAAGCCTTACCTGTTAACTAAGGGCCAGATGAATATCTGTGAGCTCTGCTGTCTGCCACCACCACCACTGCCTCTGTAGTGCTAAAGTAGTATAGCCAGTATGTCAACAAATGAGCAGGCCTGTGTGCCACACATAGTATTACACAAACAGATGAACACATTTGGCTCATAGGCCCTAATTTGCTGACTCCTACCTTATATTATGGGAAAGGGCATGAAAAGGATGTTCAGTCTCATTGCTTGTCTTGACATCTATCCAGTTCTTCCAAATATCTTTTTAATGTTTACCCCTAATCTGCTTCTATAATTTATACCTTGCCTGCAAACACAGGCCATGTGCTCCTGTCACATGTATCTTTCTTATTCTCACAGCATGACATATTTATAACACCTGGGCCTTTAGAGTGGTTCACTGAGAAGACATCTATTTTCCCACTCACAATAATTGTGTGTGTCAGTATAATCTGCTGAAGGCATTTTTTTTCTACTTTTAGACATTGCACATCCCTCTAAGAAAAGGTTTTGCTCTGTGCTAAATGTTATGTTCAGTCAGCAATATTAAGTTAATATTAAATATTAATATTAGTGAGTTATAACAGAACTAGAAAAGCCCTTCATGGGCCAGAAGTCTTGGGGAGTGATGACCAATTATGTAAATAGGACATGAAATTACTTTGAAAGAACATATGGACAAACGCCAGTTAATTTTTTCTATTTTGTTCCTGGTCAGTTCATACAGAACCATATAAACTGTATAGTTAGAAAATTTCTTGTTTCCCCTTGAAGGCAAGAATCATAACATAATATTTTTCTGTTTATAGTTTTTGTTATTCTCTAAGAAAAATAGGTTAAGAATAGAATATATTAAAATTCACAGAGTCAATAGAAAGTAAATGCTTTTAAAGTGATTGCTAACTTAGAGAGTTATTGTGTAAGAATTTGTGTTTTTAAATCAGCTTGAAAGTTCCGTTGATCAAAATGCCGTTTATTTTATAGAACTGGCATGCCCTAAGTTTCTGAGGTTTTTGTTTTGTTCTACTTTCTTTATTATGTATAGACTTCATCATTTAAATCTAGAAACAAAATGTAGGATAGTCCCATAGTAATTTTTGATTCTGGTGTTTTTAACCTTCTGCCATTTTTTCTTTCTTTTTTTCATTTATTACTTTCAGAATTGCCAACGCCACTCCCATCCCAGGAGACATGCTTCGAGAAAATACAGATGAGGTGTTTCCAGATGAACAGCTTAGTGATGGAGAAAATGGCATCCCTGTTGGTGTGTCACCAGATAAATTGCCTGGGTCTCTGGGACACCCTCGTCCCCAGGAGAAGGATGTCTGGGAAGAGATGGATACCAACAGGAATAAGATAAAGCTTGGGATTTGTAAGGTGTGTATTTCTTGCATAGGAAATGATATCTATCTCTGTCTTATTTTTCTCCTATTGGTTTAGCAGAATATCATGATTCTCAATTTTGAATAAGTAGAACACTCTGTTGCTAGTTATTTATATATTAATGATTACAGTATTTTTTTGTTAGTTTTGCCCTATATAGCATTCAGGTGTTGACATTAAAAAATCTTCATCTTATATTTTGTGGAAGATGAAGGTAGTTTTAAAAAAATTACCAGAGGCAGAGTCTAAAAGAAGATACATCTGTAGAACAGAATTTAGTGGTCTTTCCAAATAAAATGGCAAGACTCTGGCCCTCTTCCATAGTGAAGACCAATGGACGTCTAAGTGTTCATTCTGAAAACTGTCTCAAACTTCCTTAAGGAGAGGAAATGAGGATTGGAAGTGGAAAGCATCAAGTTGGTAATGAACTGACAAAGTGCATTTTGAATAAGTAACATGGTTTTTTCTTCATTAGAGCTGGAAGCAGGTGAACTTCCCTGGTAGCTCAGACAGTAAAGCGTCTGCCTACAATGTGGGAGACCCGGGTTCGATCCCTGGATCAGGAAGATCCACTGGAGAAGGAAATGGCAACCCACTCCAGTATTCATGCCTGGAAAACCCTCTGGACTGAGGAGCCTGGTAGGCTACAGTCCATGGGGTTGCAAAGAGTCAGACACGACTGAGCTACTTCACTTTAACTTTTTCACTTTCCACTTGTAAGTATGAGGAGAGATACAGATATCTGCATTAAATGATTTTTAGTATACTATCTTGGGGTAGATTGTCTTTAAATTTCTCTTCAATTTTACTGTTTCCGGTCATTTCTATTTTCATGGACAGTAAAATGAAGATAAATGGGATGGAGGGACAGTGAATTACAAATAAGTTAGTTTTTGGTACATCCTCTTTTTATGATTTAGTTGGAAAGGAGGTTAACATTTACAGGTGTAAAATGAGACTCCTGGCTGATATCTGGTAACAAGATTGATAGAAAGTTGGCTAGTTATTCTTTGTGAATGGGAAATATATCCTGAAAAGAAACTTAGTGATCACTTCTAAGGAGCTTGGCCTATCTTTGGACAATACGTACTATATTTTCAAACTGCTGCTGCTAGGTCATTTCAGTTGTGTCTGACTCTTCACGACCCCATGGACTGCAGCCTACCAGGCTCGTCCGTCCATGGGGTTTTCCAGGCAAGAGTACTGGAGTGGGGTGCCATTGCCTTCTCTGGTATTTTTCAAACTATATAATTTTTTAAAATTAACAGAATATGAGAGTTATTTGCAGAAATGTTCTCTGTGTTGATGTGATGTGCTCCCTGTGTGTCTGGCTGTTAGTAAGAACTTTCTGGACTAGTGAAAGTGAAAGTTAAGTCGCTCAGTCGTGTCCGACTCTTTGCGACCCTGTGGACTGTAGCCCATCAGGCTCCTCCATCCATGGGATTTTCCAGGCAAGAGTACTGGAGTGGGGTGCCATTGCCTTCTCCATTCTGGACTAGTAGTAATCAGGAATAAGTAGTGAAAAGTAGTCAGGAAGTTGGTGTCAGATTTTTGTAGTGTCACCTCTGTCTGTCTTTATAGTACCAGAAGCAAACTGCTCTTTTTCTTTTTGTCTGTATGGCTTACGGAAATTTTAGTTGCCCAATCTTGGATTGAACCTTGACCCAAGGCAGTGAAAGCTCTGAGTCCTAGCCATAGGACCACCAGGAAATTCCTGGGAACAAACTGTTCTTTTTTTTTCTTTTTTTAACTCATGGTATTTTTTTTAACTTTTTAAAAATTAAAGTGTAATTGATTTATACTGTTGTGTTAATTTCTGCTCTACAGCAAAGTGATTCAGTTATGCATGCATATATATATATGTATTATTTTTAAAACATCCTTTGCCATTGTGGTTTATCACAGGATACTGAATATAGTTCTCTGTGCCATGCGGTAGGGCCTTGTTGTTTATCCATTCCATACATAATAGTTTGCATCCACTAACCTCAGCTTACCACTCCACCCGTTCCCCCACCCCCTCCCCCTGGCAACCATGAGTCTGTTCTCCATGTGAGTCTTTCTGTTTCATAGATAAGTTTATGTGCATCATATTTTAGATTTCACATAAAAGTGTTATCAGACAGCATCTGTCTTCTCTATCTAACTTGCTTCACTTAGTATAATAATCTTTAGGTCCATCCACGTTGCTACAAATGACATTATTTCACCAAAATATAAAACACTAAAATACTGAATCTGAGAATAAATTTAGAAAACTTATTTAATAAAGGGTTAATAGTCTAATAGTAATGAATTAAACTAGCCAAAATACCCTAATCTTCTGAAAAATACATCTCAAACACTTGCTTCTATTGAAAGACTTCAATGATTCCTACCATGTATAGTGACTAGCATGTTTTTCATGGTTTTCCTTAATGTTTTGCCTAGGCTGCTACTGAAGAGGAAAACAGCCATGGTCAAGCAAATGGTATTCTGAATGCTCCAAGCCTTGGTTCCCCAATTCGTGTCCGCTCAGAGATTACTCAGCCAGACAGAGATGTTCCATTGGTGCGAAAGTTACGTTCTATCCACAGTTTTGAGCTGGAGAAACGCCTGGCATTGGAACCAAAGCCAGATACTGACAAGTTTCTTGAGACCTGGTATAAAATAGTTTTTCTTTTTTCAAAGCAACTAAAATACTATTATTATTAATTTCTATTATGTAAAATTTTTCAAATAAGGAGTTCTTGCATTTTTGTAATGCTCATTTTGTAAAGGTGCCATCGTCATCCATGTTTTTTAGTTAACATTCTCATTCTTAATGTGACTTTCTAATATTGTTCCCAGTCCTGTAACGTAGAGCCTTTGGCCATGGGAGCTGATAACTTCCTGAGACTAGGTAGGAATTAAATGAACATTTTGAAGTGGCTTTGTTTGGAAGGTGATCTCTCTTATTGGAATGGAGGAGTATAAGTTAGAGAGGGCCTAGGAAAGATGGCAATAGGCAAGAAGGTGGAAGAGTACATGAAGCAGGGGAAAAAGTAATATATATACAAGTGATAGGCAGTTCAAGTCAATGAAAGCCTTCTATGAATAAATGCTATAGGAAGAAGAGATGTGATTGTTTATCGTTCTACCTAGACAAAAGGAAAGATGGAACTTCAGAGAGGTATATACATAGGTAACCACTGTTTGTAGTTCATGGTTATAAGGCCCATTATCTCCCTCTGTGATTAAAAAAAAAAACTGAAACAAAACTTTGAAAAGAACTTCAGATATATTTTTGAATTATAGAAGGCTTTAGCAATATTAAGACTTCAGTGGCTTTAGTAATAGTAACATCCTTCAATATATATCCCTGCTGACTACTATCAGTAATGAAATATGAGGTTAGAAGTGCCATGTATTTGACTAAGTAGTTATGGTGTCTGAAGACAGTTCAACCACTCCTGGACTAGTCCAGTCTAGCTTCCATTTAAGCAGTACTTCATAGCTGTGTATTCTTCACATGGTACTCATTCATTCTCACAGCTATGTGATGTAAGCTTGTGTGTACGGTGATGCGATCAAAAGGATGTGCTGAGGCGGTGTTTAAACATTTTCAGTTGTGCATGAGATTGAGAATAAAAAATAAAAGTGTGATAGGGATAAAAGCTTAGTTTGGGAAAGAATTAGTCTGACAAAAGAATGGAACTAAAAGAGGGTCTGTGCTGAGGGAAGAGCTGAGAGACAAGACAGAGTTGAGAACAGAAGTACTCTGAGAAAATGAACTCAAGGCAAAACCTGGAATGAGTTGGGAACAGTGGAAGGAAGTGAAGCACCTTATTACAAAGGAGAGGAACAGGGTATTGCTTCAACTGCTTCCCTGCACATGAGAGTGGTTCTCAGAAGCCAGTGCAACCAAATACCACCCGTCTCATTATTGCCTAGCCCTGTCTTTGGAGGAGTTTATTTGAACTAATGTACATTTATATACCTCTCTGAAGACAAAACAAGTTCAGAAAATATTTTCCTGATGTATATTGGCGTCCTCATTTCCTTTTTGTAGGGCCTCTGCTGAGGCAAAAGCCCCTGGTAAGTTTTCGCTCAGTCTCTCAGAGCAGAGAGAAGAGGGCAGTGTGATTGTCTTGGCAAAGCAAAGATGAAATGGATCGCACGAGTCACCCTAGTTAACCTGGTTAAGATTTTCTCCTGCCTGGCAACAGGAGAGTCATCTTCCTCCCATGGGCTCTGTCTTTCAAAACAGGATTATGATAGGTGGGGAAGAGCAATATTAACTTGTGAAATGTTCCTAATGCTTTATCCATATTGTTTTCTCTCATCTCTTGGTAAATATTAGTTCTGTATAGAGCATATAGGTTATATAGTAAGTATTTTCTCTAGGACAAGTAAGTAACTTGTACTCATTTTCTTAAGCTTGGAGAAAATGCAGAAAGAGCCCAGTGCAGGAAAAGAATCAACTCTCCCTGCTCTGCTTCATAAGCCTTGTGTTCCAGCTGTGTCCCGTGCAGACCACATCTGGCACTATGATGAAGAATATCTTCCGGATGCTTCCAAGCCTGCCTCTGCCAACACTCCTGAGCAGGCAGACGGTGGTGGCAGCAATGGATTTGTAGCCGTTAACCTGAGCTCCTGCAAGCAGGAGGTTGATTCCAAAGAATGGGTGATTGTGGACAAGGAACAGGACCTTCAAGACTTTAGGACAAACGAGGCTTTAGGCCCTAAAACAACTGGAAGCCCTTCTGATGAGGAGCCCGAAGTCCTCCAAGTCTTAGAGGAGTCACCTCAAGATGACAAGTTCCAGTTGGGTCCTTGGGCAGAAAATGATCGTTTAAAGAAGGAAACCTCAGGTGTGGTGTTTGTGCTTTCTGGGGAGTGCCCTGCCACTGCTGCTTCAGAGCAATATATAGACAGGCTAGAACTCCAGGCTGGAGCTGCTAGTCAGTTTATTACAGCGACACCCACAAGTCCAATGGAGGCGCAAGCAGAAGGACCCCTTACAGCGGTAAGTTGTTTGCTCCTGTCATTTCTCTGTCATCCGCTCAAGGTGCTATTAATAAAGGACTTATCAACTAAGATTTCTCAGTGGAGGCCTGAGTTTGGCACATGGGTGTAAGGGAATGGGGCTTCCCTGATAGCTAGCTCAGTTGGTAAAGAATCTGCCTGCAATGCAGGAGACCCCAGTTCAATTCCTGAGTCAGGAAGATCCACTGGAGAAGGGATAGGCTATCCACTCCAGTATTATTGGGCTTCCAACTTGTGGCTTCCATATTTGTGGCTCAGCTGGTAAAGAATCTGCCTGCAATGCGGGAGACCTGGGTTCGATCCCTGTGTTGGGAAGACCGCCACCCCCCGCCCCCACCCCCGGAGAAGGGAAAGGCTACCCACGCTAGTATTCTGGCCTAGAGAATTCCATGAACTGTATAGTCCATGGGGTCTCAAAGTGTGGGACACAACTGAGCAGCTTTCACTTTCACTGTAAGGGAATGATGTCTGGGCTAAGTTGTGTAGTTAATCTCTCAATGTGAAATTTCTCAAGTGTTTTCTGACAGGATAAGCAACCTAATATGTGAAATTCATTATAACCTAATTTCAGAATAACAAAATTAGACCCCTAGAAGTGTCTATGTGTGTATATATAATAATGATTTTTTAAAATTTGTAATTCTATAAATTTTTATATTTTATATGAAGGTGGCATATGTTTAACCATTCATGGTTTATACTTTATAATGTACACTGTTACTAGGTATCATCTTTTGTTTCTTCTACATAACATTCACCCAGAAATTCTTCATATTTTACACTCCTTTTAAACAGTCGTTTTCCAACCTTTTTTCCACATTTAATTTTTATTTTGATAGTAGTTCTCCACCTGTAATGTCCATTGTTCACAAAATAGAGTCCCAGCCTCACTTCCACAGCTTCTGCTTCAGGAGGTCTGGGAGAGTGAGAACCCAGGAATCTGCATTTTAACAAGCAGTTGAAGATAATTCTGATACAGGCCTTCAAAGGAACATTTTGAGGAAACTCGACTCTTTGCACTGTCTGGGCATTTAGATGGGGATACCTGTTACCCTGTTCTTATCAGTAAGCATTGGTGCCCTCTGACTACGTGAGACCCACAAAAGCTAGATCCAGAGGCAGTAAGGAACTGTATGCAAATCTCAGGCCGGAGCAGGTGTATCTGCCTAGATGGGTGGAGTACCAGGTTTCCTTAAATGCCACAATCATCTAGCAACCATCTCTTCCCACTCACCTGTAACAGCATTGTTCCCCAAGCTGAAATGTTTTTGGTTAGAACAGAACTACACATGCAGGTGTAAGATACTAAGAAAAGGCAACAAAATTTGATTTTGTGTACAGCTCTGTAGGAATTTACCTGCACTTCAAAATAGAGAAATAAATGCTTGTCTCTTTCTTCATCAGAGTTAGTCAGTCTTTCCTTCTTTACAAGTCATTAACTGCATAAAATGGCCTAGCCAAGGGAACAGGTTGGGGCTGAAATCTGGCCCAAACTTTGCAGGCTGAACTGTGCTCTTTGTTTAGGGCTGTTTCCTCTTTGAGGGGCATCCTTTTCCAATTGTACAAAGGTACCTGTTGGCTAGAGGTGGATACTCTCTTCTCTGAATTTCTTTTTCCACAGCCCTCCTTGCTGCCTCTTTCCATTCATTCCCTCTTTCCACCTTGTCAGATTCAGTTTCTTCTTTGACCCTTTTATACTCACTTGCTCAAGTGTTTTTCCAACAGCATTGTGCTGTGCTTCCCTTCATAAAGGCTTGCCTTGGCGCCCTTCCACCTGGTGTTTTTTACTCTCTCCCATCAATACTGTTCTGTCCATTAAAATTGTTCTCATGATTCTCTTAACACTATCTGCAATGTTTTCTCTATCAAGCTTTTGAAAGACTTGTATATTATATTTGATAGTATGCATTTGATCTCATTTACAGATATCTTTAAATAAAAATCTTTTTCTTAACTGAAGGTCTCTTAAATACAAGCTGCATCAATTATACACTTATGTCTAAGGTGCTGAACTTATCATTTCCTTCATTTTGGGGAGCTTGGGATAAAAATATATTTTGGTTCTTTTCTTGCGGCCTACATTCAGAGTTTACTTTTGCAAGCAGATATAGTATTACTTCCCTAACTTAACTGCAGACATATTAAATAGGGAGTACTACCAGTTAGTCTCTCTAGATCTTTTGTAGCTTTGTTTATATTGCTCTAGCTTAGATAGTATGATAAAACATACTTTCCCATTCTATCTGAATATTTTAAATTATGACATATCCTGATGGGAAACAGTTTATATCTTTTTCATTCAAGCTTGCTTGTTTGTTATGATAATGTGAAAGGAAAATGTCCTGGTATCTTAAAATATGTAAGAACTATGAAAATAGGCAAGGCAGAGTTTATCTGTATTATAAATATAGCTAGCATATTAAATTAACTGATGACAACTTCAGCTCTCTTTAATTCTGTTTCTTAGCACAGATTTATGAATTTTGTTTAGGGCTTTCTTTATCCATACACATGAAACCACTAGTCATCACATAGCATCTATAAAATTTTTAGATAATATATTTTGAAAGATGGATAAATTTGCTAGATTGAAAAGAAATTGGTGTGGGGTTGTTTTTGGAAATTAGATTTTTTCCCCATCAGGGTAAATGATTGTGAAGTTGAACACACTACTAATCATTTCTAAAAAGATGCTGAACAACCTGGATTTACAGGGAGCAAAATAAGACTAAGCTTTGGTTTATAGGAAAGATACTATGTTTTGATTAGCAAATGGAGAGGCAAAATTAAGCTGGCATGAATGACAAGTGTAGAGAAGGAGACTGAAATAACTGCTCTGAAAAAGGTCTGACTACCGGGCCAGAATGGCAGTGAGTCTAGGAAAGAAGGCGACCAGTTTCACGCAGTTTTGGCTGATCACTGTTGGTAGGGAGAGCTTGGACTTGGGTCTTCATATGGAAATGGAAGAGTTATTCCTTACAGAATATCATGGTGGATTGCACCACATGATCTCTTGGTTCTAGACAGTCCTTTAGAAAGACATGCTTCATTTTACTTTGCAAACAGTATAAATGTGACTGGAGAATAATAACACCACCTATATGTTACCTATTTCTATGTAACAAAGTACCCCAAATTTAGCTCAGTGTGTCTGACCCTTTGCAGCCCCATGGACTGTAGCACTCCAAGTTCTTCTGTCTGTGGGATTTTCCAGGCAGGAATACTGTTTAAACAATAGTTGTTATTTCACACCTTTTTTGAGGGTTGGGAGTACAGGAGTGGCTTAGGCTGTTAGGCCTGGCTCAGGGTTTCTCATGAGGTTGCTACCAAGCTCTTAGCCAGGAAAACCATCATATGGTTTGACTGGGCTGGGCAGATCCTCTTCCAAGGCCATTCACATAGTTGTTCGCAGGCCTCAGTTCCTCACTGAGTGTTGGCCAGAGGCTTCAGTTCTTCACCACTCAGGCTTTCCATACTTAACATGGCAGCTGGCTTTTCCAGTGAGTGAGGAGAGAAAGAAACAGGGATGGGGGAGGCTTGGTGGTAGAGAGAACATCCTCCACCAAGGTAGAAGCCACACTGTCTTTTATAAGGGCGATCATCATTTCTGCCATATTCTATTAGTCACACAGACCAACCTTTCCTCATATCAGGGGACTGTAATATACTGAAGAACTTTACTCACTGACTTTTTTCTCAGATGTTGAGAAGAAGAAAGCAGGGGTTGGGGTATAAAATAATGCACAAGAAGGGAGCAGGACAAGAAGAGTCACATAATTTTTTTGTAATCTGTCTGTCAGCATCTACTAAGAGGATTACTCTGACTGTGTTAAAGGAATTACTAATTCCAGTACTAGGAGATTCAGGTCAGCAATTGATTACATTGCCTTAATTCTGTTCTTTTCAGTCCTTCAGTTTATTAAGTGTCTGCTAAGTTCCAGATTTTATGCTATACCTTAGGGATAAACAATTGGTACCACCCTGTTAGGTTGACAGTGAAGACCTGAATCTTAACAGTTACCTTAAACCACATGAGATGATTGTGGTGGAGCTGTGTACACAAATGAGGATATAAATAAATCTGCCTAGGATAGGAGCATGCAGTGTTGGGTGTTTTTAATTATGTCTTATTTTCTGATTTTATTTACCATTGTTGTTTAGTCACTACGTCACGTCTGACTGTTTGCGACCCTATGGACTGCAGCACACCAGGCTTCCCTGAGTGTCTCCCAGAGTTTGTTCAGACTCTTGTCCACTGAGTCAGTGATACCATCCAAGCATCTCATCCTCTGTTTCCCCGTTCTCCTCTTGCCCTCAGTCTTTCCGAGCATCAGGGTCTTTACCATGGTGAAGATACATTACTTTCAAAAACAAGAGAGCTTTGAAGGATACATTTGCTGGAAGGAGATGCAGGGGTGTCAAGCAAAGATTGCAGAGTGTACAAAGGCACAGAGACTTGAAACACCAAAATTCAGAATATTTAAATAAGTAAGCCAGAATGGTAGGGCAAAGGAAGGAAGCTGAAGATGAGCTGCACAAGTAAGGTGATAAAGGACGTTGGCCTGCCCTGCTGAGGTATATGGGCTGCAGGACAAGAAACTGCCAGGTTTGAGGGAGGGGAGTAACATGGTCTTTGCGAGCCATGTAGAGAGAATGGCTGGGGCAGCAACTGGTGAGGAGGCTTTGCAATTAGTTCAGTCAAATATGAGCGCTTGCATTGTGAATTGTGAAAATCTCAATGAAGATGTGAGAGACAGTTCGGTCGTGCAGCTTACCTGAAATAGTAGCTTCATGTGACTTTTCCAGTGTCCACTGAATATTTGGAGCCCTTGTACACCTAGAGTGACTATATTAAAGCTCACAGAGTTACTCAAAGTTTCCACTGAAAAGTGAATGAGCCATGTAATATGTTGACAGATGTAGACTTTAATAGTATTGAAAGGTAAAAACTTTTTGGATTGATTGCCACCTGGTTGATTGCTTACCAGGTGGCTCTAGTGGTAAAGAACCTGCCTGCCAATGCAGGAGAAATAAGAGATGCAGGTTCAGTCCCTGGGTCGAGAAGATCCCCTGGAGGAGGACATGGCAACCCACTCCAGTATTCTTACCTGGAGAATCCCATGGACAGAGGAGCCTGGTGGGCTACAGTCCATGGGGCTGCAGAGTCAGACACGACTTGAAATGGAGTTTGTGGGAGTTGAATGCTTGTGCATTAACTAGGGAGTAATGTCCTCTGTCTGACCATGGATTTCTATTTTTGATCTGGAAATGTGGGTCATTATAAGTATAGAAAAGTTCTGTTTCTATGAGTTTACATCTCTAGAATTATTTATACACACATATATATATACACACATGATACATTATGTGTATTATATGTATATAACTATATTATATGTGTATATATATATACACACACACACACATATATATATATGATAGTGTAATTTAATCTATGAACAGTCGGAAAAGACTAAAGACTGGGTGGACCAATTTGGGGAGTAAAAAAAGCCCATTTGTGAATTGTTCAAATGAAAGATTGGACTGTCACTTAGGAGAGGCTTCATGGAAGGAACCCAGGCATCCAGTGTTGATTGACTCATATGTTAACCTTCACTGAGCATCTGCTATGTGTCTGGTACAGCACTCGGGGTCAAGAATCCAAAGCCCAGTGAGTCTTGTCACTATTTAAGTATGATAGATGCCACGATAGAAACCTATAGGGCGTGAAAGTTGGGGAGGGTTGGGCTCTATCCTGAAAGATATAGATACTGTATGAAGGGGCTTGAAAACTATTAAATCCTGTAGCCATGTGTGCGATACATAATTATAGGCCAGCCAAGAAATACTTATTTCAATCTGTCTTTTCTGGGACTTCTAAAAAAACTTTTACTCATAGTTTTTGGCACTTATATAAAGTATTATATATAAAGATGCTTTAAACAAAAGAAGTCTACAGTGAAATTTGAATAGCCCAAAGAAATTTGAATGGTTAAAATTTAATTTCTTTAATAGACCTGGAATTTGTTATTCTACAGTTATTCTTGTAGTAGGAACCCATAAATTACGACCTCTGTCTCTTCTAAATTATTTGTTAGGAAAACAAAATGAAATATAGATATTTCGTATATACCACAATTGCTTTCATTTGGAAGAGAGACAGTTTGGTATGGATGTTGAATTTACCACAGTTTTTATTATTTTAGTAGCATTACTATCCTTGAATGAGAGGAAAGGAAAAGGATAATTTGTAAGTTAAAGTGCAAATAGTTGATTTGCAGTTTGTCTCTTGCTGTGTGGCCAGTTCTAAACATTGGGTAACTGTAAAATAATGAGGCTACTTTATCTGAACTAAAAAGTAGTGAGAGTGATATTAGTCACACTCAGGACTAGGCATTAATAAAAATAAGAAAATATGAAATAAATGGAAAAGACTGAGGTCATTTTCTAGTTTTGTAGAAAGGTGTACTGATATAATTAGAGAACAGAAGAAAGGAAATGTTTGAATTCATGCCTTAATGAAATGTTTGTGAATTAGAGAATTAAACCTTTAAAAGATACATATAGCTTACTGGCAGATCATTAATTTAGCCTATTTGTGGAATGTCCTGAGTATAGGAATTGCTTTTGTCTCTTTATAGTCTAATGTTAAGGAAGCTGTTTTCATCTATACTTAGAATTAGCTTTCTTTATTTCTGCCTGCAGCTATTGATCTTTGGTTTTGCTCCTCTTAATGTTTTGTAGATTTTTTTTTGTTTTATTTTTCAGACTCAGTTTCCAAGACTTCATTTAAGAGTGTGTAGTACAAGTCAGTAGGCTTTCCCTTTGAAAGAAGGACTTTCAAAATCCTAGAATCCTGTCCCTGCCTTATTTTTTTTACTGTATTTTTCTTCATTTGTGAAATTTGTGTTAGTAGAAGTACTCAATTAAAATACCAAGCAGGTATGAAATGGAATCAGTAAAAATGATTTTAGGAATATTTTATAAATTAAAGTGCAATATAAATATTATATGACAGTAATTTATGCAGTTTATCATAATTGCTCAGAATCTTTTCAAGAAAATTAATTCTTCTGTCTGGTGGTTCATATATCTTTTCTGTATACAAGATTATCACCTCTTTTGTCACACCATACATATATATACATATGTATCCTGAATTCAGATGAATTAAGCTCAAAAGTACATTGATTTCCTAACTTGAATCCTAGAAGACCAATGGAGAGTTACTTTTGTAAATAATACTGATTTCATTTTGGCTAATGTACTTGAAATTACATATAATAATGAAAAGACTTGGTTTATTTTGAATGTAAACATAGTCATCTCCCTAGTTATTTGGTATTTAGTACCATTTCATATCTGCTTTTCTTATCACCATCACTCTCAGGTCTTAAAAAGTAATTTTTAAGAGGTCAGTTCAGTTCATTCACTCAGTCGTGTCGACTCTTTGCGACCCCATGAATCGCAGCACGCCAGACCTTGCTGTCCATCACCAACTCCCGGAGTTCACTCAGACTCAAGTCCATCGAGTCAGTGATGCCATCCAGCCATCTCATCCTCGGTCGTCCCCTTCTCCTCCTGCCCCCAATCCCTCCCAGCATCAGAGTCTTTTCCACTGAGTCAACTCTTTGCATGAGGTGGCCAAAGTACTGGAGTTTCAGCTTTAGCATCATTCCTTCCAAAGAAATCCCAGGGCTGATGTCCTTCAGGATGGATTGGTTGGATCTCCTTGCAGTCCAAGGGACTCTCAAGAGTCTTCTCCAATACCACGTTCAAAAGCATCAATTCTTCGGCACTCAGCCTTCTTCACAGTCCAACTCTCACATCCATACATGACCACAGGAAAAACCATATCCTTGACTAGATGGACCTTAGTCAGCCAAGTAATATCTCTGCTTTTGAATATGCTATCTAGGTTGGTCATAACTTTTCTTCCAAGGAGTAAGCATCTTTTAATTTCATGGCTATAGTCACCATCTGCAGTAATTTTGGAGCCCCCAAAAATAAAGTCTGACACTGTTTCCACTGTTTCCCCATCTATTTCCCATGAAGTGATGGGACCGGATGCCATGATCTTTGTTTTCTGAATGTTGAGCTTTAAGCCAACTTTTTCACTCTCCTCTTTCACTTTCATTAAGAGGCTTTTTAGTTCTTCTTCACTTTCTGCCATAAGGGTGGTGTCATCTGCATATCTGAGGTTATTGATAATTTCTCCCGGCAATCTTGATTCCAGCTTGTGTTTCTTCCAGTCCAGTGTTTCTCATGATGTACTCTGCATGTAAGTTAAACAAGCAGGGTGACAATATACAGCCTTGACGTACTCCGTTTCCTATTTGGAACCAGTCTGTTGTTTCATGTCCAGTTCTAACTGTTGCTTCCTGACCTGCATACAGATTTCTCAAGAGGCAGGTCAGGTGGTCTGGTATTCCCATCTCTTCCAGAATTTTCCACAGTTGATTGTGATCCACACAGTCAAAGGCTTTGGCATAGTCAATAAAGCAGAAATAGATGTTTTTCTGGAACTCTCTTGCTTTTTTGATGATCCAGCGGATGTTGGCAGTTTGATCTCTGGTTCCTCTGCCTTTTCTAAAACCAGCTTGAACATCAGGAAGTTCACAGTTCACGTAGTGCTGAAGCCTGGCTTGGAGAATTTTGAGAATTTTTAAGAGTAAATAACTATAAATTTTAGTTTCAAAATCATTTTAAAAAGTATTAGAAATTTGCCATCTGCCTTTAGTATAATGAAAGAGAGGTGCAGGTGTAAGGTGACCTCCTGAAGGGCGACAGCAGCAATAGCACTTGCTGCCTCTTTCCCAATCTCATTGCAGGTGTGGGCTTATCGGGAGGTCATGTCTGAACTCAGCCTGTCTTGAATTAACCTGACAGAGCCTAGCAGGACACTGTTTCCATTTAGGAGCTATTCCAGGACATTAGTAAGGTGTTTTCTCCCTGGGCTGGGCTTAGGGCAAGCTTTGCACGTTCTTAAACCTGACAGTATTCCTGACACAAAGAGAAACAGATCTAAACAACTTATCTGACTCCAGCCAAATGGATTTCTTAAGTGTCACTGGACTAGAGGTGGGGTCTAAGTGAAATCTCCCGTTCATTCAGCTCCAAATTCATTTCACTTTGATTTCAGACCAATTTCCATAGTATTATTAGAGCTTAATGGGCTTCATTAAATGATCTGAATTACTTTCTCAAAAAGGCTTTTTTCTTACCAGTTTATGTAGTTGACATTTTCTGCCTCCTTACACATTTTAATAAATGTGAAGATGTAGGTGTCCTTAAGAAAGGATATTCTTACTAAATATTGAAACTTATTCATATAGAACTGAAATGACCTCTGTAGAAGGATGGTAGAATTTCATTTTATCATAAACTTGACCTTTAGAAAAATTAAATAAGATACAAAACATTGGTAACATCTTCATGTTTGCTTATAGGAAAATATCAGTAATATTGATTGGCAGAATTTATGGGTACAATAAATGCATGTGAATTTAGAGTTTTTCAACTTAAAATAATTTCCTAATAATTTTTCCTTAGGATCCTGTATCTGGATTCTGGCAGAAAATAGCTGGGACACTCAAAGGGACTTGGAGAAAATTTAATGAAAGGACCTTTTTACAGATGTGTGGGTAGAGTTTGAGAGAGCCAACGGGAACAGAAATAGAAGGAGCCATTCAATTTTCTGAGTCCTGAAAGAGAAGGAAGAGGGCAGTTAGCAGAACCTGGAAAGAGTCATATCTATAGGAGAGGGTCCCCCGTAAAAGAAGCTGTGGCCAGGAGTGTTAGAATGTACCACCAAAGCTGCAGTCCCTCAGGAGGAAGCCAGGAGAAGTAACATCCAGATCTTTCTCGCCTCCAATTCTCTGATCCTCTGTTGGTGCTGCCCATTGGGCAAAACACAACCAGAAATCAGAAGACAAGGGAGCCTGGACAGTGCAGGCAATAGAAGTCACTCTTCAGAGCACGGAGCAGGCTGAAGAAAGGGCAGAGATGAGCTTAGAGGAAGGCTACCCTGTACAGTTCCCGAGCAAGGGAACATGAGTACCATGCATTTGTATTCAGAATTATTCACTTGAAGCATGAGTTGGGCAAATCCAGTTGGGATCTGTGTTCCTCTTAGAAAAAATTAGAATTTGAGCTCTCAGGTCTCAACTCATGGATCATTTATAATTCCACATGATTGCATTTAGCTTTTTTTCTCCTCTCTCTCCAGATTACAATTCCAAGACCTTCTGTGGCATCTACACAGTCGACTTCAGGAAGTTTTCATTATGGTCAGCAGCCAGAAAAGAAAGACCCTCATACCATTGAGCCTACTGTGGAACTTTACTCTCCAAGGGAGAACTTCTCTGGCTTGGTTGTGATAGAGGGCGAACCTCCTAGTGGAGGAAGCAGAACAGACTTGGGGCTTCAGATAGATCATATTGGTCATGACATGTTACCCAATATTAGAGAGTATGACAGATCCCAAGACCTGGGACCAAAAGACCTTCCTGACCATAACAGACTGGCTATGAGAGAATTTGAGGACCTCCCTCGGGAATTGGAAGAGAAAAGCATTGTTGTAGGGTCAGATAATGAAGAGGAGAAATTAAGTAAAAGGCAGCATTATATTGAGATCTCCCCTCTCCCAGGAGACTTGGTAACAATGGAAAGGGATCACTCAGCTACTACTGAACCTCTTGATGTGACAAAGACACAGACTTTTAGTGTGGTGCCAAATCAAGACAGAAATCAGGAGATAATGACACTTCTGACAGTTGAACCTTCAGAAGTATCTCCACGAGTTATTGACCCATATGTTGAAGAGCAGATAGGCCAGGTGGCAGCAATGCAAAAAAGTAAGATATCTAAGGAGGATGACATCAAGCGTGAAGACTTGCCCAATCATTCTGGAGACCTCTCTACTTTTTTGCACCAAGAGGGTAAGAGAGAGAAAATAGCCCCTAGAAATGGAGAGCTATTTGATCCTGTTTCAGAGAGTGAACACTGTCCCCCATCCCGGAAGGATGTGGTTAGGTCATCCTTTGTAACTAGACACAGCCGAATCCCTGTTCTAGCACAAGAGATAGACTCAACTTTTGACTCATCCTCTCCAGTCTCTGCAAAAGAAAAGCTCCTCCAAAAGAAAGCTTGCCAGCCAGACCTCGTCAAGCTCCTGGTGGAGAAAAGGCAACTCAGGTCTCTCCTTGGGGACCTCTCAAGTGCCTCTGATAAACTGCTAGAGGAGAGATTAACCGCTGTTCCTGCTCCCTTTTCCGAGGAGGAAGTCTTCACCCCCTTTTCAAGACTGGCTGCAGACTCACACCTGAGCAGGTCAGCTGAAGACAGCTTTCTGGCACCCATCATCTCCCAGTCCAGAAAGAGCAAAATTCCAAGACCAGTTTCATGGGTCAACACAGATCAAGTCAATAGCTCAGCTCCATCTCAGTTCTTGCCTCGGCCACCACCCGGAAAACCACCTGTGAGGCCTGGAGTAGAAGCCAGGTAATGCTGTGTCCTCGCCTTTGTTAAGTGTGCAGCATGATTTCTGTGTCTGCTTGATTATGTCAGAGGTTTCATCTCTTCATTGCCTGCTTCTGATCATCTACTTCCTTCCCTGTCTTTCCCAAGCCGTACAGCACAGTGTAGCTGAAGTGTTCAATTTGATCCCAGTTAATTCTTAGCTCTCCCACTTTCTAGTAGTATGAACCCAAATTTCCTTATCTGAAAGATGGGTAAAACATTTGCTTAATTGTTTGGGGAGGAGGAAATCTGGTAGCATATGTCAAGAACTTTGTTTAGTGCTTATAGCATGCGACAAAGGTTCTCTTCCCCAGTCCATTTTAACGAGATAGTTGGTAATTTTCTAGTTTTGTCTAATCAGAATCCCGTTATAACAGATGTCATTATGATGTCAAGTTCTAGGGAAGAATACTTGTCTATAATTTGACGAATGGATCCTGGTAACAGTTATATTTATCTGATATATTTATCTGATGATAATGAATTAAATTTAAAAAATCCTATAGGGAGTTTCCCTACATCTGATGATATATACAACCATACATAATAAAGATATTGCCTTAATGTTTACTGTATGGTATGCTTGTTTATTGAAATATTCTTATTTGTAGTTGACCAGGGAGTGATTTTATTTTGAAGAGGGGAAAATAATTGGGAAGTAATAAACCAATTAAGAGTGCTTTCCTTGGAGCCATTACTCACTTTTCACAAAGTAGAATGGTCTAAACCCTTGGAGAAGAAAGTGAAAGGATAGTCTTTTAACAAAAGCAAAGTGAACATCAAAATAAATTTACATGAAAATTATAGCCTGTTTTAGATAACACAATAGGCCTCCATCTGTTACAAAGATTTCTGAAGTATATTAAAGTGAGGTTCTATCTGTATCATTACTCAGCAGAAGTTGTTATTCTTACTAAAGTTCAGTTTTGACTTGCCTTAGGGTTTCTTTCAGGTTCGAAGGTAAACATTGGACTTGAAATGACCATGGGACTAAACTTCAACAGGAAAAACGGTGATGAATAAGCAGCAGTCATTTAGCTGAGACATTTTAAAAAGATGATTCCATGAACAGTATTCACACATCGCCCACTTCTCTTTTGCTTGGCGTCTATGCTTAATAGAGATAGTGTATCTATGGCTTGAGCTGCTTTGGATTGCAGCTCAAGTCCAAATCTTAATTACCATCTACTATTTAGAACTTTGCATGTCCCTTAGAAGAACGAACTTGGTAACTTGATAACAAAGCCAAACATGTGGCATTGTGTCAGATACTACACAGCTGACCAGCCTGAAACTCGGGGAATTCAGTGAGAACTCAGCTTTCCCACACAGGTCCTGGCACAGAGGCATTGTCTTACTCCATTCTTCTAGTTTTACTATAAGATCCATGAAGTTAGGCTTAACCAGAATGAATTCCTGTCATTTGTCAGTATAGGTAGATGATGGGGAAGAAAGAGGAGAGAAAATTTAGAGGGAAAAAAAAGTAACTTGTTCTGACCCATGATGGTGATGTGGCTATGTATGTCCCCTGCATCCTGAGGTGCCTATACTACTTAGAAGTTTTTCTTCTGGTTCCTTCTGTAAGGAGTGGCATGTCAGCAGTTTGAGGTTTAAATTCTTAGACTGAATGGATTTTAGATAGGCCAAGACAGAAAGACATTTAGGGCAGAGGAGACATGCTATTCATATGAATATTTTCTATATTTGGAATTTTGGGCCCAAGCTTGGTTGCCAGTAAGAGAGGCAATCAGTCCCCAAACCCAGCTCTCCTGAATCACAGGCTGTTGTGAGGGGCAGAAACTGAGCTATTGTGAGGTGCAGAAACTGAGGCCCAGAGAAACCAGTGACTATTCTTTTCTTTTGGAAATTATTAAAGAAGTTAAAATATATTTTTATCTGCAGTTCCTGGTATTGGTGAGTATAGTTGGTGTTGAAGACATATTGTAGAGTTTAATGTTTGCATAAATGCATGTAGAATTCCTGTCCTAGAAGCCTTAAACAAAATAGTTTACTCTCTCTCATGTGCTAACATGCTAGAGACATTTCATTAAGTAAATCCTGAAATGGGAAGAGCTAATGTGCTCTAAGAGGAAGGGGACCAACAACATGTAGTGTTTCTGGATGGCAGACATCCAGTTAAGTACTTTATAGCACTTGACTGCTCAGTAACCCTGTGAGATAATATTCACATTCAAAGCTGGGAGAGGTTAAGTAACTTGCCCAGGGTTTATACAACTGATACATGGAAGAGTAACTCTGCATCCTCTGTTTCCTGATTTGGACTCACATCACACATATTACATATTGGAGAAGGAAATGGCAACCCACTCCAGTATTCTTGCCTGGAGAATCCCATGGACAAAGGAGCCTGGTGGGCTACAGTCCATGGGGTCACAGAGTCGGACACGACTGAGCGACGAACACACACACACATACATATTATGACTGGGGACACTGACTTTCTAGTCTCAACTGAAGTGAATTAAAATGAAACTAATTATTCTCTGTTCTTTTAAGGCTCCGCAGATACAAAGTCCTAGGGAGTAGCAATTCTGACTCAGACCTTTTCTCCCGCCTGGCCCAAATTCTTCAAAATGGATCTCAGAAACCCCGGAGCACTACGCAGTGTAAGAGTCCAGGAACCCCTCACAATCCAAAAACACCACCCAAGAGTCCAGTTGTCCCTCGCAGGAGCCCCAGTGCCTCTCCTCGAAGCTCTTCCTTGCCTCGCACATCCAGTTCCTCACCATCTCGGGCTGGACGGCCCCACCATGACCAGAGGAGTTCATCCCCACATCTGGGGAGAAGCAAGTCACCTCCCAGCCACTCGGGATCTTCCTCCTCCAGGAGGTCCTGCCAACAGGAGCATTGCAAACCCAGCAAGAATGGCCTGAAAGGATCCGGCAGCTTCCACCACCACTCAGCCAGCGCTAAAGCCCCGCCAGGGAAGAGTAAGTCAGCCAGTAAACTCAGCAGATAGGAGCTGGGCCGCGTCTCTCTGAAAGGTGTGCGATCTTCCTCCTAAATTTGATGCATGTGTGTCCCTGTACTGTCTGTTTAAAAAAGAAAAAAATCAGTGTTGATCTTTTCTCACAAAAGAAAGTAACATGATAAATTATTTATAAGAAGATATAAATATATGATAAGAAATTACCTAAGGCAAGCAGCAAGCAGATCAGGAATCAATGTCTTTGCATAGGAAGGGGCCATCCAGCGAAATTGAAGGAGGTGGAACTGGTTAAATGAGCTCTCAGTTTTTAGATTCCTTCCAAACAAAAATGTTGAAGGTAGGTGGTAGACTGGGATTTTAAGGGGTATGGCCTGCTTTTTTTTAAGGCTCTACTCAAAGATTATATAGCAAAAGTGAAACTTCTAGTATTTTCTTTCCAAGCTTCCCAACCTTGGAGAGTCAAATTTTAAGTCCAATATTAAGAGTATGTGGGAAGTGTGTGCTGGGGAGCCAGTGCTTGGATACGTTGGGCTGGTGTGTTTATCTAATGTATTGAGAGTTCACACCTTTACTTTGAGTCATTCCTAGTACCCTCCTTGGATTTCACATTTTTTAAAGTTAGTGTTTGCACCTGATCCAGTCTCTCTTATTTTAACACATTCTAATATGCTTTTAGCAGCACATGCTAAGAATTTAAAATCCAATTATTTTTAATCTCCTAATATTTATCTTTGGAGCAACAGTTCTTAGTATATTTTTATTGTGAAAAATATCTGGTGAAACTTAGGTAAAGGAAGGAGAAGTCTAAATAGAACTACTTTGCAGGCTTTAGTGCTTTAGGGAGAGGGACAGAGTGTAGAGTAATACTCTTCAAGATAGAAGAACCCTCTTCCCTCTGTTGTTTCCTCCTTGTGGAAGGAACACTGACCAGAGTAGCAGACCTTGCTTCCTTACACATTCTAGGTACCAGCTCTTTCTACTGTCAGTCTCCAAGACAGTACCAGGAAAGGACATCACTGTGGAATGTGACTTTATGCTTTCAGAGCTTTAGAAAGAAACATAGGAAGAAATTAGGTACTATGAGGCTTAAAATTATCAAACTTTGTATTTTATATGTTTAGCCAATAAGGAATGAGTACCTGAGGAAATAAATTTAGGGTCAGGATTTAGCTTTTAAGGTTTTATTACCTGCTTCTCCTGTGTTTTAGTTTGAATATTTGGGCTTCTTGACCTGATTTACACTTAATTTATAAAGCCGTAAGGAGGATCATATTTGTTCAGATCTCACTCTTTGCTAAGAGGAATCAATCAAAGTTACGTTAGACTAGATTTTTTAAATGAGCTCTTTTATACTTTGTAGTTTTTGTGTTGTAAAGACCTCATTAAGGTCAGGTAAATTGGTCTGCTTGCTGTTGAAATCTGCCTTCTAGCAAACATCTGTGTTTTCGCTTTGACCTTGTGTTTGCTGCCAAACCTAATATGGTTGAATTGGAAAACAGAAAAAGAAAGATATTTCCTCACCAAGTGAACATATTCTAATGCTGCATCAAAGCTGCCCTGAAGCTGCACTGACTGAACTTTTCTTGTTCTCTTTATCTGTGTCGAGCTTTTTGAAAAAAACAAACAAAAAACTCAAAAACACTATTGAGGCATATATGGTCTCCCATAAGAAATGTAGCATAATGTGGAATCTAAATTTCTCTCCAGTTTCAAGACTACAGAGGAATGCAGTAGATAAGACATATTTGCTGTTTAACTAAAGCAACTGTAACATTGGAAGACCAATCCTTCTGTATTATATTGTATAATAGTTGCTAAAACACTGCTTGCATGTCTTCATGGTAAATTATATAAATATTTATAAATATATAGAGAAACTTATGCTTATATAAACTCCTTCTTTCTCATTCTCCATTTGTAATTTCAAGGTCACAGGTGGTGAGATTGCTTTTTACTGTGTGCCTCGTGTACACTTGGGCCTTGCCTGTCTTCATCTCTGAAAATCTGTTCTTGGCATGTGACACTTCAGATTCTTTTTGCCTTCCTTGTATGTAGTGCAAAGGTTGGCAGTCTTTTACAGGCCAAGATAGGTTATTTAATTTTCATTTTTAAAAAATTTTAATAGGGGGAAAAGTACTAGGACAGCTTGTAATGCTGATTGAGAGGTTTGTCATGTTAATCACATAATTCTCTCCTATGGTTAAGAGTGGATAAACTGGGTTGATAATCATGGGTCTACTATAAATAGATTTTTTTAAAATCTCTTAAAAAATTACCATTCTGCTTTCCTCTTTTCATCTCACTTTGTCAGGGGCGGCGTGGAGGTAAGAAGTAATCTGTAATTAAGAAATTATCTTGTTTTTCCTGTTGTATTAGCAAAATTGTGCTAAAAGTAGCCAGCTTTAAATCCTGACCCCTCTAATCAGAAATGTGCTTGTGGTAACTATTCGAAAAACTGATGAGGCTGCAAACTGTATGAAGTGTGCTACTTTTATTTCTTACGGGCACTTCTCTGCTAGAAGTTAAACCTGATAGTAATGACAACATGGCAGCTGAATGTTTTCTCTCTTTCTTGAGTCCTTCCGTTTTTCTCCCAACTTTTCCACTGTGTTGCCCCTTTTCCTAAATGGCACTGACAAACTCAAGATCCAGAGAGAGAAAACTTTGCTATGTAAGAATGTTTTATTTTGCACATAGAAAGAGAGTTAACCAAAGATATTTATGCTCAGACACTTTCAAAAAAGACTAATTATATCTCATGTATCAATATATCCACTTAAAAAGACTGTCTTGTATAGTGATTTACTTTGCTTTTTAAAAAAAAAAAAAAACCTCTATGGTTTTAGATGTCTTGGGCTAAAAAGAGAAGTTGGCAGCCCTGAGCAAAGCACTTTTGGCACAAGGGTTTTTGTTTTTGTTTTTATTTCTGTATGATACAGAAAATGAATTGGGTTTTGTTGTTATTGTTCTTGTTAAATTTATTATTTGTTTTAGTGGTGGCATATTTCACATTTCAGTGACATAGGTCACCCAAGTAATTCTGAACCAGTTTGGTTATTCTAAAATGAGGGACTTGGCTATCCTTTAAAGTCAAGCCAAACTATATTAATAGTAGTATCGGGAAGAAGTTAAAATTACCTTTTGAAAACCAAGTGCCTCCTAGATTCTCCTATCACAACAAAATGGTTAGTTACCTTGTCACACTTGCCCTTACCCTCCCTTGTCCAGTCTCTGGAATTACTTGGGTGGAGCAGAAGATGAAATTAGCCATAGCTCAGTCTATTTAGGTAGCTTACTCCTAAATTATGCTGCCAAATCTCCAGGGTGTATAGATTGTTTGAAATATTAAAATTCCACACAGCAGTCTTTTGCACAGCTTAAAGGCATTTAACTTTAATGTATAGTGAACAAAGAGTGAAAATTGGGTCATATCAAATTTAACTGTAAAGCACAGATTATAAACATGCTTGAATGGTGAGTCTTAAATAGACACTGTTGCTCTCAACTATGGTGTGCAGGCTGGCCTTGCTGACAGCAGCATAGTTACATTCTGTTTTTAAGTTGCATGTTGTGAAGTGAAACTTTTTTTTTAAGGTGCAAGTTAATCAAGTCCTAAATAACTAGCAAAATGGTAATTGAGACCCACTGTTGCCATTATCCACTCTGTATTGTTTGCTTTGAAACACTAAACAAATCTCAGCTGCTTACTAATCCAGTGGACTAGGGTGCAGTATCTCTCTCTGTATCACTCTTAGCCACTACAGGAACTTGAGGTTCTTCTGTAACCATCAGAGATTCCTTCCAGGCCACAGATTTTTATGTGAATGGTTCTATGGTTATATTTAATTGACAAGGAAAAATGTTGGTGCATGTTTTATAAACCCAGACACAGATAGTTAAAACCATAACTAGTTTTTATATATCCAATAGCTTTGAATTAAAAACAGATGCTTCTTCCCTCAAGAGCAGAGGATTCTTTGTTCTAGGAACTACATTCTTCATCTAACATTAGAATTGGTGATAGGAGAAAAAGGATCCAGAATTCAGAATTTAGTGACTTAAGGGAAAAATGCATCTTACCTTGGCTACTTGAAAACACATTTATTGTAGATAAGTCTAGATTTAGCCTTGAAGGTCAAAATTTTCACATTTTAAAACTTTTTCATTCCTTGATATCAAAGCGTGACATATGTTAGGGAACTATTTCTTTTGTCATCTTTATATGTTTTGGAATTAAGTTATATGCATTCACTGTTTTAAAATCTGCCCATTTCTGTTTATGTGTATTTGCCACACATGTGTCGGGACCTTGCCTAAAGGAGAGATATTTCAGCACCTGTATCACTGAGGAGATAGAATGGTTGATGACAACTGTGTTGTTTAATTTTCTTGAGTTTGGTACTATAGACAGTTGTTTGCAGAACATCATCTGTGTTCTAACAAAGTATTCAGGATTAAGGCATGTAACCACTGTGGTAGTCCTCACATGTCAGTATTTACCCAAGTTCAGAAATCACAGGTGCATATTTAGACCTTAACTTAGAGATGGGAACAAGAGGCAGTTCTAATCCACAGACCATACAGAAAGAGTAGTTCATGGGAAACCCCAGGTGGTTGTTAGGACGTCCCACTTCATCCAGTAGAACTCTGGTATAGAATTCAAAGATGTGGGAGTAGTGTGGAAACATATTGGATATTCTCCGGAGTTTGGCTGTCTCTCTGGAATCATGAGAAATTTAAGCCAGTTAGACTCAGGAGACTGCAGAATCTGTTGCCAGCACTGCTACAGAGAACTGCAGGCAATAAATGGGGAATTCCTATAGTTCTTAGGTAACTCCAGCAAATGGGACAAGGACCCCCCTATTGATTTAAAGGGAAATCTGGATGCTACACACCTCAAATTCTTGAAATGATTATATTATATTCTTGACCCATCAGTATATTTTCTAGTTCAGTTGTGGTTATCTGTTCCAAATTTTAAAACTAACATAATCTTGATTTTTAATTACTTCCCTTAGCAGATCCGAAAATCAGAGTATGTGACAAGATCAAAGTCACCTTGACCTGATACACAATCTTAAAACACTAAAGAGCCAAGTAAAAACCTTTACTCAGTAATGATTTGATGATTATTTCCATAGATTTTGCTGGATTCTTGGTCTTAAGGAGACATGTAAAGGAAGTGAGGTATTTTTCTTCATTGCCCTGTGAAACTTTAACAGGATTTGCCTCTAAGTGATAGATGGGCACAGTGTATATCTCAGATGCTCTGGGCCAGGGATTCTGGTTTCCTTGACCAAGAGAATAGGATTCCATGAGGCAGACCTTTGAGCCCATGTGACTATAGAACTTGCTGACATAATTTTACACACTAATGATAGGAAATTTTCTCTTTCTTTTCAGTAGTTTAATTGTTTCATGTTGTGTACATAAGTGTTCACTCACAAAGTTAAAAACACTGGGTAAACCTAATTTTTATATAGACTACCCCTGCCATATATTCCTCCCCCCACCCCTTAAAATATACAGTTCAAATCCTTAAAAATTCCTGTACGGCACTTCACCATCCCTGGGTGTTCTTCTCATCCACAAGGGATAAACAAACCTACCAGAGTATATTTTAGGGATCAACACAGGGAAGGGAAAACCCTTGGGATTTTTTTCTTTCTAAACTATTCACCAGTTAGATAAATTAGTTCACTAATTCAGAAATACAAATAGAGGAAGCTAAAGGAAATATAACCTGTACCGCTGGGGCTCTGAAATTGGATTGCGTGAACTTGTGAACTGAGGAAAGAAAAGAACCAATGACACAGGCTTGCGCTTCCTCACTTCCCCTGCAGTTCCTGGTTCCCCTCCTGACTCCTTTCCTGAAATAACCAAGTGCTGATGTCATTAGGTCATTTACTTACAAGTTTACAGCTTTTAGGAAAAAAGAGTTGAGAAGCACCTAATTTTCAATTATATGTAAATCTTGAAAGTTTCTAACTATTGGCATCTTTTAAATCAGATGGAACCACAAACCAGAAGAATTCACTCATCGAGCAAGACAAGTTAAGAGTAATTTAACAGTTCCATAGTTTTCTCCCTTTCTTCTCTTCATGAAATCAGTGATGAGAAACTGCTCTTTGAAATACCTCCAAAGGTATTGTATTGTATCTCTTTCCCCTCCAAGCAGCCCTCTTTATGCATTTTTGCTCAGGCAACCAAGGACATAGAGTATTGGCAGAAACATGAGTGCTTTTGTATAGGCCATCTGTACATAAAAGTGTAATTATTTATTTAATTTTCCCATTTGTATCATATTAAAGCTTTGTACAGTGTTTTAAGTTCTGTTTTAAAATTATTTTGTATTTTATTTTTATAATCTAGTAATAAAATATTCATTCCGCATGCAAACTCTAGTTCTATTTGTGTGATGGTTTGGATTTCAGAAGTGGGAAATATTTTTCTAATTTAATGGTTATTGAATGCACCGGAGGTCACAAGATCAACAGGGAGCAGAAAGTGTTCTATAAATGCAGTGCCACATCCAGAAGTGACCTAGAAAAAGCAGCGCTGGAAGAGAAACTAGGTATTCATTTTCCTCTGCAGACAACAACCACGGTTCACAGATGTGAGGAGAGGGTTCCCCATGTAATAAAATTGAAAGTGTTAAAAGCTCTGTTTCAACCCATCATTGTATCGCTGCTTGGAGGTATTTTTCCCTTCTCTGCAGGAAACGTCCCTGTATCACTGGAGTGATTTCTGCTTTGCAGCATCCTTCTTTTTCCTTGTCCTTTGAACCAAGGGACCTCTCAGGAGGCTTTCACGCGGGCACTGCTTCACCCTTCCTGATTTGGTTTGGCCTGGAATGTTAGTGCCGTTTGTTTTTCTCAGCTCGGTGTCCCTTTCTTGAGTTCCCAGTGAGCAGCAACATCCAAAGAGGTGATTCTTGTATTTTTTGAAATAAGAAAAATTAAGAAATAACAAGCTACCAGAAACTAATCATGTGTATGCCTATTAACTGCAAAGTAGCTGAACTATTAACCTTGTGTAACGTATAAGGGGTAATAAAGACGGCGATTCTGTGTGCAGGGTGGCCTGGGGCACTTTTAAGGGTTGTGGGCTGAGGATCCTAAAAAGCCCCTCCGTCTTAAAGTCTTAATGATCGATCTTGCTGGAAAACGAGTGGGCAGGGGATTGAAAACTCAGCTTTTGAGAAAGGCAAGGTCAAAATGAAGTTTAGCAAACTTTATCGTAACTTCTTTAGGGTAGTGACGATTGAATCTAGAAAACTTGAAAGAAAAGAATGTGCTTATCGTAGAAGACGTAGGCATCTTCTCCGAAGAATAGTTCACCTTTACGGTCCGGCCGCTCTCCCGGACCCTTGGTCTTCCCCGCCGCGTCCCCGAGTCCCGGCAGGTCACCCTCGGGCCAGGGCAGCCGGGGCCTCGCTTCACCGACAGCAGTACGCTGCTCTTGGCGGGCCACCGGGCCTCTTGTCAGGAACCACGGACCCAGCCAAGGCCTTGAGCCAAGGCCCAAGTCGAGCCTCAGTGCGGGGAAGCCCCGCCGGCGGCGGCGGCGGCGGCCCCGGCCCCGCCCCTGGACCTGCCCCCTCCGCCCCGCGGCCCAACGGTCGCCCGGCGGCGCCGGCCCCGCCCTTCCCAGGGCGCCCGTGGCGCGCCGGCGCCTGCGCAGTCGCCTTAGAGCGCCCTGACCGGGATGGCGGCCGTTTTGGAGTCGCTGCTGCGAGAGGAGCTGTCGGTCGCAGTCGCTGTGCGGTGGATCGCGCGCAGCGCCCAGAGTTCGGAGGTAACAGCGCCGACACGCCCCCAGCCTGGCCTGAAGCTGCTTCCCGCGGGAGATACCGCTCCTCCCGTCCCATTCCTCTAGAGTGCCTGGCTGTCAGCCGGGGCCGAGTGCGCTCCAACTAGGGGCCGCTGCCCCGGCCGCCCGCCACCCTCAGCACGCTCTGCGGCCCCGGCTGCTCGCGGCCCCGGGCTGGCAGCTGACTGACTCTCTCTCCCCTCGCCGCTTCTCCCTCAGGATGACCCCAGGGAGGCGGCCGCGCTGAGCTCACTTCGGCCACTGCGGAAGGAATTCGTGCCATTCCTGCTGAACTTCCTGAGGGAACAGAGCAGCCGCGTCCTCCCGCAGGGCCCCCCAACCCCCGCCAAGGCCCCGGGCTCCTCGACAGGCTTGCCAGGGAGATCCGGGGGCCCGCCGCGGGGCGGCCGCGGAGCGCGCAACCAGCTCTTCCCTCCGATCGAGGCTTCGAGCGCCACCGCTGCTGACGCCCCTTCGGCCCGCCGTGGGGGCAGGAGGCGGGGCCCGGGGCCGGCCCGCGAGCGAGGCCGCGGCCCCGGGGGCCTGGAGGAGGGGGTCAGCGGGGAGTGCCTGCCCTGGGCCGGGGGCCGGAGGCCCAGGAGCTCTGGCAGCCCCAGCAGCCCCAGCCTCTCGCGCTCTGATCCGCCAAACCTCAGCAACCTGGAGGAGTTCCCTCCCGTGGGCTCCGTTCCCCCCGGCTCTGCAGGGTGAGAATTAGCCCTCATCTAAAATATGGCTCTGCTAGGGGAGTTAAAAAATTAAGGCTGGGTGCTCTGTAGTAGAGCGTGGTAATAACAAGAAAGTAGGGGGTGAAATATCTACGTGGTGAGGGGCATTTTGCAAGGGGTGCTAGATGTTATGGTGGAGGGGGAGATGCTTGAAGATGGGAATTAGGAAAACCTATGGCTGCTCTTCAACAGGACCAAGCCTTCCCGCAGGATCAACCCAACTCCAGTGAGCGAAGAGCGATCACTTTCCAAGCCCAAGACTTGCTTCACCTCACCCCCAATCAGCTGTGTTCCCAGTTCCCAACCCTCAGTCCTAGACACTAGCCCTTGGGGCCATGGGCTTCCCTCAGGTTGCAGAAGTCTGCAAGAGGAGCGGGAGATGCTCAGGAAGGAGCGGTATGGCTTTGCTGCTCCTGGGGATGTCAGCTTCCTTTGGGGGGTGGGATTTGCAGGGCTTTTCCCTGTGATTAATTTGTCTCCTGGGAACCCTGGGTCTGTTTCCTGGGCTGTGGACATGTCTCTAAGGAACCTGAGTGTGGCTGTGGAGGGGAAGCCATGCTGACTGCTCATGACGTTTCTCTTTCCCTGGTAGCTCTAAGCAGCTGCAGCAGTCACCTACTCCTGCCTGTCCCACCCTAGAACCAGGATCTCCTCACCCCAGCCGGACAGGACACCTCACAGCTGAACCCGCTGACCCTGCCAGAGTATCTTCCCGCCACCGTCTGGAGCTGGTTGCCCTTGTCTACTCTTCATGCATTGCAGGTGAGTGAGAACAGAGCCCTGGAATGAAGACACTTGTAGAACTACAGGGTAAAAGAATTGCACTGAGCCTTTGTTTTGACTGGCGTTCAATACCCTGGAGTTTCCTTTTTAACCAGAGAACCTGGTACCAAACCTCTTCTTGGAGCTTTTCTTCGTCCTTCAGCTCCTTACTGCCCGGAGGATGGTGGCTGCCAAAGACAGTGACCTTGAACCAACTCCGGGAGCTGTAGGTTGGTGAACAAGCCTCTTTTTGAGAAATGATGTCTGGAAATGAAATTGTTTTTAACCAACAGCTTGGTATTGTCCTTCTAGATTCCCTGGAAAGCCCTCTGTTCCAGAGTGTCCATGATTGTGTCTTCTTTGCAGTGCAGGTTTTGGAACATCAATTTCAGTAAGTTTCCCCCGCTGAGGCATTTGAACCTTATTCACATTATTCACTTGATTCTCTGGCTACTTCCGGGGCATGCTTGTGCTTGACACAGATGTAGTGACCCTAGGCCTTTTCCTACATGTAAGCCTTCAGTTTCGTGTCAAAGCTATGAATTTAGCCCTTGAAAGAATCAAACTGCCCCCAGTAGTTTTGGTAGCTGACCTTTGGGTTTATTTACTGTTTCTGCTTTGCTATCATTAGCTGCTCCATAGGGTCTCGTTTCCTTTCCCTTTATCGTCTTTAATCCTTGGCGCATGACTTTTCTTTTTTTTATGTACCTGCTCTGTGCTCCAGGTAACACAGTGTGTGCTGTGCAGATGCCAGCTGCCTATTTGCAATCTGTCCCATTCTCAGTCATGTGTGCTCTTATCCCTGTACAGCGTTCTCTCCCACCTGGACAAAGGGACATTGAAGCTGTTGGCTGAGAATGAGCGATTACTGTGTTTCTCACCGGCTCTGCAAGGTCGCCTCCGAGCTGCCTATGAGGGCAGTGTCGCCAAGGTAGTGACCCCATCTTAGACATCTTCTAGCCTGGATCTGACCCTTCCCAGTCTCATAATCCAGGCGGCCCAGCTCACACCACTGTAGTGTCATGTGGCCTAAAACTCTGGACTAGAATATGGGAATGAAGTTTTCTGAGCGTGAACTCTGCTTTCAGTCCCTAATGTCACTGTTTTAGGTCTCTCTGGCGATGCCACCTTCTGCTCAGGCTGTCTCCTTTCAGCCAGAAACTGACAATCGTGCTAACTTCTCCAGTGACCGAGCCTTTCATACTTTCAAAAAACAGAGGTGATAAGAAAAGGGGACTCTGGGGGAGGGAATGAAGCAGCATTTTCTCCGGGATAGGCAGCCTATGTTGTTTTCATAGAAACTAGATGTTTGGCACTAACGGGTGCAGTTTAGCACCACCAGGCCCTTCCTAGCAAACATCTTAAGGGCCACTTAGCCTCATTCTCTTTCACACCCATGGACTCGCACCTCTGACAGTAGCAGCTTTCTCGCAGGTGTAATGACTTTGGCCACAGGGTTCTCAGATGAGAGTGCCAGATTAGCCTTAACTGCCCACAGAAGCAAGTGAAGCATGTGGTGTACTGCTGTCGGGTCTGTGGGATTATCACATAGAGAACCTTGGAGAGGATAAGCAATGGAGCTGTGAATGGTCCTGTCTACAGTTCTGAGCTAGAGAAGGCACTCCTGAGAATGAGTTAAGCCAACTGTGCTTCAGTTGATCAGACATCTTATGTGTCTGCCAGGGATGTGTTTTACGAGGTACTTCGAGAGTGGGAAGATCGCCATGAGGAGCCTGGCTGGGATTTTGAGAAGGGCTTGGGCAGCAGGATCAGGTATGTGCTCATACACTGATCACTTTTTCCTGCTTCCAGCAGTGAGCAACTTAGTGGTGTTTGGGTAACTGATTAGAGAAAGGCTTCTCTCCCCACCCCGAACTCCTTCCAGCACAAAGCTGTTTTCTGTCTTCCTTAATCTCTTAGTTACTGCCACCTCTGCCTCTACTCAAAAGGGATTTATTTCTCCAACTCCTTCTACTCAGAAATCATTTATACTTGCTCTGTGATTGCAAATGATTGATAAAGTGGAACACTCTTATTCCAGGTTGCGTGAGTTTTTGCCTGTCACTGGCTTAGACCCTTTCCAACCTCTATTTTCTCCATCATCTAATCTGACAATACAAGATAACTTTGTGTAGCTGGATAACTAGGATACAGAAAGAATATCCTCTTGTCTGGTGATCTCCCATCCACATTGGTCATGAAGCTTACTGGCAGTCAGTGTAGACTGAAGAGGAGAAGGGTGGTCTCATTTCATGTTTGGTTAAGTGTAAGGTTAAGGGCTTCCCTGGGGGCTCAGATGGTAAAGAACCTGCCTGCAATGCAGGAGACCCAGATTCTGTCTCGGGGTCAGGAAGATCCCCTGGAGAAGGAAATGGCAACCCATTCCAGTATTCTTGCCTGGGAGATCCCAATGGACAGAGGAGCCTGGCAGGCTACAGCTCATGGGGTGGCAAAGAGTCGGACACGACTGAGCGACTGACAGTTTCAGTAAGTGTCTCTCTAGCCTTGAGGGATCTTGGTGCTAAGGAAAGTATCCTTTACCTTTTCCCATATCCTTGTGCCAGCCAGCTCTGGTAGAAGGCTGCTCAAGCCCCTGGTAGAGGGCTGAAAGTCTCAAGGATTGGCTTGTTCTCTCAGATCTTTCTCCCCCTCTTCCTCCCATAACACTCCATCCCTGCCTCTTATTCCTCAGAGCCATGATGGGTCAACTCTCTGCGGCCTGCAGCCACAGCCATTTTGTTCGACTTTTCCAGAAACAACTTCTCCAGGTAATTGCTCCAGCAGGAGATCTGTCTCCGGTGGACAGTATGTATTATAGGTGCCAAGGAATGGCTGGCAGTTTGGGACAGGACAGGAGAACAGGCAGGTCCTTGGCTGAAGAGTAAACAAGAGTTCTGCTCTTCCTCTGTGGGCCCCCTCACACACCCAGCTCTCCTGGCCCTCCTTCAGTCGCTCCCTGCTTTCTTGCCCTTGCTTTGTGGTGTGGTAGAAAGAGTGCAAGGTTAGGTCTGGTTTCAAATCCTCGTGACCCTCTGCAGATGTTGAATCTTAAAATTTCAGTTTCTTCACCTGTAAAAATAAGAATATAACACAGACCTCAAAAAATATATCTATGGCACACAATATAGGGTGGGCATCCCGTATTGTTCACTGCTTCCTCCTCATTTTCTTCACCCCTTCTTTCCAGAAAAACTCACTGGTTTATCAATTTCTCTCCTCCTCCCCCTGCCCCAGATGTGTCAGAGTCCTGGTGGTGCTGGGGGCACTGTCTTGGGTGAGGCTCCGGATGTGTTAAATATGCTTGGAGCTGACAAGCTGGGGCGGTTGCGGCGCCTACAGGAACGGCTTGTGGCCCCTCAGAGCAGTGGGGGCCCCTGCCCACCGCCTACCTTCCCAGGCTGTCAGGGCTTCTTCAGGGACTTCATCTTGAGCGCCAGCAGGTAAAGGCCCCCTGTCTTGCCGAGAGTGGGGGAAGAGGCCCGAAGAGGTTTGTGTTCCCAGAAGGGCAAGAGTTTGCTCTTCTTGGCCTGGAATGTCAGCGGGTGGGACTGGGGGATGCCCAGCCTCCTTCTAACCCACACTTCCTGCTTCCATTTCCCTTCTCACTCTCTCACCTATGAAGGTAAACTCCTTGTTCCTTGACCTCCTGTGTCTGCCCTACTGAGCCTTTCTGTCTGGAACACCACCTCTATTATCCTTCCTGCACCTCTTCCAGTACCTTTTTTCCCCCTTCCCTTCATAGCTTCCAGTTTAATCAGCATCTCATGGATAGTCTGAGTTTGAAGATCCGAGAACTCAACAGCCTCGCCCTTCCTCAGCCTGAGCCTAGTGATGAGGATGGGGAGTCAGACGTGGACTGGCAGGTTAGAAAGCAGAAGAAAGGAGGCTTTGCTTTAGAGGGGAAAGGATATTTTCAAGAAGTCTGTAACAGATGTGGTTTTGTTCTAGAAGCCTAATGCTTAGGACCTCTTACTTCTTGATGGCCTGCAGGGTGAACGGAGGCAGTTTGCTGTGGTGCTGCTCAGCCTAAGGCTTCTGGCCAAATTCTTGGGCTTTGTCGCTTTCCTGCCATACCGTGGGCCTGAACCACCCCCGACCCGTGAGCTCCAGGACTCCATTCTGTCCCTGAGGAGCCAGGTGAATGGGGGCGCTGGTAAGGAGGGAGCTGGAAAGAGCCGCATGGCAATGGCGTTAGAAGGCTTTCCCCAGCCCCTGACTGACCCTGGCCCTCCCAGGTGCCCCCAGTCCTGGACGTGCGAGCTCTGCTGCAGCAGGGGCTGCGGGCACGCCGAGCAGTGCTCACAGTGCCCTGGCTGGTGGAGTTCCTTTCTCTTGCTGACCACATTGTCCCCATGCTGGACTATTACCGCAGCATCTTCACTCTCCTGCTGCACCTGCATCGGTGAGTCAAGAGAGGGCAAGGCTTGAGAAAAGGGTGCAGGGAGAATGTTGTTGAGACTGCTGCTTTTTGAAGAGGGCCAAGCAGCTTGTGCTTCCTGTGTGCTTCCATAGCTGTAGCTGACCCTCAGGGGAAAGGCCAGGCCTTGATCCACAAGGACAGACAGTGGGCAGTTATTTGCACTTTGGCCCTTTTCTGTTCCTACTGTGGCCGAGCTAAGAGTGAGTACAGGTCTGGGAGAGGTGATGAGACATGGCTGCCTACACAACAGCAGTCCCTTTTAGGTCTCCTTTTGAGAATCACCTTCCCAGTGATAGCTTTTTTTTTTTTTTTAACTCCATTCCATTTCTCTCATTGCACAGATTCCACTCACACCCTCATTTACCTTTTAGGAGCTTGGTCTTATCAAAGGAAAGTGAAGGGGAGATGTGTTTCCTGAACAAGCTGTTGCTGCTTGCTGTCCTAGGCTGGCTTTTCCAGGTTGGTGGAATGAGGGTCCAGGTTGGGGAAAGGCGGTATGACTTCTGTGGCTGGAAATGGGCAAAGGGAAAGTGTAGGACTCTGACAGAGAGCGGGACCAGACGCTAAAGGCTCAGAGGAGGAAAGATGGGGTTGCCATAGAGGAAGGTGGCTTTGAACCTGGTTGTCTAAACCCTGGAACCATGAAGTTGGAGGTGTGATGAATCCCTAAAGTGCTGGCTGGCACTCCCCTAATCTTTTGCCAGATTCCCACAGTCCCTGAGGACCTATTCTTTCTGGAAGAGGGTCAGTTGGATGTCTTTGAGGTGGACACAGTAGCCTCAGAGCATGGCTTGGTAAGTATTGGGGTCCAGCCAGAGCCATGGGAACCACAAGAGTAAAGGAGGTAGCCTGCCTGTCAGTGGGCCCAGAAACACAAGCCAGAATAGAGGCTGAAGTCTCACGTAATTCTCTAACCCGACCGCCCCATTTCTGGGAGGAAGGAAAGCTTCCCTTCCCCAAACTGACCTGTTGTCTCCCCCAGGACAGCATGCCTGTGGTGGACCAGCAGCTGCTCTACACTTGCTGCCCTTATATTGGTGAGGATACTCTTCCCCAAGGGTCCTTGGTCCTTGGCCTGCCCCTTCATGAGTACCCAAAATGCATCCCATGGGCCCAGCACCCTCGTACTTTGTTTTGTGCTTAGGCGCTCCCTGATGCCTCGTTCTGTCTATTCCACAAATGCTTAGTCTGGATGCTTGGGAGGGTGGGACAGTTCTGGAACTAAGCACTTGGGCTTCTCTGATGCAGGAGAGCTCCGCAAACTGCTCGCTTCATGGGTGTCAGGCAGCAGTGGAAGGAGTGGGGGCCTCGTCAGGAAAATCACCCCCACCACCACCACGGGCCTGGGAGCCCAGCCTCCCCAGACCACACAGGGGCTGCAGGTAAGGGGCAGGGTGGAAGCAAGGGCCACCTCATGGGTAAGGGAAAGGGAGCCCTTCCCTGCACTGCTCCCTCCTCCCCACAGGCACAGCTGGCCCAAGCCTTTTTCCACAACCAGCCGCCCTCCCTGCGCAGGACCGTGGAGTTCGTGGCAGAGAGAATTGGCTCTAACTGTGTCAAGCATATCAAGTGAGTCTGAGTTGAGGGGGTTGGGAATGAAGGTGTTGCAGGTCCCAGGCTCATTTCCTTATCCTTTTCCCCCTTTTAACACCTTGTTGCCAAACTGAGGAAAGTCAGCTGAGGGGTGGGGACAGGGGCCCAGTGGGATGGGGAAGGCTGAAATGGCTAACATTCTTTCAAGTTAGTTCTGACCTGGTTTGCTTGAATTTGCAGCCCCTTTCCAATTCAGCCTTTCCAACTACCTCAAAATCTTGCTGTTCCTGCTGCAGGGCCACGCTGGTGGCAGAGCTGGTGCGCCAGGCAGAGTCGCTTCTTCAAGAGCAGCTGGTGACCCAGGGACAGGAAGGAGGCGATCCAGCCCAGCTGTTGGAGATCTTGTGTTCCCAGCTGTGCCCTCACGGGGCCCAGGCGCTGACCCAGGGGCGGGAGTAAGATGCCAGTCTGTTGGGATCCTCTCATCTCCACTCTTCTCTTAGCCTTTCCTTTCCTGTCCTTTTTTTTCTTATATTGTTTATTCCATGTCTTCTCCCACCCTGCTTTTGTCATTCTATTTTTGCCTGCTCTGTAGGCTCTTATCTTGGTTTTTAGAGGTTTAAGGACCCAAGTTTAGAGTCGAATTGGAAAGGCATGTGGTTGGGTGTCCAATCTCCTGGCATCTGGGCCAGAGAGCTGAGCATGCCCTCCCCTGTGGCAGAGCTCTCCCAGCTCAGGGAGTTGGTGCACTCAGGGACCCAGCTGATGTCTCAAGACATCACTGACCTCTGTCTCCTTTCAGGTTCTGCCAAAAGAAGAGCCCAGGTGCCGTGAGGGCACTGCTTCCTGAGGAGACTCCGGCAGCCGTACGTAGGAAGTAGTCCTGGGGTGGTGGGCTGGGCTGGTGGGAGAGCAGTGCTGTGGGGCTGTGTGTGTCAACATGCACATGAGGTGGTGGGCGGGCCAGTCTTGGACTTGGGCATTCACCACTGTCCTAACTTGCCCCTGACTCAAAACTACTTCTGTGTCACAGGTTCTAAGCAGTGCAGAGAACATTGCTGTGAGCCTTGCAACAGAGAAAGCCTGTGCATGGTTGTCAGCCAACATCACAGGTAAGGTCCAGGGAAGGGGAGTAACTGACCAAGTTTTTCGAGTGGACTGGCAGGAAGTTGGAGGCCACTTGGGGGAAGACAGGACTCAGGGCCAGTTGGCAACAGGGAAGGGCAGGGGTTGGCATGGTGAGCCTATGCAGGGCTGCTTTGGTGACTCTTCTCTGTCCTCCCTCTGACTTGCAGCACTGATCAGAAGGGAGGTGAAAGCGGCCGTGAGTCGCACGCTTCGCGCCCAGGGTCCTGAGCCAGCTGCCCGGGGGGAGCGGAGGGGCTGCTCCCGTGCCTGTGAGCACCATGCTCCCCTCCCCTCCCACCTCATCTCCGAGATAAAAGTACACAGCTCCCTACTCCCTTCGGCTCCCCTCCTCCTGCTCCCTGCTCTTTTCCTAGTTGCCCTTCTTTCTTCCTCAGCTCCAGTATTTGTGTAGCAGCTTTCTGTGTTGTCCAGCTAGTTTCCATTTTGTTAACTGAATGGAGTTAGGCAGGGCTAAATGGAATTGAATGGTTTTAGTAATTGCTTTTCTCTGACTTTTGTACTTGAATCACCCAAAAGGGTAAAAGGGAAGAGGGTAGATGTGAAAATTGTTGATTGAGTACATGGTACATAGATGATATCGGGAGTGGAGTAGGGAATGGCTGTCTAGTGCAGTAGGAAAGTTCTAAGGAACAGTCATCCCAGTATTGGGACAGTATTTCAGAAACACTCTCCTATGTGGGAGATGATGCTTGTTTGGTTACAGGCAGTAAGAATAATCTATCAGTGCTCTTAATTTGATAAAAAGAATTTATACTGTCTAGAACAGGAATCAGTGAACAATTCGTGGGCCAAATCCAACCTGCTGCTTGTTTTTGTAAATAAAATTTTATTGGCACATGGCCACTTTCATTCATTTACAAATTGTCTGGAGCTGTTTTCATGCTCTGCCGCAGAATTGGAGTGGCTGGGGCAGGGACCTAAACTAGTAACTGGCCCAGATCTGGGGTAGTAGTGTTGTAATAAAGATTGAAACTAGGGACAAAAGAGGACTGACTCAAGTTCTAGAGTATATAAGACGGAGAAGGAAACTCTCAGCAGCCGTTAGCTACTGGTTTTCAATACACAGATGATTTCTGTCCTGAGGCCTCGACTCTCCTGAGAAAATGAATGGAGAATCATGAGGGACAGAAAATACCGCATGTACGTGATAGGACATAAATGCTTTCAGAACTGGCTTGGTACGGCATCTCGAGCTCTCTGGCAGCACACTGCCCCTTGGCTTACCTATTCCATCTGTTCCCTCTGTCCACTTGGTTGCTTCTCCCGGCTGTGCTGTCCTGCCCTGCCCTACCCAAGTCCCAAGTCTAAGGGCACCTTGGCCCATCACTTCACCCTAGAGCCCTGTCTTCCTTTCTGCCTCTCTCCACTGGCTGATCCCCATCCCAAGCCACATTCTCTGTGGCCTCCTTGGCCCTGGCCTGGCCTGAAGCCTTACTCTGCGTCCACCCTTCCTCTCTGCAGGACGTGCTCTCCTTGGCTGTGGGGCCCCGGGACCCTGAGGAGGGAGTTGCCCCTGAGTATCTGGAGCAGCTCCTAGGCCAGCTGGGCCAGATGCTGCGGTGCCGCCAGGTGAGACATGGCATGATGCCCTTCTTCCGTATCCTTGTCTGGTGCCTGGTAATCAGAGCTGCACTGGCCCAGGGCTGCTGCTTGAATTATGGTGCTAATGTCCAGGGTCTCCTGTTTTTCCCCCCCAGTTCCTGTGCCCACCGGCTGAGCAGCATCTGGCAAAGTGCTCTGTGGAGTTAGCGTCCCTCCTTGGTATGGCTCCTTTTTATCACAGCCCTCTGTTGCCAGATCCCCCAGTTCTCTGGGTTGGGTACAAGCAAGATTAGAAAACAGCTTTTTTCTGCTCTTCTTCCTCCCAGGGACACATGACCCTGCCTCCACTTCTTAAAGCTTGGCTTTTCTCTTTCCACAGTTGCAGATCAAATTCCCATCCTGGGGCCTCCGGCACAGCACCAGCTGGAGAGGGGGCAGGCTCGAAGGCTCCTGCTCATGCTGCTCTCCCTGTGGAAGGATGACTTTCAGGTGCCAGTTCCACTGCAGCTGCTGCTGAGGCCAAGAAACGTGGCGCTTCTGGCAGACACTCGGCCGAGGGAGGTGAGCCAGAGAAGGTGGATGGGGGCTGGCGGGCAGCCTCCTTAGAAGGCTCTGCAGTCATCTTTTACACCCACTGCCCTTAATGTTATTAGCTGCTTTAAGTCCCCTTTTCTGAGGCTGTGCTCATTTTCTCCTGTACACTGAGAGAGACTCCTCAGTCTCATCTCCCCTCCTCAGCAGCTCTGTCCTCTGTATCAGGCTTGCTGTGCAGTCCTCTTAGCCCCCTGAGCTCTTTCTCCATGTGTATTGCAGTGGGACCTGCTGCTCTTCTTGCTCCGGGAGCTGGTAGAGAAAGGTCTAATGAGACGGATGGAGATAGAGGCTTGCCTGGGCAGCCTCCATGAGACCCAGTGGCCAGGGGTAAGAAGTCTTCATATTCTATCTGGAGAGAGAATAGGTGTCATGTCCCTTTTATCCTGAAAGGGGGGCAGGTGATAGGGCCTGGCATCCTGAGAATCTTCCGAAGCTCAGCGAATATTGTGATGTCTTGAGGACCACCCTGAAATGAAATGGCTGCTCTAGGGCACCTCCTTCACATTTAAGTAGCTGTTATATGAATGACTGTGTCCATGGAGGAAGGGAAGATGGCAGATAGAAAGCATGGCATAGCTCTGGCAAACCCCTCTGATGGTGGGGTTGTTTCTGTCCACACTGCTTGTCTTGCAGGGTCAGGGTTCAATCCAGTGAAACTGTGGAGTCCTAACCACTGGATTGCTAGGGAATTCCCAACTGTGGGTGTTTATAATCAGGATAACCTGGACTATAGGCTTAGTCAGTCCTTAATGTGATTTAGGGCAAAGTAGTTTCTACATAAAATGGGAATAACTTAGACCTTATGGGGTTTTTCAAGATGAAATAATGTGCATATGAAGTACTCATTAGTGGTTCTGAGCCTCCCAATAGAGGCTCGCCCTGTTGGACTTGAGCATCCTAGAGTACTAACAGGACAAGTCCATTTCCATGTAGAAGGCAGTTGGGAAAAAATAAAATACCTAGGTTGTCTACTCACTGCTTAGCTAGGGCTTCATATTTGGGATTGATTAATTTAGAATTATGTGCCTGCTTTTTCAGTCACCTTTCTGCTTATTCCAGGATTTCTCTGAAGAATTAGCAACACTGTTCAACCTGTTTTTAGCTGAGCCCCATGTGCCAGAACACCAGCTAAGAGCTTGTGAACTGGTACAGCCAAACAGGGGAACTGTGCTGGCCCAGAGCTAGGGCTGGAAAGTGTCCCTACTTTAGGCATCTCACCAGAGCGCTGGAACCCAGCCTGACTGTGCCTCAGGAGGAGGCCCCAGAGCCATCCCAAGTGCCCACTGTGACCCGTGCTGCTGTGGAAGTAGCTCAGTCTGTCGTCAGGTTTCCTGCTCACGTATGAAGCAAGAGTGTGGCTGCCTGGCATCCCACGGACGGCTCACCATCCCAAGTCCAAGAGGAAGAAGGAGGGGTCACTGGATTCAGGATTATGGTGGAAAAACCTAGAGACTCCAGTCCCGGAGAAGAAGAGTTGGCTTTATTACTTGGATACTAAGTGAAATGACCCATGGGGACTTGTTGACACAAGATTCGAGCCCCACTTGCTGCTACCCCAGTATCTCTTAAAGCTTTGTGGTTTGGAAAATCATGACAAAGGCAACTGACTTCTACTTAACTTGTGAGTAAAGTTAAACATGAATCTTGGGAGTCTACATTTTCTTACCACCAGGAGCTGGACTGCCATCTCCTTAAAAATGTACAATAGATGTGGGGCTCGCCCGACAGAAACCTGCCTTTCACCTTGCACCCTGCCTGCCTTCAGTCCCGTGCAGGTAGTAACTTTTGACTCTAGCTCCATCCAGGGGCCAAGCACGGGCAGAACACTAGAGCTTCTTAAAATAAACTGTTTTCTTTACTAAGGGCTTCTTGTCTAGTTATTTTCACCTTATTTGTCCCTGTAGAAGGCTGCGAAGTCTCAGGTGGGCTTGGAGGTGGGTATTGACAGGGTAGAGCTGTCCTAGTAGCTTGGCCACTCAGCAGACACTAAATGTTCCCGTATGTGAGACCTGCAAGCCAGAGAGCCTGGGGCCCTTATTAATTCATTGCCAACAGTATTGACTTCTGTGCAGCTCCCTTTAAAGGTTTAAGATGTGTGAAATTTCTACTCACCAGCCCTTAGGATGCTTGTTTTTGTGGGGCGGTGGGAGTTGGGGATGTTTGAGTTGACTCAGAATGGAAGCATTCTAAATGTCTATAAATGGTGCACTGATTCTAAGAAAGCACTACTTTGATAACGTGCATTAAATTCATTCCTGTAAAATTCATGGTTTTTCTACTTTGGCAGTGTGTGCAGAGAGATTCAGTCTCTGCCAGGGAAAGAAGGGTACTCAGTGAACCCTCTTGAAGTGACACAAAATCTGTGCATGTGTATGTATTTCTTAGGAAAAGTTCTCAGCTGTCAAAGAGGTCTCCAACCCAAGGAAGCTACCTAGGTAAGAGGCTCTGGGCCTAAAGAGGTCTGCTGTGTGCCATTACAGTAGGTCCTGTCAGCACAGAAGGGTAAAAATGGGACTGTCTCCCATACCACTCTAGTCACACTTCTGCCTAGTCAGGCTGTGACCCGCCCTTCCCCTCAGCTCTTCCGAGTCCATAAGTTTTTGCATCTGAACCTTTTTTCTTCATCTGTCCTTTGAATCTAACATACTATAGGAAATTCTGAAAGTTCTGAATACTTGGGAACCAAAAAAGTTTTAAGAAATGTCTTATCTTTCTGCACCCATCAGGTATGGCTCAACGAAAGCACTGCTCCAGGAAGCTGAGTCCCAAGGTAAGCAGCTACTTCAGACACTCAGCTCCGTATGAGGTGAGATAGACAAGCAAGCAGGGAGGAAAAGCCTGGAGCACTGGAAGATGCTGAGTTAAAGGCTACTCAGCTAACAGCAACAGGCCCAATTCAGGAAACAATGCTGGTCTGTGTGAACCTTAAAGGCTTACTTTAGGTAGGCAATAAGAAAGGAATTAGAGACAGGCAGCTAATGAACTAGTGAACTCATTGGTATTTAGATTCTTTTCCATATGCCTGCTTTCTACTAGTTATCTAAAACAGTGGTTTTCAAAGCGTGGTCTCCAGACCAGCAGCCTCACAATCACCTGAGACTTCCTAGAAATATAAATATGTAGGCCTCTCCAGGCCTTTAAATCAGAAACTTGAGTGGGGGCCAGCCTGGGGTGTCACAAATCCTTTCCATGATTCTAATGCACAATGATGTCTGAGAACCAGACATCTTAACACCAGCATCAGCTAATGTTCTTGGATTTGCTGACTCACATGCTTGGCTGTGGCTTCTCTAGTTCAGGGGATATGGTCTCCTCGGGGCTGCCTGCCCACATGTTCAGATTCCCACTGGCTCTGTCTCAGAAGCTCCAGTGGTACATACCTGCTAAAGAGCCTTCCAGGGCTCTGTGGTTACCACTGGGTGTGCCAGTGACTGTTCTGGAATCGTCCCTCTTGTTCATACCTGGACTACAGCTGGCAATAGCTGGGAAACTAATCTGGTTGCTCTTTATATGCAAAGCAGTGCTGAGCTCATAGGAAACTATTTATGTATAAACTATATAGCTTGAAACTGGGCCATGAACAGTTACTGCCATCATAATCGACGCTGAATTCTGAGCTCAAATGACACACTTAGGCTATCCCAGGGTAGTCTTCACTGAATAAATGTACACACTGGACTTTTAATTTGCAAGTGTTCTGAACTTTTCAATCAGTGGTCTTAATCATATGAAAAGATATGGGAGTACATAAATAGGCTGTTAAATATATCAAATGTTACCAAAATATTAACCAGAAAAATAAGTTTAAAAGCAATTAAAAAAAAACCTTCAATAATGTATAAATAACTTAATTTGAGGTAAGAGGGGAAAAAAATCCTGCAAATACTTTCAGAAAAATAAATCTCTGCTGGACTATGCAGAAATTTACCTTTTTACCACATCATCTCAATCCCCATATGGTCACCCTCTTCTACCAAAGATTCTGGTCACCAGAACTGAAGCCAAGAACCTCTCCCACCCCTACCACTTTCAAGTAACCATACAGAATAAAAGCTCAGGTTCAGTCAGAAAACTGAACCCAGTCTCCATCCCACCCTAGAACAGAAGGGGCTACAGCAGTGTGTGGAATGCTCAAGAGCCTGAGGGCTGGAACCAAGCCTTTGAGTGAGGTAAGGAATGGAACTGAGCTTCCTCCTAACAAATCACTTACCTCCTCCAGGAAATCCATTATCATCCGTCTTCAAAAGACAGTTTTTCATCTCTGAAATGAGAGATGCCCAAGCCCCATCCCCAGTCTTCCTCAAGGGTCTGGGGCCCCACTCTGACCCCAAATCTATCCAGCCAACTTCTACAGTGGTTTTTCTCATTTTGCTGAGCTCTGGAGTGGCGGCTCCATAACACAGCACTGGTCAGTACTCCTCTAACGGGCCAAGACCCAAACGAACGTCCTCTCTTGTGAGGGAAAGGAAGGGGGTGGGGGCAAGGCAAAAATTAATAATAAAGCAATTTGTAAAGATTCAAGGAGGAGAAACAGTTCTACATCATTGTTCTGGTTTGTGTAGATGTTTTTTTAAACCATTTTCTGTTTTGGTATTTCCTAACACTCCATCCCACAGTGGAGCTGAATGCTGGAGGCAGATTCTGAGTGCTGGCCGACAGCAGCTTGCTTCTCCACCAGCCCAAGGGCTGCACCAAACTCAGTAAGCACCATGTCAGAGCATTGCCATTTCCCAGCTCTACTGGCTGTACCCAGTCCTGATCCTTAAGTAGCCTATATGCCATAGGGTCCCAGAGACAGGAAAAAAGGTGAGAAATCCAAAAAGGTGAGTTGAGCTTCATTCACGCTGGACGGCCAGAGCCAGAAACTCAAGCGCCCTTGCTCTGCAGAGATGCCAGCTGTGACCAAGTGCCGACCAGGTTTCACTGGAACTTCGGGGCGGAATGCCGTCTGCTCAGTCGGCCACAGCAGGTAGCCTTGGCTCTCCTTGCATCAGGATACAGAGAGTAACAAGAACTGCCCCAACATCTCTGGGGCATCCTGGAGTGCCATCTTGACTGTGAGATGCTAACTACCAAGGAAGGAAGCAAGTCTGGCTATAACCAGTGGCTGCTGTTTGATGAAGGAGCTTAGAAGTTGAGGGGGGAATCCTGGAGCACCAAGTTCTACCTGAAATAAACCCAGAGAGGGAAGAGTTAAAGATGCACACTGGGGCATGCTTTGGCCATAAGTAGCTGCAGTGATGGGACAAACTCTGAACTGAACTGTGCACAGTCCTGTACACTGCTGTTCCGATCTAGACAAAAGCTTCACTTTCCAATGCCAAGTTAGGGGGAGGCTGCTGCTCTGCCTCATAACAACTCATCTATCTCCTGAGGACCCTGGGAACAGCCAGAGGATGAAGGCCACCAGACTCTGAAAATAGCTTTCAAGAAGGTTGGTCAGCTGTGCCTCATTCCTTCCTCTGATTCGCCACTGATTTGTGACCCAAGAAACCCTAAAATCTCCAGCTTCAGGCCACAGGTCCTGGGTCCTAAAGGATGTTGAACAGCTTTACAGTAAGCTCCCATGAGGCTGGGGTCAAATCAAGGCATGCTGTGAGACCAGCTGCAGGAGGTGGATCACCTGGGCTAAGTAGATGACTCTGGTGATCTCCTTCCCTTCCACAGTGAGGGGCTGCAGGATCCAGGCGCTGGGCAGGATCTCCCCTCGGACCATCTCCCTGCTGGGTCTCGGCATGGATGCATCATACACAGACTGAGCTGCCATGACAGACAGTTGCCCCTGGAAACACAGCAGTGTGAGTTCAGCCTATGTAATGTGGCTCCACCAGGGACAGGCTCCAGTGCAGGCAGTACCCTGGAATGCAACCTTCAGGGCCCTCCCCACACACACACCATGTCCAATTTGCCCTCCTCCCCCCTGCATAGGACGGGATGCCCACAAAAGAGATTGCTTTTCACAACACACCAGCCCAAGTTCCTCCCACATCTTTACCACCAGCAAGGCAGGCACCTCTCTGGCTTCCACGCAGACACAACAGAAATCCCGTGGCTGCTTCAGTGCACACACGGTGGTATTGCACACCAGATACACTGGAGGGGCAGGGATGCAGAAAGTTAGAAGGTGCCCTGTGACACCCCATCATTCTACAGCCTGACACCCCACTAGACCAAGCCTGAGTACCCAGCCTCCCAAGAGAGCTGCCTCTGTTCCCTGGGCTCACCCAGGTTGATGCTGTTGGTCACCCGCTGGTGCAGCCTCGCTGTCTGGATGGGCTTATGGTACAGAGGCCACAAGGTGGGGTCACTCACAGCTGCCCACACATGAGACAGTGGCTGGGACACCACGCCAGCCCCCAGGAAGCCATGCCGGGTAGAAGAGAACATCTTGTAGTACAGCTGCACCTCCTGCTCCTCGCCCTGATGGCTGGGGGGAACACCAAGGGTGGGGAAGGAGAGGATGGGGTAAAAACTGGGCTCTAGGGTCACAAAAGAAGAGCTCAGGTGAGGGACTCAAGGAAGCCAGGGTGGAGATGGCAGAGGAGGAGACAAGGCCGGCGGGGCTGCAACAATAAGACACTGTGCAAAGCAACTTACTTCCAGCCGGCTGCTGCCCGGCAGCTGAAGAGGTTGTTCAGGTTATCTGAGCAAGCAGCCATTACCTGGGGACACAGTGACGACACCCAGATTAGTAGGCACAGTTGGTACAAAGCAGGCCCTTGGATGAGTCCCTCAAGCCAGCGTTTCCTGAACTGCCCCTTTTGTAAAGAGAGAGAGCTGCTAAAGAAGCCCTCGTCTGCCCTGTTCCTCCCCTCTCCCTCCTCCCTCCCCACCAAGCAGAGTCTGCTGCCGGAAACCTCACATCAGCCATACAGAGGTCCACGATGTGCTTGGCCAAATCCTTGTATGAGGAGGAGAAGGAGGTCCCTAGGCTGGACAGGCTGGACGGGGAACAGCAGCAACTGCCCAAGGCGGCTCTGCGGCCTACAATGAATAGGTGGAGGCTCCTGAGCATCAGGGCCTTGGGGCAACACCTGAGGGACAACGAGCCCCCAGGATCTAGCAGATCTCAGCCCTGAAGCCCCCCCACAAGGCAGGTACCTGCCCCACCACTCACTGTAGGCTAAGCATTTCCAGGCAGAGCTGGCCAGATTCAGCTGATTGTTCCTCACTGAAGAGCGGCCCCGCACTTCCCCTATCCAGGAGTCTCTGGAATCAGGCAAGTTTGTGTCACCCTGCAGAAGAGAAGATGCTCAGGACCAGAGCCAAGGGAGAGAGAGAACAGAGCACCAGAAAGCCAGTGCAGAATCATCTCTGCCTCTGAACTGCACAGTCTTCAACATAAAGGCTCCAGTGAAAAGGTCATCCCCACTGGGATTACAGGAAGCTGGATGCCCCCAAGAAGGCAAGAGCAATAGAAACCAGTCCCTGGAGGGTTTCCTTGCCCTTCAAGTCACAAGTTCAAGGTTTATTGTAAAAGAGTTCCAACAGGGATCAGTATAAACTGGGGCCTGAGAGGTACCAGGGGTCATTGGGTGGGGGGACCCTCTGCCCACTGAAGGAACTGGAATGAGGCCATGGCTGGAGCTGTGTTTAGTGTGAGCAGCAAACAAAGCCCAACTGGGAGGTGGGATGGGGAGGGAAAGTGATGGGCTGTGAAAATCTTGACTTTTGGCCCCAGCCCCACGTCCAATGGCTAAGCCCAAGGTTGTAATGTGGAACCAGTTCCAGTCCAGTCACTAAATTGTGTCTTACTCTTTGCAGCCCCATGGACTGCAGCACACCTTGCTTCCCTGTCCTTCACCATCTCCCAGAGTTTGTTCAAACTCATGTCCATTGAGTCGGTGATGCCATCCAACCATCTCATCCTCTGTCGTCTTCTTTCTCCTCCTGCCTTCAATCTTTACCATCATCAGAAAATTTCGAGCCAGACCCCACCTTTACTGCAAGCAGCTCCTCAATGACACGACCCTCGACTTCTGCTGGATCTAACAGGCACTTACCATCCTACCTCTATCATCAGTTCTAACTTTGTGCTGCTTTACACACAAGAAGACGTAAACAGAGGTACTCTGTCTCCATCTTCACCCTGATGCTGGGAAAGGTTGAAGGTGGGAGGAGAAGGGGACAACAGAGGATGAGATGGTTGGATGATATTACTGATTCAATGGACATGAGTTTAAGTAAGCTCTGGGAGTTGGTGATGGACAGGGAAGCCTGGCGTGCTGCAGTCCATGGGGTCAGCCAAGAGTTAAGACATGACTGAGCAACTGAACTGACTGACTTTTACATAGTATTACAAATGTGCACTGACCACATCTTGTATATCCATTCTCTCACTGATGCATTCTCTCAGTTCAGTTCAGTCGCTCAGACATGTCTGACTCTTTGCGACCCCATGAATCGCAGCACGCCAGGCCTCCCTGTCCATCACCAACTCCCGGAGTTCACTCAGACTCACGTCCATCGCTACTGGGTTCCAACTCATTATCACTTCAAATAAGGCTTTAGGAAATAATTTCATACATGTTCCCTCATAATCTCTGCAAGCACTGCTGGGTCATAAGACTTTATAAGGTTCCTATGTCCCCAAGACCTGGCATCATATTACTTTAAGCTGACAATTCAATAGGATTAAACATTTCCATTACCTTTGTAACTATTCCTAAACATTGAAAAAGAAAATTTCAACCTTTTTTTTTCTATGAAAAGTATAACATTGATACCAAAATCTGAAATATATTGTAAAAACAAAAACTACAGGAAAAAAATTCATAAATACTGACACAAAATCCTGAATACAATATTAGCAAACAGACTCTGAATGTACATTAAAAGAAGATATCCTAAGTACATAAAGTATTATAAGAATGTATGAATTAATTATTAGCCCCCAGGTCAATTAAACACTCATCTCTAGAGAGTCTGAAATAACCTTCTGGATAAAAATACTCTCTAAAATAGTAATACATAAATGCCTCCTTAGTATTGCAAAATACATCTGTTTCAGCTCAAATGTTAGCATTCAACTTAAATGAAGGAAATTGCTGAAGCATTCCCACTAAAGCCTGAAATAAGAGATGAGGATGTTTACTGTCATCACTATTATTTTATTTATGCTGGGACATTAGGTTCATTCAATTAGGAAAGAAGAAAATAGTGGTTCAAAAATTAGAAAAAAAATGGACAAATGATCACTATTTGCAGAGGATGTGGCTGTATATCTTAAAAAAAAAATCAAGGGCACGGCTTCACAATATGGTAAGCACTAACCACGTATGTTTACTGACCATGTGAAATGTGGCTAGTGTAAGTTAACTGAAATTTTAACATAATTAAATTAAGCTACCTGTGTTAGTGACTACTGTATAAATGTGGATCTAGAGAATCAGTCAAAAAACCGTATGGGCACAAAATTAATACACAGCATTCAACTTAACTTTCATAAACACAAGAAAACAACCAGACAGAAGACATACAGGAAGAGAAAACCTATTTATAACAGAAATAAAAAAGATAAAGCAAGAAGAAATCTGATATGTAATTTTAGAGACACATGAAGGGAAAGTTTTAAATCATACAAAGGACTGAACCTTCTATATTCTTGTTAGGAAATTACACAGGATAAGATGTGATTTCTCTATAAGTTGATTTATAAATCTAATATGGTCCCATTTAAAATACTAAGAAGTTTTTATAATTGAGCTAAACAAGCTAATTTAACTTTCATGTAAAAAACAAACAAGAAGGAATATACTACAGAGCTTCAGAGTTGGTGAACATGTGATTTGGGGAGGGTGGTGTTTGTGATTTGAAATTACATAATAGAGCAGCACAGGGATACGCTGGTGGTAGGAGGGAGAATTTAAATTTTACTCTATTCAACAATCGTTATGGGGAGAAGACAAAATGGTGGAGCAGAAGGACTTAACCTTACCTCCTCTCTGAAAACACCAGAATCACAACTGCTGAATAATCATCAATAAAAGACTGACATATAAGACCAGATGAACTTAATTTATAGACCATTTCATCCAAAGGCAGCAGAATACACATTCTTCTCAAATGTACATAGAACCTGCTCCAGGGCCACAAAGCAAACCTTTGCAAGTTTAAGAAAACTGAAATCATATCAAGCATCTTTTTTGACCATAATACTGAGATTAGAAATCAACTACAAGAAAAAAATAAACTGTAAAAAACACAAACACATAGAGGCTAAACAATGTTATTCAGTGACCAATGAATTCCTGATGAAATTAAAGAGGAAATAAAAAAATACCTAGAGACAAGTGAAAATGATCCAAAACCTTTGGGATGCAGAAAAAGCAGTTCTAAGAGGGAAGTTTATAGCAATAAAATCTCACCTTAGGAAATGAAAAATCTCAACAACCTTATCTTACACCTAAAGCAACTAGAGAAAGAACAACAAACAAAACCTAAAGTTAGTAGAAGGAAAGAAATCACAAAGATCAGAGCAGAAATAAAGAAAACAATAGAAAAGATCAGTGAAACTAAATGCTGGTTCTTTGAAAAAGGGAAACAAAAATGACAAACCTTTAGCCAAACAAGAAAAAAAATCAATAAAGTTAGAAATGAAAAAGAAGTTATAATTACAGAAATAGAAAGGATCATAAGAGACTACTACAAGCAACTATATGCCAATAATATAGACAAATTCTTAGAATGGAACAATCTTCCAAGACTGAACTAGGAAGAAACAGAAAATATGAGCCAGACCAATCACAAGTACTGAAATTGAAACTGTGACTTAAAAACTCCCAACAAACAAAAGTCCAGGAGCAGATGGCTTCACAGGCAAACTCTATCAAACATCTAGATAAAACTTAACATCTATCATTCTAAGCTATTTTTTCAGAGGAAGGAACACTCCCAACCTCATTCTATGAGGCCACCATCACCCTGATAAACAAAACCAAAGACATCACAAAAAAAGAAAATTACAAGCCAGTAACACTGATAAACACAGATGCAAAAATCCTCAACAAATACTAGCAAAACTAATCTAACAATAGGATCATTAAAGGATCATACACCATGATCAAGTAGAATTTATCCCAGGGATGCAAAGATTTTTCAATATCCAGAAACAATCAGTGTGATACACCACATTAATCACTTGAAGAATACAAACCATATGATCATCTCAACAGGTACAGAAAAAGCTTTTGACAAAATTCAACACCCATTTGTGATTTAAAAAAAAAAAAAAAAAAAAAAACCACCTCTCCAGAAAGTGGACATAGAGGGAACCTATCATAACATAATAAAGACCATATAGGATAAACCTACAGCTAACATCATATTCAATGATGAAAAGTTGAAAGCATTTCCTCTAAGACCAGGAACAAGATAAGGATGTGCCCTCTTACCACTTTTATTTAACATAATTTTAGAAGCCCTAGCAATGGCAATCAGAGAAGGAAAAGAAATAAAAGGAGTTGGAAAAATTGAAAAAGAAGTAAAAGAAAAATTGGGAAAGAAGTAAAACTGTCACTGTTTGAAGATGACATGATACTTACTATACATAGAAAATACTAAAAGTTGCTACCAGAAAGCTACTACAGCTAAATGAATTTGGTAAGGTTGCAGGATATAAAATTAAAATGCACAAATCTCTTGCATTTCTACACACTAACAATGGAAAACAGAAACAAAAATTAAGGAAACAGTTCCATTTACTATCACAGCAAAAAGAAAAAAAATAGCTAGGAATATACCTACTTAAGGAGGCAAAAGACCTATACTCTGAAAACTATAAGGTGCTGATGAAAGAAACTGAAGAAGATACAAACAGATGAAAAGATATACCATGTTATTCGATTGGAAGAATCAGTACTGTCAAAATGACCATACTAACTAAGGCAATCTACAGATTGAGTACAATCCCTATCAAATTATCAATGGCATTTTTTACAGAACTAGAACAAGAAATTTTAAAATTTGTATGGAAACACAAAAGACCCTGAATAGCCAAAACAATCCTGAAAAGGAAAAATGGAGCAGGAGGAATCAGACTCCCTGACTTCAAATTATACTAAAGCTACAGTAATCAAACTGTATGGTACTAGCACAAAGATTTATAGATCCATGGGACCAGATAGAAAGCCCACACACTTATGGTCAATGAATCTATGACAAAGGAGGCAAGAGTATAAACTAGAGAAAAAATAAATTCTTCAATAACTGGTGCTGGGAAAACTGGACAGCTACAGGTAAAAGAATGTAATTAGAACACTCTCTAACACCATACACAAAAATAAGTAAAAATGGGTTAAAGACCTAAATTTAAGGCTAGATACTATAAAACTCTTAGAGGAAAACATAGGCAGAATACTCTGACATAAATGACAGCAATATCTTTTTGAATACACCTCCTAGAGTAATGAAAATAAAAATAAACAAATAACTAATTAAACTTAAAAATCTTTGGTACAGCAAAGGAAACCATAAACAAAATGTAAAGACAACCTACAGAATGGGAGAAAATATTTGTAAACAAAGTGACCTGGGATTAATCTCCAAAATATATAAACAGCCCATGCAGATCAATATAAAAAAAAAAATCAAAAAATGGGCAGAAGACCTAAACAGACATTTCTCCAAAGAAGATAAACAGATGGTCAGAAACACATGGAAAGATGCTCAACATCACTAATTATTGAATCAACTGAAACTACAATGTGATATCACCTCACACCAATCAGAATGGCCATCATCAAAAAGTGTATAAACCACTAAATGCTGGAGAGAGTGTGGAGAAAAGGGAACCCTCCCTGTTGATGGGAATATAAATTGGTACAATCACTATGGAGAACAGTTGGAGATTCTTTAAAAAGCTAAACATAGAATTATCATATGATCTAGCAATTCTACTCCTGGGCATATATCTGGAGAAAATCATAATTCAAAAACATACACACACCCCAGTGTTCACTGCAGCACTGTTTACAATAACCAAGACATAGAAGCAACCTAAATGTCCAACAACTCATGAATGGACAAAGAAGATGTGGTTCATATATACAATGGAATATTCCTCAGCCATAAAAAAGAAGGAAATGGAGCCATTTGCAGCAACATGGATGGACCTAGAGATCACCATACTAAGTGAAGTCAGAGAAGAGACAAATATCGTATGGTATCACTTATATGTGGAATCTAAAAAGATAGTACAAATGAACTTATTTACAAAACAGAAACAAAACAACATGCAATAAAAGAGAAAGGCACTATTCAGCTGTTTAAAAAAGCACCAGATTTACTGATATGAAAAAATATCTTAAAAATATTTTTAAGGAAAAAGCGCAGAGAAAATGGGTACAGTATGCTTCCATTCATGAACTTTACAAAAAGACATATTTTTTAAAGATATACATATCCTAACAGATGCACAGGATATCTCTGGAAATATACAGCAAACTGGGATGGACGAACGCTCCTGGGGAGGCAGAAAGGAGACTGAAAGATGCACTTGGCGTTCTGCACCTTTGTTACTATTTGAGTACTTTTTTTTTTACTATGTGAAGTTTTGCCTATAAAAGGCATAAAAGTTTTGCTTTCAGATTTTATATCCCCAGCCAGATTTCACCTCTGAGCTCCAGATCGGGATCCCAGCTGCCTGATTTTCAACTACTCCCCTGCATTTCTCACAAGTCAACACAGTCAATACAAAACTAGATGGTGATCTTCCCCTCTAAACCTGTCCCTCCCAAGGCTCCTCGTCACTTGGACATCACGAGCCCTTTGAGCCCAAAGTGTGTGTGGTTCTGACTCCTCCCACTCCCTGGCTCCAACTTCCAATCCACCCTGGTGCCTGTGGATTCTCTAGTTAACATATGCACTACTCCACTTGGACAGTGCCCTGAACCAAGCAACTGTCATCTCTCAGCTTTGTCTGTCACAGTCATGAGTGGGTCTACCAGGGCTGTTCTTGCCTCTTCTCTGGCACGTTTGTCATTCTCCCCACTAAAAAAATTCATCAGCAGCTTCGGGAAATAGCATAATCATATGGATTAGAAAGCAGCCAGAATTTTCAATAGAGTCTACATGACCTTGCCTTTTCTAGTCTTTTCTTGTGTGATTCTTCCATCTCACTCTTTACATTCCAGCCACACTAACCTTCTTGTGAATTCAGTTCAGTTCAGTAGCTCAGTCGTGTCTGACTCTTTGCGACCCCATGAATCGCAGCACGCCAGGCCTCCCTGTCCATCACCAACTCCCGGAGTTCACTCAGGCTCACATCCATCGAGTCAGTGATGCGATCCAGCCATCTCATCCCGGGTCGTCCCCTTCTCCTCCTGCCCCCAATCTCTCCCAGCATCAAGTCTTTTCCAGTGAGTCAACTCTTCGCATGAGGTGTCCAAAGCACTGGAGTTTCAGCTTTAGCATCATTCCTTCCAAAGAAATCCCAGGGCTGATCTCCTTCAGAATGGACTGGTTGGATCTCCTTGCAGTCCAAGGGACTCTCAAGAGTCTTCTCCAACACCACAGTTCAAGAGCATCAATTCTTCGGCACTCAGCCTTCTTCACAGTCCAACTCTCACATCCATACATGACCATTGGAAAAACCATAGCCTTGACTAGACAGACCTTAGTCGGCAAAGTAATGTCTCTGCTTTTGAATATGCTATCTAGGTTGTAGTTCCCCATAAAATTCTTCCCTTAAAGACTCATTTGCTGAGTCTTCCATCTGGAAAGCTCTTCTGCCCCCCAAGTATTCCAGACACCAACTTCTACTGAGTTAACTACTTCTCAGCTTTCCAGTCTCAGTTTAAACACAGTCTCTTCAGAGCATCTTTGCTGATCCTTCAGACTAAGTCAGGTTTCTGTTTCATATTGTCTTTGCACCCCTTCTTCATGGAACTTTCTACAACATAATTAATCATAAAACAAGCTACTTCCCTCTAATAATCTGTTTAAGGACAAGAACAATTTTGCCCAGTGACTAAAATAGTGCCCACAAAATAAATACCTATTGAATAAATGAATGAATGAACAGGGAAGGGAGACAAAACCACAGGGAAGAACAAAGGCCATTGCTCATGAGGGTTCATGTCAGCAGTGAGCGGCCTCTAGGAGACAAAACTTCCTAAGTATCACCGGTCCTGGCCCCCGGTTCATGCCTCGCATTTGCCTGCTCACCACACTGTCTGGGGACTGGAGCTGGCTTGGCAAGGCTGGGCTGCTGTTATAGCCAGAGGTGACACCAGATGAGAGGCTTCCGTTGGAGCTGGTGCACTGGGAGCCAGAGGTGGCCAAGGTGTGTAGTTTTTCCTCCTCCTGGGAAGGACAGGTCAGCATCAGCCAGCTTCGGGTGCATCATTGGCACACTCCCATCACCTCCCAGTGCCTCCTGCCTTAGCCTCACACCCTCAAGCCGCCCCCGTCCCACTCCCAACTATGTTTCCAAGCTGCCTCCTCCCAGTCCCTCGCCCGGGGACCAGAGCTGAGGATGACATGTAAACAGAGCGAAGCAGCTCTGAACAGGCACCAGGACCCGACACCTTCCTCCAGAAGCTATGTTCTAAGACTCAGAGGCAGCATGGTGATGGCTGATCCAGTCTGAGGTCTGCCCCAGGCCCAAGCCCACCCAGAAATCAGAGGCTTGCCTCACTCCCCACCTGCAGCAGCTGGGAGATGATCTGCTGGCGAATTCTCAGCTTTTCCTGTTCAGTCCGCTCCCTCAGTCGGTCCCGGGCCCGGGCAATCTCCACTTTGGCCTCCTCACGGGCCCGCTGGTATTCTTGTAGCATCAGCTCTATGTCAGAGGGTGGGTGAGAAGACCTTGATGCTGACCCTGAGCTCCTGGGGAAAACCAGAGGGGTGGAGAGATGCCTTCTAACGTGGTCAGTGGGCGATGGCCCAGGCCCGCTCAACACCGCCTTCTTGAAAGACCCATCCTCTCTTTGCCCACAGGGTCTTCAAATTTGGTTTTATAAACATCCGAGGCTCAGGCCTGCAGCCTTACATAGCACATCATGGTCCCTCTAACCACTCCACCCCCTCCACAGCTCCCTCCCACCCTCTTTTTTCCTTTTGCCTCTCTCCCCACAGCTGCCTACCACTGTCCACAGGCACATAGGACCCACTCCTGGTCACTCCTGGCATAGAAAGCTGTGGCCTCCAGTGTCCAGGACACTAGAGTCCAGGCCCCGCTCCCCACATGCTCTCGCCCCACACCGAGGAGGCTCCCCGCAGGGCAGTGGGTCCACCTACCGGGTGGTCTCCACAATGTCCTTCCTCAGCTGCTGCAGGTATTCTCGGCGCCGGCTGGGGAGGTCAAAGTCCCGGGCAAAGGTCAGTTGTTTCTTGGGGCTGAGGCTTCGTGTCCGGCGGGAGTTCTGAAGTTCCTCAGACCGCTCCCTCTGGAGGGTCTCTGCTGGGTGTTTTGGCCTGAGACAGAACGTGACTGAGTCATTGACGCTGACCCTGAAGCCCCTTCTCCATCTTAAGATCTATCTCTGACCCCCAGAAAATCCCAGAGCTGAGCCAGGGAGAGGGGAACAGCCGGCTGTTAGCCTTCTCTGGCCTCCCACCCAGGACCCGGTCCTTACCGGGCGTATAGCTCCTCCTCCTCAGCAGTGAGCGCCTCCCCCGTGCCGCTCTGCAGCACCTGCAGCAGGGCGTCTGCCTCCCCGAAGCCATGGTGCAGTTTTGCTTCTGTGAGTTCTGTGCTGAGGGAGACGTTCTGGGCCCCAACTTTCAGGGGGATCTGCTCCTTCTGGGGCCACTCAGGTGCCCGGCTCTGGTCCTCAGGGGCTTGTGGGAGCCTCTGGGACTGCTCTCCAGAGCTACAATCACATCTGGTCCCCAGGGAATCCATGGTACCTGGCCCTCCAGGAGAGTTATTCTGAGGCCCACACAAGTCACTAAATTTGTTATGCACGGGGAGGTCCCTCAGACCATGATGTTGGGGCTCAGGAGCCGTGTGCATCTGGGAACCAGGGGGCAGCAGCCCCCCAGGCTGGCAGGCCACAGGCGGGCCCAAGACGCAACCCTGGAGCCCTGGGGTATCAATCAACTCAGAGAAAGGGCAGGGGCTGTGGCGCTGGAGGCCCCCCCACGAAGAGGGAACGTCCAGAGCTGGCCGCAGCTCCACGGGAGATGCTGAGTGCTCACCCCTTTTCTCCGCCCTGCTCTGCCATCCACCTGGCCCCCTTCTGCTCAGTGGGCCACACTCTACTGAGGCCACATCCTCAGGCAGAAAGCTGTCAGCCAGCCTCTGGCTCCTGTTACCCAGTAGAGGGGGCGACAGTCTGCTCTGCACCCCGGCGGTGGCCCTGGGCAGACACTGCTGCAGGGGCTGCTGCACAAAACAGACCTGGAGCTTTGTGCTCTGCTGTGGGCTGCCTTGGGAGCTCACCCCAAGGAAGGGCCTGCAGTCGCCCTCTTCTAAGGAACTTCTGCCTTCTCCACATGGAGCCCCTGCTCTCCGAGAGCCATCTGCCTCATCAGTGGTTTGAGAAAAATTACCCACTGGAGGCCGGGGGGCAGGAAGGGGAAGGCTTGGGCTGGACATGAGTTTCTGGCGGCTGTCAAGGGAAAGAGCTGAGGGAGATGAAAGAGACAAGGCGCTTAGGGGGATCCCTGACCCTGGGGTGCTGGCACTAAGTGTGAGGATCGGGGAGGAGGCCCTGTCCACCAGTAAGGTGCTGGCCGACCCCTGCTCCTTCTGCACCCTGAGTTCCCCAACAGACTCCGCAGCCTGGGTGCAGGGCCCTGGGGAGGAAAATGCGCTGAGGCAGGGTCTGCCAACAGCCAGGCAGGTGGGTTCCTCTGGCTGGGAGCTGGGAGGCAGGAGGGCATCTGGAGAAGCCTGGGGGCTCAGAGAAGGCAGGTTCTGCTCAAAGGGGCCTTTCTGAAAGTTGAAGTGGAACGAGGGTACAGGGGCGCTCTGGGGCCTGCAAAGAGTGTCTTCCCCCTGAAGATCTAGGGGCCCTGCTGTTTTCCACACTGTCTCCTCTGCCTCTCTCTTCTGAAGTGTCCCAGGAACACGTCCCTTTCCTTGAGACATGCTAGCAAGATCTGAGCCCAGCCCTTCAAGGATCACATTGACCTTCTGAGGGTCAGCCTCTGGGGCCTGGAGGTGGAGAGGTGGTGAGGCCAGGTCAGTCTGGATGCCCTCATCCACAGTGGTCTGAGTAGAGCCGTCCATCATCTGGGTCTGGGGCACCTCATGAGGGGTGTCCCTCTTGGCATTCCACTCCTTTTCGGCCACACTTGGCTGGGAGAGACTCCCCAACAGCTCTGAGGTGCTGTGCAGGAGTTGTGAGAGGTGCAGAGACAGGTTGTGCATGCTGGCCCAAGAGGCCAGATCTGACTGGGCAGAGGAGAAGTCAGAATAGCTCCAGTGGGACCCACAGCCCAGGGTCTGTGTGCCTTGCTCCAAGGTGTCCATCCTGGACTGAGCTATGGGACCACCCACCTCGGGCGGATACAGCCACATAATCTCATCCACTGGACCTGCAGCGCTTCCCTCAGCCCAAGGGGGCTCCCTCCTCAGAGAACCCACTTCACCAGGGGTACCCCGGAACTGGGCTCTCTCATCAGGACCCTTCAAGGGGGCTGCTTCTTCAGAGCTGATCAGGATGTCGGGGTTCCTCAGGGCAGGCAAGGAACCCCATACTTCCCAAGCCTCACGCGAACCTCGGGCATTTCCACCGCTGCTGCGTTTGTTCAACAGGCTCTGGGCGCTGGCCAAGGTGCTGAGGTGGGAGTGGAACAAGGAGCTCTGGTCCTCTAGGCGGCTATCCATGCTGCTCTGGGCCACGTTTGGTGGTGCTGGGCCCTGCGATGTGGGGCGGCGGGAGACACTGACTGCACTGCCAAACACATGCTGCCTCCAGCCAGGGCGTGCAGGCCCCTTGGGATGCCAGGGAAGGAAGCAGGGGTTGACGTCACTGGGGCACAAGAGCAGGGCTCCTCCGCCCACATCCGTGGAGTGCCGCTCCTCTGGCCTGGCTTGGCCACCCTGTCTCTCTGGCTTTCCTGACTGGGCCTGTTCCAGAGCACCAGATGGGTGGACAGATGTGAGATTGGGGGTTGGCATTCTCAAGAAACCTGAAGTCGCTGAGTAAGGTGGGGGTGCGGGTGGCAGGGGCCTGAGATCAGCAGCAATACTGTCCAAGTCAGAGAAGCCTTCCTGATCACAGCCCTCAGCGTTCAGAGACGTTCTCAATTTTCCTGAGGAAGTGCCCCTGGGGTGTGAGGTCCACAATCGGTTGGGCTCCGCGATATCCTCCTCTGTTGGGGAAGGAGGCTCCACGCTCAGGTTCAGCTCCTGAAGAGACCGGGAAGAGCTAACCACAGAGAACTGTGGTCTGGAGTGTCTGCGACCAGAGAAGACTGCAATTATAGGACGTGAAGCCCGGTGGTGGGGCGCCGGCTGCTCCCTGCCAGAAGGGGGCTGCCCGGGGCCCTGAGCTGCTGGCCAGTGTGCTCTGCGTTGGCCTAAGGAGACAGTGGCTGAGTCACCGAAGCTGGGCAAGATTGTCTTGGACACAGGGGACCTGGCCACCGTCCTGCCCTCTCTGTCTGGACCTCTAGTCTGACAGCTGTCCGAGCCACCTTCATCAGCATGTGGGGGACTCCTGACCCCCGCAGGGTCTTCACGGCCACCTGTAGCCTGGTCTCGCTGTTGCTCTTCCTCCTCCCATAGACTGTCAACCTGGGATCTGGAGATATACTTTAACTCTGTTATGAGTTTGGCTTGGGGATGCAAGCCACCATGATCCCTGGACCCTGGGGGAAGTTGCGGCTCTTCTGAAAGGCATCTGATGTCATTTCCCAAACATCCCTGTTGTAGTCCCTCCGGCAGCTCACTCTCAACACACCGGTCACTTAAATTCAGGGTGTGTGGTCCCTCTGCTGCTGCTGGCTTGGGTTGAGAGCCCTTCACACCCTGGCCCCCCCCAGAGCTGTCCTGCACCCTCCCGGGTGTCTCAGAGCACTTGCCCTCGGGGAAAGGGATAGCCTCAAGCTCGGCTCGGACTTTCTTCTCGGCAGCCTTCTTCTCAGGATCCCCTACTGACCTGGAGCTCCCATCAGTGAGCGAGTGGCTGAGGGGGCTCGTCTTCATGTCGGGGCCAGAAGGGGAGCTGCAGCCCCCAGTCAGAGGCAGGACCCCAGTGGCAGAGGCCTCCGGGGTGCTGCTGTCTGCTGGCCCCAGCTCTACATTAATGCCTTTGGGCTCAAGGCCATGAGCCAACAGCACGCCAGATTCCCCGCCAAGGCCCTCTCTTCTCTCCATTCCCCAGGGCCTGGAGGGGACCCTGGAAGGGTGGTAAGGGTGTAGAGGGGCCGTGGAAGCCCCCCTGCCCAGGTCATCATCTCTGTAACATAGTGAGGTGGAGGGAGGGGAGGAATGGGCACCCCAAACAACAGGTTGAGGGCTGCACGGCTGCCAGCAAGGACCAGATCTACTCTCTTCCTGGCCCCGGGATAGGCCAAGGGTCTTGCTGCCACCAGGGCTCCATGAGGAGACACCAAAACCCGAGTCTTCCCGTGGGCATCTGCTCAGGGCCTCCTCTCTGACTCCCCTGGGGCTCTGATCTGGCAACAGAGCTGGCCTGGGACTTTCCATGCTGGCCCTGCAGGCTTCCGCCGGCCCAAAGCCAACACTCCCTTCCTGCTTCACACGTGGCTGTGAGGGAGCTTCCGGTCCAAACCCCCTCAGGGCTCCAGGCAGGAGAGTACCCCGTTTGGGGCTCGCTCTCCCTTCTTCTAAGCTGGTGGAAGCCTCGAGGCATTGGCCCTGGTCTTGGTTAGGCTCTGAGAGGCTGGTTGAGTTCTGAACAACAGAGATCACAAGGTGACTTTCAAAACAGGTTGTTCTTCCTCTCTGTGCAACGGCTTGGAAGTTATCTGAACCTCCTCCCCATGTGCAGTCCAGAGTCCCAGGTTCTTGGTGGGCTGGGCTGCTCTCCTGATGGCCGGGGAGCATGCCCTCGGCCGCAGCCAACACCTCTCTCCCCTGTGCGATCTGTCCAGAATCCTCAAAAGGGGCCTGAGAAAGTGAGGCAGCCACTACTTCACCTGTCATCACCCTCCTGTCCTCCTCCCTGGAGGCTGCTGAAGAAGGAAGACCATCTGAGCCCAGAGCATCAGCAGAGGGAGACGCTCCGGTTGCTTCTTTGCTGTTCTCTGTGATTTCAGAAGAGCTTGTGTGACACACAGATTGCTCACCTGCTCCCAGGAAACGCTCCGGCTTTCCGGTGCCATGGCTCCCACCTGGAGCAGGGTCGGTGTGGGAGCAAGTCCGTGAGGGACACTGCGGCCCCATGTCAGTGTCAGTGCTGGGCAGAGAGTGGAACCTGTCTGCAGAGGGGGGTATGGCCTGAAGGACAGTTGTCCTCTTGTCAACTGATAGGTGTCCTGGTTCAATGGAGAGAGATGCCATGTGATTCCGTGCTTCAGCCTCATTTGGGGTTCTGTTGGCCACTGACTGGCCCATTTGAGGACACTGCAGCCTGCCGGGGGCCCTTGAAGAACATTCAGGTTCTAATAAAGTCTTGCTGGAAGGCAGGACTGCGGCCCCAGCCACCACGTCGTAAAGCTGCTTCCCCTGAGTCTTTGCCTGTCCTGTCTCCTCCAAAATAGCCAGGCTTGTGGGTGGCTGAGCAGAGGGCTCCGACTGAGGTACCACTGGTGGGGACATAGGCGCTGAGAAAGCCCCACCAGCAGGACTGAGGTCCTCGGCCTCCTGCCTTACCTCTCTGCCTTGGTTGTCTGCTTCTTCCAAGGGGCTGCCAACCCTCCTCTCAAGCAGGCTAAAGGCCCCATTCAGGGCACCGGCTCGGTCTGGTCCTCTTGGTTCAGCTGCCTTGGCTCTGGAAGGAGAACCTACCCTGCTACCTGGGCCCATCGAGCTGCTTCTAAGGTGCCCTCCCTGGTCTTGGGGACCAGTGCTTGCTGACCTCTTGCCCTCTGCACCCAGGGGAATGCTCCCTGGTGCACTGGATTGACCATGAGGTCCCATGGCCACGGATGGCACAGACCCAGGCCGGGCAGAGTGCGCCACAGAGGAGCACTGTCTGCTGCCTCCCTGCAGGCTATGGCGTCCAGACGCCCCAATCTGGTCCTGCTGCTCCACTCCAGCTGCCAAGGGACTGGTGGGCATTTCCAGCATGATAGGATCCAACACACAGTCAACAGAAGAAATGCCTAGAGTATTAGGTGCAGAGAGATCGCTTCTTGGCAGCCTTGTTGAATTCAAGGGCAAGGTATGACTCAGGTCTTGGTGAGGAGCCATACAGGAGTCCGGCTGGCTTGGTAACAGGCCGGTCTTGTGGCTGAATGATGTGTGCACACAATGGTGGCACAGGCCAGGGAGTCTCTGAGTGGCCGAGACTGTGTTTCTCTCCTCTAGGCTCCCTCTTTGAGCAGCCATTTCTTCCACTCTGCCTCGAACTGCGGGCTCCTCTTGCTTATGGATGCACTTAGCAGGATGGCTTTCTTGAACACCGTCCCCAGTCTCCAGCTCCTCCAGAC